>NC_137464.1:226490817-227973772 GCF_964235325.1 Thermobia domestica | reverse complement strand
TATTCTTCCGCATATAACCATGTAGGTCTACTGTAGTTAGTAGAATATTATATTACATGTACTGATATGCAAACATATAGGACTAGCTCACCTGCAAGATTTACTCACTTATCCGCACGATGATGATAGATTTGTCTCCTGCCGTAACAATAGGAAACTTAACATTCCCCTTTAAGTACGAGGGTAATCAAAAAGTAAGGTTTCAAAGCGGTGGGGACGCAATGAAACAGTTCGTGCGGCTGTTGACCATATTGTTACGTTTGTTGTTGTTTTTTCCTATCCCAAACAAGCTTGCCGTATCTTGGCAGCCGTTTGTAATGGAGCTTCCTCTTGACGTCACCGCAAGTGTAAAGTTCCACCAGTTTATGACTGGTGGTACTGAAATTCACGACGAAGAAAACAGCGGAAGACTGTCAGTTTCCAGCAAGACAGTCGGAAAGGTTCAGCAAAACCTGTGAAACAGTGACGTCTGCTTCGTAAGTTGGAAGACGCGCTTCAGCAACGGCGACAAGGTGAAAGATTAGGTTTAACGCTTTCTCAAACACATGGCGATGACGTGGTATGACATGGGCACACAAAAACTGCCTCAGCGCCAACATCGACCAAAATAGGGTTATATAGAAATATAGGTAAATGTACGAGCTTTAAAATAACGTAAATGTTATTGAAAATAAACCTTTCTTTGTATTTCTTAAAAATAGAACTTACTTTCGGAATTAATCTCATACTTACATTACGATGCATTTTTTCTTAAATTAAAATTAATATGTATTTCTCTACTTGAAATAAATGAATTTCATGATAAAACATTCACATGTTATATACTTGAAACATTTAAGTATGCTAAAATTAGTTGCATATGCGAATATATTTTTAAAATATCAAACTGGATTAAACACATTATACAGAGTCTTCCAAAAGTCCTGCAAAAAAGTAAAAAGCTGTAACTTTGTAACCATTTACTGTATTTGTACAAAACTTTTAGTGGACTTGTAAGAAAGTCTGAAATTTTGTTTTCAAGCATTTTTTCAACGCCAAACCTCCAGCTGAACACCATTTACGTCCAAACATTGCTGAAGTCTTTTCGGGAATCCAAGAATGGCATTTCATCCGTAATACTCCCAATCACATTACGTATCTTCTTCCGGAGGTCCTGAACATCTTTCGGTTTTTGCTTGTAAACTTCTGTATCATCTTCTTACGAACGATATTGTGTAGCGTTGTCATTGGCACTCGCAGCTCCAAGGATCTGCGTTTCAACGATTTCTTTGGACTTCGCAACACGCTTTCCTGCATGGGCTGAATCACATCAACACTGGTTGTTTGCCTTCCGCTACGAGACAAGTTCAAGACACTACCGCTAGCTAGGAACTTATCGTACCATCTCTTGATACTTGAACCTGCAGGTGGTTGTTTCTGATATTTTTGTCGGAATTTTATTCTCACCAAAACACTAGATTCTATCTCACAAAACCACGCCACACACTGCGCTTTCTCTTGAGTAGACGCCATCTTTGTCACGTGATTCGCTGTTATGACGTCAACGTTTACATCCGCTCATTGTTGCCAACAAAAATTTTAACATTTCCACTAAACATTACAAACAAAATACAAAATTATAAGTAGTACTTTAAAAGTTACAGCTTTTTACTTTTTTTGCAGGACTTTTGGAACATTCTGTGTGGAACTAGAACTTGGCAGCAGTAGCGTAGCGTTAAGTTTTGCAATGGGTAGACAGGATATATATACAGAGAGTTCAGTGCTACACGATTATGCTCTGGGACCAAGGCAAATGGTGATGAGTTGGATTATAGTGGTGGAGTGACGAAAGTGAGAGAGAACGGGAGAGAATATCGAGAAAATCTACCCACACAGTGTATGTCCCGTATAAAACCAACTTGGTGGGATTTGGAATCTAACCAGGGACCCTACGCTCAGAGTTCACTGCTCTGCAACCGAGCTACCGAGGCTTCTCTTTAAACACTTGTTACAAAATTTTTCCATTTATATTATTCAATAATAACAATAGCTTTAGACTTTTCGATTTTATCATTTTCTTTATTTATTTTGGAGTTATTTGCAGTTTAAAACCTCATATCAATATTGAGATAGATTGACGTCTCTTGTAACCTAAAATCCACATGTTTATACTCCACATATATCCAAATATATGAAAATTATCAATTATTTGGGGGCGGGGTGGCTCAGTGGTGCATGGGGTCTTTGGTTCGATCCCAGTTCGCGCCAAGTGAATTTTATGGTGAAAAACACCGTGTGTTGGGGTTTCTTGGGGTTCTGCCGTTTCCTCTCACTTTCTTCATTCCATCATTTCATTCATTTCTCATCATCACCGTCTACTTTAGCCCAGCCGACATAACCGTCGGACGTAAAACTCAAAGATTTCATTTCATTTTTAGTCTATTATTAGAAAGAGCAGTCACATAGTGCGAAAGATCGCATCGATATCCAGATTCTAATAAAATTATGAGTTTAAGGTTTTTGCTTCCTGAAGAAAACCTCTGAATAAGTAAAATTTTAGGAACTCTGTTTTAATAATAATTTCCGAAAGGAACATTTTTAGTGTAACAATTTTTACATTTTCACACACACACACACACACACACATATATATATATATATATATATATATATATATATATATATATATATATATATATATATATATATGAAACTCCTAACAAAATTTTGTTAGAAACTTATTTTCGCGAGGTTGCACTACTATATATAATGTACAGAAAACTAATTTCGATAAACACATACCTTAACGATTAAATTAAGCCAGTATATTGATATAAATTTATTCTGACAAATCTCTGTACATACACTAAATATATTAAATTGAATTAATAATTTACTTTTATGTGTAATCTTCCTATTAGCTTTGCAGGATTCCTGATTCAAAAAGTAAACTCATAAATTGACTATTTTTAAAGTTAATACTAATTTTTATGAGATTTACATTTTATAGCCATTTAATAACAACTGGTGCAGAAAATCTATTTCCAATAATTAGATTTGCACATAATAAATAACTCAGAGAGACTCAGATACAAATTTACCTAACAATTTTAAAAGGAACAACAAAATAGCAGACTACAAAACCTCCAGCCCTTGCTTTTACCTTTTCCAGTGTTGATACACTCTAGTATTGCGATTAAACAGAAGCTGAACCTAGATCGTGAAAGATTTATATGAATTACTGTATCCATAAAACCTTCTTAAGGTAGTTATTAATTTAGGTTTTTTATTTCCTTCTATTTCTTAATAATTTTCCTTGAAATATGATTGAATATCTAAAAGGAAGAATGAAAAGAATACGGGATTTAAAATGGTATCATTTCGCTAAGTACGGCATCACTGCTACTGAGACGTTTTGCCCAATGTATCTTTGCTAGGTTGTTTCAGCGAGTGAGAAGCCTACAGCCACATGCACGCGCCGCTTTCTCAAGTGTATTTGTTTCAGACGCGTTGAGACATACTTTTTGTTGTGTCCTGGTTGTCTCTGTGCAGCCTGTTTGACGGAGATAGAACTTTTTTTCCCGAGTTTTTAAAAGTAAAATTATTTAGAAATTTGACTCTACTACTATTCTTATTAACCAAGCTATCGATGGCCCTAGTATTTATGTATTTTTCTTCAACATGAAATATACATTATTCCTTATTAAGAAGGAAATTCTAAAGCTATGTTCTTTTAATTTGAAAGGGTAGACAGTGTCTCAATGTCTCATATCACTCTACGCTACTGCTTGGCAGGCTATGCTGCGAAGAAATTAAAGCAAATTACAAAAATAAATAAAAATCAGTAATAAATATCAGTAAATGTAATTATGAGTGAATAATAAAATGAACCGAATAATGTAAAAATAACAGCCATTGTATTGAATGAGCTCGTAACACTTAATATAAATTTACCTTCGTAACGGATGAACAGTTGTAACAGTGAACTATGGTTGGATCGGGATTTAGCGTCCCTCTCAGTAGCAAGATTATATAAGGCATGAATCTACAACATAACGTAGGATCCGAATCACATAAGCTCTTGCCGGAAATTGAAGTCGGGTCTTCCTCGCCGAATACACGCACGATAACCATTTAGCCACGAGGGAGCTCTCATATCACTGGAGATAGCCTCTACCCGTGATGGGTGGATGGGAGCCTTTAAAGTGTTAAAAAGTTTTTCACACGAAGGTACACTCATGTCGCATATTTATAACTGTCTTCTTGCAAGAATACAATTTAATAATGATTTTGCAGGGTACATTTAATACTGATACTATGTGTTTAATTGGGAAATGTATATTTGTGGTAAATTTCATAGGAAAAGAATTATAAATTCGAAAATTAGAATGAGTAAAACAAAATGTTGCTAAATGGACAAGACAATTTTAATTTCGTTTTATTGTTCTTATTTACTACTCTTTTGACATGAAATTTGCCACATA
Organism: Thermobia domestica; assembly: GCF_964235325.1. Lineage (NCBI taxonomy): Eukaryota > Metazoa > Arthropoda > Insecta > Zygentoma > Lepismatidae > Thermobia > Thermobia domestica. The sequence continues at coordinate 227,969,309 of NC_137464.1, read as the reverse complement.
CATGTCTTTGCCGATTATACACATACTAACATTATAAGAAATATCGGACGAATTCGTTATCAAGTTATATTCCTACAACAACATATTTATAGACATACGACAATAATTTTGGACACGAGTGTACAAGTACATTATGTCAAAACCGCTGAGAATTGTAGGTTTTACTTCGTGTTCAGGTAAAGCTTTGAGGAATGAGTTGGTAGTTTTCATTTCTTAGGAATACAACTTGCATGCAAAGAAAACAGAAATCTCGCTCCTACACCTATGACGTTGACACTGTGAAACTCGCTTTGAAAGAGTATACACTGAAAATTTCATGAGCATAATATTCATGACGTCATGTGATGTAAAGTTAGACACTAACTTTGACGGCAACTTTTACTGAACTTTTAATTTGTTAACTGATAGATAACACTATCAAAGAGTTATATCCAATTTTACTACCCACTACCATCAAACGAAGGTTGAATTCACATCCTACGCTAGTCTCTCTGCTTAGATTACCAGAAACGTAGCAGAAGATTGTATAACTAATACCAGGTATTAGGAAGTAGATACAAATAGAAAGAGTTAGTTACTTACACAGTATAATGATGTGAAGTGGTAGTCTTCTGCCAAGAAATATTATGGGAGTTTGTGAATGCCAGAACGAGTCAATATCTGGAAAAGCATAGGATACTCCTTCCACAACCAGACCGTGCAGTATACACCCAAGCCAAAAGTAAGGAAATTGACCACCCACACGGAATGCTGAAAAATATAAGAACATTAATAGTTAATACTGGTAAGTTTACTTCACTATAGCATAAAGAAACATAATTATTTTTAATTCAAATGTTGCAAGAAGGTAGCTCTCACTGCGTGTAAGCAAGCACAAAAATGTTTGATAGATTAGATTAGGTTAGAACTTTCTAGAATCACTACTTTTCCTACTACACATTACTTCAATCAAACAATGCTTACACCGATATTTCCTGCACCATGAATGGAACGACGAGGACAACATAAAAAGTTCTCTGTCTTGCATACAGAAGCGTTGATATGAAAATAAGTTTGTTTTTGTTATGTTGGGACATGTTCCGAAGTAACGCATATCAAGTGCCAACTTGATCTATTAAATAGTTTTGTTTATGTGGCTTTTGAAAGTAAACGCTTTATGTGTGCTTCGCGAAAACGGATAAACTGGAATAAAATGCAGTCACAAAATTCTTTCTATTGGACGGTTTATAGACAACGGAAATCTGTTCAAAGTGGTAATAGTTTATAAGGCATTTGCTCCTTCATTTTCAACAGTTAAGAAATGGGCGAGTGAATTTAAACGTGGCCTATTTCTCTTGAAGTCGATCGATATGAAGGGCGTCTCAAAATTCCGAACACAGATGCAAACAAGCTGATGCCATATTATAGGCCTAAGAAGAAAGAGTATGGTATCTCATGAAAACTTAAATATAAGAAAGCTTTGTAAAAGATGGGTGCCTCATTTGTTGGTTGTTGATCAAAAACAAATGCGAAAATCAATTTCTTAGGAATGTTCGGGCCGTTCTAGAAAGAAATCAACTGATTTTTTGCGCCAATTTGTTACTCTAGACGAAATGTAGGCCCACCACTACACGTCAGAAATGAAACAGCAATCAAAGCAGTAGGTAGAAGCCGGTAGACCCGCACCAAAAAGGCAAAGTCGATTTCATCTGCCTGAAAGGTCTGTGTTTTCTTGTATGCAAAAGCGATTCTTCCTATTGATTACCTTACGAAAAGAAAAATAATAACTGACGAATTTTTCGCAAGTCTTCTGGACGAACTGGATGCAGAAACGTTAGAAAAAGACTGCATTGCAAAAGTAAAAAAAATAATCTTTCATAAGCACAGGACAAGATGCCTTGGCAATTGGAAAACTGAGGTATTTGAAGTACGAATTGTTGCAACATCCACTCTATTCATAAGATTTGTCACCCCTCTGATTTTCACTTATTCCCACACCTAAAGAAATTTGTACTTTGAGACCGTTTGCAGTATAGTGAAGAGTTTATGGCAGCCATAGATGAATGTTTTGCAGACCTTATAGAGTCACGTTCAGGGATAGAATCCACTCACAGGAAAACCGTTGAATAAAGTCCATTGACCTAAAAGGAGACTGTGTAGAAAAGTACATGTTTGACCAGTCTCTCACTGCCAGGCCAAGAACTTTACAGCTTGAACCCCCACCAGCATGGAACTGTTCAAATTCTGTTAACTTTTGCATTGATCATCTAAAGTGAATTTGTTCAGCCATACTTGAACGTGTATAACAAAGAATATTAGCAACGTGTATTACATATAAGTTACACATACTGTTCCTAGATATCACGTTTTAAGACTGGCCATTTCACGGTGGAAGATGAGCCCCGTAGCGGATGCCCGTCAACCTCAACAGACCACCAAACATGCGATACTGTCCATTCGCTGATTCTTGAGGACCGCCGAATATCCGCCAAAAAGATTCCCAGATACTGACATCTCCAGGTTATATTATTACCACAGTCCTAAACATCCGCATGCTTTCAGCGAAATGGGTGCCGGAACTTTGAGTACGGATCAAAAGAAGAAACGTGTCGAGGCATCCAAAGCCACCTTGGCCCATTTTGAAAAGGCAAATGACTTTTGGCTAGACCACCTGACAGAGGATGAATCCTGGCTTCATATTTATAATCCCGAAACCAATGAACAGTCAAAGGAATGGTGTCATAGTGGTTCCCACGCCCCGAAAAGTTTCGTATCCAGAAATTGGCCAAAAAAGTACTGGCGTCCGTTTTCTGGGACGAAGATGGCATTATAATGGTGAATGAACTACCTACCGATTGGCGCCTCTATCACCTGAGAGTATTATGCTAGTCTTCTAGACCAGCTGAAAGGGCCAATTAAGAGGAAATACCGTGTAAAGCTCACAAAAGGGATCATGGTGTTGCACGATAATACACCCGTACACAAATCAAACATTGTTGCTGCCAAATTGGCCACCCTGGGTTTCCAATTGGTCCACCACCCACCTTCCTCCCCAGATCTTTCCACTTCTGACTATTTTCTATTTCCCAACCTGAAAAATCACCTGAAGGGTCACCGTTTTGAGAACATTTTTCACATCACACAGGTTGCTGAGAGCTGGTTTGAGGGAAAATAACTTTTTTTTTTTTTGCATGGGCTAGAAAAGCTTCAACAACACTGTTAAAAGTGTACTGATTTCAATGGCGAATACGTTAAATAAAAATGTAATCTCAGACCTCTGGTACTTGTTTTTCTTGACAAAGCCAGGAACTTTTCATCACCCCATCGTATATGGAAAATGCTTGCCTCAGGAGAATATATGAGATTTTCAAATTTTAGGAGATATTCCGGAGATTTCTACCCCATTTTTCTATATCAAATTGCGGTTCCCACATTATTTTGAAGTTGTGGCATTGTTTATTTAAGAGACACAACACTCATATAAACCGTTTCCCCTTTATTTATTTATTTTTCATATAGAAACTCAAATTATACCTCTGAAGTCTAATATAAATATCGCTTTTAAAACAAGGAGAGAAGAAATGCCACTTCAGAATTTAAAAATATTTAGATATAATTTAAGAGCAAAGTTCTTTTTTGAGTTGACATCACTGGTGATAGACTATTTCTTTCTACGTTAGAGTCCCGAAAACTTGGCCTAATGTGGACTAAAGGGTGGCCGAGTTCGTGAAAATGTCTTGTTTCGAGAATGGAGTTAAAAAAAGAATAAGTAAGAGTGTTTCCTCAGAAAATACAGTACTGTACTTGGGTGCATTGGTGTCTTGAGGATACAACAGAGAATAAACTCCCCAAATACCCTTAAACAAAGGAAAAAAATATGTATTTTATGAAGGCATAGAGCCTTTACTATACATGAAAATGAAAATTAATGAACACACACTGTACAGTAATTTTCCTGATAAGACAGACCTCAGAAAAATACTTTATGATGGCATAAAGCTGTCTATAATGAAAATTAACTAGCCAATGACCTTGAATGGGTCTGCGCGCGGGGTTTTTCATCCTGGCAGGATGTGGCCGAGTTATCCGTACTGCCGGATTATTGAGTGCCGAGTTTTAGTGACTCTTACTGTACTTCTTAAATTAATTACGATTGAGTTATATAAAAAAAAGAGAGAATAACAATTTCGGGTAGGTTTTTGTCTTTTAAATTTCTCTAGACATTCATTTTATAAAAAATGAAGTCGCTAGCATTAATTCAATAATTCTACATGGACGTGTTTTTTTTTTTTTTCATTCCCGAACAATATGTGTTACCTGTAAACTTTGTAAAACATGGGTCCATTAGAAGTAGTCTACACCATTTAATTAATTTAAGATGTAAAAGGAGATTAAAATATACACCATTGTAGAATAATGTAGAAAACAATATATATACAGAAAGGCAATCAAAACATAATGTCAATAATATATCAGTGCTTTTCTTTAGCTGTAGCCTTTTATATAAACAAACGACGACATTCATAACGTGACGTAAATTTGCTGCAATACGTACACATAGAGAATGGTCAATTACACAGTGAATTGTTAACATTAACAGGCTATTTGCAGCTTATGAAAACATTTTATAACAGTTAACAAAGAGAATGAATTCATTTTTCGAAAATAAATGTTTTATTCCTTTATAAATCATATGGTATGATATGTTTGCCATCAAATACTTGATTAATGATGTGTCAGTATTCTGTTTCGTATTCTCTGTCATAAACATGAAACATATTTAAAGAAAGTATTAATAAATTTGAAACTACTTTTGTTGTTTATGCATAGTTAACTTTGCAACTAATGAAAAACAAACAAACTAACAAACAAAAGATAAATCATCGTCATCGTAACCAATGATAAATAAACCAAAAAGTGCCTTCGTAACTAATGAAAGCAAAATAATACAGGGTGTCCGGAATAGGACTGACGGTTTTTGAAAGTTTATAGTTTTAATATAATCAGAGATACAGAAGAAAAAAAAACATACATTTTAAAGGAGAACTCAAAAAGTTTATTTCGTCTTACTTACAATTCATTCTAACTCAGTGTAACTCCATGTGAGCTCCATTTGTAACTCTTACAATATCTAGTCTGAACTCAATCCCTCTTCACGTATTCTGTACCATCTGAGGTCTTACTGAAGCAATCGTATCCTAATACGGTTCTTTAATTCATTAAGGTTAGACACCTTCTCACCAGAACACAATGTCTTTCACATACCCCCATAGGAAGAATTCCAGAGGGGTAACATTTGTCTCTGCAAACCAAAACACGCATTGCGCCTTTTCGACTGCGGACGCCATATCTGTTTATCGGCGATATTAGCGCCTTCGCCGGTTGTTGTCCAAGTATGAACGTTTTCTGAACAAACCTTTTTGAGTTTTCCATCAATATGTATGGCTTTCTTTTCTGTATTTCAGACCATACTAAAACTATACACTTTTAAAAACCATCAGTCCCATTCCGGACACCCTGTAGTTGCCTTGGTAACTAAAGAAAAGGAAAATAGTTTACCTTCGTAATTAATGGAAAGAAAAAAGTAACCTTCATAACTAATGAAAACCCACAAGACAGTTTTGTTTCGCACTGTGAAACTGCTGTAAACTTCTAAATTATCCAAATTCAACAGTGAAGCTGAAGTAAAACGTGTTTAAATTCTGGTAGCAATAAAGGGATATCAGAAAGCCATTATTCACCATCTCTTAAAGTATTTCTTTTTGGAGAACATTATTGGAACCAGAAGAAGTAATAAATTTGATGCAAGTGAAGATGGTATCCTTCTGACTCTGAATCGATTCGAGAAAACTGATTTTCGCTATCTATTACCGTATTTGTACTATGGCGATCAACATTGAAACCGGAAATACTTAATTTCTACCAGTTCCGGTTTGTATAGAGGGTAATGAAGGAAATTGAACATATTCATGTGGCACTGAGTCGATTCCAAAGGATCACTTGGAGCTATTTCTTACAGTGTTTGCTCTATGACGATCAACACTGAAACTGGATATACTTAATTACTACCACTTTTGGTTAGTATAGAGGGTAATGAAGGAAATTGAACCTATTCATGTGGCACTGAATCGATTCCAAAGGACCGCTTGGGGCTATTTCTTACAGTGTTTGCTCTATGACGATCAACACTGAAACCGGAAATGCTTAATTTCTACCAGTTCCGGTTTGAATAGAGTGTAATGAAGAAAATTGAACCTATTCATGTGGCATTTAGTCGATTCCAAAGGATAACTTGTCGCTATTTCCTACAGTTTTTGCTCAATTGCGATCAACACAGAAACTGGAATAGGTTGATTTCTACCACTTCCGATTTAAGTTAAGTTGAGTTGAGTTTGAGTTTAACGCCCCGTTCACCAGCAGGACTATATGAGACGTGGATCTACTGATTAATGTGGAATTCGAACCACATGAGCTCCCGCCGCCCGGGTGCTCCAAGCCAAAGGCGCGTGTGCTAACCAGAGATGGAGTGGGTCAGTGGGTCAAGTGGGTCAAGTTTTCTGAGTGGGTCAGTGGGTCGTGGGTCAAATGTACGTGGCCCACTGCGACCCACCACCCACCATGACCCACTGCGACCCACCATCCACCGTGGCCCACTCTGACCCACCACCCACCGTGACCCACTCTGACCCACCACCCACCGTGACCCACTGAGATCCACCGACTCACTCTGACCTACCGATCCACTCTGCTCACTGCATTATAGACAGTATCTTCTGAAGACTAGTGAATTTGTCTGCGTTTTACTTTCAAGACCACCATTTCCCTTCCTTTTCCATTTGTTTCTGTCTACTTACCTGAGGTAGGATATTAGTGCGGTTTCTGGCGGATATTAGTGCTGTTGTGTTTACATCAGTTTCTAAGTAAGCGCGTTGGAACAGGGAAGCGGAGAGCCTTACGCAGTGTATCCAACGCTTTTTAAAGGTTGCGGTTTACATGTTGTAAGTAGCCTAATCTCTTTGCGCTTAATAAAGAACGCTATAAATTATATAGTTATTATTGAATGCAGGAATGGTTCACCATTCCTGCAGTAATGCAGATGTATTGTGGATAATGACATATGCATAGAAATTAACAATTTAAGAACAACACAGAACGTAAGTAAGTTTCTACCGTGTATTAAGCAGATTGTATAAAATTGATTAGGCCTACTTTCATTCGATTCCATTATAAAACAGGAGCAACCTGTTAAACGCAGGAATGAGATGTCAATAGCTAAAGGATTAATTTAAGGTTGATAGCTTAGAGTTTTGCGAAATACCTTGTAAGTGTAAGTGTAAATCAAGTTAAGGCTCACGATGCTTGTGTTTGTTTTAAGTGTATGTTTATCGGTTGACAAATAAATTATTTTCTCGAGTTTTAGGCAAGGAAGAATTCCGATACGTTTCCACTCGAGAACTGTGGAAGTTCTCTCTGTTGGCCTATTGGCTAGCGCATCTGCCTTTGCTGTACGTGGTTCTGGGTTGAAATCGCACTGAGAGCCCAAAAATTAATTTTACAATCCTTCATTTTCATTAATCATCTCTCTCCTCTAGCATAAAGAACATAATCATGGGACGTTAAACTAAAGAAATTTCATTTCATTTTCTCGATGAATGTGAATCCATTGGAGGAAAGGAAGGTGAAGAAGAATTTTTCCTTCATTTTCTTTAAAGGCCTATGGAATTGCATAGCTTGCCTTTCGGGATTGATTTGTAAAATCTGATTACAGTGCATCTTTCTTTTAGGATTATTATCGAAATCCAGACTTTTGATAAATGTGGAATAAAAGTATTGATAAAACATCAGCGTATGAGTAATATAAGCGTAAGTATCTTTGCTTCAACACATAATGAATTCACAACTTTTATTTATGAGTCGAGAAATTCACCTTGAACTCCCTCTGAATTACTTTCAGATTCTAGGACTCGGGTGACAAAGAATTAACTCTACTAACTATTTTTACACACAATATAATTTTGAAACTTGGGAGCCTAGTGTTATCTTTGTGTCTGTAATACATAATCATTTGTCGATTTACTTCAGAGGACTGAGTTTAGCTCTTACGCACAAATTACCTATGGTTCAAACATATCATATGTACAGTCTTGTTTAATAAACCCTGCCCCTCCCCCTTCTCTTTCTGAAAAGACCTGTATTGTTATCCACATGAAATTCAAAGATAAAGGCAATCGTCTTTAAGCAACTGTATTTTTGTTTCAAGTCTAAGTATTAAAATGTGCTACGTATGGTTGCAAGAGGTTTTTTTTTTTTTTTTTTTTTTTTTTTTTAACTGAGCTTAGGTACCTAACATTGGCACTCATTTTCTTCTGCATGAATTGATGTAAGAAGCGACTGCGTGATTTTCTGCCAATTGTTTCATTGCCGGTATCTTTGAAACATGAGATAACAGTGGGAGACAAACTTCGTTCTTCTCAAACTTCATACTTTGAAAAACTTATGCAAGTGGTTTTGTTATTCAAATACATATCTATTCACTCTAATCACATTCAGAAGTAGCATTTATTCTATAATAACATAATGCCTGTAACTTAGCCTGAAAATGTGTTTTGTATGTTTTATTTTTTAATACGTAATTCATTTTTATCTGAATTTCACTGGAGTTATAAGTAACCTTCAATTGTCAGGCACCCCACTTTAAACCTTACTCACTTCCGTACCGCCCTCAATGTAACATTGGGTATATTTCTTTTAAATAAAGTTTTCAAAATATGGCAGAAATACTGGATTTTTTAAAATTACAAAAGCGTGCTAATGACAGGTTACACATCAGAGAAAGTTATCTTTACCATCTCAATCAGGGGCGGATCCAAGTCTCCTTCGGGTCAAAGGTTATCAGTTTCTCTCTGACCGAACTTTCGCAGCACATCCAAAAATAATCTCAATGCAAAAGAATTTTGTTACTCAAGACACTGCTTAGACAACCGATCGGAGATCACATTGTCCAACTTGGTCGCACTGTCTTATCTCAAAACTTGCTTTAAACAAAACAATAGAACTTGCTTTAAACAATGAAAGCGCAGTTGCCAAAGTATTACTTTGATTCACAAAGATGAACTTCGAGGTTTTGTTAAGGAGAAGTAGGAATTCCCTACCCTCGAATGCTACGAAGTTCTTAGTGTTTCTTTGTACAACACTGAGGTTAGTTTATTTGCAAGTTATTGCCAAATTAATATGGAGAGTGTATGCCCCTTAAAATGTTCTGGATATAACCTACATAACTTTTGAAACTGTGTTTGTCTTAACTTGAACATATGCTTGAAGTGGTTTATTATGAACAGGACAAAAAGAACGGTGATAGATTAATTAGAAGTAATCCGGTTAGAAACACTGTTGCTTGTATTTTAGTTACTAAACCAGCCGTCCGTACTCGTTCGCTGGTTAGGTAATATCTAAGTAAAAAAAAAAAAAAAAAAAAAAAACCAAGCACTTTTGGATATTGATATTTGTAATTGTAATAATAGCAATAGGACTTATACTACTTGGCTTTCGAGACGTGTGAGTTTTTAGAGGAGCTAACTACTGGAAAAAAATACATTTTTGAATCACTGTAATATATAAATTATTATATAAAAAATTGAATGTAACTATGTGTGCCTGATCATCACGGTCAAATTGCAAAGTCAAATGAAGTTACTTTTGGTATATAGTTAGGCCTTAATCCAAACTGGGATGTTATATTGCTTTCATTATAATACATATCCTAAGGAGGTAGTGGGGAGTAGGAATGTCTAGGATTGTACACCACAATAGATTTTATTGCCCTCTTAATTGCTTTATTACCTAACGACTTTTGATGTCAATATGGCCGTGTTGGCCTTGGGGATGTTTTAGGGGGAGGTGGTTTTATTACCCTGTTTGTTAGGTGGTTAGATGGGTTCCTGGAAAAGGATGAGTGTTAGGAGGGATGGAGTAGTCTCTAGAAAAGAGGTTGAAGGACCTGTATCACGTGATTGTGATAGGGTTGTTTCTAACAGCTATGCTATGATCAAATTAATTATTCTTTTATTTTATAGGAAGCTCATTCTTATTTGTATTTTCCTAATAAATTAGTCGGAACAATTGTATTGGTTCGCTTGCTAAGCAAGCTCCTTATTTATTGGATCGTTTTTTCATTCTTACGCTTCATTAGAAGCTCATTCTTATTTGCATTCTCTTAATAAATTAGTCGGAACAATTTCTATTGGATTGCTTGCTCTGCAAGCTCCTTATTTATTGAATCGTATGCTAAAGCATACACGTTGTTAAATTTGATTGTGATTATATTAATTAATTCGCTTCATTAGAAGCTCATTCTTATTTGTATTCTCCTAATAAATTAGTCGGAACAATTTCTATTGGATTGCTTGCCCCGCAAGCTCCTTATTTATTGGATCGTATGCTAAAGCATACACGTTGTTAAATTTGATTGTGATTATATTAATTAATTTGACCATTTGCATAGCAACTTGTATTTTGATGAATCGTTTTTTCATTCTTTCGCTTCATTAGAAGCTCTTTCTTATTTGTATTTTCCTAATAAATTGGAGGGAATAAACTTTATTCATGCGGGACACATTGTGGATTATCCGTCTGAAAGACGTCGTGTATAAAATATGTATAGTGCGGTACGATATGTAATGCTGGTACATATACAGAGCGTGGTTTTTGTACGTCTTTCGCTGGTGAACTTAAGACATGAACTGAACTTTTCGCGCGCTTTTGGAAACTCGTTGGGCAAGAGGGAAAGATGGCGTTGTTGGGTAACAGGTGCGTGTTAAAACATGAAGACAAATACAAAGGAAAACCGACGACGTGTTTAGTACACATCACAGAGTGCCGACAGAGTAATAAAAACAAGTTTGGCGTCAGGGTAGGTGAACACAAGACATTGTCGGCGAAGAATACAAAGAGGATTGAGGTCGTGGCAGGTAAACATGTTGAATCATGCCCCTATGCTAATTGGTAATAGAAAAGAAGTTTTGCGCGGCGAATGATGAACACGTGATTACCTTGTGGCTATGAAAATACTTTAAATACGGGTCATAGCGGAAAATATATATAGAGACACCATGCATCTCTTTGAGAAAGAAGAACACTACGAGGTTAACACTGAAGCAATATCCGATGCTGAAACAGAAATATACGAATCATCGTCAGATGAAGAATATGATTTTGATGCAATAGATTCACCAGTGCTAACAACAGTTTCACCAACACCACCGTCATCACCAGCAGTATTATCAAGAACATCACGATTTTGGGGTTTAGATTGTTGTTGTAATAGTCAAAAGGTGGACCGTGAATGTATAAAGAAGGCTATTGAAAAATGGGATTTCAACGATACATTAATATGCGATGGATGTAGAGAAGGAGCCCCTCATGATTTTGCGCATGATTGTATGAATGTGCACCCAGAGTCATTGGAAACCCGTGCATGGAGTATTATTGCAAGTCCTAGTGTTGAAGAAGATGTGTTTTACTTGTATGCAAACACGCATATTATTGGAATATTAACAAGAGAAAAATTCTATGAAACGTATGTGGAATTATTAAGTGATACAGACTATCTTCCGGAATTACTGGACATTTTCATAAGAAAAGACAAACGGAAAGCGAATATTTCAGATTGAGAAAATGTATTCGAATAGAGTTAGTGTTTCATGTGTGTTATGCAGTGATGAAAACATTAATGTGAACTGTGTATGAAAAACTATAAATGTATACTTACGTAACACCAATCCAATTGAATGCATGGAATGCAAGTTAAATCTTCCTCATGATTGTACTCATCTTCATAATACTGGAACATTTGGAACGAAGTACTTATCTCTTGATAAAACTCTTAGTGAACTTTTTGAAGTTTTTGAACAAGAACATAGTGAAATCTCATTTATATGGTTTATGCGTAAAATTTGTGATCTTTTAAAAAATACAGAATTTGTTGGACAGATTATTCCGTTTTTCATTTATCACACAAATGAAATTTCACCATGTGTAAATCAATATATTATCGACTAGCAGCGTTCACCCCGCTTCGCTGCGGTCACCCCGGAACGCAATAAACTTTGTTACTTAGATAATTTTTACTTTTTCGCTTTCAAGTGATATGATAAAAACCATAGAAGATTGCAGTAAATCTTAACATTATATCGCCTGTCATTTATGTTAACCCGCCCCGCTTCGCTGCGGTCATCCCGGTGCTGGCATATTGTAAAAGTGTCTGTAAAAATAAGCAAATCAATTAAAAAATTTTAAACAGAAGATTCAAGCTATTTTCCGCTGTATATCGCCTGTCATTTATGTTAACCCGCCGAGTTAACGGTCATGCGGGTTGCATAAATACGTTTATTTTTACCTATGATGAACTAATAACAAAGGATTTGTACCTGAATGGTCAATTATCTCAAGACACTGGTAATTAAAAATTAAAGTGATATGATAAAAACCATCTAGGGTCCAAATTCTAATAACCCCCCAAAAATGAAAGAAATCGGTTCAGCCGTATTAGCGTGATGAGCTAACAAAGGATTTGTGCGTTCTCTTTTATATATATAGATATTCAAGGTTTTAAAATGTCTGATAATGAATTTATCATTCGTGAGTTTTGTTTAACTGCATGCGATGATACAGTAAATTTCCATTGCTTGGTAAAGTCACCAATAGATTATAATTTATTATCATTAGGATGTCAAAAACAAATTGATTGGTTAACTTTAAATTTACACGGTTTGAAATGGAATAGCAAAACTGGATATACTGTATCATGCATACGAAACCTTGTATATCAATTATGTTCAAAGAATTCATCCTTTTATTGTAAAGGTTTAGAGGAATCTCTTTGGATTAAAAGAATATTTGCATTAGATAATGTCATTGATTTAGAAACAAAACATTGTCCACCATTAAGTGAATTATGTGCAAACACATTTAATGATTATTGTAATTTTCATACAAATACTGTAAAGAAATCAGGATGTGCATATCGTAATGCACAACAGTTGAATTATTGGTGGAAATATGAAAGATCAACAGCATTAACTAATGCATTATCAAGATTGTAATGTTTTTTTTCTTAGGAATTGTAAATAAAATGCAAAGATGTAAGTTTTAAAAAAAAATTATTGAAAATTTAAGAAAAAAAAGTTGATAAAAAAATTGTAAACATATAATAAAAAAAATAAAAAAAATTAAAAAAAAAATATTTCTGTTTTCTTTTTTTAAAAAATTTGTTCACGTTTATAAACGATATCATCATTCTTTTTCAAATTTTTCTTGTTAAACATTTTTAAACACTTTTGAAATGATTGAGTGCGGATAATATGATGCAAAAAGAACAACACAAAATACCCACACAACACAGAATTATCATGTTGATATTGATGATTATTCGTAAAGTACATTTTAGTATTTTTCGACGAAAAGTTTTTTATTTCTTTGGGAATGTCCATAGCAAGACTGTCAAAGTAGTACCCATGTTTTTCTTACTGATGTACACTGCGACCCAGTGGGAACCAGCAGAATCAGATGTATCAAGATTAATCACAAGTGCAGCAGGAGGTTCTACCGTTACAGGAAGTCTGTCAATAGGGTAAATTCCAGTAACACTTGCACCAGTCACTTTATCACTTAGTAACACTTTTAACAATTCGTCACTATACATGATGCAGATTATTATTGTTTTTAATTGTAGTAGGTATGTAACTATCACTGCTATTCACATGTAAGACATAGTCATACACTTTTACATATTCACTATACAGTAATGCTTCATGAACACTGCACCTATATTGTCCGAAACGATGCTTATTATGTGCACACCGATGAACGTGAAAACTTAATGCAGTATACTTTGGACAGTTTATTTCTTCTAAATTTGTAACTTCTCTTTGAAGAATTTCTTGAAGAAAACATTTTCTATTTATTCCGTAGGTGTATATTGTAGTATTTGAACAATATGATTGAAGTATTTCCTTAAGATGGGAATATTCTACATCGCCTTCGTGCCAGGTAATGCCATACACATTCTCACCTAGATATTTGTTTGTACTTACGATCGGCTCAGCTAACTTATTTAAAGGAAATGGTGGTTTAAAAATCCAATTTTGGAGAAAGGGAACGTCAGGATTTACAATGGCTAATTCTTTTACAATAAAATCATCTTCGTAATCATGATACGCCGAGAAGTGTACAACAACCCTCATCGTACTCAACTGAATAAATTAGAAGGTGTTATCAGTATAAATATTTCTATCTTTGTCTACTTGTGCTAAAGAATCGAATTGTGCGTACACAATGCATGTAACAGGTTCAGTTAAAGTTTCTGAAAATGATACTTTTAAATTTACAGGGGAATCGCGTACCACATCCCACGTGTTATCATCTAAAGTTCCTGTTGGAGATAGAATAAAAGCATACAGAGCATATCCGTTTGGATACTCATCAAGAGTAACAGTATGTGAATAATTTTGATAATATATACCAGTACCTGAAATCAAAGTATAGTAACTTAGAAGGTATAAATTGTTATTAAAATCGGGAGTGAGGGGGTTGGGAGGAAATGATTTTGAGCCGACTTGTAATTGCAGTTTGTTAACGTTAAAGTTTCGAAATTCAAAGGGATTAAGATGTGATTTCCCATTGAAGGCTGTGTTGGAGATGAAACCAATAACCAGGCCTTTAGGAACATTACCCAGGAAAAGATTATCAATGTTGTAAGACTTTACTTGTGCAGGTATAGTATAAGATCTTGTCTCCACTCTCGTCAGAGGTAACTTGGCTGTTTCCGAACCCATTCGTGTATTTAATTGCATAGCTAAATCTGCAGCTACATCAATACGTCGTACATGAAGAATAACTTCCTCAAGTGCAACTTTATAACTTGTATTTTCAGGAGACATTAAGCAAAAATTATCTTTACTACGATGTAGTTTTACACGTAAACTTACTTTGTTAGGAAGCATACGATCTAAACTTACAATATCAGTATGAAGACGTCCATACATTTCAAAAGATTTACTATTTTTCACCTTATTAGCACGTTTTTGAAAACCAGCATTTGTATTATCTAATTTATTAAAATTTTTTGCAGTATCTTTATGCCACAATGCACATGCTAAATGTGTTTGAGAAGCTTCATAAGAATAATTTAATAATGTTTCAATGTATGCTCGATAAGGATAAGATCCTGATGAAGAACTAATTAATTTATCATTTAACGAAATATCAATTTGACTAAATAAAGAATGTAAGAAATTATTTACTGGTGCAACAGTATCATCATTAGCTAAAGTTGTACCATCAGTTTTAGTAATTTTACAACGTACATAAACATGTAGATATGCAGGATGAATAAATTCCCGTTTCTCCTGGAATAAAAAATTCAATAGGTCCTTCTGAGGTTAATGTGGAAATAGGACGATATTCAGCATTTGTAGTTGCTTCAATAGCTGTTTGTGTCATTGGTATAGAAAAGAAATCAAATTCATTGGTACAACATTCAAAACTACTTGAATTTAGGAGCGCCATTATGAAAAGATGTCGTGTATATGTTTACGTTTTGTTGGTGGTCCAAACTTTACAATTGCAGGAGCTTTCCTCTTGCGTGACCGTCTCTTGCCGTTACCAGTTAGCAACTGCCCAACTTTATTAATTGCTTTTGTCTTTAAACTATTACCAGCTTCTTTTACACGCGCACGAACAGATTCTTTAAATGGTCGATTTTCTAATACATCACCCGCAACTTGCATACCGGTTTGTAATGCTTGACGCCCTACAGTTTTTGCACCTTGTTTAAGAAATGGTAAAGCAAAACGAAATAATCCTTTAAAGAAACTACCTATACCATGTCCCCTTTGATATACAGGTCCTGAAAAATATGGTATTCCGCGTCCACGGTGATAAGTAATACGTCTTGCTCTCATCTTTTTCTATAATTATTATTTAGCAGATGCAGGAGAGCGTTTAAAATGTAGTGTTACGGTCAGTGTCCCATAACGAAATGGCAAATTTCGCCCTGCATGATCTTTTAATAGTATTTCAATTGTGTTAAAACAAAATTTTGCAAGTGGCATATAATGAATATCTTCAAAGGTAATTGTTTGAACTTTTCCGTATTTAATATCAGAGATTGTTGCTATACGTAATAATGGTGCTTTTGTATCACCTAAAAATTGATATTGTTTAATATCTGTATATATATAAATTTGATGTGGATATCCGATATCTACATATGGTTGTTTGAATCCACGAGATTCTTTAACAAGATCTGATTTTTCAGAAAAACCTAATTGTAAAGCTAATGTAGGCGACAATGTAACTGATTCTACACGTTCATCACATTCAACATGTACAACATTTGAAAAACTAAATCTTATAAAACTTGATATCGCGTTTAATTCCTCTAGTAAATGATGAATGGATGGATAATATCCAACAAGAATTTTACTTTTCATAGGTTCTGCGTTTTTAAATTTGTACCATATAACATTTTCACCTTCGGTAACATTATAACATGTTAATGGAATATGTACTTCACTTAATCCTATATGCCAATCGGATTCTGATAAACGAATATTATTTTTTAATTGATTAATAAAATGTGTTGAACTATTTGTAGGATATACATCTGCACTAGCATTGGAAACTAGTGTAATGTAAAAACTATCATCAATACTTTCAGAAATCATTTTCGTTTAAAGTGAAGTGTTAGGTTTGAAGTTCCAAAACGAAATGGTAATTTTAACCCGTGTTCATCTTTTAAGTTTACTTCTATCGTATCAAAATATTTCTTTTCAACTTTAACATAATGTGGTGAGTGAAAAACAAAAATTTTACATGACCGTGTTGTATATTATATACACTAAGTTTTCGAACTAATGGTCCTATATTTTGCTGTTGTTTTACAATATCAATGCAAACATTAATTGTATTGGGAATATTATAATCTAAATCACATGGAAATTTTCCACGTGCTAATATTAAATCAACATTTCTAACTTTTGTGTATATAACTTTTTTAACATCATTAGTATTTTCATTAATAAATCCGAAAATGTGTTGTAATCCTGGTGTAACACCAATCATACATTGATCTTCTAATTTCAAAGAATGTTTAATAACAATTTGATTTTTATTTTTTAAATAGTCTAACATACGAGCATTTTCAGGAATTAATTGTAGAATAGATTCAATTGATGAATAATATCCAGGTGTTATTGGAACATGGTGACGTTCAACTTTACCATCGATAACACTAGTAATTATAATTTCTTCATTTTCACCAACATTGTAAAAACTCCACGGAATATTAATTTGTGTTAATGCAACACCCCATTCCCCATCACGTAAATCAATAGGTTGTGCCAATTTAACTCGAAATGATGATGTTGTATTATTATCAAAAAGATTGCTACTTGCATTTGCAGGAAGAGTAACGTAAAAGTCGTGTGTAAAGTTCAAATTCATTTTGCAGACTGAATAGAATCTGATCTAATCCACGAATTCATACTTGATGGATATCCTAACCATTTTACATACATCCAGCCATTTTTACGTTTCAATACTTTTTCAATAAGATGTTTTCTTTGAATTTATAATTACTTTTTGTAATTCTTCTGCATAAAATATTCCTTTAATTTCTTCACCGTTCCAATCTTTTAATTTGTAAGTGACAGGATCTGACTTTATACATTTGTCAACAATAAATATTTCTTGTGACCATTTAGGTAAATATCCTTTTTCTAATTTATGTTTATACTTACTAACACGAACATAATCACCCGAACTAAATTTACAAGTTATATTTTTCTTATTCTTTTTATTTCCGTATAATGTTTCCCACACTTGATTCACATTGGAATCATTTACTTGTGCAGGTGCCATTTTAATACTTGAATGGTATGAATGATTATAATTTTTTACAATTTGATCTAATACATTAATATAACGATAAGTATTCTTTGCAGTAAAATAACGATACAATCTTTCTTTTAATGTACGTATCTGCTAACGCACACTTAATTTCGAAATGAACACTATAATGATTAATTTCATATTCTTTAAACAATTGTTTTACATGCCGATTATAAAATTCACCACCTAAATCTGTTTGTACGTTAAACACAGGTAACTTGAAATTTTAAAAAATTTTTGTTATTGCTTTTACCATTTCAGGACCTTTCTTTGTTTTTAACGGAACACAATATGCGTAACGTGAAAAAATGTCAATAACACATAATATATATTTATAATTATTATTATACTTTGCAATATTTTGCATATCTGCTAAATCCATTTGTAATGTTTCATTTGGTGCACTAACATAATACTTTTTACGTTCAAAAACTTTACGAGCTGGTGCATGTAATGTATAAGCATCTTGAGAGGCTAACCATTTTTTAATTTTCTTTTTAGATAACTTTGTTTTGCGTTGTAATGTTTGTATACTTGATAAAGAATCAGGATTTGAATAATCATAATATTTTTTGATAATTTTGTCATTTTACATACTATATTCTTTCCAATGTTTAAATAAATTAGCTACTACTGCAGGACTAGGAGATTTTCTTACTTTACGAATACGTTGTCTACTACTACTACTACTACTACTTTTCACTTTTGATGCTGGCGTGCTAATAGGTGTACCAATAAATTCTTTAGGAACATTAAGATCTTCTAATAAATTTTTAAATTCATGAATACCTATAGGATTTCTTGAATATTTTCTTGTACGAACAACATCATTTACTAAATCTATAATATTTGAACCTGGTATTGTTTTTTCATGAATACGTACTGTACCAGATTTATCCCATTGAATTTTATCAGAACTTGTCAACTGTTTTAATAATAGATCTGTTTTCCTACGAAGTGTTTTCGGTACTGATTGTAAAATGTCTGATACAAATGGTAAAATAGAAGTATTGCTATCTTGTTTGGAAGTTGATAATGATGATGATTTTTCTTCTTCTTCTTCTTGAATGATAGGTAAAGTAATAGGTTTATGTGAAGAAGATGTATACTGTAAATAACGATGCAAAGCTTGTTGATATAATTTCCACTTTTGTTGTACACTAAGATCACGACGTTTTAAGATGTTATTCATGTCCTCATCTAAACGTGACTGATGTGAATCTATGGATTTAAGATTCGATTGAATTTCATGTACAGCATTTTCAGGAACTAAAATCATTTTACGTAATTCTGACATACTTAACGACTAAAAATACTGCTTCCCACTGCTGCAAGAAGTGGTCCCAAGATTAACGGTAAAAGAGCACCACCTTTCTGTAGTAACAACTTTTTCTTTTTATTCAATGCAGTACGTTGCTGAGATAGAGCACGTAAGATCTTTTTATGTCTACGTAAGCGTTGCTTCTGACGAGAATTTAAAGGGATGTTTCCTTTTATTGTGTTCTTAGCTACTTGATATATTGTTCTTATTAAATTCCCTGAAGCATTTTGTAAAATTTGTTTTCGTTTGGTATTCTTGCATTTGCACAGCGCACGGAGCATGCTGTAGTGTTGTTTCACCTTCAACATCTTGATGCAGACTAAACAAAAATTTCTGTATGCATGTCTTTTACGTTAGCGTACACATACATGATTTCAGTCGGAAAAATATTTGTACGTATTCGCAATGCATCGTTTGTTTTTTGTGTCAAGTCAAATAATAAATAACTGTGAGGCTCTCGTGTTACTTCTTCGAACACACTCACGACTTCTTTACTATACCGAGGCATAATTTGCCTTGCTAAATATTGTATTTGTAATTTATCACGTGGATTTTTAAATACTATAATATAATGTGCATTTAAACTAATATAACGTGCATGTTTTCCTTTTGGAAATAAATTTTGAATAATAAATATTTCAGTTAACTTTTTGTGATGTGCATACTTTGTAAATAAATTAGCAACATCACCATTAGTTTCTGACATTAAATCATCAAGCATTAATAATGAATTTTCTTTGATTTCAAAATTATTCATGTCAGGTATTCCCTCTACAAAACGTATTTTTGCATTTGCATCTAATTTTGGTATTACTGCACCATAACACCAAACAATATCATTAAACTTTATACTAAACATTTGATCATGTTCATTAAGTAAACGATTTACAAAACAAGTTTTACCAGCCCTTGAAGGACCAGCGATAAAATAGTAGAGGGATGTTGAAACTTTAACATCTTGTAATCAAATGAATGCATACAATAGAGACTCTGCTTCATATATACACACTCACACTCATACATTGAATATCAAGTTTCCATGGGAATTTTAATATTTTCACAATCGTTGATTGTTCGGAGTATACATAGTAATGAAATGGATAAAAAAATCACTGGGATATAAGATTAAAGCTGAAGTGACTAGTTTATACATTGTTTGCACAGCAAACGAAAATATAAAAAGAATAAAATAAATTAAGAATAAATTAAATAAATTAGGAATAAATTAAGAATAAATTAAAATAAATTAAAAATAAATATTTTTACAATCGATGATGGATCGGGGTTTCATTACACGAAAGAGACATTCATACAAGTCACATTCACTCATTCGTGGGCCTATAACCGTAAGGTACACTTGCACGTTTTCGTATTGGTTCATCGTCGGTTATGTCAGGTTCGTCAATCCGTTTTCGTTTTTTGTTGACCTCACGGTGTGTCTTTGTCTCTCTACAGCTAAAGATACGGAACCCCAGTCTACGAACGATTCTATTTGGGTTTTCTATTACTGTGGACTCTAATTGTCCAGACACTAATTTATAGAAACTCTCAAAGTTAATTTTCTGAGAGGTCCTATCATTTAGTGTTATCCCCCTAATTTTGTATATATGCCGAACATCCCCTTGGGCGTTTGTTAGCCGCATAGCATAATTTTTACAGCCTAGACCAATAAAGGTTGTAAACTCCCAACCTTCAGGAATTTCATTCGTCAGATCACCCAAATAGTTTCCGAGCGGTAACAAGGGTTCCTCATCTTTTTTCTGTAAGTACATGATACTGTCAGTGTCACAGTAGATTACTCTGTCAGGTCCTACAGTCGTCAGTAGTTCGTAAAGTCTAAGTCTAGCCCACGAAGTAATAAATGCGGCTAGTATCACATTGGAAAACTCTAACGGAACGTTTTCATTTTCAATGTCTCTGTACGTGAGAATGAGATGGTCATCATCAATTGGTACCACACTTTGAATTTCATACCTTGCCGTAGTTAAATACCTAAGAAAGGTAACCTCATCACTAACGATTATACTCTGCGACATGTCTGTGCGTTGCCCCCACTTTCCATACAATGAATTGAGGTATAGCTTCGCACATTGCCTCAATCCCGGGTTCATCCTAATATTGTCATAATTTAATCGTATGCCTTCATGCGCATAATATTCATCGATATATTTTTGTTTGTCTTCTTCAGTGGTACAGTAAGCAGGAAAACCAGAGGCTTCCTGCTTCATCTGAAGGAAGGAATTCACATAGGTCCCGAACAGCCCTCCTGAATTCCCCTCTTCAGGATCTAAGAGTTCAAATTCCCATATCTCATGTATATTGATTATTTTGTAACCTTTTTTAAGAGCAAGGTGTAACTCTGGTGTGCAAAATGTTCCTGTGAGAGCACACTCAGCATCACTATGGGTACATTCGTTAGTGTTTTCTTCTTCCATGCATGTGCGGCAAAGGCCGAAAAGTAATCGACCTCCCGCAACGTATGGTAAGATCGGAAAGTAGAGGTCCTTTGCAGGGACGATTGTGCATTTGACTACACCGTGAATACTTTCCACATCTGGAAAGTCCGGTCCCGTGTGAATCTTAGGTGATTTAACCGGCATAGGTTTACGCGCCATCACCCAAGGGTATAACGATGTTACACCGGCATAGGAAATTCGCTCATCACTCGCACAATTGACGTAGGAACGAAAGACCTCCGTGCGACCACCGTTGTAACAGTTCTTAGGAATAAGAAAATCAGGTAGATTAGTACAACGTTCTTGAACAAACTTTTGCACTTCCTTATCCGTCTTTACCTTATTGTCGCAAGAACATTCCCATATTTCGTATAGGTTTACACCTATACTTTTCAGGTACCTACGGCGGCGTATGGTTTGCTCATATCGTTTCTCCAACGTATTGTACGAGTCTTGAGCATCGTGCAAAACCGCGTCACGGTTAAAGGGAAAACAAAGGCGACAGGCATGGAAATAGCACCCGTAAAAGTCGAAGGCAGCGTTGAGTCCTTCGTGCCATCCATCGACCTTGTACCTACCAATATACTTTTCCCCACCTCTCCTAGCATGTTGGATTTCTATCCCTAATTGGTCTTCCATATACATAAGCCATTGCATAGCTTTCGTACTATACTTGGTCTTATGATGAAATCCCAACGCGGGAATGATAGGAATAGTATTCTCCGGTAAGTGCAAGGTACGATATGTCCGCATTGCGAGACTTGCAATGGTAGATGATGTTATGAAACATTGCAAACCCTCCGTTTTCTCTTCGATGATATCGCTAAACTTAATGACCGCTTCTGTTAGAATTCTAACATCATTCTCACAATAAGCCAGCATATCCCTCTGCAGGTTAAACTCCTCGCCACTTTCCGCACGTTCTTGGTGCCAGGCCTCCAGTTGTTTTCTTTCTCCTGTGCTTCGCCCTTCAGGGTCATAGTACTCAAGCGGAGGGTAGGGACCAACATAATTTTGATTCTCTTCAGTTTTGAACAAATATGGGAAATCTCCCTTCTTTAAATTTTGACTAAGGCCTAACGTTTTTGGTATTTTGGATAATTTCACGCCAATATAAAGGAAAGAGTCGCGGAAAAAGATACGATTACCTATGCTGATATTAAAAATCTTTTGACCCCGAATAAGGACACTAGGTACAATATGCTGGTCTTCTATTAGAGTTCGAAGACAGAAGAGACCATCGTAGCGACTACCATTATGGGCGATTACCACGATCTGAAAGACAGGACGCTCTACTAACACATGGTTAATAAAAGCCGTCATTGTCTTAAAAGAAAACGAACGATTTCCAACATTGTCACCGCACGTTTTACAAGGCTCATCGATACCTTTTCTTATACAGGCGTGACAAACATGACTACAACACACCAGTACAACTTCGTGTTCCCTTTCACCGCGCTCATTCGGCGCCTTCAACATCGTCTCTACATCATAGGTGATGTACATAAACCTTTTCGTATGAACAGGTCGCTGTCTCTGAACAAAACATGTGTGGTTTGTATCAACATATGCGCGGCACGTTGAACAAAAATGTTCACCACACATGTGATCAGATTTTCGACCTCTCTTATCAAAGATGACGCCGCAATTGAGCAGAGCTTTACATTATCACATACAGATCTAGCCGATTTATTACGTGTCACATGATTATTAAAGCATTCACCATCAGCAAACTCTCTATTGCATGCATTGCATTTAATTCTGTTTGCAGTATAATCACGTTCGTGATTATGTTCGCAATAAGTACGAGTTTTACACTTGTGTGCACGTGACCTTTCATCATATGCTTCCAAACAATAATAACAATACTTTCGTGCCTTGAGGAAAGTTCTAATGTTACGAATAGGTTCGAAATGACCAATAGTGTTACCTCTTCGATAAAGGATAAAAATCTTATTTTCTGCCGGTTCTCCCGGGTAACGTACTATATATTCCCGATTATTCTTTTCATGCTCCTCATAAACTACGATTTGATACTCCCCTTTCAAATATGTTTGAAAGAGGTCCAAATCGGAAAAGTCACAACCTTGCTTACTTTCAACGTTAACACCTGCCATCTCGCAGAGAACTTCTGCTTTAAGAAGCCATGTATCATAGTCTTTTGTTCTTAAATTACACAAACTCTGCCTGCTTGATGTATGCTTGGTTATCCAGTATACTATGGCCATAGGGAGACAGTAAATATTTCTATTTTCAATACGAATTAATCGCTTTTCTAAGTAATCTTGGTATTTTGCATATTTGTCAACGGCACTCGTTGCATTTCTTCCCTGGCCGTGCATACTCTCAGCTATATGGAATCGAAACAATAATTCTTGCCCCAAAAGGAACACTTCATTCGAATTTAATACACGTTCGATTGAAGTGAGGACTGTCCTAGCAGTGAAATTGCCCTTTCTTCTAAACGGAACGTACACTGGTTTGTTGTTGGTACTATTACTACTCTCTATGTATAAGCCAATGTAGTCCATGGGGCGTGCATTGGAGGTCACATGTTCCAACGCAAAATCAATTAAACTTTCGATATAAGCCTCTGGGTTATTAATGTTCCTTTCATCACCCACAGGTCTGACGGCAATTTCATGTCCCGTAAGATGGAACTTACGAAACCTTTGTCTGCTTTCTCTTACAACTTCGAAATTACTATTTCTTTGATTATCCCCGCCATTATTATTATCACTACCACTACCACCTGTACTACCACTATTAGGACTACTAGTAGTACCAGTTGTACTATTGTTGTTTACGTTGCCATGTCCAACCATTGGTGGAACATTGGCATATGACGGGTCAGGCTGAGGAGTAAAAAACATTTGGTTTCCATAGTCATGATTATCCTGTACACAGTATTCAGGTGGATTGTATACAGGATTTTCTCCCTGGACTTGTTGCGTGGGTATAACCACAGCATTGTCCTCGTTTTGAACCAAACTCCTCATTTCTTCAGCTGGTATTTCATCGAAATTTTGAGTGCCAATCCCATTTACTTCATCTAAGAAAGCTAAATCTTCATTTGTTAATTGATATAGATTATTAGGACTCAAGTTATGATTTTCTTGAGCTGGCATGACTATGGCGTTATTTTCGGATGGGATTAAGCACGGGTCCGAAACAAACCGCTTGCCAAAATCAAAAAAGTCCGATAACTCTGTATCTTTTATCCTATCCACCTGACCTTCCCCACATGATAATAAATAAAAGAGTTTTGACTGCGCCGATTCGTAAGTATCATATGTACGGAAGAATCCATACAAAAATAAATCTATTATATCAGCACTGCTTACGCAGTGCTGGAGAAGTAATGTATCATTACCTTCGAAGGAACGAAGGGCGCGTAGGAATGCATCGCATCTCCCCGATTCCCGATATCCCAGCCTGTTCAATTCCATGATGGCTTTCCAGGTACTGAAGACCCTCGGGTAGTCGTTGAAACCGCGCACCAATTCCTGGAGATAAATTTCATCAACCATATTCAATTCTTCGGTTGGGCAGAAGAAATCCATCTGAAAGAAATAAAACAAAAAAAAACTATTTTGAGTTATCAAGTTGACATTAATATATCACTTGAATATAAAAGAGAGAGAAAGCCCATTCAATTATTTTCATCCTATAGTTATATTTTAATAATATGTACATAAAAAAGCAAACACTTATTTTCAATCTATAGTCAAATAATGATATGTAAATAGATAGCAAATTGTTCAATTTATGAAAAAATCAATAAAATATATTCACTTATATTGAGTTGTAAACTATTCTTTTAAAATATCCACACACAATAACTCTCTCTCTGTTCATTAATATTGGTTAAATACAGCTCAAATATGTATAATTTCTTTATTTTTTTTTAAAAAAATCACAATAAGTGAAGAAATATACACCTTTCAAGCCTTAGTTGTTCGTTCACAAAACCAGAAAAAAAGAAGAAGAAATGTTGACTCTGCGGCGCTGTAAGGCTGAACAACAATATGCCTGGGTGTTCTATTTGTGCTGCTACCACCACTCAAGGTTCGGCAAAGCTTCAATGTCTGGAATACAATAGGCTTGAATCAATTTCTTTATACTTTATTTAATACTATTAAAACTATATAGTTAATTAATTAAGATGCGCTAAAGCTTGTCCTTGATCTTACACGTACGCTGGCGTGAAAGGAAATGATACCCCCACACGCCAAATGCATGTTATATCATGTCCTATTATGTATTGCACAACCACTACTACTAGTGACACCTACCGGCAAAAGTCATAATTAAAGATTAGTTGTGAGTTGAAAGTTCAGCAGTGCTGACGCGTGTGTAATGGAGTTCCGTATATTTCTCAGGTGAGTATAGTATATATGTTTTCAGTGTGTAATAAACCATAGCACATATTCATTCAAATACACATGCTTGTATATTCTGTTGGTCTTAATATTCTATAAAAGTATTGAAAATCAAACACGTATAAGTAAAACTATTGGGTTAAATAAGGAATATAAACCCAAGTCTTTCAGTGACAGAACGAGTATTTAGTTAAGTGGTGCCGTACCGCATCATTTCTGGGGTATGAAGTCCAGTCTTTCAGTGAGGAAGCACTACCTCCTCCTCATTTCAGGGGGATGACCCCTCTACTAGTATTGCTGCATACATTTACATTGAAATCCTAGTGCCAAAAAGACGGGGTAAAACCACCATCTCTCTCTCTCACTGCGAAATCCATGTATAAAACAAGTAACGTTCAGTAATGGGAGGCATTACTATTAAACACGGGTATAGTCCCCTCTTCCCCCACGCAAAAGAGTGCATTCAGTAATTGAAAAGTTATGAGGGGGAATTCAGTCTTAAACACGGGTATAGCCCCCTCTTCTCTACGCAAAGAGCGCGTTCACTATTGGAAAAGTTGTGAGGGGGAATTCAGTCTTAAACACGGGTATAGTCCCCTCTTCCCCACGCAAAAGAGCGCGTTCACACTGCATTGGATTCTTTTTCTGCACCCCTAACAAAATATTTCGTATTTCATTTCATTTACAAAGCCAATATTTATTTTTCTCACTCATTACCTTGCTTAATATAGAGTTAGTATGTACAAAAACATGTGACTAGCATATGATTAAGATTCTGAATACTGCAACACATGTTAAAAATACGCAAGTTCATATTTCTTACATTTTTCAAATATATTCCCAACACTTATTCAGAAATAAAGAACATCTACCTTAAATTTCTCTCACTCAATTACATTCGTTTATTCGTCATGTCTTGGAAAAAGAAACATTTAAGTATTCAATACGTTTCGTGATAGACAAGCTATTCTAACACGAATGCAAAGGGGGAAGTCCACCGTTATGATCCAAAATGAATCAATGAACGTAGTTCTTTTCTTTCGAGTCTAACTATGGGAAAGAAAAGTCTACACATTTACGTAAAAAATTGCAATATTCGCATGTATCTTGGAAAATTGCATCCACTACAACTAAGAACTCTTTATATAAGTACATTTTTCAGTATGAAAACACATTAAAACACTTTTTTCTCGGTTCTGAACACTTTTGTTCAGTTCTTAACACTTTGTGAATACATCTGTGCACTTAATACTGACTGATTTTCTAAATATTAGGGATGGATACAAGCAAGACAAATGTCTATCTTTTCTGTTGAACTTAATTATTTTACACTAAACAATATATTTTGAACATTATCTGTAGTAAATATTGAATATGTATCTGTTCTAAAAGTGTTCTTTATGTGTAAATTGCTTATTTTCCGAAAAGACTTCTCAATATGAATACAGATTCACGACAAATCATTCAGACACAATGTATTTATATAAAATCTACAATCAAAAAATATTGGACAAAAGATTCAAAGAAATTGCACACTTGATTTTGCCGTAAAGTCCGTCAGTGACGGGTCTTAAGGCACATTGCCAAACGTTTCTAAAACTATAAAGTATCTCATTGGCGATTCTTAAGGGACGTCACCACGCATTTCTAAAACCACCAAAAAATCTGCAGTAAACTATAAGTCCATCCAACATTGTCGGTTCTTAAGGGATGTCACCGCGCATTTCTATAAACGCCAAAAAATTCTGTAGTAAACTATAAGTCCATCCGTCATTGGCGATTCTTAAGGGATGTCACCACGCATTTTTTCTCTATAAAGATTAACACTGCCAAGATATTTTCTCGTGTAAAGTTCCCCCACATATTCTTAACTATAATAATAATAATGCTAGTTCCATTCTTCAGTCTTTCCTGTGGTTAACTTGTCCAAGAAATGCAACCGAAACGGAATCGAAACTCAAACATAGTCTTCAAACAAAAGTTTAATTATTCGTAAAACAATTCATGGGGCGCTAACACCGTCAACTAATCTCTTTTTTTTAAAAAAGCAAATATTTCGTTCCTTCGTGGGGGCCCGTTCAGGAAGGTAGCTTTTCCCGGTGTTGGCAAAACACGGTTGGGCGTTATGCCCCATGTATGGATCCCCCGATTTTCGGTAAACACGTAAGGTGATATAAGTCAAACGCGGTTTCCCAATTTTGGCAAACACTGTGGGGGCTATGCCCCATGCATGGCCCCCCGGTTTCGGCAAACACGAAAGGCGATATAAGTCAAACGCGGTTCCCCAATTTTGGCAAACACTGTGGGCGCGATGCCCCATGCATGGTTCCCCCGGTTTTGGCAAACACGGAAGGCGTTATAGTAGTAATCGCATGACTTGGCCGCACTCTCGATTATTCAATTTGGGTCCCCCATGGACCATAGTGAATGAATTAGGGATGCTTTGGCCCGGGAATACGTCACCTATTGAAATTTTGCTTATGCTTATTCAGGGGCCATGCACGATGGTACGAATGAGTCAGAGGTACCTTGGTCCTGCTATGACGTCATTGAATTGGGAGTATTGGATCAGAAGTCATGATGATTCTTTAAATTACTAAAAATATGGTCTTGATGATTCATTACGTTATGAAATAGTACAGGTTTATGAATGCTTTCGTTCCCTTTTATGGCATAAAATTTGGAGATTGTTATGCATGGACTAACACGGATGCAAATGAAATCTTTTAGTTTTACGTCCCACGCATATGCCATTTAGGCTAAAGGAGACGGTGACGATAAGAAAGGAATGAAAGTGTGGGAGAAAATTGGAGCATAATGTTGCCCACCACAAAACTATTTTCGAGGTGTTTAAATCAGGGACCACATACAGCAGAGGTGAACGCTCTACCACTGAGCCACCGCACCTCTACTGGTATGAATGAATTAGAGGTAGTTGGTTCGAGCTAATATGTTCGTTTGACGTCACTGAACTGGGATTTTTAGCTTGGAACTTATGATGGCTTGTTTCGTTCCCTTTTATGAGTATAAAATTACCAAAACAAGGTTTGATCTCTTTCTTGATGACCTATTACATTATGAATTAGTAGACCTCAGTAATAGTATAAATTAGTATTAATATGAAACTCGAAAACTTTGGAGTTCCTCCGTGGCTAACCGGTTAGCGTATGCGTCTTTAACGTGAGAGACCAGGGTTCGATTCCCGACAGGAGCTCATGCGGTTCGGATTGTTATCCCTTTGATGAGATGGACTAACACTGGTGCAAATGAAATCTTTAGTTTTACGTCCCACGATTAGGCTAAAGGTGACGATGAGAAAGGAATGAAAGTGTGGGAGGAAACTGGAGCATAATGTTACCCACCACAAAACTACTTTTTGCGATGTTTGAACCAGGGACCCCATACAGCTGAGGTGAACGCTCTACCATTGAGCCACCACCTCCCTTACTGGTGCGAATGAAGTTGAGGTATTTGGTTTGAGGTAATGTGATTGTTTGACGTCGGGGTGACCCTATTTCACTTTTGGGACCCCCCACACATGGACCATAGTGAATGAATTAGAGATGTTTTGGCCCGGGATTGCATTACCTATTGAAATATTTTTGCTTATGTTTACTCAGGGGCAGGGATCACTCAGGACACATAAGATCACATTGATTTACATCAGGAGTTGGGGGAGAGATGGGGGGGCGTATAGGACCTTGTACTCTTTGATGAGTATAAAAATATTAAAATTTGGACGTTTTTTTTAACTTATCATATTATCTTTCACGAGACATTTTCGTTGTATAATAGAGTACAATGATTTATTTTGGGAGTTATCGTTCCCTTTGGAGCATTATTACGTTATATGGAGGCATATTTAAAATGATTTCCTTAAATTTGATAAGCACTTTGTGATCCATTTTGTTCCGCTTCAGGTGTGAACCTTGCAATTGTCCCGAGTTCGATTCTTGGAAATGTTGAAGTTAATTTAATGTTTCAGCGAAAACGATGGTGATAGACCGAAACAGGAAAAACATGAACTTCCTTGACTGAGGATTGAAGCAGGGACCTCATACAGTAGAGACAAGCGCTAAGCGACCGTACACGTGTGTTGATTACTATGCAATGGTCCCGAGTTTGATTCTTGGTGCTAGTTTCAGGAAATGTTAACGTCCCCCTTGAAACGATGATGAGAAATGAGAAAACATCATAAACTTATTTGCTTGCGGATTGAAGCAGAGACCTCACACATCAGAAAAAAAACGCTGAACCACCATGCCAACTTCAGTGCGAGCAGTTTTGCGTATGAAAAAGAACATGATCAGATTATGTTACATTACACATTTCTGCTCGTTGTTAAGCATAGAAGTTTGTTATTGTGAAATTGGAGCATGTGCTTTTACGAAGAGTACTACATCAGCATTTTTCTCAGCTGATGGACTTTTAAAGATCAACTTTACATTTATGTCAAAGACAGTTTCGTAACATATCGATGAGTGTTACATTTTTTCAATCAAGTTTAAGGAAAATGAATCACATTTTAGATGTGGTAATTTGAATGTCGTAAGAAACTAACGAGTCAACGGTATGATGTCATGATCAAAATTGCGATACAAGATGTCGTAACGATTGATGTGTAAGGAGAAAAACGTGAATAATGTCACAACCAATCAGATTGCTTCTTACATCACGTTTCGGCTCATGATACATGATGAAAGCTGTGTTTTCATTGGTTCTCCGTGATGTCATTGATTCATTTTCCTCGTTTCTGATTGGCTGATAGTGTTGTCACTTTATAGTTGAACCCGTTTCAGACCTAAATAAAATTCTTAATTTCATTTTCAAATCCTACTTCCACGAAGATCTTGAATGAACGTAGGTGTACCTCTAGTGACAGCGTGACTTTACTCCGTTCCTTGAATTTGAGGTAAGTATCAACCGCGTTTTCTTAATATCAATGGAGTGCTTTTGCATGAGGATAACATTGTTATCACTGTTTTTTATTCTAGCATGAAATATTTAGCAAATGGAAGAATAACCCTTACTTACTTGACCGGGGATCCCACATATTAGAAGTAGGCACGAGAAATTTATTGAATTTGGTTTAGCGTTCCTTCAGTAGTGGGGGCTAGGAATACAGCTTAATGTTGAATCTGAGTGCATACTGGGTGTTGAACCCGGGCCACATCCCACACATTAGAAGTAAGCACGAGAAATTTGTTGATTTTGGTTTAGCGTCCTTTCAGTAGTGGGCGGGGGGGGCTAGGAATACAGCTTAATGTTGAATCTGAGCGCGAACCCGGGCCAGAGGTGCGTAACGCTAGCCACTTAGCTCAGTTTCTGAAAGTTACCATTATCGTAAACAAAGAAACTACGCACGAATTTGTTCCCTGAGACGTGGACCTACAGTTTAATGTGGGATCTGATCTCCCGCCGAGAATTGAATTCGAGTCTTCCTTGTCTTAGCTCGAGAAAAGCAAGCACATGAGATTTTTTGTTTTCGTTTCATGTTCGTCATACGTTTTAAAGTTCAGTGTCA
Organism: Thermobia domestica; assembly: GCF_964235325.1. Taxonomy (NCBI): domain Eukaryota; kingdom Metazoa; phylum Arthropoda; class Insecta; order Zygentoma; family Lepismatidae; genus Thermobia; species Thermobia domestica. The sequence goes on along the minus strand of NC_137464.1, from coordinate 227,937,698 downwards.
GAGGAAAAAATGCTTACTACAATGATTCTCTCAACACGCTTAGAAAAACAATTTCATTCATTCTTTTTATCACTACAGAAAGTTAGGTCAGTTACATGTTGGTCCGGGTTTGATTTCCAGTATGACGACAATAAAAATTTTTAACAGTAAAACTATTTGAGATATGATAATTCTTTTAGGATTGATCGTGTAGTCATTTTGATACAGTTAAACATGTTAGCGATTTTCTGAATTCAATTTTAATTCGTGCTTTTTTTTCGTTTTAGATAATTGTTTTCTTTGCCTATTCCTTTTTGCTTACCTTATCTTTTTCCTATTTGAACATGGCTACCTCTGGCTTTACTGTCTTGCGAGAAATCAATAGACATTATCGGCGTTTTAATCTCGAAGGACGAATGCTGGAAATTCAAATTAATGCTCCGACCAGTGGCACCGATATTGTTGAGTGGGTTCAGGCTTCCTTTCAACAGATGCTGGATTACTTATTGGAAAATGTCGACGAATTATCGATGGTTGGATTATCGATTTTATCTCATGATGAGAAGAACAAACCGTTTTATTTATCTTTTCGGCGTGCAAGTAATTTGACACTGGAGACTTTATGGGCTTCCTTTGATCGCATCCTTCAAAGTAACGATAGTTTTCTCATGAACGAACCTTTCATTGTACATTTTCATCATGTGGATGTGCCCCGTGGATTTGGATTGGTGTGTCGAGGTCTTTTATCAAACGACGAGTTACTAAAACGCAAGAAAGGCATTCTACGTGTAAAAAACACCGACAAGAAATGTTTGGCTTATGCAATTGTGATTGCTATTGGTTTAAAGAAATATAAGGATACGAACAAGAAACTGTACAGACAATATCAGGACCAGAGGAAGTGTGTTGTTTTCCCAGCCGTACATGAACTTTTGTCTCGATCATCAGTGAATTTAGAGCATGGGGGATCCGTGGAAGAATTGCGACAATTGCAACGTTACTTGACAAATTATAAACTTACCGTGTACACCAGCTTTTCCGGAGAAGATATTCTGTATGAAGGGCCGGGTGGCGAAGACAAGATTCCAATCAATTTAATGTGCATCAATTCTCATTATGACATCATCACGTCATTAACGTCGGTTTTTTCTACCAACTATTACTGTGCTGCATGCCACAAAAAATATGATCATCGTAATGCACACGTCAAGAACTGTTCGGCCATGTGTGAGAAATGTTTGCAGAAACCGCCATGCAGTAAGACCAATACGGAGAAACAGTGCCCAGAATGCAATCGTGAATTTTATGGTGAAACATGTTATACAAATCATCTGACTCTACCATACCATAAAGGTCAGCCAATATGCAAGATGGTGAAACAGTGTGCCAAATGTCTACGCATTTATTCGTTTGTCCATACAGGGGAAAGAAAACATGATTGTACAGATTATTTTTGTAATGTGTGCCATAAACACGTTACGTCTACCCACCAATGCTACATGAAGCCTGATACGACTCAATTAAAACCTGGAGTTCCATCAGTGTTACATGCCAAGAAGGCTATGATTGTCTTCTATGATATCGAAGCCACACAGGATACTTTCTTTGATGAAGACACGTTCATTCATAAGCCCAATTTACTGGTGGCCCAACAAGTATGTTACAACTGTGTTCAAGATGAAGATATACATCATCCGTGTGAAGTTTGTGGACAGCGGGAACATATTTTTCAAGATGATCCGATCAATGCCTTTCTTGCGTATTTACGTCAACCACGACCCAACATCAAACTTATTGTATCTTTGGCACATAATTGTAAGGGATATGATGGTCATTTTATTCTTAAATCTTTAGTGGAAGAACATGAATTGAAACCTACTTTGATCTTGAACGGAGCAAAAATTTTAAGCATGAAAGTGAATCACTTATCGTTTATTGACTCTTTAAATTTCATGCCAATGGCTTTAAGTAAATTATCCAAGGCATTTCATTTACCGGCGACCAAAGGATATTTTCCACACTTTTTTAATACTGCTGCAAATCAAACGTATGTGGGAAAATTACCGGACATCCATTATTATGGCGCAGATGAAATGAAAGTGGATGAACGAGAGAAATTCATGACATGGTACAACGAACACCAGAACGATACGTTTATTTTCCAAAAAGAATTGGTGAACTATTGTGTCCAGGACGTTAACGTACTTCGAATGGCTTGTATATCTTTCATGACCACTTTTGAACAAGAAACTCACGTCAATCCTTTCCTGGAGGCTATCACCTTGGCGAGTGCGTGCAATTTAGTATTTCGACGAAATTTCTTAAAACCCAATACTATTAGCATTCTCCCTGCACAAGGATACCGTCACAGAAACAATCAGTCACGGATTGCTTTGCAGTGGCTTGCCTACATGGAAGAAAAAGAGGGCCATTCAATTCTGCATGCGGCCAAAGGTAAAGAAGTTTATGTTGCTGGTTTTCATCTGGACGGTTACTACAAAGATCCCGACACTAAAGAGGAACACGTGTATGAATTTGAAGGCTGTAGATTCCATGGCTGTCCTCTATGTGTCCCTACAGGCCGTAATCAGCCCATTTATGAGAACTCCGAAGAAACGATGAACTATCGCTACGAGAGAACACAGCGTAAAATCAAATTATTACGATCCATGGGGTATAAAGTACATGAAATGTGGGAATGTGAATTTCGACAAGTGTTAAAATCCAATCCAGCATTGGCCTCTTCTTTAAGCACACATCCTTATACTAATAAGACACCATTACATCCAAGAGACAGCTTCTATGGTGGTCGTGTTAATGCCATTAAATTGTACCACGTCGCAAATGAAAATGAAGACGAAGAAATAAAATTCTTGGATATCGTTTCCCTGTATCCTTATGTGAATAAATGTGGACGGTATCCAATAGGGCATCCACGAATATATCTACAGGGAGATCCAGAAATGCCGGCCATTCAAGATGTCAACGGATTGGTCAAGTTGAAGATTTTGCCTAGCAGAAATGTGTTTCATCCAGTACTGCCATTTCGCTCAAATAAGAAGTTGTTGTTTCCACTTTGTGCTGCCTGTGCCACAGCATTAAATCAAGATTCTGAATGTACACATTCGGACAGTGAACGAAGTCTAACAGGAACGTGGGTGTCCTATGAAATTCAAAAAGCCATTGAACTTGGGTATCAAGTCATTGAAATTTACGAAATTTGGGATTATGACATCACCGTATATGATCCAGAAACCAAGACTGGCGGATTATTCAGCGAATACATTAACATATTTTTGAAATCAAAGCTGGAAGCTTCTGGTTGGCCTGCCAATTGCGTCACCGAAGAAGAAAAGCAGCAGTATATCCAAATGGTACAACAACGTGAAGGCATAACTTTGGATGCAGCAAATATAATGACAAATTCAGCACGTCGTAGTCTTGCAAAACTCTGTTTGAATGCCTTCTGGGGACGACTCGCTATAAGAGACAATTTCAGCCAAACGACCATCATTAACGACCCCAAAGAACTGTATCAGAAATTAACTGCTCCAGATATAAAAGTCAACCAAATTTTACCTGTTAATGATTCGTTGTTATACCTTTATTGGCAGTATGAAGATGATGTTCCAGTACAAAATCACAATGCTAATGTTGTCCTTGGAGCATTTACAACGTGTCAAGCTCGTCTGGAACTCTACAAATATTTAGAATTGCTGCAAGAAAGAGTACTATATTTCGATACAGATTCCGTAATATTCACGCAGCGACCATCACAGCCCACAATAGAACCAGAAGTATTTCTTGGTTCAATGTCAAATGAACTGGAATCAATTGGACCAAAAGCATACATTAAAAAATTCGTGTCTGGTGGCCCAAAACAATACGCCTTGGAAATCTACGACCCCGACACGAAATCAACCAGTTATGTATGCAAAATTCGTGGATTCACACTCAATTATACTGCAAGTCAAAAGTTAAATTTCAATAGTCTGGAGCAAATGATCATAAATCAATCGGGTGAAAAAATATCCATTAGCACGCTGCACAAAATTTACAGAACCCACGATCATCATCTTGTCACAAAACCTGAAGAAAAGAAGTACAGTTTCAACTATAAAAAACGCCGATTAATACCAGACACATACGAGACATTGCCCTATGGGTATAAAAAAGCCAGAACAGAATAACAGCCACATTTTTCCCTAATCCCACCAACATCACCTTTCAAAAATGGCAAAGAATCAAGACGGTGCACGGGACATGCTTCAACGATGCACGAGCGGAGACAAACTCAGATGACATCACCTTGCAGAAACCAGTGGAGAAAAAAAAAGGAATTCAGGTACGTCACATTTGCTTTTCTTTTTCTCACATTACTCTCTTGATCAGTTATTCGATGTTAATAATCTGTTTTTCTTCTTTCACAGGAAACAAAATAAATATTATCATGCATATTCATATGTTTTATTTTCTCTTTACAGAATTTGTACCCGTCACGGACACGTCTTCCTTTGAAGAAAAAGAAATTCTGTATTCTGTTTTACATGCTAAAAATAAATGTACAGAAACATGATTCTGTGTTTTATTTCACATCCTAAAATCAAATTCTTTTCCTGTACTGCGATTTCAATTTCTTTTTTCTGAATCAGTTTACCGATAAAATAAAAATGTTTTATGGGGAAAAAAATCAAACTAAATTTTTGGTTTCAGAACTTTTTTTTTCGTGTACGAAATAAAAAAAAATTGTGTATAAAATAAAATTATGTTTCAGAAAATTTTTAGTGTACGAAACAAAAAACTGATTCAGAAAATTTTTGTGTACAAAACAAAAACTGTTTCAGAAAAAATTTTTATGTACAATCAAAATTCTGTTTCAGAAAAAAATTTTGTGTACAAAACAAAAATCAGTTTTTCGTCACGAAACTGCTCCGACTAAATGAATCGATTCATTCTGATAGTGTTGGCAACACTGGAAAAATCTCGGTAAGTATCGCTCAGACACTGAGTTACAGCGAACACAACTAGATTCGAACCAACATCCTTAAATGTCTGATTCATCTCTAAATACAGCCAACTAAACAATAAGATTATGTGTATACGTTTAATGCCAATGCTTAGCACTGTCAGCAAGGTTTTCTTCAAGGTCAAAGTCGCACACGAAGTAAAAAGATGACAACACAGATCTTCTATCTTTCTATTTGAAACATAAACCTAGTGTAAATTGCTCGCACTGAAATGTGTAATGTAACATAATCTGTTCGTCTTCTTTTCATACGCGAAACTGTTCGTACTGAATGGAGTACGATGGCTCAGCGCTTGTCTGTAACGAGTGAGGTTCCTGCTTCAATCCACAATGAAGTAAGTTCATGTTTCCTCCTATCATTTTTCATCATCGTTTCAAGGGGACGTTAAACTCAACATTTCCTGAAACTAACACAAAAAATCAAACTCGGGACCATGACATAGTAATCAACAAACTGAACTTCTCAATGGAGTATGGTGGCTCAGATGTGTGAGTTCTCTGCTTCAATCCGCAAGCAAGTAAGTTTATGATGTTTTCTCATTTCTCATCATCGTTTCAAGGGGACGTTAACATTTCCTGAAACTAACACCAAGAATCAAACTCGGGACCATTGCATAGTAATCAACACACGTGTACGGTCGCTTAGCGCTTGTCTCTACTGTATGAGGTCCCTGCTTCAATCCTCAGTCAAGGAAGTTCATGTTTTTCCTGTTTCGGTCTATCACCATCGTTTTCGCTGAAACATTAAATTAACTTCAACATTTCCAAGAATCGAACTCGGGACAATTGCAAGGTTCACACCTGAAGCGGAACAAAATGGATCACAAAGTGCTTATCAAATTTAAGGAAATCATTTTAAATATGCCTCCATATAACGTAATAATGCTCCAAAGGGAACGATAACTCCCAAAATAAATCATTGTACTCTATTATACAACGAAAATGTCTCGTGAAAGATAATATGATAAGTTAAAAAAAAACGTCGAAATTTTAATATTTTTATACTCATCAAAGAGTACAAGGTCCTATACGCCCCCCATCCCTCCCCCAACTCCTGATGTAAATCAATGTGATCTTATGTGTCCTGAGTGATCCCTGCCCCTGAGTAAACATAAGCAAAAATATTTCAATAGGTAATGCAATCCCGGGCCAAAACATCTCTAATTCATTCACTATGGTCCATGTGTGGGGGGTCCCAAAAGTGAAATAGGGTCACCCCGACGTCAAACAATCACATTACCTCAAACCAAATACCTCAACTTCATTCGCACCAGTAAGGGAGGTGGTGGCTCAATGGTAGAGCGTTCACCTCAGCTGTATAGGGTCCCTGGTTCAAACATCGCAAAAAGTAGTTTTGTGGTGGGTAACATTATGCTCCAGTTTCCTCCCACACTTTCATTCCTTTCTCATCGTCACCTTTAGCCTAATCGTGGGATGTAAAACTAAAGATTTCATTTGCACCAGTGTTAGTCCATCTCATCAAAGGGATAACAATCCGAACCGCATGAGCTCCTGTCGGGAATCGAACCCTGGTCTCTCACGTTAAAGACGCATACGCTAACCGGTTAGCCACGGAGGAACTCCAAAGTTTTCGAGTTTCATATTAATACTAATTTATACTATTACTGAGGTCTACTAATTCATAATGTAATAGGTCATCAAGAAAGAGATCAAACCTTGTTTTGGTAATTTTATACTCATAAAAGGGAACGAAACAAGCCATCATAAGTTCCAAGCTAAAAATCCCAGTTCAGTGACGTCAAACGAACATATTAGCTCGAACCAACTACCTCTAATTCATTCATACCAGTAGAGGTGCGGTGGCTCAGTGGTAGAGCGTTCACCTCTGCTGTATGTGGTCCCTGATTTAAACACCTCGAAAATAGTTTTGTGGTGGGCAACATTATGCTCCAATTTTCTCCCACACTTTCATTCCTTTCTTATCGTCACCGTCTCCTTTAGCCTAAATGGCATATGCGTGGGACGTAAAACTAAAAGATTTCATTTGCATCCGTGTTAGTCCATGCATAACAATCTCCAAATTTTATGCCATAAAAGGGAACGAAAGCATTCATAAACCTGTACTATTTCATAACGTAATGAATCATCAAGACCATATTTTTAGTAATTTTAAAGAATCATCATGACCTCTGATCCAATACTCCCAATTCAATGACGTCATAGCAGGACCAAGGTACCTCTGACTCATTCGTACCATCGTGCATGGCCCCTGAATAAGCATAAGCAAAATTTCAATAGGTGACGTAATCCCGGGCCAAAGCATCATTAATTCATTCACTATGGTCCATGGGGGACCCAAATTGAATAATCGAGAGTGCGGCCAAGTCATGCGATTACTACTGTTATAAGTCAGACGCGGTTCCTCTGTTTGGGGGTGCTATGCTCTTTCACAAGTTGAAACATATTGGCAAACTCTTAGTTCGTTTCTACACTGTGTTAATTATTTTCATAAGAAAAAACAATATGTGTCAATTTTCTAGGGGGAGTTCCCCATTCGATACTTATGCAAATATATCTAATCAATTATAATGATATAAAACTTACATGAATATGATATCTTCTTCTTTGAACAAGACACAGAAAAAAATCCAGAAAAAACACTAAAGAAGCAAACGCAAAGGTCCTCGCAAGCAAGATTGTCAATACAGGAAATGTGTACTGCACTTATATAATATATTTTTTATTTATTTATTAACATAAGAGGAATGAAATAGGGGGAGAAAAAAATAAAGTAAATGAATTTGCCTTGTAATACAGCATTGCATCACTCTACAAAGAAGAAGAAAAGAATTGGGGTATTTCGTTTGTCGGTATCTTTCCGAATCGAAGGAAATATTTCTTTCTTTCTTTTTCTATAGAGGTAATACCAGGGAATTTTCACACAATGCCTAAAGTTTGAAAAACATCGCCAGCATGTCTGAATTCGTACCTCAAAGACGCCAAATTGTCGTATTTTTCACGGCAAATAGTTGTTTACCAAGCAATAAAGAAATAAAATTCGTTAGCTGGGATCAGGCGGCGATGTTCCTAGATTTTAAAATTTCGGGTTTATTCAGTAAACTATATAGCTATCATTTTCAACATCTGTTTCAATAACTTGTATTTTGCCGAAAAGAACAGCACAATTATTTTATGTGGCAATACACAGAAACCATTCTACAGGTTTTTTTGTGTGTTGTTTTGCAAACTCAATATGAGGTTATCGCCATTGAGTCCAAGGCCAAGTCTGGCAACCATCAACTTGTTTGTTTGTCTGAATAGGCGGGGGGAAGGTTGTTTCCAGAACCAACAACCAGAAGTGGTTTGAAGTAAACATCCTTTGTGACAAAAAATGTATGTCAGTTGTCGCGGGGTGGGGAAAGGGTAGAAACCTGTTCACACAAGACATTGATGAGGCGGGGGAGGGTGGGATCTTCCGTTCACTCAAAACTAGAGGTAATGATTGGCAGGTAACTATCTCGCTTTGGTTAAACATTGGAGGCGGGACAAACTGGTCTTTCCTGGCCAATCATATCGCAAGGTTGTTTGCATAGGGTTCAAGATAGCTAAGTTTCATTCTTCTACCATTCAGTCATGCAATGGAAGTTGGAGAAAACACAGGAGCTTGCGTATCTTCAGCTCTGTACTGAGCAACGCTGAAAAATAGCAAAGTTAAGAGTCAAGCAAGCTAAACGAAAGAAGTGCAGTTCGCAACAAAAAAAAATAAATGAAAATAAATAAATATTTCTTCCTTTCCTTCCCTTTTTCCCATCTTAATACTTTACTCCGTAAAACAAAGCACCATTAAAAATCATTGCTAAACATTGGAGCTTAAAGGGTGTAATCATATTCATTATTCATAATTTTCTAGTTCAAATAAGAGTGTTCAATTAGTTACGAGCTTTACAAGTCAGATCATAATTAAATTAATGGTGAAAAAGCTTGTGGGAATTAGGGACCGCGTTTTAACCCATATACTGAAGTTCTAATTATCTAAATCATAGTTTTAATTCTAATTTGATTATAATTTCGATTCAAGAAACGTATTAAATCATGTTTGAAGCTAGGAACAGCGTTCAAACCTGTATCCTCAATCAAAAATCGTGCTGGATCGCGTTCAATGCCGTATACCAATGCTCTAATTATCTAAATCGTAGTTTTAATTCTAATTTGATTATAATTTCGATTCAATAAACGTATAGGTTCATGTTTAAAGCTAGAAACCGTGTTCAAAGCCGTATCCTCAATCAAAAATCGTGTTGGATCGCGTTCAATGACGTATACCAATGTTCTAATTATCTAAATCATGGTTTTAATTTTAATTTAATTATAATTTTTAAAATTTCGATTCAAGAATCGCATAGGAGCGTGTTTCAACAAGAAAGGAGGTCATTCCACTTTTCCAAACAACCTCTATTGCACAACTAATAAAACCACTTCCCCCAAAAACCTCCCCCAAGGACAGGGCAGCATCCCCAAGGCCAGCACGGCCATATTGACATCAAAAGTACACTGTCATAAAAGCAATTAAGAGGGCAATAAAAGCTATTGTGGTGTACAATCCTAGACATTCCTACTGTGGGGATACGAATTTTTTAGAAAAAGTTGAGTATCAAGCAAGCCGCTAAACTTACGGAGTTGAAATTCAGTGTATTAACTCTTCATTGAAAATAAACAGAATGTGTCCTAGCATTTTTTTCCTACATTCTCCTTTATGGGGGGAGGACTTTCTATATATGGAAAATTGGTAGTGAGTTGGTTTGTAAAAATGATCGAAAACGATGAATATTAGTTGGGAAAAAATTCAGAAACAAAAAATACAGTACTTCGCTTCATATATCCATTCCTTGCTACTATAATAAAACCGAAGCTTATGTTTATTATATGGGGCGTTTACAGCACAGGGCAATCAACCCATAAAGTTGTGAGAAAAATAGACATAAAATTTGTGCTATAAGCTTAATTACACGGAAATTTTAAGTTTGGACTGTACGTATAATTATATGGAAAATCGTACACTTTTTTTCCCGTTTATGTTGGTCTACTTATCTTGATTTGGGACTTTCAAATTTCATCCTTTTTTCCACTGAACAGTATCAAAAATTCAACAAGGAAATAATTATACTATGATAATTTAATTGAAATTCATCGTAATTTGGCCTATGACAAACAGCAGTGTGGTAATTTAAGGGTAAGAAGAGTGGAAATTAACAGGCACCTCTGAACACTTCCTCGGAACCTCGTTCCCTTTTGCTTTCTAGGGGGGGGGCACTTGATAATGACATAAAACCTTCATGTGTAATTACAAAATTTAAATTTATAAACAAATAATAAACCATCAAGCTTTAATTGATCATTTATGCGCAAGATTCCCTATCGAAGGTGTGGTAGATGAAGTTTCTGTTCTCTATGAGTCGACATTGCCAACTGACATCGTCGATATGGAAAAGATGTATGGTGATATTGAGGTGATACATACTTCTTGCTGAGTGTTTCAAAACTGACCGAGAAAAATCATTATCAGACTTAAGTCTAACAAGCAGATTGTCGATGAGAAGTTGCGGAAATTTCTACGTCGGTAGAAGTATTATCAATTTCCACGACAGAGTGAGAACGAGGATTTTCCCTTATGAATTTACAGATGACTGATATTAGAAATAGATTAAGTGCTCAAACATTGTCTAACTTGTTGATCATCAATGCTAATGGCCCTACGCTAGACAACCTTAAAGTAAACAAACTAGTTATTTCTTGGCTGAGGGATGGACATCATTCCGCTGCGGATGATTTACAAGAAAGAGTTCTGGAGACGAACAGGAAAGAAACCCGATTTCAGATTTGTTTTAAGGTGGCAAATTACGAGTTACGGAAAATGTATACTTATATTACTAGTGGCTTATTTGTGTTATTCAACTTAATACCTAATTTTTAATAAGTCTCTTCTTTGCTTTTTATAAACTAGAAGGTAAACTACTTTGAATAAATATTGATAATAATTGCAATTATGCATATTTGTAACTTAAATTTAACGTTTTGTTTTAGTGATTACACAAATTACAATTATGAGCATACTTTGTAGAGATACTTTCACAGAGGGTACCCAAGCACCTTAATGCACTATGAAAAACTGATTTTTCAAGTCTTTTGTGAGAAAAATACTGTGAACTAAGAAATCATAACCTTTTCCACATTGTATAGGGGTATTTTCCTGCGAATAGAAGTTTCTTTTGGAATGTGTTGAGAAATTAACACTTGCAAGAATACTCTCCTAGTACAAGTATATTTTAGGCACACACTAATCCCTCCCCCACCTCGAAGTGCTTCAATTTCCACACTGACAAACACTTTACCATTTTATATCGTAAAGGTCAAATCCACCGCTATTTTAACAGATTGGTATTTGAGCCATTGACTGTAGAAATTCACACTCCGATTAGTAACAATTTCACAGCCTTGTTTTATTACAAGTATAAATTCTTTAGTCAGTAGAGAAGAGGCCGTGGATGATGTGTCAGAGTTGATGACGATGGATTTTGTTGAATCAGAGTAGGTCACAGTGGATGAGAGTGGTTCATAGTGGGTGGTGAGTCAGAGTGGGTCACGGTGGGTGGTGGGTCAGTGTGTCACAGTGGGTGGTGGGTCATAGTGGGTCAGACTGGGTCATGGTGGGTGGTGGGTCATGGTGGGTCGTGGGTCAGAGGGGGTCATGGTGGGTGGTGGGTCAGTGGGTCGTGGGTCAAGTTTTCGTTGACCCACGCCAACTCTGGCGCTAACATCATAGCCACGAAGAAGCTTCATTTCCGGTTGGAACAGAGGGCAATGAAAGAAATTCAGTCTCTTCATGTGGCTTTGAATCGATTTCAAATGACCACATATCGCTATTTCTTACAGCTTTTGCTTTATTAACTTTGAAACCGGAAGTGGTTAATGTCTACCATTCCCAGTTTAAATAGAGAATTAACGGAGTAGACAGAACCTGTTGCTGGGAGCCTGAATAGATTAAAAGAAACACTTGTAAAAAAAACTTACGATTCTTCCTCTGTAGAGACCAATATTCAAACCGGAAGTAATAGTACATTCCTACCACTTCCGGTTTTAGTATAGAGATGTGGGTGAAGATAGTATCCTTTCTTTAGACACTGAATCGTTTCCAGAAATAAATAAATAAATAAATATAAATAAAACTACTTGTAGCTATTCGTCACCGTTTTTGTTCTAGAGACAAATATTAAATTCGGAAATTGTAGCAAATTTCTACTATTTCCGGTTTCAGTAGAGAGAAATGCGGTTGTATTATCTTTAGACACTGAATCGGTTCCAAAAGATTGCTTCTCGAGTCTCTTACAGTTTTTGCTCTGATAACCTGTTGACAGACGGACAGACTGATAGACAGAAATTGTTGTTCAATAAGACATTCAATACTTATGCTGTATACGCCTACTTTAGAAGTCTAAAAATAAATCTTTGTAACTAATGAAAATTTAAAATAATAGTTGTCTTCATAACTGATGAAAATAAACAGAAAATTTTGCCAACAGATGTAATGAAAACAGAAACTGCAAACTTGCCTTACTTAACTAATGAAAATAAAAGTGCATTCTTTTCTTCGTAACTAAAGAAAATAGTTGCATAATTAGTGGACTGAAATAATAGTTAGGTTTCAAATTAATTAACACAAAATAATAGTTGGCTTTAGAACTAATCAGGGCCGTGCCATGGAAAATCAGCGCCCGGGGCGAAAGTATACGACGGCGCCCCCATACATACATTCCAAGCAATTTTTCCTATCTTTTTTTCCTTTTTTCTATCGAATATTTCGCCCCCTTACTTCGGCGCCCAGGGCCGTCACCCCCTCGCCCCCCACACGGCACGGCTCTGCATCTAATTACAAGTAAATAGTTGCCGTTGTTACTAATGAAAACAAGAGAAATCTTTGTAACTAATGAAAATTTTTTAAAAAATATACTTTTGTAACTAATAAAATAAAATAAATATATATGTCTACTTAAGTAATGGAAACGGTAAACAGTTATCCTAGTCAACTAATCTAAACAAAAACAGTTACTTCATAACTAATTAGCAAAATAATTTTGTAACTAATGACAACAAAACAAAACAAAATGAAATGAAATGAAATTTTGGAACTTAACTTTCTACGATTATGCCTGTTGGGCCAAGGAATACACTCATTAAAGCAAGTGAATGATGGGAAAATTTGGTGGAATGAGAAAGTGGAAGTAGCCCGAGAAGACCCACGAGCATAATGTTGTCCACAATAAACTTACTTCGCTGGGGATCGAATTAAGTACCCCACATACCAGAAGTAAGCACTCTACCACTGAGCCGCCCTGCTCCTCAAATACATTGTTAAAACAAAACAAGAAACAGCATTTGTAACTAATTTGAACAAAAGAGTAATTACCTTGATACCTAATAGAAGCAAAATAGTTACCTTCGTTGTTAATGAAATAAAAATAATGATTGCTTTCATTAACTAATGACAAGTAAAAATAGTTGAACTTGCAATTAATGGAAACAAAAAATAATTACCTTATTTACTAATGAAAGTAAAAGAAAATAGTTGTTTCCTTTAACTAATGATAAGGAAAAATAATTGACTTCGTAACTAATGGAAACAATAATTAGTTACTTCCATAAATAATGAAAAGAAACATTGTTGCCTTTGTAACTAAAGGAAACAAAAGATTAATTGCTTCCATAATTAATGAAAACCAGGAATAGCACAATATGGTAAATATTACGTACAGTACAAAGTATGATATTGCGATATGGACTTTGCGTAGTGGTAACCTACTGACGTAGCCAGAACGTTTGTTTTCGGGAGGGAAGGAAGCGAAAGTAATATGATTTTTTCCGTTAAGATGAACACTTATAGGAGTCTCATTTTCCTGAAACCAGCAACCGAGACGCTTTGTTAGGTACAGTGCATCAGTAGAGTCATGGGAGAGGGAATGAGTCTTTGAAAGTACACACACAAAGCGATGTTTGTTTTTCTTTTGGTCTATGTTCAAGAGTTTTAAATTTCCTTTAACTCAAACACTGATCATTACTGGTGGTCAAACAACGAATATAGTACAAGGATTAGATATCACCCTAAATTGTAGGCCTAGTGTTCTCATATCCAGAAGGTTACCGGTATTCGCTTTAAATCCAACCATTCTTGATCGGTACTCACCTTAACATATACCTCGTCGCCACCACCGATCATGTTCCGATTGGACCGATTGGACTCCCAGCATTGTGGACTATCACGGGCATCGCAGTTTCCATTGCAGCAAGCTCTGGCGCAGGACAGGCATGAGAATTCTGATAGCTTTGCATAGACCATCCAAGGTGCGCAGGTAGCGATATTGAAGACGTCGTTTCAAGTCCAAATACACAAAAATCCATTTGGCTGGACTTTTCACAGGAATGTCCTTAAATGGAATGACACTTATTCCTGATTCATCTGTCATTTGTTGAGGAAAATGTAGTGATATCTGGTGGTATGACTCGGAATCTTGTCTATATGGTTCATCACCTGGTTCGCATTCATTCCATACAATTGTGGGATGTCTCTTCGAAGGATAGGTGTCAAAATGGATTCTTGGAAGTATCTTGCATTTACTTTCACGTTTTTGTCCACCTTACATATCATCAACTTACCCTCATATCCGAATCTCGTAACAACCATAAAACCATGAGGGAAACTTTCCTTGCACTGACTAACAAAGTCGCTGCGCCCCTTGTCGTTAGTGTTACAGCATGTAATCGCCCGAATGTGACCACCAGCAGCGAGATGGACATATGATTCATCCATTGTGAAAACTTTCTTCCATTTGGAATCAGCCAGTTATTTTTTTAGATAGTTTCTAGCAGTTCGTCTTACGTTAGACAATGTGACGTGGTAGCAAGTGATGTACAAAGCTCTAAACAGGACTTCACACACACTTCAACCTCAGGAGATTGCAAATTGTTTTGATTACAGTTGACAGTGCAAGGTGGAATCTGAAGTCCATATCACGTTGCGTCGGGGGATTTCCTTGGCACGCCAATCAACGGATCCCCCTTAGCACTATGGGTGTCACTTTGCTTCCAGCCCTTCTGCTGGTGGTTTTCATGGGTGAATGTTTAGCGAGGGGAGTCTGTTGTGTGTAATGGGCCACAATAATTTCTGTAGTAGTCACCCCGATTGTAAACTCATTCTTCCGACACTGTTTCACAATACGTACGTACGAAAACTTAGCGTGGAAAAGCGCCATTACATAACTCTCTCAAAACCGGTTGATTTTCGGCGCCATTTGATAACATTCACTGCGAACACTCGCACACGTACAACGTCAGACACAACACTGTTCCCACCAGCAAATCCATAGTTCTAGCATGATACGCCAGGTGGCAGTACCGAATCAAAAATGGTTGGATATACAGCGAACAACCTTATGTAGTCTCACTGCTAATAAAGGACGTAAACATTGGCGCCGACTACATGGGTGCTCCGGGACTCAAGTAGTGATTGAAGATTCCTAACGGGTGCTCAGCACGCATGGGATTTTTCTCTCTTCCTTTGGCCAATATCACTAAACACATTGCAATAGAAAAACCAAAATTTCATTGTTAAAGTTTTGTTCAATTCAAAGTTTAACTGATCGTAGTAAAAGTAAATACATAAATAAATAAGTAAAATAAATAAATCTTTACGTTTATAGTTGCATTACAGTAGCCTGTGCCCCCATGATGGTTGTTCGTGCTTATAACTCTCCTCTAGTTTGAAAACTATTGGTCCATTGGATTTTCAAAAAATAGAATACGGAACTTGAGATGTGATTTGTGAGCGTCCATTGAAAAAAAAAAAATTAAAATCTGTGCCTATAGGCGTAAATACGAATTAATCTTAACACCGATACCTGAAATTATCATTTAAAACAGCAAATAGAAGCAGAGACGTAGCCAGGAGCTCTATGAAGACCAAACTTCCAAAATTAAGGTAAAACGAACAAAAATATTACTTATAAAAAATTAAATAGCAATATTCACATTAACTTTCAAAATTGATAGCAGTCGGACTCCTTCTCAAATGAAGTTTAGGGGTCATACTGTATTTGTAGATTTCAAACTCAATTAAGGATAATACATTATTTAAAAGCTTACACCGTTTGAAGATAACACGGCTGCAATAAGAGGATTGACAATGAGTTTTTATTGAAATCCCACTGTGTAAGTGTAAGAAGACACACAGACACGATGCTGGAAGAATTGCCGTTCCTGGATCCAGAGCACCCTCTTTGAAAAAATGAAATGAAATCTTTGAGTTTTACGTCCCAGGGTTATGCCGGCTAGGCTAAAGGAGACGGTGATGATGAGTAATGGATGAAATGGTGGAATGAAGAAAGTGGGAAGAAACGGGAGAACCCCGAGGAAACCCACGTGCACGGTGTTTGTCCACCACAAAGTTCACTTGGCGGGGCTGGATCGAACCCTGGCCCCAAGCACCAGAGGTGACATCCTCTTTGAAGCTGCTGACTACTTTTGACGTTATTGGAAGTCAAAATGTTTTATAATGGAAGTACGGTATATTAATTGACGTGAAGCCATAATTACACAGTAAAAACTGGATATTCTTCCCTTTCTCTCTACTCTTTGCCGCCTTGCTAGGGTATGTATAGGCTAGATCCTGCCTAGGGCAAATGAGTAGAATACTCAGACTAGGTGTAGGTAAGGTTACGATCTGATTCTTCGCACATAAAGATGAAATAGCGATCATGGAAGAGACTTATTTTTAAATTTTCCAAACCGATTGACCTTCTGCCACGGACTGACAAAATATTCACAAAGTCATGGATTTCTGGTTTGCTAAAACGGAGAAGTAGGAGGGGAGAAAATAGAACAGGTGGCTAATTTTCGATACCTGGATAGCAGGTCCGTATTTATGAATGGGCCAATATGGATCATGGCCCAGGGCGGCACGATTCAGGAGGCGGCAAATTTTGTCGGATCAGTTCTTTTTTCGTATTCCAGTTAAGGAAACTTCTGAAATTTATTATGTATGCGCATATTGATTATATGGGATTTTAACATTTGCAAATATTCAAGTAATAAGAAACAGTTTTCTAGGAAGAAGTAATTAGCATTTTATTTATAAATTTATATTTATTACTAGTTGAAATATTCCCTTTTTGTCTGTCTTTTCGACAGGTATCAGAACCAAAATAGTAAGCGATAGCGAGAAGCTGTTTCTCATAATCGATTCAGCGTCTGTGCCGACGTCTTGTTAATAAAGTAGACGCCGTTGGTGCAGGGTATAAAACCCACACAAATTATTAATAAAACTTTTCATTACAATGGAATATGGGAAAGTGCATTTGAAAATACAAAAAGCGTGGTGAAAATAGCGATTTTAAACTTTTAATGTTTTTTTTCACACAAAATATCACTAAATTCATTAGAACATAAATACGTAGAATTATTATATTCAAATTCACACTTGATTATTAAATAAATGTAGTAACACATATACAGTAAATTCTCGTTATATAATCCTCCGATGAATGACGTCAAATACTGTTAAATGTTCCTTCGAGTCTCTAGTAGTGATATTTATTACTACAGAATAAAAATTATTTATGTAGACACTTATGGAATAATTAATTAAAGCTGCACAGGCACTGATATAAATACTTAGCCCATCAAACATCGCCATATAAATTGCAAAGTTAATTCGTAGATAATTGTTAACACCAAAATTGCTCATACAAGTATTCAACTTTAACACCTATTCAACTCTATTTGAATATGTTAGTCACTTTCTAGAAAAATATAACACATACTTATCCAGGCTATATCGGAATATCAGAAATTCACTAAAATTCAACACGTAATATAACAAAGTCTCGGAACTTTCCATGTTTTGCACCATTTACGACTACTATTTGAGAACATGTGCTCTCGTCGTTGCATTCAATTTCCAATGACCACAAGGTGGTCAGTTAACTACCTCTAGAACTATTAGTTCCAATTTTAGCCACTCATCAGAAATGGCGCTAGTTTTGAAATGATTTTTTTTATAATAATCTTACAACATGCTACAACATCCCACCCTCTGGAAAAAAAATTGATATAATCAATTTTATATATATATATATATATATATATATATATATATATATATATATTAAGAGATATGTTAATGTAAACAACACTAAACTTCCACTCGATTCAAACTTACTAACTTAAAAATTAATAATTAAACGAAAAGAAAAAAAATCCCCCATAATGACACTCATACTACTTTCACTCTAATCACTCTAATCATACAAGTATTGTATACACCATTTTAGAATTAAATGCATATATCTCAATAACATCTCAAACCATGTAATTAATAATTACATTTAGTTCTTAGTTTTTATGTATTTCAGAGGTAAAGAACTTATTTACTTTTCTCTAGTAGCATATTATAGATATATTTTCTTCACTATTTAGTAATTACGGTTATTTTTTTTTCAATTACAGGCCTGTAATTTTAATGAAATGACAAATTAAGGGTTTCTTTTTTCTCTATAAGGTTTCGTTAAACTCACATGAGTTTTCCTAATGTCTTTAGGATCTTCAATATTTTCTACCAATATTGTATTGACTGTTAAGATACGTATTACCCGAAAAGGACCATGCCATACATTTGACAAGCTCTTATTTATTTGACCAGCTAAAGATGATTGAATCTGCGACTTAATCAAAACTTTATCACCTACTTGATAATTTGTTTCGGTCCTGTTTTTATCATATTTCTTTTTCCTTTTCATCCATGCACCTTCCATATTCTTTAATGCTGTTACCCATATATCTGTTCTTTTTTCTTTTACATCAGTTTCATCTATTCTCCAACAAACATCCAGGGGATCATTAACATTATAGTTAAAAACTAACTCCATAGGTGTAAACCCATGTTCGGAGTGTACAGAAGAGTTTAAAGAAAACTCAATTTCATGTATAAATTTATCCCACAAATGTTGCTTATCATTTATATATATTCTTAAAGCTTGCTTAAAGCTTAAGATGTATCTTTCAGCCGCGTTACTTGCACAATGGTAGGGTGAAATACATATATCTTTTATGCCTAAACTATACAAGAAGTCTTTAAATACAGATGATCTAAATACACTGGCATTATCGTGAGCTATACTTGCCACGAACCCTCTACGACACATTAATTTGAAAAGTTTATTAACAATAAGCTGACTATTCAATTTAATTAACGGTTTCAAAAACACGTATTTAGAAAAAGCATCTACTATTATCAAACAGTATCTACCAGATCTTGAACGTGTAACAGGTCCTATTACATCTATATATATCCTAGAATTAACTCCTGGAATTAATTCTGACACCAATTGACCTATTTTCTTTCTATTATTACTTTTTGCTAGTTGGCATTCCCTACAAGATCTCACGTATTCCTTAATCTCAGGTATAACACCCTCCCAGGTGAATCTAGAACACACTTTTCCTATACATTTATTAATCCCACAGTGAGCTCCTGGCAAGGCTGGTTTATGATAGTATTCTATAATAGATCTTGTAAGAGCCTTAGGTAAATAGATATTATAAGGATTGTGAACAGACCGAGTTTTCTTACACAAAATACAATTAACCATTTTAAATTCTGGTACATCTTCCTTTTTCTTAATCTTATCAATAATACTTTTCATTTCCTGATCAGCATACTGAAATTCTTCTATAGACTGTCTAGCAAAAGGCATACTAAAAATATTCACAAATAGCTTATTAATTATTTCTTCATTTAAAGTAGGATCTTCTATGAACTCTTCAAAATCATGTTTATTGTGCAATCTAGATATAAAATCACTCGGAATATTCAATACACTAGGTGTATGTTTCACTGTAAAACTAAATTGAAACAAACGATACAATAAACTACCATATGGCTTTAATCTTTTCAAATTACGTAACGCATAACTTAACCCCATGTTATCGACTTTTAATTCAAAAGGTGCATGAGAGAGAAAAGTTTTAAATCGTTCCATAGTTTCCACAACAGCCATTAATTCAAGCAGAAATATGGGTTTATTTATGTCATGTTTCCTCAAACGTCGACTATAAAACCCTACAGGAACTTCTTCCCCTTTTTCGTTTAATTGTGAGATCATTCCTCCCACTGAGGTCAGTGACGCATCACTTGACAAGAAAAATTTCTTATTGAGGTCTGGTAATTTAAGCATTATGTGACTTTCAAACATCATTTTAATATTACACAAGGCAGCTTCCTGTTCATCCCCCCATCTAAATTCAACCTTTGGGCTCCTCAACTTATGCAAAGGGTCCATAAGATCTTGAAAATTTGGAATAAACTTGGCAAAATATTGAAGAAATGAACATAAGCTAATTAGAGCTTTCCTATTCCTAGGAGAAGGTAATTTTTTAATTACTTCTATTCTAGATGGATCCATGTAAATATGGCCATTTTCTATTATATGCCCCAAATAAGAAATCTTCGTTTGAAAAAGGGTGCATTTATTGAATGACAATGTAATGCTATTTTCTTTAAAAATACTAAAAACTTCACCAAGGAGCTTTTTATGACTTTCGATATCAGCTGTGTGAATTACCAAATCGTCAGCATACCAGGTAACACCTTTATCCTTAAGATGATACAACAATTTAGTGATTAATTTACTCAAAGCGAACGATCCGCTTGCTATACCGAAAGGGACATACCTATATTCGTATAACCCACGATGAGTTAGAAATGCGGTGTATTTAATTGAGTCCTCATGTAACTTTATCACGTGATATGCATGATGAATATCTAATTTAGAGAAGTATTTACTATCGGATAGCTCACTCATGATATCCTCCATTCTCGGGGTATACTGAGAATTTAGTAACATTTTCTTATTAATTTTTTGATAATTAACAATTAATCTCTTACTGCCATCTTTATTCCCCACCAAGAAACAGGGAGAGGCATATGCACTATCACTTTCTCGAATAATATTCTGTTTCAATAGGTTATCTAAAATTTTATCCATTTCCTTTTGAGCAACCCTGCTTAGTGGATAAGCTTTTTCTCTTACAGGCTGGTCATCACTTAATATGATTTGATGACAAAAATTAGGCACCTCCCCTACATGTTCTTCAAATATATCCTTAAATTGATTTACTAACTCATCTACATAATTTTGTAACCCACTATCTAATTCTAGAACTTCAGGGTCAACTAACTTCCGCTTAGTTCCTAATGAATCACTACCCTCAAGTTTAGCTTTGGGATTGACATTTAAGATTGAATTAGGGGACAAATGATAAGTTTTGTTTTCATTAAATGACCCTTCATGTGGTTTTCCTCTTACATTCTCATTCCCCTTTTCGTCAGATGGAATAAACAACTTATTATGAAAACAATTCATGGGCCGATAAGACATTAACTTTTCTGTGTTTGCTTGAGTCAATTGATCAAATAAAAGAATGGTCCTGTTTTCTTCCATCCCTAATACTAATCTATTACTTACTAAATCAATGGCAACCTTCATCTGTTTTAACTCATTAACCCCTATTATAAACATTGGGTTTAGATTTTCTGCTAAATAAAATTTTATTCTGTATACCCTATTCAGCAATTTCAGGGGCAGAGTAACAGATTCTTTCAAAGTGACATCTTTATTATCTACGCCCTTACCAATAAACAAATCATCATTCACTTTGAATTTATTATTTAATGTGTCATTCCATTCTCTAAAAGCATTAGCATTTACCAGACTAATAGTTGAGCAAGTGTCCACACACCCTCTTAATCTTTTCCCCAATACCAAAGCTTCTACGAAGGTAGCAACACTGTCTTTCTTAGTAGCCTGTCTATTGTTATGTAGTCCTACACTCATGCTGTCATGCATAGTTTTACTTATTCCATCATTATCTCTACTATTTTCCCCCTTTACTAGACTATACCTTCCTTTATTCTTACTTCCTCCTCCAACATCCGCATTCCTCTTATCTACTAATTGTAAACTATGCAACCTTCTAGATAAGTTCAACGCTCTTTTCAAATTACACTTGCTAGCATAGTGTGGTCCCCCACACTCAAAACATGAGACAGATTTTTTCATTCCTTTCTTTTTAACATTTTCCTCAGTTTCAGAAAATTTATTAATCGCCTTATAAATACTTATATTCTTTAAATGAGTTACGTATGAAAACAAATCCCTTTCAAGTTCCTGTAAAGTATCTGGAACTCGAACCCCGTAAATATCTCTTACGAGACGTGGATCTGCACCGCTCAATATAATTTCTTTCACATGAACCTCATTTAAGATACCATGCAGTATTATGTAACTATCTTTTACTTTTTCTACAAAGTGAATGGGATCTTGACCTACAGATTGTATCGTTTCAACATAATTACGCGATACAATTCTTCTTCCTAAGGAAGAACTTAAATTTTTAAAAACTTTATGAGCAAGCATCAACCAATTATCACATTGTCTCATATATTCTAAGATCTTAGTACGCAAAATCCCTTTACTTTTATTTAAGGCAGCTATTACTATTGATTCATAAGGATAAACATTACCCTTATTTAAACCCTGTACTTCCAATAGAAATTCAAACAAAAGCAAGTCATCGCTTCCGTCACAATAACTGATTTCTTGACTTAAATTACAAAAGGAATTATTAGCAACACCTATCGTAATTTTCTCTAAATTAGTACAAAAAGGTCTAAATATATTTCCTACGTTTTGATTATACGTAACATATTGTTCATTCAATTTTGGAAGTCCTAAATCCTGAAAACAATGTAGTTCATTTCTTTGCGGTAATTCCTTGTATTCGTCAAAGAATTCAGCTGGTTCTCTATCGCAATGCAAAGTACTAAACATCTGATTTTCACGTTCATTTAAGTCGAGTCTGTTTATATCAATATCAGGAGTAACTGACCTTGCGCACCTGTCAACTTGTGGTTCACGTTGTCTCCCTGATAACAAGTTAGGTTCGTTGAAGCAAAGAGCGCCTCTAGGCATAATAAATGATTCACCTACCTCGTTTTCCGGCTCATGTCCTTGCCTTTCCGAACAACTATCCACTGACCTTCTGAAGATTCCTGCGTCTCCATTTGAAAAATGATTTAATACTAACTGTGGAACACGTTCCACATGCCTTTCACTATTAGCCATTATAACTTCACTAATTATTATTATTAACCACACACTTATAACGAAATATTGGATAAGTTAATAATTACCTGTACCTTGGGTAGAAAGTGCTCATACATAAGCACTATACCTTATAGAATGTTAATTTAATAATAACAAAAGAAGAATGTTTTTGAGATATGTAAAAGAAATATATTATGGGATAGTTCGTTGCTATGTAATTGTTGATGGATACCTAATCTTCAGGTATGTGTGTATGACAGTTTTGAAAGAAAAATACATTAAAAGTGTATCAACTAATAAACCATGCAAAACCGTTCATCGACGTTATAATTCTGATAGATAAGGTGAGAATAATATTATATATAATTATTAAAGATATTTTTACATGAAAGCAATTACTACCACTCAAGATCTGGATATCATCGATCGAACCAGGTTGACGACTGCCCTTGGTGAGTCGTTGTAAAAATTTTGGTTTACCTCACCCGGGATATCTTGTAAATTCATATCCCGAAGCAAAGTAAGGGTGAATTTACTTTTGTAACAAGGTTAATGAGTACAAATTTCACCAGACTGAGAAGTGGTAAAATAATCGTAAGAAAAATGAACGTTGACTCCATGGAGAAAGAATCCAATGACTGTGATAACGTTGAACATAGAGTAGCAACAGGAATGACATTGGAAGAACGAATCTTGCTAGCCTTACAGCAGCAAGAACAATGTCGAAAGAACGATTCTGAAGCCATGAAACAAAATTTGATCGAATTGAAACAGACGATAGAACAGAAGATAGAACAGAAGTCAGAGGAAACCAACAAGCAATATGAGGAATTAAGTAGACGAATAGAACAGAAGTCAGAGGAAACCAACAAGCAATATGAGGAATTAAGTAGACGAATGGAACAGAAGTCCGAAGAATCCCACAGGCAATACGAGGAGTTAAAGCAGACGATAGAGCATAAGTCCGAAGAATCTAACAAGCAATATGAGGAATTAAGCAGACGAATGGAACAGAAGTCAGATGAAACGAAACAATCAATTATCCAGGCGATGAATGACATCACCTCGCAGTTCGAGGAAAAGTTAAAAAGAGTATCTGAGGATTGTCAGGATAATCACGACCACATTATCCAAGAAATCAGCGGTATAAAAAAGGATTTAGAAGTAATGGAATCTTCTGTTTGTCAACAAAAGGGTCAGGTCAACAATAATACTAACAACATACGTGCAAATACGCAACTGATAGCTACTCTACAGGAAGAAATGAGGAAGCTACAGGTCAAGGACAACATATACCACAATAATACGGTTAGTGATCATTTGGAGTTTCCCCATTCACAAGAGATGACTTCGCCTCCACCCACATCTGATGAGGACATTATTTTGGAAGAAATTCATCCGAAGAGTACTGATGGGCGGAAAAGAGATGGTGTAACGACGCATCACATCATGGATAGGAATTGTCACCCAATAAGTACACGGAGTGGTAAAAGGAAGGTAAAGTTAAGCGTTAAGATGAGTGAAATTCGAGCCATGAGTAAATTTAGTGGTAAATGTAATGAGAATGCTACTTCTTTCTTGGAAAAATTTCAGGACGAATGCAATATAATGTGTATAGATAGATCACAATATATGAAATTAATCCCACATTTATTACTCCCACCATGTTCTTTATGGTTTAAAGCAGTACGAGATCACGTTAGTACGTATGAGGAATTCAAGGCAGCACTGATTGCAAATTATGAAAATGATTTTTTACTTGCAAATAGAGATGCCACGATTAGAAATCAACATTTCAATCCTCGTTTACACAAATCTGTTGTCGAGTTTGTTGTAAATACCTACAACGAATTAAAAGTTGTAAATCCATTGCAATCAGAATCTAGAATAATAGCATCCATTCGAAATTTGCTCCCATTTAAGTTACAACAGATCTTGTTTTCTACACAGTGTATGAGTTTCAATCATTTGTTAATGCTCGTTCAATGTTATGAAACTCAATACCATGCTTTGAATCAACAAGCAGAAGTGGGTAAAAATAAGAATAATTCAGATCATCGTGTACCTGTTCGGAATCTAAATATCCGAAGTGTGAACGGTACGGAATACAACCCAAGCCGAGTAAATTCTAGCAATCAAAACGAACAAAATAGGCAAAGCTATGTAGGGAATCAACCTAATCTAACCGAACACAACAATAATTATGTCAATCACTCAACCGAAGTAGACATAAAAACAATCGAAAGATATGGCGAAATCCCAGAAATACAGCAAATTACGTGGATAGCCATAGTCGTTGTTCCAGAGATGGCACTTCGTATCAGAATCGGAATCGCGATGCAATGCATACACAAAATGTTGTGGAACCTAATCATGATTGTGCCGTGCAGTGCACTTTATTGGAATCATATGCCAGTACAAATTTTAACTGACTTTAGTTAATGAAGTTAGGATTAAACCCCTATCAGTTGTATATTCTTGTGAATTTTTATTTTTAAGTTTATGTGTTAATATCAATAATGAAAACAATTCTTATAACTTCGATATACAAGCGATAGGTGGAATTATAATTCGGTTCATAATTAATTAAAAGCAAAGATTATTTATATTAGATTGATTTGTGTTAAAAACTTAATTGTCAAAGATTATGTTAAGTATAAGATTCATTCTTTTAAGCTAATTATTCAACGACTGTCTTGAATAAGATTCTTCATTATTCTGATATCTTATAGATCCAATGTTTATTATGAAATAACATCTAAAATAATTAATATATAATGCGCCCTGAATCACCGTGGACTCATGTTTTAAAAGGTAATTGTTACTTACGATTTTGATTTCGCACCCTTCAAAAATTATAAACAAACGACGACGTTGTAATAATAAAATATAATAATATAATAAATGATAATGAAATAAATATAATTAATGTAATAAAAGATAAGTATTAATGAAATGAAAGATTTGTTATAAATGTATCTATATAGGAAATGTAATGAAGATACATACGAGGGGCGATCAAAATGTAAAGGATATATGTAATGTAAAATCACTATTGTAAACGGACCAGTGATTCTTGAAGATAAAAGCCAAGCTCGTTTATGACTTTTATATTCAGTCCCATTGTCGGGCGACATTTTTATATAACGAAATATTGGATAAGTTAATAATTACCTGTACCTTGGGTAGAAAGTGCTCATACATAAGCACTATACCTTATAGAATGTTAATTTAATAATAACAAAAGAAGAATGTTTTTGAGATATGTAAAAGAAATATATTATGGGATAGTTCGTTGCTATGTAATTGTTGATGGATACCTAATCTTCAGGTATGTGTGTATGACAGTTTTGAAAGAAAAATACATTAAAAGTGTATCAACTAATAAACCATGCAAAACCGTTCATCGACGTTATAATTCTGATAGATAAGGTGAGAATAATATTATATATAATTATTAAAGATATTTTTACATGAAAGCAATTACTACCACTCAAGATCTGGATATCATCGATCGAACCAGGTTGACGACTGCCCTTGGTGAGTCGTTGTACACTTTATATAATCACTTTTCTTTTCTTCCACACAATCCAACCAGGTAATCACAACCATTTACACACAGTTCACAGTCGTAGTAGCTCTCCTCTTCTCCCCACTCCATTCAGCCAGACAGCACGAACCAATGACCAACTTATACGTAACTTCCAAGGTGTAGCAAACTCCAACTGAAAGTTTTATGCCTAGTATTTCCTTGCCTTTTTTTTCTGACGAAAAATCTTGTTCACTATTCTTCCACCAAGCACAGTTTAGAAACTCCCAATTTATTTCCATTTATAATTATCCGATTGGAAATTGATCTTTTGTAATGAAGATTGGAAATTGATCTTTTGTAATGAAGATTGGAAATTGAACTTTTGTAATGAAGATTGGAAATTGAACTTTTGTGCCGACGTCTTGTTAATAAAGTAGACGCCGTTGGTGCAGGGTATAAAACCCACACAAATTATTAATAAAACTTTTCATTACAATGGAATATGGGAAAGTGCATTTGAAAATACAAAAAGCGTGGTGAAAATAGCGATTTTAAACTTTTAATGTTTTTTTTTACACAAAATATCACTAACTTCATTAGAACATAAATACGTAGAATTATTATATTCAAATTCACACTTGATTATTAAATAAATGTAGTAACACATATACAGTAAATTCTCGTTATATAATCCTCCGATGAATGACGTCAAATACTGTTAAATGTTCCTTCGAGTCTCTAGTAGTGATATTTATTACTACAGAATAAAAATTATTTATGTAGACACTTATGGAATAATTAATTAAAGCTGCACAGGCACTGATATAAATACTTAGCCCATCAAACATCGCCATATAAATTGCAAAGTTAATTCGTAGATAATTGTTAACACCAAAATTGCTCATACAAGTATTCAACTTTAACACCTATTCAACTCTATTTGAATATGTTAGTCACTTTCTAGAAAAATATAACACATACTTATCCAGGCTATATCGGAATATCAGAAATTCACTAAAATTCAACACGTAATATAACAAAGTCTCGGAACTTTCCATGTTTTGCACCATTTACGACTACTATTTGAGAACATGTGCTCTCGTCGTTGCATTCAATTTCCAATGACCACAAGGTGGTCAGTTAACTACCTCTAGAACTATTAGTTCCAATTTTAGCCACTCATCAGAAATGGCGCTAGTTTTGAAATGATTTTTTTTTTATAATAATCTTACAACATGCTACACGTCCCAAGAGTAGGTTCCATCTCCTCCATTAACTCTATATTAAAACCACAAGTGGTTCAAATTAACCATTTCCGCTTTATGTATTTATCGCCATAGAACAAAAACGGCAACAGATAGCGAGAAGCGGGTTTTTCGCTACGATTCAGCGTCTCAGGACAACATACCATGACTATCAGCAATACTCTACCTAACTATAAAGATGATAAAAAGTAAAACTGTGTCACATTATTTCAATTATTTATAAAATCAGTTGAAGCGGAACTCAAAACAAAACCAACAAACTCTACGGGATTTGATAATAATGATAAAAGTTATTTGATAACAAATTGGAGACAGGTGTTGTTACTAACAGATGTTAAACATCTTATCTTATAATTGATTTGATAATGACAGACAGCAGACATATCACAAAAATGCTTGTTAGGAATAACATTAAGAAAAAAAATGATCCTAAAAATGTATTTATCAGGTTTAATTTTTAAAGAGTTTGGTTTATCAAACTCCTTCATATATTTACCATCTATACGTGTGTACATCATGGGCTCACTCAAGGAGGGGTTACCGTGTCCAGAACTCACCGAAACATAGTAACTGAACATACATTTGTACAGTTTTTCAATAAAACTATACTTGTTTAACAGGGAAATGATTGACGTATTATGAAAATTTGATCTTACACTTTATCTGTACTCTTTCTTTTATAAAAACAATCTAGTTCTATCATTTTTGTCTGAAAATATAGGTGGAAGTATTTTACAATTACTTATAATCTCTGCGGGTGGAGAATAATACCCGTTAAATACTACACAGACGCAGTGTATTGTAGTATTCGACCCACCCATCCCAACGTTTGGACCCCTTCGAACAAATATTTCTGGGTGCTCGCATGGTGTGTGTGTGTGTCCGTTCGGAGGACAAAATTGATGGACATTATATTCAAACCGGAAGTGGTAGAAATCAACCATTTCGGGTTTTAACATTGATCCTTGTAATTAAGTGTCCCAAGAATACATTTCTCATCTACATCCTTATAACATCTCTGCTGTTAATAACGGAAGTAATAGAAATCCATTACAACTTCCGGTTTCAATATTCATTTACATAGACTTAAAAAAACAGTGAAAGATAGCCATAAGCGTTTTTTGGAACCAATAGGCATCATTTCCTCTCTTAACGCTCTATTCAAACCGGAAGTGGAAGAAATCAATCCCTTCTAATTTTACGTTGATTGCTACAGAGTGAATTAGTAATAGATAGCGAGAAGCGGTTTTCTGCAATCAATTAAGTGTCTCAATAATATATATTTCATATCCAATCTAACTCCTCTACTAAAAAAGGAACCTAAAAGCTTGTCATATAGCCCTTCTGTTATTTCTAACTCGTTTCTAATATCCCGCAGCAGACTTTCTACAGATATAACATACTATAGAATAGAATTTATGCGCCAAGAAACATGAAATAAAGTAATTACTATATCACCACATCACATTTGGCCCAAACTTCTACACACTAAAAAATGGTTGTGTTAAGTCAACTCAATTTTAACACAAGGCAGTGCTTCCAGTGTGACTACCACTATGCGGTGTTAGTTCAACACAAAACCCACGGTGTTGGCGTTTAACACAGAGGGTGTGTTACTTTAACATACAACCAGTGTTAAGCGGTGTTAAATTCGGATCTGTGTTAGTATTTCTGGTGTTGATTCGACACCATGTCAGGGTTGGTAGTGTGGAGAAATGTGTTGAGTGTTATTTGTGGCGGTGTTTCACTAACACGAAGAAAGTAACACAATGTGTTAATTATTTTGTGTTAATATTACACCATGCCAAGTATCAATATAACACAGTCTATGTGTTACTTCCAAATCATTCTCTTATTATTTCAACACACAATCTGTCATAATACAAGGTCAAAGCCGTATAAGTAACACCGTTTTGGTGTTAATTCAACACTCCCTGTGTTAAAATTCAAGGTCAGACCACCAGATTAACACCGTTTTTGGTGTTAGTTCGACTCCACTTATGTGTTACTACAACACCTATTTCGGTGTTGAAATAACTCCGTGTGTTGTTGTTGATGTAACCATTTCTCTGAGTTGAAAAGCCATGTAGTGTGCATGCTTACTTTTATCGAAGATTCTAATTTTAAAATAAGAATAGTAAACTACAGAACACTTCATATAGAAAATCTTCATAACAATTTTTGTCGTCCTCACCAACATTTATTGTGAAGTATTTCTTGATGGTGCGAAACACAACCTTCAACATCTTGTTCAAGAATGATAGGAAACTCTTACCTATATCTTTATAATATGTTTGCCTGTCAATCGTGATTCTACTTGTTTCCCGCCATTTTTGAAGCACAGTCCATGGTGTTGACTCGTGAGCTCTAGTGCAGTGTAGAAGTGACACAGTAATACGATGTTGTTTCTCGCTGTTGACATATTTCTTCAGAAATATTATGTAAAATAATTGAAAACTCATCGCACGGTTTGCATGTTGAAGTTTTGCGTATACCTGGATTTGTTTAAGTATTTCTTTCTACTGTATTTGCCTGTAGCTTCAATTCTTAAGCCTTTATAATTAGATGCCCAACACATTTAGCAATCACGCAGAAAACAACACCGAAAATTCTACACTTGTGTTAATTTAACACACAGGCTGTGTGTCATTTCAACTACCAGCATTTTACACACAACTCCAAATGGAGAGTGAGTTGTTCTAACCACCTGTTAATGTTATATTTTAACACAATCGTGTTAACGCATAGGCATGTCGTTGAAATAACACAACGATTTTTTCCTGTGTAGGTGGGTCGATTACCGGCAAAAATTCATGTGGTTCGGATTCCATGTTACGATGTAGGTCCAGGTCTCATATAGTCTGCTGCTGAACGGGACGCTTAACTCAAGTCCACTCCAATTTGTGCACACTCCATCTTGTTTCATAAAGGCTACGAAGTGACAGCGCACTTGTGTATTTTAATAATACGTATTTGTAATAATCTTTGTGAGCCTGAAAATAGCCAAGTAACAATATAAAAGTCATTAAACTTTTGTATTACCAACAGACTAAATTTGCTTCCTCTCACTAGAGGTGTATAAAGATTGCTAAAACTTTATTTTTTAAATCTAAATTTGTTTAATTTAATCTTTAGATAAGTTATGAAATATTAAAGAAAAAGATATCATGCCCCCCCCCCAGAATGTCCAGGTCCAATTTGTCGAGATTGCTACCCTCTCCTCCCGTTATAGGTATTCCTCAAGATATAGGTATACCTAGATTTAATGTTGGCTGTACATTCGAACACACACAAAGTGTACGATCAATTTTCAAAATGTATTTCGGGAGTTTCTAAGCACACAAATTATTACCTCGAGTGCTTGAACTCAACTTGAATAAATTTAACTGTGGCGTTAATAACCAATAGCGCAGTAACTCAATAATATGCCTGAGATCGTTTGCATTGTATGTATTCTGTTTATAATAGATTTGATTGTTATAATATGGTCATCTGGCAACCCTCAGCTTATGAGTCGATTTTGTGTAAATCTTCACGATTATGATGCAACAGAAATCACAGAGAACAGCCCAGTGGCAAACATCAAAACCGAGTTATGGCAAACGACACCGTGGCAAACAACACTCAATCTAGGTTTCATCCGTGAGAAGTTGAGAATATTTAAAGGAGGGGACAAAATTTTTCATGAAAACTGTATAAAGTGAGCAGTGGCAAATTTCGGGTAAGAAAGGTACGTTTGGGGAGGGGAATGGTAAATTTGGTGAGAGAATGGTACATTTGAGGGATAGTGGTAAATATGAGGGAAATGGTAAATTTAGGGCGGAGAATGGTAAATTTAGAAGGGAAACTGGTAAATTTCAGGGGAATGGTAAATTTGGGGTGGAGAGTGGTAAATTTAGAGCGGAAACTGGTAAATTTGAGGAGAATAATAAATTTGGGGCGAAGAATGGAAAATTTGATGGAATGGTAAATTTGGGGCGGAGAACGGTAAATTTGTGGGGAATTGTAAAATTGTTGGGTCACACCCCAAGCCCTTGAGGGGGATGAAAACCTCTGCGGGCTACCACCAAGTCACTGTGCTCTCTCATAAACACTGCGCGTCTATAGATTAATTATGCAATCTATGAGCATACAGATTACTTATTGGAAACTTGATAAGTACAAGTAGTCAATATTGAATAAACACAAAGTATATCGTTGTTGTAACATTTTGTATAAACTACTGTTTCTTTTACTGTTATCAGCAAAAGTTGTTCATTTTTTTTTCGCTATCTATAAAATACTATTGTTCTTCATTCAATCCCTGTCTTCGTATTATAATCTAATTATCATACGGCACAGCATCATTTAACTTTTGTACAGTCTTGGGAAGTAACGTAACGCAAGTAACGCGTTACTTGTAACGCGTTACTTTTTAAGTAACGTTTCCTAGTAACGCGTTACACTTTTCGCAAAGTAACTGTAACGGTAACGCGTTACAAATTTTTAAGTAACGTACCTAGTTTGCGTTACTTTTTTTGCGTTACATTTCGGATGAGTAACTACAATATATGTATTTTTTTTTTTCGGAAACAAATGTTTCTTACCTGTAAGTGAATTTCTCAGAATGAAACAATCGAGCATGAACTACGTATGTCAGTGACTGACAGTCACCGACACACAGAGAAACAGATAAGTTCGTAGTGCCACTTGCTGTTTTTGGAAGATGAGGACAGCCTTAGGGTAATCACGTGTACTGATTGCAAGCACCTGGAAGATTTTGTCGTGAATTTTGACAGCTCCAAATCAATACATTCAGTGAGTGAACTAGGAGTGCAATGATACCAGTAGTCTATTTTACTTTTATTGGTGTTGTTTTTATAAAGATGACGAACGAAAATATTTTACCGTTCGAACATTTGAAAGAATACTTTTTTTTTCTGAAGAGCTGAGGATGATGGTGGACAGAATTTAAAAGTAAACTGTCTCAAGTGTCCCGGCGGAAAATATTTATCAACAACTAGGGTGCCATAATTAACGATATACAGTAAAGGATTAACATGAATAAACTGTGTTCTGATGAGCAGGCCTACTTTATTACTAGAAAATAGTTTGCTGATGGTATGTAATATTGGAGTTCATTCAGATCAGTTTGCTTATCCTAAAGTCCCGTTGATTATAGAGTTTGCTAGCTTTAAAAAGCATGTACAAATTTTAGAGTTACTGGCAAGTTTTGATTCACCCCAGTTCATGTGTTTTCATTTTATTAATTGTAGTGCAATATTTCTCTATATTCTGTATTTTTAATTTTACATAACAACATTGTTATTATTATATAATTAGTTTAGCAGAATAATAATAAGCAATCATTTTTTGTAACGCATAGGGATGAGCAAGAGTCAAGCTAAAACTCGACTCGACTCGAATTCAAGTCGAGTTTCGAGTCAAGTCAAAGGTAATATTCTAGAGTCGAGTTCCGAACCGATTCAGTTTTCGCGTCGAGTTTCGAGTCCAGTCGAGTTTGATAAATGGCTCGTTCGTTTTAACTCGTCTTGAAATCATGGCTTGATTACACTGGAAAGCGAAAGCCATGAGAAATGTAAGCTAAGCAGTAATATGGAATACTTTTAGTGTTGCTCACGAGAGGAGACACTGCTCGCATCTCGTCTCGATAGCAAGACCACAAGAGATTTTTTATAACAAGCTCAGCTCGGCTCGTCTCAACTGAGAAGATGGCTCGAGCCAGCTCGCTTGAGGTGAACCATCGGCTGGAGCTGGCTTGGTAGGGATGAGCCATCTGCTCGGTTCGGCTCAACTGAGCCGAGGGCTCTAGCCGAGTCGGTTGGGTGAGCTGTTGGCTCGGCTCACTTCTCGGTTCGGGTCGATAGTGAATGAGCTGTGAGCCGAGCTGCTCGAGCCGTTCACAATTCTAAACCCGGGCCGAGCAGTTTTGAAAATATTTGGCCAGTGCCCTATAACTTTTAACAGTGTTTGGCTCGAGCCCAAATACTCAATCTAGACCCTCAACCCAAATTCAGAAGCTCGTAAACAATATTCTTGACTCCTAGACTTCACGACTACCGGGGTTGGCAATGAACTAGTTTTTTAGTATTCAAATACAAATCGCCTATATTTCATGTTTATATACAGCGTTGTTATAATAATAATAATAATAATAATAATAATAATAATAATAATAATAATAATAATAATAATAATAATAATAATAATAATAATAATAATAATAATAATAATAATAATAGTGGTAGTAATAGTAGTACGGAAAATTAAAGTAATAATTTTTTCACATATTTAAAGTTTCGGACCTAAAAGTAACGCGTTACTTTCGAAGTAAAGTAACAGTTACTCTTTTGAGGCAAGTAACGCGTTACTAACGCGTTACATTTTAAGAGAAAGTAAAGTAACTTGTAACGTGTTACATTTTTACAAGTAACTAACCCAACACTGCTTTTGTACTTACTTCTAGCTTATCCTTATGGGAAGACAATCAGTGAAAAAAAATAAGGTCTTACCGTGAGATAAAGTAATGATTCCACCAATTAAAATGACACTCTGGGATATAATGAAGGATGGCTGAGCATTCCATAGTTCTACTGGATCATTAAATGAAACAAACCATTCCAGCAGCTGAGAACAAAACAATACATTATTGGTTGGACAAACAGAAAATAACATAGTGTAACAGTTAATAACACTTTAATTAATAACACTAAAAGTTGGCTCGTAAGGCGTTAATGTGAAACTATAGCATACTTCTAAAACTATGTGGAAGCATTGAAACCGAAGTGATGTTACTTTTGGTTTCAATAGAAAGCTATTGAGTAACGGAGCCTTACCTCTACAAAATAAGTAAAAATGTTCCCATAAACATGAATCCGATGCCGCTTCGTTTCCGTGTTCAAATGTCGAATCCCTCCATTGACTCACTACGGGAAAGTGAATGGAAATGTTGAATACAGAAATAATACAATCAAGTGGAATTATGCTTGTGCAAATACATTTACACTAACATAGAGAATGAAACTAATCAACATTTGAGGTTATTGGGTTGTCAGTGTTGCCAACCTGGTACAAACTATTATGTTTTCAAATAGCACTAGACGTCCACACGTTAGCATATGATTGCTGATATCAATACTTTTCAATACTTTTCTGGGACACTGTCTTCTGAAGTGTATGTACGGTATGAACGAATGCCGTTTCCTCCATCGACTACCTTTCTCAATTACTTATCTTTGGAAACATGCAATAATTGTGATCTATGAACCGTTGTGAGTCGTTAATTGACTTCACATTTGGACGCCTTGTCTTTCGAAAATGAAGCGGAATCTGTCCCATGTTTAGGAACGTTTTGATGCTATTTGTGCTATTTGCTATTTGAAAGCATAATACTGTGTACCAGGTTGGCAACACTGGGGACTCAATAACCTCAAATGTTGATTAGTTTCATTCTCTATGTTAGTGTAAATGTAACTGCACAGGCATAATTCCACTTGATTGTATTATTCCTATAATATTGAACATTTCCATTCACTTTCCCATAGTGAGACATTGGAATGACACGACATTTGAACACCCTATATCTCGGAAACGAAGCGGCACCGGACCCATGTTTATAGGAACATTTTTACTTATTTGGATGTCCCCAATTACCTCGTCACTTTTGGCCATACATTTATGTTACACCCTGTACAAATATGATAAGTCAAAAATTATCCGCAATTTTGACATAACTCTTCTTACATCGTACTGACCTCTGTCCTCGTTTATTTTATTGTTGTGTTGTTGTGGCCATGCTATGAAAGTTTAATCGTGTAATTCCTCCATTTCTTGCAAATAGATCATAGCTGCTCCATCAGAAGTTTGCACCAAAGAGGAACAACGAACAGTGATCCGCTTTTTATGCTCGAAACGTGCATCAGGGACCAAACGATGTGCTACTTCATCAACAGTCATTCGTTTGTCTAAGCATCTGGCTATTTCAGAATGCGTTTTTGATACGTTCCCCCCGCAACAAACGCGATCTAGGTGGCTACTCAGTAATTTTATTTTCGCCAGAGTATAAATCATATTGTGAGCCAGACATGGTTTCAAGGTCTTTTTGCCAGGTCCAGGTCTATAATAGCAGAGTTCCAATACTCTGCACAAAGCATCTTCCAAGCAGCTGTATCTTGCTAAAATCCCCTTGTCTGGCAGCATGTATTTCATTTTCTTCCTTCCTTTAGACATCTTTTAAACAGCAGGCGGTCTATTGTTCCGAAATGCACAAAATACGCTCGAACTGACCTTTTCTCCGCGTTTTTATTGCTTTCGCGTTTGCAGCGCATTGTGATTAGCCATACACATTTTAGTACATGGTCAGCGTATTCAAAGCGTACGCATGATCAAAATAACGCTTTGAGAACGCTATGAATAGCCACAGTGTTTCAGAAACATGTTACGTGCGCGCTCAATGTTATCCTTTGTGGCCGTAGATGGTCGTCCGGATCCTTCCTCGTGCATAACACTTGTGCGACCAGTTTTGAAATTTTAAATCCATTCCTAGAAACTCCGTTGCTGCGAGACACTGTTCCCGTATTGTGCCGAACGTCTTTGATGGACTGCGGCACCTGATACACTTTCCGACTACATAAACCGAATCACTGCTTGTTGTTCCTCTTTGGTGCAAACTTCTATTGGAACGCCTATGATCTACCTGCAACAAAAGGAAGACAAATGGAGGAATTAGGATAAACTTTTATAGCATGACCACAACAGCATAACAATAAAACAAACGATGACAGATGTGAGTATGAACAATGAAAGACGCGTTATGTCAAAATTGCGGATAATTTTTGACTTACCCTCGTGTATATATATTGCTTCATACACATCCAATACAGAAATTGGACGTGGTTACATACATCCAGGGATGCAAATAAGGAACAAAATTTTGCTAGCCCAAGAAAAAATTCTACTAGCCCACATCCCACAATAAAAATCATTTACTTACTTTCGGTATTTTAATAGTGATATTAAAAACTCGACCGCAGGGATGAACCACTCTCCCGGGGCGAGTGGTTATTTGTATCCCTGATTTAATCACTTCCAGGTTTAAATAGAAGAATAAGCTCAGTCATGAAACCTATTCTTGGGACGCTGAGCTCATTTCACAAAACCTCTTTTCGTTCTTGG
The DNA here is from genome assembly GCF_964235325.1 of Thermobia domestica. Classification (NCBI taxonomy): domain Eukaryota; kingdom Metazoa; phylum Arthropoda; class Insecta; order Zygentoma; family Lepismatidae; genus Thermobia; species Thermobia domestica. The sequence goes on along the minus strand of NC_137464.1, from coordinate 227,900,552 downwards.
TTTGATGTCTTGAGAGACGGACATACTAAGTTGGATTGGATTTAGCATTCACTTCAGCAGCAAGGCTATACGAGACGTGGTCCTACAGCTTAAGGGGATGTCTACCCACTTGCAAGTGTTTCAGGATCCCTATAAGATAACACGTAGATATTTCTATGTGAATATTTAACAAGATATTGCACTTACCGTCTCAAAATTTTCCATGATATTTTCCAACAGCAATACCTATATGTTCATGGTTTCTGTTTTTGATTTAATGCCCCAGATCAATTTAGATTAATTATAATGTATACTTCCGTTTACACTTGGCAACGTAGAGGATAGAATTTCTCCAGGAATTGAGAGCTCTCTGCTGAACCTCTAGCCCTAATAGTCTTCGCGTCACGTGGTAGTGATTTATGAGCGCTTCTGGCTAAAAACAAATGTTGCCTCTGTTTCTTCCTTTTTTTTGTGTCAAAAACTTGTTTTGGGCAGCTTTGTCCTCAGTTTTGTCCACTGCCTCTATCGAGATAGCAGTTATACAATGGAGATCGTTTGCAGATCTCATAGCAGATAATGTAACATTCTTTGAAGAAACTCGAAGACTGACATACGAACCGCGTGACAATTTGGGTAGGGAACCTGGAGCGTTGCAATTTTGTGTTCTGAAGTCCGCCTTATCACACAAGACGAAATGACCATAAACAAGAGATTTGTGAAGGAAGAAGGAAAATGTTCTTAGTAATTGTATCCAATTGTTTCCACATTTTTCACCTTTCCCCCCCGAAAGATCCCTTCGAAAAGGGAAAGAGGGGAGGGTGATTTTGTGACCCTTGAGTTTTAGAATAGTCTTGAAACGAACTGCAAAGTGCACTTACTAGAAATTCTACTGTCGTTGTGCTATAATATCTGTGTTGCAAGAAGTGTGACAAAATGAAGGAATCAAAGAGGAAAAGAATTTGGTACTCTCTCCTTCCAAAAAAGAAGTCTCGCCAAGCTAATTCATATGTGTGGTCGATCTCAGAGTATGGAGTTCAGAGACTGGATAGTTAATATTTACCATTCAGGATTACCTTACAACCAATTAAATTCCATTTTCACCTAGCTTGGGCTGGGTTTGGGCAACTCCCTCTTGTGCAGTCGCCTGGACCCAGATCAGGCTCGTATTTATGGACATGTGTCTATTTCCGGATCACTTCGGAATTGATCCTTCGTTAATAACCATTCAAGTTCATTACTATATTTCCTGAATTATCCAGTAATCCTTTCTCCTCCAATCCTTTATCTTTCTTCATTCTTTCTCTTTTTCTTTTCTTCTCTGCCTCCCTCTGCTACTCTTCTTTCTCACTCTTCTTTTTCCTAACACTAACAAAACTGAAAAACGGTGTCGTGACGGGGAGTAGTCGCTATCAGCACGGTCAATAAGTTGTTTCGATAGTTTTTTTTTCTTTCTTCGGGAGTCCGATATGGAATGATTAACTCGAAGATGAACATATACAGAAAGAATAATAATAATAAAATTTATTCATGATTTCAATTATCAGATAGGAGAGTATTGTATTTCTTCCTTACTTCGGGCGACTCCTCCTTCCACCCACGAATAAAATTACCCGTATACATGACAATAGGAAGGTATTTCGTTGAAAAATATGCTTTTTGTAGGATCATTTTAATTTCAGGCATATAGTCATTCTACTCCTTTTCATAATGTAATTAATATAGATGTATGCACAGTATAAATGTAATGTGTTAGAGATGTAATAAACTATTTCGTTGATAATTGTTTTTGGTAGAATCATTTGAATTTCAAGCATAACGTCATACTAAGCGGTTCCATAGTCTTGTGGTTAGAACTTTTGACTCCTGTTCGCGTGATTCTAGGTTCGATTCCCTACTAGAATACTCATATCATTGGCGTTTGCTCATCGTTGTGACGCAAGCTGGGGAGCCACGTGATTAAAAGACGTGACAGTCTATAGAATTAATATAAATGTATACACAGTACAAATGTTGTTTGACAGTAGTAAGGTATTTCGTTGATATGTATATACTATTTCTAGGATGTATACATTTCTTTGTATACGACTTTTATAATGTATAATGTATTCTTATAATCAAGAACGAAATTTTAAAATTCTTATTATTATTATTATTATTATTATTATTATTAAGTATTCTGCCTTTTGGCCGGTCCTGGGACTGATGAGATTTTTTTCGTTTCTTCTTAATTTTCAGTTTGGACCTTGAAATATTTCTTCCATGTTTCTCGATTTTCAGCTTCTTCTTAATAATAATTAATTATTAATGCTTAATAATAATTAGGCATAACAATGTTAGAAAACTGAAATATTTTAACAGAGCAGTTGATTTCCACGAATGTCTAATAACAAATTTTACCACCCAAGTGAGATTTATACCACTTGACACTATGGTTCGGAACTCATGACTATCATATTTGTATTACAAGGTTATTTTCTAAAGACAGTTGTTTATTAGTCTAAAATCTAAACTCAGCAATACAGCCCATAGGGGCCTGGACATGACAGCTGGTAAACATTCACAACCTAGAAGATCGTGATCAGTGCAATGACATCAAACAATCCTTTCGTCTGTCTTGGCCAGAGATCGCTACCACTTTATTCGGATAGTTCTCCATTTCTTTCACGATGTTGACTCAACTTCGGAAGTTGTGAGCTTACACTGGCAATCGAATCCTATTCTACGTACAATGGAGACACAATATAACGAGATTCAGCTAAGGAAAAAACTCCTAAATAGTCATTAGTAGGAAAAGAAGCTGAGTACTATTCAGGAATGAATTGTTGATCATCTCTTAGGGGGAGGATATTTTCGAGAAAATGTACGCATGGAAAATAATAATAATAATAATAATAATAATAATAATAATAATAATAATAATAATAATAATAATAATAATAATAATAATAATAATAATAATAATAATAATAACACAGCTACACAAAAAGAATAAAAGTTCTGTGCACCAGACCCCAGGGTATGGATTCAAAATATTTTGGTACCCAGAATCCAAATTTCGAAACCCCAGGACGATTGACCGTGATATTTTTTTAAATGGGCGATAAACATAAGCAAACGTAAAACAGCACTTACGTTCTTCGCCCATAAAACAAAGTTGACACGGTCAAATCGTCCTGGAGTTTCGAAATTTGGGTTCTGGGTACCAAAATACATCGAATCAATACCCTGGGGTCCAGTGCACAGAACTTTTATTTATTTTGTGTGGTTGTGTAATAATAATAATACTGTATAAGGAAAAGGAAGCTAATGAAGGACGACAGATCATGAAGATAATAGGAAAAAAAAAGAAACAGCATGCTTGGACATCTTATTCGGCACTCCGATTGGATCACCATGTTGATAGGGGAAAAGGCAGAAGAAAAACCAGGAAGTGGAAGATCAAGGATAGAAAAATCTATAAGTTTTACGTCCCACAGTTATGCCTGGTAGGTTAAAGGAGCTAGTGATGTTGTGAAAAGAAGGAAATGCTGGAATGCAGAAAGTGGAAGGAAACGGGAAAACCCCGAGAAAACCCCCACACATGGTGTTTATCCTCCACAAAGTTCTCTTGGTGCGAGCTGAGATCGAACTAAGGACGCCATGCATTAGAGGTGAACGCTCTACCACTGACCCACCGCGGCCCGATCAGGGATAGATGCTGTTACAAAAAAGAGACCTTATCAAATTATAAATCAGCTCTGTCAGGGGAGAGAAAAGTTTTAAAATTTCCTTCTTGCGCATCAACCTATGATTGAAGTGAGAAAGATTATTATTATTATTATTATTATTATTATTATTATTATTATTATTATTATTATTATTATTATTATTATTATTATTATTATTATTATTATATCGAGAACGTACTTCTGGGTTTCCTTCTTAAAAAATACACACACTATTTCCAATTATGGTTATCCTACTTTTTACAAATTTGTCTTTTTTTCCTCTGTCTTTCATTCCCATCATGCGATGGGTGGGCCATAGAAGGTGACGCCTTTTCTGTGGCCAGAGTGATCAAATTTGTCTAATTCAATATTGGTTTAAATAGTATTAGTTTTCAAGCTACATATATGAGTTCTTTGACTAACTGAATAGTGCACGCCCCTTCTGGCTCACTCGCCACTATTTAACATTAAATTTCAGATGCCTCGATATACTTGCATAAGTTTATTATTTCTAAAATAAACATTACGTAAAAGGTTATTCAAATTGATATCAAGTTTTTCTGACATTTGTATATTACGCCTATCTTTCTTAATTTGCATTACTCACATTACCCCAGAGAACGAACAAATTTTAGAGTTCTGGTTTGAACTTCTCTTACAATAATAAGCAAATATACGAGGAACAAATTTACAATTATTGACGATGCGGAGGGGAGGAGATTTTCTGGACTAGGAAGGAATGTGTGGGGGTGCAGAGCAGAGGTCTGCACGGGCCGGAATTTTCAGCCCGGGCCCGGCCTGTGAATTTACAATGTGAGGCCCGACCCGAGTCCAAAATATGTCTTAGCATTTAGGCCCTAGCCCGGACTGAGCTCTGTGATAATCAAATGAGCCCAAAATAAGCCCGAATTGAAGAAACTTAATTATTAATGCAAAATTGTATTTTTATTTACAGCAATTCGAGGTTTGATTTTGTAGTTGTGTTTTAAAAGTCCTCCAGAAAGAACGGTGCAATTTGTATCGTTTTACACTATATTTACAAAGTTAGGCCCGAAAAAGTCCGAGAAATATGGTTGTATATTTAAAAATTCACAGCCCGAACCCAGGGGCGTCATTTAGGAGGACAGGGAGAGGCATTTGCCCCCCTCCCGAGTTTGAGATTTATATAATTTTATCTATAGCATAGTAGTAAATCAGTGAAAAACGCGAAATTTTACATATATCAAGGGGTCTTCGCCCCCCAAGTCAAATCTGAAATGACGCTACTGCCCGAACCCCTCCCGGGCCCGAAGTGATACATTCTTTGTAGGCCCGAGCACGTGCAGACCTCTAGTGCAGAGGCGTTTCAAGTGGTGGGCAACTGCCCACGGCCTTGCATCTTGAGGGACCTCGCAAAGACCAACGAGCCTAAATCGATTTAGCACTCACTTTTGTCGATGCAACAATAGAAACAAATATGAATTCGGACTTAATTACAGAAAAACAATACGCTTCAAACTAACTTTTCATCTATTCGTATATATTAGATCGCTAGCATACGCGACAGGCGGCGAGTTTATTTTAAAATTGCAATAATGAATGTGTATAAGTCTTTATCGTTGAGATGAATTGTTTTCAATAAATTTTATTATAATTAGCAATTTTTAAAAAAGGGAGCAGGAAGGACTCGTAAACCTTATTCGCCTTCTGTGCAGATGGTATGGTAAAAATCAATACTGGATAATGAAAGTGTAAGTGTAAAGGCTAATATGGAACAGAGAAACAAAAGCGAACTTCTTCAGAAGGGAATTGGGAGGGGAGGGGATGAGAGTACAATGCTGTGACACTTAAAATGCGTCTTGATTTGTATACTTCAACAAACTTTTCTTATTAGATTACGCAATTTCTAGTTTCTTACTCCGATTATTCAAAGTATTCAAATGTTCTCGGAGGGAGTGACCGCCCCTCCCTTTAATCCGTCCGTGGTGTCATTCAGTTTGGCTTTTCGCTACTAATTCAAAGTGCTTTCCGAAACAAGTTGTCTTCTTGTGACAGCAGGGGGTGGAAGAAACAAACAAACCGTGAAAGGAAGAAAGAAGAGGTTTTGGGCTCTTCCAGTCCAGACCATTCTAACCACTGAGAAGTGAGAATCACAACGTGATTTTTCTGGTAAGAGCGTCCTTTTAAAAGCAGCTAACAAGCAAACAGATGGTCAGCCCTCTCCCCTCTGCAGCATACTTTTTATTCTCTGTTGCCAAACTTACTGAAGAATATATTGCAATTAATCTAACGCATGTAACGTAAATTGGAGACCGTGGTTGGATTTATATGGGTCTTGTGTATTTGTATTAAAAATTTCAAGTTATTACCTGCAATACTTTGTTAGAAATTACCATATTAAATTTTACATGTTATCAAATGGAGAGTTAGAAACCTAAGCGGAGATGGTAGAAGATCCCCTTAATGTGGGATCCAAATCACATGAGCTCCCACTAAAAATCAACTAGGGCCTTCGTGCCAAATACGTTTAACTAGAGTAATTCTATGAGATTTCTCATAATTGTTCATATAAATTAAAAAACAAACTGGCTTTTGTGGGTCGGAAGATTTTTTTTTCTGTAAAAAGTCGGATTTCGGGGAAAACTGAAAATTTTTGTATTTTTAAAATTTTTATAACTTTTCTGTTCAAGTACCATTTTTGTTTCCCTATAGTGGATTTCTACAATGGAGAAAGTGAGTGCATTTGACATTCAGTACTTATGATTCCTAAGGTCAGACTGCTGCTGGCTGTCTTGATTGATTTTCAAAACTGGAATTGCAGTTGTTGCCATCAAGTGTGTGATATGCAACTACCATACCTCAAATGTCGTTTTGCTTGCCTAACCATACTATCAAATACCTGAGAGTTGTAAACCTCGATATATATGGTATTTAAGTGATTGCCTAAAATCTATTTTGTAGAAAATAAAAATGTACCCTAAACCAATAAAAATATACAAATCTTTTTGCTTTTTGTACGAAATCTTGCTCATAATCCGTTCTCTGTTCGAGGAGCATTTTATCCTGAGCTTCAGAGAGTCAAGTTTACAAAATTAAATTTAAAACCGTTATTTTGGTTATGATGTTAGTTTAACATTATTAGTCATAAAACTTTCTTTCTTGACTCTTATATCGTGGCAAAATTTTTGAAACAAGAAATTTGTGGATAATGTTTTAAACCAATTTCAATAATGGTGTAAACCAATTTCCCTCGAAGTTTCAATAAATGTTAATATACGTATACTTATAATGAAGTTTTAGTTTATTTATAAATTTTAAATAATAATTTTGTCCCATGAAATCTACTACATCTTCACAACAGTTATTGCTAAAATTATTAAATTATTGAGTAAAAAATGTCGTTGTACATTAATCGAATAGCTCTATAAACAATCTGTTAGAACTAGAGTATTTCCATCGATTTGTAGTTTTCTTGTAGTGTCGAATGACCGATTTTCTTTGATTCTTAAACTTTTTCAGGATTTTATTTTCAGAATGCACTAATTAAATGATAGGCCTATTGGAATGTGTAAACCAAAGTGAAAAATACTCTTCTCTCTCCACGAAACTTGATATATTTTTAAAAGCCCAAAATTTCCCTGGTAAAAAAAAGCCATGAAAAAAGATTTGTCTACTAAATCTTATTGCATACTAAATTTGCATACTAAACCTTATTTTATGCATGCTACCCCATCATGAACAACGAAGGGGAGGGAAAACGCACTTGCACTCAGAAAAGCCAAAACACTACAAATACATTCTCGTTGTCTGTTTTTTTCTTTAAATAATAATCTATTATATTAATTAAAAATAAAGCAAAGATACTTGCAGAGAAAAGATTTTAATCCTTTTTATAGAATTCAATATCGAGCTTCATTCTTCATATATAAGTTTGCAATTCCAGTGCAACTAGCTCTTTTATCTTTATTTCTTGCTTTTCCTTCTACGTTTGTTAATAAATTTAAAAAAAAAACTTATTTCCACCTTCAATGATAAGGAACTTGTTTGTGACAAAATCAAGACCAGTTTTCATATCAAAACTGTATAACTAACTAAATGGAACAGGTGTTCGCTACTGTTCGAGACTTCAGTTCTTGTATTTGACAATAATCAAGCAATTCATGCTGGGATTTGTTTGATCATTTGCTTTAGCACTGGCCACGTGACCTTAAACTAATGCGACCTAAACATGATTTATGAAGGTAGTATTCAAATAGATCAGCGTAAAAATAATTACCATCATAATGAAGTTTGTTTCCAATGAGAAATATTTTTTTAATAATATAGTTATGACAGGCTGCAGCCCCTCGAAAATTGCTGCCCTTGCAAAGCACGTGTTCTACATATAATACAGCCTGCCCTGGCAGTAGTTATTCACGTTCTAGATCTATAGCTTCTTTGTTTCCAGATTTCAAGATGCCTTGAAATTACAACGGAAGTCGAACCGACAATCATGGAGTCAAGAAAGTACAAAACAATCCAATGCAACTACTATATATATATATATATATATATATATATATAATATATATATATATATATATATATATATATATTACAACAAAACTTCAAAGCTTGTTTGTGTACTCTACCATACGAATGGGCATTATTTAAAAAAAAAGTGTTATTTACATGTGTACTCCGTTTTACCCAGTGGTGCTATTTAGCCGGTTCGCACCGGTTCACTAGAACCGGTTGTTAAAATATTTCGAGTTCGCAGAACCGTTTGTTATACCAAGTCATAAACTCATACACACAAGCAGCTGGAAGGAAGACCTTGTTGGATTCAAATTTTTCACAGCCTAATACAAATGACCTATTTAAAGAACTTTGCTTTGCTCCACATATCAGAAAATTACTGGAGAGGAGAAACGGTAGTTTTCATTTTATCTTTGCTCTTAGAAATTCTTATAGTTACAGGATTAAACATATGATCTCTATCAAAATGAGAACTGAAGTTATATGAGTGATGTGATGAGGGTTATTGATATTTGAAACGCATACCTATCATTATTGTCAATTACCGAACCATTGCTGGATGAAGGTTTTTCCAATACTTTTTGACAACCATCTATCTTGGACAATTCGTTTTCAATATATTCGCAGTGCAGCATAATTTCGTTACACCACCCTGTATTAGGATGCTGTATATACATCGCTCTTTATCACTTGTATCCAGTAAAAAAAAAAAAAAAAATGGTTTTGTCCACCTTGTAAGATTTGTTTCCTAAGAGAATCATATCTATCTACCTATACATCCACTATCTATCTCTCTCTCTCTCTCATTATGTACAGAACCGGGTATTAAAAAATTAGAATAGCACCACTGGTTCTACCGGTGTGGGGTAAAATCGGGTGATTTGACTTTTTTCATTTACAATATTATTAGAAAATAAATTATAGAGTTTTGCAACTTTTAAGGTTTTAACAGTAAACATCATTCTGTACTTGTCCGATGTATAATTTTACTACATTTTATTAGAACAACTTCATCTTCCAGAAGTCATCAAAGCTTAGCTACATGATTCTAACACACTTTCCTTCAGAGGTAAAAGTGGATATGTAAATGTAGGGGGACGCATGACGTCATGCCGTCCCCATGCCCATCTTTGCCCACTGTATTTTTTTTTTTTTTTAGAAACTAGGGGGACGTCACATATATTTTCTATAAGTAGGAGGACGGCGTCCACTTACGTTCCCGCTCACTTTTACCCCTGCTTTCCCCACATCTCTTGGTGTTCAAAGGTGCCAAATTGCTATTTTTATTTGGGTACTGTTCATTTGAACCTTCCAGCGGCCATTTTCCAATATGGCGGCGAAGGTCACTTGGGATTTCAGGGGACTTTTAGTATGTTGTTTGGAATATCATTCCTAACATCTGTACCAATTTTCAGCTTGTTACTAATTTGTTCCTTCCTTTTTCGTATTTTGACTGCACTAATAATTATCTTTGTGCTACGCAGAATTACGGTATTTCTGCTGTTTTATGTTTTAATTATCTTAAGAATGTTATGTAATTTTTGTTTACTTGTCTTATAGATCTACCAAATATGATATATAGGCCACAATGCCTACAACGAGGCATTCGGATAATTCGACCATGGACACCATCCATTCTTAGTCCGCCCATTCTGAGTGAGATTTTCCGTGGTTTTTCTCATTTCCATCAAGCGTATGCCGGGATGGTACTTTTCCTGAGGCCAGGGCCGAGTTCTTCCAATTCGTAAAGTTATTTTAAGTGTCGATGTGATCTTGGAGTTTAAGGCTCGAACACTTCCTTGCTTCTTTCGTTGAACTAATAAATAAATGTATTCCTTAAATAAACAATAAATTGCTCGAATGCATTGCTCATGCTAGAATTGTCCAAATGTCGCATTATAGGCAGATGCACATTTTGTTCTAGTATTCCATTTTAAGAACAGGTAGTGTTCCATATTAGGAGCTGGGTGTGCCTAATATGGGAAATTGAGTTTCTTCCAATTTTGTAGTATTGTAAAAAATCAATAATGTGGAACAAACTTTCATACTTGTATTTTGTTTTACAGAGGTACCGGAAGTATTATGATGTATAATATTTTTATTCTGGAGTACACATTTCTTAGAAATAAAGAAGAAACTAAAGGTATTCCATATTCGGTGCCTTTATGCTATTATTTTTTATTATTTTAGTATGCCACATTTAGCTAGAGCTCCTTCGTGTCTAAGTGGTTAGCGTACACGCCTTTGGCGTGTACGATCTGTGTTCGATTCCCGGAAGGAGCTCATGTGATTCTGCTTCCAAGTTAATCAGTAGGTCCACGTCTCATATAGCCTCGCTGCTGAACGGGACGTTAAACTTAAAATCACGCACATTTAGCTGTTGATATTATGTCATCGTATTCCTGATAAATGTGCAAAGTCTGTCTTAACTAAAGAAAAGAGTGAGTACTCACGCTTTTATACTGATAATTAGATATCTCGTCACCAAAGCCTGCTAGCTTCCTCAGTGTTGAGTTCTCCATCTTCGACTGTTGACTTCACACCTGGTTACTTGAGTGCCAGAATATCTTATCACTCGTCTTAACTAGAAACAGTTATCTTCAACAATTGAACGTTTATAATAGTCACTGCTGTTACTTATCAAGTTATTTTTGTGATCCTCTGTTTTCATTTATTACTATATAATTTTGTTGATTTCCTTACTTTATACTAGCAGCATGGCGATTTTCTTTTTTTTAAAAAAATGTTTATTCTCACTGAAACAACCCACGATTACGTAGCGTTTGTTGATACGTGCATATCGCAATGAACCTGTGTATTAATGTCCAAAGACATTCGCAGATGAAACCAAGTGGTGTCTGAAGTGATAATACATTATCTCCAAGTTCAAAGTCCAACCACCATCTGTTTGTTACGCTATTCAATAAGAAAGAAAGAAAAAAAAAAAAAGAGAAACTATAATTTTGCATAAGGAACAAAGTCATGATCAGGGTCACACATGTTGAGGAGAGAAATACAGCTCAAGTAGGGTTGCCATCTTCCCAAAGCCAAATGTGGAACACTATGCAGCGAACTCCTTTTTCTGTAGCGATTACCTAATTGAAAAAGAAGGAAAGTGGAACAATTTAAATCAAATCATATTTAAGTATCTATTTAGTAGCAGAATACCCGTTCTTCGTGCGGGGAGAATACGTTTCATTTTAGGCATAAAGGTCTTAATTTGAATTTAAACGGAATCGGAAGTGTCACTGTTCGTCTCAGTGATCACAAAAACTATGGATTCGATACTAATATTGGTCATTTCCTTCATTATATATATATATATATATATATATATATATATATATATATATATATATATATAATTCGCCCTCCACTAAATTGCACCATCAAGGTGAAATAATAGAAACCAACCCAGGTCCGAACCCCAGCTATGTTGAAATGTTGAAAATTTTATCTAGATCGGTTTAGTGGTTCAAGAGTTATAAGTCATAAACATAGCCACTTTCATTTTTATATAGAGAGATTTACGCCTTCAGCAGAGTAACTAACAACTAACTCCAATTATAGAAGGCTTAAAAATAATGATTACATAAATTAGATATACGTATATTAATAAAGAATACAATAAAATAATGTACGCATCAAATAAAACACAAAGATTATTTACGTGCATAATGAAAAGAAAAAAATAAAATAAACAAAAAAAATATTAAGATAAAACCAAGCAATGAAAAGAAACGATCTAAATTAGGGATGCATTCGAGTCGAGTCGAGTCGAGATTTAAGCCTGTCTCGACTCGTCTCGAGAAAATGTTGTCTCGACTCGTGTCTCGACTCGAAAATATGTTTCTGTCTCGACTCGTGTCTCGACTCGACAGTCTCTGTCTCGACTCGACTCGAATTCGAGTCGAGACAAAATATACGAGTTAAAATATACGCACACATCAGCCAGAATATTATGACTACCTACCTTATTGTCAGTGTGTCCAACTTTGGCACGGATAACAATGGCGACGCGTCTTGGCATGGACGCAATGATCCTTGAAAGGTCACTGGAGAGAGTTGATTGGTACACATAGGCAAGGGCGCCGATTTTTCGGTAAATGTGGGGGGCATTCAGATGCAGAAGGCATATATATGAGGATTTTAAGACGAATTGTATTCAAATTATGCCAAATATTGTATATTCATAAATACAATGCGGGGACCTCACATGAGCTTTGGGGGTGCCCGGGCCCCCTCGGCCCTCCAGGATCGGCGCCCTTGCACACAGGTCATCTAATTCCCGTAAATTCCGGGAAGAGGGGCGATGCGCTCTGAAGTCATGTTCAATCACATCCCATTTGTGTTCGATTAGGTTCAGATCAGGCGAGTTGGGCGGCCAGCACATCACTTGGAACTTGTCCCTGTGTTCCTCGAACCACTCCATCACAATCCTGGCCTTGTGATATGGTGCATTATCTTTTCGAAAAATGCCACTACCGTTGGGAAACATGGTCGTCGTCTGCAAGCAGTGTGTGATACGCCTTGGCCGTCATGGTGCCTTGCTCGAGCTTCACTAGACACATAGATGCTCACGTGAATGTTTTCCGGAGCATAATTAAGCCACCGCCAGCTTGTCTCCGTCCCGCAGTACAGGTGTCAAAGAACTGTTCTCTTGAAACACGACGAATTCGAACCCTCCCATCGTCATGATGAAGAAGGTATCGGGATTCATCAGACAATGCAACGCTCTGCCACTGTGCCAAGGTTTAATGAAGATGGTCATGTGTTCATTTCAGTCGCAGTTGCCGATGTAGTGGTGTTAACATTCGCACATAGATGGGACATGGGCTTCGGAGGACCATCGTTAGGGGTGTTCGGTGCACTGTGTGTTCAAACGCACTTGTACTTTGCCCAGTAATAAAGTATGATGTTAGTTCTGCCACAGTTCGCTGCCTGTCTTGTTTTACCAGTCTGCCCAGCCTATGACGTCCGACATCTGTAATGAGGTGGGGGCGCCCAACCCCTCGACGTTTGGACGTCGTTTTCCCTTGGTTTCGCGACTTGTTGAAGACACTCACCACAGCACTCCTCGAACATCCGACAAGTCCTGCAGTTTCCGAAATTCTCCTGCCGAGTATGCGGGTCATTACAACCTGCCCTCGGTCAAACTCAGATCGCGCGCCTTCCCCATTCTACACACGGCCAGCACTCTCACTGATACTACATGCACCGTACGCGTGACTGACTAGCAGGCATTCGTCGGCAGGTGACACAGATATCGCCTGGACGGAAATTATATCGATAGTAGGTTGGTAGTCATAATGTTCTGACTGATCAGTACATACTAAATAAATTTAAAATGTAGGAAATTTTCAACATTCTGATTAACTTGCAGGAAATTTCACAATGAAAAGAAGCAACTGACTTGGACAAGACAACGGTTAGTTGATGGGGCAATCTTTTTTTCTGGTTTTTGAGGTGTGAGCTTTGACCATGCCTTGTGAAATTTTGATGTTTGGTGCTCATCAGTCGCGCTTCCATTTTTTTCTAATTTTTCCAGTTCATGATAATTAACAATACATTGCGCAGTTCGAATACATGTTCACGTTTTCATTCAATCCAACTCAAGCCGCTTCAGATACTATAGAGTTGTATTTGTTTACGAAGAATTAATTGCGTATTAGAAATACACCCCAACAAAACATTCTGCGTGCTCATCTGCCCAGTATTCAAGGTTTTAATTATAACCTGAATTGTTAAAATGCGAACGTAAGTTGCATTAGATATCTAAGCAGTTCCTTGTCTATGGATAATTCAAGCAATGCTAATTAAGGTCTTTCTAGCAAGCACTTCTGCTGTTCATAAACCTTACGCATTGGAGTAGGAAAAAAAAAAGAAAAGAAAAGAAAGAAAGAAAGAAAGAAGTAAAATTGGTAATTTTGCAACCGTGACTCACTCGGGCTCATGCTCTCTATCCTCAATGGAGCTCGCGTTCGCTAATCTCAATGAGGATCACACTAGTCAAGTTTCTCACTAATTCGAGCTTGAGCTTGATATTTACTGTAAAATTCTCTTCAGCTCGATCTCGTAATGCCACACGTTCTTTCTTGTTTTTACATTTGTCTCACCATTTTCGATTTATACGGGTGGCCGTGGACTTTTCAATTAAGTTTTTGTTTTCATTTTGACCCGCTGCCATTTTGCACAGGGTTGTCGTAGAGAGTCGAGACTTGCTCCATTTTCCTTCATTTTACAACAGATTTCAAACGATGTGCTACTTAACCCCCCTTGCCATTTGAAACTTTTTAGTTGGATCCCGTCTGGGGCCCTGCGGGGAACCCTGAGGCAAACTTTTTACCCCAAAAAAGTGTGGCCTTGAAAATGATAGGATACATGTTCACCGAGTTTTCCATTTACCCAATCGTTTCCGAACAAATGACTCGGTTCAAACTATTCTAGCAGGTAATTTCCTAGCTATGGCTTTTTAAATATCTAGAAATTGGAAATGTTTTAGGCCAATATCACGGGAACGGCAAGACATAGAGATATGATATTGGTGGTAATCAATCCCTAATAGAATGCTAAACATTTTTGTCCTGATATTAATTGGTGGCCACTGGCCAAACCACTGGCCAGTTGGACAGTGACTACCGGTTACTATTTGGTACCAAAATGTTTACCATCCTTTTAGATATTGATCAACACCAATATGATCTCTCTATGACTTACGGTTACCGAGATATGGCTGCTTAAATTTCTGTAAATCGGTCATTTTTTGGCCACTATCTTGCGAACGGTTAGATTGACGCGAAAAATTTAACCATTTTGTCTAATAGTTTTTGATGCTCTATCTAATGCAGTGTACAAAATTGAAAAAATTGCAAATAACAGACGGACGGACAGATAGACACACAGACATAGAGAATTCAGTAACGAACTTTTTAAGTTCGTTGAATATGTTGTAACTCACGATATCCCGCCCGGTGACACGTATAACTTCGGGATTCGTCTAGTTATATAACATATCCAATGCGAACACAATTGTCTCGTTCGGATCTCACAAGGGAACCTTTCGAAAATGATAGCTGCAGTGAAAGGTGTGACCTATGCCAATTGAAAGAGCTGTAACAGAAATGAGCATTCCCAAAAAATTAGCTGCCCATAGCAATAGGTCCAAGAAATATAAGGGGTGGAAGTTCGGGAAACAGCAAGGTTGGACAAGGGGGAAAAGTGCAAATTCCGCAAAAAAGGGGGGCACGGCAAAATACAATGCTGGCAACTGATGTATAGAAAGAGACTTGCCACAATAGGGAACAAATGGAGGCCACCAGTAGGGTTAACAGTGTTGCCAACTGCAATGAAAAGTACATGTTTTGCAAAGAACACTATATGAAGTGTGTGCAATATTCAGTGTCAACCTGTCATGTAGAACATAAGATATGGCGTGTCTAATCAGTGGTACAATCTAACAAAAGAAAATAGAAAAAAACAGAAGTACGAAAAATACGGAAAAACGGAGTTGGCCATAATGCGCCACATTTGATCAGGGGCTGTACATATTAGAATGAACAAAACAAGAAGCACCGAATATGCAGGAAACCGACGTACCTAGAGTCAAAAAGAAAAACGAGTTCCAAAGTTGGCAAGACTAGCCATGGACATCCAGACAAGTCTAATATAGTTAGGCCACTCGCTTCAGAAAAAGAAAATTCCGGCAACAGGCATCACTCGGAATGCATCAATGTTAGAGTGATTGAGGCAATGTCAAGTCGGGGAACATGAAATGGTTGGGTCGTATGTGGGAATATGCAGGGTGTCCCATCAAACTTTGTGACCTGAAAGATTTGCGAAACGAACAAAAATGTGACGGATCCAGTTGTCCAGGAATGTACCAATGTCAGGGGGTGATAAAAGTCTTTGAGAAGCAAGTGCCCCCAGGATCCCCAATATAGGGCCCCAGGAGCCAACTTCAAATTTTCAAAAGGAAACAGGGACCGAGTGTTACCTCTCTCGATTGATCATGGAATGTGCAACAACATATATAGGAAACATTTGCTATATGAAGCATGTTTTTCAAAATGGACGCCACAAATATGTGCTGTCTTAACATGACATCGAACAATGTGATCTCAAATTGCTGCGAAGCGAAAAGAGATGTTGCAAATCCAATTGCACAGGAATGTACTCATGTCGAGGGCCAAGAGAACATTGTAAGAAGCAAGTCCCCCAGGGCTCCCATCATAAGGCTCAAGGGGGTCAACCGCAACATTTCAAATGGAAACAGGGGCGGATGATATTACTCTGGATAGATACAACACCGTCTATAAAAAAAAAACATTTGCTATATGAATATGAAACAGATGTCAGGCAAGGACAACTAGCGGTGTTTCCCATATGATCAGACGATGACTTATTTATGGCACGAGCCATAGTAGAAGGCGGCTTAGTTGAAGAAACTACACCCTCTCAGTAACCTAAATTGCACGAAAATTTCCAAAGCAGGTTCATTGACCTGACTACCGCATGTTGCCCACTTTGTCCAAGAGCGGGATGGTTTGTTTCTAACTTTTCTACCGAAAAGCATTTGTCTGGAATGGTGTTTCGGAGACAATAAAATAAAGAAAATATACTAGGCAGAGAGAGAGCAGGGAGGAGGGAGTGTACCAATTATTCTTTCCTCTAAACCAGCGTTTCCCAACCTTTTTCAACTTGCAGCACACTATGGGTGTAACATGGATTCTCGCGGCACGCTTATAGATATTATTATTTGTAAATATAAAACACACTGGTATTTTTTTTCTTTGATTACTGATCTCCTTCGCACAGAGAAGAAAGCTCGATCACTGGGTTTTCCTCGTGGTATATCACTATGCTTATTTTTCATTCTAATTTAAAAGGAGAAAACAACTGCAATGAAATGTTGGACTCAGGTTATTAAAAATACGCTTACTCTTTCGAAAACTGTATCCAACCTTTTACTAAGAATGAAGATCATTAAATAACGAACGAACAAATAAATCTATTTTACTTTTAAAACACAAATGTAAATAATTTATCGAAAGGATTGAATGATATTTTAAATTTTCAAGTTACGAAATAGTCTGTAACGATAAAGAAGCAATAGGTCATAACAATAACAAATACTTTTTTCAACATTAGAAATGTACAGAAAAGTAACACGTCATAAAACTTAAAATTGTAGATTCATAGTAGAGTAAGACTATTCATGGCTTTGGATTAATTGTTTTAACAAAAGAGACACTGACCAAAGCTTAATACTTTACTTTATTTTAAATTATAATTTGTTACTGTTTCGGATATCTAGCATATCCTTCTTCAGACACGATCGAAATTAATGAAAATACAGACATATATATAAATGTTGTTATATATAAATTCATAGTAGAGGTTCATAGTAATGTGCAATACAAATATACATTTTCCCCTACGTTTTGCAATTTGATTGCTATAGAATTAATAATTTTGTTTTGATATCCTCGCGGTACATCAGTGGCCCATTCACGACACACCAATGTCGCGGTATTTTCACTGCTAGCTTCTCATTTTAGACAGGTATATTTACAACAAAGGGGGTAGCGTGCACCTTTGCACCCACTTAAATCTGGCCCTGACCAGAAGTTATGTAGCCCTATATCGTTCATGGAAATAAAAACACAATAGTTATAACTATGCTAAATTACTATAGACTGCCAATTGCTCATTCAGAAAATTTATGATGTTCACTTTATTGCAATGTTCTTATACAGACTAGATATAGGCTACGGATAATAGTTTTATACAAACTAGATAATCAATTATTATTATTATTATTATTATTATTATTATTATTATTATTATTATTATTATTATTATTATTATTATTATTATTATTATTATTATTATTATATTTGAAGTACAATCAAATATCACGACATTAATTACTAGTTTTAATTAACTGAATTGAGCTGAAAATTAGATCTTGATCTCGGAAGATTAACTATTAAATTTATACGTTCTGTACCTTTCTAAAGTAATAAATGCTGGAATTGGTTTCAAGGCTGTTCCTGAGTGAATAATTTCTTCATAATAATATTAAAAGTTTTAGAAAGATTTTCGAGACATTCGAGTCGAGTCGAGATTTTTATGAGCTGTCTCGACTCGACTCGTGTCTCGACTCGAAAATTCGAGTCGAGAAACACGTTTGTCTCGACTCGTCTCGAATTTTACAAAGTGTGTCTCGACTCGAATCTCGACTCGAATTCGAGTCGAGTCCAGTCGAGATTCGAGACATGTCTCGACTCGTGCGCATCCCTAATCTAAATAAATCGCTACATACATACAAAAATCTATCGTCCAGTGATCTAGTGATCTAATATTCAAGTCGGAGCATTCATAAATAAATAAAATGAAATCTTTAAGTTTTATGTGCCATGGTTATGTCGGTTGGGTTAAAGGAGATGGTGATGATGAGGAATGAATGAAATGGTGGAATGAAGAAAGTGGGAGGAAACTGGAGAACTCTGAGAAAACCCACGAGCACGGTGCTTGTCCACCACAAAGTCCACCTTAGCATTCATATTCTTGTTAATAGCATTTTACGTATTAACAATGACGAGTGTCTAATACAGTGCTAAAATTCAAGATTGACAACGATATTTTAAATAATATTCATACCATTAGCCATTTGAATATTTAATTATCGATTTTTTAATTTTTGTGAACGTTATCAAGGGAACTTCTAAATCCAAAATTGGATTTATTTTGCTGTTAGATCATCATATGATTTGTACAAATATACTAAGGGAGTGTTCTTGAATTTTTTCAGTTCTTGGAATATCACATTTAAAATAAATTTCTGTCCTGTTTCTAATTCCAACACAGGATTAAATGAGATATTTTCCAAAGATTCTGTAATATCTTTTTTTAAAGCGTTTTAATAAGACTTTTATACAAAATATGTGGAAAAAATTATAATAATAATAAAAGTACATAGAACAATTGGTATAAAATTAATAAATTCTTTTGAAGTTTGTGCTGGCAATGCTCTTGGAGCATTCTCAACTTTTTTTTTAGTAATTCAGTATTATTGCCTCATTAACAAAGATTAGGAACAAACAAATAAAACCAAGATTATATTTATGTATTTATATTGTAGGGTTCACAAGTTTTATTAATTATCACTTATTATTTGATGAGGATTGTAGCTATTTGTGTAACAAAATATATTGTCCAAAATTGGAAACTTTCGAAATGAATGCCACAAGGTACGGTCCTAGGGCCAACTACATTTTAAATATTATAAATATATCAAAATATATGAAAATGGTTGATTCTTCGTCTAGTAGCGATTGCGAGAGTTTGGTGAGATGAGAGTGATTACAAAAGGAAAATTTCGTCTAAAGCTTTTCCCGGAGGGAGAGTTCCTAGCATCGCTGCTACGTTCCCTCTTTGCACAGCCATACTTATTCTTTGTATAAGATAGGATGAGGCTTGGGTGTCCCCTGTGTTAATAGTTATGCGGTGCCCAACTTCATTAATGAAGTCTAGACCTTCCTGACCCCAGGACCCACAAGTTTCAATGGCTATGGTGACGAAGTGGTATTTGTCGAAGAGGTTGTTATATTTTCGTCTCTTTTCATATCCTCTGCGAGTTGCAACCGTCCCAGCTTTTGTGGAAGATGAAGGAAGATTAGAGGGGGTTAGGGTATCGGTACAAGTGAAATCCCATATTAAAGCCTTCCCTCGTTTCCAAGGCACCAAAGACATTCCGTAATATCTATCTTTAACAAGGTAATTTAATTATTGTTACATTTCTCATATTAATCCATAGTTGTATTGAAATAATGTCCATATTTTCCAAACAATAGTAAAACAATTTAAAGTAGGAAAATTTTCGTTTAGTTCTTTATCTGGTAGTATGGTTCCCAATATAGAGGCTACATTATCTCTTTGTACTACCATACTTATTCTTTGAATTAGAAAGTGCTTGCTCTATCATAACCGGATAAATGGGTGATATGTTTACCTACTTCCTTTATAAATTTGAAGCCTTCTTTTTCTCCACGACCTATTGGATTCAATGCTAATGGGTACAAATTGGAACTTCTCCGTTAAGTTACTGTATTTTCTTTTTCTTTCTATTTCTTTTCGACTGGATGTAATATTATCTTATAGTTTACAATTTTGTATAACAAAATTTGCTGGTGTATTACATTCCTAGCCTAAAGGCTATATAATATTTCGAAATTCAGACAATAAAGTAAGCCCTATATACGATATATGTAAGTTGAAATTTTCCTTCTTTGCATGGGATAACAGGTTTATAAAAAGTATTTGAAACTCCTTCCGATAGAAACTTTGATAGAAACCCGCAAGACAATCTATTTTTGGCATAAAGGTTTGAACACCCTATACACCTACAATACGCCCTTTAATCAAAATGACTTGATAAGGACCCAGTGAGGTAGCTACTAACGACATATTTTCCAAAATTTATTTCAAACGAGCCAGCCGTTTTCCCGTGATGCGATCACAAATAGCAGATGACGTCGATTTCAATATGGCAACAAAAACAGAAAATGCTTCACTTCCTCACCCCTTTAAAACGGATTTTAACAAAAACACTGGACCGAGTTTCATGATTCTTCTAGCTTGAGAGACTCGTGAAGTAGGTCTACTGTATTTTCCGCACATATCTTGACACCTGCACATCTTCTTTAAATTATGACCTTGAATAACTGACATTAAAAAAAAAACCATGGGGTCAGTACGAACCTCATACTTTATGCGTATATTTAATAATATGAAAACTAAATCCCAGTTATAGAAGTCACTACTTTTTCAATAACATGAAGGTTCGGGACATTTAAGGTTCCGACAGAGCCACATCGGGACGCGGGCATTTTCTCCGAAATCGGGCCTAAACTGGGTTAAATTTTAGCAAGCCTAGGCTTAAATATAGTATTTTACATTAAATTCAATGAAATATATTTTAAGATGAGTGAATATTTGAAAATACAAAAGCAAACAAATAAAGCATTTAGTTTGTCGAGTGAAAGGTATTTTATTTTCATTTAAGCCGTGTATTTCAGGGACTACAATTTTTTTCGCATCCTGAACATTATACTAACTTACTAATCTCAACAGCACTGCAGGTAGTCTATCGAGCAAGGATATCTATAGCTACTTCTATAGGAGTACATTAAGAATCGATTTTTCATAGTCCAACTCTTGGGATCAACTGGATGAGCTACCTCCAACATTATACGAAGCGGGCAGTGAGGGGACCTAATATAAAATTATTTCGATGGTAATTTTATGAGTCATTAATGTGTTTGGCTTGCCCCGACTTCAAAAAAATATAACTGCTTTCAAGAGCTATTATTATTATTATTATTATTATTATTATTATTATTATTATTATTATTATTATTATTATTATTATTATTATTATTATTATTATTATTATTGTTGTCTGCTTTTTAGTGCTTTTATTTTTTTTTTTTTACCTTTTAGTGTCTGTTAAAGTCTGTTCATGTTTTTATTTTTAAGTTTCTTATTATATCTTGCTTTTCAGTGCTTTTTTTAAAGCTGGTTGTTCTATTTTTCAAAAAAAGGTTTTATTTTCTGCTTTTTAGTCCGTTTTTGGAATTAGTTATTTTTCTTTTAAGTTTTTTTTTTCATTTTTTCGTTACCCAATAGTGTAATTAGACGCCTAAACTAAAGGTAGACAGACAAACTTCCTATAAAATGAGTTTTCCCACGAAACATACGTGAGGAAATGCGTAATAATTAATTATCAAATTATTGTTTTTAAAAATATAAATAACAGTCTTCCTTGAGAATATATCATTGAATGTCATTGCAGTGCATTTAAATGTCACTTATATAAAATTATTGCAGTCGTACAGGGCCCTAGGGTTTTCAATAAGGAGTACGAGAGACCTACATAATATCCAAGCTTTAAAATACCTCTTTATAGCGATGGTTAGGAGTAAGTTGGAATACTGTTGTGTTCTTTGGGATCCTATTCATAAATTACAAGCAAATAACATAGAACGAACGAGTCCAATTTAGATTTTTGAAACATCTTTATTTCAAATTCTTTCATATATCAACAACTAAAAATGAGATCTCTTACTCTTCTCTTTTACTTAAATTTGATATGCACTCTCTTTACGGCAAACGTTTCCTTATTCAACAAATATATTTGTATCATACAAGACAGTAAACTCAGTGACAGATAATTGTAATTTACTTCAATACGTTAATTTCAATATACCAAAACGATCATTGCGTAAGAATTTAGTATTTAACATGTTGAGATCTCATATTACAATCCACCAGGAGTCATTCATACGCACAGTTAGAGCTTGTTAAAGTTTCAATCAGCTTGTTTATTCAAATTTGGATCTTGACTTGTGTTGTCCTATCTCTGTATATTTGCGTATTCTCAAAAATAATATTTTGAAAAGACTTTATGTATGGAATAACAATTAAATAAGAAGTGTTATCTCTATGAATGTTGAACCTATACTGGAAACTATTTTTTTCCATTTCTCATATTTTTCATTTTTAAAATTTATACTACTAGTATTTTAAGGTGGATCACCACCCGGAATTCAGTACATATTTTAGCTCATTGCCTTAACTACTGCGCAATGAAATGTTACATATTATAAATATTGCACTATAAGATAGAGTAATATGTCAGCTACAGCACAAGACATTGACTCATTTGGTTGTGTCTCCTGATATCGAAAAATGTAACAAATAAAAGAAAATATTTGATTCGTTTTACAATGAGCATACAAGATGACACTTGCTGTAAGATCTTACATGAAGTGCTCAGTTTTACAAAATGTTTATTTGTATATGTAAAGTGTTTTAAAGTAACGATCTTATTACGAAATAGATATATTGTTTGACCGTTTTTCATGTTATGTTTCATATTTTATTTAAATATTAATTTACATTTAAGGAAATAGATTTTGAGACGAAACTTGCGCACAACGCAATAATGCGTTGTTGCCAAATTTGTACATTTACTGTAGTACTCACAATAAGAAAATTCTTAGATTCTAGCGTTGCAGTTCGAGAAGCGGAATTGCGGTAAGGGTCGAAAACTAATTTCTTTAGGAAGTATCCAAGCACAATTCCATGATTACTTTCTATATTATCTGGCATCAGTAAACACTCGACACTATCTGGCAACGCCACTCTATTTGAGCAGCGTTTAGCATATCACTTTGAACACCTAGTGATCCACATTACTTTTGTTTTTATTATTTTACTTGTAATTTTTCCTTCTTTACATGTATATTTTTTATTTCTTTCAATATATAGATATATATGTATTTCATATGTAATTATGTGTGTATACCTATGTTCCTCTGTAAATGGAGTTTGGGTCTGTAGAGGACTATTATAAATAAATAAATTCGTGAAAACACACACAAAAAATACCACGTACTTTAAAATATAGTTAGCCTTTTGAACGTTAGATGGTATTAGTGTCTCAAATCGCAAGATATATCAGTCGCAGCAGGTTTGGCCAAACATCATTAAGAACAGATAGTTGAAGCTACTAGATGTGCAAATTGTTTGTATTCTTAGAATCAAACGTAAGGTATTCCGCCGTGAAAATAAGTGAACCTTCCCTAAAACTGCGCTATATTTTACAATTTTATTTTGATAAAGATGCAAATTGTCTAAAGCAGCCATCGTCAACTCATTGCTGCTATCACATAATATACTCCTTCTATTCAGAGATAAAATTCGCCTGGATTCATTTACTTACAAACTACTAAAGAAATTAGTGTTCTTCAATGATTAACGTCCTTTCTCAGAACGACATGCAAATGTTCACATAGTTCTTGAGTATTTTTGATAAATGTTATGTCCATTTAGGCAATTTTATGTGCCTATTTTTAGTTCTTATTTTATTAATTTTTTTGTCTATGTTTGCTGTTTGACTGCCTAAATACCTGAAGAATAATAACAAGAAACTTATAGGAAGTCACGATTACCCATTGGTAGAATGCTGTAATCTGGTATTAAAAGGCCTCATCCCGGCGAAATTAAAATACTGCTAATTTTACAGTAATTATGTGATATCTTCCATTAGATAAAACATAATCGAAATGTGGAACAAGAGCGCCGTAGATAATGTCATTTTACATAAGATACCGTTATCACGACTCATTTATCTCCTTTCGATTTCGAGATATTATAAAAATCGTCATTTATTTTCGCGTTTCTAACCGACTGCAAACGAAAAGCCACTAGGCAATCATCTGATGCTTCAAAACAAGAGTTCTCCATCTTAATTCGATAACTGCGGGTGTTATGGTTGCAGGTTAGACTGATAAACTCTCATTCTTGTGCGTTACAAAATCACAATTTTCCGCATAATATTATGTTGTCCGAACATTTGTTTCTACAATTCTAATCTTGGATTTTGGTCTAAAATCAAACCTCCGACTCTTGGAACCGGGTGTAATGGCTCTAGTAATGGACTATCGTGATTTCCTATACTTCGCTGTTAGTAGGCTGTGGATATTTACGTATTTAAAACAGGAGACATATAAGAGTACAATTATTTCCAATTTTCATGCCTCAAAAGTGTTGGCATACTCAACATATGCAAGAAAAACATGGTTTATCAAGTAGCCTGCTCTATAAATAAGTGGTTAACATCTTAACTTTAAAATCGAAAGGTTCTTGGTTCGAAGGCTGTATTTTTTTGTCTTCATAATCCATGTGTTAAGATTTTTTTCACTCTGGAATCATCTGATTCTTCAAAAAGAATTATCCACCTTAATTCGACAACTGGAAGCCTGATGCTTATAGGTTTTACTATCAACCTTTATTATGTTTCAGAAAAACACAATTTTGCGATGGATACTGTCCGATCATTTCTTTCTTCAATCCTAAACTTGCATGTATGAATGTATCCCTCTGTAGCCATATTTGAATCTCTTTCCCTTCTCTTTTTCTCAGTGTCGTTTGCAACGAATCTCACATGGCCAGGAATCAAATGTCCGACTCTCGAAGCCAAATGTAAGCCTATGCCAATGGGCATCATGACTTTCTTTGAGTTTGTTTTTAGTAGGCTGCGGATATTTAGGCACTTTAAACACAAACCGTCACAAAAGTCAGTAAAACAGTCGCTTTTGTTCTGGAAATTCTGATCTCCAAGACTCTTCTCGCAGTGGGCGACCAATCGCCGAAGAAGTGGATCACATGATGGTAAAATTGGAGCAAGACTGGTATGTGAACAGTCATAACATCGCTAATGATCTGAACATCCATTATTCGCATTGGAGAAAGCTGGCTGAAAAGTGCTCTTACCCTTTGATTTTACGCAACCCAACTTACTTTGTCGAATTTCTAGTTGCAATATATTTTAGGATAGACTTCTATTGGGCATTTGCAGAAATTAGTCGATTTATTAAAATTATTTTTTTTCAGTTTTTTATATTTATAAACCTTCCTTGAAAAACCTTATTCGTTTAGTGGAAATCACATGGAAAGATGATCAGCAGTTTTCGAATTAATTTTGTACAGCCTTTATATACATACTTATATACAGGTCAAACTCAGAACCTTCATTTTTGATAAGTCGGTTTAAAAAAAGAGATTTTAACATTTAAATCATACTGTTTGAATTGAATACTAGAATATTTATTGCATGTAATGTTTTTATATTGCATATATATATATATATATATATATATATATATATATATTGATGTTCCAGCATAATTCTGGATCATCTGGAGTAATTTTAACCAAACTTCATACAGATAATACTTACAGTCTGAAAAGCAGTACTATTGGATGGAGGTATGAGGGGTTGATATATAAAAATGATCATGAATGAGCAAAATGTGTGTTGAATCCACAGTTTTCAGGGTCTCTGAGATGAATAGTGACATTCTCGTTGCCGATTAAGTGTAAATTCATCCCCCATTAATACCCCTTAGGGAGGAAATGGTGACATTTAAAAATGGTTGAAAGCGAATATTATCATTGAATCCGTAGTTTTCGGGGTTCTTAAGTTGATTTTTGAAAATTCTGATACCCTTTAGGTTCAAGTTCAGCCTGCGCATGGGTAAGACCTTGCTAGCATACATATTGGGAGTGTTAGGGGGTGACATATAAAAATGATTGAAAATACCGACATTAGTATCACAGTTTTCGGAGTTGTTGACATGAATAGTAACTCCTGATGCTGTCCAAGTCCAGTCCACAATAGCCCCACTGGGGCTGGGAAATGGTGACATTAAAATATTCAAAAAGACCAATATTCGTGTCGAATCCATAGTTTTTGAGGTCCTTAAGTTGCTTGGGATAATTTCGATGTCCCTTAAGTGCAAGTTTAGCCCTCAGTGGGAATAAGATTCCTAAGATTCCCATGGGCCCCTTGAATAACATGGAAATAGGGAATGTGAAGAAATACTAATTTAATGACCTACATTAGTATCAAGTTCATAGTTAGTTTTCGGAATTCCTCAGAAGAATAAGACGGAATCCCGATGGAGTTTAAGTCCACGTTTAACGTTCATTAGCACTCTTGAAAGTAATGGAAAACAATTGATATTAATGTCGAATCTACAGGTCTTGGAGGTGAATACTCACAATCCTGATAGCGTTAAAGTCTAAGCTCAGCCCCGGCATGAAAGTTGAGAAGGAGTGAAAAATAAAACAAATCTCAAATGACTGAAATAATTGTCAAATTTCTTAGTTTTCGGGATCGGGAAAACGGCTGTCACGTTTGAATTGACTTTTAAAACATAGTTAGCAAACACCTAAAGCTGTATTTTTCTTGTTTTAATCATATCAATTTTATCCAAGACGTATTCTTTGGTGGTAAGACTTTTTCACAATTTATACCAAAAGTATAGTATTTTCTGTACTTTTGTTATTATACAGTACTTCCATTGAAATAAGTATCCTAAGGGAAGGAAGAGGTTCAAATTATTTTCATAAAAATATTCTCCCCGTGCGAAGAACTGGTATTTTAGCTAGTATGTAAATAATAATAATAAATCACATTGAAATAGGTATACTACACTCTATAACAGTTATAGTTTCAAATTACAATTATTTTTTGTAAGTTGGTCACCTTTCATCTGAAACTTCGTAGGCTAGAATGTCCATAAAAGGAACAGTACAAGTAAATTCACACAGCCTTGGAAAACAGTAAAATTGGTGCCAAGCTTTTTGTTTTGTCCAAGGTTATTACGAAAAAAGATTTATAATTTTAAAACTATTAAAGAGAGAGAACAAGTTACTAGTTTGTTTTATTCGCACGATAGGCCTCTAGTAATTCGTTTTCTCTTCCTTGTGATTTTACGGTCGAATAAATCGTCATGACTAATGTCAAACATCTATTAACGCCAGTGCATGGGTTCTCGTCAATTAATAGGCAGAGACGAGCTTGTAGTGTACTTGCGATAGCCACGCATTGACAGCTTCCGGTCCACTAAAAGCATGCTAAAAGCTTCCTTTTCGTGCAACGTTTCCAATTAGTGCAAAAGTTTCATGTTTACAAGCATTTTTATTTATTTCTAAACTGACCCTCTTAACAACATGTTAAGGTCTTTTAACGATGTTTTTCAGAGTTTATTTTGCCGTTGTGGAATGCCTAGTATAGATAGCGAAAGAGGTCAAACTTACAAGCTTGTCTATAATAAGATCCGAGGGTCGCAGTGGCTCAGTGGTAGAGTGTCCATCTCTGGTGCATGGGTCCTTGGTTCGATCACAGCTGGCGCCAACTGAGCTTCGTGGTGGACAAATACTATGTGCGTGGGATTTCTCAGGGTTCTCCCACTTTCTTCATTCCCCACTTCCTTCATTTCTCATCACCGCCATCTCCTTTAGCCTAACCAACATAACTATAAAGTCTGACCTCAGCTTCAGTCCCTCTCAATTTCAATAAATAAAGTCAGTGACGGTGGAATCAGAGGAAACACAAGATAATATTCCACCTACTTAGTGACCCGTGCACAGGATATTAGGAAGAAGATTAATAAAGAATGAATGAAAACAGTCAATGAAAATCAATGAATGAAAAAAGTAATTTTGACGTTGCTCAATTAAAATGGTGTTACATTAATTGTTAACAAATTATGCACCATAATTTTAGAAGTTTGATTCACTTATTGTTCGAAGGAGGAAAGTAAGGAGGTATTAGTGTTGACTACGAGACGAGACTGTTAGGTATACTTAATTAAAATCTTTATATCGTATCAATGTAACTTTGTTGCATCTAACTTACTTCTATCGTAAGCTGCTCAAAATCACTAATTCATATATCTTCTTGAATCTATTTATTCTTAATCTGTGCCCTACTATCTCTTCATATAAATCTCATTAGTATCATAAATCTTCTTAAATCATACTTACCTTTATAATCTTAATCTTTCTTGTAATCTTGAAATCTTAAATCATATCTTTTCATAACATCATTAACCTATATCTTCATTATATCTTATTTTTTTCCAGTTCCAGTTACCTCCCTTAAGGGAGATTTATATATAAAAGAAGTCCCGGGCTTAGAGTCCTGTGGACTGCGTCATTAATGTTGTTTTAAATGAAAATTGTTTGAAATAAAATTATATATTAAGATGGCTCGTGCCAAAATGGCCGAATTAGCCTGTTTTAATAATAATTGTTTTTTCACTGTTAATGTAATAAGGAAGGATAAGCGGAGCATGAACATATTTAAATTCAATAGCAGTATATTAAAATTGTAACAAATCACAAAATTGTCAAAAATAATGAAATGTAAATAGTAAAAATTGAATAAAAAATGAGAGCAAAGCTCCCCAATACTTAGTGTTTACAGCGCCATCTCTTATCCCCCCTTATGTCTTTCTATTTGCACATACTCATAACCATTTACCATAGAAACTGCTGGTGTCACATTTTAAAGCACTATCCACCTATGTACTTTTATATTCCAACAGAGACGAGATACAAGTCTTTCTCGTATCGTCTTGTAATTTTTAGAAATCTCGTCTTGGTTCTCAAGAAAATTTACTACTGTTGTTTCGATATTTTTCTCGTTTTGTTTTGTAAATGTGGCTAAGTATTGTATTGCTGAAGTATGACGTCAGTAATCAAAGGAAGAATATGACTAATGCCTCTAGAATTTCCTTGGCGCAGTGATCATGGTGAGGTTGCCGTCAAATTGCAGCAGCTAAGAACGGTGATGTAATCAAAGGATCAATATGACAATGCCTCTAGAATTTCCTTAACGCAATGGTCATGGTGAAGTTGCCGTCAAATTGCAGCAGCTAAGAACGGTGATGTAATCAAAGGAACAATATGACAATGCCTCTAGAATTTCCATAACGCAATGGTCGTGGTGAAGTTGCCGTCAAATTGCAGCAGCTAAGAACGGTGATGTAATCAAAGGAACAATATGACAATGCCTCTAGAATTTCCTTGACGCAATGGTCGTGGTGAGGTTGCCGTGAAATTGCAGCAGCTAAGAACGATGATGTAATAAAAGGAAGAGTATGACTAATGATTCTAGAATTTCCTTGACGCAATGGTCGTGGTGAGGTTGCCGTCAAATTGCAGAAGCTAAGAACGGTGATGTAATCAAAGGAAGAATGTGACAATGCCTCTAGAATTTCCTTGACACAATGGTCATGGTGAGGTTGCTGTCAAATTGCAGCAGCTAAGAACAGTGATTTAATTAATGACATTCATAGCATACTAACTGCCGTCCGCCTGTTATGACATTCGTCAATTCACTTTACCAGATTGTGCTCACCACAATGGCGACTAACGCGTATGCGGCCTTAACTGTAAGAAAGGTTGAGGCACTCCTCGGAAAACACGATCGTATCACCTGAGACTCCAGCAACGATATGCAGGCGCTTATTGTAGCATAAGTATTTTATGGTTGTGGATCAATGGAAACGCAACCTTATCGTCAGTCAAACGTTTAGCAGTCGCAGTTGCACACATATTCATTTCATTACTAGGATCAACGTCGAGAAAACACTACAAACGATGCTGTAGGATTATTCATAGTTATACTGGCAAGATATCTATCATTCGTTATGTGGTCATATTAAGATATCGTCGTTGCGTACGGCTCTCTACTGTCCATAGTTTTTACATATCTATCACTGTCGTAGAGGTATACCCTCTGCACGCATCAATTTCACAGTATGGTGACCATGAAAACACAGTTGCTTAAATTGCTCTATCTGACGTCAATGATGTAGAGAGTAATTCGGGGAAAGTGACCATAGGGGTGAAATGAATAGTTAAGGTTAATGATATTTGGCAACAAAACATGATTGGCGCTGACTTTGACAAGCCCTTGTGTGTGCAGTATTGAGTCTAGGGCTGACGAAGAAGGTAGTGTACAGAGGAAAGAAGCGAACTATTAGATGCAGCGAAAGTAGGGGAAGTGAGTAGATTTGTAGTTTTTTTGTTGTTTTTGCTACTGTTGTAATATGAAACAGTAAGAAACTAGGGCAATTCCTTCATGAAGTAATCCTGTTGTACCCGATACTTCCACAGCAGTATCACGCGAATATTAGGTACACATGTATATAGATGTGCCTCAATATATTGTGAACACAAAGCTACAAAACATATTTTAAAAAAGACGATGATGTAGGATGAAGTAACTAACATATTTTGGGGTAATATGAATAGTCCTGTTAATCATTCAATATTGTATTTATATACAATATTGTATTGTATACACATTATATATATAATGTGTGTGTGTGTTATGTAGTGTTCTGTTCGAAGGCAGTTCTTTGACCCCTGGTCTAGGTGAACCAATGGTGGTTTCTTATTGCCTTCCATGGGAGAATAAAAACGTCCTAATTACGGCATTTACAGTTTAACGCGGGATCCGAACCACTTGAGTCCTACCGGGAATCGAATCCAGGACCCTTAATTACAAGACGACAAGCGTAACCACTGTTTAATGCTAAGCTTCTTATGCGCTGATATATTACGGTTTGAATCTGTTGTATGTTTGTATGTAATTGATACTACCAAAGGCGTGAGTTAGAGATGCGCCACTGCAGAAGCGTACCTGATTTGTCAGGGACTAAACTTGACTTGTGGCGGCATGCTCATTTTGTAGATTACATTTGTTTTGCTTGTCTTACTTTCAGATGCCCCGAACTTACAAACGAAAAGCTGATAGTCGTCTTTTCAGGTGGGAGAAGCATAATAAGGAAGCTGCCATTACTTTTGTACTTGCCGGACATTATGTTTACGAAAGCAGCAAAATGTTTGGGATTACATACGCTAAACTGGGAAGACAGGTTGAAGTGCGAAAAGGAGGAACTATCCATTGCCTCTTAGTGGCAAACTCGTGTTCACAGTAGATCAATAGTGCTTTATCCTACAGATTACAACTAATGGCAAGAAGAGGGATTCCATTAACACCAGAAGACGTGTGACGAGGAGCATTTCGTTTTGCAGAGTGGTTGAACATCGATCATCCTTTTAATAAGCAAACTAATGTTGCCTGTTACGATTGGCTCAACGGATTTTTGAAGTGACATCCTGAACTGTCAACTAGAACACCTGTCGGTATCTCTCAGGCAAGAGTGTTAGGATTAACACACAAAGCAGCTGGGAACTTTTTTCAATTTATTGGAAAATGCAATCACAGAGTTAGGATTGGCAGGTAAGGGGACAGAATTTTTAATGTTGGCCAAAGCAGATTGCCGCTCAACAATGAGTCCCCAGGAAGTGTAACTGCCGAGAAAGAACAACGTGACGTGTGTAAGGAAAGGGTTGATGTTACCGTTATTGCTTCTTGTAATACAGCTGACATGTCCATACCACCATTTGTATTATTCAAAGGTGTCAGGATGCGGTCAGGCTTTGGTGATGGTTCACCCATAAGTTCATAGGTGTGAATGACAGAATCTGGACATGTTAATTCCGATGCGTTGTTTTCGTAGCTTAACCATTTTGATACATTTAAGCCTCCAGGACGTGTATTGTTGTTGATTGATTGCCATTGCAGCTCATAAGTCTTTGGACGTCCTGGAATTTTGTATCGAGCACAACATTACAGCGATGTCATACAACACATGAGCTACAATCTCTAGATAAGCGTTTTTTACGCCTTTATCTACATATTACAAAAAGGTTTGTAATCAGTGTGTTTTTAATCATCCCGGTTAGTCTATCACCAAGATCCAGTTTGGTCACCTCCTAAACGTAGCCTGGGGAAAATCAGATTTCGAAGAAAATGCTGCATCTGGCTTTAGGATCACTGATATTTTCTCTTGAATAGATTGGCCATCTCAGAAGCACGGTTCATTGCCAGCAGTGAGGTACAACATGACAGTATTAAAGATCCCTCTGAGAAGCATGATGGAGCTATGAATACAAGCACCGTGGCTGAATCACTTCGGTTGATATTGCGGTCTCCGAAAAACAAAATTCCTGCACAAACTGCTAATTGGAGTAATCGCAAGAATGGTGCTGAGGCTCTGACAAAGGTATCACGTGTGGACGTACGTCGTAGGGCAGATCGTGCTGTGGCTTCTTCGGTCGCTTCTCGGGATACCACATCTGACTCGTGTGGTTTTTGTCACAGATCCTTTCACACACCCAGTACCAGTCATTCCTGAATTGGATCCAGAGCTCAAAAGTGTCAAGTGTGGTACCATGCGTATTGTGTAAGAGCCTATGCTCCCCCCCCCCCAAAAAAAAGTGTTTACATGGGAAAGTGTTCTGTGTGAACCATGTCTGTTCAGTTTCAGGTGTTTTTGTGTTGTCCTTAAGCAGTGCTCTGTTATGGACACATATGAATCTGGTAGCAAAGTAAAAAAAAAAAAAAAATCTTCGACGAAACGGGCTTTTTTCTCTGGCGTGTTGTATATGTGTGTGTGGGTAGCCATTGGCACCATAAACATTCAAGTAGCATCATATTGATTCCTGTTTAATTTTGTCGGCGAAGTTTTCCATTTTTTGTTTTTTTCGTTTTCTGTACGAAGCAGGCTTTTTCTTTTGTGTGTGTGTGTGTGTGTGTACCACGCACATCCTTCTATAATCTTCTAAAGTAACCCTGTTGTTTGTGGTTGCACTTGCAATCCGCCAGCAATTAGTTGGTAAAATGGTGTAAATTTGTTACACCTCATGTTGTAAATTTGTTCGTATATATATTGTTTGTACTTGTATTTGTATATATATTGTTTGTATTTGTATTTGTATTTATGTTGTATTTGTAAAGTTTTCCAATATATATTACAAAAAAAAAAAAAAAAAAACTCAATTTTGATCAAGTTTAACGTATATTTTTCTTTCGAGTATTCTTTTCTTATAATCCTCATTGGTTGCTATCAATGAAGGGGGCTTCTCAAACTTCCAAGTTTCCATATTTAAATGGAAGAACATAATTTTCCTCGATATATATACATACAGGGGCGGATCCAGGATATGGTCAAGGGAGGGGCTAAACCATATTTTGCCGTTTTATCCAGTGTAAAGCAGGATTGAAATCATTTTATCCAGTGTATACCTGAGCGTCAAGGGGGGCCTATAGCCCGTATAGCCCTCCCCTTGGATACGCCACTGCCTTTGAAGCTTTCCAATCGTCCTTGCTGTTTCAAGATAAAATGAAAAAAAAATCTTTGAGTTTTACGTCCCATGATTATGTCGGTTATGCTAAAGGAGACGGTGAGGATGAGAAATGAATGAAACGGTGGAATGAAGAAAGTGGAAGGAAATGGGAGAACCCCTAGAAAACCTATGAGCACGGTGTTTGTCCACCACAAAGTTCACAAAGCGCGAGCACTGGAGCTGAACGCACTATCACTGAGCCACCGAGCCCCCTCCTTGCTGTTTCAAGTTAAAGCATGTCCAGATTGAATGGGCGAACTTCATTAATGTGGGAATCTATCCATCCTTTTCCATTCTATTTATCTTTGTTAGTAAAACCAATCAAACATTGGATATTATTTATCAAAAGTTTTCTTTTTTTTTAATTAAGCGATTAGCATGGAGAAACTTAGATTCTAAAATAATAATTTGTTGAAGTGTCTAGCTTTTCATTTTCATTGTTATAAATAAAAATAATAGATTTCATTCTTGGCCACAATAATTATAGACTATTTAACAGGCGGTTCATTTTCGAAGAATTGCGTCTTATTTTACATACACTACAGTTCCGTTTAGCCGATTATTGATTAACCGAATCACTAAAAAGAATACATTTAATTTTATTATTATTATTATTAATAATAATAATAATAATAATAATAATAATAAAATAATAATAATAATAATAATAATAATAATAATAATAATAATAATAATAATAATAATATTTTCTCACAAGCTCAAGTAAATTTCATTGTTTCAGTCGTATGGTTTTAGTTTAGCTATGTTCAGTCTCGAAGGCATAACATGTTCCCAACAACATCTTTTCGCGCTTAATATGTCATAATATATAGGGTTGCCATATTTTAAAATTAGAAAAGTGTGGAATTCTTAACCGTAGTGGCGTATTTACGATTTTGTTTCGGGGGGTGTATTTGCCTGAAAATGTGAAAATTCTACAAGATATTTCATATACTTTACTATAGTAAGTAAGATTTCGGGGGGGCGGGGCTTAAGCCCGGAAGCCCCCCTAAATACGCCACTGCTTAACCCTAAGTACTGATGTGAATTATTGTGTTACAAATACTGACCAGGGATCCTTCAGAACATTTTCTTTTAGTAATTTCTTTGTTAAGTGACACTTCCAATGTACTTTTCTAAGGAAACTAATGTAAAGCAAATTTAGTTTTTTTTTTTTTTTGTCTTTAATGTTTTATTAAGTTCAACCAATGTAAGTCTCGAATTGTAAAATAAGTATTACAGTAAGATATCTGGAATTGTAAGGATATCTGTGAGGCAAGTTTTTTTAAAGCGATATATGGCAGATATTGTTCAAACGGTTTTCTCTCTAAGAAACAAAATAATTTCTAATTTTTTTATAACAAGAAAGATAAAACACATATTTACGAGACTTCATCCATCTCTTACAAAATTTCTAATCATTTTTAAAGATTGTTATTTGAAATTGGACTAACATACAAAATTACCACGGTTTCACAATACAGGGTGGCCCAGAACTAAATATAGAGTCCCGTACTGTCCGGCTCATGGCATTATATATTATGTACACATGTATCCATAAAGATAGTGACAGTTTCATTATTTTTTCTTATTTTCTTTTCACTCATACTTCAAGCTTGGAACAGAACTAATTATCTTAATAAACTAAAATGTCAAAGCTTGATCATTGCAGAACTGTATGCCTACTTTTGGGCCACTCTGTATGTGAAATACAGCATAAACATTTTAAAAGAAAAACAATATTAATAATGAATCTAATCAAAACAAAATGCTAAGGATACCGTAATTCACTTTGTATAATCATTTCTGAATATATAAAGGCTAGGTGAACACATAGACTAGGTAAAAACATAGACTTGTTCAGCTGAACTGGACAGAATGGTCATCAAAGAAATACGCACCCATGAGATCATACATTAGTATTCATGGGTTGAACCAAAATGTGTATTATTATGCCACATTTTTTTAAAAACATATTTTTCACTCCCTTTAACTTTCTTAAAAAAAATCTCTATTGCATAAAATCTCCAGTCGAAAAAAGCGGGTGTTTTTTCGTGAGTCTTCATACCGGCGAAATTAAAATACCACTAATTTTACAGTAATTATGTGATATCTTCAAATAGATAAACGATAATCGAAATGTGGAACAAGAGCGCCCTAGACAATATTATTTTACATGAGAAACCGCTATCACGACTCATTTATCTGCTTTTGATTTCGAGCCATTTGGAAAATCGGCATTTATTTTCGCGTTTCTAAACAGTTGAAAACGGAAAGCCACTAGGTGACTTGTGATAATGGTACCTCACGCAAAATAATATTGTCTAGGGCGCTCTTGTTCCATATTTCAATTATCTTTTATCTATTTGAAGATATCATATAATTACTGTAAAATTAGCGGTATTTTAATTTCGCCGGGATGAAGACTCTTAAGAGATGATTAAGTTTGGCACGAATATAGGATCTGAAAATGAAAATCGGGTGGTACCCGCTAAAATCGGGTAATATGGCAACCCTATAATATATCAAAATATACATTACTATATATCAATAAACCTTGATTCCTGTTCAATCTAATTTTCGTTTAACCGAAGCGCCATTGATCCCATCAAATTCGGATAGACGGGGTTCTAGTGCAGTGGTTCTCAACCTTTTTTAACCGATGACACACTTTACTGAACTTCCAGAACATCGCGATTCACTTGTTTGACACTTTTACTATTATTATTATTATTATTATTATTATTATTATTATTATTATTAATAATATCTATTATAAAGTGAAGCCTATTTGTTTTTATCATGACTCTGAGCATTATTGAGGCTGTTGGAGGTGTTGACTGGTACAGTCTGTCCCAATTTTAACTAATTATTGTTAAATTCTTCATTACTTTTTAACTCTAAAATTTCGCGACACACCTTAGAGGACTGCGTAACACACAAGTGTCTTGCGACACATCGGTTGAGCGACACAGCCCTCTTCACTGAGCATGGTGCTATCGCTAACTACTTAAACGGCGTGACAAGCATCTTGGCATTTGAAGGCGGCGCTCCAAGTTCCCTTTAAATGCTGCTAGCAAATGAGAGGCCAGCGGTATTGCCACGTTTATTTTGTACACATCCATGTCTATCCTCTGCCACCTGATCGCGCTGTAGTTCGTCTACTTAGCCCTAGACACATCCTTAACACTCGACAACGTCTCGTCAGAGCTTGCGTTTTATTCGTTTAGCTGAAATGCCAAGATGTTTGTCATAGGCTTTAGTTTTACCTGAGCTTTTGGATAACAAAAATCATGTTTAGGGGCGCGATCAATACTTATGTAAGACCACTAAATTTTCAGATGTTGAAATTCGGGCTTTTTCTGTAGCGTTCCAACTGTAGGCTATATTATGTTTCATGTGAAAAGAAATCAAATCTTTCAGTTGAACGTCCCACGTTTATGCCCATTATGTTTTATAAAATAATATAATAGGTATTGTGTTTTAGTGATCCATCTCTGTAATTACTAGTCACTTCAAGTGAATATGTTGGGCGCAAAAACAAAACTTTACCACGAGGCAAAAAGGATAGAAACTGCCGTGATTCCAAGGGAGGCCCGTATTCAGAGGGTGGGGCCGGGCCCCCTAAATCTTTACTGGCCCCTCCTAAAATTTTCACGGTAGGCTTACTAGTGAACTATAATATGGTGATGAACTATAATGTGGTTCGATCAGGACCCCACAAACTTCGATCGGGTCTCCCTAAATCTTTACTGGTTCCTCCTAAAATTTTCACGGTAGGCTTACAAGTGAACTATAATATGGTGATGAACTATAATGTGGTTCGATCAGGACCCCACAAACTTCGATCGGGTCTCCCTAAATCTTTACTGGTTCCTACCTAAAACTTTCACGATAGGCTTACAAGTGAACTATAATATGGTGATGAACTATAATGTGGTTCCATCAGGACCCCACAAACTTCGATCGGGTCTCCCTAAATCTTTACTGGTCCCTCCTAAAATTTTCACGGTAGGTTTACAAGTGAACTATAATATGGTGATGAACTATAATGTGGTTCGATCAGGACCCCACAAACTTCGACCGGGTCTCCCTAAATCTTTACTGGTTCCTACCTAAAATTTTCACGGTAGGCTTACAAGTGAACTATAATATGGTGATGAACTATAATGTGGTTCCATCGTTACCCCACAAACTTCGACCAGCCTCCCCTAAATCTTTACTAGTCCCTCCTAAAATTTTCACGGTAGGCTTAGAAGTGAACTATAATATGGTGATGAACTATAATGTGGTTCGATCAGGACCCTACAAACTTCGATCGGGTCTCCCTAAATCTTTACTGGTCCCTCCTAAAATTTTCACGGTAGGCTTACAAGTGAACTATAATATGGTGATGAACTATAATGTGGTTCGATCAGGACCCCACAAACTTCGATCGGGTCTCCCTAAATCTTTACTGGTCCCTCCTAAAATTTTCACGGTAGGCTTACAAGCGAACTATAATATGGTGATGAACTATAATGTGGTTCGATCAGGACCCCACAAACTTCGATCGGGTCTCCCTAAATCTTTACTGGTCCCTCCTAAAATTTTCACGGTAGGCTTACAAGTGAACTATAATATGGTGATGAACTATAATGTGGTTCGATCAGGACCCCACAAACTTCGACCGGGTCAACCTAAATCTTTATTGGTTCCTACCTAAAATTTCACGGTAGGCTTAGAAGTGAACTATAATATAGTGATGAACTATAATGTGGTTCCATCGGAACCCCACAAACTTCGACCGGCCCCCCCCTAAATCTTTACTGGTCCCTCCTAAAATGTTCACGGTAGGCTTACAAGTGAACTATAATATGGTGATGAACTATAATGTAGTTCGATTGGTACCCCCCAATCTTCGACCGGGCCCCCGTAAATTTTTGGGCTGGCTACGGGCCTATCCCAAGACATAGTTTCATTTCATTTTCTTTAACATTGCTACAGATAGTTATTCCTCCTGTTAAGCAATAATAATAATAATAATAATAATAATAATAATAATAATAATAATAATAATAATAATAATAATAGACTAATGCTTCTGGATAGAATATGCATATGTAATGACTTAAATTATGCATGTTAACTATGAAACTTAAAAAATAAATAAATAAATAAATAAATAAATAAATAAAATAAAATAACTGATAGTTGAAGAAAAAAATAGGAAGGTTTTCTGGTTTCAACTTCAGTTGGAAAAAAGTCAGGATTAGGAACAAAAAGAAAGCACTGTCTCGATTAAATTGGGGTGGACAACAGCGTATCCGTGGATTTTCTTGGGGTGCTCTCGTTTACTTCCACATTCTCATTCCACCATTTCAACCATCATCATTCACCAGACTTTTATCATTTGTCTTTCTTAGCCGGACGGGGATAAACTGACAGATTTCGATTAAATCGGGATATCTGGTAGCCTTAACCATATGTCTAAATTGTTATTACGCTCTTTATCTGTGTGTATGTGTGTGATTTTGAGTTGTTTTATTGATTATTTAGATAATAACGTTTCGTGTTGTTTTTATTATAGTTAAAGTTGCCGTTAGTTATATCTCAGAATTATTTATTTTCCAATAAATTGATTTTGAAACATGACTAGTATTATCATCCCTTTTTTAAATAGTGCTTACTGATAATTGCAGTCTTAACAATTACCAATCCATGTTATCTACATCAATTTGTGTGGTGTTCAAGAAACAGAACTGAACATAAAGGGAAATTAGAGGGGAGAAAGGTATTATCAGAGGTGTTTTGAAAGAAGAAAACATAGACTGTATGTGACGCATCTACCTTTAGTAAATTTAATAAAAGCCAGGCTCCAAGAATCACTTTGAAGTCTTACAAACCAGAAGCCAAATAAGCTTATATTGCATGCTAACTTGACGTAACAGTGCTTTTGTTCGACGTCACTGTAAAAAGCCAGCAAGGGGGAAAAGAGGAGGCGTGACAGTCGAAGTAGCGACACAGCGCATGCGCGGAAATCACTTGTGCCTTCCAGTTTGTCGATAAAGTGAGCGCCAAGCAGCCATGGATAAAGACGCATTGAAAAAGCAAATAGAAAATATGAAGTATCAAGCAACAATGGAGAGATGGCCGTTATCCAAAAGTATAGCAGCGTAAGTAACTTACTAAACTGTTTCTGTTCGGTAATTTCAAAGCTTTTTCCATGTTCTCAGTTAGACCTGTGCTGTTTTTGTGTCTCGACAGCGGCTTCATAATATTGACGTTTTCGCTTCTCGATACCAACGTGTCAAAATGTGAGTCATATTCATAAAATATACATATTTAAACACAAAATTCGAAATGAAATTAAGAGTATATCTATTTTTGATAACTAAAGCATGTTTTGAATTTTAGTTTGTTATCAAAAAAGGTACGCTAGAAATGATACAAAACTAGTCTTGATTAGTCGGTCTTGGATCCAAATTCAGCCAATTTTGCAGAATTATCCCAATTTAGCTCTGAATGTGCACGTGCGCCCGCGCATTTTCAGTAACTCAAAAGCCCTTCTAGGAATTTTACACTTCCAAATTGTATTTATTACATTATACTTTATTCTTATATAGAAACCTAAGTTAAAAGTAACCGGAAGAAGAAACAATATACACAAATTTACTATTTTCCCCCCAGCTGTTGCATTAGACTGTATACATATATTATAACATAGAAATAAACAATAAATGTACCGGTACTAAACAGGTTCCTTCTCGAGATCTTGGGAAAAGCTTACTGTTTTGTTGTTTTACTGGTTGTAGACGACACATGATAACAAAACACATTACAAAAAGCACCGGTAAAACGATTTCCCTGTTATCACTTAACTGTGCATGCTTTTTCGAGTGATTTGTTATGTATTGTCCTTGTCAACATAATAGCTTGTCAATGGAGTACACTAGTGTATATTGGACGAAGAAAAAATATAAAAATATCCAAAATTATTCAATATTTTCCGATGGAATTAGGATGAACAAGAGTCACCATTAATAGAACTGTGAAGCATATTGTTCTCGTGAAGAGTGTAAAATCTAATAGCTACTTGCTTCAGTTCCATCAATATACAATTGGAAACCGATGAGTGTGTTAGCATTCTTATATCTAACCCAAAATAAAAGCACGTGTGTAGGTCATTAAGTGAAGAGGGTACCACAGAAAATTTTCATAGCCGAATTTACCGTGATTCATTGGACACGCGGTGTGATACTGCAAATGGTGCAGATGAACCAGGATCCGCAAACGGAGATCCAATATTTAATTTAAAAAAATATATATATTTCGTTAATGTAATTAATCTTTACTTTTCATTAATAGCCCTAATTTAAATGGAAAAGTTTGCTTGTTTGTTTGGCCATTTTATTATGACAATAGCAGTCCCCATCTTTTCTTTTTTTAAATCGTTTTTACCTTCCTTTCTAAGGGAAACATAAGAAAATGCTAAAACACGACATTTATTAATATACCTTTAGTCTTATTGGATTTCGAGATATGTTAATCTCGTTGTAAAAAATTATATAGTCGCATTTACTGACCGATTACCGTCAATTCTGGTTGCTAACCGATTACCCTAAAATTTACTGTACCCCGATATTAGTTATAGGCCATAAAAAAAAAGGCCGTATTTGTGCCCTATTGCCATAACTTTAACACTAATACCGTAAATTTTAGGGTAATCGGTTGGCAACCAGAATTGACAGTAATCGGTCAGTAAATGTGATCGTAATTGTTCACAGTGCTTATTAAATTATTTGCAATCCTTACCCCTTTTCTTTCCACCTTCTCTTCTAACGTTGAAACGTGTCTTTAATTATTTCTAAATAAAACTCTAAATTCCAATTTTTATGTCCCTAATCTAAGCGATTTCGAGATATGATGTTCTTATTTTAGCAACTTGAACCTCCACTCTTTTTTTCTTCACTCCTTTTTTCTTTCCTAGTAGAGAAAATATCTAAAACCGCTGACACATGTCTTTAAGGTTATTTTTAACGTCCAAATAGTTTGTGTCTAAAACGGTAGATGGCGCCACCCTCACCAATGTTACATATGCAACTAATAAAATTAAAACAATCAAAAATAAAATGAATAATTCAAAAATTAAGCAAAAACGGATATAATCTGGTCTAATGGACGTTACACAATCTAGGGAATGGTACGTGCCGAATTTCACATATTGTTAGTTTCATTGTTAGAGGCTACCATTGTTAAGTAAACAATCAACTTTACCTGCCGTACTTTCTACCAGAAACTGACCAAACTTTGCACACCCATTTAAGATTGAAATATCTAGGGAATGGTACGTGTCGATTCCACATATTGTTGTTAGTTTCATTGTTGAAGGCCACTATTGTTAAATAAAAAAAAACAACATTATCTGCCACACTTTCTAACACAAACAAATGAAAAAATCTAAATACCAAATTTCATGTTTTTAACTTGAACGGATTTCGAGATATGGCCACTTTATTTTAACAATTGCAACCCATATTCTTTTCCCTACCCGCCTTTTTCTTCCCTTCTAGGGAAAAAGTAAAAAAAAAAAAACAAAACAAAAAAAAAACGCTTAAACATGTCTAATTATTTCAAATGAAAAGTCTAAATAGCAAATTTAATATCTTTAATCTTAAAGGATTTACAAATGTGGCCATCCTATTATAACAATTGTGAATCCTTATCCTTTTTTCTTCCCTTCTAGGAAAAATATTTAAAAATGGTGAAACGCGTGTCTAATTATTCTAAATGAGAAATCCATATACCAAATTTCGTGTCTCTATCCTTCAGAGATTCGGAGGTATGGGGAATTTACTATAATAATTACCACATCCATTTTCCCGTCGAATTTCAAAAAATCCTTCCTTTGTGGGACTTAACGTCATAAATCCTATGTCCTGTCAAAAATTTCCATTTGTCTTAAACTTGGGTTTATGCATTTTAGCTACAAATAGTCAGAGAGTGGAGACCTTCGCCAAGGGTTACGAAATCAAAGGAGAAAAATCGTCCCACATGGCCTAAATAAA
The DNA here is from genome assembly GCF_964235325.1 of Thermobia domestica. NCBI lineage: Eukaryota > Metazoa > Arthropoda > Insecta > Zygentoma > Lepismatidae > Thermobia > Thermobia domestica. The sequence continues at coordinate 227,857,702 of NC_137464.1, read as the reverse complement.
ACTAGGGGATACTTTATATGCAGTTTATGAAACTTGTAAATACTTACCGCACAACGTCAGTGGAACCCCCCCCCACATACACACACTTCCTTAGAAACATAACCTTATTGAAGGATTAATAATAATAATAATTATTATAGTACTGAATGCAAATCTAATGAAAAACTTGGCAATTTTAAAAAATCGGAGAAAACTTTCCAAATATACAATGTAAATAAACTTAAAGTACAGAAATAAACACTATTTTCCATCTTACTGTAACTTTGGTTTAATTTTGATATATATATATATATATATATATATATATATATATATATATATATATATATATATATATATATATATATATATATATATATATATATATATATATATATATATTTTTTTGGTTTATTGTTGTTTATATTTTGAATTACATGAATATGGGGCCACCAAAATCTTCTAAATGCTTAGGTAGGATCTATGAGTTCCTTAATCCGGCCATGATCCGAATAGTAAAATAGACGCTTGATTCAAGTTTATAAAGGAAAACAAAAATTCCACAAAATTATCGTGATTAAAATGGTACAACAAAAACTTATGATACTAAAATCCTTTGCATTGAGAAAAAAATACATGTGACGTACGTAAAATCGTTTCTTACATTTGTAAATCCTGTAGTTTTTGAACTTAACGTACAACAAACGTATAACTGAGAACGCATATTTTATAATACTTTCTGTATAAGTGTTCCATCTGTACGTACTTTCCGTATGAAACAATCTAGCCGGTCAGGATCTCACATACAAATGAACGTACGTATATAACATATAGCTGATGCAGGTAACATACTTATATGTATGTAGAGTCTAATATAAGGAAGACTGTTAGATATCAGACATCCTGCAACGGCATGATGTAACATCTAAGGGCAGTGTGCCTATGTAGCATACGGATAACGTATGCTCCGTACTGATTTCTGTAGTAAGCAAGAGGATTCCGTGTATTTGTACAATATACCGCTGTCCGGAGAACGGATTTTTCTCCATGTGGATTCGCTTTTTTTAAGAGAGAGAGAGAGAGGAGAGGAAGAGTTCTACTGTCACACGAGGAAGACTAATAAGTTTACGTTTAAACTTTATTTCGTAACTAATTAAAAATGATTTCTGACACTTTTAGCTCTATGACCAGAAAATGAAGAATACGTTTGTACTGTAGTACTGTGATTTTTCTGTGCATAACAACATCGAACTAAAGATCCCTCACATTAGAGGAGAGAAACCTACCGTTGATTCACTGTGACCCCGGAATAGCATTCTTGTTCCCAGTAGATATATATACTGGGAACGAGGATCCAATATTTAATATATATTAGTTATAGGCTATTAGTAATGCTATTAGTTATAGGCCGTATTTGTGCCCTATTACCATTTCTTACAAAGGTATTTTCAAAATTTTCCTTAAGTTTCACTAGACAAATTTCTAACGATGTATTTGGATATAAGCTCTTTTCCGATATTTTTCTTTCCATTTGTTTACTTCTGTTGTTATTGATCATAATTGTCATTTATCCCAACGGAAATTAACCCTAGACGTATATTTACTTCCATTCTGAAAATTAATATGAATAAATACGTAAATGTATGTGTCAAATTTACTAGGTTAACACCCGTGCAACTTGTGAAATTTCTCTTCGGCACGTGCTTCTTCATACACAGAAAAAAAAAATTATTTGGTCATTAAATGGACAACCATATTTTCTTATTTTTAATATGTCAAGACCAAAGCAGTTCGTTGTTTAATTTAGAAAAAATCAGAGGCGGCTCCTGAGGGAAGTCACACAAGTAAAAAAATCATGCTTTATCGCTTCAAACTAAGGAAAGAAAAGTACCGTGTTGCTCTAATTGTTGTCTAAGAGAATTGGAAATTTTGATATCTTTCCTTCCCTTTATTTGAAGGAATAAAAAGTAATTTTTTTTTTACATATGTGATTTCCGTCATGAGTTGCGCCTGGCAAAAAAAAAAAAAAAAACAGCAAGAGAGATGGTTAATAGTCCACGACATTCATTATGCATCGCATTATGTTTCCAGTCAAGTTATATATAGTATTTTTGTTCAGTATGGTACGTACGTTTCATCTGGGAGCCGCGCTGGTTCAGTGGTGCCCTCCCCGCTGGTCTTGTGGCTAGCACGTGCGCCTTTGGTGTACGAGGTCCCGTGTTTGATTTCCGGTTTGAGAGCCTTTGTGATTTTAACTGTCCTCGATGTTTCTGTGGTCGTGTCCCTGTCGTTCTAGGTGATTGGAAAAGCAAGTTAAAACGAATAAAGCAAGTAAAATTAGTAATAAGTAGTTCAAGTAAGTTACTGAGACACGTAAAAAACAAAAAGTGGTAGAGTGTTCACCTCTGGTGCGTGGGGTCCGTGGTTCGATCCCAGCTCACCCAAAGTGGGGTTTGTGGCAAGCAAAACACGGTGTGCTTTTGTTTTCTCGGGGTTCTCCCGTTTTCTCCCACTTTCCTCATTCCACCATTTCATTCATTTCTCATCATGATCGTCTCCTTTAGTTCACACGGCATAACGAGGGACGTAAAACTCGAAGATTTCATTTCATATTGTATGTTCCATCTGCCTAAATCTGTGGGACGGTTCAGTGATAACAGCTCTGCAGGAGGCGAGCTCGGATGGTTATTTTATTCGAGTTTTAACGTTCCTTTGTCAACTACAAGGTTATGCGAGATGTGATATAGTGTTTATAAAGTGGTATTCAAACCATATATATATATATATATATATATATATATATATATATATATATATATATATATATATATATATATTTTTAATACCCGCGGCAAATACTGTTTGGGACAACGTGCACAGACGGAGGTGAAATAGTATAGCGGAGAAAGGACTATTATAGATGTACCACATTGACTTGACACCTAGTCTTCCGTTCCAGGCGCTGCTATCGGCTGAAGGAATTCCACTCCCTTTCGCTACAGCTCTCTCATTTAGCAACAGCTGAACTCTTATTGGCTCAACGCGTGGGTGTGTCGAGGGTGGGATGTTAGTTCGCATTTTTGCCACGGCTCAAGACATTTTGGCAGCACTATAGTATTCTGTTAAAAATAATCTTGCATCCTTGTATGATTTGTGCTTCCGTCAATTGTACCGGGTTCAAATTCTGTTGTAGCTCTATCCGTGACGCCAAAGTCACTGAATCAAGACGTTTATACAACAAAAGTTAGAACTTTATAGTTCTATAAAGTTCTCTTACTTTTACGAAAATGATCTTTTTTAAATCAGACATGAACTACATTAACAAAAGTATTGCATTTATTAATTTTTTCGTGATTAGGGCTTATAGCTTGGAATTGCACATAACTAGTATGTTTAAAAACATACAATATCTCCGAACATACTACAATAAAAAAAAAAAAAAAAAACTTCAACGTTTTCTTATTAATAAGGATATAGGTTAAAATGAACCGTAAAATAATTACAATAGGCAAATACCTATGTGCATAATCAATCTATTGTTTTCTTAAAATTTCTGAAGAAATTGATTTAATTTTCATAAGAACTTATTCAAAGAATACTCTCCACAACAACAACAACAACAACAACAATAATAATAATAATAATAATAATAATAATAATAATAATAATAAATCAGAAAAATAAATAGCTAATTCTCATTTAAAAATAGGCTGAAGTTTTTTCTAGTGTTGCCAGCTTTTGTCACTATTCACTGGTTACCTACCTAATTTCCTACATTTTCGTCGTTATCGCTCGAGTTCAACCGAACTTTTTTTAAATCTTATTGGAAACAAATTTAGCGTAGTGATAGAACTCGACGTGTTTTAAAATAGTGTGAAATATTGTATTGAAGAGACTTTCGGTGAAATTTTGAGTTATATATTCGAAAAGATAAAGTCATACACCAAATTCATGGGATTAGGGTTCAAACGTGGCCTATTGGTTGATTTTGACCTGCTATTTAAATATGTGAAATATTATGTTGAACAGATTTTCAGTTTCACTGAGCTATGGGCGGTCAAAATTTGAGTCCCATAGTCGAAAACAGAAGGTCATACACCACCAAAATCATCCAATTAGGGTCAAACTCGGCATGGTAGTGGATTTTAACTTGCTATATAAATGTGTGAAATATTATCTTGGGCAGACTTTCTGTTCCCTGAGTTATGGCCGGTCAAAATTTGAGTTACATTTTTGAAAACCAAAATTCATTCTCCGAAATCCGATCTTGACAGAACTTGGCATAGCGGTAGATTTTAACGTGCTATATAAAAGTGTGAAATATTATGCTGTAGAGAAGGACTACAGGAGATGATAGACAAAATAGTTGCCACTAGTGTCTCTCTATTTGTGGAGTGGAAATCAACATCGAAAACTCGAATGTTATGGGAACATCCTGTGGAAATGCGCCCTTACGGATCAGATAGAACAAAATTAACTTAAAGAAGTCGATCATTTCAAGTAGCTGGGAAGTATTTTGATGAGAAACACTACAGCAAAGAGATCAGGTCAAGAATAGCCAAGAAAAGATCACTTAACTAGAAGGCTCAATGCTGGACTAAGGAAGAAGTTGATTAAGTGCTATATATGCAGGATTAGACTGTATGGTTCAGAGACTTGGACATTAAGGAAGTTACAGAAGAAATATTTGGAGAGTTTCGAAACGTGATATTGGAGGCGAGGAAGATGGAGAAGATAAAATGGACAGAGAGAGCAACAAACGAAGAAGATTTGAAACAGATACGAGAGAAGAATGACGCTTCTAGCCAGCATCCTTGGTAGGAAAGCCAATTGGATTTTAGACATTTTGCAAAGAAATTGTCTTTTTCATATCGCCATAGAAGGAAAGAGAGGAATAGGAAGAAGAACTCAACTGATTCTTGATTTGAAAAATAGAAGAAAATATTGGGAGTTAAAAGAGGAGGCGGAAGATCGAGATACGTGGAAGAAACATTTCCAGGCCCAAACTGAAATCTAAGAAGAAGAAAAGGAAAAAAACCTCATTAGTCCAAGGACCTGCCAAATGGAAGAACACTTATAATAATAATAATAATAATAATAATAATAATAATAATAATAATAATAATAATAATAATAATAATAATAATAATAATAATAATAATAAATGTTGCTTAAATAACAAATAAAGGTCACTTCTTTACAAAAAAAAATGAAAGACGATTGTTTACGACTATGCGTATTTCAATTGTTAAACAAGTGAGCTTCGTTTCTCGCAGTGAAAGTATGATCCACTTCAAAAGTATCATCATCATCATAAGTATTCTGATATTGGCAGGTCACTTTCCGCAGCTGAACAGCTTCCATGCAGTATTTCTTCCAGACATGTTTTTAGGGGGGCACTGCCTCCCGGAGCTCTGAGAGTGCTCTCTCGGAGGAGACCGAAACAATACATCTATAATATAATAATAAATAGAATAGTACCAGCAGTGCCCCCCGGAATACGAAGTGTGTTCCCCGGAATATAGTTTCTGAAAGAAACACTGCTTCCGTGCTCTACGGTCCTCCGCTAACCTCTTTGTCCTCAAGTATGATCTTTCTGTTTTTACATCATTCATTAATTGTAGTCTCCTTCGCCCCCTCCATCTCTTTCCCGCCACCATACCCTTTAGGACGTCCCTCATGATACAGTTTCTTCTTAGGCAATGTCCCAACCACTTTCTCTTCCTCTTCTTATCAATATCTAGAAGTATTCTTTTTTCACCATTTCTAACAATACTCATTCGTTTTCCGCTCGATCCAACCAATTCCTTCCATTCTTCTCCACATCCACATTTCGAAGGTTTCCAGTCTTTTTTAATCACTTTTACGTAATGTTTATGTTTCCGCCCCATACATTAGGCTACAACACTCCACACGAAGCATTTTATGACTCTTTTCCTCAACTCTTTATTCAAGTCCCACAAAACAGACTTTTCTTATTCCTAAACGCTTTTTTCGCCATTCGTATCCTGGCTTTTATTTCACGTTCGCTTCCATTGTACATATGTTCTCTTTTTGCTGCCAGAAAACTAGAGAAAAATAGAGTGGTGGTTTCCCGTTGCCTTACACCCCGCAGTATCCCTGCCATTAAAGTCACTCTGACCACACCTGGGACTAACGTCCGAGTTACAGTACCAATCACTATGATTTCCGCCATCTTGGCTACTGGAGAACTGCTGCCTTCTCCCAGAACACTCTTCGTCCAGCTACTCCATTTAGACCAATTCTTTAAGAGTGGCCCTTCTGGTAGTGAACTACCACCGCTAAATTTCACTGTAGCATGCAATCCTCCCCACCCGACTCATAATTGTCTTCGTAAAGGAGGTGTTTATCGGGAAAGGTTCAAAGGTATAGTGATTCAAAATTGTAACCAAAAGTAATAGACTTATTCAGTGTCGGCGATTGGACGTTAAAAGTGTGTGTGTGGGACGGGGGGGGGGGGGGCAAGGCATGATCTGAATATTTGTATATTAATGTTAGTTTTCCTGATTGTTTTTAACACTTTGACGAAAGGTTGTATAACTAATAGGATACTATCTTTTTAAGTTAAAATACCATATATCGTATTTCATATTTTATTAAATAAATTGACAAGAGCAACGCAAGTAGGTACTCATAAATAACGAAAGTGTAAGAAGAGATTTAACTGCTTGCTCATGAACATCTTACAATTCTGTCTGGAATTGTGTGATCAAATTATTTAATAACATATTTGCAAAACAAATAAATAGAAGGGATAGCAGTAATCACACTAATGAATAATTAGGCTTGTTTTGTAGAAGTTATATTGAAACTGGGGATTAATGAACAACATATTTTTAATTCCACACATTAAATTCCATGCCGTATGTTATTACTCTTACTTTTAAATAATGAAAGACAGTAAAGTACCGGCCAAGAATAAACAACCAAAATCGCCGTTAGTTTTAATGGCATTTTTGGTCGTTTATTCTTGTCCCATACTTTAAATACTACAGGCATATCCTATAACATTTAAAGAAATACCGTACGCAATTGCAATATTAATTGCAATTAAAACGCAATTCCTGTAGCTTTCTTAACTCCACGGGGAGACAAGTAACCAATACGTACTCACGCAACGACAAATATTAAATGGCACAATTTCTTCTATGAACCAGTAATACATACAAAAATTGGATCACTTAAAAAAGTGCGGGAGGGGGGGGCAACTGCCCCCTCTTACCCCCCGAATCGCCGCCCCTGGACTTATTCATTACTTCTTTTCACTAGAGGAATAAGAATGAAGACAGAAATCGCTTCTTAAGACGTTACACTGCAAAAAATAAATTAGTGTTTGAACATAATTTGGGCATACTTTTGTTAGTGTAATGAACCCAAAAATCTCTTGAATGTTTTGTCAGTAAACGAGAACTGTTTCATCCTGACAGTGATTAGAAGAAACTGCCCTAACAGTGTTATGTGTCTGAATTTCTGTGTCCAATCAGTAAGTATAGGGCAAAAATGATTTGTAAATATGCAAATTGTCCTGGCATTGTTTACAAGATCGTTGCTGTGGACATATACTGATTGGACACATCAGAAGTTCAGATATAATGTAATTTTGAATACTCTTAGGGAAATTCCTATTAAGCACTGTTAGAATTTATTCTAGACGGTTTTTGTTCACTGATAGGTCACTTGAGGACATTTTTGGACGTTAAACAATGAGAAAAAGTTGTTTCTAAAAAATTCCCCAAATTGATTTTTTTACCTTTTATTTTTAATTTTATTTATTTATTTATTTATTTTTTGCAGTGAAAATCGATATGAAAAAAAGCGTCTCTCGCAGTCTATTATCACACTTCAAAAAAATAATAAAAAAAAACTACTTTTAGACACAGTAGGACACTTTACCCATTACCGACGACACTCTTTGAACACCTCCAGATTACTCAGATACTGTATTGTCCAAGTATGTCTCAGATGTCTGTACGAATCATCACTTTGTTTTCGAAGTGTTTGCCGAGAAGTGTTTGAAATGTGTGGTAGAAAGATACTATTTTCGGTGTGTGAATACTTTTGGATACGCGAAGCACACTTTATAGACACTGTGTCATCAATTTTCCCCTCAAGATTTGCACTAAAAGTGTTTTTCAATGGTGTTTTATTTGTTTACTTTTGCTTCACTTTTGCTTCATTATAGATTAATCTACAGGTATCTTGTAGATACCTGTAGATATATCCAATTTTGTTTATTTGTTCTTTGTTTATTGGCTCATCGCTTTGTTGGTCATACATGTTTATTTGTTTGATGTCTTCAGATGCAGCCTTGAATTCTCAATTTGTAAATTATTAATTGCAGCTTTGTGAAATTCAAGTTTGCTAATAAATCTCCAACTGACGAAAGCAGTTTCGGCTATGTAACATGTAACATAGCCGAAACTGTAACAAATAAATAATCTTAAAATATATATACTTCTTTGGTCAGTTGGAATTTTATTAGCAAACATGAATTCTCAAATCTTTAATAATAGGGTAAAGGTACCGAATATGGAATACTTTTTGTTTCTTCTTTATTTCCCAGAAATGTGTATTCCAGAATAAAAGTATTATACATCATAATACTTGTGGTACCTTTGTAAAACAAAATACAAGTATGAAAGTTTGTTCCAAATTATTGATTTTTTATAATATTACAAAATAGAAAGAAACTCAATTTCCCATATTAGGCACACCCCGCTCCTAATATGGAACACTACCTGTTCTTAAAATGGAATACTAGAACAAAATATGTGCGTCTACCTACAATGCAACATTTGGACAATTCGAGCATGGGCAATGCATTCGAGCAGTTTATTTGCTTATTTAAGAAGTAAATTTATTTATTAGTTCAAGAAAAGGAGCAAAGGCCCAACTCCGAGATCACATCGGCCCTTAAGATAAGTCTACGAATTGGAAAGGACTCGATCCTAACCTCAGGGAAAGAACCATCCCGACATACGCCTGGTAGGACTGAGGGAAACCACAGAATCTTCACTCAGGATGGGTGGTCTGAGCAGGGATCGTGCCCATGATCGAATTATCCAAATGTCGCGTTGTAGGCATTGTAGCCTATATATCATATTTGGTAGGTCTGTAAGACAAGTGCACATAAAATTACATAACATTCTTAAGATAATTAAAATATAAAACAGCAGAAATACCAGAATTTTAGGTAGTACAAAGATAATATCGAACTTCACATGATTTCTTCATTATTAGGTCTATGTTTGTAAATTACTGTAATAGGCTATAATATCTACTTATTTTAACTTTTGGAGTAGCTATAATATCTTTTAACTTGGAATAAGTATGTTTACAAGCTACAACCGATAATAAAAATAATAGAACGGGTATCAAACTACGTGCGACAAATAAAGTAAAAAAAAAAAAACTATATAAAAGGAAAAGTTCAAACATACTGGATTAGCGTGTCTTATGGCGTCTAAATTTTGATTCCAATTTTACTTTGCGGAACAATGGCCACAAACATATTTTTCTCCACCTTTCACGGGAGACATTTCGTGGGATTACCTTTTACAAACTGGGCATTTTAACCAATCTCCCTCCCCTGCACTGAGCGACTACAATTTACCACAATGTCCGCTTTCCTCATCATCGTCAACATCATCAGTAGGATCAAGTAAACTGCCACTACTTTCGTTCAAGTCACTCCTAGATTCTTCGGATTAACTATCTAATTTGTAGTAGTGTGAAGTCCTTTTCTTTGGCTGTTTTGTCGGGTGGGGCTTAGAAAGCTAAACATATTTTTAATTACTTGCAATGATGAGGTAAAGGCCCGTTGTGATGAAGTAAAGGCAGCTTCTAAATCGTTTTTGTGCGGAGTACTCGTAAGTACTTTTGCCCACCTTGCTTTCGACTACGTGTGCTGCGATGCTGCAGCTGTAGTTGTGGTAGCGGACTCACTATTTCAATCGGTACTGTCGTGCTGTTCTCTTCACTTAAACTGTATACGACACGGCAGTTGAGACATTTGAACAAATAATTAATCTGTGAAAGTTTTATTCGAATTGGTTGATGTGCTCAGGAGTTATCGCGAGACACACAGACACACACAAACAGATACCCACATACAGGGTGTCCATAAAGTCTGTGTAAATAGGGAATTCTAGTAATTTTTTATTTTTCCAGATTGAATGATGACTGACTAAAGAAGAACGAGTCGAGTTGGTACTCTTAAGTGGACGAAAAGGATGATCGTATCGCGAAAATGCGCAAGAATTTAACCTTCGATACCATCATTGTCAACCTTTGTTTTACTGCTGTCTTGAAATTAATCACCAAGTTTAAAGAAACAGACAGTATGTTGGACAAATCCCGTTCCGTGCTAGGACCTTTCTTCTTTGATGAACATATAACTAGTGAGACTTATCTAAACATGATGAGAGACAAACTGATGTCTGAAATTGAGTGTTTGAGTGAAGGACTTCCAGACAGGTTTCAACAGGATGGGGCCCCTGCCCATTTTGCTGCAGCTGTTAGAGATTGGTTGAATGACAATTTCCCTGACTTGATTGGGAGAAGAGGTCATGTGAAGTGGTCCCCTCGTTCGCCAGACCTTTCTCCACTTGTTTTCTTTTTCTGGGATATGCTGAAAGAGAAAGTTTATTCGATGAAGATTAGCAATTTAAATCAGCTGACAGAACGCATTACCAATCGGTGTGCTGAAATCGACGGCAATTCAGACCTATTCCATAGAGTTCACCTTAATCTTACAAAGCGCATCAAATTATGCATTGAACAGCACGGAAATAATGTAGAAAATATTATTTATTAGCATTAAATTGACTAAATTGTGCTTTTCCCCATGTATCCAGACTTTATGGACACCCTGTAGACAAACAACACAAATGCGAAACATTTCGACTAGGAGACTTCCCTGATGCTCGGTCTAAAACAATGTCAGGTCTAATATAACTTACAATTCAGTTATTCTTCTTCACTTCTAGTTCACATACGTATAAACCTATGTAGGAATATTCCATATTAGGATCCTGCTGGTATTCCATATTAGGAAAATGGCCATTTTGGATAGTTATCTTCCTACATACGCTTACGTGATTCTCTGTGTACTGAATCTTTATGCCCTTATGGTACACTATATATGTAATCTAAATATCACAAACTCAACAATAATATATGCCTCTTTGCGTATATTCAGCAGCCTGGAAATGTACGTCCGAAAAACTCAAGTTCTTCCAAAAACTATTCTGCAACAAAAGGAAATGTTATGTTATCGTTCGGCAGCAAACCAGTCATGCGCAGACTGAGGGTGTCATTGTGTACAAGTTTACGTAAAGTCTTCTCGGCGGAAGCACATAGTAGACGAAATAGTCTGGTATTTCAAATTAGGAACGTATTCCATATATGGCGCACCCACCATAATAATAATAATAATAATAATAATAATAATAATAATAATAATAATAATAATAATAATAATAATGTCACCAAGTTATATTTATTTCCAGCAAGACTTTTGCATCCATTGTAGTGCATTATTATTATTATTATTATTATTATTATTATTATTATTATTATTATTATTATTATTATTATTATTATTATTATTATTATTATTATTATTATTATATTAGCAGTTTTATTCTTAATGAAATAACAGTTCTTACTCGATAGCTATTTTGTATTTGTACAGTATTTAATTTAACGCCTTTTTGTTACATCGCTTGTAATATCTGTAAGTTAAGTAACAAAGAAATATTAGTATGCGTTCTTGAAGAAACAAGGAATATTAGTATGCGTTATTGGTTTCTTCTAAATTAGATTATAAAATGTCTAGAATGGAACCTAACAGCCGCGGCTTCTATTTTTTTACAGTACTTCCGACAATATTTTTTTTAAAAAATTAATACCGATATTAACTAAAAGCTTTAAAATAAAGAAAAAATGAAATGAAATCTTTGAAATCTTTGAGTTTTACGTCCCACGGTTATGCCGGTTAGGCTAAAGGAGACGGTGATGATGAGTAATGAATGAAATGGTGGAATGAAGAAAGTGGGAGGAAACGCTTTAAAATAAAGAGTTACGAATAATGTAAAAAGTGATAAGTATTTGAAATTCACTTTCGATACTATTGTTAACAATTAATATACGAAAAGCCTACATTACTTAGTTTGAAGCCGATTCGTGATCGATAGAAAAATGTGTGAACATTATTTGGACATTTTTTTAGAAACGACTTTTGGTAATTGTCCAAAAATGTGTCGAAGTGTTCTATCAAGATACATCCTAACAGTGGTTAATTGGAAATGCCCAAGAAATGTTCAAAGTGTACCTGAAATTCTGATTTGTTCAGCGAGTATACGATTAGAAACGATTTGTAAATGTAGAAATGGTCAATGTGTTAAGTATCCTAATACTGATTAAACAGTCTATTCTACCCACATACTCACTGGATGCATCAGAAATGCAAGCACCTTTGTAACACTCTTGGTACAGTTCCTATTAACGGCTGTTAGGTTCCATTCTAGACATTTTTGTTCAATGATATAATATTAATGATATAATATTTTTATACATGATAAACAATGACTAAAAGTCATTTCTAAAAAATAAGATATTCAAAGCACTTTTAAACACCAATTTATTTATTCATTTTTGCAGTGTAGGATGACTAATTCCATGAAACAAATGTCTGACTGTAAGATACCCTTCTCGATTCTCAAAATGGTTTCACTTTCTCAAGGAATAAACATTAACAGACTAAGTAAAAATAGGAAAATTATAAGAAGCTGTAGGTTTATTACTACAATGATGGATTGAAACTAAGTTAAAACATTAGTAATTATGTACCTCATTTTAATATGAAGAAGAGAAAGAAGTACAAGTTGATGATAACTGATAGCCAAGAATATTTTCCTGAACTTCTTCACTTATATCACAAGGTATATATATATATATATATATATATATATATATATATATATATATATATATATATATATATATATATATATATAGATAGATAGATAGATAGATAGATAGATAGTGTAATGCACACAGTTCATACTGTAATTGTACAAAACTTGAAGTTCTGTACTGAAGTTGAAGTATTAATTTCGGGCGTGCTTCATTCGTATGTCCAGCACTGAATTTTCATCAACGAAAACACAAACTAAACTAAGTAGGCGGCATAACAAAGTAATCCCAGAAAGACGAATGGAGAATAAAAAGAGCGTTTTATTAGGAAGTTCAGTGCTCCCAAAAGGGTTTAGTGAGAAAAGAAAAATTGTCAGAATATCTAAATATTTTGTGAAAAAGGAGCATCAGGTGAATTTACAATACGCGTACTTCACAATGAGACACTTAAGGAAACTGGGACAAGAAAATGGGTGCCGAAAGTTTTTTCTCGAGACTTCTGAATACAAAGTAAAAAAAATTACAACTATAATGGATTTCCAGTAGAAATTAAATAAATATCCTCAGAAGTTCTTCATTAGTGGACACAATGAACTTCCATGTAAATACGTATAATAACATTTATGAACAATTTAAAGATAAAATCATTTCTATCCTTAGTTTTCACAACAGTATTAAGTCTGCCTTTTCTTGATTGCTATCGTATCACTTATGGTATTATATTACTAGGGAGACGATGATAAAATGTATGGGAGAAGGTAAAAGGAGGAGAAGAAAAATTATAGAATTGCTTGATCATATCATTATATTGAAATGTAGAAATTGGTGGGAAACTGAAATCCATATAAGCTTGTGAATTCGCAGCAAGTGACTTCCCTATGATGATGGAATACGTACGTAACGATATGAACTGATAATTTCATTTTATAATATATGGCTTGATATACCATGTTGAGAGCCAGGATTGCTTCGGAGTAAATTTCAGTAGGCGAGAGACAAAAAAAAAAAAAAAAAAAAAAAAAAAACATGGATCATATTAATAATAAAACAAAGAACATTATTTTACAAAGCATTGCTTCGGATTGAATTTCAACAGATGAGGGGTATTTTCTTTAACATAGGGCGCATTGGAGCCGCGGTGGCTCACTGGTAGAACACTTATCTTTGAGGCGTTGGATTCAAGGTTTGATCCTAGCTCACGACAATTGGAGTTTGTGATGAACAAACACCGTGTGCGTGGGTTTTCTCGGGATTCCTCCGTTTCCTTTCACTTTCGTCATTCCATCAATATCATCAATCTCATTGCTTTCGCTCCTCTAGCTTCGATGCATAATCGTGGGACGCTAAATTTAAAAAAAACGGAGCACATTAATCATAGTGAAAGGAAGATCATTTTTTTATAAACTTGAAAAACACAAAAATGACTGAACAAAGCAAGTTTCAATTAAAAATATTAATTGTGTAGTAGTTTTGCCAACTAATTAAACATGTTGGCTTCATCAGACAGTTTTTATAAAGAATTTCTTCAGAGTGAATTTCGGTGAGAGTAACTTTATTACACGGAGCACATTAATAACGATTTTTTTTCACAAAGCATTACTTGGGATTGAATTTCACCAAATGAGGGTATTCTTTACAGAGCGAATTAATAACAGTAAAACAAAGAACACTTATACAAAGCATTATTTCAGAGTGAGTTTCAACAGATGAAGTTTTTTTTTTCTTTTTTTTTTAACACGAAGCAAAATAATAACAGTAAAACAGAGATTATTTTGTTTTACAAAGTATAACTTCGAGGTATGTTTCAACAGATAAAGCATTATTTAACTTTTTTAACACACAGCGCATTAATAACACTAAAACAAACAAAAAAAAAAAAACTTCTTTCCTACAAAGAGTCAAAACAAAGAGATACATATGAAGCACAGCCCAAAATTTCTGGGAATTTCCTAGTAAAAATAAGAGAATTGACCTTAAATCCTAATTTTCATCATCACCTTCAACGTAGTCATATCAGACTTATGTACACTCATGTCCAAAATGATCGTCACATATCTATAACTGTCTTCTTGTAAGAATATAATTCAAAAATGATTTTGCAGGGTACTTTTAATACTGATACTATGTGTATAATCGGAAAATGTATATTTGTGGTAAATTTCATAGTAAAAGAATTATAAATACGAAAATTATAATGAGTAAAACAAAATGTTGCTAAATGTACAAGAAAGTTTTATTTTCATTTTATTGTTCTTATTTACTGCTCTTTTGACATGAACTTTTCCACATACATTGTTCCATCCAAAAAATAAGAATTTAAAAATAAATTTGCCACGTGTTTTTGTATTTTATGATACGACGTGTATTTCTCGAGATATTCCACCGTCCCGATCTTTTTGTGACACCCTGTATATATAGCAGCTTTTTTTTTTTTGAAATCCCTGAAGAGCTAGTATTCATTATAAAACACTTTTTACCCAACAATATCTCTCTATAAGAGGTAGTGAAGATAAATCTATATACGAAACATGATATTTTGGTAGAAAATAGTAGAATTAAGTGCATATACTGTGAAGATGGTATAGTAGTTGTCGCGGAATCTGAACAGGAAAAACTACGACGAATATGGGATGAAAACGTCAGAGATGATTGGAACTTAGCGGTCCCTATCATAATATCGTCGATATTTTTACGAACTGGGGAATATCCCATTTCCCATACATCATGAATCGGCGAATGTGCAAAATCTTCACATTTCAAGGAAAACTTGCTAATTACTACCAATAAAGAGGAATCGAGACAAACTGAATGAAAGCATCGCAGGTTGTCAGACAAAAGTTGAAGTTATTTCAATATAAAGAGCGATATTATACTCAACATGTTCAAATTTCATGTCTATTAAGCCTATTGGAAAATATAGTCCTAGTTAACAATTCTGGAAGAAATTCAAAACTATTCTTATATCGTGAAGCCATTCTTTAAAAGCCAAGGAGTAGAACAATTGTATAATAAGTTATATTGCTAGCTTGATTCGTGCTATACAAATATAAACATGTAGTAAACGTAACATGCATATATTTCAAATATTAATATTTTTACTTTACTTATTATTTCCAGAACCTTTGATAATCATAGTCATAAACAGTTACAAGCAACACTTTTGTTACGAAATATATGCAGTACTACGCATGCGTTTATTATTCTAACTTCTTTCTAAATAACAGAATGTCTCTTTAATTGTTATTCCAACGTCGTTAAATTATAGTTTGTTCTCGAGTACACACAATGAATGCTTGTCGAAGCATATAATGAATAGAAGCATTTAATGACTAACAATTTACCATAATATCTTGACGCTACATTCTTTATATTTTTTTGACTGATTTTTCTAGCAGATATACTTCAAAGAATAATATCACATAAAATACTAAGTCTTTTCGGTGATAATAGTTATTAATTGTACTTGCTAATATCAACTTTGTACTTAATGTTAATTCGTACATGTATAAACATTATAACACGGACTTTACTAGTTGTATTACGTTACCGTTACTAGAAATTCTCATTTCACCAATTATTCTATCATCACTCACTTGGTTTAGTCATAGTTTCCCTTAGCCTAAAGGACATAATTATGAACGTTATTATTATTATTTTTTTTTAATTTCATTTCATTTTGTTTCACACCCGACACATTCTGTTAGTTGTTCTATCACGCTTCTGCCCTAAAACGTCTCCAGTGCCAACTAGTAATGTCAACCGGCTCGGCTCGGTTAGGCTCAGCTCACATGAGCCATCGGCTCGAGCCGGCTTGATTGCGATGAGCCACCGACTCGGCTCGGCTCGGGTGAGTCACCGGCTCGAGCCGGCTCAGTTGGGGTGTGCCATCGGCTCGGCTCGGCTCAAATGAGCCGAGGGCTCGAGCCAGCTCGGTTGGGTGAGCTGTTGGCTCGGATCGGCTCGGTGGTGACTGAGCCGTGAGCCGAGCCGCTCGAGCCGTTGACAACACTAGCGCCGACGGTGCATTCGAAGAAGTATATAGTGGCTATGAAGTGCTTCGTGTTTATCGTGGCTGCACTAATTACTATATCTTACTCCAAGCAAATTCAGTAATTCAGGGGAGTGACGAAATGTACCAAAAACTACAGTGCCTGTGTTGGGCATTGGCAACAGCAAAGGTCTGATCAAGTTACACGACAATAATATGAATAAACAACACTGCAATGATTGTGTATATTGCGATAAACGCTGCCCTATCCACCTAGTGGCTTGCAGCTTGTCCATCGTCTGGAAGTGGCTTTGTAGAGACACGTCTTTGACAGCCAAAACAATAGTTAAGTTATGATGCTTTCGAAGACTTTATTAACTCCAAACTGCAACTTTTTATATTGCTAGGATCCTATAGTAAACAGACCTGTGGTTATGATTTTTACTTCATTTAATTTCGTTCAGTTTCAAGCAACTTATGACAGTTTACAATTACGGTTCAGAATCCTACATTAATTCCACAACAACCCAATATAAATAAGGGCTTCTCAACCTTTCTAATCTGGGACCTGCGGCACCGATTTCTGTATAACTTTGGGGTGGGAGGAGACTCCGTTCAAATATGTGTTTAATTGTAATATAATCAATCTAAGATGAAACAAGTAGTTTTAGATTCTGGGGGCTCTAGCAAATTTTGGACACAGCCGAGCCTCCTTAGCCCCCAAGTTCGGCGCCCACATCTTGACCCACTCGAGTTTTACGGAATCCAGAAGAATAACGAAACTTCTTTTAAGAATTTAGATACAAAACAATATTTTTATGCTAAGGGAGTAAATAGATATACGAATTTCTTTTTCTTCGTAAGCCTTCTCAATGACGATTCACTTAAGTCTTAATTCTCAAAATTCGTCAAGCTTCGTTTTCACTTGAATCCAAGGACATAATGTTGTTCCACCCAATCATATAATGAAGATTGACATGAGCTACTTGATGCTAAATCCTAAATTTAGAATATCCGTTCCTTACAAATTGATGCTATATCCGTAAAGTTTGCTTAACCATGTGAAGCAGTTTATTTTTACAACCTGTAGCTTTACTCGTTAATTGCCAGGGGTCACGAACCTCAGATTGAGTCATTTAACTACACAACTATTGCAGGCGAACTACACCCAGTGCAAAGGAGTAAGTGTCTGTCAAGAAAAACTTGTAAATCAAATTGTAATTCAACTTTAACATTACACACACACTTGTTTTCCGCTAATCAAATGATTTCACTAACACATGTGTAACTAATTAATCCCTCTGTTTTGAGTATTCTTTAAAGAGCGTTGAGCGATACAAATGTGGAGAGAGTCAAGTTCAATAAGATCTAGATGTAAGTGATTCCATGACATAGAATATAATATGACGATTGACAAATCACAAAATAGCAACAAAGGCTAAATTTATGTATAGTGTCTAAACGAAAATTTCACAATCAGGTTCAAAATTTTTAATCCGTAGGGATCAAGTGACAATCTTTTGGGGTAGTTTTTTTTTCTTTTAAACCACAAACACATATTTGACGTTACTTCCAACTTATTTATAATCATTCTTCTTATTTTCCGTTTAGGACCACGGTGGCTCAGCAGTAGAGCGTTCACCTCTGGTGCGTGCGGTCCTTGGTTCGATCCCAGCTCGCGGCCAAGTGGACATAGTGGTGAACAAACACCGTGTGCGTGGATTTTCTCAGGGTTCTCCCGTTTCCTCCCATTTTATTCATTCCACCATTGAATTCATTTCTCATCATCGCCGCCTCCTTTAGCCTCACCGACTTAACCGTGGGACGTAAACCTGAAAGCTCCTGAAAAGCTTTTCCGTTTATTAACTTACAATCGTATTTCAATCTTAAAATGTATCTTTGCCTCATATTGCGTACTGTAAATGCATTCAAAACTTGATGTCGCTTAGGACACCATTTAATACCACTGAATTGAGCTATTTTTTCTTATAGGTTAGTTTGGAGGAGTATAGAACAATTTTAGAGTGGCGAGACTTATAAGAAGTTTTAAAAAAAGCTAGGAAATCGAAAACTAAGAACCACCCTTTTATTATACATTAAAAAAAACTCATAGAATTAAAACATATAGGCCTAAATGGAACTATGTCTTTCCAATAGAGGTAAACACGCTACGTCTACCATAAGTTTTTATGTACATGAGTGAAGTCATGCAAAAAAAAAAAAAAAAAACAAAAAAAAACAAGTCGTGCTATTAATGCTCAAGTGAATACCGTTAAATGAGTCATGCTTATGTCTTTTTTTTTTTATGTAACTTTATTAAGAATATTGAGTTAGTAAGGATTATATATTGGAAAAGACAGCTCTGTAATCAATATTTTCAAGGCCAGACACCATCGAAATGCGACAATATTCGTCTGCTGATTACTAATGCTGTTTTGATATCAATAATTCTAACCTTGTGTCTGCTAGACACGTATATTTATCTTTCCGTTTGCGTAGCTAGTTATGAATGTTTTAGTAGTTACACAAACTATATAATCAACTGGTGTCTGGAAATTAATAGACCTGTTACCTTGTCATGCGAAAAATTAGACGAATACTTCCACGTAGCATCAGAATTTGTTAATATCAAAAGGGTATTTATAAATGGTGTGGATCGGAATTCGTAAATGAATTCAAATTACTATTAGTTAAAAGATTTAAAAAAACAGGAAACGGATTACATATTTATTGTACATATATTAATAAACTGATTTATTTTATATATACAGGGTGACCCACAAATTAGTAGCCTGGCTCCGCTTTGACATATTTACTGGTATGTAGATTGTTTAAAACTTTGAGGTTCCAGACTAATCATTTTATGTTCATTGCTGTACTCATGTGACATATCTCTCTTATTGCTAATCAGTTAGGGCTGTTGAAGTTCCAAATTATCCATCTTTGTTTTTGGATCAGTATTCTTTTCACTGGTTTGAGGCAGCTTTAGATCCTATATTTTTTTCCCATTCGACAACGACACAAGATTTTTTTGTTTGCGTGTAATTTTTACCACACATCTTGTATTATTCGGTCCACAAATTTCCATCTCAGTGTCAGCCTTTCTCTGAATATAATTCCTTCCCTCATAGCATGATTTCTCCGTAACTCAAAGTATATCTAATAACCCTATCTGTTTTAAAACTCTTTCACGGCTCCAAAAGTTCTATGTGGGATTTTTTTGTTTCTATCAATACACCATTTAGCGGTATTGCATTTCACATGACGCCATAATAATCATAAAACAAATAGCTCGCCCCATTAAAATTCAATGTTCTAAGCTGTAGGTCCATGGGGTCTCCCATAGCCTCGATACTAAAATGAAGGTTAAACTTTAAAGTTATCAACTAGCTAACGGAATTCCTGTCATATCCGACGACGGCTTTATTATGAATGCATGTTCAGAGTTAGAATAAATGATTCATTGAGTTACAGTACGCTGTATATTTAGATGTATTAAACCCACAAAGATGGGTGATACATAAAATTATAAATATGCTAACTAACTTTAGATAGGCTATATGTCGCACGTTCATACACTGAATGGTAGGTTTGTGACGACATTTTACAACATGGCGGTAATGCAGAAGAAAAACTAAGATTACTAATAAAACTACAACTGACCAAAACAGTATATACTGTATATTTTAAGAGTATATATCTATTGTTACAGTTTCGGCTAATAGTCTTCCTCAGACACATTATGATATATATATATATATATATATATATATATATATATATATATATATATATATATAGATATAGATATAGATAGATAGATAGATAGATATAGATAGATAGATAAATATATATATATATATATATATATATATATATATATAAGCTGTCAAAATTGGATATTTCTCTCATAATGTGTCTGAGGAAGGCTATGTTACATAGCAGAAACTGTAACACAACTATATACTCTTAATATATATATATATACATACTGCTTTGGTCAGTTGGAGTTTTATCAGCAATTTTGACTTTTCCAAAGCTGCAATGACTAATTTACAAGTTGAAGTACCTCCGGTGATGAAAAGTAGAATACTCGTAGACAAGTGGAAGGACAGAAGGAGGAAGGAGATATCAAAGAGAAAGCAGATAGTGTTTTTAAGGAAATGTGTAGAGGAGAACACAGTGCCGAAAAGACTACAGATAATTAAGAACGGACTGTTGTATCAATCAGTGAGATACAAAAAGTTGATTAAGAAAGCAGAAAAGCAGCTCATGTGGGACACAGAAGTGGAAGACAATGAATGAGGGATTGGAAAAAAGAGAACAAAAATTGAAGACAAGTTATCGATATTTGTGAGAGAAGAAGCAATGAGAGATCTGAACAACTGGGAAAAGAAATTTGAAGAGAAAGAGAAAGATTGAAAGAAAGAAACTTGGATGGACTGAGCAAGAAGAAGTAAGTGTAAATAGGGTAGTACTTATAGAAAATTTAAAATTAACAGACCAAGAAAAGAAATGTTTGGAATTAGGCTACAAGTTTATTGTGAAAGAAGAGAGGACAGAAATAAAAGAGGTAGTATTTACGGTAGAACAAGCAATATAGAAATAAAAGATAAAAGATCAACAACAGAGAAACCAGTATCCATAGTAAAACAAAACAAATAGAAAACAGAAAACCTTAAGAAAGAAGAGAAAGAAGGATTAAGAAAGTTAAGGAGGAGAAAGGATATCGTGGTAGAACAGGTAGATAAAGGAGGAGCGACAGTGGTAATGGAGAAGGAATGGTACAAAAAGAAACTGGAAGAACCTGGGATTACAAGAAACAAGAACAAGAAACTGTGATTACACTATAAAGTAGTGGGAGATAAAGATATGAAAGAACATATAAGAAACAAAATAATTTAAGATAGAGGAAAACAAGGTTTCAAGAAATTATTGAATAAAACAGGAAGAATGCCGAATATGAAAGGTTTCCAAAACTACATAAAAAAAAAAGAAATTAAGACCAGTGATGTATTGTAGAAACATTTTCGAACCATTGGAAGAAGAAATAAAGCAGAATCCAGAAGAGATAAGAGAACAGGAGAGTAGCAGAGTGAGAAACACAGAGTAGGTAAAACGTGCCCTAGAACGAGGGGAAACAGAAGAGAATGAACCATATTGTTCAGTGTTGGTGTAAAGGCAATGTTCCCGAGCATTAAGAAGGAGTAAGTGTAAGTAAAAAACAATAGAAGAAGAAATGGAAAATAAGATTGTAAGAAAATGGAAAAAGAAGAAAGTATTGAAGGCCCTGAAGCTGATATGGGAGAATAGTGTATGATAATTGGTGAGGATAAAAGAGGGGCTATTCATAGATTCGAGACTGAGACCGCTACTAGCAGAGATCGTAATGAACAGGTGGGAACAGAAAGTAAAAGGAGGATAAAATCTTATAATGTTTTCTAGATATGTAGATGATTGCCTTGGAATGTGGAAAGGAACTACGAGACAGTTGGAGAAATTTGTTAAAATAATTTAGGACGAAGAGAAAGGGATTAGGCTAGAAATGGAGATAGAAGAAGAGAGGAAAATAAACTTCATGGACATGACTAGAGAAAATAGGAGGAAAATTCGAACCTGAATGGTACAGAAAAAAAATGCGATACCGGGATATACTGACATAAGCGGAGTAACGTAGACAGGGGAACTGAGAAGAATTTTGTAAAGAACATGAGAAAGAGAATAGAAATTATAGATAGCGACGAATAAGAAAGAAATACTGTGCCAGTTATTAAAGGGAAACGGATACAGAAGAGAAGTTTTAAAAGAAAGAAAAAGAGAAAAAAGCAGAGAAAGAAGGAAAAAGATTGTTTGGAATTGAAAGTTTAGGCGAGAAAACGGAGGTCCTGAAGAACTTGCTGAGGAAGGAAGGGATTAAAACTTACAGGGAAGAAGGAAAGAGGATAATAAACTTAGTGAGAGAGAAAGAAAAGAAGAAAGAAAAGGAGATACGATCAGAAGAGGAAGGAGTAGTGTACCAGGCTAATAGTAAAGAGTGTGATATGAAGTACATAGGGGAAACAATAAAGAGATTAGAACAAAGGATAAAACAACATAAGGGCGATGCCAGACTAAAAAGAGAGAACAACGCAATATATAAACACATTAAAGAAACAGGACATGAGATAGATTGGGAAGGAATAAAAGGATTAGAAAGGGAAAAAAGAAGTGTGATAAGAAAGTAGAAAGAAGCCCAGTGGATTAAGAAATATGGGAAGGAAAAGGTGATAAGTTGGTCTAGTGGACTTGTGATACTTGAATTATGGGAAAAGATGATAGACAAAATAGAAAGAAAGAATTCAAAGGATTAACACGAGCTATTAGGACAGGTGTTCAATGGGTAACAACAGGTATAATAGTGAACAGAAAGTGTAAGTGACAAACACCTAATTAAGAGTTTAGTTCTTAAAAGTTTCATAACAGATGCGCTAAAAAAGGAAGTGACAACATCCAATTAAAAATGTACTTTTTAGAACCAATTAAAAGTTTACGTTTTGTAAAGAGAAAGTGGGTGCATTCAGATTGTGTGTAAGTTGTCAAAATTGGATATTTCTTTCATAATGTGTCTGAGGAAGGCTATATTACATAGCCGAAACTGTAACACAGATATACCTTGGTCTGTTGGAGCTTTATTAGCAAGAAGAAAAGTATGAAGTGTTTATCGGTTATGATAGTCCAGCGTGCATTCGTACTCCAATACAGCAAAGATACACCTGATCACCAGAGGATTTTGCGTTTGTATTGTCAGTTTCGTGATACAGGTTGTTTATATAAACAGTGAAGCACTGAGTGACCACCTGTCTCAGAGAAAACCGTGAAGTACATGAGACAGAGCATCGTACGTAGCTTGAACATGTGCCCAACGATACAGACATTGAACATCTGTTATGAACCTGAAACTTAGTGAGTGTATGTATGTCATGCTTTTAAGTACACAGTGCTTTGTAATCCAATGAGTAATTTATGCTAACCCTGTATTACGAACTGCAGTGTATTATCTACTACGAAGGTTCTATAGAAACATGGGTAGTAGGAGTACCATGTCTAACGAATCTCTAAAAGAAAAAATGAGGGCACGGTAGCTCAGTGGTAGAGGACTTAACTCTGGTGCGTGGATCCCCAGCCAAGTAATTTTGTGGTGGACAACATCGTGCCCGTGGATTTTCTCGGGGTATTCCCATTTCCTTGTACACTCTCACTCCACCAATTCTTACATCATCTTTTACTTCCCTTACTTAATCGACCCCCTTTCTTGTTTTCGGCAGCCAATAACTTCGGAATGACAGATTTCTGCACCCAGGTTGGTCTATACGTTTTGTCTTATCTTGGTGTCAGGAATTACCTTCCATACGTTGTCGGTGTTGTTTTGAAACACCCTATATATATTGTTTGTATTATACTCAAGAAACTTTGTGTACATACCTCTTTTCCTGTCCATACCGGACCCACCACCTCTCCTTTTGCAGGACCCCTTTCACTTAGGATCACCAAGACGACGGACAGAGGTTCTAACGAGAATTATCCTTAGCCTTACTCTAGTCTGGATTTTATTCAGAAGTCACTTCCTAGGTTCAATTCAGCAGTTTTCTATCATAGAACCCGGCAGTACACTAAAGAATGCGGAATCCAGACAGTGTGGTATGATCAGGACAGAGCAATGAACTCATAGAAAATACAGTAAAACTTCAATGAACCGTTCTCTCCAAGTATGATACAAACAATATATGTATGTATGTATGTGTGTGTGTGTGTGTGTACGTATGTAAAATAGAATCAGCATCTGAAACATAAGTTCTATGTCCGACCGACCTTATCCTTCTCCCGAAACCGGAAGTAATAGACCCACAGTATATTGAATCCCCATAGGTAGGAAGTCTGCCCTAGATTCAATGTGAAATGAAAATGTGCTTTTTTTTCAAAAATAAATAAATAAATAAATAAATAAAGGTTTTTGCTCACCAAGAGCTCCTTTATATATTTAAAGGGGAAACACGGTGGCTCAGTGGTAGAGCGCTTACTTCTGGTTCGTGGGGTCCCTTGGTTCGATCACCGGCCAAGTAAGTTTGTGGTGAACATATCTGTTTTCTCGGGGTACTTCTGTTTCCTTCCACTTTCTCATTCCACCAATTCTTCCATCATCATTCACTTGCTTTAAATCATCGTCTCCCTTAGCCTAACGGCCATAATCGTGGGACGCTAAACTAAAAGATATTACATTTTCCCTTACATATTTATTCTGTTCGTCTGGGGGAACTAAAATCTCAAGAACTGCTTCAGAGATCACCATTAATTTTTAACCAGGGTGTAGAGAATGTACAAGTTAGGAATCAAATTGTTAATGAGGGTAATCCATCCAGTTGATTCCAAGATATGGACAATCAAAAATCGGTTCCCTGCGTATTCCTGTCGGAGTAATTATGGATATAATCCTAGCTTGATAGACTACCAGCAGTGTTGTTGAGATTAGCGGGTTAGTATAATGCTCAGGATACAAATACTAATCTGTCCATGAATACAACGCTAAAATGAAACTAAATGACTTCCTGCTTGACGAATCTAAAGGCTTAAACATATATATATATATATATATATATATATATATATATATATATATATATATATATATTAATTTTTAAATACTCATCTAACTTACCAAAGATTTTGAGTGTTGAATTGAGTTGAGTTGATTTTGAGTTTATCGTCCCGTTCAGCTGCGAGGATATATGAGACGTGGAACCTACTAATTAACGTAGAATCCGAACCACATGAGCTCTCGCCAGGAATCGAACCCGGGTCTCCCACGCTAAAGGCGTGTACGCTAAAGGCTTAGCCACGAAGTTGCTTGAGTGGGGAATTGAGGTTGAGGGGAAATACAAAAAAAAAAAAAAAAATCAAATTAAATTTTCACGTTGTGTTCTTTTTGACAAACCAAAATCCTGGATGTGGTGTACACCGTAATAATAACAATGCTTGTTTAGACCGTTTAGTGAGGACAACCTACAAACTATTTAAAGATTATCTTAAAGAACATTCTCTGCTTTCTTCGGAAGACCTAGCTTTGATTATCCGTGAGGGTGATGTGGTACGAAATTGACGTATCCATGTCTTACATGTAATCTTGGTGCAGGAAAGGAGCGTTAAGCTAAGAAGAACCAAGTAAATAAACCTGCATTCAGGAAAAAAAGAAAAACGGTAGCTCCACATTGCGTCCTTCAAAATTTGGCACCTTGATTCAAGGACGGTAACATCTGTGTGTATATGTGTGTTTTACAAAATCCGCCCGGTTGCTGTGTAACGAGGTTGCTGGAAAATAAACATAGAAGCAATCACCATGTGTGGCCCACCAATATATGTAGCTAAAATGACAACTAAAAAAAAAAAAGAAAAATCTTGGCTTCCTTGAAGGTGGTAGATAGTAGCGAGCGCTCTCTGTTAATAGATAAGACAAACATCGTGGTAAACTAATTCTATACAACGTTTGGAATTCCTTCCTGCTCCTACAGGCTGTTTAATTTCCGGAATACCTCTGCGACAGCTGATGAGAACCACATCGGCTTCTTCTTCTTTTTTTTTCCCTCAAGATTTGATTTTGGATAAGAACTAAGGATTGATGGTAAAAGTTGGTCTTCGCATCAGCAGAAGTAGATATGAAAATTGCAAATGTAGTTAGTTTAAATTGCTAATCAGAAATACATAGATTCGTCTAACTAAAACTTTGCATTGTTTATTATTTACATCATGTATTGGAATTACTGTCTGATACAGTAGCGTTGTGTAAAATACGCCTTTAGATAACGGTGCAGGCTATGATTCCAACTAATGCTGGAGTAATCTTATTCTGTTTTTATCTAATTAATGAATCTATTTCATTATCATTGTTAATAATGGAACTCCTCGTGGGCTTATGGTTAGGATACGCACCTTTGGCAGGGAAGACCTGGGCTCGATTCCCGGCAGAAGCTCAGGTTGTTCGGATCCTACGTTAAGTTGCAAGTCCACATCTTACACAACCTCGCTGCTGAACGGAACACTAAACTTAAATCAAATCTAATAATATAAAATAATAATTCAGTGAAACCCCTGCGGTTTCTTCGAAAACTATCCAAGTTACAGGGGTGTCCAACAGCGGTGGATCTAGAAGGTAAAAACTAGGAGGGGGCAGCCATAACCCAGGCTATGATAGGTATGTCATGAGTTTATTATAAACTTTCAAAAATATATAAATAATAGCTTCATTTATTTTTGTCATTTAAAAAACTTTGATGGTAGAGCGTTCACCTCCGGTGCTTGGGGTCCCTGGTTCGATCCCAGCTCGCGCCATGTGGACTTTGTGGTGGACAAACACCGTGCTCGTGGGTTTTCTCGGGGTTTCCTCCTACTTTCTTCATTCCACCATTTCTTTTATTTCTTATAATCACCGTCTCCTTTAGCCTAACCGGGATAAGCGTGGGACGTAAAACTCAAGGATTTCATTTCATAACGAATTTTTTTTTTTCAAATAAGTTTCATTTCTCTAACATTCCAGGATTCCAAGATATAAAAGTCTTTTTCTCCCCGCCAATTTTCTTCCCTTCTAAGACATACATCAAAAAACGCTGAAGTACATACCTATTCAAATGAAAAGTCCAAATACCAAATTCTATGCTCCTAACCTTCAGAGGTTCCCAGATATCGACATGTTATTATAATAATTACAATCCCCGCCCTCTTTCCTTTCCATCTCTTTTCTTTTCCTTTTTACTAAAACGTCAAAAAACACTGAAACACATGTCAAATTATTTTCAATGAGAAATGCAAATACCAAATTTCAAGTCTCTAACCTCAAAGGATTGAACATATTAATACAATAATTGTAATCCCCATTTAATTTTCTTCTTGCCCTTTTTCTTCCCTTCTGGGCCACATATCAAAAAAACGTTGAAATACGTATCTAATTATTTTAAGTGAGAAGTCCAAATACCAAATTCCATGTTTCTAACCCTTTAAGTTTCCGAGATATATGCATATTATTATACTAATTGCAATAATTGCAATTACCACTCCTTCTTTTACTTTCTACATCTTCCCTGCCCCTTCTAATTTAAATATCAAAAAACACTTAAACAAGTATCAAATTATTTTCAATGAGAAACCCAAATACCAAATTTGAAGTATCTAACGTCAAGAATCATCAATATTTTCCACCCCATTTTCCCCCTTCCTCGTCGAATTTCCCAAAGTCCTTCCTTAGTGGTATCCTACGTCACAAAGCCTATAAACTGTCCAAATTTCAAGTTTGTAGCTTAAGCGATTTGGCCTCTACGGTGATCTGTCACTCAGTCACTCAGGACTTTGCCCTTTTTATATAGTGAGATTTAAGATTTTATGAGAAAGCCATGGATTTTGTTCTAAGGCTGCCAGTGTCTTAGAAATGTAATAGCTTTGCTATAAACTTTAAGCAATCAACTGACTGATCTGCGTCTATATGTATTATGCAAAATACCGCTTATGATATTTATTTTGCTCGTAATAAAAAAAAAAAAGAAAAAAAGAAAGAAAGAAAGAAATGATGATGAAAATTCAAAGACATCCATGATTTTAGCGTAATGCTGCAGGAGTTCAGATCATTGGATTAATCATAAAAACCGACTGTATAAGATAGACTACATTAAACTCCAATGTGCCACAAAGAAAATATGCAGCATTACTATGTAGTTTTTCAACGTTTTACCTCATTCTGAAAATATTATCATAGGTCTCACAAACAATCGAATTTTAATCCTAACTTGATTAATATATAACAAAAGGCAGATCTATACAACTACTGACTTGAGATGAAAGTGGCATACTTGTAATACGTTTAAAGATATACTAAAGACTAAATGATGGGGTGTGCGCAAAGTGGTCTAACCCCGAAAAATGTGAAAATGAGATTTTGATGTAATCTTTCGTCATTTAAATTGAATTGTCTTCCCACTGAGTTAGATAAAATTCACCTAGTAAATTTTATACATATGGATATTTTAGTTCTGGGTCTCAATCTAAGGCCTAAAATATTCAAAACAGAAGTCCAAATCTGAACTTCGAAATTTCGGGTGTGGATCCAGGAACCGGATATCCGGATTCGGATCCAATATCCGAAACTTCGGATCCGGATTCAAGATCCGAAATTCCGGATCCGGATCCAAGATGCAAAACTTCGGATCCGGATCCAAGATGCAAAACTTCGGATCCGGATCCAAGATCCGAAATTTCTGATCCGGATCCGAGATCCGGATCTTATAGGATCCGGATATCCGAGATCCGGATCCGTCTGGCCATCCCTAATTTGAACAGTAGAAGCACAAACTCTGCAGTATAATATACTGTTTTTCACAATTTGAATTTTTCGTGAAGAGATCGGTTACGAGGGTTTGTTTCATCTTCTGTAATTTGTTCTTCATCCACACAATTTCAACCAATATTCTCATACGAAATCCAGCTGGCCATTCTGCCGACTTCCAATCCGCCTCCGCCTGTTCTCGGAATTTCATGATTGTTTTCTCATGAAAGTAGGCAATTTGCTCTGCTCCTTCACCCACTACCTCTTCACGGAATTCTAAAAATCTTAAGTCGCGAATCATCAAATCATAACTTGCTGTCAACGATTAATTCATTCTTCTTTATTTTTGTGGTATCTCTTTCAGGAGTCCAACTTTGTTTCAAATGTTTGTGTCCCAAGTTATATGATAGAGAAATGTCCAGATTACAGGGGTTCCAGTAAGTAGAAATTGATAGGGATTTTTTTTTGTTTTGAAAGAGAAAAATGTCAATAATAATAATAATAATAATAATAATAATAATAATAATAATAATAATAATAATAATAATAATAATGCAAAATATCTATTCTTCGCCGAGAAGAAAAAGTTTTTGCAAATTTTTCAAACATATTCCCACTTTTTCTGATTTCAAATTTCCTGTTATTGCAAGTTTGAAGGAGTTACGTAATAAACATTTATCCATTTTCCCTTTAGGGATTACAACACGTAAAACTTCATTTTATTGTCACCCTAGGCTGCATGGGAAATATTTATTTAAAAATGTCACTGTTTCACACTTAATAGTTCCGGAAATCTTGAAGTACGTCTAAAAACCTTCAACTCCCCCTTTCCCCTGTTTATAGGTCACATTTTGCAAAACACATCTTATTTACAACGTAGGGTGCAAGGACAAGTTATGCAAAGTATCAAAGCTGTGCCAATAAATGATTTCCGATCATCTGATGATAGTGAATATAGTTTCTCCCTCTGGCATACCAGCAGCCGATGATTTCTAATTGGTAAGAGTGTGGTCAATATATCGCTGATTCCATTGTTGTGTTGCTGTTTTTTCTTGCCCATAATCTACTATATCCATCATTAACCCTTTCTGACCTGAATTATGTTTTGGAAATGAAGATTTTTTAATTATTATTTCAATGGATTATATGTTTAAGGAAGTAAGAAAATCTATTTTTTCCCCTCAAAATTATATATTGCCAGGGCGCTAGAACTACAACGTATGAGACAACTGGGAATCATTCGGCACGATATATGCGCTATAAAAGCCAAGGAAGCTTGTAATTCCAAATGGAATCACACGGTCAAAAAGGGTTAATATCACTTCACAATTGTCCCTACAATCAGGGATAATTTTAAAGGGTGACTCGAGGGTGAGAACATTTCTCCTAGACCATCGAAATTTCGTCCGGGACGTAATTCCAACTCGTGCTCAACGTGAGTTACCGCTTTTTTTTCGCAGTACTTTTACTCCCTGTGTACTGAAAGTACCTGGGAGAAGGGGAATCTGCAACCACCATAAACTCTGTGCAAATGCCACACTATCAACATTATCTTGATTTTCTCCTATAACCATCCATACATGTTATAAACACACTCGCCGCTGCTTAACCTAGATACTCGCACGGGGAGAGACCAGTAAATCACTATCATTAATTTCTGAACATTTGTTGTAATGGATCTGTGATGTAGCACATTTTATTACTTTTTAGTGACGATAGAAAAGAAGAAAGTTCGATAATCATGAGAAAAAGTTTTTAAAAAATATTTTTAAAAAATCAACAACTTTTTTAAGTTTCAAGCCCCTACATGCTGAAATAGTGATTTTAAGAAATTCTGTCTTACCTCTACGTCCATCCGAAACACACCTAGAGGCTAGGGATGGCCACAAAGTTCCGCGGTTCTGCGAGGAACCGGTTCTTGAAGATACGGTTTTCAGAACCGATTCCAGACCTGTATCCGAAAACTTGGTTAACAGAAGCGGATCTTAGGAACCGGTTCCAGACCTGTATCCGAAAACCCCCAAAGACCCATAAAGGAGGCACGAAGTTCACCTTTAAAACACTGCAAAGAGGACCCGCGCTTGTGCCCTCCCCGCCCAGACCTGCTTTTGCCCCCTTCCAGAAAAAAAAACTTTGGTCCACTAGTGGGTGTTTAGCCAAGTGAATTTGCCAGTTTGCCTGTTTAACCAATGAGTTTGCCAGTTACCCAGTTTGTTTAGCCATATGAGACACGCCGCCGGCCAAATGAGACAAGAAACATTTAAGCATTTACATTGGTCAATCAGTCAGTGTAAATATTTCCCTGAATTTTCACTTTTTTATTTTTTAAAAAATCCCTTTTTCCTTTTTTGCTAAATTTCCCCTAGATTAGGGAAATTTCTCTCAAACTACGAACACTGCATCTAATATGGCATAAAAGGACTAGCTCAGGAGAGTAATGCTCCCGGAAGTAGGAACGAAAAACACAGTTCTGATTGGTTGGCGTTATCTATGTCTTGCCACGTTGCACTCAAATAGCAGAATTCAGACAATTGTTGTCGGTTCTCGTGGCCGAGTGGGCTAGCACTATATGCTAGTAACGAAAATCTCTTTTGGCGTGAGTTCAAACCCGGCCCGAGGAAAGTTTTTTTTAACATTTTTTTACAACACTTTTTAAATTAAAATAATACGAAAATAATACTCAAAAATGTGATTTACTTACTTTTGTGCAGATAAGTAGTAGTAGTAGTAGGAACGGGTTAGAAGCCCCGCAGGGCTCGTTTAGTTGCCCTTGTACTCCATGATATAAGGCTCGTTTTGTTTCCCTTGTACTAAATGATATAGATTTTGTGACCAACTTAAAACAACTGACTAGGATAGCGCGTAAAACAGCTCGCTAGAGTAGCGCGCAAAAAACGTACTTCCGGGAGTATTACTCTCCCGAGCGGGTCGTGGCATAAAAACCCTTTCTCCCCAAAAATTCCACATGGAGCAGCCTATTCTTGCTAATAAGCTTTTTCGTTTTTAGCTATCTTTAAGAAACGACTCGGGCGATTTTGTTCATATTACATAAATGACTCAATAAGAACTTCAGATTGACATAATTTAATTTAGAAATAGGAATGTGAAAGTCTAGTGCGATGGCTCTTATCGTTTTTATGTTTAGCACTGTTTTTTTCTTTTCTTTTCTTTTCTTTTTTTCTATTTTTTTTAGAAATGTGTGTTTTATAAATATGCATTTTTATGCAAAGTTCTCAGTTTTACCAAAAAAAGTTTCCAAATTTTGGTGCCCTTAACTTAATCTACACTGAACTATCACAATTATCTCTAACGTACAGTTATAATATTCTCCACAATTGATCCATCCTCTTTTTATAAACTGTATACTAAAACCTTAGATACAGTATAGTTTAATCACTCTTTTACCACTAACTACACAAATTTCCCAGGAGATTGTAGTTTAAACTCAGAAAATCAGATACTTTCGTATTTAATTTTTCTTAACGAAAATATTTTACTCTCAAAACTTCCTTAAATATTTACTGTTTTCTCCACGCAGAAATTATACATGAACATTATATTATTATTTACACACAGTATTAAATTAAATATCTACATTAGGTGTTGATTTTATCATTCGTCTTATACTAGAATAAATGAAACATTTCTAGTGTGTTTGTTTATTTTATTATATCTTTTGCTAAACATACTTCATTTACACAAGGTTTCTATAAATATATATGCATATATAGAATACACCGTGGCTAGTGTCTTCTACGTATCTCGGATAATGTTTTTAAATACAAAGGTTTATAGTTTTAAATGTGATATTAAAAGAAGAAGAAGAAGCAAATACCCGGATGCTTTGCTGACGGATGCTTTGAGGATAGTTCTGCAAATTTAAAGAGAGTAATGCATAACATACCACTGCAAATTACACGAAAGTCCAGCGCTTCTAAACTGATATCGCATCTCAGTTTATTACACAAAATCATAGAAATATGATGCAGACAAAACATTGAATAGCGAAATGCAAACGTATCTATTACTATAATTTATTATCAAAGCGAACTTTTTTGTGAAAGTTTAAGAAAGTTTAAGAGAGAATTTGTCCCCTCCGAAAACCGTTTTTTCTTTTTTAATTTTAGATACTTTTAGTTACTCAGTACTAGGGACCTCACAGAATACTACTTGAGACTGACCATAGAACTGACGACAAAGAGACCATGTATCCTTGGACATTTCATTGCATTTAGACATAAAATGCCACGAAAATGCAGAACTTCAGCAGTATCCATTTATCTGACGCTATTTAAGTCAAAATTTATCCCTCATCGGCATGAGGGCTGGGAAGGGTGAAACATGTAAAAATATCCAATAAAGACCAATATTAATGTCTATCAAATCCATAGTTTTCGGGGTCATTGAGACGAATAGTCCCGTCAGTATTAGGGTGGAAAAGGGCTGAAAAATAGCATGTCTAAAATCGACCTTATTTGCTATTTTCAATAAACATATTCTCTCAGTGCGAAGAACGATCTCTTTAGCTAGTATATATAGGGTGTTTCAAAACAACTCCGACATTTGGGAGGTGATTCCTGACATCAAGATAAGACCAAAATTATAGACCAACCTGGGTGCACAAATGCTTCCTTTCGGAGTTATAGGGTGTAGAAAACATGAAAAGATAAACTTTAAATGTTCATAGCTCCAAAACAATGGGACCTACCGTAGTCGGATCAAGACTTCATTTAGGAACTAATATGTGCTGTATCCAAATATCTAAGTTTCAGAATTATGTGTTACTTCCGCAACAATTTGCATAGAGGTAGTTGGAGAATACTTCAAATTATATGCCCGTTGCCAAACTTCCTCTATAAAAATTGCTTCGTGATGATTCTGAAGCATATATTTTGAATAGCGCACATATTAGTTCTTAAGTGAAGTCTTGGCCCGACTACGATAGGTCCCATAGTTTTGGAGATGTGGACGTTTAAAGTTAAGTTTTTCATGTTTTCGGCAGCCAATAACTCCGAAAAGAAGCATTTGTGAACCGAGGTTGGTCTATATTTTTCTCTTATCTTGGTGTTAGGGATCACCTCACAAACGTTGCCGGTGTTATTTTGAAACACTCTGTGCATGGTCACACGACGACAAGAGTTTAAAAATACGTTGTACAATTATGAAATGGAATATTACGAAAGTAGCCAGAGAACTCGTGAAATACGGTGCATTTTTATAAGATTTTAATATCATATTAAAATCTTTATATTACATCCTTCCCACCAATATTGTACAAAGTCGTTATATAACAATAATATATTTCACATTTGTAACATCACTTCCTTCGCTTTGCTCTCCATTTTTCTTTATAGAATGATATTATTTTCTTGAGTCATATTTTCTTGACAAGCGTCTGCATGAATGACTCACGTGGTTGGTGCGTGATTCGAAAAGGAATAGATGTCGATACTTTTAAGCGTTATTGATTCCGAGAAGAAAGATTATGATGCATGCGAATAGAAATCCCATTGGGATGAGTACACGTAATCATTTTAGTATATTTTTGCAGGAATATAGCACATCGGTTTTGCAATGTTTATGTATATATATGAAAATAAAAATTGAAAAAGAAATACAATATTAATGGACTTCAACAAAGCGCTAGAAAGTGCAAAATAATAAAAGCCTAAAATGTTTATTATAATAATAATAATAATAATAATAATAATAATAATAATAATAATAATAATAATAATAATAATAATAATAATAATAATAATCGCTTAAAAGCTAAAAAAATATTGCTATTATCTATATTTTTTTTTGAAGTATCTGCCGAGGTAAACAAATTAATGCCCCTTCAAATTAAACATTCAAAGTAATTTTATATTTAAAAAAAAAAAAAACTATTTTCTTTTGTAAACCTAGAAATTATTGTTGTACGATTTGAACGCCATCTCTTACGATGAAACTAATACTCCAGCTTATAGTGATCAAGATTTTCATTATGATCCTATGAAAATTACAGTACACTCCTGGCGCATATGGGGTAATCGGGGGACATGTCCCCTCTAATTTTGGAACTAAGGGGGACTGTCCCCTCCCAATAATCCGATTTGAAATGTGTTTTTGGAGAGAAATTTGATTATTTTTATCCGATTGCCACAAAGGAACGTGAGATGAAATTGATGTCTCCCAGAATAAGCCTGAAATCTGTCCGCTTCCCAATGTTAAAGACAACTCTACTCCCCTGATCCTCCACAACATTGGTTTTGGATTTCATAAATATTTTGGAAATCGAAAATATATATATATTGGAACGGTCTTACTCGCCCCCCCCTCCCCCCGAATGTTGAAGACAGATTTGCGCCGCTGCAGTACACAAAGTGGTTCAATAAAGTATTTAGATAGGGAAAGTTTAGGTCTGATAGGTCGCCTGAATATCGAGGAAAACTCGGCGGAGCTGTTGAAATAAGAACCGAAGATATGCCTCAGTTAACTGAACGATTACAACAAGATCATGGAACCGTGTGTCATCCTGAAATTCAAAGTGAATTTTTAAAGATATTTGGTCGAGTTAGCTAACTCATCAATATGTGCCCACATTACGTCTAGCAATCCCATAGTTTTCAGTGATTTATAATGGGAGTAGAGATATCACGAGACTATTTGTATTCGATATACCTAACGAAAGCTTCATGGAATTTTACAGAGCTATGGCAACAACTGACGAAGCTATAGCATCCATTATTGAAGATCTCGTATAGTGACTACGATTAAAACTACCTAAGTCACACTGTGTAAATTTAATTATGAAGAATAGTGTTGCTCATAACTTAATGCAATGGATGAATTGACTTGGCAATAGCCATTCTCTCAAAACAAAAGCTAAATTTCATCATATTCAGAGACAAATTCCATTTTGTTCTTTGACAAACATTTCGAACATACGTTCTCTGAGTCCAGTTTGTTGGCCATGTAGAAAATATAAGATTGAAGTAGCTATAGACTAATATGAAATAATACTATAAACTCTGGAGTTTTTTTTTTTTTTTTTTTTTTAAGATACGTACGAGAAAGCTAGTAGTTGTCTTCAGAATTTAGAAAATGGAGCTACTTATATTGCCTACATTGTGGCTCTCGAATTACTTTCCTATCTTGAATTGCTGAATAAAACATTTTAAGGAAGGACTGTTACTCTATCAGGACTTCTGAAATCTGTTGAATTGTCCTCAAATAACATTACTGAGATAAGTTCTGAAGAAAAATCACGCGGTATTTGCGAATTGCTAGGGAAAAAATCGAAGAACTTTATCTTCTTCCAGTAACCTTTCCAAAACTGGAGAAATACCTAAAGACTTACAAGACCTAAAGCTGTTCATTCATATAAATCTACAGAAGGCTACTATAGGAGAGAATAATACGAGATGATTGATTCAGCTCTTTTGGGATTAAAACATAAATTCGAATAACCAGAAATTAAGCACGCTCTAATGAAGAAAAATGTGTTACGAACGGGTAAGAGATTGCGACGATTTGAAGCTATATGCTGTGATGTGAACCTGTATGACACATGCTTATAGGGAACTCCATCCGTCCGTCTGTATGACACATATCAGACAGTAGCATTTATAAGAAATAAGTAGTGGTGTCACGTGTACACTACTTGAAGGACCTTCGTTTGTAAGGTGTAGTATTTCCTGAATTAATATTGAAACCGGAAGTAATAGAAATATACTACCATTTCCGGTTTTACTAGAGAAATTAGAGTGAATGGAATATATTCTTGGGATTCTTAATTGATTACAGAAAACAGCTTCTCGTTACCCTCGTACTCTATAGTGATCGACGTTAAAACCGGAAGTGCTTTGTTTTTACCACTTCCGGCTTGAATGTGATATATATTGTTAGAAAGAAAAACGATTAAAAAAAACGTTTCTCGCTTTAACGTTCTTGCTCTACATAGATTAATATTGAATCCGGAAGTTGTGATCAAGTTCAATCACCTCCGGCTTTAGTAGGTATAGAAGAAATGTATTGTTGGGATGCTTGATCAATTGAGGAAACTGCTTCTCGCTACTTACTTCCGTTCTTTGGTCTATAGTGATAAACGTTAAAACCGGAGATGGTTGCTTTCTATAATTTCCGGTGAATGGATTCCCTTCATCAACTAACTTGTTTCGTAACCTTTGACTCTCTACGTCCTAGCCAAAATTAATGGTGATCCATCAAAGTAGTTCCTGAGTCCCGGATGGATAGATAGTTTAAATATTTAAAGTAGTTTTGGTAAGTCAAACTTCTTAAGCAGAATATGTATTTAAACCAATAATAGGGGCCGTGGTGGCTCAGTAGTAGAGCGTTCACCTCTGGTGCATGTGGTCCCGGGTTCAAACCCTGCTCCCGCCAAGTGAATTTTGTGTTGGACAAACACCGTGTGCATGGGTTTCCTCGGGGTTCTCCCGTTTCCTCCCACTTTCTTCATTCCACCATTTCATTCATATCTCATTATCACCGTCTGCTTTAGCCTAACCGGCATAACCGTGGAACGTAAATCTCAAAAATTTCATTTCATTTCAAACCAATAATAGATTCCCTTTATTAATATTAGAAGTGGTAGGATAACTATTTAAGGTTTCAATATTGATTCCTGAACAGAGGAAAACCGGTAACGCATAATAAGAATTATTTTTATATAGACTCAGCTTTCCAAGGATAAAGTTAATCTCTGTCCTTATTCTTGTGTTAAAACCGGAATTACTGTATGTGCCTCATCCGGTTTCAATGCCGGAGACGCGTTGGCTCAGTGGTAGAGCGTTCACCTCCGGTGCTTCGGGTCCCTGGTTCGATCCCAGCTCGCGCTGTGTGGACTTTGTGGTGAACAAACACCGTGCTCGTGGGTTTTCTCAGGGTTTTCCCGTTTTCTCCCACTTTCTTCATTCCACCATTTCACTCATCTCTCATAATCACCGTCTCCTTTAGCCTAACCGGCATAACCATGGGACGTTAAACGTAATTTCATTTGATTTACTGGAAATACCAATGAAAGTTCTATTTTGGTATCTTCCGAAGTTCAGTTGTCATGTTAGCCTTGATGTCTCTACTGTGGGCAAACGGGTACCTTTGATTTCCACTTTCCCTTTGAGTAGAGCCAAAAATTTGATCTTGTTATTGTTCTAAGTCTATCAAAGTCTCTGAAGCAGAGTTTTTCCAATTTCCACAAGAAGTTGAAGTTTGAACGTTGCTTCAACTGCAACATTGCTCCAACTCATCACCACATACTTTTCTGTCCAGTGTCTGTTATGACCTGTTCACTCTTGTCAAATTCATAATTAGGCAACCTAAGGACTGCACTGTCTGTACAAGATTCACTGTGATTGCATTACAAATGCCAAAACTACAACAGCATTCCGGGAACTTTTTGACTTCTCGTATTTATTTATTCATTGTTATTTATGTGTTCGTAGCATCCCTTTGCTTGAGATTTATTTATTCATTGTTATTTTTTTTTTCCTAGCATCCCTTTGCTTGAGTTTCAGAGTTTTGATATATGACTTTGGATTCTCCTACGAGAGAAAAGCGGACCGTTAATGCGGAACGGTTGCTTTCTGGAAACTATTTT
Source organism: Thermobia domestica (assembly GCF_964235325.1). Classification (NCBI taxonomy): domain Eukaryota; kingdom Metazoa; phylum Arthropoda; class Insecta; order Zygentoma; family Lepismatidae; genus Thermobia; species Thermobia domestica. The sequence goes on along the minus strand of NC_137464.1, from coordinate 227,818,855 downwards.
CTTTTCTTGCTTATTATCTTGCAAAGTCATAGTATCGCTCTATTAAAGATTAGTTTATCTCCAGAGATAGAGACTTGAAAGAAAATAGATCTCCAGGTGAAGAAGAAAGCAACCAAAATAAAATATTTAACTGTCTTGTTTTCCTCCGAGTTTCCTAATCGATTTCTGTAAGTCAACAGGAAAAGAGAGAAATTTTCGACGAAAAATTTCAGCCTTCGTTGCTAATACTATCAGAGGTTGAACCTTATGAGATCTAGAGATATCAAGCTCATTCGACCTCAACATATGAGGTTCAGGTTTATTGAGGCTCAAAACTCTAAAAAATATATATATATATTTTGAGGTTGATACATTGAGTAACTAGGTATTTTAGTTGATAATTGTAAGTAGTTTGAACCAGATCCTTCTAAAAGTTTAAACGGAAATTATTTGTTATGTCAAGGGTTTCTCTGCCACTTTAATGTTCGTTTAAGTACGAAACAAATTCTTTACAACCAAAATATAATTACATCTATTTCTTTCTAATTAATGGACGATGTTGTGTCAAGTAGAATATTGAATGAGACCATTATAGTTTAATGTCCTACGAAAGGTATATGGAGGGTAAGGGGGGGGGGGGAAGGAATATCACAAAACTGCATTTTCGAGAAATATCACAAAACTGCATTTTAATATTGAAAAACACGTATAAATTGAATAGGGTTAGTCAAATTTTGCCCCTTTTTACATGGATATTTTTATATCTACGCATGCATGGCATATACAGTCAAATAGTACCAAAAGTCACCAACAGATAGAACAAAGTACCCGTTAAAGCACACACATGGACATTCCTTGTTTTATTTCCCCTTACCTTCATATGAGAATAGCTCATTAGTGGCTATTTGATTAAGTCGTCCTTTTGAAGCTGGATATCTTTGTTCTATTCCCAGTGGATCTGCGTGTGATTCTTATTTCATATTTAACTGTAGATTCACGTCTCATTACTGGAATGGGACTTTAAGCTACGATTGGTTCCCTAATTCCTGTTACGCCTAATCTTCACGAAAGAGAATATTTAGATTTCAGGTAAATTTAATAGTAATTATTTTCCCTATAATTGCAGTTGTTCTCAAGGACTTTTGATTTATGTAAATCATATCACCCCAGGGACATACCCAGCGGTGAGTCATAAGATTCCAGGCCCTAAAATACTTTTCTGGAAATGTAATCTAATTTTATGGGTAATTTTACTAACTTTAATATATTTTATGGTCAAATTGAATTTAGAATCCTCTGGAAAAGCTTTGGATCCGAAATAAATTCCTACGTACGTGTCTGTATCAAGCAAATTTAATTTAATTTTCAAGTGGGAGTCATACTTAACTTTCTCCATTGATCAGAACCTCTAGTTAGATATTCACTGTCCGAAAAAAAAAATAAGCAAAAGATGCTCTGTGATTGGTTGGGGTCATGGTGTCTTCGCTAATCGGTGTACTTGATTCGTAATACGTTAGAAGGATATATGAGTATGTGAGTATATATATGTCATTGAACTGCGAATTAGTGAACAAAGTTTGAAATTTGAATAGTTAAAACAAAAAAGCTTGTCGATTCATTCGATATTGTTTAAGTAGTTAGCTTACTTAGTCTTATGGAATAAACAAGGTTTATTCGAGCTAATACCGGACACTACTCAACCAATTTTAAGGGGCCGCGGTGGCTCAGTAGTAGAGCGTTCGCCTCTGGTGCTTGGGGTCCCGGGTTCGATCCCAGGCCCCGCCAAGTGAACTTTGTGGTGGACAAACATCGTGTGCGTGGGTTTTCTCGGGGTTCTCCCATTTCCTCCCACTTTGTTCATTCCACCATTTCATTCATTACTCATCATCATTCATTACTTATCATCACCTTTAGCCTAACCGGCATAACCGTTGAACGTTAAACTCAAAGATTTCATTTCATTTCAACCAATTTTAACAATCTATTAGCATGGTAAAAGAATATATACATATGTAAATAACTCTTGAAATTCACAGAACTGAACTGAGTTTTCATATACAACATCTTACTACGCTTATTCCAATAATCCTTGTTTAGACAGCGTTTACATCGATAGATTAGCCATGCAGTAAAACAATGTTTGTCCGTGATTCAACGTAATGTGTTAGGTCCTATTATTCTAATTGATTATAATTATGTTACTAATTTTCTTAATATTTCAAATTTTGTACTTGGGAGCATTGACTGAATTTCCCTAATATCAAAAGTAAATTTGTTTTTTTTTTTTAAAAAAAATACAAATTATTCTTTTATTTTGTATAAATTTTTAATCTCAGAGATAATCCATTCACATTTTCGTGGGGGCGGTTATATGTCCTCAACTCTGTCACAGAGCTTCTTCTTGGCTAAGGGGTTAGCGTGCACGTCTTTGGCGTGAGAGACACGAGTTCGATTCCCACCAGGAGCTCCTATGCTTCTGAGCCCACGTTAAGCTATAGGTCCACGTCTCATATAGCCTTGCTGCTGAAAGAAACACTAAAATCAAATCGAACGAAATCTAACTTTGTTACTGGTTAGTGAGTTGCACGCTCACAACTAGAAGAACCAGGTCCCTTCCAAAAGTTATTGGAACTTAGAAACTAATGAAATTCTGTTATTGTGAATTATTGCATTTTATTAAAAATATTTTTCCTATTTAGAATTGGCAGAAGAAAATTTATGAAAACATAACTATGCTTGGTATACATCGTATGGAATAGTTGTAAAGAAAAGATCGGAAATCATACCCAGTATGTGTTGTACTACTTCGGGAAGCCAGAAATCCATCATATGTCTGCAATACGTAATGGCATCCATCCCTGTTGATCTAGTGGCTAGCACATGTGCCAGTGATCCATGTATTGCCGGGTTTAATTTCCGGCGAGAGAGCACAAAAAATATTTTCACAATCAGTTACTTTCATTAATCTTGCGTTTCATTAGCCTTCATAGATCATCATAGATTTTCTGCCTGACTCGTAAAACCATACGAGGATATTCGTTCAATAAATTTAGTTTACTATTAAATAGTAATTAACCAAAGGTAGGAATAGATCTACGGAGAAAGCAGACGAGATGACCGCCCCCTCCAAATGTTACCTTTTTCCTACTTAGCTTGCTTGGTATTCTGATTCACAGATCCACTTATGGTCGTTATTCGTACGGATACATAAAAATATCCCTCCATTTTATATCGCATTACCTTATTTTATTTACATATTTATATATTTTGATATGAAATTTGAACTTCGAGCTTCATTTGTCATTCGGGAGACGATCCTCTACCGCTCCAAAATGACCTTGTGGATTTGCTATTGCAGAGGTTCCCAATCCTTTTTGACTGATGACACAATTATTTAACTTTTTATATTATTATTATTATTATTATTATTATTATTATTATTATTATTATTATTATTATTATTATTAATAATAATAATAATAATAATAATAATAATAATAATAATAATAATAATAATAATAATGGTAATAGTGTAAGACTTTAAGTTTCTTTAAATTTGCGACTCTATGTAGTGAGCATTGTTACTGCAGGTGGATAGAATGTTCATTTGTACAATCTGTATCCAAATTAATTATTAAATGCTATGATTATTAAGTTCTAAAATTTCTCGATAGACATTAAGGGATTGCGCGACACACCGGTTGGGAACTACTGCGCTAGTGACAAGATGATTCTATTATTTGAAGTTAATTCAAAGAAATGCCTTGATATTTATAATCGTTCACTTTTTAAAATAAGTAAAGTCTCTCTCTCTGTAGTATTGTATTTTCTTATTATATAAATCAACCTGAGGCTCGGGACTCCTATGGGGGTCGCGAGAGGAATTCATGGGATTCACGAAGGTAAGCGGAAGAGATAAATAAAATTAGAATCTAATAGCGGAAAATATTTTTAAATATTATTTTGAATTTTGTTCTGATAGGTATATTTTTATTTTTATACATACTGTTAAGAACAACAAAAAATAAATCTACTAAACATTTTCAACAGGTGCAGAGTTGTTTAAAAATCCCCCTATTTAAATGAAAGAGGTATGATATAAAACTAATGAGAACTGCATATTGAAATACCAGAAAAATACAAATGCAACAAAACCTGCATATTGAAATACACTTAAATTTGAAATCTAATGAGATATCTGAGCCTGGTGTGATTTCACTTGTGCGGTAATGTCTGGTTCAATCCTTGTGACACACATTATCAAGTCATTTAAAATACAAAATAACTTTTTTTAAATAACTGTCCAAGTTTTCTAACCAAAATTAAAAATCCCTTTATTTCTTTTATCATATGACTCAAAATTAAGGGAGTTATGAAGTTTTAAAATATTTAAACGGCCTCCATTTTGAAACAATATGGCGGGTCTGATCCGATATTTGTAATATGAATGAAGTGACCAAATTTGGTTTTAATCCATCCGCTTTTAGGAAAGTTACTCTATTCACTATATACAAGAAATGGATTTTACTATCATTGAAATAGATTGATATCGTGAAATCTCCGCAATAGGTATATTAAAAATCCCGCACAAACTTATTACAAAGGGGTCGCTGGCAAGAAGATGTGATAAAATAGGGGTCGTGATAGAAATTAGGTTGAGAACCACTGCTCTAAATCATGATTTTCATTTAGCTTCATTCCTCCTTGAAAGTTGCGTAAAATCAATCTCGACGCTGAATTAACAACAACGAAAGAATATCTCCAGTCCGAGTGGTTCCCGTCGAGCTGAGGGATAAAAGTGTAGGAAAATGTTTAAAGAAGGGATAAAAAACCGAACAGTAAAAAAGCAAGCTCAGACGAAAAGAAGTAGACTGATACATAAAGAGAGATAACACACAGCTTAGAACCGATGTAGTACCATCAACCATTTTTTTTTTTCATACAACCTCTCAAAGAAATACTGAAAGATGGTCTACGTAGGGAAGATGGTATTTCGATAAGAGATAGAAGGATTAAGGGTCTTCACTACAGCGAAATTAAATTACTGCTAATTTTACAGTTTTTCTGTAATATCTTCAAAACAAATAAAAAATATTCGAAAAGCAGAAACGTAGTGAATTAGACAGTACGATTTTGGATGTGACACCTTTACCACAATTTACCTATCTGCTTTTGGTATACCGTTATTTACAGATCCTCCTAAAATTGCTAAATCTATCTACAGTTGCAAATCGAAAGCAGATAGATGAGTTGTAATAACGGTATCACATGCAAAATCGTATTGTCTACTTCACTACGTTTCTGCTTTCCGAATATTTTTATTTGTTTTAAAGATATTACAGAAAAACTCTAAAATTAGCGGTAGTTTAATTTCGCTGTAGTGAAGACCCTTAAGTGTATGTGGTTTCCAGAGGATATGGCTCTTGTTGCTGAACATAAAAGCGAAATGCAGTATGATGCTAGGGAACTAACAGAGAAACCGTAAACAATACGGAAAGATAAACAAAGTTAAAAACAAGAGGAATGGCAATTAGATTAGGCGTTCTGAATCAACTACGAAAGGAGAGGAGAAACTAGAACAAGTGGCTAGTTTTCGGAGGTTAGGTAGTACCAGTATTGATAGTGAAGACAAAGTGTGAACATGAAATAAAACAAGTCTTTCCAACTGGAGGATGTATGGAAAGTAAAAGCTTTTACGATCGAGGAAAAGACAATGAAAAGTAGGTAGAGCAAGAGAGCGGAGAGTACAAGGCAGCAGAACGGAATCAAGCAAATTTGGTCAGTGTACGAGTAGTCGATTATCCACGAGTAACGTATCTCCAAAAGCACCGGCTTCGCCATCAATGTTTTTGTTTGCCTGTAACAACTGCTTTTATTGTTCACCAACATCCCAGTCTGTTCCTTGCTCTCTCTGTGTGACTACTGAGAAGGAGAAAAGGAACCTATGACGTAACATGATATCTAATGCAAATGATCGAATAAAAGCAACGAAAGAAATGACGATCTAATCTTTACCAAGAAGAAAATTGTACTTTTATGAGTCATTGATTATTATTTAAAAGCGAAGATATAGGTGACCGCACTAAACTTTCTCTTTTCCATATCTTGAATTGAATTAAGCTATGCTATACATTTATTACGGAACTATTGATTTATGACACAAACAAAACCTCCAGAACCTTTTTGAAAAAAAGAAAGAAAAGAAAAATGTCCGAAAATAATTCATCCTGAGAGTAAAATATTCTGTTCGGATTTTTCTTAGAAAAATGACTTATTACGTATTATAGGATTCTTAATAAAATGTTGATTTGTGAAACATATAGGAAACCATTAGAGTCGTTTTGTCGAAATTCACTTTTTTGTTATTTTCACCCTCTAGTAAACTAATATTATTTTGGGCGGTAGGAAGAAAATTCAAAACCATTTCCCCTGCAGAGTGTTATAAAAAAACATTTTGAAATTTGGGTCGGATACAGTGAACGGTATGACTTCTAAGGAACTGTACGTACATCGGGACAAACACACGGACAGATATCTAGAAATATGTTTTTCGGTATGTGCAAGATATGAAACCGTGTAAATCCGTTGAAATCTTGAATTTGATTATTCTCACGATTAACATTACTGTCTTCTCTCCTTTCGTCATTTAAAAGTAAGGAAGTAGATACTCTTGAAATGTAGCTGTGGAGAATAGTTCAGAAAATTAGCTAGGTCGAACAGAAAACCAATGACGAATTGCTAGGAGTAGTAGGAAAGAAATGAATAATATTGACATTAATGAAAAATAAAAAAAAAGGTTAGAACATGGTTTGTGAAGAAGTCGTATTCTGTAGGATGGGGTAGCTAGTATGGTGAGAAAGAGCAAAAATACTTCAGTTGATGAATGATATTAAACAGAGAACTGCTAGGTTAAAACGAAGAGGTTAGTTGAAGTTTGTAGTCGATAAACGTTTTTTAATTTGAAGAAAACGACTTACCAAAGATGGCAGAATATATGAAATTATGATCTGAAAGAAATTGAATTAAAGTGAAAAATAGGATAAGGCGTTGGGAAGCGAAGAGAAAAAACAATTGAAGTGTCCGTTGATATGACTATAAGTGTATGGCTACTCAAGGATGCGTTTCCAATGCGTTACGCGGATCCTGCAGCGTACGCGACCTAGGTAAATACTCTTTAATTTTACTTTCACCTGAGTTATAAATCATACTGTGAGCCAGTCAGGGTTTTCAGACCTTACTGCCACACCCTTATTCTCATTCATGCGAATCACGAGAAATAAGATCGTGTTACATAGATTTTTCTGTGCTTAGCTAATTTTTCGGAATTCCTTGTTGTTGTTGTTTTTTTTTTTGTTTTTTTTTGTGAATTTTCTTTTGTTATACACGAACATACTTTATATTAGCAGAGTTCCAATACTCTGCACAAAGCATCTTGCTAAAATCCCCTTACCTGGCAATACGTCTTTCCTTTCTTTTTCGCTTCCTTTAGACATATTTTATTGATTCCGAAACAGCAGGCGGTCTATTGTTCCGAAACGCACCAAATACGCTCGAGCCGCCGTATTCTGCGCATTTTTTTATTGCTTTCGCGTTTGCAGCGCATTGTGATTAGCCATCCAGATTTAAATATATGGTCAGCGTATTCCAAGCCATAAAAACGCGTTGCGAACGCATTGAAAAGCCGTGCACTGAAAAAAGAATTAGATCAAGGAAATACAGAAATCGCTGTATCTGCAAAACTTTTCTTGCTATAGTCCTACAACAAAAAGTTATCATGTAAGTGCAGGCCACTATTCTTATACGAAGTTTTGTGTGGGGGCGGGGCGGAGGGGAGTTAGAATTGTAATCGAGTGTCCAGAAGCCATTTACATATTAAGCCTTTTCTTCAACACGACTATCGACAGTTTGAAAGTGACAAGAGTTTTTTTTTCTTTTTTTCATCCTAAATGGCGCCTGGTAGAATCTCCTTTTCGCACACAACGATGCCTTTGCGACTGGAGGAAATCAATGTTAGCCGTCGGCTCCACTGTTCGTTGATGCACTCAGGTGGAAACAAGAAATTGAATTGGAACAGAACGAGACAAGAAATGTGAGATCGCATAGACGTACCAAACTATCAACTTCTTTAAGCTTTCCTATGCCTTATTGCATCTTCTACACACGCCCTAAAGGCATTAGCTGAAGAGGTACCATGCGCATGGACACAGAAGCTTAAGAGAAACGCATTACCAAATGGGCTTCGTTTTCTCTATAGATCCTTTCTATAAAATTGCCTTATAAAAGATTTCCAATACATCGAAGACAGTAAATTCTGCGACTTGTACAGTTTTATAGGCTCGTTATACACAGTAGGGTGGTTCAGAAGTCCGTTTCCTTTCTCTCTCTCTATTGTAAAACTAATCTCCAACAGAAAGACTGAATACTTGCATAAGAGCGAAAGAAAGAAAAGCAACAGTGGCGAATATGAAGGATTTCTTTCGACTTTTAGCGCCGCAGTCACGTGATCGGTAAAGCGTTTATCTAACATCCAGATTGTTCTAGTTGTGTGCCTATAAAGGCGAGATTGATTTCTCGTTCTCCTATGTTTCCTAACCGGCTCAGATATCTATACAGCCTATATAAAATTGGTCTCTAGGGAAAATATGAGGAATATAGGAGGCCAGAACGTATTTTGTTGACTATATCACATCCTGGTATATGCCAATGTTAAGAAAAAGAGTGCTACTGTTAAATTATTTGAATACTTACTCGAATATCCGGATATTTCTCAATATTCGAAAAATTGGTCGATATGATTTGAGGTTTAGGTTAGACGTGGAGCTACAGTTTAACGTGAAATCCGAACCATATGAGCTTGCACTGAGAATCAAACCCAGGTCTCCGGCTCGAAAGGCGCATATATAGCGAAGGGGAACTCATTCGAAAAATTCTTTGAATAATTTTTCAAATGATTATTGATTATCCACATAAGTGTTCGAAAAAATATTCATGATCCAAATCATTATTTGAATAATTATTCATGATCCAAATCATTATTTGAATAATTATTCATGGTCTAAATCATTATTTGAATAATTATTCATTATCCAAATCATTATTTGAATAATTATTCATTATCCAAATCATTACTTGAATAATTATTCATGATCCAAATCATTATTTGAATAATTATTCATGATCCAAATCATTATTTGAATAATTATGCATGATAAAAATCATTATTTGAATAATTATTCATGATCCAAATCATTATTTGAATAATTATTCATTATTCAAATCATTATTTGAATAATTATTCTTGATCCAAATCATTATTTGAATAATTATTCTTGATCCAAATCATTATTTGAATAATTATTCATTATTCAAATCATTATTTGAATAATTATTCATTATTCAAATCATTATTTGAATGGTTATTCATTATTCAAATCATTATTTGAATGGTTATTCATTATTCAAATTATTATTTGAATGATTATTCATTATCCAAATCATTATTCATTATCACAATAATTGTTTGAATATTTATTCGAAAAACGAATTTCATCCACATTTTAACAGCACTACGTAATATGACCTCGGTATTCCCCGTTGGTCGCCACGGATTTTCCGGAAAGGAGGGCACCTTTTATCTTTTTACTTTTAAATAAGTATATACGTAAGCAAATAAATGACTACTCTGTGTTATTGGACAATAGAAGTACTGAATTAGTTTTTCGCTATTACCAATATTGAGCTTTAGAAAAAGAATACAGTTTCAATTATTTCGCATAAATTCTAACAAATTTGGTACGAGTCATCGGAAAATTTGTTCCCACAATCAATTCTATGGTCTAAAAATTCTGAGTTTAATTCTCCGAGTATGTATGTTCCGCTTGTTAATTTTCAGTATATGTTAAAATTACTTTAAATTGTGCTAATTTTGAATCTATTTCAAGAACTCCAGTTTCTACGTGTTCATTAAGTAAAATCTTGTTTAATAATAACAGCAATAACTAAGTAACCCCCTCCAAGTAAGATATCTAGACATTTCTGCCTTAGAATTTGGCTATGGGCCCTGTCAGTTGGACTCGCACATTGGAAGAGCGCATCTCAAAGGAAGCTAAAGAGCCCATCGAACACAAGGATTCAGGATTTAGATTTCTGAACTTTCGGCATCTGTGACTATGTTAGCCCGTCACGTTTGGAGGACAACGTCCCTCGGCGATCACACTATCCGGGGAAAGGGAAGGAAGGAAGCAGACTGGGACCTAAATGTTAGGTACCATCCCGGAATTTGAATGGTGTGAATAAGAAACAATAGAAAAACCTCATTCAGAATGACTGGCCTGAAAAGTTTTTTACGTTTTTTCGACCGAGTCGCACTACCGGGAATCGAGCCCGGGACCACTCGGAGAACGTTAGCGACTACGGTACGCAGGGCTACTTCCCCATGGAATACAAATAACGTAGTTTGTAGAGATTAAAAAAAAAACATTCATTTTTATTTAGTTTATAGCATTTTAGATTTTGGTTTGGAAGTGTTTAGTTTTTTTTATGTTTCAGCAGTTTATATTTTTTAAAAAAAAAAAAAATATTTAAATAAACATTTTCCTGCTTAAGTGTGCTTTGCTGACATACATTTACTTTGAATTAAATATAAAATAACATGGTAAATACAGACGATTGCGATTCCGTTGCATAGCGACCAGCAGCGGCTTGTTTACCATGAGAATGTTTTAAAAGCTGTTTCGTTTCCCAGATTTTTCTGTTTTCATTGAAAGAAAATTCGACCGTAAATAACGATGCTTCTGGCGAATCTGGCGCGTATATATATATATGTATATCTATGGAGAGCTGGAAAATATCATACATATAATGTAGTTAGTTTGCTAGTATCCAATTTACTTCATTTAGAAGCGATTCAGCTAAAGGGTTTCGTAGATTATTGAGATGTCTGAGTATTATGAGGTAATTACTTGTGGTTTGTATTTCTCATTGTTCATTACATCAAGTTTGACAGACAATTTCGATTTATATTTGAACAGAAATTTAGTTTAACACATGTGATTAAATTAGTTAACATTTATTTGTCGGTGTTCACTTTAAATAACATTTTGAGTTAAATATTTAATGATTACAAGATCACTTGATTGAATTGTTAGGTTGGTGCAATGAAATGTCCCTTTGCCGTCTAGTAGGAAAACTCATCTCAGCAACACTACACAGGGATGAACTAATGTCTTTTTCACGTCTAACGTCACAAACTCAGTACATATCCAGTACGTGGCTGCGGTACCCAGATAGTTGGCAGTGCTTTGTTAAGGAAACTGGTATTAAAATACATCATGGAAACAACACACAATTATGAATGACTTTTCTTTAGGAATTCAAATTAAAACATTCTGCATAGCAAACTTAAAAAAAAAAATCACTGTATTTGGAGCTGGAATGGCCAGGAACGCACCATTTGCTGTTGGTTTGCCACATTTCGTTCCAGTGACAACATTACAAAATGAGCCCCTTGAGCATTTTCCAAAATTCTGTTCGGATCACGTGCTCAGGAACACCGTGGAAACAGACTCTAGGAAAGTTTTTAACTGGAAATCCAATCAGAAAACGTCCATTAGGAAGATCTAGGCGCAGTTAGGAGGACAATATTAGGATGAATCTCACAGAAATAGGAGTACAAAGTAGAAACTGTATCCCATTGGCTAAGGATAGAAGTTAACGGAGAGCTTTTGTGAACGCGGCATTGAACCTCTGGGTTCCATAGGCCATAGAGTTAGTTAGTTAATTAGTTAAAAATTAGTGCTGTACAAGAAGCATACCACGTATTATAGTGAAACTGATACTTAAGTGTAACTTCATGAACCACTTCATTATGACTAGCAAGACCAGCCCATCGCGTGGCTAATGAGATATGGCCCAAAATTATCATTAAGAAATAAACTTTAATTTCTTGTTATACGGAGATATTGCCCAAAGAGTATATATAAAAGTACCGAAAATAAAAAGTCATTAGTTCCCAATCTGATATAGTTGATAATTTTCGTACTTCTGGAATAGATTATTTATTAATTGTGTAATGTACACGGAAACTATACACTACTAACTAGTAGGTAATAATTATTTCTGTTTGATTTCTCCTAACCCTTTTGGGATTTTTAAGCTAAATTTTAAACTTTAAGTCAAGCAGCTATTGCACCACCACTATTTATCCTAGGATTTTGGTTCATACCTTAGTCTTTTCAAAATAAAGCAATCTTCCAAACGATACCATTCGCATATTTGTATCATATAGCTGAAAAAGGAGAATCCGAGGAAAATAGAAAATAACTTAAGTTTTTGTTTATATAGAGAGTGGATTTGAAACTGAGTGATAAGAAAATTGTAGAAGGGAGGGAAGAGAAGAAGAAGAAAAAGCTTTAACACGCAAATTCTGTCTGATGATCATATCGACGACATATATATGCGTTCTTGGATCCCATGAAACCTTTTAGACAGCATTTGCGAGGACAAAATAAATATTTTGCGTCGTACTCTTGAAGACCAAACAGATGACGTCGTGATCCCCACCAACTAGACGAGCTCCTTCCCGAAACACATGTGATCTGTTTCGCAATGCATGTACGATTGAACAATAAAAGTAATCCAGCTGTAATAGATGTTAAATGAATGGTTAGGAACAATACTCACAAAATGACTAATAGTCATATTAATCACGACTATTTGTAATTAATAATGGCCTCTTCATTGGATTCAATCGTTAAATATCATTTCCACGTTTCCTTTAAATTCAATTTATATTCATGTCGATATTGCAGTGAAACATTTTATTTTATACCAGCTAAAATACCCATTGTTCGCATGGAGGCTGTATTTGGAAGTCAGCGCCCGTGGTTGTATCTCAGCGACCGCGAAAACTATGGATTTATAACTAATATCGGTCATTTTGGATTATTTTTACATGTCTCGGTACCCCCCCCTCAGGTGATCCCGGCCCGCATACAATGGTAGCTGAATTTGAAAGTCATCGCTGATGGAAGTGTCACCATTGACCTCGCAAAAAGTATTGATTTGATACTAATATCGGTCATTTTGGATTAATTTTACATGTCTCGGTCCCGCCTAAGACCCCCTGGATCGAATTTTAATAAACGCTTCGTCTTGGTGTGGGGGCTGGTCCAAGGTACCCGTGACCAAAATTTGGTAACTCTTGGTCCACTCATCTGGTCCCCAGGTCGCACACACAGACAAACAAACTCTTTATTTTATTTCTATTAGATAGTTGGTTACATAGTACTCCGCAACAGTACTCTCACTGGCTTTCTGTAATAGTAGATCAGCTTTATTGTTACGGATTTTATTTGGTATTAAATTGATACAATTTCCGGTCATTATCAATGCATCCTGTTTTATATGGTGTAATCTCTTTGGCTGGCGAGCATTAATGATTTCCTGTATCTCTCTGTACAAGTTTTTTTTTCTTTTTCTTCTTTCTAGCATTTAACCATTAACTTCCGATGTGAATTATTTAGGTAACACGAGCAAGTTCATCAGTTGTGGAACACGAACAGACACACGGAATATAAATATGAACATCTCTTGTAAATGTGTTGACAACTAATGAAGCACTATGGCGGATCAAATGATGCACGTACAAGTGAGAGATGTGTGATCAGAGCACGGATTATTCTTGCTTTTCTAGACCGAAAATTAATATCTCTTAATCCATGTAGTCCTTTGAGTTGAATCACGACCCTCGTTTCCAATAATTTTGGAAACACACACAATCGAACAATGCATAACATGTGTTAATCATTCCGAAATGAAGTCGTTAGTTTATCATTCAAAAGGTTATTTATTTTCTTTAAAGTAAAGATGACAAATAATAAATAACAACGTATAGATGATACTATAATTAGTGGATCGAAGTCAATGGGAAGATCACAGAAAACCCTTGGAGAAAATGTTATCCACCACAAGGTTTCGTTATCTGAAGTCGAACTAGGGACCTTTCCCACTAAAGCCTGTGACAAACATCTTGGCATTTCAGCTAAGCGAATAAAACGCAAGCTCTGACGCGATGTTACCGAGTGCTAAGGGGTGTGGCTATGGCTAAGCAGACAAATTACAGCGCGATCAGGTGACAAAGGATAAACGTGGATGTGTACAAAATAAACGTGGCAATACCGCTGGCCTCTCATTTGCTCGCAGCATTTAAAGGGAACTTCGAGCGCCGCCTTCAAATGCCAAGATGTTTGTCACGCCGTTTAGTAGTAAGCCCTCTTCACTGAGCATGGTGCTATCGCTAACTACTTAAACGGCGTGACAAACATCTTTGCATTTGAAGGCGGCGCTCGAAGTTCCCTTTAAATGCTGCTAACAAATGAGAGGCCAGCGGTATTGCCACGTTTATTTTGTACACATCCACGTCTATCCCCTGTCACCTGATCGCTCTGTAGTTTCTCTGCTTACCCATAGCCACACCCCTTTACCACTTGGCAACGTCACGCCAGAGCTTGCGTTTTATTCGTTTAGCTGAAATGCCAAGATGTTTGTCACAGGCCTTAGTTCCTTATAAGAATCACCGTGCTCGTGGGTTTTATGTAGCATTTATTAGGATATACAATGTAGTCCTAGTAAACTATTGTATATTTATTTTTGAGTCAACTTATTATCACAATTAATTCATATAATAGCGATAATGCTACATTTTTAACAAGAAGTGTCACGTGTAAACCACGGGAACAAGTTTGGTTTATATGACGTGATATTTCTCAATTAGTACTCAAACCAGAAGTGGTAGTAGTTGTCTCTATAATGATCAACGAATTTCGAATGAATTTTGATCTTTAATAATCAACGTTAAAACCGGAAATGATTTTTACCACTTCTGGTTTGGGTATTACTTCCATCAACGAACCCGATTCCTAACTAACCTATATCTCGGGCAAAATTGATGGTGATCATCAGTAGTTTTTGAGATTTCTGTCTGCAGGACGGATGGACGGACGGACGGACAGACAGGTTAAACATAAAAAAGAGCTTTGTTAAATCAAGTTCCTTTAAAACTGTGTACTCAAAACTCGGAAAATTGCTCAGAGCAGATGTGTTCTATCCGATGTTGTTTCCATTTCGACGCCAGTTTCTTACGGTTATTCATCTTACCATATTTTCTAGCAATCTTTTTTTTTTTTTTTTTTATGGTTTTGCTTCGATTTACTCTCCGGTAGGGGTGCGCACGGGACCAGTCGAGGCAGAATTTTCCTGACAAAATTCGAGTCGAGACACAGCTCTTCCAATAGAAAAATATATATTTTTCGAGTCGAGACATCACTTTTACAGCACATTTTTGAGACGGAACAGTCTCAAATCTTGTCTCGTGCGCATCTCTACTCTCCGGACAACTTCTGACGTTTGTTTATATGGAAACACTTTCTCTTACCTTTATTCTTTCAACTATACACTCGAACTAGAAGTTATAAACAATCACAACTATGGTTATTACATTCTGAAATGTTTAAATGTAGAGGCATTTGTATTTAAAATGTATACTGTCCTTGTTAAGAGCCTGACTTACTAAAAATAACACAAGATTCACCATTTTTCTTTTGCTCGTTTATTCATAAATGAGAGGAGGTAATGAAATGCAACTTGCCACAATCATAAATAATGTTATTCTGCAACAAAAAATATAAACCGAAGAATTTTCAGTGTTGCCATTCATAGAAATTACAAAAAAATAAAATGAAATCTTTAAGTTTAACGTCCCACGATTATGCCGGTTAGGCTAAAGAACACGGTGATAATGAGAAATGAGTGAAATGGTGGAATGGAGAAAGTGGGAGATCCCAGAGAAAACCCACGAGCACTGTGTTTGTCCACCACAAAGTTCACACGGCGCGAGCTGGGATCGAACCAGGGACCTCAAGCACCGGAGGTAAACGCTCTGCCACTGAGCCACCGTGCCCCCATAGAAATTACAGTGCTGCCAGAAAAAAATACAACGCCCCTAAAATCTAAGTTGCAGCAACTAGAAGAACGATCTCAACTGCATTTGGTTACGTATCATGTTGTTGTGGTATCCTGTGAACTACTTTTTAAATAACATTATTATTTAGTTTTGAAAGCTGTATGTTAAAACCGAAACAAATGATACGTAACCAAATGCAGTTGAGTTCATTCCTCTAGTCGCTGCCTTAACTTAGAATTTAGGGGCGTTGTTATTCTGGAAACACTGTAATTTCTATGGATGGCAACACTAACCATTCTTCAGGTTCATATTTTCTGTTGTAGAATAGCATTATCTATGATTATAGTAAGTTGCATTTCATTATCTCCTTTCATTTATGAAAAACAAGCAAAAGAAAAATGGTAACTTTTGTATTATTTTTAGTAAGGCAGGCTCTTAAGTGGGTGATATGCTGGCCCGAAAGGATACAGTAAGCACGATAATAAGAATGGAATCATGAATTACTTAGATTTAACCATTTAAATATTTAAATATGAGAATTTGTTCACAAAACATTAGTATAGCAAAATAGGACGAAATGTTTTACTCTCAAAACGAGAACGTATCCATGCAAATGCTGATGTTAATGATATTGACTGGAGCAGTCAGAAAGAATGAAATTATGTTTAATCTTTTAATACTGACGCAATATGTTACGAGCACAAACATCGTGAAACATAGCTTCGCAGACTGATTAAGTTGAATTTACCACTTGGTTTCTTTAGAAATTTTCCATTTACTTTTGTGTTTAGGTGAACATGAAAATGATCTTCACTTTTCCCACAAAACAGTTCTGGAAAATAGGAGTTTTTAAAAGCTGCGAAAAGTTCCAAAAAAATATAAATAATGTGGTTGCTGTATAATTATTTTTTTATATTAGTTTCATCTATTTTGGTACAGATATACATTTGGATAAAAATAATGGTAGTGTTAGTAGTTAGTGGTTAATTTATTAGAAATAACAATGGTAATAACTAATAACGTAAGGTCTACGGAAGAAAAATCTTCAGTTTGAAATTTGTATCAAGAATTATAGAAATGGTATCCGGTCTTCCATTTTGTTCAACCTTGCAATATTAGAAACATCGGATGATTAAGACTAGATCTATCGAAACTGCATTGTAGTGTTTTGTACTTTCTAATATTTATTAAGAGTTATGGTAGGCCTACTACTATGTGCATTATCATTTGTATATGATGAAAGTGACTAAATATGACATTATGAAGGTTTTTTTTTTTTTTTTTTTTTTTTAAGGAAGAAACAAACGAGTTTTCGTATCACAGTGTGCAACTACGGTGGACTGGCAAACTATTAGAATTCATATTGAGACTTGAAGTAGTACATCTTTAACTTCTAGCTGCAATAGGAAATAAAATACAAAATACAGTAGAACCTGCTCTTCAAATGCTGAATCTATCTATCTATCTATCTATCTATCTATCTATCTATCTATCTATCTATCTATCTATCTATCTATCTATCTATCTATCTATCTATATATATATATATATATATATATATATATATATATATATAAAAGCCATTACTCGCTATTTCGTACTGTTTTTGTTGTATGAAATCAATATTGAAACCGGAAGTAATAGTAAAATTATACCGCTTTTTGTTTTGGTAAATTAATGTGAGTGAAGATATTATTTTCTTCAGTTGCTGAATTTATTCCAAAAACCGTTTAGAGTTATCCGTTACAATGTTTGTTCTATGATAATTAATATTGAAACCGGAAATGGTTAATTTCTACCACTTGCAGTTCGAATAATTAGGTAGCGGAAGAAATAGATCCTATTCTTGAATTGATGAATCTATTCCAAAAGATCGCTCCTCAGCACTTCTTCCGTTTTTGCTCTAAGGTGACCAACGTTGAAACCGGAAGTGGTTAATTTGTACAACTTCTGGTTTGAATAGGGAGTAATTACACTGAATCGGTTCAAAAAAGCAAAACAGCTGGTTGCTAACTTTTATTGCTTTTGCTCTTTGAAAATCAATTTTGAAACCGGAAGTAGTACATTTCTAGCACTTCCGGTTTCAGTAGAGAGATGTGCAAGTGAAGATATCTTTTCTTACGCAGAACCGATTTTTTTTTTTTTTAAAAAAAAAGAAAATCATATTGCATCTATTCTTTTCACACAACGCTACTCAGGTGTGCCACCGAGTTATGTCACTAGTACGAACGGAAATATAAACCAAGCAACTGATAGCTGACACCGACACCTTTTTTTATTTTTTTTATTTTCTTATCTTTCAATACCCACGTATTTTCTTTCTATAGTGGAACGAATGGGACCAGGACACAAGAAATATATAGAAATATAAAGCACCTAGCTACTAATAGGCTATATTAGACGTAAATCCGTGGCTTTAATTGAAACCACAGTAGGGGCTACGATGGCTCAGTGGTAAAGCGCTTACCTCTGGTGCGTGGGGTCCTTGGTTAGATCCCCAACCATGTAAGTTTGTGATGGTCAACTTCGGATCCGTCGGTTTTCTCGGGGTACTTCGTTTCAACCCACATTCTCATTCTACCAAGTGTTCCAGCATCATCATTCACTTGGTTTAATCAATCGTTTCCCTTAGGCCAACGGACGCACTTATGGGACGTTAAATTGAAATATTTCATTTCATTTTTCAAACCACAGTACCTACCACCAGAATTGAAACCCGGCCTCCTGCATAGGCAGCGAAGTTCAACCACTGGCGCAACTCACGTAAAAAAGTGCTATCTGTTAACATTTTTGTTCTATAGGGATCAACCCTGAAACTGGAAATGCTTATTTTCTACCACTCCCGGTTTGAATAGAGAGTTAACGAATGAGATGGCACTTATTCTTGGCACTGTATCACAGTATTCGTGACACTGTATCAATTCCCAGGAAAACGTGTTTCCGTTTGTTTGTTTATTTTTTTTTTCTTTTCTGCTCTGATACCTGTCAACAGTCGAACTAGCTGTTCTATAAGTGTACATATATTTCAGAATCAGTGGTGGATGTAACCCCGGGCTGGTAGGTCTAGCCCCCCAGTTTTTGAGTGACAAAAATAGTTGAAGCTATTATTTATATATTTTTGAAACTTTGTAGTAAATTCATGATATAATTACCTATCATAGTTTGGATTCGGGTTGGTCCCCGAAATTTTTACCTTCTAGATCCGCCACTGTTCTGCATGTCTGAAAACAGAGAGAAAGTTATTTATCCAATACAAAACAAAAGATTGAAAAGGTGTTTTACAGGAGTCGAGGGTGGGGTTGAACTCAAGTCAACAATAACAACTGGCTACGAGACGGGAATAAGTTATTCAAAGAATTTTTCCGTCCGAGTTGTTGCTTGTTACGACTGTGGGAAAGATAAAAGGAGCAAAAAAAAATGTATTTATTTGAGAAAGCATTTCATATGTAAAGTAAAGCTAAAGGTAGCGGCCTCAAAAATAAGTTATGCTGCAATGTATAAAAGGAAAGAGCCTCTCCGTCTCTAACATGACGAACAGAATACGAATGAGTTATGACAACACACTGTACACGTGGAGGTTCTTGAAATGATAATTTATGTTCTCCAACATGAATGGCAACGTCGTAACAGAATGGAAAGAGTACAAGCCAAGAATAGATAAAAGTTACCAGATTATTTATTTGGATGTTATTTCAGTACCGACTTCCCAAATAAGAATTTCGTTCTTACCAGACAGTTTCTGAAGTATGCTAATTTTCTCTGTACACCAGAGAAAAAAAGGTGAGTTTCGTTTCACACTGTGAAACCGGAAGTGTGTATCTCTCACTTCCGGTTTCAATAGATTGAAAAGATGGTAACAGGTCCTATTCTTGGAACGTTGAATCTATATTATTAAAAAAAAATTATCTATCTATCTATACCATAAAATTGAAAGTGACTATGTTTATGACTCTTAATCTCTTGAAACACCCTACCGATCTCGATCAAATTTTCAACATAAATGAGGTTCGGACATGGGATGATTTTTATCATTTCGCATTGACGCAACGTAGGGAAGGGTGCCTAAATCCATACCAAAAAACTACCTTTTGCTATCTCTTGCCGCTTTTGTTCTATAGAGATGACGTTTGAACCCGGAAGTAATATCTCTACCCTTTAAAAAAAAATAATGGCCGTGTTAATTCAACTCAATGGCTCAATGTTACCCTAGTTGTGTTGTTAACTTTTGACACGTGTCTGGTGCTACTTTAAGTCCACCGTATTTTGGGAGTAAAATGTTAAAATTATAGTCGCTAAATCAGTTACTTAACGTGGTGGCTGGTAGTATTGAGTTGTGCTGGTCACGAGATGAGAAATTTCTTGTGTCGTCTCAATGAGATGAGAGGCAAGACAAAAAGTGCCTTTTTTAAAAATTCCATCCCCAGGCCAAGTGGTATAGCGCTTACCTCTTCTGCGAGGGATCCCTAATTCCATCCCTAGGCCAAGTGTTAGAGCGCTTACCTCTTCTGCGAGGGATCCCTAATTCCATCCCCAGGCCAAGTGATAGAGCGCTTACCTCTTCTGCGAGGGATCCCTAATTCCATCCTCAGGTCAAGTGGTAGAGCGCTTACCTCTTCTGCGAGGGATCCCTAATTCCATCCCTAGGCCAAGTGGTAGAGCGCTTACCTCTTCTGCGAGGGATCCCTAATTCCATCCCCAGGCCAAGTGGTAGAGCGCTTACCTCTTCTGCGAGGGATCCCTAATTCCATCCTCAGGCCAAGTGATAGAGCGCTTACCTCTTCTGCGAGGGATCCCTAATTCCATCCCCTAGACCAAGTGGTAGAGCGCTTACTTCTTCTGCGAGGATCCCTAATTTCATCCCCAGGCCAAGTGGTAGAGCGCTTACCTCTTCTGCGAGGGATCCCTAATTCCATCCCCAGGCCAAATAAGTTTGTAGTGGACAACATCGGGTTCGTGGTTTTTCACGGGGTACTCCCGTTTCCTCCCACTTTCTCACTCCACCAATGATTGAATCATCATTCACTTGCCTTAATCATTGTCTCCCGTAGTCTAAACGTCATGTTTGGCATACATTAAACTGAAATATTTCATTTCACTTTTTGCAAACACTGTTTTTGTATTAAAATACAAATTACCAGTATAAAAACTAAAAATTGATCAAATCGTTGTACGAACACAGTGAAGAGCATTTATATCAACATTTAAACATATGCAAGTCACTACGCATTATTATTATAATAAATGTGATTTAAATATTATGTCATACCCTTTCTGGACCTCTCGTGACGTGAAAGACTTGTAGTTGAAATTTCCGGATGAAATTAAGAAAAAAATGAAGAGCACAAATTCATAAAACGAGACAAGATAGAGTAACTTTTCTAGAATTGAGATGAGATGAGAAATAATTCTTCGAAAATTGAGACGAGACTTCTACAAAATTACGAGATAAGACGGGAAAATGTTATTTCTTGTCTCGTCTCATCCTGTCGGCAACACTATATTCTTTTTTTAAAAAAATCTCTATCACTTACACTTTTGCTCTACGGTGGTCTAAATATTAAACCAGAAGTGTTTGACTTCAAGAAGAGATGAAATACTGAATCCATATTTTTTTTTAAAAAAAATAGTTCGTTGTCCTCTCTCACCTATTTTGATCTCATGCCTTTACCTATGCGCATCAAAGCTCACCGCCTTGATTTTCCCTTATTTTTTTAGCGGCTATTACATACGCTAAATGCCATGTTGTTAAAAAGCGTAGTTACTACATACGCTTAACGCAATACTGTTAAAAGTGAGCGTGTGTTGTACGTATATATACGCTAAACCGACGCTATATTGATCAAACTTTTGTGTGGAGAATCAAATAAAAGATCTCGGAGAAAAGATTTCAAAAATAAATATATAAACTCTTCATTAAAAAAAACTGGCCACCTACGTCTTTTTTTGAAAGCTTGTTCTCGCAACCATATCTACGAAAAACTTTGGCCTGATATTAAAAAAAAAAAAAAAAAAAACCTCTCAATTAGTCAAAGAAGATTCACATCTCTTGTTTGATTGAATGATTTAATAACACATGGGAGTAAGAACTCAAAGGTAGGTAGGTAACCACATTTTTCGTGTACTGTCTTTAGCGACACAGACAATAGGATAGGACTAACAGGGGAAAATTGTAGGTTAGTAAACTGCTTAAGTTGTTCCTACGTTGTAACTTGCCGCTTTGTCGGCTATTTGCAAACCAAGAAAACTGCCAACGTAACATCTACGAGAAAAATAAGATAGTAATTAGGATTGCTAGGTCGAAACTGTTGGATAAATGACGGTAAATGGTTGGTTGGACAACATAAACTGTTTGATAAGAGACGACCACTCATTGGGCGGCCAACATAAACTGCTGAACAAATGACGACAAATTGTTGGGTGGCCAATTGACCCTATAAATTGTTGGATAACTGACGGCAAATGGTTGATTGGCCAACATAAATTACTAGGTAAATGGCTGCAAATTGTTGGTTGGCCATTATAAAATGTTGGATAAATGACGGCAAATCGTTGAGTAGCAAACAAACTACTGGATAAATGAAGGAAAATGGTTGGTTCGCTAACATAAAGTGTTGGATAACTGATGGCAAATTGTTGGGTGGTCAATATATGTAAATTGCTAGATAAGTGACTGCAAATGGTTGGTTGGAAACCATAATGTTGCATAAAGGACAGCAATTTTTTTGGTGGTCAAGATCAACTGCTGGATAAATGACAGCAAATGGTTTGTTGACCAATATAAACTATAGGATAATGGTTAGCCAACTTACAATTTAAATTTCATTGGGTCAAGTATTTTTAGCTATGCTTTCGTAATTACCAGATCTTAGCCATGCCTACGTAGGGCCTACCAAATGTTCTGCTCAGGTAATGGCGGTCGGTATATCATCCCTCTCGAGACAAAAAGGCATATCTCATTTTCTTAACTTTTCGAGGATACAAGTTTAAACCTTTTCTCATTAATTATTCTATCGTCTTCTTTTAAAACTTAGTTTGATATCCCTCGTGTCAGGTATAGTAACTTACGAGATCAAATTAAATTTTGACAGAATATGATAAAATAAACTTACGATAATGTCTTTAAACTCGACTCCTGGAAAAGTTGAAAAAATGAGATACGCCTCTTCGTCCCGAGAGGGACGATATGAAGTACATACCGAACCAATAAACCTTATTGAGCTGAACAATATGCCATACTTGAGAATAAATTCTGATGTTGTTTTCAAGAATTATTGAAAAGCGAATTTTTTTTGACGCTAAAAAGCGTGTTATTCGTTGCCAATAGCAGTTTCATTCTGCTGGAAGAGCTGGTTTATTTATGCATACATTAATACTGTAAAGAAATAGCAGTGTCACGTGTACACCATGTTTGTTTGAGGTCTTATTTTTTGAAATAGATTACAGTGGACAAGGGATATACAGAAGGTTGATCCGTTTATATGTTGTCCGATTTTAAACCTCCTCTGCTCACAGAATAGACCGATCCGAATGATCCAAACAGCAGGAGAAAATCAAAGGCCTCTAGTATCGCGTTAAATTTGTGTATGGTGTGTGCAATCATGGCTCCCAAGGTGAATCGGTTTTGGGAAGTCTGCGTCATAGCACTCTTCCACGCCAAGTTTTCCGTGACACATTCAAAAACAATGCAGGAAAAACGGATGTACATTGGTGTCAATGACTGTCAAGAACATAATTAATCGACATAAACACCCAACACTTAATTCACCCTGTAAACGAAGCGAGTGAAAGCGAAGCGTTTTGTATTGTAGTGAGTCTACCTGCGGCTCAGAAGTTACCTCGAATGGCTCTGTATTAAAACTCACGTACACAACGTATGATACCAAGACGATTTCACGTGGTATAATCAATTGTGAACCGCAACCTATGTGGCAAATTAATGCTCTGGATGGTGTTTAAAACTCGTGAATATGTCTTTACTGCGGCCCATCGGAAGAAGAGAAACACCCACTGCAGGCTCCTTCACCAATGCCATTTATCAGGGAAAAGTGAAAATTTGTTACCACACTTGATGAAGCATAGATCAGATAGTGACAAAAGTCGAGCCTAATAGTAGGGGAGCTTAAGGCAAAAAAATGGTCAAACCCTGCACTTTGTGTTAAAAAGGTACCACTCGGATATGTTGTTCCCCTGATCCAACTAACCAGGAATCGAAGTGGCCCCACTCCGACAGGTGGCCAGAATCCAATATGGCGGCTATCAAAGATGGCCGCCTCTGCGAATTCATAGTGTTGGTTTTAGAGGCATATATCTCCTTAACTAATAGTCCAATCTTCACCATTCAAAACCTAAACGACGTAGAAGATAACAGGGTCTAATAAATTGGCAAAAGATTTTACCTAACACTGAAATTAACACCTACAGAAATTATTTAATTTGGAACTTTACATTTCTTATGATCGAGTTAACTCATATTTTTTAAAATAACAAGTAAACGGCTGGGATTATCGAAAAGGGTGTCGTATAACTTTTCAAAGAGTATTAAATTATCTTTCGTTTGGTGTATATTTCATTCAGATTGGTTAATAAACAACGAAGTTATGATAATTTAAAGATTCGCATTGAGTCAATTGATTTTCCCAAATGTCGAGCGAGAGTTCATTTACCGTAATAAAGCATCACTGATGGATACTGCATTGTACGAAACAAATCATTCTCTTGTGATGCGTTCTTCATAAGTCCCATTTTCACCAGAGCACAAGACAGTCTGACCGAGCCCGGTTATATGAATCCAATATGGCGGCTATTAATTATCATCCATAAAGATAAGTCTCTTTCGAAATATTTATTGAAGTATCTAGATTTATAAACAAGTACGACAAAGCAATAACAAACATTTTTCTCTCCCCCATCCTTCTGCCCCACTGAGTAAGTATGAGAAGGAATGAACTCCAAATCTTGTTTCGAAATACGTCAAAAGAATCGGATAGAACCGAGTGTTTAAAAAACTTGGAGTAATAACAACTGCACTATTCTCGAAGTGTTTCCATTGAAAGTAACAATGGCGTAAATCCCGTGTAATGTTTAGGCGGGAATAGTTCGGAATCACACAAAAAGGCAAAGTTCGAGGCGCCTACGCAATTCTTGTGTTACCAAGAAGTCGTCGATTCAAAATGAGTGATGTTTTTCAATTGTACAAAACACGGTTAATGACTATTATGAAGAAGCTTGAATCAGAAGAAATTCATAGTACAAGATTTCGTGAAAGGATTCTTCGTCACAGGCCAGAGCTAACAGCTCATCTGTCCGGCAGAGATGTTTTGCTTTCAGAAGGATCTGACATAATAAGTGAGCTGGAGGAAGACATAGATGAAGATGCTATGGCACTAAGTCGTGTTGTTAAGATGCTTCGAAAGGATATGGCAAACAACAAGAGTCATTTTGCAAGAAAATTTGAGAATCACTGCCAGGAAGATTATGTTCCTCCTTCACTAACTGCTGTTAATATGTTACTTTATGATTCATCTGTCACCCCTGATAGCAACGCAGTCAAGCAACTTCAAGGTTATCGCCTGATAGCAAGCCAACTTATATTTTGCAACTTCCATAGGAAAGCAGGCGATATTGAAACAGAAGCAGCAAGACATAAAGCAATCGCGAGCCACCTCTTCCTCTCTATGTTGGGCTGAGCGTGTATGCTAAAACTCGTAAAAAAAAAAAAAAAAAAAAAAAAAAAAAAAAAAAAAAACTCATAAATGAACTGCATTCACAAGACAATTCGTCTACACGTGTACAGGAAATATCTTCAAGTCTTTCTCAGTGCTTGATAAATCAAAGTGGCGAAATGGGTTTGGACTTCCAATCTTCGTTGAGGTATTTTAACCGTTGCAACATTAGATAATATTGACTACAATCCTTCTAGCACAACATCAAAGGATTCTTTTCATGGTACGAGCATTTTTATTTTCCAGCATCCTTCTAAAGATAACCTTGGCATTCGACGTGACCATGACTCACTGGATAAGTGAATATAAAAATGAGAACTGCTCCTGCTCTCCCCGATAATTATGCTCTAGTACAGAGATGCAAATAAGCAACAAAATTTTACTCACCCAAGAAAAAAGCTACTAACCTACATCCCACAATAGAAATAATTTACTTACCTTGGTTACGATATTAAATACTCGAACGCACCGATGAACCACTCGCCCCGGGCGAGTGGTTATTTGCATCCCTGCTCTAGTACCTCCTGCTTATATCACTAATAAGGAACCAGTTTTACCTCAACAGAATCCGCAGTTTGTAGAGAAAGTTCTTCCGCGAAATGGATTTTTCGCAGAAGAAAAAACTGGGAGTGTTGGCTTGAAGCATGCTTAAAAAATGACACTACTTGCACTTGGTCTGTACACCATGCCTCGAAAACTGAAACTCTGCAATTGCTAAGTATATGCTGCCTGCTTCCGTTGTTTAGGGAAGACTCTATATCTGTTGCTATGATATGGAATGCACGAAATGAATGTTGTACGGGAACTTACAGACAAAGTTAACAAAGGACAAGTTCCGGTTAACCACTACTTGCCTTGAGGAAACGAATTCAATGGAATTGGCCAGAGTTATATGGCGGAGATAATCAAATTCTGATGCTGGGAGGATTGCACATCGAACAAGCCTTCCTGTATCTTATAGGCAAATGGTTAGATGGAAGTGGTTGGGTAGAAATTTTATACAAGTCAGATGTAGCAACACCAGGAACCGCTGACAGGATATTGAAAGTAACTCACATTACAAAAACTCGTTTTGTCCATCAGATTACTCTGACAGTTTTACATCATTTGCTGCGTGATGCATATCAGAACTCTTCATCAGGGCAATCTTTCAATGACTGGTATACTGAAAAGGAATCTTCGTGTCCAACGTTTAAGTTTTGGATAATATATTACCGTCTCGTGATTTTACTCTTAATTTACATCAGAGTCATACGTCAAGGAAATTTTAAGCTCTACGTTGAAACACTGAAACTAATGGCAGAATTGTTTTTCGCAATGGACCACCTTAACTAGGCTCGTTGGCTTCCCGTTCGCATTTTTGATTTGAAGAAGTTGGAAGAAACACATCCTGAGATTATGCTTTCGAAATGGGTTACTTTGTGATAAGAAAGACATCAAAACCTTTCTCTGCAATAGCTATAGATCAGCTCATGAACAAAATAACAAAATTATAAAACGGGATGGCGGAGCGATTGGACTCTTACATGACGACAATGCTCTTGTGAAATGGATGACAACGGGACCAGAAATTAGTAGACTAATTAATGAATTCAAAATACCATATAAGGAATATGATCCTGATAATAATTGAATCCGTATGTTCAGCAGAAAAAAGGGTCTAATATGTACAAGGAATTTGTGCAAGGAAGATCAGTAGAATGTACCAAGCCATTCTTTTTCGCCCATGAAAAATATCTTCTCTAGTGCTTCATTCTTCCCTTCAAAAGAATAAAACAAATAGAAATGAAATAAAATTACTTAAGATGGACGTTGAGCTATTCTCTCGCTTACTACGCGTCAGTCAAACAAGACGACTTGATTTGGATGAATTCTTTCAGCACGAGAGTCAACTAATTCCACAGTCTCTCTGCCATAATTCACAATCCTCAAAAAAGTCCGACTTAGTCATGCTTGTAGAGAGTGAAGTCAACATCAAAGAAGAACACTTTCCTAATTCTTGTGATGTTTCGTTATTTCATGGAGCAATTTTGATTCACATTTTGCAACCAGTATCAGTGAAACATTTTGTGATCATTTCCAGTGTAATTTCTTCAAATATGTTCAAAGAGATGCAGACACATTCCATGCAGAGCAAGTGGATCTGACATGGGATAGATACTCTTCAAAGAGCATAAAATCTTCCACATGAGAAAGCAGGGGTGTAGGAGTAAGGACAAAAGTAACACCAACTACACCAATTCCTAGCAAGTGGAACGATTTCCTTCGTAATGACGCAAATAAATAAGAACTGTTCCTTTTTCTTGGAAAGTCTGTGTGTGAAAAGGAAGGAAGTAACTTTGAGGTAGCAACTAGTAATAGATATCACATAGAAACTTCAAGAAATCTTCCAACATTTTCAAACAAATCATCAGGAAATCATTTAGAAGAAGCTGATATTAGGATCATGTTACATTGCTTTGATGCAGCATTAAATGCACACAAGAAGATAGTTATCCGCACAGTAGACACAGATGTTGTAATACTTACTGTATCGTTTTTCCAAGACTTTGAGCGACACGGTTTAGAAGAATTATGGTTATCTTTCGGTACCAAGAAACATCATTGACTTCTCCAAGTTCATCATATTTCAAAAGCATGAAGAAAAGAAAAATCAACTGCGTCACGAGGCTTCCACGCGTTTATAGGATGTGATACAATGTCATACTTTCTCGGACATGGAAAATTATAAGCATGGAAAACACGGCTTTTGTATCCAGAGGTGACCACAGCTTTCCTAACTATTTCACACCCTGTAATCAACATAGGCAAAGATTGTTTTAATTCACTGCAACGATATGTTGTCCTATTATATTCAAAAACAAGTGAAAAATTTAAAGTTAATGAAGCCCGGCGAGAATTCTTTTTGGAAAAGGGCAGACCTCTTACTGCACTTTCTCCAAATTGTGATGCCTTGCTTCTTCACATCAAGCGTGCAGCATACCAAGCTGGACAAATCTGGGGCCAGGCAATAGAGAAGATAGCACATATTCCTTCACCAGTAAACTGGGGATGGACTGACAATGGAAGTGAACTTTCTCCAACATGGACTTCCATTCCAGTTGTATACGAAGCATGTAGGAAACTCTTTTTGAAATGTGCCTGCAAGACATGTACCCCAAGATGTCGTTGTAGAAGTGCAAGCGTCCCGTGCTGCTTTTTTGTTCTATGTGTAGGGGAACATGTGGAAAGGTGATGGAAACTGAAAACGAAAATCTAGACCAATAGAACTTTGATGTAAGTAGCACTCATTATTTTTGAATATTCAGTTGATCCACAGTAAATTTACACCACGTTGGAAACGTACCAATAAATAGATAAACTTAAATGTATGATTCTTTATAGAATAGCTTGTACACAAAGTAGTATTAACTGTTCGTCGAAATCATAAAACTGTTTGTACACATGGAAAATCCAAAAGGTATATTGTGAATTTCAAATTATCGAACCAAGTGTTTGTGTTGTGTTTCTGTTCTTCAATACGAAAGAAATTATTAAAGAATTCAAAAAAAAAAATATATATATTGCCTTATGTAATTTCCTTATAATATTGTAAAGAATATAAAGACAATGTCTATGGTTTAAAGACATGAACTTACTTCTTAGTCTTCCTGTGCAGTTCTCTTTCAATTCAGATGAAACAATAAAACTTTTCTATCGTTATGCTACGCACGTAATTTCTTAAGATATTCTTAAACTTGATTCATGTATAAAAGTGAATAGTAATAGAATAGGTGATATTACTTTGTCCGTATTCGTTTACAAATCTAGATACTCGGGTCAATATTTCGAAAGAAACTAATTTTTATGAATCATAATTAATGGCCGCCATATTAGAATCATAACCGGGCTTGGTCAGTAGGCCCGTAGTCAGCCCAAAAATGTGGGGGCCCCGTAGCTAGCCATATTATAGCTCATCACCATATTATAGTTCATTTGCAAGCCTACAGTGAAAATTTTAGGGGGCCAGCAAAAATTTAGGGGGGCGGCCCCCCTAGACCCCCCTGGATACAGACCTGTTGGTCAGGCTACTTTGTGCTTCTAGTGAAAGTGGGACTTATGAAGAATACATCACAAAAGAATTTGTTTCGTACAATGCAGTATCCATCAGTGATGTTTTATTACGGTAATTGAACTCTCGCTCGACATTTGGGAAAGTCAATTGACTCAATGCGAATCTTTAAATTGTCATAACTTCGTTGTTTATTAACCAATCTGAATGAAATATACACCAAACGAAAGATAATTTAACACTCTTTGAAAAGTTATACGACACCTTTTTCGATAATCCCAGCCGTTTACTTGTTATTTTAAAAAATATGAGTTAACTCGATCATAAGAAATGTAAAGTTCCAAATTAAATAATTTCTGTAGGTGTTAATTTCAGCGTTAGGTAAACCCTTTTGCCAATTTATTAGACCCTGATATCTTCTACGTCGTTTAGTTTTTGAATGGTGAAGATTAGACTATTAGTTAAGGAGATATATGCCTCTAAAACCAACACTATGAATTCGCAGAGGCGGCCATCTTTGATAGCCGCCATATTGGATTCTGGCCACCTGTCGGAGTGGGGCCACTTCGATTCCTGGTTAGTTGGACCAGGGGAACAACATATCCGAGTGGCACCTTTTTAACACAAAGTGCAGGATACTTCCCCTAAGCTCCCCTACTATAACGTACACGTCACAAGACTCAAAAAACCCATCCTGACTTCATCCGTCAGTACAAAGCAAGTTTCTTGAAAGGATTTCTGGTTGTCGCGGGATTCTACTATAAAGGGCAAGTTAAGGATTCAGCATATGCCTAAGAATTACAAAATCAACTCTGCATTTTATTAGCAACATATCTTCACATGAATTTATACAGAAGGTCTGGCCCATTTGTATGGAAATGTAATAAAGCAAGTTTGTGTGCATTTGGATAAGACCTCACATGCATCCCGTTGTACATAGAGATTTGTGCAACAGATGTCGGCAAACACTGGCATCCAGGCTATTTCCTTCCACGACACGACATACCAACGAAGACACCTGATGCCAGTCGCATGGATTTTTTTTCAGGTTTGGGCTACTCAAAAAAAAAAAAAAAGCACTTCCATGTCGTAGTGTCATCATTGTTCATGTCCTCTGGAAAGCCTGCCAAGAGGAGTAGCTTAAGATTCACGTTTCTGTACTTCAACGAAGCCTCCTACAATGGAGATTACGGTGCAGGGCTATTGCCAGGACACATGGTGGATCAATCATCTGTATTCTTGGGACTCTTAATTGATACGTTAAATCTGTCGATTTACAACAGGCTCTTCCTACATCTTTGCTGAATAGTGAGATTTTTTTTTTTCCTTTGCGCAAATTGTGGACGTACAACTATGGCATTCACGAATTAAAAGAAGAGCAAGCGAACATGTTTATGGACTGAACTCATTGCGTAAACAGGAGCTGATGAAATTGGATCTTGTATAACTACGTTCCTTTCTTTGAAGCCTCTTCTTCCCAAAACGCTTATTATGTGGAATGACTTTTATGTGACTCTTCAAAATAAAATAAATAAAAATTCTCGATATGGTTGACACGTCCAAATAGTGTGAAAATAAAAGAGAGAGTTCATAAATTTCCGTAGAGTGGAGTCTCAATGCTGCCTAGTGATAGGGATTTTGGCGACATCGAAAAGCAGAAGAGAGTGAGAGACAACGTTTTTCGTTTTCAAGAATGGCAAGATGTAATTAAAGATGCAAACGAGGATTTTAAAGACCTAAATTGTGCAAAGGGCTCCTTTATTATCAGGAAATCAGCATTGGATACAGGGAATTCGTTTTCCTTTCACAACGCTAGACAGATACTTTTTAAGTCGACAAACCTGATATTCCATATTTTAAGAACTCTTTAATGAGGCTGAGGAATTCCAAGCTGCAGACTGTCGGAGTAAATATATGAGTACCAGATCAGCTAGAGAAGTTTCAGATGTATTTAACTTTCACAGAAACACCGTGGACCGCTCTCTATTAATCCACTAAAGAAAACGGACCTATTGAAGATACTTGATGATATTCCGCCAAAGTATCATGATTTTTTTTTTTTCATAAGGATACAAATGAATCAGAAAGACTACCAGAATATCAGTGTGTAGATGATGATAGCCAAATCTTAGGAAGTTAAGAGTTTTTACACTGTTCATAACTCTTTCTTTTTAAATAGTCATGTGTGTTTGTATTTTCCTGTTTAATTTCTATGAGGAACAGAGCATTCTGTGCCCGTGAAAACATACATTTGCAGCATAGAGATTTTACATCAGAGTGTACTATTACTTTCAGAAGAAATCTGTTAATACTCTAAGGTAATATGCCATTTGTACTTTCCTCAAAGCATTCGTTAGTTGTTTGGATAAAAGCTTTCCATAAGTTATGCCTAGATTCGCGGGTAATCTTTTTTCTGTTGAATTGGACAAGAACGTTTCCGAAAAATCGTCATTATCACCATAATTATACAAATATCAAATAATAGGTTCGTTAGTAGTAGAGCCAATAGCAAAAAGCATGTTAAGTTGAAAACATATTAAGACTAAGGTAGTTTCGCTACAATTTAATTTTTTCATCATTTTTGTTTTTCTGGTTTCCTGAAAATTTTAAGAATTACTAGTTACGCCCTTATTCAATTTTACCTCTCAAATGAAGTTCTATATATACTATTGTTTTATCTTTTAGCATAATGAACCTTTTGTGAGTTTAGAACAACTTCGGGGGATCTCATTTGACCGTAATGGCGAAACAGATAAACTTAAAGAGAAACAAGTCATTAGAATGTAATGCGATGCGTCTTTGTTTAGCGATTCGGGGTTAAACTTGTATAATACATACAGAGGCTGCAAGGCAAAAGGAAGTTAAGAGATGGTGGGGGGAAACCTCCACATCTGCTATTTGTGTACCCATCAAAAGCGTTTCTAAACCCTTCAAGCGAATGTGGCCCGCGATGTTCTATCGATTTTCCTTCATTCATCAGATACGCAGGTCAGACCGAAAGAACTCACGTACAAAGAACCGACGCCTGATTACAGACTGAAACACGGAGAGAGAGAAAGTAAGTGAGCGTGTGACACACACACACAGAGAGAGAACGGTATAGGAGATAACAGAATATGAAGCCGAGATAACAATGGTCCGTTTTGAGCACATTGTTACCCTTCATCTCATTTATTAATCTTTCATGGTTTGATCTGAAAGAATCACAAATGACTATTTTTAATGAAGAATGCTCTCCCCCCGCTCTCTCTCTCTCTCTCTCTTTCTCTTGGTATCTCTTTTGATGTTTAGTTGCATTATTATCGACCAGGAACAGCCGAATTGGGATTTTTTTTTTTAAATATGTAGGGAGACTAAAATAACACATATGCCGTGAAATCAACAGCAACATATTAAAGACCGGCTTTATGATTAGACTTCACAGTAAAAGCAATTGGTAAATGATTTATAGATTGTTTTCGCCCTTTGTTATGTGAAATTTAAACATATTTTTGTTATCCCTTCGATACATAATATCTGGCTACGGACGCTTTTAACAAATGTTTTCATGTTTCATTGTCTGAACAAATATGTGTTAATTTACTTTTACACACACATTTATTTATACATGGAACATTACGCAAACGACGGAGCGTGCGTAAACACGAGTTTTTGTCAGCATGCCGGTTTTTATACTAATGTATGATATGACAAATATCTTAATGTCAGTAGTACCATGACGAAAAATAGAGCGCATATATATTTACTTCTATAAAAGAAATACAAAATTTTAGAATAACTATGTAGGCAATACCAACATACTATTATTATTATTGACAAAAGTCGAATAAGTAAATCGTAATTTCAGGAGTGTTCAGTAAAGTACTGATAGTAAAAATAAGTAGAGAACTACTGCCTCAACTTAATAATTAATTCGCAGATGTAGATAGTATTAATCAGCAAAAATCAGCAAAAAGGTTGATACTCTCTCTATTAATGGGTATACCTAGGTATATTTCACTAGGAGGCATATTCGTTTATTGACTAATATCAGTAAAGAACTTCGAGTTTAAATTGTTTCTACTTCATAAACCGGTAAGTCTTTACTTTAGGCAAGGCAGTGACAATAACCGATTCATCTAAACCGGTTCCCGCAGTTACAGTTACAGTTCCCAAGACGAAAGACAGAAAACAACGTGCCCTGCGGGGCTCTAACCCACCTTTGGCAATACTATGTGAATCAGGAACAGCAACGACATTATTGAGAAAATATGTATGTGAATAAGGAACAGTAAGGAATCAGTGACAATCTGTGAATAATATTAACAGTGATAGGATATCATTGCCGTGGTCAAAGTAAAGAGTTAACATAAACCTTGTAGAAGTATCCGAATAGTTGGAAGTTACTCACTTTTCTAGATCAGGACAGTAGGAGTCACGTTAGGTAAAATATACGCCATGTAACTTTCTTCCCTTAGTAATTCTAAAACAGGAATGAAAACTATAGATAATTTGAAGACCGTAGCGCCTAGAATACCAAGAGAAATGTTAGTTTGAATAGTAAGATTTTCTTTGACAATGTTTACAACAAGGAAATAATTGCGACCAAAGTTGTTGAGTATCAAGCAATTACTTCTTACATGTCCAAATTTCTTACAACCATATTTCATGGTAGTTTTTACTGCTTTAAAATATTAAGTGTGTTTAGAGAACGGAAAGATGTTTGTGTGGCATTTGTTGACATAGAGAAGACTTTTCACCAAGTGAGCTGTGAAATATTGATGTGAGAATTAAAACGGTTGTAACGGACAGAAGAAATGTAAGAAAAAAGATAAAAATAAACAAGTAGCAGCAAGTAGATTAGTAAAGAGATTAGACTGGAGACGTAATAGGCCTAGGTTCTTGCGACGTTTAATTGATTGCAGGAAATCATCTATCTCTACCAGTTACTGTTTTTACTCCGTAACAATCAACGTTGAAACTAGAAGTTTCTAGTTTGAATAGAGGATTATTAGAAAATATGGTCCCTATCTTAAACGGTAAATCGATTCAAAAAAAAAAAAAAAAAAAAAAAAACAGCCTTCTCACTCTTTCTTATTGTTTCTTGCTCTATGTAGATCAATATTGAAAGCGGAAGTTGTGATCGATTTCTGTCACTTCCGTTTTAGTAAAAACTTAAAGACGAAGATGAAAAGTATTCTTCGAACGCTTAATCGATTGCAAGAAACCACTTCTTATTCGTTTTTTTATCTATGATAATCAACGTTGACTTCTACTTACTTTCGATACACCGTTTTTCTCAATCAACGGACTCGATTCCAAAATTTGGTCCTCTATATCGTTTTTGAGTTTTCGTCTTCCGAACGGACGGACAGACGGGCGAACATGGCAAATGTTGATATATGAAGAAGTTTTGGTTGTGTACTAAATTCTTTTTTTTTTTATTTTTAAAAAAGAGCTAGTAACTGCTAGAATGGCTGTTGGTTCGAGAGACAATGAAAGCTTTTAGAATTGAAATCTTTCCACAAAGTAATAATTGCTGTGAAATATTGATGAGAAATGTTGTTTATGGGATTAATAACAAGTTTTAATGGAACATGCCAACGTATCTATCTGCACCAAAGCAAGCACTGAGAAGACATTTTATTTTAGGCGGTAAGAAAAAACATGTTCCCTCCAATTTTCTACTTAGAAGAAAAACATTGAATATATGTAACATTTCTACATTTTAATTGTATCCTAAATACCAATGTTTCTCATTTTTTTTTAAATTTGATTTTTAGTTTAGCGTTCCTTTGAGCAGTGAGGTTACATGGGACGTAGACAGTACAGCTTAACGTGGAATCTAAACCACATGGACTCCCGACGGGAATCGAACCCGGGTATCTCATGTCAAAGGCACGTGCGCTAGCCGCTTAGCCACTAGGGAGCTCTAATTTTTTCAAGTAGGGCGTACTTTTATTATTCAGAATGCTCCACGGATCACCATATCCGCCCGTAAAATTCCAAGTCAAGTCACCCAAAGCAAATTTATCATATTAAAAAATGAATATTTAGAGCATACACCAGTGTACTTATATCCTAAAACAGTGGTTTCCAACCTTTTTAGACTGATGACACACTTTATTGAACTTCCGTGACATCGTGACACACTTATTTCGTTTTATTATTAATACGTAGTATAAATTATATTAGTGTAAACGTGTAACTTTCCATAAAGTAGTAATTCTATTGTACCGGTACTACTAAACATGGTTGCTGCCTCTGGTGTAGTGCTCTCAAACGTGTCGGGTCGGGTCAGCTCAAGTCGGGTTACGGGTCGGGTCGGGTCAACTCTGGTCGGGTTAGCTCGGGTTGGGTTGCCGGGTCAGGCTACTCGGGTCGGGTCAGCTTGGGTCGGGTTTTTCGGGTCGGGTCAATCGGGTCAGGTCAGCTCGGGTCGGGTCAGTCGGGTTGGGTTGGGTCGGTCGGGTCAGTTCACTTTGGTCAACTGAGTTTAGGTTGAGCTTAAACTCGGCTGGAGTCGAAAGCTGCTGTTTTTCACTAGCTGCCTAATTAAAAATAGCAATTTTCAATTGATTTTATAGAAACCATAAATCTATTTTGAACACTTGCAGCTAGTGTTTTTATGGTAAATGCTTATTTTTGTACTTGTGTGTACTTTAATTTTTAAATGTGGAAGATTGATTGTACCAATCGACTTAATATTAATATCTACGCCAATATGTAGTCTAGATTTAGAACAAAACTAGAAGTTGTTTAAGCAAGGCCAAAAGAAAGATTGGATATGGACGACCAGGCCCAAGCAGGGCCGCGGTGGCTCTGTGGTAGAGAATTCATCTCTGGTGCATGGTGTCCATGGTTCGATCCCAGCTTGTGCTAAGTGGGCTTTGTGGTGGAGAAACGCCATGTAGTGGTTTTTTTCGGGGTTCTCCTGTTTCCTCCAACTTTTTAAATTCCACCATTGCATTCATTTCTCATGGTCACCATATCCCTTAGCCTCGGTGCAGAATCGAGGGACCTTAAACTGAATATTTCATTTTATTTCACCAAGCCCAAGAATATTGATACAAGAATAAGATAAAGATTGGATATGCAAGACAAAGTGCATAGTAATCTTGCTCTTGGCCTTGTTTTGGTGATCACCAAGTGGCGATGAGCATATTTTCTTGCTTTCCGTATGTTATGAAAGACCATAATCAAAATCACACTTGGTCTTCATTTGTACCGATGATGCGAGCATTCTTGGCTCCTGTATAGCATGAAAGATAACCAAGACAACGAAATGCAGGACCAAGACTTGACTGCAAGACAAAGGATAAGACGCAGTATTGATGACCAAGACCCAGGGAGCGAATTGTTTGAATTTCATTTGTTGGGCTGAAAGTGATGAAATAAAATTAGTACCTTATAATTAAATATCATACTGTATTTTTAAATTTTAAGTTACAAAATTCATATTATGTATCTTCTTACTTGCAACTATATATACTGTAAAATACATTTTAATTACCGAGAAAGGAAAATCAAAGTGGCGCGGGTCCCGGAATCATAAGAAACTATTTTGGAATGAAAGTTGAAGGGTTGGAAAAAATCACAGGTGTTCTCCCGTTACCTCAACCCTTATAGTTAAACGATTTCCTTTCGTCTCCTCCAAGGGACTCTTGCTACTGCCTTCCGAGAAGACCCCCGCCGTCGGAGCAGGTGATCTTGAATAAAAATTTCGTCACATAGAACTAAAGCAAGAAAAAAAATAAATTTCTCCCACGTCAGACATTGGTATCATTTATAAAAAGAAATAACCAAACCTCAAAAGTGCCAAATATTCATTAAGATGCATATACAAGTCTCCCGCTTGATCTAGCTAGTGGTTAACGTGTCAGAGTTCGGTACACGTGGTCCGGGTTTAATTCCCAATTGGAGTGCATTTTGGCGTTCACCCAGTGTCGTGACCATAGTGCTCTCAAAGGGGTCGGGTCGGCTCAGTCGGGTCAGCTCGGGTCGAGTTGTCGAATCAGGCTACTCGGGTCGGATTGTCAGGTCAGCTCGGGTCAGGTTGTCGGGTCAGGTCAATCGGATCGGATCACGGGTCGGGTCACTTGGGTCAGGTCTTGGAAACCACTGTTCTAAATATATTAGTAATTAAAATGCCTCTAATTTTATATTGTTATTAATACGAGAAAATACCCATTAGTTTATAGTACAAAAAATTAAGACTATCAGGAATATTTTATAAAATATATCTACGCTATATATAAGCTATTACAATTTATGTAATCTTTATGTTATTAAATTTTATAATCTATTACACTTATGTCATCAATACCTTTTTGATTCTCAGTTATAGAGTCTGATACGGAGTTCATTGGAGTTTTATTTTTTCCATCTTTTGATTAACCATGCCGTCGTACTCCGCATGATGTGTTCTCTTGACTCAAATCGGGACCATTTTAGTGGCTTTTTCAATTTAGCAAATAACCAAAAGTCACACGGGGCCATGTTGGGTGAGTAGAAAGCCTCACGACACATATGAATGTTGTGTTTGGCGATCAAAGCCTGAATCAAATTACGCAGACACTCTCCTCATGACCAAATATCACTGCTCAAGTTTTTCTGTCATAAAAAAAAAAAAAAAATCCGACGACCTTCACTACACGTCTTTACTCGTTGGCCGACTGCTAGCGATTGACGCTTTTTGCTGGCCGAAAAAAAATCACTACTGCGCATGAGTGTCCCCTCTACATCTACACTGAAGAAAGTGTCCCGCGCTTCATTGGTTTACGCGGGAAAAAAATAAGGTTCGATATTTTTTGAACACACCTCGTGTTTATATCGATATCCAAAGGTAAGAGTCGATAGAATTCAATTGAACTAAACAAATATTTATGTGTTAGCATGACTCTTCATGCGTACTTTTCGAAAAAAAAAACGAGAATAAAACAAAAAACTCAAGCTTTACGGAATCCGACCGCAGCGCTGCAGTAGAAGATTTTCAAAAGAGTACTTATTTTTTAAAAAAGCTATTTTATTTTTGCTTCTAGTCATACTTAACTTTCAAGGAAACTAAAGGAGACAAAAGAGAAAATAGCTTTTTTGTGCTAACTCTCAATCACAATTATATTTCAAAGAAAGTAAAAGATTCAGCAAAGAAAATAGCTATTTTGTTCTTACTTCCACGTCATAATTGACTTCCAAAGAAATCCGAAAGTGCAGAGAGGAAATAACTATTTTGTTGTTACTTCCATCCATACTTGGCTAATTTTCAAAGAAGCCAGAAAAAAGGCAAAAGAAATCGATATGTTGTTCTTACTTCTAGTTATACTTGACTAAGCTTTAAAGAAATCAAAAAAAAAAAAAAAAAAAGGAAAGAAATCAGAGGAAATATTTATTTTGTTTCTACTTCTAGTCATAATTGACTAATTTCCAAAGAAACTAAAGCCTGTGACAAACATCTTGGCATTTCAGCTAAACGAATGAAACGCAAGCTCTGACACGATGTTGCCGAATGCTAAGGGGTGTGGATATGGCTAAACAGACGAATTACAGCGTGATCAGGTAGCAAAGGATAGACATGGATGTGTACAAAATAAACCTGGCAATACCGCTGGCCTCTCATTTGCTAGCAGCATTTAAAGGGAACTTGGAGCGCCGCCTTCAAATGCCAAGATGTTTGTAACGCCGTTTAAAACAAAAAGTCATCACAGAAATTTTTTTTCTTACTTCTAATCGTACTAGTATTTGACCAACTTCCAAAGAAAATGTCTATTTTGCTCCTATTACCATTTATACTTCACTTACTTCCAAATAAACTTCAGAGGCAGCAAATTACCTAAGATAAAATCTATCCTTAGAATCCCAGAAGAAAGCCTGTCACTTCTCAAGTTCCAAATCAAAAGGAAATATCCCATCAAGATTGTAACATAATCTGTAGTATGTTTGTGCACTTAAGCATGATATGTGTCAATGTTGGAATGTGTGATTGGATAACATGTCACTGCATGTGTCATCAACGTAGCAAGACTAATGCATTCGCACTTTCTGTTCTTTTGAACATGCTTTCCGTATTTATTAGAGAGATCATTGTGTGAACCATTAAGGAAAGAATCACAACCTCATTCATCAAGATTACTCAATGACAGTCATCTCCTGAAGCCATCCAACCCTCTTCTCTCCCTCATCCTGTACATCATTAATCTTTTCCGTACACTTTTCGTTCGCCCAGTTCAACAGATACGATAATTACATCTCCTTCTTATAACGATTGACACAATTTTAATCACAGAATGAAGACAACCACTTAAGATAGAAGGAGAAGTTTCTAACTCTGTAAGTTAAGTATTTCGGAAGAAAAATGTATACTTAGTAGTATCCTAATTACTATTTTACCCTGTCAGATTCACGGTTTTAGACGGTACTTATCGGGTGCATTATTATATCAAATTTCGTTTGTTCAAGATAGTTTGTTATTACGTAGGTCATAATTAACTTTGAAAGAAACTAAAAGAGGCAGCAGAGAAAATGATTATTTCGTTCTTACTGCCAGCCAAACTGGACTTTCAAAGAAATTCAAAAATGTTTAGAGAAAATAGCTATTTTATTTTGTTTTTACTTTCATCCTAACTATACTAACCTTCAAAGAAACCAGAAAAGAAAGGCAGCAAAAGAAATATTTTTCTTCTTACTTCCAATCATACTTGAGTAATTTTCAAAGAAACCAAAAATGCAACAGAAGAAATATTTATTTTATTCTTACTTCCATCCATATTTGACTGGTGTCGAGAAGTTTTAATCATTTGTTTTAAACAAAACAACCTTGGTACGAAGACTAATTTTTTTTAAAAAGATTCCGGGGCAGGTCTCCTCTCTATTGGGGGGAATTCCATACACCCTAGTTTCCCCGGTAGTCTGTCCCCCCAAAATTTATGTGTTGCTGACGCCAGTGATGAAAATTGATGATAAAAAGTGGCAAAGGAATATCCAATTTAGCTGAATAATACGTATGCAAAGCAATTTTTCATGATGTTTCTACAAAATGTGTGACACATGATATAAAAATCGTACCCAACTATACATAATATACTAACGTATTTTACTTTTTTTTTCAGGATGAGAGAGTATGTAGAAGAGAATGAGAAGAATGATCCCCTAATTCACGCCCCAGATAAAAAGAACAATCCGTGGGCTGAGAAGGGACGATGTGTTATCATGTAACGACGTATTTTAGTTGAAAACAAGAAAGAAACAGAGACTTCAGATATACAGTATATATATATTTATATCTCATACAGTTTATTTGAGAAAAAAACAGATTTCGACAAGTTTCTTTAAGTGAGGGAGCGAGACCGTTTAATTTCAAGTGATAAAAAGATGGGAAATGAAATTGATTGTTGATTTAAGTATGGAATGTAGAAGGTATTTGATTGTGATGGTTGCAAACTTGAATGAAGTATTCATTTCTTTAGCATTCATGGAAGATTTTTATTATTAAAGTTTACGTTACATCGTCAAAAAAAGAATAAATAAATATGTATTTATTCATCATTATATCATATTCCTCTTCATAATATAACAAGGTATTAGCTATGTTGTTTACACTATTTACCAGTATGTGCAAGTATCGAGTAACCCTTGTGTGATTTATCAAAGTAATTAAAACAATTAGTGTGTTACAAAGATCGTAATGGAGACCTACGCATTACACTTATTATCTACACGCTTTTTGCCTTTCATAAATGTTGCTGAAACTAGTCATCCATATTCATTAATTTGCTCTAGTCGATCATAATTATTGTTTTTATTCTAGAATATGTAGTCTTGTCTTTTTTAAAATATAAAGTGACCAATGTAGATCTTATTAAATGATAGAAACAATACTGGATTTCATAAACTTTAGAGTATTCTAAATTTCACACATTTGTAGTGAAGAAAATTTAGAACAAAATCCACTCTGGAACAAACGTTTAAAATATCTAAGTATAACGTTTCACCATTGTATGTGCGTATATGTATGCAGCAATGATATTATACTCATTCTAAAATGAATTTTACAAAGAATTTTTCAATTGGAATTCAGGTACATGTGTACTTAAACTGAATTTCTTCTATCTATATGTTTAAACGATCAATAGATGATTTAAATATCTTGCATCACTGCCATGTGCTTATGTTGATTACTTGAATAACATTCATCTGTATGTATATTCTTCCCCTTAATACATGTTATTTCTTTGTTTCAAGGGTAAATTTACTCGTGTTCACATATCAATATAACTTCAATTATTTGCAGAGTATGGAGTAATTAAACAAATAATTACGGTACTGCTTCTGAAAGTTTATTTTTTACCTTTGTGTTTTAATACACCATCTCAATGCTCGATCAAGATTTCATTTGCTCTGTTAATTGCACGTCTATTAATTACATTTATTTGTAATTAATATGCAGTAATACAAAATCCTAACAGTGGTGATTTACACAAATTATATATAATTAGGTTCATATTTACTTTAGCACAGCATACGTCTATATTTTGTTTTAATCTAATACTTAAGAAAGAAATATGAGCATGAAGATATTAATTTCTGTTTATGACTTCAATGACTATGAGGGATGCGGTTGTGGATGTATTGAAACATTACAAACGAAAGAAAATGTAAAAATTTTCTTAATTATGTACAGTGCATACTAACAAAGTATTAACATGATACAAATGTTCTCTATCACTTTATTATAATACAGATCGAAGTGAGTTTAAATTCTTCGAACCTTACTAATTTATAGTTATTATTTGTATGTCAATCAAAAGTAAGTCTGCAGTAATAATGTAATGTCACTTATAGTGTACATTGTGATAATTTTTCCTGATTTTTTCACAACACTATTTAATTTATATTGATCAAAGGTAATCTTGCACTCAAAATTGTGCATTATGTTTAATCAAAGCTTACTACAGCAATGCAACTAGTCCAAGATTTTTTATGTAAACGTTTACACGCTTTCGGCAAAACAATAATTTTGGTAATTTTACGATTAAAATTAGTACAGGAAAGAGGGATATGGAAGATATTAATTTGCATCGACATTGTATT
The DNA here is from genome assembly GCF_964235325.1 of Thermobia domestica. Lineage (NCBI taxonomy): Eukaryota > Metazoa > Arthropoda > Insecta > Zygentoma > Lepismatidae > Thermobia > Thermobia domestica. Next base: position 227,776,077 of record NC_137464.1, on the reverse strand, counting down.
TTTCGATAAGTTAGAAGATATGTGTTTTATGAGTACAACAAGGCTACACATGCAATTTAAACACTAGTGCCATAGAAATCGTACTAATGGAATAATGTAAGAATGATTTCTTATTTTATGTTAATTTTCTTCCAAAAAGTCTGTGTCAAAGAAGGAATTCTATATTTTTGGTGCACGTTGAAACACACAAAATATTATAATGAGTATAACACTAAAGCACTATCCATTTTCGTACGAGTGGCACCATAAGTCTTGATTACAAGAATATTGCACAATACAGTGTGCACTGTCTACTTATCTTGGTTAGCATCTTTGACGAACACAATTCTCCAAGAAAATGACGCATGTATAAACTGTGAAAATAGAGACTACATATGTGTGAAACGCAATGGTTCTGAATGACATTATTTACAAATATCAAGGAAAATCAAAGAATAAATTGGAAAAGATTGTTTTGGTTTTGTATATATAACGAACCAGACTTTTTTTCTATGTTCAATCACACTTTTTCGTCCTATCTGCTCCTGCATTTTTAGCACTCTGATCCTTTACGCAGCTTTCATGGCTTCGAACTCTCTGGGTCATACATTTCCGATGTGATACGAAATATATCCTCACCTGCAAGAATAACTAGTAATTACAGGTGAAAAGCTGCTAATGGAGTTCATATAATTTTAAGGCATTATCAGTATCGTATGTACCCATTACTTCGGCCAAAAACACTTCATCTGCAACATATAGTGATGGTTACTGCATAAATGTCAAGTCTTAAGTAAAAAGTATTACTATAGAGAAAATTTATAAAACAAATTTGTGGCCATCATAATATTTTAAATATTTTCAAAGATGAGAGTTGGAAATGTAAAGAATCGAATACATGAAACATTATCCCAAAAGTAGCACATGAGTTCTACAGAAAAATCTACTATTTTATTATTGTCGACATCTCGTCAATTTGCATGGTTTTATTTTTTTAATTGTGCAGATATTCAATTAATAGATCGGCAATAAGAACAATACCATATAGTCAGTATTTAAATATAATTTAATTGTTTTGTTAATTTTTTTTACTTTGTTCTGTTATACTTGTAGAATCTATATCAACATGATTATTTATAGTTGTTGGTATTATAATAAAGTGATTTAAAAAAATGTTTTCATGTTTCTGTTGACAGTGTTTGTAAGATTTAGTAGAACAAAAAGACAGTGTTTTGAATATAACCTAAAATTACAGTACAAACTTATTTATCAAATACATAAATTTTCAAGTACAGAAATGTACCGGTAGTGATATAAACAATACCAATCATACAACATAGCTAATAAATAAGTATTGCTAAGGTCATTGAACAAAGTGAATAAATAATCAAGATCTGATTTACTACAAAATTGGCCGCAATGAATAAAATTCCCTATCTGAAGAAGCAAGTAAAACTCTGAACAGTTAACTTTTGCAAAAAAAAAAAAATAGTTTCTAGTCATTATATGATGTCTATAATTAACAAATTAAATTTAATAATAGCATTTGCATTAAAATTTGAAACATTATTTGAAAAGTTACATAGCACATTTTACAATAAATACTTTTTATTAGTATCAAAGGAACAGTATAAATGAAGCAATAAGTCGTAATAGTTAAACAATCGTGGAAAATTAGTTTTTCATATCAGGTGTAATAAAATTTTTCATCTGGCATTAATGAAAATTGATAGTGACAGAAACTTATTGATTCATTTCTATTTAATTTTATTTTTTATACTTGTTACTTATAATTGCAAATGAGTATTACTAGATAATCTAAATCTTCAGTAATATATATGTCCAAACTTTTTCATGAAATTATCGAAAATAGAGTTGTTTATTAACTGTTTGAAATTACAAGTATCTTAATTAAATTTAACAAATATTTGCATATTTAAATATATGCAATATTTAAAACATATATTCTAATGATTAAAACTTAACGAATATAATACTTTATGACTTTTATTATGCTCATGGACTTGGACAATCACCTTGAAATTCTTTAATCGGTGTGCGTTATGCTAACGTTGGAAAATATAATTTCAACTTTAATTGTATTGTCTTGATATACTGATCGAATGTTTTTTCACAATATTAAACGTTGAAACATCTACATGTTACACAAAATTTAACATTGTTAATATAATTTCTTCTAAATATACGTGTAAAATTATACCCACGATAAGAGTTTAATATTTTACAATAAGAATTATATGGAGTTCAAAATTTTTAAACTTAATTTCTAATATAAATCTTTAAAGAAATATTTTTTAAAATAGAATTTGAATACTGCACTTGGAAACATTGTAATAGTTGTTATTGTACTCACATAATGTAACCAATAATACTAGTATCTTGACGTAACTTATTATTATTTATTAATATTTACGATAAAATAATTAGATACAACTCTAACCTATTTCAGTTTTGAATAATTTTTAGTAAAGGCTGACGAAGGAAATAATATAATTTTGAAAAACGGTACAAGTAAAAATATTTAGTATTTTAAGCAATCATAAAACATCCTAAATAATATGAATATTTCTGAACCTAGATTATTAAAGTTTAAACTATTATATGTTGCTTTCAGAGCTGAATATTTTATAAAAAATGATGACTAAAATGAAACCAAATATTGTGATTTTGTTAATTTTATTAAAATTACTCACATTCTTATTTCTTTAATGAACTTGTTTGGGATATACACATATATTTTAAGACAAAAAAATTAAAATGCAGTATGTATAAGAAATATTAACGCTCAAGCAACACACACATGGTCGATATACATCATACTCTTTCTGTTTTATACAATTTGTTTTGTTAATGTGAACTGTTGTGTTTGAAAAATTGAGAATTGTTTTTTTTATAGCATTGTATTTGAAAAACTACAATTGTAAGCTTCAATATTAGGACTGTGGTGGATCTTCCCCGTATAAGAAATGAGCACGTGTGGTTAATCCTAGATTCTCAGTAGTTGAGTGATAACTAATTGCTCACATTTGGTGTGAAATATTTCTAGTTCGATCCCAGACCGTATAAAGTTGGAATGGATAATAATGTGTACTCCCATTAAGTCCTAATTCATTCCTCAAATTCTTCAATCATCATTTACACCTATATATGATTCATCTTTGTCCTATAGGGTATACATATTGTGGTTTCACTGAAGTTTAAATGCATAATTTAAATTCTGAAATTTAAACTTTAGATATCTATATATTCCTACACTATGACTCAATGTTGAGCACTTAGGATGACAAACATTACCACAACTATTAAAATAAATTTTATAAGTTCAGCTTTGGAAATTTTAACCAAAAAATGTCAATCAATTAGCGTAAGGATTTCTCAACCTTGAAAGCACACTATGTACATTTTGGCTGAACTGACAGAAACACATATGATTAAACACGGGACCAGAATCGACTAATACTATAAACTCATATGAAAAAGAATCAGAATTTCAGCAAAAGTTTTAAAAAAATGACTGTTTCTGATATATATTGGCTCCGTAAACTAATGCTTGTATTCCTTGAATAATTACAGATTTACTTTAGAAACCAACAATATTAATTACATTATGAGAATTTCATGTATGTTAATTTTAATTACACATACACTTGAATTTCAAAAACTATGTAAAGTTATTGGATATTGTCAATGAAAATCACATTTGAAAGAAATGATTGTCATGTTACAGCGTTAGATAATTTTAAAACGAAGTACAAATATAGATACGTACATGTTTAAAATCTTCATAATTTTCGCAAGGAAAAGTTTTACCTTGCCTACTTCACTTCTGAAAAGAATTATATAAACAAGGAAGTAGGATCTAAACTAGATATTTTGAAATTTATTTTGTGAGTTCTTGACATATCAAAAAAGTTTACATTGGAGGTTTCAAACAGATATCAGTAAGATTCATTGCTCTTTAGGAGCAATCTTTGCTGTTTTCTGTAAATGCAAGTTGAGATTTCAGATTCTAATCAAATTGTAAAACATAAAACAATAAATAATAATAATGATAAATTAATAATTTAGTTCCCTAAAATGAATAGCAAGTATAAAAATTGAAGACAAACAATTTGCTGAGCAAAATAATATATTCACATTTTAAAAGTACATACTTGTTACAGTTTCGCCAACTAACACTTTGGCTTCATCAGACATTATCCACTATCCACATTGAAACCAAAATGTTGGCGAAACTGTTACACGTATGTAGTTTTTTAAATGTTGATATATTGTTTTACTCATCAAATTGTTTGTTTAATTATATACAAAGCAAAACTTATGGAAAAAATTAAGTGTCACAAAATTTTTAGCAAAAAATATCTAAGATTAAATTGGGAAGGACTAATATAATGTAAGAAAGATATGTACACATTACATTTCAACTTCTGAAGGGCTATTTTCATGTTTTAATACATGAATCATACGTTTCGTGTGCGTAATAATTGCCATAGCTATATAGATACATGATAAGTTGTTTGAGAATTGAGTTACGTATATTAAGTTTTGTGATGCTAGCCACTTACGAATTTCAGTTGTTACAGAATTCGATTATCTTGTATTTTCATGAATAAAAATGTATTTATTTACGTAAGAGATTCCTTTAAGGCTGATTAATAGCAGAAGTATGTAATGTATAGCTCATGTAATGTAATCAATAATTTATATCAAAACCTGTCCTTTTGTGTTTTCTGTGCTAATTTTGTTAATATTATATCCATTCTACGTAATATAAAAATAAAAAGGCAGTAGAAACAGCAGCAAAAATATGTCCTCTTCACTTGTTAGGAAAGAATTTTACTAAACGTAAATAATTATCATGAAATCATGTTGAATATAAATTAAAACTCTTACAGTTGTATGTCAGACTTCTAAAATTTAGACTATTTCAAAAACGACGAAATTGCTTTGTTTTACATCATAAACAGTATTTTGGATTCTTAGTAATACGTTATTTATTAAATTTTGTATCTTCTCTTCTAAAAACAAATTTAAAAGCTATGTGTTTATATAGGTGTTTTTTTAATATATTGAATCATCATGTTATTGTACATATTTAAAACAAAAAATCTGTGCTCATTTCGAGAATAAATGTTATGAATTTACAACTACTATAAGAGGTTTTTCTTTCGACTTGCTGATTTTTAAAATTATTCGTCTTATTAAAAAATACTTATTAAAAATACACCTGAACACAATTTCATAAATTTATATTTATTTATTTATTTATGAAGATTTGAAAGTCTGTGTGGTTCATATCCACATGTAACTAAACAAATTGCAAATACTCTCTTTGTATAGCGTTTTGACACCATTTGTAAATATCTTAGTATTATCATGATCAACTCATGGGTAAAAAAAATAATGTAAACATATTTCAAACTCAAAATTTGGATGATCTGCTTGGATGTGGGTACGTACTATGATTTTACTGCTAAATATTTTACGTACAGAGTTTCTCACAAAACGGGGTTGAGGATGCAACTTACACTACTGAAATATTATGAAGTAAAATATAATTAATAACTAAAAATGAAAAATTAGTAACGAAATGTTAGCTTAAAAGTGTATAATTTATGTAATAGTGTATTTTTAATGAAGTTATACTATGGAGATCAAGAATCATTAGGATAGTTTAAAAGCAGATAATGCTTTTGTGTGAATATATATTACGAAAACGTAGAATGTAGCTATAATGTTCGGAAGATTGTCTCCCCTGATTTTTATACTAGTGAATTTCATTGTTTGAAATTTGATGAAAATTATCTTGGAATTCGGATTTTTTCCGGATCCGTAAATTTACTTTGGATTACACTCACTGCGACATCTAAAAAATCATGACGATTCAATTTATGCCTTTGCTGTAACGAAGTATCGGGGTTGTTTTTGGGAAAACTTATATTATTATTCTTTTCAGCCCTCCATGTTGGTCTAGTGGCTAGCGCGTGAGCCTTTGGTGTACGTGATCCCGAGTTTGATTCCCGGTGACAGCCTTTGGAATTTTAACTGTGCTCTATATTACGCTGTTCATGTCCCTGCCCTTAAAACTTCAATGGAAATTAGTAAAATGAATTAAAAAAATAGTAGTAATTAGGGAAATTAAGTTAAAAACAAAAGTGGCGATATCTATCACATGTGATCCCAGGTTCGATTCCCGGCGGGAGAACACAAAAATTTAATTTCACAATCATTCACTTTCATTTATTATGCGTCTCCTTTAGCCTAAAGAGCATGGCCATGGGACGATAAACTTGAAAAAAAATTTAGACCAACATTTTGAGGTACCTGTGAATACAGTATATTTAAGACGATATTACACGAAGTCAAGAGGGGTTATTTCATCCAAGTGTAAGCCAAGCAGTTCGGCAGATTCAATTCAGTTACAACAGTGAACAACACCCAGAAAAATCAAGAATATTCCTTGATCAGTTACGGGGAAGGATTAACCATCTAATTAGAACATACCAGTAGCGTGATTTCAGGTTTTGTTTGACGTAGGGGCACGAAGCAAGAGACCCCGAAATATATGTTTCACGTCTTACATTAGTATATTACTATACTATATAGACCTACTATTGATTTATATATATATATATATAAGGTCATTGCATCGAATATACGCCCCGGGGGAAAATGAGCACTTCGTAAGAAAACGGAGAGCATGTGACAGAAGTTGCTATGTTAAGTTGTTGTTCTTAACTGACAGGGAGACGTTCATACCTCTGCTATGTGTTGGTGCACAAAAAGGACAATTTAGTGTATGAATATGTATGTGTGGCATCAAAAAAGTGCCAGATTAATATTAAGTGTTTGTGCATTGTGCTTTAGGAGAAAAAAAAGCAAAGATTATTGCGACTCCGGTAGCCACCGTGAAAGCAATTCATGGTTTGCACAGGGAGTTGGCAATTTTCGGAGCAGCATGCTAGTTTCACTGCAGGGCGACATAAATGTGTGTGTACTGTGATTGGGGAAATACGCGCCCTGCTACTTTGCGGGAAAACGCGCACCCTGTAGAACAATAAGATGAGTATAATTCCCCATGAAACTGCAAGACGACTACACCAGGAGGTAGTCTCTGGAGGTGAAATTAACCTTTAAAAATCCACTAATGTCTTTTGTTATTAGATTTCGAAAGAAACACTACCTATTACAGTCGTTACCATATTACGACTTCAGGAAAATTTCTATGTAACTTTTCATTTCGTGGTACCCAGACCTCTTTAGACCTCAAAACGGGTTGCAAGAACCTGAGTGGCACTCAAATTTATAATATATTTTTTCAGTATACAAATGTCGGAATAAACCTCAGGCTGTAGACTTGACCGAAAAGAAATTTGTTTACTTTCTTGTGTGTATAGTCGCAGGGATAAATCTGCAACTGTTGGTACGGCACTCAACGCTTTTCGTGCAACTAGTACTTTTCTGTTAAACGCAGATACTATTCCTGCATATGTTTACAGTCGATCTGCGGGTTTACGATCTCCAACAGAAGAAGACAATAGCCAATGCCATCAGGAGAGCCAGGTTGTACAAAATGTGACTAATGAGAATGCATCATTGCCTCAAACTGAACCCAATGTATTATGCAGCAATGTTTCATGTGTATCCGATGACAACAGTTCTGCATCTCAATGGCCATCGCCAACCACGTCATTTGCGTCATTGCACCCATTGCCACACAGTGACACGTCATCTGCTACTACGAGGGCTGCTATATATATTTCTGGCCTAATAATGAAAATACGAATATTTATCAACGAAAATGGTTTTATTGTTTTTCAAAATATTCTCCATCAAGATTTATACACTTTTGCATGCGCTCAAACCAATTTTCGAAGCACTTTTTCCACTCCGATTGAGACACCTCCAAAACATGGTTTTTGAATGCTTCAACAGCATTTTCTGGCGACGAAAATCGTTGACCACGCATTTTTTTCTTGATGTGTGGGAATAAAAAGAAGTCATTGGGTGCCAAGTCAGGGCTGTACGGCGGATGACCCATCACTTCGACGTTTTGGCCGGTCAAAAATGCGCTGGTTTGAGCCGATGTGTGAGAGCTCGCATTGTCATGGTGCACAATGATTCGTCTTCTCTTGTTCATTTTTCGAATTTCTCCGAAGACTTCAGGCAAACAAATGGTGGTGTACCACTCAGAATTGACCGTCCTACGTTGCTCAAGCGGAACAGTCGCCACATGACCAGTTATGCCGAAGAAACAGGCGACCATTTGCTTCGAAGTGCTTCTTCCACGAACAACTTTCGTTGGATTTGGCTCGTCTTGGAAGACCCACACGGTCGATTGCTGTTTTGTTTCGGGCTCATACGCATAGATCCATGATTCGTCACCTGTGACGATCTTATAAACGTCTTTTGAAGCACCGCGATCGTATTTTTTCAGCATTTCTTTACACCAATCCACACGAGCTTTCTTTTGAGCGATTGTCAAATTGTGCGGGATCCAACGAGAACAAACCTTTTTTACGGCCAGGTGTTCATGCAATATCGAATGTATGCTGGTGGAAGAAATGCCTAGGCATGCCTCTATCTCACGGTAAGTCACATGACGGTCTTGCATTATCAGTTCACGTACGGCATCGATGTTTTCTGGCACAACGGCTGTTTTTGGACGACCTTCACGGAATTCGTCTTTGAGCGAGCGTCGGCCACGATTGAATTCGTTGTACCAGTTTTTCACAGTGCTATAGGATGGTGCTTCGTCGCCATACAAAGATTTAAGTTCATCGATGCACTCTTGTCGTGATAATCCACGTCGAAAGTTGTGAAAAATGATCGCACGAAAATGTTCACGAGTTAATTCCATTTTTTTGCCAAGTTGATTTCTTCAAGTACCTGTAAAAGAAAAAAAAATTGTCGTAAGTCAAAAAGTTCTGAGTACATTTATGCTACAAAATGTCAAACTTTCCAATGGAAATGTCAGATTGCACCTGGCAACACTTAGTGTTGCCTAGGCCAGAAATATATATAGCAACCCTCGTACGGGAAGAAAACGTAAAAGTGCTACTGTTCTTACATCTGATCACTATATGACTGTGCTACGTCAGGTAAGACCTACTAAGGCTACTGCTTCAGAAAGAAAACAGGAAAGGAAAAATAGGAAAGTCACAAACACATCGCATTGCGGGGCCATTCATCATCGGCAATTTGTAACAAAAGCAATTATTGCGGTGTCTGTAATGGATACTTTTACACAAAAGAAAATGAACAAGAATGCATACAGTGTATCAGATACGCAGTGTGGTATCATGTTTCGTGCGTATCTGCCCAAGACATGATCTCCTTCGTCTGTGATCAGTGCCACAAATAAGATAGTTTTACTTCTTGTGATAGTGTTTTGTTTGTAACTGTTCAATTCTTATTATACCTACACAAGAGTTTGTTGACATTTCAGATACTCCTTTCCTATGTTAGAAGTTATAATACTTGAAAGAAGGATTTTGAACTACGTTTATGATTTATTAATACAGGGAAAGTACTTTAGTGGTAACAAAAGATCGTTTTTGTGTTCCAAAGAGAAACAAATTAAATGTACGTTTCCTTTCATAAAAGTTTCTTCATAATTTCTTGGTATTTTCATAATGTAAGTTTGCAGTATTTCTTCATTGTATGATTTTATAACGTGGTTCAATATTAGGGTATCAGATATTTGATGTATTGCTTGTCAGTACTTTTACATTTTGGTAAGAAAACGTAATTACATACGGTGCGCATATTACTCCAACGTCGGAAAATATGCGCCCTTACCACCCTTTGGCCTATTTTCGTGTATGATGCCTTTCTGTAAACATTTTTCTTCATGCTTGCTAATGGTATTATTTTCGGAGGTATTAAACTTTTCGGGATCGCGGTGGTTCAGTGGTAGAGTGTTCACCACCGGTGCTTGGGGTCCCTGGTTCGATCCCAGCTCGCGCCGTGTGGACTTTGTGGTGGACAAACACCGTGCTCGTGGATTTTCTCGGAGTTCTCCCGTTTCCTCCCACTTTCTTCATTCCACCATTTCATTCATCTCTCATCATCACTGGCTCCTTTATCCTAACCGGCATAACCGTGGGACGTAAAACTAAAGATTTCATTTCATTTTCATTTGTATTAAACTTTCCAATTGCATACTGATTTTCGGATTCCTTTCTTCCATCTGTGCCTGAGAACTCATTTTATCCTTAGGGGGGCGCATATTCGACACAATGACCTTATTGATATACCATATATACCGAAAAGGGTATACTTTGGCCGATTTTTTAAAATTTTTAAAATTCCCATTCTAACATCTTCTAAGATTAGGGAGGTAATTTAACGACATTTCTCCTTGTTAAAATGAAATTCTTTGGCTTTCTTTTGAGAGCAGTAAACATTCAGTGTGACCAAGACTGATGATTATTGTTCCAATTTTTTGACGCTATGCAAGAGTTTTCATGATTGGGGTAACTTTAGCCCATTTGTCAAAATGACTAATTAATACACGAAGATATTATTGTAGCACTGTATTTAAGAAGCAGAACAGAAGAACAGGGTATTATAAACACATTGATGAAATTATCAATGGTTTTACTCAATTTTAATTGAAAGAGAAATATCGTCTGATGAAAATATTTGTATTCTACTTGGGTGAATACGAAATATCTATAAAAGAACGCTACAAATTTCTGAATACTTAACTTAAAATACCGATATTACAAACATAGGGGTGAAAACACTTTGTTCAGTTTAGAGGAAAACAAAAATATCGTTCAATGAAAATCTCTCTAAATGGATGAATACTTAAAATACGAAAATAAGAGCACCGTATTCTTCATTACGGTAGAGTACTTTACCGGTACCATACTGCTCAGTTTTAGGAAGAAAATTCTTGCAATTCAGGCAATGTATAATATCCACTTTTAGAAGCTAGTGGGGGGTTAATCTTCCTTAATACATCGCACCATTTGTACACCATTTCATCTTTAATATTTGGTAGGGGGCGCGGTGGCTCAGTGGTAGAGCGTTCAACCCTGGGACTTGGGGTCCCTGGTTTGATCCCAGCTCGCGCCGTGTAGACCCTGTGGTGGACAAACACCGTGCTCGTGGGTTTTATCGGAGTTCTCTCGTTTCCTTCCACTTTCTTTGTTCCACCATTTCATTCATTTCTCATTATCACCGTCTCCTTTAACCTAACCGGCATAACTGTGGGACGTAAAACTTAAAGACTTCATTTCATTTCATTTTAATATTTGGCCATTACCAACACAGAAAATATGGGGCAATGTTACCCCACGCAATTAAACGGTTAATAGTTTGTGTATAATTGAACAAACATTTAAGGCATTAACTTATTAATATTCACTAATCAACATGTTTTTATACTCTACTTACTTATGCATTCAGGATATGTCACTACAATGCAATGAAAAAAGTTGTGAAACTTGAAATATGATAAATGTTTACTTACTAACAATTGCTAACATTTTGCTTCCCACGTTCTGGAAACAAATCCCTAGCGCCAATATTCATGTGTTCTCAATGTTGTAATACCTCGATCCACATCTTTTCTTATTGATAGAGTTCATAATAACAATGTAGAAAAAAATAAATCTTTCTCTTAATTTGGGCCAAAGTTGCCCTTAAAGGGCCAAAGTGTACGCAATTTACGGTATATATATATATATATATATATATATATATATATATATATATATATATATATATATATATATATATAAGATTGATAGATAATACAGTGGCGTATTTACGATTTTATTTTGGGAGCTTTCCTAATTTTATTTTTGGAAATGTGGAAAATCTGAAAGATATTTCATTTAGTTTAAAAGAGTAAATAAAATTTCGGGAGGCAAAATTACCCCGGAAGCCCCTTCAACACGCCACTATATATATATATACAGGGTGCGGCACGTAAAGTGAACACATAAAATGAAATGTATTGAATATGATTAACTACAACACATAAATGAAATGTAATGTATTGAATATGACTACTCACCTTTACAGCAGCCTTCACAGCAGGTGCTGAAAGTGTCCTCCGCCCACTTCAACACACATGTGAGCACGATTGAGGAGATTCATATATACCCTTGTCAGTTCTTGTTTTGTAATGCTATTGGTGACATCCTGGATCCTGGTCTTGAGTTCTTCAATTGTGTGTGGATTTGTTTCGTATACTCTTCCCTTTAACAGTCCCCATAAGTAAAAGTCACACGTGTACAAGTCTGGTGACCGAGGAGGCCACAAGCCTTTGCTGATTGTCCTCTCTGGTGTAAACATCTCATGCACAAGGGACAATGATGCAGCTGATGTGTGGCATGTTGCACCGTCCTGCTGAAAGTAACATAACTGACGCTCCTCTTCGGTCAAGTGTGTATAAAACTCCTCCAGGATTCCTATATACACGTCACTGTTCACTGTCGTCTCAAAGACAATGGGCCCAATAACGCGTGTGGCGGAAATGGCACACCAAACACCAATCTTCTCACCATGCAAGGGTACCTGGTGGATTGCGTGTGGATTTTCTGTCGACCAATACCGGTTGTTTTGGGAATTTACGTACCCAGACTGGTGGAACCACGCCTCGTCACTCATGATGAGCATTAGTGGATCCAAGAAACCACTGGCAACATTGCTCAACAGCCATGAACAGAAATGCACCCTCTTCTGCAGGTCAGGCTCCTTCAGTTCTTGCACAACACTTATCCGGTACTGTTTTAACTTCAGTCCCCTTAAAACACGTCTGCAACTTCTCTCACTCGCATGAACCTGTTGACTCAATCTCCTGGTTGACTTTCGAGGACTTCTTGTCATTATCTCCTCCACCTGCATCTTTAATTCAGGTGTGCAGACAGATGGTCGTCTGTTCCTGGGAGCATTTTGAACCCATCCTGTACGCCGCCATTTTTCAATCAATTCCTGAATGGTGCTTTTTGCTGGCACAGAACGTCCTGGATTTTTCTTTTTTTTTTTTGCTAGCCGAGGCTAGCGCCCGCCCAAAGGGTTACGCCCTTTATTCGGGATGAGGGAGTGAAGGAAGTTGTGGATGTTTCAGTACATGTAGTTGGTTAATGGAGGGTCTTATTTATTTATTTATTTATTTATTCCAATAAATCCAAATCAATAATGGTCATTATGGCCTTGTGGCCATAATCATTAGGAGCGGAAAGTGAGCCAGGATTTGAGGACAACTATGACAATACAAAGTAACATATACAATACAAATTAATATATACAAAACAAATAAATATATAGCATACAAATTAATATATACAATACAAATTAATATATGTATAAGCGATACTATAGAAAATGATGGTCATGTGATGAGATGAGAGTGAGGTGCGATTGACGATACAACACTAGGGAAATGTTAGTCGGACGAATGCAGGTTATCTTCTTATCCAGGGGCTGCTCTGGATATAATGGAGACATTGGGAGCCCTGTTAGTACGAAAGGATTACTGTGCGACATATGATGGAAGTATGTAAGGTGAGTTCAAGTCTGTGATGTAATCTTCGATGATTGGTAGGAATGGACTGTTGGGCGGGAGAGTATAATGATAGATTGTGAACAATAGAGATAATGGTGTATGGCGTAAGGGTGCAGAGGACTTGCGAAATGTAGCATCATGGTGCATGGTGTCGAATAGCATAGGATGGTGATTCTGGAGTCGCTTCGTTATATAGCGAAGTCGCAAATCTTCTAGGTGGTACAGAAGGTTGGCGAAGGGGGTCCGAGCATACAGATCTCTGGTAGGACTAGGAAGCCTAATACGGTAAGCAAGACGTAGGGCATGGCGTTCTAAAATGTGCAAGCGTTTGTAAAAGGAAATCGGGGCATCGACCCAAGCTGTAAACCCATACGTCAATACAGGCCTCATGAATACTTTATAGGTGTTTAAGACCGTATTGGCTTGGAGACCCTAAGTGGTACCTATAAGGCGACGGAGGAGGTTGAGGCGGTTTGTGGCTTTGGCTGTGATGCGTTTAAGATGAGCATTCCATTTCAGCTGAGAATCGAAAGTTATGCCGAGATAGGTGACTGTTTTGCTTGCGGATATAGGTGAATTATCGACCTGTAGACGGAGTCTTGTGGGATTACGATGGATGCGGCTGCGTGAACCAGGAGGAAGAAACACAATTGCCTGAGTCTTATCCGCATTGATTTTGAGACGCCAATGTTGACACCAGGTGAAGAAAGAATCTATGGCTTCTTGGAGAATATGATTAATCTGATGAATAGTGTTGCCAGTGGCTAGGAAGGCCGTGTCATCAGCGTATTGGAATAGACTGACATTGAGAGGAAGGTGAGGGAAGTCCGCCACGTACAGTAAATACAGTAAAGGGGAAAGGGCGGAACTTTGTGAAACGCCTGAACGAATGAAGACAGGATGTGAGAGATTGTTGTTAATGGAGATGTATGTCAGGCGGCAGGAAAGGAAGTGAAAGATGAAGCGAATATAACAATATGGAAGGTGGAATGAGTACAGTTTATACAAGAGTCCGCTATGCCAAACTTTGTCGAATGCTTTTTATAAATCAAAGAGCACAAGACAAGGTTTCATGAGGTTGTATTGATTGGTGATATGTGTTGTGAGGCGAAGAAGTTGATCATTAATACTGAAAGATGGTCTAAAACCTGCTTGATGAATAGGGATGGAGTCGTGAGTAGTGAGATGAATATGAAGACGGGAGACTAAGATTCGTTCGAGGATTTTACTGAAGACTAATGTAAGTTGTATAGGGCGGTATAATGAGACAGAGGTTGCTGGCTTACCGGGTTTCAGAAACATTAAGGTTTTAGAAGTTTTTCAGTCGACAGGAATAAATCCTGTACGGAGAACAAAGGTGAAAATCAGGGAGAGTAAGTAAAGCAGAACATAAGGACCCTCTTTGATATGGCGATAGGTGATAGTATCAAGACCAGGAGCGGTATTGCGTTTACGAGCAATGGCATTATGAATTTCAGCGACTGTGATGGGTACAGTGAGCGGTGAATTGGGTGGAAGAGCGTGATCGGGATTTGGTTATAAGGCAGATGCATGGAGATTAAGATGGTCGGCAGGATGGTTACGATTCGGGGTGGTGGGTGAGAGTGGAGTGAAGATATCCTGAAGGTAATGAGCAAAAGCATTTGCTTTCTCAGTATCGGTATGGAGAGGAGTGTCATTCACAATTAACGGATATGGAGTGCTAGAAGATTTACCAGTGAGTTGATTAAATCGCTTCCAGAATTTTGTGGGATGCGTATTTTCTGATAAGGTATTACATGTTTTGATCCAGGTTCGTTTCTTGTATGCTACAATGTAATTATGCACAGTTCGTTGGTATTGACGAGATAAGCGAAGCGATTCCAGATTGCCGGTACGTTTGTAGTCCCTATACAATTGTCGCGAGCGACGAATCAAAGGCAAGTATTGAGGCGGTAAGGTAGGTTGGTACGGATGAAGAGGGGTGTGCGGTATATATTTAGAGGATGCTTGTTGGATGCTGTGTGTGATCGTATGAAGAGTGTGGTATAAATCTTGTTCGGTGGTGGGTGTAGTAATGTTTTCTAACTGGATGGTGAGATAATTACGGTAGTTCGGCCAATTTGCTCTATCGTAACGAGGAATGAGCCTGGGAGGTATGGCAGCTGGAACTGGATGGTGCTGGCCGTGGGGAGTGATGATAAGCTTTATAGGCACGTGGTCGCTGCCCATGGGATCCAGCACATCCACTTGTATCTGAGAAAGTAAGTTGGATGATGTAATGACGACATCAGCTGTAGTGTTACTGCTGGGTCTGGTAGGTTTTGGGAGGTTATGGATAAAGCCAGTGGTATGAGTTTGGATGTATGTGCGAAAGGCCGATTTTTGTCTATCGGAGCGACTGTGGAAGTTAATGTCTGCCATGATAATATAACTGCGAAATGAGTTTGAAATAAACTGAAAGAACTGCAAAGGAATGGGATGTCCTGGTCGGATGTATATGGTGGCTACTGTTACATAACATTCTTGGAAATATAAGATACTGATTATGTGTTCGGGCAAGTATTGTATCCCAGAGCTATGGAGTCTATGGGGAATTGTGGGAGGGAATCCAATAGCTACGCCACCGTTGGCACGGCGTGAGGGCGTAAGGCAGTCGTGACGGAGCAGATGGTATGATGGTATTTTGCAAAGCGAGGCAGAAGTAAGATAGGTTTCATTCAGTAAGAAGCAATTAATATGTTCTTCCAAAAGTAGTTGTTCAAACAAAGGTTTATGTTTAGCTAAAGAGCGAATATTTAAGAACAAAAACTTAATGGCCATAATCAGCGTGATGATCAGTAGATGTAGCAAGGTGTTAAACAGCAGTTTCATAAGGAATTTGAGTGAAAATGAACATAGTTGCCAGAGTACGTACCAGTGAAATTAATGTGGAAGATGCTTTTGGCAGAGAGATGAATTTGCTGAAGGATATGTTGTCTGAGGAACGGATGGATGTTTTGTAGAGAGACTGTAAGAAATGTAAGGAATTGATTGATCGTCACAGGTTCAGAAGCTGAAGCTGGAGCAGGAGTAATGTCTGGCGATTCATGTGTACGAATAGGTACAGTGAGTTCAGGTTTCAGAGGTTCTGCTCCCGGCTTCGCCTTACATTTATAGCTATAGGTAGGATGTTGAGCGTTACAAGTCGAACATTTAGGAGGGTTGTGGAGATTCGTGCAGGCCTTCGTTGCATGAGGTCCTGTACAGAAGCCGCACTTTAGTTGATTTTTACACTCAGATGTAGAATGGGAATTATATGACTGACATCGCTCGCATCGAACAGGCAGAGGTGGCGAGGAGCGAGAGGGTTCAACTCTGTGACGTTTTAAATAAATATAAGCACCGTCGCTAAGAAGATTGTCAATGGTGTCTTGGGAATTCGTAAGAACCCGCACCATATAAGTAGAACCATTAGCGTTCTTAATACGGATACACTTTAGTACTGAATGTCCCTCCAGCTGCAATTCTTTGGTGATTTCCTCATCGCTGAATTGAGGGTCCACACCTCGTATGACAACAAAAAGTGCCGTGGTTTACGAGGAGACGGAGGTTGCTTTACTTGTTTAGGATTTAGCTTCTTAAGATCTGCTGATGGTCCGAAAATTTCATAAGAATAAGTGTTACGTATGGTAGAGGCTAGATTTGGATCTGGAGAGCGGATAATGATACCATTCTTGGTATGGATGAGTTGTTTGACGTTAATTTTAGGAACGTATTTCAAAATTCGTAAATATAGCTGACGAAGATCCTGGTACGTAGCAGCATAGTTCGTTAGGAGGAAGTCATAAATTGGTGGTTTAGAAGATAACTTGAGCGGCGGGAAGTCTGCTTCCATGAGTTCATTAGAAGAAGAAGATGATTCACTCAATATGTGAGGACGTTTTGAAGCTTGCTTGATTTGGTCAGTATTTATAGGAGCGGATGCATTGGATGGCAAATTTGAAGTTCCTGTAGGATTTGAATTGACTTCATGCCGATCCTTCCGCTTATCCCCTTTCGCTGATGGAACAGAGGAGCCCTGAACAACTTGGAGTGGTAATCCGGGATGCCATGGACCTGGTCCAGGATCCATTACTCAAGCTTAATAAGCCGCCAGATGTAGTAGGTAAGGTTTTATGAAGACCACCCGTTCGGATAGTGGACTAGGTGGGCCTGAAGACGCTTGGCAACTGCGTAGGTATGAGCTGAGGTGGGCTTGATGAGTCTCTCAGCGGTTACACACAGTATGAAGCTTTTTCGACCAGGAAGTTGGAAAGGATTCTCAAAAGACAACTGTTCTGACGTTTGGTACGTCACAGTTGATACGGTCGATATTGCTATCGACCCATAAGATGAACGTCCTGGATTTTTTTTGCTAGCCAAGGCTAGCTACCCGCCCGAGGGTTACGCCCTCCATGGGGAAAGAGAAGTTTGGGAATTGGGAGGAAAGGACTGGGAGATGGTCTAAGGGAATTTCCATTATTTTATTATCACTTTATTTCATAAAATTTATTATTATTCATCAGGTGGATATTGCTATCTTTGCGATAGCAATCATGAGGTAGGGGAATGTCGGTATTGTATGATTGATTGTGAGATTGGACAATACTTTCTATATGGGAGAAGAGAAGAATGAGATGACTATGAGATGAGGTGCACTAGACAACACAACATGAGGGTGATTGTCAGAGGACAGATGCAAGTTAATCTTCTCGCTTGGGGGCTACTCCAAGCATTGATGAGAGACAATGGGAAGCCCTGTTAGTAACAGAGGACTACTGTGCTGAATATGACGGTGTGATATGAGGTGGAGGATGGTCTATGAGAAAAGTACGAGTCAATGGAAGATCAGGGTGGTCGGGTGGTAGAGAGTAATGATACAGTGTGAAAAGGAGGGAAAGAGGAGAATGTGTGGTGGGATGTGGAAGATCGAAGTTGGTATGAGCGTTGATAGTATCTCGGAGAAGCGGGTGATGAAGAGTGAGACGTGTCTGAAAGTACTTAAGGCGAAGTTGTTCGAGATGGAATAAGATGTGAGGAAAAGGCATTCGGTCGTATAGAATCTGAGTTGGACTGGGAAGCTTGATGCGGTATGCTATACGAAGGGCGTGTCGTTCGAGAACTTTAAGTTTGTGATAATAGGAAGGGGGAGCTGAATCCAGGCAGGATGGCCGTAAGTCAGCACTGGGCGAAGAAATACTTTGTAGGTGCTTAAAAGAAGTTTTGAATGAAGACCCCAAGTGGTACCAGTTATGCGTTTAAGTAAGTTAAGTCGACGGTAAGCTTTTGCTGTAACATCCTGCAGGTGTGCTTTCCAAGAAAGGTGTCTGTCCAATGTAAGTCCCAGGTATTTGACTGTCTTAGAAAGCTGAAGACGAGTGTCGTTAACTGTGAGATTTAATAGAGATGGATTGCGGTGGACTTTGGAGCGTTTATTGGGTGGTAGAAATATTGTAGTTTGTGTTTTACTGGCATTGATCTTAAGCCTCCATTTATCACACCAGAGGACAAATGTATCTATCGCCTCCTGCAGTGCTGTATTGAGTTGGTGAACAGTGCGACCTACGGCAAGAAAGGCAGTGTCGTCGGCGTATTGAAATAAATGAACGTTGTTAGGAAGTGGAGGCATATCTGCAACATACAGCAGGTAGAGTAGGGGAGAGAGCGAAGAACCCTGTGGTACACCGGAATGTAGGAAGATAGGATGAGATGATTGTTGATTGATGAAAACGTATGCGAGGCGTCCAGACAAGAAATTATAAATGAATCGTATGTATGCGATGGGAAGGCGAAAATTGAGTAACTTAGAGAGAAGTCCTTGATGCCAAACTTTATCAAATGCCTTTTCCAGATCAAAAAGGACCAGGCAGGATGGTTTTGCCGTATTGTAGTGATTAGTAATGTAGTTTAGAAGACGCATGAGCTGATCGTTAATACTGAACTGTGGGCGGAATCCTGCTTGGTGGACTGGCAAGAGATTGTACTGTGAAAGATGGAGATGAAGGCGTTGTACTATGATTTTTTCCCAGAATTTTAGTGAAAACCGGGGTTAGCTGAATCGGATGGTAAGAGGATACTTGGTCGGGAGGTTTCTCTGGTTTAAGAAACATAAGAACTTTAGACGTTTTCCACGGAGCGGGTATATAGCCAGTTCGAAGGATAAAAGTATAGATCAGGGCAAGAATATTTATCAGAACAGTTGGGCTTTCTTTCACATGGCAATAAGAGATGTTATCGATGCCGGGTGCTGTGTTGCGTTTGCGGGTAACTACATGCTTGATCTCGATAGGAGTGATGGGGGCAGTGAGAGCTTTGTGAGAAGAGACTGTGTGATGCACGTTTGGTTGAAGATGTGGAGACCAAAAGTTAAAGTGATCTGTAGGATGATGACGAAAATGACGTGTAGCTGATAAAGGCGTAAAGATATCCTGTAAATAGGTAGCGAAGGCATTAGCTTTATCTTGGTCTGAGTGGAGTGCTTGATCATGATGAATGAGTGGATAGGATGTTCTGGTAAATTTTCCGGTGAGGGCGTTGAAACGATTCCAATATTTGGTAGGGTGAGATGTATCAGAAAGAGAATTGCAAGCCTTGATCCATTGTCGTAATTTATAAGCTTTAACATAGTTTGAAACTGTACGGTGGAGGGCTCGGTGATGTTGAAGAGCTTCACGGTTACCAGATCGCACATATTCTGTATAAAACTGACGGGAGCACTGTATAAGAGTAAGATATTGTGGGGGTAGTTTAGGTTTATGGGGTGAATAGGTAGATTTAGGAATGAACTGTTCGGAGGCAACTTGTATATGTTTAGTGATATGATCTAGGATAGAGTATAACTCATCTTCCGTAGTGGGAGGAACGCATTGCTGAAGAGAGTGACTTAAGTAAGTTCGATACTTCGACCAATCTGCTTTATCATAGCGGGGGATTAGTCTGGGAGGGGGTGGTGTGTTGGTGATAGAGGTAGTGGATACTCGGAGGCTGAGTTTAATTGGGACATGATCGCTTCCTATTGGATCTAAGATATCGATGTGAATACGGTGTGATAAAGAGGATGAAGTTATGGCGACGTCAGGAGTAGTATTGGATTCCGGGAGGGTGGGTTTAGGTAAAGGATGAATTATACCGGTCGTAGTTGTGACAATGCAATTCGTGAAAGTTGTCTTATCTCTATCAGAGCGGCTGTGAAAGTTAATGTCTGCTAAAATGATGTAATGACGGAAGTTGTTAGAGATGTAGTGAAAGAATGATAGTGGAATTGTGTGACCGGGACGAACATAAATGGTGGCTACTGTTACACATAATGACTTATAATATAGAGTAGTAATGAGATGTTCTGGTAGGTTTTGAATCGGAGCGGAATGAGTACGATGAGGTATATGAGGTGAAAAACCTATGGCAACGCCACCATTAGCACGGCGGGCTGGTATGGTACTATCATGGCGAAGAATGTGATATCCTGAAAGGCGGCAAGTGAGCTTGGCTGTAAGGTGAGTTTCATTCAGAAGGAAAGTATTGACTTTTTCTTCTAATAGAAGTTGTTCAAACAGAATTTTATGAGTGAAAAATGAGCGGATGTTGAGGAATAAGAATATGAGAGCCATGATAAAAGCCATAGTGAAGATAGATTTAGACAGCAGTTGTAAGTGGAGTTGCATGGAAATGTACGTAGGGGCCATTATAGGTAGCATGGAAGTCAAGATGGAAAAGGTGCGAGCGGCATGTTGAACATGCTGTAACATGAGTGGCCGTGCAAAAGGTTGGACGTTCTGAAGGGTCAAAGTGATGAATGCTAATAATTGATGAAGGGTGACATATTGATTGGGTTCCAGTGGTGTATCCATTGTTTGATTCTGAGCGTCGTAAGTACGTAATGGTACTACTAGCTCTGGTTTAGTCTCTTCTGGAGTAGGCCGAGATTTACATTTATAACTGTAAGTTGGATGAGATCTTTCGTGGCAAGTATTACAAGTAGGAGCTTGTTGAAGATTAGTGCAGGTGCGAGTTGGATGTGGTCCAGAGCAATAGCCGCATTTGAATTGGTTTGTGCAGCGATCAGTGGAGTGCGTATTGTATTCCTGGCATCTTTCGCATCTAAGAGGAAGTGGTGCTGGTGATCGTGACGGTTCTACACGATGTCTCTTTTTGAAGATGAATACTCCATTATCTAGTAGATCGTTGATCGTTTCTTGTGAAGTGGTCAAGATCCGGACCATGTAGGTAGGCCCCTGGTTATTCCGAATACGGATACATTTTTTGAAGGAATAGGCTTCCTCTCGTAGTTCATCTTCAATCTCTGCATCTGTTATCGACGGATCAAACCCGCGGACCACTACCGACATGGTAGGTGGTTGGCGTGGGGGTGGGCGCTTTTTCTGCTTATTTTTAGCGAGTGGAGAAAGTGTTGCGGTTTTTCCGAAGATTACGAAGCTATGTTTATCTCGGATGGTTGTAGCAAAGTTTGGTGACGATGACTTGATGATGAAGCCATTCCTGGTTTCTACTATTTGTGATATCTCAGAGCGTGGTCGGTATTTCAGAATTTGTTGAAGAAGAAGTTTCGAATTCTGGTACTTCGGATCGTAATTTTGAAGAAGATAGCTATAAATGTCCGGTTTCAGCTTTGGAGGAGGCAGAGGAGGAAATTCCTCGTCAATGATGAGACAGTCATCGTCTGAACTAGAGATGCTGTGGGCATCTGTATGGTATTTCTTGGATGGTGGCGATCTAGACGACGGTACTGGGCAGCTAAGAGGTGAGCGAGATCGATCTGGGCTTGTTTCTGCTGTAGATTTTTCCCTACGAGGCTTCCGCTTTTCCGTCTTCGTCGAGATAGTAGAAGGTCTGGATGCTGATGGTCCTGAAGCCTGTCCGGTATCCATAGCCAGATACCATAAGCGATGTGAAATTATACACTGCTAACTGTGAAGTGATGGAAGCGAAGCGAAACGAAGGATTCAGAATTGATGAGCAAAAAATACACAATAATAGTGTACTTCAGCAGGCTTCCACTTGGGTGAAACCCTCGATAGTAGTAGAAAATGGATCGATCTGGGCCAGTATTGGCCAACCTAGGACAACTCACAAGCTCTGGGAAATTGACCACCGTACACCGTGAGCCCACGGTCTTTTACGACCTCCATTTTAGGGGTGAATTTATTCCCTTTTATGACCACTTTTTAGGGGGTGTATTCGTTCTCTTTTACGAGCACATTTAAGGAGGAGAACTCGTTCCCTTTCATGAGCATATTTTTCAACCCCTACGAACACATAACCTAACAAGGGTATACTCATTCTCTTTCATGAGCACTTTTTCAACATAGCAAACAATGAACATAGCAAAGGGGTACGAACACATAACATAACAAGGGTGTACTCGTTTTCAATCCCTATTTTAACATAGGAGATAACACATAAGATTACGAACACATAGAAGAGAAGATAACACATAACACTACGTAACACACAGCAGAACAGATAACACATAAGAGTACCTAACATAACAAGGGTGTATTCATTCCCTTTTATGAGCATATTTTTCAACCCTTATTTTAACATAGCAGAAATTACACTGAGACTATGAACACACAGCAGAGCATAAGACTATGTAACATAGAAGAGCTAATACAAGAGTATGGCTTATTTTCCAACCCCTATTTGAACACAGCACAGCTAATAAAAGAGTATGGCACATTTTTCAACCCTTATTTTAACATAACGAAACATAGCGAAGATTAAACATAGTCTATTTTAAGGGGTGAATTCGTTCCCTTTTATGAGCATATTTTTCAACCCCTATTTTAACATAGCAGATAATACATAAGACTATGTAACATACCAGGGTGTACTCGTTCCAACCCCTATTTTAACATAGACAATGAGCACATTATAGCAAAGATTACTGAACCGTTCACCCACGTTCTACAGATAGTCATTTTAAGGGGTGTATTCATTCTCTTTGATGATCACTTTTTCCACCCTTATTTGAACATAGCAAATTCATTCCACCCCTAATTGAATATAGTCTATTTTTAAGGGTGTATTTATTCTCTTTTATGAGTATTGTTTCCAACCCCTATTCGAACACAGCAACAAACTAGAGAATAATGGGGATGTACTTGTTCCCTTTTTTAACCCCTATTTCCCACAGAGGCTACGGACATAGCAGATTACATAGCAAAAAATTCTTTCTACATGGGCCCTATAGTTTATGTGGCATACGCCCTTTCTATGACAATTTTAACCGATTTGGATGAAACTCGGTATATGGGGGTTTTCGGACATGCTGATTATGAATATCATATTTATTTTTACCTGAGTCTTATAGTTTATGTGGGATACGCCCTTTGTATGACACTTAAAACTAAATCACTTGTAAACGAAGCAACATGTTGAGACCGTGTTTCCACATTTAGCAATAGGTCATCAGGTACTACATGTCCCAAAATTAGTGGTCATCGAGGTCAAAGGTCAAAATACTAAAAACCCAATAACTCGAAAACGAAGCAACGTATTGAGGTGCTGTTTCCAAATCTAGTAATAGGTCATCAACTAGTGCAAGTTCCAAAATAGTGACCATCGAGGTCAAAGGTCAAAATACTTAAAACCCAATAACTCAGAAACGGAGCCACATGCTCTTTCCAAATCTAGTAATAGGTCATCAACTAGTGCAAGTTCCAAAATAGTGACCATCGAGGTCAAAGGTCAAAGTACTTAAAACCCAATAACTCGAAAACGAAGCAACGTATTGAGGTGCTGTTTCCAAATCTAGTAATAGGTCATCAACTAGTGAAAGTTCCAAAATAGTGACCATCGAGGTCAAAGGTCAAAATACTTAAAACCCAATAACTCAGAAACGGAGCCACATATTGAGATGCTCTTTCCACATTTAGTAATTGGTCATTAACTACTACAAGTTCCAAAATACTGACCATCGAGGTCAAAGGTCAAAGTACTTAAAACCTAATAACTCGAAAACGGAGCAACGTATTGAGGTGCTGTTTCCAAATCTAGTAATAGATCATCAACTACTACAAGTTCCAAAATACTGACCATCGAGGTCAAAGGTCAAAGTACTTAAAACCTAATAACTCGAAAACGGAGCAACGTATTGAGGTGCTGTTTCCAAATCTAGTAATACGTCATCAACTATTACATGTTCCAAAAGTGCTGACTATCGAGGTCAATGATCAAATATTTAATCCTTAATAACTTTAAACAAAGACTGTGTGACCTATTCAGTTTTGTACCAAGCAGAGAGAAGTGAAGAAGGAATAAATTTGAGTGGCTTATTTGCTTTTGTATTAATGAGAAAGAAATCAAAGGAACACAATTTTAACTAGCGCAGACTTTCTGTACCTTTTTGGGCTATTCAAATGGATTAACAAGAAAGAAAGCAAAGATATGCCATATTAACTAGCTATGTAAAATATTATTTAAGCAAAACGAAGGGCTACATTTGAGAAAGCGAACATGGACCATTTTACTCAAATTTGGATGGAGTATTTATCTTTGTATGAACCAGAAAAAAAATGAAGAAGGTTCAATATTTCTATACAATTTTGTACTACCCAAATAAACGAAATTTTATTTTTGTACCAATCACAAGAAAATCAAAGAAGGGTCATTTTATACCTTTTTGTGCTATTCAAATAATAGAGGGAACAAATTTCAGTGGTCTATTTTATTTTTGTACCAATCAGAAGAAAAGCAGATATGCCATTTTAACTATTTAAACAAACGAAAGGATAAATTTTGTACCAACGAGAAATGCCATTTTATACCATTTTGTATTACTCCAATAAACGAAGGAAAACCAGAAAAAAATAAGTGAAGATTAGGTGAATTATTTTCTTTTGTACCAACTGGAAAAGAGAAGAAGAGCTACTTTAACTAGCTCATTATGTAACTTTTGAAATACTGAAATGTTCTATTTGGTCTAGGAATTAATTCGTGCGGTTGGTACGCACACATTGAAGCTGTAGTACAAACACAAAATACATAAATACCTTAAGAAAAATATTGGCCATCGCTAGCCACCACTTTCGCCCATCTGTCAGGCAATGTACGGATTCCGTGGCGAAAGAAGTCCTCATCCTTGGAAGCGATCCAGTCAGAGACCCATGTTTCGATATCTTCTGAAGAAGTAAACCGCTGTCCAATCAAATCGTTGTTCATGCAATCGAACAAGTAGTAGTCCGAAGGAGCAACGTCTGGTGAATACGGCGGGTGGGGTAAAACTTCCCATCCGACATTTTCTAAATAGGTTTTGACCGGTTTTGCGACATGTGGGCGAGCGTTATCATGTTGAACAATAAGTTTATCATGTCTGTTCTCCCATTCTGGTCGTGTTCTGGCCAGAGCTTGCTTCAAACGCATTAATTGTCGTCGATAACGTTCTCCATTCATAGTTTCATCCGGTTTCAGCAGCTCATAGTACACCACACCTTTCATATCCCACCATATGCACAGCATAACCTTTGCACAGTGAATATCTCGTTTTGGTTGTGATTGACCTGGTTCACCTGGTTTCACCCAGGCCTTTTTTCGTTTAGGGTTCTCGTAATGGATCCACTTCTCATCACCCGTAATAATTCGATGCAGAAACCCCTTTCTGCTCTGTCGTTGAAGCAGCAATTCGCAAATGGTTTTTCGTCTTTCAACGTCTCTGTTTTTCAATTCATGTGGAACCCAATGTGACATCTTTTGAATCATTCCCATGGCTTTCAAGCGTTTGGAGACTGTTGTTTGATCAACGCCTAATGCTGCTGCAAGTTGTTCCTGCGTTTGACACGAATCCTACCCGAGCAATGCTGTCAATTCTTCGTCTTGAAATTTTTTTGGCTGTCCAGCTCGCTCTTGGTCTGCCAAGCCGAAATCACCACTTCTAAACCGTGGAAACCACTTCTGACACGTTCGCTCAGCTAGAGCATGGTCACCATACACTTCCACCAAAATACGATGACTTTCAGTCGCACTTTTCTGCATGTTAAAGTAATGCAGCAGGACACCCCGCAAAAACACTTTATCAATCACAAATTGCGCCATGTTCACTTAACTACAAACTGGTGTTGTTGACGCTTTAATCCACTGCCCTATACTACGAACGATACGCGATGACAGGGGTTTGCAACACATGTGTGGATACACGGAATTGTGGGACGCTCCGTTCGTTGCGCCATCTCTTGTCCACCCGCACGAATTAATTCCTAGACCAAATATTTTTGTATCAATCAGAAAAACCCGAAGAAGGATCATTTTAACAAGTTCATAATTTCTGTAACGAAAGAATAATTTCGATGTTCTACTTTTTATACCAACGAGAAAAAATGAACTAGCTGAATATTTTATATCATACGAAAGAATAAATTTAAGTGACCTATTCAATTTTGTACCAATGAGAAAAGTCATTTAACTGGCTCAGAATTTGAGTGGTCTATTTAGTTTTGTACCAACCTAAGAAGAAGTGCGAAGAAGGACTATTTTATAATTTTACTACTCAAATAAACAATGGAGTATTTAGTTTTGCACCATTTTGGAGTATTCAAATAAACAAAGGACTTATAATTTGTGTCAACACAAAATCAATTAAACGAAGTAATGCATTTGAGTGAGTTATTTAATTTGAAAAACCGAAGCAGGATCATCTTATACCATTTTGTATTATTTCAACAAACAAAGGAATAAATTTATATTAACCAGAAAAAGCAAAAAAAAGGACCATTTTAACTAGCTGCGAATTTTATATTATTTTAAACTAGTCTAATAAACGAAGGCATAAACATGAGTGAGACCAGAGAAAAACCGAAGAAGGTCCATTTTAACTAACTGAGAATTTCTGTGCCTTTTTGTACTATTTAAACAAACGATGAGATAAATTTGAGTGGCCTGTTTTTTGTACTAACCAGAAAAATCGAATACCTTTATACTAGCCCAATGAACGAAAGAACAAATTTGGGTGTTCTACTTTTTTATACCAAACAAAGAAGAACCATTTTAACTTGCTGAGTATTTTATACCATTTTGTACTACTCAAATAAACGAAAGAAAAAGCGAAAAGAGTCCCTTTTAACTAGCGCAGAATTTCTGTAACGCAAAAATTAATTTGGATGGAGTAACAAGAAAGAAAGCAAAGATATGCCATATTAACTATTTAAATAAACGAAGGGATAAATTTAAGTGATCTATTCCATTTTGTACCAAGGAGAATGTCATTTTTATCTAGCTTAGAATTTCTAGTGCATGTTGTATTATTTAAACAAAACGAAGAGGTAAATTTGAGGAAGCGAACATGAACCATTTTACTCAAATTTGGATGGAGTATTTAGCTTTGTATGAACCAGAGAAAAGTGAAGAAGATCCGTTTTAACTAGTTCAATATTTCTGTACAATTTTGTACTACCCAAATAAACGAAATTTTATTTTTGACCAATCACAAGAAAATCAAAGAAGGGTCATTTTAACTAGCCAAGCACAAAAAAGGAAAGAATTAACGTTTTGTACTAATCAAGTAAACGAAGGTATAAATTTGTACTAACCAGAAAAGGAGAAGGATCAGCATTCTATACTTTTTGTGCCATTTATTGGGGTGTCCTATTTCCTTTTATACCAACGAGAACCATTTTTAACTGGCTCAGAATTTTATGCCTTTTTGTAAAATTTGTATCAAACCGAAAAAAGCAAGGAAATACCATTTCAGTGGCCTATTGAAGAATGAATAAATTTTGTTTGCAATTAAAAAAGCGGAGAAGGTCTACTTTCTGTACAAACCAGAGAAAAACAAAGAAAGACCATATTCTGCTACTCAAACGAAGGAAGGAATAAATTTGTCTAACCTATTCACTTTTATAGCAAAGCCCCTTTTAGTTTTATACCAACCATGAAGGTCCATTATACCATTTTGTATTACTCTATTTCATTTTTGTAACAATTAGAAGAAAACAGCTCAGAATTTTATACCTTTGTGGTGTTACACTGAAGTCTCTATTTTTCTGGTCATTAACTACATATTTGAACGTAAGATTTAACCAACCAGAATTGCGTCATAATTGTGTAGAACAGACTACATAGCAATTAGCGTTATTAAGAGACTAAAACGTTCTAAAGAAAACTGATGAATGACGACAAATCATAACAGCATACTTGTCCATTTTGAATCACAGCAGAAGAAGAGATTATATCAAAGTAAGAGAAGTTTTCAAAGTTCCATGTTGCTGCAGATATTTAAACAACGTTACGAATGCGTTACCTAACAGTTGTATTGCTAGTATACTGCCTATTGCTCAACGATTCAATTATTTTTTTTAGACTTTCCTTCCTCGTCTAAGTTCATATATATTTTTGCATTTATGTATTTTATTATAATGGAATATAAGTTTATGGAGTATATTTGGAAAGTAATAGGACATACATCACTATCTAACAATTAGAAGAAAACAGCTCAGAATTTTATACCTTTGTGGTGTTACACTGAAGTCTCTATTTTTCTGGTCATTAACTACATATTTGAACGTAAGATTTAACCAACCAGAATTGCGTCATAATTGTGTAGAACAGACTACATAGCAATTAGCGTTATTAAGAGACTAAAACGTTCTAAAGAAAACTGATGAATGACGACAAATCATAACAGCATACTTGTCCATTTTGAATCACAGCAGAAGAAGAGATTATATCAAAGTAAGAGAAGTTTTCAAAGTTCCATGTTGCTGCAGATATTTAAACAACGTTACGAATGCGTTACCTAACAGTTGTATTGCTAGTATACTGCCTATTGCTCAACGATTCAATTATTTTTTTTAGACTTTCCTTCCTCGTCTAAGTTCATATATATTTTTGCATTTATGTATTTTATTATAATGGAATATAAGTTTATGGAGTATATTTGGAAAGTAATAGGACATACATCATGATGTTATATTGCCTTGAAATATATTATTAAACACGGAGAATGCATAGAATGTTTTTATTGTAGATATATAAAATTATTTATTTGATTGGTTTTTGCTGAAGAGCAGAAAAATGACTAGCATAGAAATTGTTATAAAATTATTTATTTGATTGGTTTTTGCTGAAGAGCAGAAAAATGACTAGCATAGAAATTGTTTATGTTTCACCTAGAGAAAAGGAAATTCAGCGTGAAAACGAGAAACCTATACTGTTAATCCAGCCGTCTGACCCCGATTTGCCAGATGAATTACATGATAAAGTGAGAATCATATATCCAACACAAGAAATAGAAGAAGTGTATTACTTTAGACGCTATAATAGATATAATGATGAAATACTCCCGGAAAGTGATGATGACAGTGTTTCAAATATTACCTGTTTTGAACTGGAAGCTAATGAGTGCGAGTGTACTAGTGAAAGTATTAGTGATACATGTGTTATACAATTATTTAATGAGTATACACCAAATTCAGTATTATTATGTGAAGCATGTTCTAAACAAAAAAGTGAAGAAGATCCGTTTTAACTAGTTCAATATTTCTGTACAATTTTGTACTACCCAAATAAACGAAATTTTATTTTTGACCAATCACAAGAAAATCAAAGAAGGGTCATTTTAACTAGCCAAGCAGAAAAAAAGGAAAGAATTAACACTGTACTAATCAAGTAAACGAAGGTATAAATTTGTACTAACCAGAAAAGAAGGATCAGCATTCTATACTTTTTGTGCCATTTATTGGGGTGTCCTCTTTCCTTTTATACCAACGAGAACCATTTTTAACTGGCTCAGAATTTTATGCCTTTTTGTAAAATTTGTACCAAACCGAAAAAAGCAAGGAAATACCATTTCAGTGGCCTATTGAAGAATGAATAAATTTTGTTTGCAATTAAAAAAAGCGGAGAAGGTCTACTTTCTGTACAAACCAGAGAAAAACAAAGAAAGACCATATTCTGCTACTCAAACGAAGGAAGGAATAAATTTGTCTAACCTATTCACTTTTATAGCAAAGCCCCTTTTAGTTTTATACCAACCATGAAGGTCCATTATACCATTTTGTATTACTGTATTTCATTTTTGTAACAATTAGAAGAAAACAGCTCAGAATTTTATACCTTTGTGGTGTTACATTTTGTATATTTTTGTGTCATCCAGAGAACAATTTAAATTGACTCTCCCTGACAATTCAGTTGCCAGAGTCCAATGTTAGTTATCTATTAAATTCTTAATATTACACTACTACAAATTGATCCAGTTAACAGTTCAAGTTCTTCTATTCATACACAATCAAATGCATATGCTAGAATGTCTCAGTGTTCATTTACAGAATTAAATAATTGTTTATCTTTCTCTAAAAACATTGCTACTATTTTGTTGATATAATAATCACACTCTGTAATGTATTCATATACCAGATTAAATTTTTTCTCCAAAGTATAAGTGTTCTTAATATTACAACCTTTATATTGCTTCTTTATATAAAGTTTATAGATTTTCTCTCTCATTTCACATTTAATTAAGATCGTCCACACCTTTTGCAATAATTCGTAATCATACTGCAGCAAACAGTTGTGATCTTTTTCATTTTCATTATGTTTAGAACATGCTTCACTTAATAATACTGAATTTGGTGTATACTCATTAAATAATTGTATAACACATGTATCACTAATACTTTCACTAGTACACTCGCACTCATTAGCTTCCAGTTCAAAACAGGTAATATTTGAAACACTGTCATCATCACTTTCCGGGAGTATTTCATCATTATATCTATTATAGCGTCTAAAGTAATACACTTCTTCTATTTCTTGTGTTGGATATATGATTCTCACTTTATCATGTAATTCATCTGGCAAATCGGGGTCAGACGGCTGGATTAACAGTATAGGTTTCTCGTTTTCACGCTGAATTTCCTTTTCTCTAGGTGAAACATAAACAATTTCTATGCTAGTCATTTTTCTGCTCTTCAGCAAAAACCAATCAAATAAATAATTTTATAACAATTTCTATGCTAGTCATTTTTCTGCTCTTCAGCAAAAACCAATCAAATAAATAATTTTATATATCTACAATAAAAACATTCTATGCATTCTCCGTGTTTAATAATATATTTCAAGGCAATATAACATCATGATGTATGTCCTATTACTTTCCAAATATACTCCATAAACTTATATTCCATTATAATAAAATACATAAATGCAAAAATATATATGAACTTAGACGAGGAAGGAAAGTCTAAAAAAAATAATTGAATCGTTGAGCAATAGGCAGTATACTAGCAATACAACTGTTAGGTAACGCATTCGTAACGTTGTTTAAATATCTGCAGCAACATGGAACTTTGAAAACTTCTCTTACTTTGATATAATCTCTTCTTCTGCTGTGATTCAAAATGGACAAGTATGCTGTTATGATTTGTCGTCATTCATCAGTTTTCTTTAGAACGTTTTAGTCTCTTAATAACGCTAATTGCTATGTAGTCTGTTCTACACAATTATGACGCAATTCTGGTTGGTTAAATCTTACGTTCAAATATGTAGTTAATGACCAGAAAAATAGAGACTTCAGTGTAACACCACAAAGGTATAAAATTCTGAGCTGTTTTCTTCTAATTGTTACAAAAATGAAATAGAGTAATACAAAATGGTATAATGGACCTTCATGGTTGGTATAAAACTAAAAGGGGCTTTGCTATAAAAGTGAATAGGTTAGACAAATTTATTCCTTCCTTCGTTTGAGTAGCAGAATATGGTCTTTCTTTGTTTTTCTCTGGTTTGTACAGAAAGTAGACCTTCTCCGCTTTTTTAATTGCAAACAAAATTTATTCATTCTTCAATAGGCCACTGAAATGGTATTTCCTTGCTTTTTTCGGTTTGATACAAATTTTACAAAAAGGCATAAAATTCTGAGCCAGTTAAAAATGGTTCTCGTTGGTATAAAAGGAAATAGGACACCCCAATAAATGGCACAAAAAGTATAGAATGCTGATCCTTCTCCTTTTCTGGTTAGTACAAATTTATACCTTCGTTTACTTGATTAGTACAAAACGTTAATTCTTTCCTTTTTTGTGCTTGGCTAGTTAAAATGACCCTTCTTTGATTTTCTTGTGATTGGTCAAAAATAAAATTTCGTTTATTTGGGTAGTACAAAATTGTACAGAAATATTGAACTAGTTAAAACGGATCTTCTTCACTTTTTTCTGGTTCATACAAAGCTAAATACTCCATCCAAATTTGAGTAAAATGGTTCATGTTCGCTTCCTCAAATTTACCTCTTCGTTTTGTTTAAATAATACAACATGCACTAGAAATTCTAAGCTAGATAAAAATGGCATTCTCCTTGGTACAAAATGGAATAGATCACATAAATTTATCCCTTCGTTTATTTAAATAGTTAATATGGCATATCTTTGCTTTCTTTCTTGTTACTCCATCCAAATTAATTTTTGCGTTACAGAAATTCTGCGCTAGTTAAAAAGGACTCTTTTCGCTTTTTCTTTCGTTTACTTGAGTAGTACAAAATGGTATAAATACTCAGCAAGTTAAAATGGTTCTTCTTTGTTTGGTATAAAAAAGTAGAACACCCAAATTTGTTCTTTCGTTCATTGGGCTAGTATAAAGGTATTCGATTTTTCTGGTTAGTACAAAAAACAGGCCACTCAAATTTATCTCATCGTTTGTTTAAATAGTACAAAAAGGCACAGAAATTCTCAGTTAGTTAAAATGGACCTTCTTCGGTTTTTCTCTGGTCTCACTCATGTTATGCCTTCGTTTATTAGACTAGTTTAAAATAATATAAAATTCGCAGCTAGTTAAAATGGTCCTTTTTTTTTGCTTTTTCTGGTTAATATAAATTTATTC
This sequence comes from Thermobia domestica, assembly GCF_964235325.1. Classification (NCBI taxonomy): domain Eukaryota; kingdom Metazoa; phylum Arthropoda; class Insecta; order Zygentoma; family Lepismatidae; genus Thermobia; species Thermobia domestica. The sequence goes on along the minus strand of NC_137464.1, from coordinate 227,742,737 downwards.
CTTTGTTTGTTGAAATAATACAAAATGGTATAAGATGATCCTGCTTCGGTTTTTCAAATTAAATAACTCACTCAAATGCATTACTTCGTTTAATTGATTTTGTGTTGACACAAATTATAAGTCCTTTGTTTATTTGAATACTCCAAAATGGTGCAAAACTAAATACTCCATTGTTTATTTGAGTAGTAAAATTATAAAATAGTCCTTCTTCGCACTTCTTCTTAGGTTGGTACAAAACTAAATACACCACTCAAATTCTGAGCCAGTTAAATGACTTTTCTCATTGGTACAAAATTGAATAGGTCACTTAAATTTATTCTTTCGTATGATATAAAATATTCAGCTAGTTCATTTTTTCTCGTTGGTATAAAAAGTAGAACATCGAAATTATTCTTTCGTTACAGAAATTATGAACTTGTTAAAATGATCCTTCTTCGGGTTTTTCTGATTGATACAAAAATAGAACATTTCAGTATTTCAAAAGTTACATAATGAGCTAGTTAAAGTAGCTCTTCTTCTCTTTTCCAGTTGGTACAAAACAAATTATTCACCTAATCTTCACTTATTTTTTTCTGGTATTCCTTCGTTTATTGGAGTAATACAAAATGGTATAAAATGGCATTTCTCGTTGGTACAAAATTTATCCTTTCGTTTGTTTAAATAGTTAAAATGGCATATCTGCTTTTCTTCTGATTGGTACAAAAATAAAATAGACCACTGAAATTTGTTCCCTCTATTATTTGAATAGCACAAAAAGGTATAAAACGACCCTTCTTTTATTTTCTTGTGATTGGTACAAAAATAAAATTTCGTTTATTTGGGTAGTACAAAATTGTATAGAAATATTGAACCTTCTTCATTTTTTTCTGGTTCATACAAAGATAAATACTCCATCCAAATTTGAGTAAAATGGTCCATGTTCGCTTTCTCAAATGTAGCCCTTCGTTTTGCTTAAATAATATTTTACATAGCTAGTTAATATGGCATATCTTTGCTTTCTTTCTTGTTAATCCATTTGAATAGCCCAAAAAGGTACAGAAAGTCTGCGCTAGTTAAAATTGTGTTCCTTTGATTTCTTTCTCATTAATACAAAAGTAAATAAGCCACTCAAATTTATTCCTTCTTCACTTCTCTCTGCTTGGTACAAAACTGAATAGGTCACACAGTCTTTGTTTAAAGTTATTAAGGATTAAATATTTGATCATTGACCTCTCTCAATATGTGGCTCCGTTTCTGAGTTATTGGGTTTTAAGTATTTTGACCTTTGACCTCGATGGTCAGTATTTTGGAACTTGCACTAGTTGATGACCTATTACTAGATTTGGAAACAGCACCTCAATACGTTGCTTCGTTTTTGAGTTATTGGGTTTTAAGTATTTTGACTTTTGACCTCGATGGTCACTATTTTGGAACTTGCACTAGTTGATGACCTATTACTAGATTTGGAAAGAGCATGTGGCTCCGTTTCTGAGTTATTGGGTTTTAAGTATTTTGACCTTTGACCTCGATGGTCACTATTTTGGAACTTTCACTAGTTGATGACCTATTACTAGATTTGGAAACAGCACCTCAATACGTTGCTTCGTTTTCGAGTTATTGGGTTTTTAGTATTTTGACCTTTGACCTCGATGACCACTAATTTTGGGACATGTAGTACCTGATGACCTATTGCTAAATGTGGAAACACGGTCTCAATATGTTGCTTCGTTTACGAGTGATTGGGTTTTAAGTGTCATACAAAGGGCGTATCCCACATAAACTATAAGACTCAGGTAAAAATAAATATGATATTCATAATCAGCATGTCCGAAAACCCCCATATACCGAGTTTCATCCAAATCGGTTAAAATTATCATAGAAAGGGCGTATGCCACATAAACTATAGGGCCCAGGTAGAAAGAATTCTTTGCTATGTAATCTGCTATGTCCGTAGCCTCTGTGGGAAATAGGGGTTAAAAAAGGGAACAAGTACATCCCCATTATTCTCTAGTTTGTTGCTGTGTTCGAATAGGGGTTGGAAACAATACTCATAAAAGAGAATAAATACACCCTTAAAAATAGACTATGTTCAATTAGGGGTGGAATGAATTTGCTATGTTCAAATAAGGGTGGAAAAAGTGATCATCAAAGAGAATGAATACACCCCTTAAAATGACTATCTGTAGAACGTGGGTGAACGGTTCAGTAATCTTTGCTATAATGTGCTCATTGTCTATGTTAAAATAGGGGTTGGAACGAGTACACCCTGGTATGTTACATAGTCTTATGTATTATCTGCTATGTTAAAATAGGGGTTGAAAAATATGCTCATAAAAGGGAACGAGTTCACCCCTTAAAATAGACTATGTTTAATCTTCGCTATGTTTCGTTATGTTAAAATAAGGGTTGAAAAATGTGCCATACTCTTTTATTAGCTGTGATGTGTTCAAATAGGGGTTGGAAAATAAGCCATACTCTTGTATTAGCTCTTCTATGTTACATAGTCTTATGCTCTGCTGTGTGTTCATAGTCTCAGTGTAATTTCTGCTATGTTAAAATAAGGGTTGAAAAATATGCTCATAAAAGGGAATGAATACACCCTTGTTATGTTAGGTACTCTTATGTGTTATCTGTTCTGCTGTGTGTTACGTAGTGTTATGTGTTATCTTCTCTTCTATGTGTTCGTAATCTTATGTGTTATCTCCTATGTTAAAATAGGGATTGAAAACGAGTACACCCTTGTTATGTTATGTGTTCGTACCCCTTTGCTATGTTCATTGTTTGCTATGTTGAAAAAGTGCTCATGAAAGAGAACGAGTATACCCTTGTTAGGTTATGTGTTCGTAGGGGTTGAAAAATATGCTCATAAAAGGGAACGAGCTCACCCCCTAAAATGTGCTCTTAAAAGAGAACGAATACACCCCCTAAAAAGTGGTCATAAAAGGGAATAAATTCACCCCTAAAATGGAGGTCGTAAAAGACGGTGGGCTCACGGTGTACGGTGGTCAATTTCTCAGGGGCTTGTGAGTTGTCCTAGGTTGGCCAATACTGGCCCAGATCGATCCATTTTCTACTACTCTCGATCTCTCGTAACCTATCGCCCGAAACTGAATTCCGATCGCCGTGCGTCCACACGTACGCAAGGAAAGCAGTCTAGACTTGTTACGAAAGCTGTACTGCGCCAGCTGGTAAAGTATGACGTCCTGGAAATTTCTTCCGAAACAAATTCTTTGTTTACGCAAAAGATCCAGTGAGAATGAACCCTTCAACAATGGCAACACGCTCGGGTATCGAATACGGCATTATCACACACTGACACTCACCCGGCTTAACATAACGAGGCCTTTTTCTCAACTGGTTTCGACAAGTTTCACTGGCTGCGGCTGCACGTGACTGCTGCAGGTCACGTAAGTCGACCCGACCTCGACACGCCATCTCTTGGTAGGAAGGTAGATTATTTAAGTGTTGCCAAAAACACAATATACCAGAATATTACGACGGGCCGGTTTTACGTGCCGCACCCTGTGAATATATATATATATATATATATATATATATATATATATATATATATATTCACAGGGTGCGGCACGTAAAACCGGCCCGTCGTAATATTCTGGTATATTGTGTTTTTGGCAACACTTAAATAATCTACCTTCCTACCAAGAGATGGCGTGTCGAGGTCGGGTCGACTTACGTGACCTGCAGCAGTCACGTGCAGCCGCAGCCAGTGAAACTTGTCGAAACCAGTTGAGAAAAAGGCCTCGTTATATATATAGGGCGAGTCAAAAGTCCTTGCATACCTGCATAAGTTTGAAAATCGACAGGAAAAGTAAAAGGTGATGATGGGAACAGAGGTTTGATGAGGGGCCGCAACTTTTGGAGTGTATATCATTCATGGCCGCTATCTTCAAATCCGCCATTTTAGATTCAAGTCACTTTTTTAAACGGGAAGGGGGTGTATGACACATCAACTAACACTAGCTTGAGCTCAGGAATTTAGTGATGTAATTTGTTTGTTTCTATCTTGTACAGTTTAGGAGTTATTAATGTACAAAGGTGGGAAATTCCCTTGATACTGAATGCTACAACACATGTTCTACGTGTTGTCCATCCCGTGCAATGCACAACTGTAGCCGCCGCTACCACTCTGACTGCACACGGAAGGGTATGTCTCCTGAAATTTGGTCACAGGCTTGTTGGATGCATTCCTCCAGGTGTCTCAAATCACGGATTGTCTCTCAGCATACACTATCTGCTTAAGATGTCCCCATAAATAAAAATCAAGGGAGCGTTAAGTCAGGGGATCTGGGCGGCCACTCCACGAGACCACGGCGACCAATCCACTTCCCTGGCAGTTGTTCATCCAACCATTCACGGACACCAAGTCCATAGTGTGGAGTGGCTCCATCGTGCTGAAAATAAGATGGGAAAATGCCGTCAGATTTCAGTGTCGCAGGGAACACAATGTCCTGCACCAGCATCAGATACTGTGGTGCAGTTAAGGTGTTGTAAATGAATAATGGCCCAATGATGCGGGTGTCCCATATGCCACACCACACCACCTTCGCTGGACTATGTTCTCGACTCGGGTCAACCCAGTTCGGATTTGCGTCACACCAGTATCGACAATTATGTCGATTAACCTCCCCGTTCAAAGTGAAATACGACTCGTCGCTGAATAGTATGCCCTTGGCAAACGCAGGATCCAGTTCCTGTTGTTCAGTAGCCCACATGCAGAACTCCAACCGGCGATCAGGGTCATTCTCGTTCAGTTTATGTTGCATATGCAGCTTGTAAGGATGCCACTGATTGGCGTGCAATATCCGGGCAACGGAAGATTGGCTTATTGCACATGCTAGGGACACACGACGGATACTTTATTTAGGACTTTTCACAAAGGACGAAATAACCGCCGTTGCAGTTTCGTCATTGGTGGCAGTCTTTGGTCGCCCACTACGTGCCCTATTTTGAACAGAGCCCGTCTCCCGGAATATGGTGATCACGTGAGCCACCGTGCTGTGCGATACCGGTTCTCTGTCTGGGTGCCATCTGTTGTAGTCAGCTGCTATTGTTCGGTAGCTGCGTTCCCCTGATATAAGGATGACTTTGATCTTCTGTTCACGTGTCAGACCCATTTTAGATCACCTGGAACAAAGAGAGAACTGTGTCAGTATCAAGGTAATTTCCCACTTTTGAACATTAATAACTTCTAAACTGTACAAGATAGAAAAAAACAAATTACACCACTAAATTCCTGAGCTCAAGCTAGTGTTATTTGATGTGTCATACACACCCTTCCCATTAAAAAAAATTACTTGAATCCAAAATGGCGGATTTCAAGATGTTGGCCATGAATGACATACACTCCAAAAGTTGCGGCCCCTCATCAAACCTCTGTTTCCATCACCACTTTTTACTTTTCCCGTCGATTTTCAAACTTATGCAGGTATGCAAGGACTTTTGACTCACCCTATATATATTGTCCTTGTAATTGTCCTTCTAATCCCACGCCTAGAACATACCCTGATGATAATCCTCTCTTTCCATGAACTTCTTGTTTTGTTTGTAATTTTGCCTGCGATTGCCTGTATATTTCTTTTTTGCTTCTTCCAATATTTGCTAATACATCATTATGTAGTCACAGTTAGGTACATTAAGAATCCCATTCTGATGACTGAACTTGCATTCAATCCCAAATTTAGAACATCAAAGAATCACAAAGAATGCAGTTATTCACTACGAATGATATTTCATAGTTGCCAACTTCAGAGACATCTTTAAAATTATATTTTCTATCCGCCATTTGTAGCACATGCTACATCTGGATTTTCTTTGTTTACGAAAGACCCAAGCCTTGGTTGTGCGAATGACCACTTGTAGTGCCTTTGCTACACACAACGCAACACGTCAGTCATTTTTTCTTCAAGAAAGTGTACAGTTAGAGGGTAATTACGATTTTGTAAGGATATCATCGGAAGCACGGGAAGAAAAAAAGAAGGTAAGTTAATCATTTTTCTGCAAAACTCGCCTTTTTTATTATGAAGTAAGGAAAATATAAAAAGAATATGTAGAAATTGATTTTGGTGTAATTTGACAGAAATAGACTTTTCACATTATTACTTTTCTGCTTTAACGCAGCTGCTACATTGGGTTCTAACGACGATTTTACGTAGTAAATTAGTGTTGATAGGCGTGTTTCATTTATGACACTAAACTGCAATTTTTCCCCCCTGAAGTCTAGCTTTTATATTCATTTGTCTAGATATTGCGAGGCTAAAGTTTCAGCCTTCATTTACTAGAATTTGAAAGCAAATAGAAAGAGTTATTAATATTTTTTCCTAATAATAATAATACAGGATGTATAAAAAATATTTACAACTTTGAAAACTCATATTGATTTATTTATTTATCTTACAGACATGGTTTTGATGTCATTTTGTAGCAAAATATATCAAGTTTTGACTCACGTGGTACATTAGTTCATAAACAAGCCACCGCAAGCGATAGCGGCAGTCGAGGAGAAATTAAGCGGTATTCATTTTTCTTTGTTCAAAGCTGTGCCGGATACTGACATACCAGATCTTTTTGGATATTATTGATGGGAACATATCTGTTCTTTAACTACCTGAAATTAATAATGCTGATGAAGATTACATCCCGAGCCAAAATGAGAATAAAAGCAGTTCAGAGGGCAAAGAAGAAAACCAAAGTGGCAACCCAGGCCTGTATTTATATATTTTGCGCCCCTGTGCTCTAAACAATTTGTCGGTCCCCTGTACAAACTATATCTCAAACAAGGAAACAAGCCGTGATTTTCCAAACATACCAGCTCTTGTTGAGTAGCAGTTTAGATATTACAAGTTACAAAAATTACAACGTAATATTAAATGGCCGAATTCTCTCAATGATGATTATGATGTGTTCTGCCCGAAGGTAGATATTTCACTCGGAGATCTCTGGGCAAGATGAAGCCATGGTAGCTTGCTATTGCCTTCCATCGGATTATGATGACGTACTAAGGACGGGACCCACAGCTTAACTTGAGATCCGAAGCACTTGTGTCCACCACCGGGAATCGAACACAAGACCTCTTGATTACATTGAGGACACAATCTCTCAATACTGACATGTAATTTATTCACATAGGTTTTAATTTATTGTCCGGACAAAATGATTTCTATTAATTCTTAATCAACCGTTATGGCATTTTTATATTTCATAATCTCACTTGAATTATGATTGAGTTTCTTAAATATTTACTCTTTAAGAGTAAAATATGGAATAAAAAATTAGGCACTGTTTTTGACATTGTTTATTTTCAACTTATCACATAATTAAAGATTATGGTGAGTTTAGTAAAGAACATTTTATAAATCTTAATAGCATCTAAGTCAGGGCGCAAAATTTCCGGTCGCCATTGACGACTGGAAATTTAGAGCTGGCGACCAGTGTTCAGTAGGAAAGGTTTCTGCCTAAACTCACGGGGCTGCGCAGTTTCTTTGTCGCATAAATATAATTGTCACTGAGTGAGAGAAAACACGGAATGTGAAGTCTTCACAATGGACATTAAAGTGAAGATTTACAGCTCACAAATGTTCAATAAGGAGAACAAAAATTCCAGAGTATAAGACGAAAGATAACCAAGAATGCGAAAATGTACACAACAGAACGATTGCAATCTGTATCATTAGAGGTAGTTCTTTCCCTTCATATATTTGACACTTTGGGTTGGCCTCCTAAAGGAAAAATCCTTGAATTTAGTGAGTACTTGTATCCAGGTTTATACAGTGAAAAAGTGGACCTTGTCTTAACAGAGTGGACAGAATATTTTTTTTTTTTTTTTCATTGACGTTGAATCAGACACTGAAAGAGGTTTACAGTGAAAACTTCATTACTAGATTCCCAAATTATTCCAATTGTCACATTTTGCAGAGTTTTACCTGTGAGTATTGCTTCATGTGAGAGAGGCTTCAGCAGTCTCAACAGAGTTAAGACTGCCTACAGGAATTCACTAACACACTGGATGATTTGCTGACAATTTCCATCAATGGTCCTTCACTTAAGGACTTTGATCCGAAAACTGCAACTTCAGTGCAGAGAGAGAGCGTTACACAATCGTGAAGTCTTAAGATAAGATATTTTTTAAACATGTATGGGGCCTATGAATTGCCCAATTCAAAATTGATTGTCTTGAATCTAATTGTTTGGTTTCGAAATTTTATGACCGGATGTAATCTCTTTCTTTGTCAAACCAAAGGACGTGGGGGAGGGAACCTCTCATAATTTGTACGTGAGAGATACGGGCGACCATCATTTTTGAACTGGCGAATGCGTCTGACTGAAATTTTACGCCCTGATCTAAGCTATAGCTTTAATAGCATCTATATTAATAATACAATAAGCTGTCTGTCTGTCTGTAGCGCTTTTCAACTACAGAATCATATTAGATAGAAACATGAAATTTTAATATGTTTTAAAGCTCTCGGAGAAATGATCCAAATGGCCTGTTCCAGGTCCCTAGGTCAGACCTGAACTGAGATGTGGGGGTGCGAAGTCCCCATAAGAATAACATAGAGCATTTTAAAAATAATCGAAAACGATCAATATTAGAGTTGAATTCATAGTTTTTGGGGTTGATGAGATGAATAGTGACAATTTTTAACCCAATTCAACCTTAAGGTCATACTCCACACCCCAGGGAGGGGGCAAGATTTTAAAAATAATCGAAAACGACAGATATTAGTGTTGGATTCATAGTTTTCGAGGTCGCTGAGTTTAACGGTATCAGTTTTTGTGATGCCCATGAGGTGAGATGGCAGAGGATGGCGTTTTAAAAATAATCAGATAATCTAGCTAATTAATAATTACTGTAACTCGAGCGAATTAAATACATTAACATATTTTCTCGTGCTTGCGCGGGACTCTGTGGGTTGCTAGTTTTAAATATTACTTTATTGTGGATCTCAAAACAAAATTCCAAAATTTTGCCGCCCTCTAAATTCTGCGCCCTGTGCTCAAGCACAGAATAGCACTTACCTAAATACGGGCCTGAAGTAACCACACAATAAAGCATTACAACAACATGGTTGGGGTTAATCTCTTCAACAGGGTTATTTCAAAGTATGCTATGCTAGCAAGGCCTAATAAGTGGTCAATTAGAGTTATCCACCACTTTTTTGACTCCTCCCTTGCTGCAGTATGGCTTGAGTATCGCAGTTGCCAAATCCAACAGATTGCCGAAGAAAGATACTCTTGATTAGTTTGAACTCAGAATGGTAATTGATGAAGTGTTTATATATACAATGAGAAGAGCTCATACCTCGCTACAAATTGAAGAACCGTGCCTATCTTTTCCCATTGTAATTTTTGGAAGTGAGGGGACGCCGTAGATATTGTTGGAAGTAGGGGAACGGCGTTCCCCCGGGCTCCCCCTCTCTTTTACCCCTGATGCCAACAGAGATTGTTTCAGGAGCTTTCATACCTCAAATGCCTTCTTCTAAAGTTAGTTGTGTATCTCAACATACTGTCATCAACATACATATGCATATGTAAAATTTTAATAAATACAAGTTTAATGCAAACGCTAAATGGGTGAAGTATATGTACACGCTGAAATCAATGTTTATTATATGCCAGCTCCAAATGGATGTTTTAAATATTTCAATATGAAAGGGTGTAAAATTACGGCACTATTATTTAGTAGAACATGCAAACACTTGAAAATATCATTACGACCCATTGTAGCACATACGCTACATCACGTCAGAAGGCCACTAATACAAATATTTTGAAAAAAAAAATAAATAAATATATTTTGTGGTATTCAACCTCAAAGTAAAATGTTACAAAAGGATTCACTGAAATTCGAGTTGTAGATGATCTTTGGGTCGATAGAGGATATATCACAAAAACAGTATATTCGTTATGCACGTGAACTATGATACTACTAATAATAGCAATAATAGGCTATATAGTAAACGTATCAAAGTAATCTTTAGTTTCGAACTCCAAATCAGCGTCATTCTCCTTACCATTTTCTTTTATTCTTATTAACACTACACTGAACAATATTTCCAACCCCTCGTAAACGTAATTGAATTTAAAGAATGAATGCAGGGTTGTCATTTGCCAATTCTCAAATCGTTATTGATTTACTTTAGCTTGAATGACTGTTAAAAACCTTAGTGTGTATGTTTTATAACTATTTAATGCACATCTACAGTTTATTTGCACATTCAAAGACTGTAGAAAAAGTGTGTGCCACCGGAATGCGAAATAAAACTTTTTTCTCCGACAAAAGCTTGAAGAGCTTGTATATGTATACGTACGAGGTGTGAGTGGAAAGTTGTAAGACTGGGCTTGCAATTTAAAAATGGCAATACTTACAGGCTATTGTGATGGTCTAATTCAAAGTAGTACCCTGTTGAATGAACATACCGATTCCAACGGTGTTTCCACTTCTGGAAGCATTCCTGAAAATCATTTTCCGTGATGGTGTGAAGCACTCTCTCCGTATTTGCTTGAATGTCCTCAATTGAGTCAAATCTCATCCTTGGGCCTTTGTTTCTGGGTCATATCCATAAAACCATGATTCACCTGTTATTTCGCTATTCAAGAAATCTGAGTCCATTTTCGGTCGATTAAACAGTTCTTACGACACTTCAAGTCTGTGTTGTTTCTGCTCGTGTGACAACACTTTTGCAATGAATTTCGTGGACACTGGACGTCTGTTCAAATCATCAGTTAAAATTGATTGAACCGCATAGAAACTTAAATTCAGGTCTTCAGCCATCTCCCTAATTGTAAATCTACGGTTCGAGTGCACTAAATCGCCAAAAATCGCAATGTTTTCGTTAGTTTTTGATGTTGAGGGTCGGCCAGACCAGGGGTCATCATCTACTGACTTGTGACCATATTTGAACCTGTGAAACCAGATAAACACGTTTGATCGGCTCAGACATTTGTCTCCAAAAGCCTGTTTTTAAGAGGTCGTAAGTCTCCGACGCGTTGCTCCACTTTTACATCCATTTTGCGCACTTAAAACTCCGCCAAGACACACATGCGCCCGCACTCAAGTAGTTGCTACACCGTACTGAATAAAGATAACTCGTTTTCTTCTGTTTTCTTCTTTATGTCAGCGGGAAGGCGATAGCAGGTAGCAAGCAAGATGACCCAGAAAGTTGCACATGGTTTGACTCCTTGCAAGATGAAAAAAATGTTGTATCTCCCTTTCAAGACTGTGTTTACATGGAGAAACATTGTAGGGTTGCATTCTTTTTGTTTTTGTTTTTTGATAGCTTCAAGATTCTTGTAAAGTGATAACCCAGATTAATACTCTAACATAACATAACTTTTTTTTAAAATAAAACATTGTTTGTTTTTGATAGCAAGCAAATATATTTATATGAGAATATGTTTATGTGAAAACTGAATGTTAAAAGATACGGCTTATAAGTGTCAAGGGAAGCAATTTTCATCCTAAAGTAAGTTAATGTAGTAAAAGGAGTTGAGATCTCACGGAATCTACTATGACAGCGTTTTGTAAGCTCATTAGTGAGTCTGGAAAGAATAGATAACTGTATCATGGAATTCAAAAATAGATCATCCAATTGCTATCAACAGATAAAAAGACTTATATTGAAGGAAATTCCACGACCAAAATATTATTTCATCCTCTGTGATACTACAGCAGATTGCACACATGCCGATCAGGTATCAATATTTCTTCGTTAGGTTTCCGTAGAAAATGGAGAACTGGAAATCAGAGAGTACTGTTTAGCGGAAACATCATTTGGGAAGGGCGAAGGAGGTAATTGCCCCTAGAGTTTGAGAAATCCACAAGCTTAATCAATTGTATAGTAATATACTAACAAAGAACGTGAAATTCTTATATGAGTGAAGAATCTTGCATCCCCTCTAGCTTTCTATGCTTTGTGGAAGTACCGGAAGGATCTGCTACTTCGGAGGCTTTGACAAAGTCTTTTCGGAGTGAATTGGAGAAGGTATATCTACTGCTGAAGGATTATAGGGGTCAGAGATATGACGGCTAATACAACGGTAGCTAAAAGAAGATCTCAGAATTGAACCAACAATTAATTATATATACTACATTGTTCGTTACAGTCGTTAATTTGGTAATCTGTGATTCAGTCAAAAAGGCACCACCAATCATAACATTCTTCAGTGTCAGTAGGAAATTGCCTTTCTTGCCAGCAGTATCCAATGCTGGCAATAGTGGGATTCTACACAACAATTACTGATTCTGAAAAAGGTAAATGTATTTTAGTGTACATAAAAGGAGTTTAATAGAGGATGGGAGGGAAAATATCCAGCAGTCACTACTGTTTTGAAACGTTCTCCTGAAACACATGAGGTGCTGAAATAATTATCCAGAACCGTAGGTATTTCGAGGAAAAGACCAATAACGAAGATCTCCATTTAATTTCAAAATTAGAATTTCTCAGCCTTATTATGATATGTTAGAGAGAGTATTAAAGGAGAACAATGATACAAGCATAACTTGCAATCAGAAAAATGCAACATTGACCTGGCTTGAACATCAGTCTACGAGATTGAAAAGAAGACTAAAGATATCCGAAAAGAAGTTGCTCCATTTATGCTCATGGCACAGACCGTACCTAAGAAGTACGAAATAGAATAAGCATTTTCGTATAAAGGAATACGGAGACAGGAAACTGTCAGAAAAAGTTATACCTAATAAACCTCATCATCCCTCATAAAAGAGATTTGAAATTGGGATCTTCAAAATAACACTTGATGCCATCATACAGGGTTTGGAAAAAGTATGAGAACAGTTCTACAGCCCTCTAGATTCTTGCTTGATTACAAGATTGAGAAATAGATTAAACATGGATTCAACTAGGTATCTACTGCAGTGGCAACATACCTTTGGACATTCTAGATGAACTCCTATGTTTGGAAGAAATTGCTTCCCAAGTTAGGCGACAAAGATTCTTTGACCTGTTCTTATGATGTCCTGAAGATTATACGGTATGTGGTAAAACAAACAGTACTGAAATCACATGAAACATAAGAAATGTTGTCAAATGAATATCTTGTAAATGTTACTCAGCACGTATTGTAAACTTAAGAGGAATCGCGCATGTACATCATATGTTCAAAAGTTGACCATTACGTTACACACATTCTTCATAGCGGTTCTGTAGATTGATGAATATGTTAATGAACACGGATTACTGGAATGACAAAACAAATGACCAAATCTTCTCTTAACTCCATTATAATGGTAGGGGGTTATCTGTTCGGATGTTTACTTCAGCATACTCCAAATGTAGGCATCTCAAGCCGTGAGGTCAGGAGAGTGGGAAGGATATGGGGAATCTATTTCACAGGAAATCAAGCGATGTTCAAATTCTCGTTGACAGAAGGACGTGTGACTCACTTACAGTATGGGGAGTAGCTCCATCTTGCTGCATCCGTTGTTATGGTAACAACAGATTTTTGGTGCTTCAAAAACTGCGGAAAATCATGCAAGAAGGAGGTCAATAATCAACTGTCGATTGATGTAGTTCCCCTCTTGTATATATATATATATATATATATATATATATATATATATATATATATATATATATATCCCCTCTGCCCCACCCCCAAGTTACAAGGATGAATTTTGATTTAAACAGCATTGGAAGTGTCACTGTTCATCTCAACGACCCCGAAAACAATGGATTCGACACAAATATCAGTCATTTTCGACATTTTTAAATATATGACCCCCTCCCCTCCCTAAAGTTTCGGCGTTCAATTTGGATTTAAACTGCATCAGAAATGCCACTGTTCATCTCAACGACCCCAAAAACTATGGATTCGACACTGATATCGGCCATTTTCAATCATTATATATATATATATATATATATATATATATATATATATATATATATATATGTATGTATGTATGTATGTATGTACATATATCCCATAAGTAGCGGGCCTGAATTTTTATTTAAACAGCATCGGAAGTGTTCTACTGTTCATCTCAGCAACCCCGAAAACTATGGATCTGACACTAATATCGGTCTTTTCGATATATATTTTTATCGAGATCAGTCTGGTAGTTCAAGAGTTGTTAAGTGACAAATATAATCACTTTCATTTTTATATATATAGATAATTTGTCACACTAGAAAACAGGTATTTGTTTGCATACAAAATGTTGTACATAAATTTGTTATTAAAGTCTGTATTTGAATATTAAAAATAGTAATTGTATGTCTTAGTGCATTAGCATTAGTGAAATTTGTCTATTGCTCTTTCTTTTCAGAAGTAATTTGGTTGCCATTAACAAAATTTCACCAGTTCAAAGAGAACATTAAGAACTCAGCTTCATTCAAGAGCCCTATTTGTTGGAACAGAAACCCTTCATGATGGTAGATGTGTATGCAAATGTATAAGTTCTATAATTAACGCACAACCAGGACTAAACGAATAAAAGACACATAAAAGAAGTGAGTTCAGACTATTAATTTTCAAGAATAATCACAACAGTTTTATTTTCGAATGATTCTTTTTTAAATATTCACAATATTGAAATTTCTCAATTGATATTTTTCAAGCGTTCGAAAACAAAAGGTTCCATTACTATTTACCTAATACAAAGATTTTTGTTATTGTTCCAATTTTTTCAATTGTTCCTGAAAGAAACCGAAAAAAAAACGGTTTTTCTTAACCAACAGGTTCAAAATTTCCGGAAATTTTACAACACTACTCAAAACAAACAGTACTGAAATTCGCGTATGGATGACGTGCAGGTGCAATGTGGTATGAGCTATAAGCGCCAAATGTGTTTAGTTGTGTGTAGACTAACGTAGTGGTCAGTTGATGTGAAGATAATGTTACTCACAACAGAGGAGAAGGTGTTTATTGTGGAACACTGTTTCCACCCATACGGTGTGGGGCAGCATCTCATTGTAGAAGATGAGCGCACACGTCTACTGTATTGCTCTAGAGCTATGGCATTTGAAGATGCAAGATTCATCTGCAACATATCGTTCAGAGATGAAAGCCATGTGTACTTTGATCACTACATCAATCGACAGTTGATTATTGACCTCCTTCTTGCATGATTTTCCGCAGTTTTTGAAGCACCAAAAATCTGTTGTTACCATAACAACGGATGCAGCAAGATGGAGCTACTCCCCATACTGTAAGTGAGTCACACGTCCTTCTGTCAACGAGAATTTGAACATCGCTTGATTTCCTGTGAAATAGATTCCCCATATCCTTCCCACTCTCCTGACCTCACGGCTTGAGATGCCTACATTTGGAGTATGCTGAAGTAAACATCCGAACAGATAACCCCCTACCATTATAATGGAGTTAAGAGAAGATTTGGTCATTTGTTTTGTCATTCCAGTAGTCCGTGTTCATTAACATATTCATCAATCTACAGAACCGCTATGAAGAATGTGTGTAACATAATGGTCAACTTTTGAACATATGATGTACATGCGCGATTCCTCTTAAGTTTACAATACGTGCTGAGTAACATTTACAAGATATTCATTTGACAACATTTCTTATGTTTCATGTGATTTCAGTACTGTTTGTTTTACCACATACCGTATAATCTTCAGGACATCATAAGAACAGGTCAAAGAATCTTTGTCGCCTAACTTGGGAAGCAATTTCTTCCAAACATAGGAGTTCATCTAGAATGTCCAAAGGTATGTTGCCACTGCAGTAGATACCTAGTTGAATCCATGTTTAATCTATTTCTCAATCTTGTAATCAAGCAAGAATCTAGAGGGCTGTAGAACTGTTCTCATACTTTTTCCAAACCCTGTATGATGGCATCAAGTGTTATTTTGAAGATCCCAATTTCAAATCTCTTTTATGAGGGATGATGAGGTTTATTAGGTATAACTTTTTCTGACAGTTTCCTGTCTCCGTATTCCTTTATACGAAAATGCTTATTCTATTTCGTACTTCTTAGGTATGGTCTGTGCCATGAGCATAAATGGAGCAACTTCTTTTCGGATATCTTTAGTCTTCTTTTCAATCTCGTAGACTGATGTTCAAGCCAGGTCAATGTTGCATTTTTCTGATTGCAAGTTATGCTTGTATCATTGTTCTCCTTTAATACTCTCTCTAACATATCATAATAAGGCTGAGAAATTCTAATTTTGAAATTAAATGGAGATCTTCGTTATTGGTCTTTTCCTCGAAATACCTACGGTTCTGGATAATTATTTCAGCACCTCGTGTGTTTCAGGAGAACGTTTCAAAACAGTAGTGACTGCTGGATATTTTTCCTCCCATCCTCTATTAAACTCCTTTCATGTACACTAAAATACATTTACCTTTTTCAGAATCAGTAATTGTTGTGTAGAATCCCACTATTGCCAGCATTGGATACTGCTGGCAAGAAAGGCAATTTCCTACTGACACTGAAGAATGTTATGATTGGTGGTGCCTTTTCGACTGAATCACAGATTACCAAATTAACGACTGTAACGAACAATGTAGTATATATAATTAATTGTTGGTTCAATTCTGAGATCTTCTTTTAGCTACCGTTGTATTAGCCGTCATATCTCTGACCCCTATAATCCTTCAGCAGTAGATATACCTTCTCCAATTCACTCCGAAAAGACTTTGTCAAAGCCTCCGAAGTAGCAGATCCTTCCGGTACTTCCACAAAGCATAGAAAGCTAGAGGGGATGCAAGATTCTTCACTCATATAAGAATTTCACGTTCTTTGTTAGTATATTACTATACAATTGATTAAGCTTGTGGATTTCTCAAACTCTAGGGGCAATTACCTCCTTCGCCCTTCCCAAATGATGTTTCCGCTAAACAGTACTCTCTGATTTCCAGTTCTCCATTTTCTACGGAAACCTAACGAAGAAGTATTGATACCTGATCGGCATGTGTGCAATCTGCTGTAGTATCACAGAGGATGAAATAATATTTTGGTCGTGGAATTTCCTTCAATATAAGTCTTTTTGTCTGTTGATAGCAATTGGATGATCTATTTTTGAATTCCATGATACAGTTATCTATTCTTTCCAGACTCACTAATGAGCTTACAAAACGCTGTCATAGTAGATTCCGTGAGATCTCAACTCCTTTTACTACATTAACTTACTTTAGGATGAAAATTGCTTCCCTTGACACTTATAAGCCGTATCTTTTAACATTCAGTTTTCACATAAACATATTCTCATATAAATATATTTGCTTGCTATCAAAAACAAACAATATTTTATTTTAAAAAAAGTTATGTTAGCAAGAAATGAGACTATCAGAGTATTAATCTGGGTTATCACTTTACAAGAATCTTGAAGCTATCAAAAAACAAAAACAAAAAGAATGCAACCCTACAATGTTTCTCCATGTAAACACAGTCTTGAAAGGGAGATACAACATTTTTTTCATCTTGCAAGGAGTCAAACCATGTGCAACTTTCTGGGTCATCTTGCTTGCTACCTGCTATCGCCCTACCCCTGGCATGAAGAAAAAAACAGTTTCCCCGTTTCCGAAACAACGGATTCTTTTAGACTTGTAGGGGAAGCGCGCCAAAATACACGTCTTTAATGAGGAGGTTCGCTGTATGTCTACTAGAGTTCAGTGGTGCATGGGTGGAGATATATTTCTTGTTTTCAGAAAGTTGTAATGTGTAAACAGTAAATAGAAAGATCGGGTTACAAGATTTTTTAATGACAGCTATAAGATTCTTGTAAAATGATCCCAGCTCAATATATCATTTTGAAAAAAAAAGTTTCAAAAAAAAAAAGAAAAAAGAAAAGAAAAGAAAAGAAAAGAAATGAAAAGAAAAGGGGAAAAGAAAAGAAAAATGACCTTTTTGTTTTGTTTTCTGCTATTTGAAATCGAAACAAATGAAATATATTTCTTATAGAAAAGGGATTTAAAAAAAAAAACAATATTTATCATGTAAGTGTTGACAAAGTTTCGAAGAACATATTTTGTTCTAAAAACCTAATTCCAACATCTAATTCTTTTAAGAACTATTATATTTTCTTCACTCGTTCCATCAAAATGAAACATATTTTTTTACTTATATATTTTGTTATATGTAAAGTTTTAATTCTTAATATATATTTACTAAATTATTAGGTTGACATTTATTTCGTAGTCTAAACATGTCAGTTTCCCTTTTATTTTTACATTCATGTCTATATTTAGGTTTATTATTACTATTTCATTTTTTTTAAATTTTGCGTTTTGATGCCCTCTTTGTTTAAAGTTTCTCCAGGTGCCCCTTTGTTAATGCCACTACTGGTCATACGTTGATGTTTCTTAAACTCTTCAACTCTTTTCGAAACTTAGTCTTGTTTTTCTCTCTACCTCCCACGCAAAAGGTGGATATAATGAGTCACATTTTACAAGAAAACAGCACAATGTTTCTAACTATTCGATAACACCGTGCTAATTTTGATGTGGTTTTGATCCATTACTGCTTAGTATGGCTCCAAGAAAAGTTACCCAGGACATGTTGTGGGAACACTTAAATCTGCATTGAAATAATAAATAAAACACCTAAAATAAATGGGTGAGTCATCGAACTATGTTTCTAATTATAATATTGTCCCTACTTCCATCTTAATTTATTATAAAATATATAGACTTAACCCTTTTAGGATTTTCACTTTTGAGAAAATTTTAAACTTTCACTCAAACAAATACTACTTTCTTACTATTTATCGTAGGATCATGGGTTATACCTCGTATTTTCTTTTAGAATAGAGTGTTCTTTTCAACGGTACCACTCGTTTGTCCGTATTATACACCAGAAACGGAAATATTGGAAAAACAGGAGATTTTTTGAAAAAATAAAAATCCGAAATTTTTGCGTCCCTCTAAGCCGAGCGTGGGCTCACGTAGGATCTGATTAAAAAAAAAGAAACTTTGTTATGTAGGCCTATATAATACGTGATCAAAATTTAGAGCATATATCTTGGAAACTAAGATCGGGAGAAATTTTTGAAAGTTTAAAGGTGACCCATTTTTTCATACATATAAAAGAATGTTTCAAAAACGTACTGTGTCATTACTTTGACCTAAAGTCATAGTTCAAACGCCTTTTTCTTCAGTATAACTAGCCATTTCCAATGATACCACTCACATGTCCGTGTCACACACCTGAACCGGAAGAGTTCGGGAAAAACGGTGCATTTTTCGAAATTCCCGTTAAATCAATTTGATCCTGTGATCCGGGCCTGGGTTTACGTAGGGATCTGAATTTTTTTAAAAGAAAATACGTTGCTATGTACGTGATATGTGTGGAAAATTTCAATCTTGTATCTTGGAAACAAAGGGCGGAAAAAAATTGTTGAAAGTATTAATTTAGGCGTAGGCCTACATATATATATATATATATATATATATATATATATATATATATATATATATATATACTGCGTCATTACTATTTGACCTAGGTTCATTGTTCAAACGTTATTTTCTTCAGTATAACAATCGCTTTCAAACGGTATCTCTCATATGTCTGTATCGTGCACCTGAATGAAAAAATCGGGAAAAAACAGATTTTTTTAAAAATCACTCCTCGGAACACTTGCGCCCCTCGGGCCCAGCCCTGGTTTTATGTAGGAATCTCCAAAAAACATTGAGAAGTATCTAAAGGTACACACAATCTGTATGCAAAGTTTCAAGCTGATATCTTGAAAACTGAAGGCGTGAAAAAGTTTTGAAATTTAGTGGAGTGGATTAAAGGAAAAGTTCATAAGAATCATGCATATTGTGATAAGAACATAAACTTTTGCACAGAGTCTACTAATATAGTAACAAATAAATTCTGACGTAGACCCCAAAAATCCGACGCCAATTTCCTGGAATTCCAGGCGCTGGAACATCTGGAGCACTGGAGAACGGTGTGTTATCGCTGGAATAGCCATTACGTGAAAACGGCTTGACCTACAGAGCCAAAGTAAGACTCAAATGCAAGAGAAATAACAAGCCTTTAATTTAAATTCTATATTGTCTTAATTGAACATCATCCAGGGCCTCACGAGGGGCCCAAATTCATTAAAAACAGAAAACCTATGGCGTTTGTTTATGGTTTTATCCATCTGGAAGCTTTGGTTTAACAGATATCGCAATAACACTCTTGTAAATCGTTTAGCAAAACCTTAAGCTTTATTGATATCCTTTTAGTGTATGTGAGATCAATAGTCTCGGAGCTATGTGCATTTAAAGTTATGCACTACACCACTGGTTTCCGTTCATGTTAGTATTGAATAGAAGCCTGCAACCATCAGACTTTACTTTATCATTTTGTGAGCAAAAAATGAATGCAAAAGTGACCCACCCAGTGGTTGTATCTGACACCGAGGGAAGCATAACAAAGGCATGTAAGTGTTTCCTCCCAGTATACAGTTTCAAATATTTAGGCAGCAGTAAGAAATTAGGCACGGCCAACAAGAGATGGTCCCTGACGTTTCTTACCACATGCGGTGGGACATTGCAGCCCCTACTTTGATACCAGTGTTACCCACCACGATCACTCTGCCTTATACCATTAAATTGCCACTACAGTTGCACCGAAAAAAAAAAAAAAACTTGACACGCGAGTAGTGGCAATGTCACTGCGAGCTGTCAGAGACATTCTCTTACTGGACGCACAGGTAGATGTTTGCAGATAATTGCAATGGCTGACTACAGTGACTCCCAGCTGAAAATATGGTTGTAATGATAGCAACTTTGCGCCGTAACTGAACAAATCTATTTATATTTGACAAACGGGTTGTTGTCTTGAAAAATCAAGTTATATTTTATCATCAAGAAAGCCTTTTAATATTACATACATGTGTAAAAGAAGCTTGAAGGTGGAACTTTAAACAACCAGTCGGTCTTTCTGCTGTTCATTGGGATGTATGTCGATATTCAGGTAATGCTGATAAAGTTTTTGTTTAACAGAAACAGAGTTGAGAGAAGATTTATATATCACAAGAATCTTCGTTGTTTAAGCTACCAGAATATATTAAAATTCTTACTCAACTACTGAATAACTTTCTCGCAATCTGTATGAGAAGGTGGTTTATTTACATTGTTACTGACGTGATCCTAACAAGAGATAACATGTCCAACATTAGGTTGGATTAGATTTTAGAAAGTGGAGGTTAAGCAACTAGGGCTACAACAGTGTTTGTGATGTGAGATGCTAAATAAAAGAAAACTTAGCTGTTGAATTTTTTGGATTACGGTTACTTTTTAATAGAATTTTTTTTTCAGAAAATAAAAAGGTGAATCCCGACATCTGCGGAATGCATTCGACTATTTACTTCCAGAGTTCTATTTTGCGGATGTATATCTGGTTAGGTTTGGTTATAACATATCAAAAAAGAAAAAATCTTTTTTCTTGGAATGAAAACTATTCTGAGGTTATTTTGTATCAAATTACTGCTATACTTTTTTGGTAAAATATCTGACTGTAGATTTTTTTTTGAGATTATAAAATATAAAAACAGATTGGAGAAAATATCACAGAAAACAGGCGGTAATGTGAAATTTTAATTTGTATGTAAATGTGTATATAATGGTTGAACATATAACAGTTAGAACTGATAATGCTACAATATATATATATTGCAGGTATGATATATTTTGAGGTATTTATAAGACAGAAACAACTACTGAACAAACAGTAACAGCTACAAAAAAATGTCGAAAAGAAGAAAATGTGAGATTGTTAAGATCCCAGCCGATTTCAGCCATTCTAATTCTGAAACCATAGACTGGAACATGTGTATTTTATGTCATAACGATAAAGCTGAATCGTTAGTCTGTCCTGCTAACAGCTCGCGCTTGGACAAGGAAGCAGGCTATAAATCTTTGTGCAATGATCTTGTAGATTTTAAAGAAAAGATTGGACTTCCATCAAGCATTCAACTTAATCTTCTCGACGATGGAAATGGAATAGAGGAGACGATGAGTAGGAAACATGCGAAATTTCACAAAACTTGCCGAAATAAGTTCGACAAAAGTAAGCTAGCGCGGGCTGTTGCTGCCAAACGAAAGCAAAAAGATAAAAACTCTCAAGCGGGACCATCTACTCGATCATCATTCCGAGTAGGTGAAGTCAAATTCACTTGCTTCTTTTGCGATGGAGCAGGTGATGAAACATTAGTAAACGTGGGCACGTTGGAACTAAGTAATCGTGTACGCGAAGAAGCTGTGATCCTAAATGACACTAAATTATTAACAAAACTGAGTACTGGGGATATGGTCGCAACATAAGCCAAATATCATCATTAGTGTCTTGTGCAGTTCCACAACCGTGCACGTAAGGTCGAGAAACAGCACGCATTTGTGGATGGGGACAACAATGCAATAATCTATGGAGCTGTTTTAACCGAAGCTATTACTTATATTAAAGATATCCTGTCTCGTGGTGAATCTTCACCAGCTTTCAAACTTTCAGAACTTTCTCGCCTTGTTGCTCGTCGAATCTCAGAGGTTGGAGTAAATGATGACGAGAAAATGGTGCACAGCTCACGGCTAAAAGAAACAATATTAGCACATATACCTGAGATGACAGCACAAAAGCGAGGCCGTGATGGCCGAAGCAGGCCATGAATTCATTATCATCAAAACGGTAGATTCAGATTGGATTGGTAGTTGTCCTGGCTTTGCATGCTTTCCCCAAACTACTGCTGTCCCACCTGTGGGTTGAGTATGGTGTTGGTAAGCATAAACGCTTTCTTCCTATTCACCAATGCGCGGAGAAACTAGGGACAGAAATCTGTGACAGCATCCTGTTTTGACACGCATTCACCGGATGCGATACTGTATCTGCCTTTGCAGGTCGGGGAAAGAAAACAGCTTGGGGAGCGTGGGGGACAAATATAGAAATTACTGCCGCATTTGTAGAACTTTCACATGCACCTTTAAAATTAGACGATACTACATTCATGAAATTGCAAGGTTTCACCGTGTACCTATATGATCGAACCAGTAACCTGTAAAATGTAAACGACTGTCGTCGAGTGCTTGTAACTAAGAAATGTCGTCAGTTGGAAAGCGAACCTCCCACTGAGGCTGCACTTCTTCAACATGTGAAAAGATCCATTTTGCAAGGAGGATATATTTGGTCACAGTAGTCTGCGCTACAACCTAATTTGCCAGATCCTGAACAGTTGAACTGGAAAAGAAGTGATTCAGGTATTCACCCTTATGGTCTGTGCTTCCAGAACTTTCCAAGCACTGCCAAGAACTTGTTCATTGCGGATGTCAATCTCTGTGCACTAATATGTGTATATGTGCTGGCCTATTCCTTCCATGCACAGCCTTGTATGCTTGTGATGGTATGTGTAAATGACTATAAACTGATGCAATTACTACAGCAAGAAACTGTGGTTTACTTAATTTAAATTTTGACTTTATTACTATTTTATGTAACATTTTCTTCATGAAGTGACCAAATAAAAAGCACAAAGAAAAAGTACGCCTTAGTTTTTTTTGTTTTTAATGAATTTTGGGCCCCTCGTGCGGCCCTGGATGATGTTCAATTAAGACAATATAGAATTTAAATTAAAGGCTTGTTATTTTTCTTGCTTTTGAGTCTTACTTTGGCTCTGTAGGTCAAGCCGTTTTCACGTAATGGCTATTCCAGCGATAACATACCGTTCTCCAGTGCTCCAGATGTTCCAGCGCCTGGAATTCCAGGAAATTGTCGTCAGATTTTTTGGGTCTACGTCAAAATTTATTTGTTACTATGTTAGCAAGCTCTGTGCAAAATTTCATTTTCTTATCACAATATGCATGATTCTATCATTATGCTACCCCACTAATTTACCTTAAGAGAAAACAAAAAAGTCACGACCCTCCGCCCTTACTTGGCGACGCCAAGTTGACCATCCGGTTCCGAAACGTATCTGGGGTGTTCTCTGATCCATCCTTGACTTGACCAATTAAAAAAAAAAGTCTTAAATACCTGGTACAGAACCTAAATAAGCGGTCAAAGACGGTGTTAACGATGAAGTTGTTTTACTTCCTTATGTTCGGAAGTGCTACCGATCTTTAAGTTTGTAAAGTTGTTTAATTGTTTGTTAATGTTTAGGTCGTTTTTCAGCAGCTAGAGACTATGACATGAGAACCTACAGCTTAAGTTGGAATCCGAACCACCATAACTTGTTTAAATTCCAATACTCTCCTATTGGGAATCGAACTAGGGACTCTGTGCACCGAAGACGCGCACTAGCCACTAGACCAGGAAAAAGATTCCAGTTTCCAAAATGTAAATCAATACTGAAAAACTGCACGTAATATGATAGCTTTAATGAATATATGATATTAGCAAGAAAAACAGATAATTTTCACTTTTACACCTTATTGAGAAACGAAACACAAGACGTGTGAGGAATAGTTTTTATTTTAAAATTATGGGGAAAATATGTAAAGGGCCTTATGCAAAGTTGTTTTGACGTATGATTAGAATCATACTAAAGCCCTGATTACTGCAGGAAACATATGTTAGTCGAACTCTTTACTATGACACTAATCACGCGTCAGAACGACTGTACATAATGCTAAAGGGTTCAATTCTGTAGCTGGTGGTTTGAGTCAACACATCGCAAAATTTGCGTTTTAGTTTGCGATAATAATCATACCAGTTATACAGAATAAAATGACCAGTGCAGTGAGGAAACCATAATAAAGAAATAGATAAAAGAAAACGGACAACGACGGTGTTTACCTCACCGCTAGTCGCAAATTGACGCTGGCACCTTTGTGCAGGCCGGTAGCCAGCCCAAAAATTTAGGCGGGGGGGGGGGGGGGGGGGGGTGCTGAGCCATAGCAGAGTTTTCAAGGTACTAACAAGTAAGAGTCGATTTTCGGAAAAATACAAAGTATCGAATCTCGAGTGGTGACCCTAGTTTCAATGTACACCCTTATTAAGTATAAGCCTTCGCAAAAATTGAGAATAACTCAAAACAAAGCGTGCAAGCATAATTTAAAATATAACTGTTAAGCCTAGTATAGCAAACTAAGGCGTAGAGTTTGTGTAGCGTTGACAAAAGCATTACGGAATGGGACCCCGATTCTACTTTAATCAGTTGTCTCCATTAGATATTAACATAACCTTTTCTTATCCTCAACTAAGCAAGGCACTAAATATAAAGGAATGTACGTAAAAACTAATCGACAAGACATTCAGACGAATAGCGCCTCTACAGGTGAGCAAGTGAAATAACAATATAACAACATGGTGTTTGTTGATGTTTGTTGAGTAAAATGTTTTAAGTGTGTGCATGAATTTTAATTATCTCGATTAGAAATGGCTTCAACAGACCAATTAGGACTTAATAAGTCATGGGAACTGTCTCTTTATGAACTCCATCGCACGCCTCAGGATGCAGTTACCGATAATACTGAAATAGCAGTTTCTCCACGCAGCCTTCACAGTGAACTTATGTGTCCAATATGCCTTGATATGTTGAAGAAGACAATGACAACAAAAGAGTGTTTACACCGGTTTTGTTCTGATTGTATTATTACTGCTCTTCGATCAGGGAATAAAGAGTGCCCAACATGTAGGAAGAAGTTAGTGTCAAAGCGATCACTGCGGCCGGACCCAAATTTTGATCTTTTAATATCGAAAATTTACCCAAGTCGTGATGAGTACGAAGCTCATCAAGAAAGAGTACTAGCGAAATTGAGTGCAATAAATAATCAGGCAGGTTTGGTCAGTTCGATAACAGAGGGCATTAAACAACAGTCACAGAACAGGCCTCAGCGTCGAAAGGCAGCAACGGATCCGGAAAGCACAACACCAAATATCACTCCGAATGTTAGTGCCCCTTCAACCCCAACACCAGTGCAAAGTGAACCCCATCAAACTCCAGTTGCAAATAATCAGCCTCAATTTCCGAGACAAGTGCCCGCAGCGCAGAATGCACAGGTCCATAATGTTCCTGTGCAACAACAACAACAGCAGCAAACGCCTACCCCCACTCCACCACCAAGTCAACCAAAGCCAAAACGTATGAAGACAACAGGAACTTCGGAGAACGATTCCTGTTCAAGCCTCGATGCAGGACAAGATTCAGTGGGAGAAGGAGAGGGGCCTTCCGAATCAACTTTAAATGAAATTGAGTTGGTCTTTAAGCCTCACCCAACGGAAATGTCTGGTGACAATTCGCTTATTAAAGCTCTAAAGGATAACTCGGTGAGGTACATCAAGACAACGGCAAATGCTACAGGTATACATATTAATTTTATAGTAAAATCTGTAGTTTCTTAAATTACTATTTGTAGTACCTTAAATTGCTTATTGCATCCGAAATGAAGCACGGCGTGCGAGTCAAGTTGAGGTATACTACTAAAAATAATTGTTGAAAAATTAACTATAATTCTTTCGCTAATTACCTTATTGTCCTCCAAAAGATTTGCTCTGGGCGATATGACGGATAAATTCTATTTTTGTAGCGGCAAACTTTTTTCTTTCTTAAAATTGATACCGGTACTTTTTTTTTTGCTAAATATAGTCTAATTTTGGCTAGTTTATGTTAGTTTCTGGTAGGTTAGGTTAGGTGTTCCACAAGAAATTTACCTTTGTAATTATCATCACGGTTTGTATAGATCGGCAACGGCTTCTTCTTGTTCTTCTTCTTTTTTTCCCTAAATTTGGCTGTTTCCCGGCAACATTTCGTGTTCCTCCTTTACATACAATAAATTTCTATTTTTTTCACAGATTAGTCACACATCGATTACCTTTCCGTAACAACGACTCGTTTCGCCTGTAAACATTTTTTAAAAAATAATTTCTTTTTACCTAGTTTTAGCCCCCCGAATAGAGAATTAATCCGACTTGACAACACTCTAATTCGCATAGATGCCATTAAGAAAGCAGCCACAGGTAATTGTTGAAAGCTTAGTTCTTTCATGATCTGCGTATATATATACTGCGTCCAGACATATGTCGTAAAAGTTAGGTTAGAGTACAAAAGATACAAACCAACCTGTGCTAGTTGTCGACTAAAAAGCACGAATACTATCCAACCTAACCGAGGTGGAGTAAAGCTGGTGGGCACACGTGTTATTGCATGTGTGCGTCTAAATGCGCCAGGCGCGTCAGAGACGGTGGGCATGCTGATAAGTACAAGTTTTTGTAGTGATACGAGTTCCTGTAGCACTTGTAATTTTTTCACACCACACCTGTTAACATGAAATAAGCTTTTATGCTGTGCAGAAATATTCCGCCGGCGGAAAATAATATCTAATAGTCGTGTTTCATATTCTTTCAATTAGGCCAATGCTTGGTTGAGCGGAGCGAGGCTTTTTTTTTTTTTTTTTTCGGAAAAATGGTACAATTTCGCTAAATTCTGTTAATAGGTTAGGGCTAACTACTTGCATCATGTATTTATGTTCTCGTATGTGCACTTCCAGTAAGTACATGTAGTCTTTACAGCATTTTGCATGTCCCTATCTACAACATGTTCATCTATTCCATTCTTTAATGAGGCTGAAATCAGTTACCTTCCCTTATTTCTTCTGTAAATTTTTTATTTATTTATTTATTTATTTATTTATTTATTTTCTTTTAAATACTTTAGACCCCCTTCATCTAAACATCAGTCCCTTTATTATTTTAACCATCGTAAATCACTTGTAATGATTTTACACTTGTAACTCCACGCTTGTAAACATAAAATACAGGTTTATTACTTAATGTTTAATTCTACCGCATGCAGTATGATTAAAAAATTCATATATTTGATGGATTTAGAGCTGACTAGATGATATTGCCTTACATTTGTTTTCCACTCTGCTATACCAGGGCACAATTTTACATGTCATGTCATGAAATACAGAATTTACGGAGAAATGAACAGAATCAGACGAAAGTAACAAAAGAGGTAGTCAAGGGTGATTAATCAGAGAGGACAACAAAGTTAGATACTATGGGTTCGCGTATTGATGCGATATTAGTAAACATGCAGTAGACTATAATATGACAGTATTTCAAACTCGCTGTCTTATTAACTAACCTAAGACATATATGCTTCAATAATGCAGTGAAATACATAAATATAGGGTGGAAACTAATAAGAAAGGAGTTACATTTGAACCAAATGTGGTGAAGTGGGGCAACATTTTGGATGCTATACCATTTTATGGGGTCAAAAATTTGTACAATCGACAGAAGAAACGTGTTATATCAAAATATATCGGATCTTACTATGTATTATAAGGTAGAAGCACAAAATGGAAAATGTGCACTTTACCACGTAATACTTCATGAGACATGATGAAGTGAAGAAGGTATGTGAAGGGAGTGTACAAAGTGATCATAGAAGTGTCGCAAAACTATGTCACACGCAAAGCATGTGTTTTTACACCATATAAAGTATTTAACTATACTCGTTTGTGCGTATACTCACCATTGGTGATGTGCTTTCTCGCTTCCGCTCGGACCCTCCTTCTGCGCTCCTGCTTGACTCGGTTAGATAGCATCCGTGCTGTTTAATGCCTACATAGCACAAGTTCATTTGTGTTTTTAAGTTACCGGTAGTCCGTGTTTTATACTTCGCATTTTTTATGGCATATGTGTGCACGCTGTGGTTATACCCACCTGACCTAAAGTCAATCTGCACCCATTAATGCAACTACTCCCTTAAGAAAGATTCTTGTTTTTTCGGGGCCATGTGTTTCTGTCGACGGGAATGGTTTTCTTGCATCTCCATTCCTTTCGACTCGTCGGCCCCACGGCGAGGACGTGCTTGTGAGATAGCTAGAAGTTTCCTCGCAATTGTCCCGGTGTGAAGTTGCGGCGTTCACTCACATTTTCTATTTATACATGTGTATTTAATAATAGCTTTTTTTATGAAAAGTAAAATATTTTTAAAATCTGCTCCGGGCTTACCCTCTCGTGAAAAGCTCGGGATATAAGTAGTGTAAAAAAGAGAAGTATCGCGACACCAGTAGTTCGATATCTTGTAATTACATATAAAGGTGCTGATAGTGCCAGTGCTAAAGCTAACCGTCCAAGTGCTATTTGGGGTTTGTTTCCTTTCCTCATTAGTAAAGTCATTACTTATAACGCCGGACAGGTTAAAAATATCAAGAAATTACTGAATGGCACTTTATTGATGGAAACGATTGACGAGAAGCAAACAACGAAGCTACTCAGATAAATCTCCATTTGACCAGTTAACGTATTAATAGAACCCCATCGTCCACTGAGCGTCTCTCGCGGTGTGATATCATGTTGGAATCTTCTAAATGCCACCGAGAAGAAGATTAAATCGGAGCTGGCTGACCAACATGATATCACACCAGTAGTCGCTACTCAGTCACTAGTTCTTATTCTTCAGTTTGCCCACACTTCCGGATAACGTGAAGACTGGTTATTACCGACTTAAGGTCCGTCCCTATATTCACAGTCCCTACGCTGTTTCAAATGTTAACATTTCTGGCACACTGACACGTCTGTAATGCGAGTTTTCTCTTTGTGCAAATTGTGGTCGACCAAGCCCTTTTGTGTCAACTGCAAGGGTGAGCATTCTGCTGAGTCTCGACACTGTTAAGTCTTTCAGCAGGAGAAACGTATCCAAGAGCTAATGGTTGTTGAGAAGATATCTGCTATCAATGCGAAGCGTCGTTTGAAAGAAAGCACCCCTTCCTTCTTTTCTGTATCCTTTGCAGTTACCTCTTGTAAATCTGTGGCAACTCAGACGTCGGACGTTTCCACCCAAACTGATTTTATTCCTGACAAAAGTCCAGAAATTGAGACCCCACTCATATCGGCTAGCAAAACCCCACGTGTTTCTCTTAGTGTTGGTCTTTGACGAGCTCATCTCTTCGTCTCTCACCTTATATGGCCGGCCTAAAATTTAGCTAATATATATGCTAGCTCAATGATACGGCCCTTTCTCCGAAAAGGACAAACGCTTCACCTGTTCGTACGCCTCCTTCAGTTTCTTGGAGACAACCTGATGGATACTGAGTGGACGGTACTTGACCGATGCGAAAAGGTTCGCCTGAAACGTTGATTTATGATGTCTTATTGTTTTTTGCTATTATAGTTACATATTTTCTTTATTATTATTATTATTATATAATTTCTCTATTATTATTATTATTATTGTTATTGATAGGTAAATATTGTTATATTCAGGGCGCAAAATTTCAAAGTCAGACGCACTCGCCAATCCAAAAATGATGGTCGCCAGTATCTCTCACGTACAAATTGTGAGAGCCCCTCCATCCCCACGGTCTTTCATTTGATCAGGCCATTTGATCTTTCAAACTTTCAAAACCAAACAATTAGATTCAGAATAATCAGTGTTGAATTGGAAATTCGTATACATATTAAAAAATATCTTACCTGAAGACTTCACGTTTGTGTAACGCTCTCTCTCTGCCACTGAAGTACCACTTCTCGATTACAGACTTCACATTCCGTGTTTTCTCGTACTCAGTGACAATTATATTCTTGCGAAACAAAAAGTGTGCAGCCCTGTGAGTTTAGGCAGAAACCATTCCTACTGAACACTGGTCGCCAGCTCTAAATTTCTAGTCGTTAATAGCGACTTAGCGACCGGAAATTTTGCGCTCTGCTCTAAAACATATATTTTTTAAATTTTATTTATTTATTTATTTATTTATTTTGTACTGGTGATAACGTTTTCTTTAAATATTTTTGACCTCCTTTAAGTTGTGTTTGTATAGATATTTTGATAAGCCTAAAACCGCAGGATCCTGTCTAGCTGTCGAAGGCAACAGGATTAGTGGTCGAAATTATACTAGGAATATAAAAATTTGTATAAGATCCCCAGGGGACATCATAAGTAAGTGGTAGTTAATTTAAACAAAATGTGTCGAACGATATTTGTGTTAATAACACATATACCAATATTTTCATATCATAACCGAATATACCTGGATTATGGTTAACATCGGTTTTAAAGTACTGTATAACATACGAAGCGAAGGGAGGCTATATAGAAACTAGTTTCCTACATATTTTTATAGCTAGAGAGCGTATTCAGCCATTAAGTATACGGAAATGAGTCAGTTAAAATTAGTGGTGATATTTAGCCGGTTCGGTAGAACCGGTTGTTAAAATATCTCCAGTTCGCAGAACCGTTTGTACCCAGGCATAATACCCATTTATACCCAGAAATAGTAAATTTTAGTGTAACTATCTTTGTTTTTTTAGAATTTCTTACAGTTATAGGATTAAACATATGATATCTCAGAACAAGGTGTAAGCGTTTTATTTCTTAATCTCAAATGCTCTGATATCAAGATTAGAACTGGGATCACTTGAATGTAATGGTGACGGTTATTTATATTTGAAACGCATACATACCATTATGAACAATTGTTGATCCATTGCTGGATAAAGGTCTTTCCAATACTTTTTGACAAGCATAAGAATTAGTTTCCAAGATATTCGCAGTGCTACCTACCTTCGTCACACCACCTTGGTATAGGATGCTGTGTAGATCTTTACTTGTCACTTGTGGTATCCAGTAAAAAATTTGCTTTTGTCTACCTTGTACGGTTTGTTTCCTAAAAGAGTTATATCTCTCTATCCATCTACTATCTTCCTCTCTCTCTCTCTCGATATATATACAGAACCGGTTGGTAAAAAATTAGAATAACACCACTGCTTATAATTCAAAACATAAGTACTAAAATTTAACTCAAAATAATAAAGATAAACGTTTAATGGCGTACAAATACTAGAATAAAGTGGTAAATACCATTTAGATAATCTAGAAACGTGCCTGATCATTGTAGAGAAGTATATTATTTTAGAAAAAAGTAGCATGAAATTCTTCCATGTATATTTACTAAGCAAATTATTAGAGCAGTTAGTATCAGGGTTGGCTGGTTTTTAAACCATGATTTAAACAAACAAACAAAACAAAACAAAACAAAAAAAAAAAAAAAAAGCTTTACATCGTGTGAACTTTATGGTGACGTTTCCACATATCAAACCATCCGCGTTACGTTTATCTAATTTTCACCTTTTAATCAAGGGATCCCGTGTTCAATTCTCGGTCGAACCACAACCCATCTTTCAAGTGTAAACCAAGTAGCGATTCGAGGTGTCCCTTTCAGCGAAAGTCATCTCCGTGATAGCCTTGGTATTTCATAAGGATGTTAAGCCTAAACATACGAAATGAAACCAAATTATATATTTCTACTTAAATGAATGCCTGTTGCATAAAGAAGCCAAGGTTGGTTATATATATTGATAGAAATTGGCAAAATTTATCAACTGCCTACGTGGCTTCCAACATTCAACTTGGATTTGACTTTGTTTTAATTTTTTTGAATGATATCTACATACCAAATTTGTAATATAATACCTCAATTTTAGCGTAGTGATTATGATACGTTGACCTTGAAATTTTACATGCAAATAAATTTAAAGTATTAATAGGATTTTCCCAATGGCTAAGGCGGGAGTTTCCCGATTTATATATAATTCTACTTGTGTAACTGTTTATCTTTTTGTCCTTCTGAAATGACTCTTAACAATTATATTAACAACGTATTTTTATCAGGAGTCCTTCGTGAGTGGGTCGGCAATCGCATTTGTGACCAATTAGCCTCGTTTCGTGTCCAAATGGACAATTTCTCTTGGATGTAAGTCGAGAAGCGGTTTGGATTCCGCTTTAAGCCTATGTGACCCCTTCCAGCATAACCTTGTTGTTGCATAATAACACCAAGGCGAAACAAACTAATTTCTGTCCATATCTAATATAAATACATAGAGTAAATTATTAAAAAAAAAAAAAAAAAAATACAGCAGTTCAAAATTTTATAACACTACCAATGCATACAAGAAAATAAACTATTGGTCACCTTCCAAAAATACGAGGACAGATAAATTACTGAATTATTTTAATTTAATATATTTTGACAGGTCGTCACAAGGAATCATTAAACTGCATAGCATATAATTGCAAGTTTTTTTTAAGTTGTCAGTGTAAATGTCAGTATGGTTTCGTTCAAATAACACATTTTTAAGGATTACTTATCGATCATATACAACACATTGTAATACCTCAATCACTTACTCAAGTAGTGTTCCTCCTCATCATCAATCTTTCCTGGAATATTTCGAATGAAGCATTTGATCTCTTATCTTTAGGGGCACACAATGGTTTGAGTCCTTTTCACAACATGATGTTCACATTATCTTTTGTGTCCCAACAGTGGTAATTATAAATATTACGTAGATGATATCGATACTTACGGGCGCCAACTTCTCTCAATAGCTACAGATTGTTATTTTACTAATAAGACTGTGTACATCTAATGTTAATGTACTTACTAAATTTATTAATTACCTTGTTTTAATTTTTATTTTTAAATTTCGTTGTCAATGTATTCTTAGCGTCGTCTTGGGCTGAGTAAGAAGAATTCATTGTAAAAAGAGAAAGGAAACAGGTTATTAATAAATTTAGTCCAATAATATGAGTTTACAAGTGTTATATAGTAAAATAAGAATCTATCTATTGAGAAAGGTAGGCACCTATAAGTATCGATAAAATCTACCCAATATTATTATTTATCGCTGTTGAGGAAAAAATGTGAATATCGTTTTGTAAGAAACTCTTGAGCCATTGCGTTCCCCTCAGGATGAGTTACGGAGTGTGTCACTCTAAATATTAGAGGAAAGATAAATGAGGAACATTACTAGGTGAATGATGAAGACATTTTTAAGAAGTCTGGTTTACCAACTAAAACTCATTGCTATATACACTCATGTCCAAAATGATTGTCGCATATCTATAACTGTCTTCTTGTAAGAATATAATTTGATAATGATTTTGCAGGGTACTTTTAATACTGATACTATGTGTATAATCGCGAAATGTATATTTGTGATAAATTTCATAGGAAAATAATTATAAATACGAAAATTAGAATGAGTAAAACAAAATGTTGCTAAATGGCCAAGAGAGTTTTATTTTCGTTTTATTGTTCTTATTTACTACTCTTTTGACATGAAATTTGCCACATACATGTCTTTGCCGGTTATACACATACTAACATTATAAGAAATACCGGGCGAATTCGTTATCAAATTATATTTCTACAACAACATATTTATATATATGCGACAATAATTTTGGACACGAGTGTACTTGTCCTGCCTGTCCGTATGTCCGTCCATCCAAAAGATTAAAAATCTCAGGAACAACTTGTTAGGTCCAGGATGTAGAGGATCCAGAGTTAAGAAGCGATCCATTCAAGTAATCGGAAAATACGGCTCCTCTGTATTTCAGAAGGAGATTATTATAGATGAAGTATCCCTTAGTAGTATGCAACCCAGCTGTACCTAATAATTAGGTTGGTTGGTTGCATATCATTCATTTACTGTCAATATTTTAATAACACTCCTTCACGTGGTCTACACGTGACATTACTACTCGTTTACAACTAAAAATAATCAATGAAAAGAAATGTTCCTCGTCATCCTTTCTTCCAATATTTCGAGCGTTACATTCCGGACAGTCATTCTCAGGAGCACACAAAGGCTTTGGAAAAGGTAGGCGACCATAAGTACTATTAAAAAAATAAAAAATAATATAATGAAAAAACACTGAAGATCGTAAGGTATAATGTGTTCCATACGCTCGATAAATGATTAAAGTGCACGTGCATGTTTCATTTTTATGGATTTATGCATGACTTAGATACACGCATATGCTGGCTTAGGACACCGTTAAGGACACCGTAAACCGAAAAATATAGGAAGCATTGTTATAATCATTGAGTGTCAAGCAGTAAAATTATACAACTGGGCTTGAGAGAAAACTTACTGCGAGGCGGTGGCTGAATGATAAAGCGTTCACCTTTGGTCCCTGGTTCTATCTCAGCTCATGCCAAGTGGAGTTTGTGGTGAACAAACACTGTGTGCTTGGGGTTTCTTGGCGTTATCCCACATTCTTCATTCCATAATTTCATTCATTCCCATCATCTCCGTCTCCTTTTGCCAAAAGTATAACCATGAGACGCGGAAATGAAAGGATTTCATTTTTCGAGCACAAACTTGGGTCTAAGCCTTATTGTGCTGATACGTTAACTGCTTTGTTGTAGCCTTCAGACCAGACAAGTTTTCACACTTTGAGAAAGGTTTCTTACATTTTGGATTAAGAGGGGAAAATGTGCGGCTAGTTTGGAGAGGAATGGACAGTGTAGAATTTAACGTACCGATCAGGAGCGGGAAAACCTTGGATTTAATCTCTGTTCAGTTGTTACTTTTCACTGGAAAATGCAAAAAGATAAAGTGTTGGGATAAATCGTTGTTATCAGCATTTCTTAAATGTCGAAACTAATTTCTCTTTTTGTTTTTAATGCCTCTAATAGAGTCTTCCTTAACTTATTTCAATACTTTCTCATTATTTTCATTTCTACGTTATTATGTTTCTCCATTCATATCCATATTTCGAAAGATTCTGATCGTTTTTGACATCTTTAATGTGATCTCCATGTTTCTGCATTGTATAGTATAATACTCCTGTTGACTGTTATCCAGAGAAAATGTTAATTAAAATGGAACGTTGTAATAATTAACTTTAAAAAAATTAAACTCCTTATAATAACAACGTTAGAAACACTAGTTTAAATTTATCACAGGGAACATGTAGGTGTGTGTGTGTGGTAAATTTAAAACTGACATTGTTATGCATATTTAGTACGTGAACAAAACCTTCTAACCACAGTTAAATGCACAGATTTTATAACTTCGTCATACGAAAATATATATGTATGTACACTCATGTCCAAAATTATTGTCGCATGTCTATAAATATGCTGTTGTAGGAATATAATTTGATAAGTTAGTAGGGAATGTAAGGAAAGATGCAATGAATGTCCATCGATTAGAAATTGGTCCAAATTTGAAAATTCACAGGACACACATGGCTACAACCATAATAGCGCACTCATATTGTAAAAGGTAGACGTAAGAAATGTAAATGCGCCCATAGAGTATCATTATTCTAAACTTGGATTTTTTTTAAAAATCATATTGTCTGTACTAGTTATTTTTTTGGGTCACAAATCGTTAATCTACACGTTAGAGAGTTTATATTTTTTTTTCTCTTTGCGGTAGATTACATGGTAGTGGCGGGGGCGCGGTGGCTCAGTGGTAGAGCGTTCACCTCCGGTGCTTGGGGTCCCTGGTTCGATTCCAGATCGCACCGTGTGGACTTCGTGGTGGACAAACACCGTGCTCGTGGGCTTTCTCCCGTTTCCTCCCACTTTCTTTATTTCACTCATCTCTCATCATCACCGTCTCCTTAGCCTAACCGACATAACAGTGGGACGTAAAACTTAAAGATTTCATTTCATTTTTTACATGGTAGTGGCGCTTGCGTTAATTATGCGATTACTACCTTACTCAGACCCATGATGCCTGAAGGAATAAGTTCCTTAGATGTTACTCTTTCTTTTTGAATTATTGTATTGTACTTGTAAAAAATCTATACATATTTCTGTCCATTACCAACTCTATGGCCATAAGTCCGTCACTTGGAGGAATGATATCGCTCGGCGAACACACTATCCACGAAATGGGGGAAGCAAGAAAGCGGCCTGGGACTTGTACGTCAGATACCATCGTTATATTTGCATGGTGTGAATGAGGAAAACTCTTACTCAGGATAACTGGCGTGAAAAAGTTGTTACACCATTTCGATCGAGTGTCCACACCGGAAATCGAACACTGGACCGCTCACACCAAAGGTGAGAGCGTTAGCGACTACGCTACGCGAGGCCATTCGTAAAATTTTTAAATAGTGATTCCCACGTTCTTAAATTGTTCTTTTCTCGCCAACTTAACTTCGTTTTCAAAATATTCCTCAATTGTGAATAATTTATTAAACATGATTTTTATTTAATTTAGTTTTCACAGTACACATTTCACTTCACTCATATGTATAAATTTAAATAAATAAACAAACGGTCACCATGGTAACGCAGAGAAAATGACTATTTCAGTCTATATAAACACAGGAAATGTTGTACTTCATGCTTGTCAAGTCTAGTTGCTGCTTTAAGAGAGAACACCTTTGAGCAATTGCTTTCTTGGAGCAGCAAGGTGTGATAAATTTCAAGGATATCAAATTTTGAGTAAAACTGTTAGTGATACAGTCCCAGTTCTTATCCATATTCCCTTCATGCAGATTTAGTTTAGGCTTTTTTTAACGTCCCTTGCTATTGAAGAAATTGTTTAGTGGATACTCTTGAAAAATAGGCATTACACAGTTTTATTGTGTGATGTGTTGATATGCCATATTACCTCATACAGAATATGCCACTCTGGTAAAATCTTCGTCCTTGCTATAATCTCGTGGTGATTTCTTTTCGCATTTGACCATCTTTCGTTGCTTGTGAACCCACTTCATTGGTTTTTCTCGTAGTTTTATTTCTTTGCACTATAGTAAGCCTGAATCCGCACGAGTGTGGGTGATTATTGGTTGTAAAATGGTCATTTGTGCAGAGCCAGTGTATGCTCACAGGTCCTGCTGCTGGTTGGTACAATTTTCATGTTTTAGGAATTCGGTCTTATCTTACCTTTCTCAGTGCCTTTCTCCACTTGTCACAATATCTATAGTTATTAGTACTGGTATTTCTTCTGTCTTCTCATTCTCTTGGATGGAATATCCCAAAATACTTCTTCCTTCACGTATCTCCTGGTTTTCGTGGTCACTCTGCTGCTGTTGTCTTCAATTCATTGTTTGTTTTTTGTGGTTTCGTAGTCCATATCAAAGCCATATTTACGCATAGGCCAACATAACCCATGGCGACATATTTTCTTGGACCAGTTTTCTTTTTACACACTAGTTCTGGAAATGGAAATTTCAAAAATTTATTATGTACACGTATATGGATATGACACGATATATATAAACTGTACTAATCTTTGTGTTCCAATAGTTATGATGTAGTGTTTATTAACTTCTCATCGATATTTCAGGCAATATAAATTAATGTTTTTCTTCAGAATGGCTTCTAAGCTAAATTTTGAGAAGTTACATTGTTCATATTTTAAAATGTAACATTTCTGTAGCAATAGTTAGTGACTCGTGTCGAAGTAGTCCATTATTTCGCCGAGTGACGAAAACACCCCGCCGAAAATACCGAATGACGAAATTTTTAGATATTGTGAATATCCATGTAATATGGCTAGAAAGTGGCAATTAACATTTTAGTTACGAATTTATGTTTAGTATTTCTCGTTTCCATTTTTAATACCATATTCTTTCATTATATTATATAATGCTGCACATGATGGATGCGTTAAAATATCAAATAATACTTTCAGTATAGTGGATGCTGTCGAATATGTAGGATCAATATTAACAGACCAAGATCATATTCACGAAGAAATCAAATGTCGGCTAAAAGCACGGAATCCGTGTCAAAACCTTTTGTCGTCAAAATACTATTTGTTCTATTACGGGAGATGCTGCATCTTGAAGACCTAGCTGATTTCAAATGGCCATTTCGAATCCTACCGACAAATTTGAAGCTTAAAATATATAAAACGTAAATCATGCCTGTTATTCTGTATGGTTGCGTAACATCGTCGCTTACTCTAAGGGGAAAACGTAGACTGGAAACTATTTGAGAATAAGATCTTGAGACGAATATTTAGACCCGAGAAAAGCGGGAATGGGGAATGTCGGAAACTTCGTAGCGAAGAACTACATGATTTATACTGTTTACCAGACATTGTTAGGGTCATCAAATCTAGGAGGCTCTGATGGGCAGGTCATGTAGCCAAAGTAGAAGAAAATAGGGACGCCTTTAAAGTCTTACTTGGAAGACCAATCGGAGAACGAGGAGAACGACCATTAGGAAGACCTAGGTGCAGATGGGAGGACAGTATTAAGATGGATCTCGTAGAAATAGGAATACAAAGTCGGAACTGGATCCAGTTGGCTGAGGATAGAAGTCAGTGGAGAGCTTTTGTGAACGTGAACCTCTGGGTTCCATAGGCCATAGATTTAGTTATTCTTTCATTATAATTTCAAACCCTTTCTAAGCTTGTAGAATTTCTTCTTTTCTACTGTATGTATCTTTTTACCAAATTCTGACCACACCTTTGCATCATCTTCTTTTACTATCCCTTTATATTGCTCTTTCTTCATTTTCTGTGCTGTAGTTGAGCGGAGAAGATAATGATAATATTTTATAATTACTAAAGAACTTAGAATCAGTTATATTTTTAACACATCTCTATGTTTCCTGAGGACAGATCATTTACTACATTTCAAAGGCTAATTGGATTTGTTGTGCTTGCAGCAATACGTTGTGATTTTCTTTTTCATTTTGAATTAATTGAAAAACCTTAGCTAGCGAGCTGGAAACATCTAACCTGTAAATCTATTCTGTAGATTTCTTTTTTTTTTTTCCGTATGTTTGACAGAAGATATATATTCCTAAGGATTGTCAATTAATTCAAAAAAAAAAAAAAAAAAAAAGTTCGCAATCTGTTGCTGCCAGATGAACCTGAGCCTGATTAGGGTTTGAAATGTAGCAGGTGATTATTCATATTATGTGTCCAGAGTAGATTAAGGTGATTGTTGTAAATATAACAACTAATTAAATGTATAGAATACATATCAAAATTTAACAGAATACTAATCTGGATGCGTTTATGTGATTATAGTATTTTTTTTCTTTCTTTAATTTTTCATCTATATGTGTGGCGAGATACTTGGCTGCCTTTCTAATAAAAAGGAGTCGAGTATCTCGTTTGAAATGTAGATGAAAAATGAAAAGAAAAAAATTTTATCATAAGAGCATAGTCACATTAATATTGTGTTAAAGTTATTTAAATGGATGGTATTTTTGTTCAAATATTTCATATAATTCAAACTTCATCTTTGTATTATTTTATTTATTTGTGTTTTACAGTTGACCATCTGAGCAAATATTTGGCGATGCGATTAACATTAGATCTGGATTCAGAGCTGCCGGACAGTTTGCTGAATTTCTGCATTTATATTGCTCCAACCCCGGGGCAATATGTTGTGCTTAGTGGAAACCAAACTTTGAGGCAAGTTAATGAAAAATTCTGGAAGGTTAACAAACCTTTGGAGATGTTTTATTCGTGGAAAAAGACATGAACTCAGGTACGCTCCAGGACTGGTTCTAAGTAAACGCTATATCTGCGAGCCTCTGTGGAAAAGCAGAAGATAAGGAGGAGATAAAGAGTGTGCGTTGTGTAAATACTTCACTTTCTTCTTTGTGAAACAAAACCGGTTATTCTTTGTAGTTTTGTAACATACAGTCAAGAGAATTCCTAACTGTGGGATATTGGTGGTATTTTGGCATTCACTTTTTCATGCGTGATATATACATTCATATATATATATATATTTGACTGATTCAAGCAGCTAAAGTGATTTCGTAATTGCAAAAGGACTTC
This sequence comes from Thermobia domestica, assembly GCF_964235325.1. Lineage (NCBI taxonomy): Eukaryota > Metazoa > Arthropoda > Insecta > Zygentoma > Lepismatidae > Thermobia > Thermobia domestica. The sequence goes on along the minus strand of NC_137464.1, from coordinate 227,702,317 downwards.
AAAACAGGAAAACGAGAAACAATATTTTATGTATTAATGCAAAATGTGGAATTTTATTTTAAAATAAAAACTGGTACAAAGGATTTAAAGATAAAAATATTTGAACAGTATATTGTCATTACTGTATGCAGATAGATTTTATACATGATTAATAAATTATAAATAAACTACATTTTTCAGGGTATATTAGCCTACGAATACGCTATTTTGAAGTTAAGGTGGTTGTCTTACTTCCATGATAGAAAGCGACCTTGAAATATAATATGGAAGTTTCCTTTATGTTGTAGTAGATCGGTATTATTTCCTGTATTTTCCGTTGATAAGTAGATCCAACTGAAATAGTTATTTTGGTGTTGTTTTGTAAACAGAGGACACTTATTTGTGTGAGATTTATTGATGCCATATAATAAGAGTTCTTGTAAAAGGAAAAAAAAGAAAATATATTTTTCTTCTGTATGTATTTATTTTATTTCTTGCTCATACATCCTACTATAGGATACATATTATTGTTCGCGAGTTCAGTGAAGAAACTTCGGAAAAAAGGCAATTCCAAGTCACCTTTATGTGCTGCACTGATTTTATAACATAAAATTCATCATTTCCTTTCCAACAGGTAGACAAGTGAACTGGCATAAAGAAAATTGTACTTTTTTTCTTTTTTTTCTTTTTCTTTTTTTTCTTTTTTTTTCTTTTTTTTTTTTTTACGAACAGAAATAATATGAGGCGTTCGGAGCACTAGTAGTGGGGCGTGTTTCATGAAAATGTGCTCTGAAGGGTCAAAATAATCGTCCATTTCTTTGAACTACAGGGTGAGTGGAAAGTAAGTAGGTATTAAAAATATGTTATAAATTCTGGAATATCGATTCTTATTTATTAGAAAAACATGTACACCCATGTCCAAAATGATTGTCGCATATCTATAACTGTCTTGAAAGAATATAATTTGATAATAATTTTGCAGGGTACTTTTAATACTGATACTATGTGTATAATCGGGAAATGTATATTTGTGGTAAATTCCATAGAAAAAGAATTATAAATACGAAAATTGGAATGAGTCAAACAAAATGTTGTTAACAAAGTTTATTTTCGTTTTATTGTTCTTATTTCCTGCTCTTTTGACATGAAATTTGCCACATACATGTCTTTGCCGATTATACACATACTAACATTATAAGAAATACCGAGCGAATTCGTTATCAAATTATATTCCTACAACAACATATTTATACACATGCGACAATAATTTTCACAAGAATATCTTAGATCTCAACAGAGACACCTGTATTGTTAACCAGCTTCCTTAAACTGTCAGGAATACAATTCGTAATTTTCTGAAGGAAATCAATTGGGATGTTGGCAATAACTCTCTTGAATCAGTACCTCCAGTTCCTGCACTGTGTGATGTTTGGATTTGTACACCTCATATTTAGTATAGTCCAACAATCAAAAATCACTCGGGGTGAGATTTGGACTTGTTGCTGGTCATTCGTGAGGTTCAGTGCAGCGATCTTGCTCTTAAACAGATAAGCGTCCACCATGTTCATATGCATTGCGCTGCTGCTTCCAGGTTTCAGCAGTTGAACTAAGTGAAGCTGGCATTGTGAAATCTTCATAAATACTTTATATATTGGCACTGTTTTCAACATAAAATCGATAATAGTATAATTTATATAGAGTATTAAAAGTACCTAGTTACTTTTCACCCATCAGGTATTTTCTAAGGCAAAGGGGAGCTACTTTCACTATAGGCATGAAAACATGCAGCTACACAGCAGTGTGATATTACTATTCGAACACTTCTTCAATTGTAATTTTCGAACGTTCAGACTGCGCGTAACTTTCGTCTCTTACTACTCGGAACGCCTCATATGTTGCACATAATTTTCACGGAGATAACCTGTAATTAAATGAATTAAACTTGCGTTGCTGCACCTTTGTTTATTTAAGAGAAGTTCTGGAAGGCAACTGCAATAAAGGGGGAACGGTGGCTCAATAGTAGAGTGCGTATTTCGTTCGTGGGATCCTTGGTTCAATCCCCGGCAAAGTAAATTTGTGATGGACAACATCTGTCTGTGGGTTTTCTCGGAGCACTCCCGTTTCTCCTACATTCTCACTCCACCGATTCGTCCATCATCATTCACTTGCCTTAATTATCAGCCTAAAAGGACATAATTGTGGGGTGTTAAACTGAAAGAAAAATTTGCAACTGCAACACTGACGATAAAGACAGACAGTTGGGTTTGAAACGTGTATTATTGTAACATAACTAAAACAATGGATGGAATAACAAAAGTTTAATTTAAATAATTACAATCGAAGACCTCGGGGGAAAATGATGACCCTCAAAATCGTGAAAAATGAGTGAAACAGTCTATGCTGTCTGACGCCGGAGGATCTGTTATCCCTCGAAGAATTACCGAGTTTAGTCGACAGGTGACAGAAATATGGCCAATTCCTTACAGGTTTCTCGATAGTGTCACTATGCGTACCCAAACATTCAAAGCCTTGTATCTGAAAATAATGTCAATGTGGGATATTATTATTTTTCCCCGAGGTCTTCAATTATATCTATTACAATTGTAATCCATTGTAGCGCCACGTGGATCTACAGCTTAACGTGGGATCAGAACCACGAGGGAACTCAGTTTAAGGAATAATATATATATCAACGTGCTAATACTGGAAACCTTATCAATTTTGTAACATTTTTTTCAAGAGGTTAAGTCCAACACAGTTTGAAAACTGAGAATTCAATCTACTTCTCTCAGAAGGGTTCCACAGGAGGAATAAACCCATTATGTTACGAGTTTAGCAGCTAACAGAAGCCAGTGATAAAAATGCCAGCAAACATAGAAATAGCTTCAATGGATTTCTAATTCCCCCGATATAAGGTAAGATAATTTTTTTATGTGAGTTCTTGTATTTTTTCGTTATGATTTGCCTCAATATCAGCGTTTTCTTTCCTGATTTAATTTTCTCTCTCAAGACTGAGAAATCGTGTATCTTGTTGCAGTGTTTCTTCCAGGTATACTTTTGAAAGGCTAACCCCCTCTTTACTAAGTCAATCTCGTCCCCGGAGCAAGATAAATTGTGATTACATATCACTATTGTGTAGGGCATGTTTTTTTTAAACAAGTAGTATTCCATTGCAGCTCCGTCACATTTTAATCTTGTCTCCTGGTCTAATTTTTCTGAAAGAAAGCCTGACCCTGACTTGTTGAGCAAATACTTTAGGGTGTGATGTAGCCTTCGTTAACATTTGTAGACCAGGCAAATCTCCTTTATGAATGTCCATTTAAATGCATCCTGCATGAACCTATATCTGGAAGCACCACATTTTCTTTATCAGACTTCCATATTATGCTATGCACAAGTAATGTAAGTCTTCTAGAACGATTGTATCTGTCTGTCAATATATTGGAACAAAAAGTGTAAGTAGTAGCAAGAAACGGTTTTCTAATATGGATTCAACGTTCCAAGAATATATTCTATCACGGAACCAATTTCTCTATTCCAGCCGGAAGTGGTATAAATCGGCATTTTCTGGTTTCATTGTTAATAAAGCAAAAATTGTGAAATATAGCTAGGAACGGTTTTTTGATATGAATTTAGCACGTCAAAAATAAATCCTTTTCATTTTACTAAAACTGGAAGTACTTCAAATACACTGCAACTTGCAGCTTCTATCTTAATAGTAATAAACTAAGCGTTTAGCGTACTCGCCGTTGGCATGGAGACCCGGTTTTGATTCTCAGCGGGATTTCGTGTAGTTCGAATCCCACGTTAAGCTGTAAGTCCAGGTCTCATATAACCTCGCTACTGAAAGGAACGGTAAACTTAACATCAACTCAACTCATTGATACTCATAGAGCGGAAACGGTAGGTAGAAAATAACAAGAAACGGTTTCTTGATATGAATACAGTGTCCCAGGGATCAACAACATTGAAAGGATTGTTACCGAGGACCGTAGAGTGAGCGAGTGCGGCAAAAGTGGGTGCGGAGCTGAAATACGAAAGTCTGACGAGTTGCAAACCAGCACATACACGGTCGCGTGGAAATTTCCCAACCGCTGATCACCACCAGCAACGTTTTAGCGCGGGAAAACATGGTATCGAGAGCATTCAAAGTTAGTCGGCGATGATTAGAAATGCGTAACATGATCCGATGACTTCTGTTTCACCTTACTCCACCAGACCGTGTTTGTGTATGGCGGACGCTCAAAGAAGCGTGTGTTCCGAACTCTTCCTTCCTTCCTTCCGTGGATTCTATGATTCCACTCACAGGAGCCATTACTAGTAGTGATTATACGGACAATTTAGATGACCACGTGATCCTATATAGTCCAGATGTTTGCGTACAATGTCGCAATTGTCCAGGATGACCAATTCACATTGCTGGAGTTGTTGAGCCGTGGTTTCATGAACATCCAGATGAATTAGAACACCGAATCCCTTGGCCCGTTAAATCCCCAGATTTCAACACTATTGAGTACTCGTGGTCAGTTTTGGAGCTGAGACTTCGGAGCAAATATTCTCTTCCATTCATTGTGACAGACTGCACTACATGGGGAATTTTCTTCGAGAAATTCTTTACTACGAATTAGAAGTGTTCTGCAGGTGGTCCAACGCCGTATTAATTTGGTACAATGCATTTATACGAGACTCTTGCTAATCCGGCCTTTCTTGCAAAAAGGCGTGCTGGTTAGTGAAAGTGCTGGGTTAAAGTGTCTGAAATTTAGTTTAACAACAATTTATTAGTACTGTGATTTATTAGATATAAAGTGGCCAAAATATTTTAAAAACTTAGTGATTGATATTGTACGCAGATAATAAGTTATAATCACCAACCGTGGAACACATCTTAAATTTTCATTTGAAGCAATGAAGATGCATGGTGCCGGCATGATTTACCACGCAATCGCTTTACAAGCTAGTGTTGTAAATTTCCCGGGAATTTTGAAGCGTGGGAAAATTTCCGGGAAGAGACGGAAAAAAACGGGTTTTTTGAGGAAAACTGAAAAAAAAAACGTATATTCGTAATATAAAAAGCAAGTTTTTGCAGTATAGTTGGATTTTATAATACAGGCTGCTTTCGAATACACATATTATTGAATACACCATGGACATAATCAATTTGATTCCGAATGTAGTGAAAATATGTACCTAAATATCAAACTATAACAGGTTAAGAAGTTGGACAACAGAGAGTTATTTTTCCATACATTGAAATTTTGTTTCTTTCCTGAGATGTAAAAGATGTAATTGTAAACCTAAAAATTACAGCATAGTTCGGAATAGAAATGGATTTATTACATATCTATTTACGAAAGAGTAAGAAATAATTGTACATAGTAGTATGATTTCGAAAAGGTGAACAACTTAACAACAATGTAAAATTGCAATCATACACATATTTTGAAGTGTAACTTAAAAATATGATAGATGAATATATGAAAGATTGTAACTTGACATTGAAGTAACAACCATCATACTGTGAACTATGCAAAGTAAAGTAAAAGGTGTGTGTTAGTAAATATCACACAAAGTAACGTTATATAAAATATGAATATGTACACTCATGTCCAAAATTATTGTCGCATGTCTATAAAATTTTATTGTAGAAATATAATTTAATAAGGAATTCACCCGGTATTTCTTATAATGTTACTATGTGTATAATCGGAAAAGACATGTATGTAGCAAATTTCATGTCAAAAAAAGCAGTAAATAAGAACAATAAAACGAAAATAAAACTTTCTTATCCATTTAGCAACATTTTGTTTTAATCATTCTAATTTTCGTATTTATAATTCTTTTCCTATGAAATTTACCACAAATATACATTTCCCGATTATACACGTAGTATCAGTATTAAAAGTACTCTGCAAAATCATTATCAAATTATATTCTTACAAGAAGACAGTTATGCGACAATCATTTTGGACATGAGTGTACCTGCATAAACAAGTAGCCAATATGTTTCATCTAGGCAATGCAATTACCTTCTATCTTTGCCTTACCATTTCTTTAGCTTATATCAACGCGAACACAACAAAACTTTTCTTCATTGACATATTTAAAAGATTATTAACTATACAGAGTGCTCAATTCCTACTTGCTAATTGCTATCCTCTTCACTAGTTGCACTGACTAAATCTTCCATTTTCATACTTTCTTTGCTTCGTAAAATTTAAGTTAAATCTTACTGCCACAAGCTTCGATATTTTATCGTTACTTAATCTGTTACGCAGAGATATTTGAGTATTCCCAAAAGCAGACCAAAATTCTTTCTGATGCTGCTGAGGATGGTGAAATACTAAAGAGTAGTACTGCAATTTCAGAAAGTGGCTAATTGCTCAACAAACTTTTCCCACCAAACAAGAAAGGAAATATGGTTACAACTTTCCCACACACCCTATTTAGAACAGATGCTAGTACGAGCTTTGAACTCTTGCAAAATTCGCTTATTTATGTATTTATTTATAGAATCCCTATTCTTATTAGCTTTATAATTGTACTGTTCCATCGTGTCGGGGATGGAAGTTTAAGAGCAAACGCACTTGATCCTTGTTTCGATTTTTGTCACTCACTAAATACGGCGTGAGCAATGTGTGAATATTTAACATATTTCATTATATTTTAAGCTTTGTTGCACAAATCAGTAACAGATTTCAATTTCAGAATACCACTACACAATAAATTTAGACCGTGTGCTGCACATTCTACCGTGTTGATATGATTATATTTACTTTTAATTGCATTCCATGCTGCCTTCATGTTGGCAGCATTGTCTGTAACAACTGCCATGACTTTGTTACTTCCAGTTTCTTCTATCACTTTAAGCGTTTCTCTTGCAATATAATCACCTGTATGTTTTGCCGCACGGAGCTCTAGTGACTTGTAAAAATGTGGAAGTGGGTTAGTAACGATGTAATTAATAATACTGTCTCCTCTGACATTGCTCCAACCATCTGTGATTATTCTCACATGAATAGATTTATCAATATCATCTTTTACCTACTGATGTACTCGTTCGTATTTAACTTCAAGTAACCTATTTCTTAAAGCGTATCTTTGTGGTGGTTCGTATGCTGGTCAAATTGACTTTATGAATTCCTTCCAATAGAAGTTCTCTGATAACGAAAGAGGGATATTCGTTGCGTATATGACTGGAGCAAATCTTTCATCAACTGTATTTTTCTCATCAACAGACATAGTATCAAAATACGCTTGCGCTTTTTAGAGTGAATGGGTTTTGATGAGCTGTCCTGTGAACAACTTGTAGATTCGACTGAAATATCGCATGGTCACTTTGTTAACAACTGGGAATCTGTCAGACTATTTGAAGGAAGTTGACGTGGAAAATCTATGGGCAATACTTCATAATCACTTTCAGTGCTTCTTTAATTTTGTTTCGTATAATAATCTCTGGCAGTTTTTGGACTGTTTTTACACTTCTATATGTGTTTTCCCATCTTGGTTGCATTTGAAAAGTTGTATTTAGTTTTGCAATACCGACAAACTGCAATACTTCTGGTTTCCCAAAGCTCAGTATTAAAGTGCTTCCACACTGAAGATTATGGTCGGACCATTTTTCCTTCCTAGAATTCAGAAGAGATTTTTTCACTGTTCCGTTGGATCTGGATGTGACAAAAGAAATTAGATTATATATTTATTTAAGGGTCTGCATTACACGCGAAAATTATGTATCTGCTAAATTAATGATTTTCGCTAATTACTATTATTTTACTAAGTACTATTATAATTGGGCACTTATGAAAATCATGAAAGTAGATGGTTCGTAATTTTTGCACTTCAAGCAGGCCCTTAATAAATTTTCCCTCTACACCTTTTAGCGTTGTGAAACTATCTAATGAGAGCTGCCGATTTACAGTATGTAGCAAATATCATATGCAGATTTTCGAACAAAAAATAAGTAACAGTTTTCAAGAAACAAGACTAGAGTTAAAACTATGAATAAATAAAACACTGCACATAATTTTCCAAAACGTGTAAAAAATACACGCAATTATCCGCTCAAGCATACGTTGTCATCATTCCATACTTTTTGCACTCCCAAAAGTCTTGAATCTAAGTTTCGGATCAAACACCAAGCTGCAAACCTTTGAAAAGGTATTTCGCAGTAGAAGGTCTTTTTCCAGCAGAAGATAGCATCACGGAGGTTGTCGAAAGAATATAGCATCACTACCTCCGAGGGGGTAACCTCATGTTCCATACCGTTTCAACTCGTTTTGACGTGCTGATTACAATGTTGGTTAAATTTTTTCACACCAAAATATATTAACCGTAATTATGAGAAATTTTAATATAATCATTAAAAGAGGGGTAACCTCAACCGATTCCGATCAGAAATTCTGCACCTGGGCACAATAGTAGTTTAAGTAATGAATTTTCGGTATTCAGATTTACGTTCTCTGAAATGTCACTGACATATTTTAATTACTGCACCAATATTTTGAAGATTATAAACATTCTTAAGCAAATGTAGGAACTCAAACTTTGATTGTAACTTAAAAGGGATCATCGTAGCTTCAGTGAGTGTGAACCTTTGTTTTGTGTCTTTCCATTTGTCATTAAAATACTCATGCATATAGGTGCACATTTAATATCTGCCTATAAAGTGCTACTAGACTACTCATCAACTAAAGAGGAAACAAACGAGACGTGGAAACTGGCAACACCTTATCAGTACTGGCAATCGCAATATTATGAGCACTAGCAACTCGTTTGTCAATTGTTCTCACACAATTGAAACACAGCACAGGCACAGCGCAGATGTCCAGTGACATTTTACGTGGAATTTGGACTTTCCAACATGTAGTGCGTAGGGAGGACTTTTGAATTGAGTCTGCCAAATTTCACGTTTTTATTGGAGGTACACTGGACAATAATCAAATACCTACATTATGGAAAGAAATTTATTGAGCTTTTATAAGGTTTCATTAAAATTAAACACTTTATAATCCGTTATTTCCTGTCACTCGATTCAATGATTTGATTACGTCTTTTATTCCCATTTTGTCCAATTTTTCCACTACCAATTTTCCCGGGAAAAAACGGGTTTCTTCCTGTACTCACATCACTATTACAAGCAACAATAAACGGAAGCCATAATAATACTTTTCTCCGCAGTTAAAAATATATATATATATATATATATATATAATGCTATCTTCGACCCATTATTGCGATGTCATGCGGCGGAAGCCAGATGTTGTGCCGAACTACTGAGGTCCGTATTAACTAAAGTCTAGTGTATTTCAGATGTTCCCATTATTTTGAAATCTATAACAATATATTTAAAGGCATTCTAGAGTATCATATACATAAAAAAATAAAATAAAATAAAATAAACTATATCGATCGTCATTGATGTCTGCATTTTTCTATTGATAATCGAAAGGCTCAGTTACTTGCGTACAATTTTTATGCGTCTTACACTCAAGATTAACATATGGCAAGTTCCATTATAATTTAAAAGTGAATGAATTATTTATATGCCTGTTTCAAACTATAATTCTGTTTCCGATTATTTTCACTGAGTCTCTCTTACCCTCGCAGAGAACTGTGAGATATGAGAATTGTTACTACTTCTTACTAACGTCTTCTCCCTCTTTGCTGTATTAATTACTGAAAAATAGTTTCCAACTTGTAACAATACATTATTGCTGTTCCTTTTCAATCTAACAGAACCAATGTTGCCAGAAACTGTTTGTCCAAATGTATAGTAATGTTTTTCGACTCTGATAGTTACGATCGTCCTGACAGGAGGATGGAAAGTGTGGTAGGTAATTATGTTTTTATTGTAACCGTGTTTGTACATTTGCAATCTTCTGTAAAAGTTTCTTCAACCTTCCTTGATCCGAATCTAAGGAATGGATATATTTCCACTATCAAGCTACCATTTCTCCACGCTGTCCTCCGTTACCTCAGCAACACACCTCCCATTCAACGTTCCAGAAAACTTTACAAATAATACTTATAAGGGGCGATCAATTGAAACCCGTTCAGTGGTCATAATTCATGAAATAAATTTTATTTCGAGCGGAAACTTGTACATTATCTAGACGCGTCTATGGTTAGCGTGCAGTAAATATATTGTTCAAAAGAAGTCACCATGAGCGTTGAGACACTTGTCCCACTGTGTCACTAACTTACAAATGCCGTCTATGTAAAATTTGGACGGCTGACTATAAAACCAATCACGCACAGCGTCCTGAACCTTAGCGTCAGACTGAAATCTCTGACCTTTCAATGCCTTCTTTAGAAGCCCAAAGATGTGAAAGTCACAAGCTATGAATTGAATACTAATGCGTCTATCCGTAGCTATAGCCGCATTCACCTTTTCACGCGTGTCTTCTGTGGCAACAACATGAGCTTGACCAGGACAGGGATATGAATGGTTTGTTCACGCCCCTTCCGAAAAATTTTATCCCAGTCCACCACTGTTGTTTTGGAGACGCATGCATCACCATACACGTCGTTCATACGCCGGAACACTTCAGCTGGTTGACAACTTTCGGCACTCAGAAACTGAATGACTCTACGCTGGACCTGTTTGGACGGATTAGGGATCTTGAACGCCATCTTTCACTCGTTATACCTGCAGAACGGAAACACGTATCAACCACATTCCTACACCCAACACACAGGGACATTAGCCATTATACAGTAATAAACAAACAATATCCTCCTACACACTATACCGATAATACATGGAACGAACGGGTTTCAGTTGATCCCCTCTTATAGTTTGACAGAGTGAAGCCGCAGAACGGATCAGACTAGAGGCCCTTATTTCGTTCTAGCCTTCACAAGAATTGCCAAGAGAAACGCAACATACAACATTACATTAGTTATAATAGGCACAGTACACAAATACTGTGCCTATTATCGCAAACCAAAACGCAATTTTATTTTATGTTGACGCAAACCGTTACGGAATCTGGCCCAGTGTGTCAATTTGATTTGATTTTTAGTTTAGCGTCCCAAACTTGGTAGTAATAAAGGATAACTAAAGACTATCATTATTCAGTTCGTTCTAGGGATGGCCACAAAGTTCCGGTTCAGGCGGAACCGGTTCCGGACCTGGATCTGAAAACCCGGTTCCAGAACCGGATCTTAGGAACCGGTTCCAGACCTGGATCCGAAAGCCCCCAAAGACCCGTAAAGGAGGCACAAAGTTCACCTTCAAAACACTGCAAAAAGGACCATGCGCTTGTGCCCTCCCGCCCAGACCCACTTGTGCCCCAAGAAAAAAAATTTGGTCCACCAGTGCGTGTTTAGCCAAATGAGTTGGCCAGTTTAGCCAATAAGTTTGCCAGTTACCCAGTTTATTTAGCCAAATGAGACAAGCGGCCGCCGCCTGGGCGCCTGCCTGTCGCTTCCACCATTTTATCTAGCACACTGTTCACAGCCTGCCAGCAGCGCGGGTTTAACGTAGGGATGGTCACAAAGTTTCGGTTCCAGTGGAACCGGTTCTTGGAGATCCGGTTTCAGACCTAGATCCGAAAAACCGGTTCCAGACCTGGATCCGTTCAACTCCGAAAACCGGTTCCACCAGGAACCGGTTCTGGCCATACCTAATTCGTTCAACGTCTACACCAATTTTTTCAAACAGGCAGACTCATTGACTTTTTAATACGAAATCTTGCACTAGCAATTACTGATAATCAAGATGCAATTTTCTCAGATCTTCACGAGACAATCGAAGCAATGAGGTGTTTTCCTGGAAATGATGAATTGTTAACGTTGATAGAGTATGTTGTAGTTTGGTTTCAGTTAGCTTGAGATAAGCAATCTAAACCTTATTATATAACGTAATGAATCCCATCTACCCTACAAAGTAGATCATGCTGCTTCTACTATTATCTCCATTCAGCTCATTTAAAAAACAAATAAAAAACTAAAATTAAATTTCTCACCTGGTGATTTACTAAAATAGCACACTTATTCAGCACAAGAACGCACCTATTACGCGTTACAAAATGTAAAGCGAAACTTTCCACTTCATAACACAACAAGATCAGTTCCGAAATCAGTGTTGTACCTCCTAGTGATCTGAAATTAGTCAAATTAGCCAACTTTATCAAAACAAACCATTAGTATCATGCTAAAAAATTCACCTTTGGTAGCTCAGTACGTAATACTACTTAATACAGTGGTATCTCTATATGTCCTTTTCTATGGGCGGCACATGGTCTTCCGCCTTCCTATTTTGTAAGAAGTTCCCATCGCAAAAACTTAAATATTTTTTTCAAACTTCATTTTGAACTATTTCATATCTTCAAAAATTTGCCGCCCTGGGCTGTAGCCCTTCTAGACTCCTAAACCCGCCACTATATTATACACACACACACATACACACACACACACACATATATATATATATATATATATATATATATATATATATATATATATATATATATATATATATATATATATATATATATATATATATATATATATATATATATATACAGCGTGATACTTTATAGGGTTTACGACTTCAGTTGTAACACTTTATTGGAACCACATACAGATTTGGTTTATGTCATACTGCAAAATACTTCAAGTTTTTTGTGACAATTTCATTAGGGCTGAATGTGTGCACCTGCGGTCATCCTGAACTCATCCCAACGAAAGTCGATTTCATGCCAAACAGTAGCCAGCATTTCGGGTGTAACGTCCTCGATGGCTGTTGTGATGCGATGTTTCAGTCCATTAACATTATCAGGTATGGGAGGGGTGTAAACCTTATCTTTCACAAACCCCCACAAAAAGAAGTCAAGTGGCATGTAATCTGGAGACCGTGGCGGCCAGGCAATTGGTCCACCACGACCTATTCACTTATCTGGGAAACGCTAATCAAGAAATTCGCTTACGTCTATCAAGTAGTGCGGCGGAGAGCCATCTTGTTGCCACCATAAGCGGCCATCGTGGTCACCTTCATCTAACTGTGGAACAAGGAAGTTCTGGAGCATATCAAGATAGGTGATGCCGATGATAGTGCTCTCAGCAAAGGAAAATGGTCCATACACTTTCGTGGACTAAAATGGTGCGTCAGTGTTAGAGGTATGCTTGTCATTGTGAATGTGTAATACTCTTAAGAGTAAGTATGTCATTGTTACGAATTTTTAGTTTCACTAAAAGTAATATGTGCGTCATGCTTAGGATTAGACGTCAGTATTAATGTGCGTCATTGTTGGGTGGAAGTATGTGAGTTACTGCTACGATCTTCTGTAATCGAATGAGATCCCCTCCACTAAAGAATAAAAAAAAAAAAAAAAAAAATGATTAGGATATTTATTGGTACAGAAATGCATTGAGTGATAAGCAGTCATCATGACAGTCATCTTGGATTCTGCCATATTGGATATAAGAGAACAGCTTTTAAGGGTACGTGCGACATAAATATTTATGCTAGAATTGTATCAGAAACGAGAATCTGAACTCAATTTGGATCTATCGTCATTCGTAAAACACACACGATGTTTGTGCACGAAAAAGAAAGAAAAAAAAAAAAAGCCTGACGACATAGGTGAGAAAAGGTGTGTGCAGATGTGACATTAATTTAGTTTAGAATTGTCTCACAGACGAGAATCTGTTATCGATATACACCTATCGTCATTTCTAAAGGACACACAAATTCTGTGCATCACAAAACCCATTTGACTGAGAGTGTGAAAAAGGGGTATGTGTAACACTAATTTGGGAGAAAATGTTCATATAGGTGTTTTTGAACGTAATTTGGACCAATTATAATTCGTAAAGTACACATACGTAGTTTCTATCCAATATAAACACCCACTTGACGGGGAGCGAGGGAAAAGGGGATACGTGTGATATATCAATTTAAGCTAGAATTGTTTCATAAATGAGAATGTGAATTGACTTTGCAACTATCCTAATTCACAGAGTACACACGGTGGTTGTTCATCACAATCCCATTTGGCGTAAACTGGGAAATAGGGTATGTCTAGCATATTATTTTAGGTTGAAGTTGGCTGACAAACGAGAATCTGAATTCATTTTGGGATACAGGGTCGTATCCAGAAGTAGTAGGACTGATTTTTTCCCCGCGCGCGCGGAGCAATGTAGGAAGGGGGGCTGCAAGGCGGGATGTTATGGAGAGGAGCCTTGGGAACAGGTGTCGACCGGCGGCAGTCGCCTGCGTGCGTTGTGTTAGTGACCTCATGTTGTGACGCCTTGTCGTCAGTTGCGATGAAGCAAAATTTGGAGCAGCGGTACGCCATCAAGTTTTGCGTCAAACTGGGAAAATCAGCGACCGAAACCAAGGACATGCTTACGCAGGCCTACAAGAAGGATACCATGAGCCGCACAATCACCCCGTAAAAAGAAGGCTAGAATGTCGAAATCGTAAGTGAAATTGATGTTGATTGCATTTTTTGACCGTCGTGGCATTGTCCATAAGGAGTTTGTACCTCCTGGACAGAATGTAAATGCAAGATTTTACGTGGAAGTGCTCACACGGCTGAGAAATCGGATCACACGCGTGCGACCAGACCTAGTGGGGAAATGGAAGCTCCACCATGACAACGCGCCGTACCACGGCGCCTGGATTGTGAGGGATCTCCTGACCAAATTCGGCGTTTCCACGTTGCCTCACCCCCCTACAGCCCTGATGTGGCACCGCCGGACTTCTTCCTGTTCCCGAGTATCAAGAGGCAGCTCCAGGGGTATCGTTTCGACTCGGTGGAAGCGGTCCAAGCGGCGACGACGAGGGCGCTGAACGGCATCCCGGAGGACGACTTCCAGAAGACCTTTGCGACCTGGAAGGCTCGTTACCAGAAGTGTGTGAATGCCCAAGGGGCCTATTTTGAAGAGTATTAAGTCGATGTACCAAAATGTTAAATAAATAAATTAAAAAAAAATAAAATAAAAAAAATCAGTCCTACTACTTCTGGATACGACCCTGTAATTACTATTCGTAAAGTACACTATGACAGCCAAGATGGCACATGTTGGGAGTGACGCGTGGTAGCTGCAGCCACTCTCAATGACAACGGAGTTTAATTGAAACAGTTTCTTCTGACGATCTTGCATCAAAATCGAAAATTCAATATCCACCGGGCATCAAAATCGAAAATTCTATATCCACTGGGAATCAAACCCAGGAATCATTATCATTCGACTACGCAGAAGCACTAATGAAGCTGTACGAAGAAACACACACAAAAAAGAAAAAGATGGAATAATAAAACTCAAATTCTTCACACCACATTCTTTATGGCAGAGGTAGTATAATAGCTTTACAGCATTTTGATTATTTATTCCACTCTCTTCTTCTATATATTTAAAATAAATACTTGTACTATTCATTTTACAAACTTTACAATGTCTATCACAATTAAAATTGTGCAGATTATGACAGTTTGGTGCACAACTTCTAGTAAACACACTTGTCATTGTATTTCACACACAGTGGATACGCTGTGCTTGGCGTTCATCGCGGCAGTGCGTCGCTTAATACCTTCCAAATATACGTCTCGGTTGAAAAGACCAGCTGCTAAGGGAATCCTTCAACGAGAACAAAAGAACAAAATATGATTAATATTTAGACACTAACCATAACATTAGTACACAAATATTTTGTGGTTTAACTTAATTTATCTTTGGACTAAGCTAAAAATCCGTAAGTCATTGTGTGCATTATTCTCACTGTGTGCACAAGATGTGTTATCCTTCGTCTACGTACATGTATCCATCAGTTCTTTAGGAACTCTCTTTCACACACACAAACACAACATGCTACTCTATATTACATTAAAACACCTTAATCAAAACCTATGTTCTAATTTGTTTACTCTATGCCTATAAATTATTAAAACATTGCAGACAATTAACGGGTAATTAAAGGGGTTAGAGGATGAAGGTATTATGTTACAAACAAGCAAACAAAAAATACTGATGAAGTCACTTCTTCCACAACGAAAACAATATGCAAAGTGAAATACAGGACGTTCTAATATTGTTAGGCTAGACGTAGCAGGTGAAATTGTGTTCTTAATCCTGACAACTGTTAGTACCACAATGTTCAGAAGTCTATGTTGTATTTTTGCGATACCATTATCGTCGTGCTATACCATTGTGATCCGTTATCAGCGATTTCCACCGCGCAACACGATCTCGTCTGTCCATGCAATGTAACTCGCGGCAGACTGTGATTGGCGATACATATTATGTGAGTGGTGCTTGAGTTCCTCCGTCACTTGCGCCACAGTCACACAATGGATATGAGAGACAATTCCCTTTAACGATACATGTCACTGAGGGCTCTGTTCCTCTTTGCTGATGTGATTTTGTCGTGAGTATTATAGATCGTCAGCACTTTGCGACATACCCAACATACCTGCTACTTTCGTTACGCACCAGATAACCGAGCGTCAACAATTTGGTTCTTTTGAAATTAGAGAGGTGACTCACTGTCATTGTCTGCTCAGTCCATTGCACACTGCAGTTCTACTCTCACGTACTTGCCTTAATATACCGCCACCAAAAGATCGGCGCTGTGGTCGCAGCTTGATCGTTGCCAACCCAAACATATGACGTATTTCCAACTACAGGTATTTCCCTTAAACTGAAAAAGTATATGTATTTCTACTCAACAGTAAAGGCTCAATACCTCCCTCTACCGCTGTTTCAGTCGAAAAACCGAATTCAGAGTTTGATTATTTTACAATTGCCAGAATATTTTCAAGTAATCATTGAATTTGCTGTACGTCTGAAGACAGAGGTTTAAATAAAAAATATATATAAGTAGCTATTTGCTTTGTAATAAAAGAACTCACTATTCACGTGGTAGAACTGTAAGAAAAAATTTCGGGCAGGAAGACAGAGCGGGATTCGATCCTATGATTTCCCGATTCGAAGTAAGAATGATAACGGTTCACCTACGTTCTCTAAATTTAATTATTTGATTACTTTAAGAATATTCCTTCTATTCTAAGAAAAAATTATAGTTGTCAACTTGTAACATATATTTATAATATGTATAGATCACTAAGGATTATCGCAGTGCCATTTCTACCAGCACTTATATGACTTTCTTATGTTCAGTTTTACTTCCCTGTCCGCGCTATTTACAGGGTAAGGATATGTCAAGATAAAACGCCCCCTTGAAAAAAAAAAAGTATTAATAAATGGCGATTATTGTTACTATTATTGAATGAATGAGAAAAAGTCCCATGTAAAAAACTTGGTTATTTTATTACGTTTAATTAACAAGATATCTATCACGTAACCATGAAAGTTCGTGTGGCTTTTGAGAACAGTTACTTTTGTCGCGTTAGTGTGGTCAAATTGATTCTGATGACGTCATATGTTTACATTCCATTGAAAGCTTATTCGGTAGAGCTCTTCAGTACATCGTGCATCTTGCTATCGGTTTTGTAGGAAGCGCAATCTTCGAAAAACGTCTTGGAAAGGGAAATATTTAGGCTTATTTTGTTTTACGAATACGAATTAGGAAACAAAGCTGCACAGGCACTAGAAGAATATGCTCCGCGTTTGGAGATACGTCAGTGAGTAAACGGACTGCTCAAAAGTGGTTCAACCGATTTTCTTCCGGAGACGAGAGCCTTGAAGACAAGCCTCGTATTGGTCGTCCATCCACTCTCGACGAAGTCCAGATGGAGGAGGAAATCAAGCAGAATCCTCATCAAACATGCCAGGAGCTTGAACACAGGTTTGGAGTATCTGACGAAACCATTCGATCATATCTTCATAACCCTGGGATGACACGGAAGCTAAGCAAGTAGGTTCCTCATGTCCTGTCCGAGGGAAACAAGCTCCAACAGTTGAACATCTGTTTGTCGTTGCTGTCGCGCCATAATAAAACCTCGTTCCTGGTCCAAATCTTGACATGTGACGAAAAATGGATCATGTATGATAACCGGAAGAGGAAATATCATTGGTGGACTTCTGGTTCGGTCTCATTGGCCGCTAAACCGGACAGTCGCCAAAAGAACATAATGCTGTGTGTTTGGTGGACCAGCGCTGGCATAGTCCCATATCAATATCTAGAAAGCAGAGAAACCATAACAGCCGCGGTCTACTCGTCACGATTGCAATTTCAGTTGCACTGTTCCAGAAGCAGTCAGACTGGTTAACAGAAGAGGAGTTCTCCTCCTCCACGATGTTGCGAAACCTCATACGGCAAAGCGACCAAGAAGGTGATCAAAACACTGGACTGAGAAGTTCTGCCTCATCCACCCTATTTCCCGCACGTTGCCCCATCAGACTATTACCTACTTTTGGTCATCAATAGCCACCTGCGGGAACAGCAGTTCCGAAAAAAGAGAGAATGTCACAAAGGCTGTATCACAATTTTTTGACTTCAGAAAATGATTTTTTTTTTTTTTTAAAAAAAAAGAGCATTTATGTTTCTCTTTCGTTGGGAACATGTAATTGAAACCACTGGTGATTATTTCGAAGAATAAAATGGGTGTTCAAGATTTTTGTGGGCCTGTTTGATGAGTGACGAAAACTGCACAAACGTCCTTGGTTAACGGATATCTAAACAGCATTGTAACCGCATTACACAACTACATGACACGATACAATTTTTAAATTTGTATAACACACGATAAGGAATTCCTTCAGAACAGAAAACTGATGTCTGCTAGATAAGTTTCATAGTATGTAAGTTTTTAATTCTAGTAAAATTCAGAGAAAATAAAAACGTACATAGCAAAATTTTTCTAAATTTCCAAAATCTTTAACATTTCCAACTACAAGGCCAGGAAAAGAGGGCCAGAGCTTTTCATTCCTACGCCCTTGTTCGAAACATTCAACCTTTGGAGCTGCTCTTTGTTTCTTTTTAAAAAAGAATTAAGAATCATTTCCTTTTTCACAACATATGTTTTTCATTCTGAGAAGTAAATCTAATAAGCGTTTTTATTTCATTGTCACAAATCACTGTTGCGAGTTGCGAGCAAAATAAAAGCCCCGCGAGTCCTAGAATATAGTTACCAAGTTAAAATTAATACAACCTGTGGATTTCCAGTGTATAACCTCCTATGTGTTTTCGTTAATTACCTTTTCCAGACTTAATTAACTAGCTTACAACATATTCGATAAACTAGTACCCGAAGTAAAACTGGGAAAATCATGGACTGGAGCTTTACACAAGATACTGAGGAATTACAGAGACATGTTAGAAGGGACACCCCAAGCATAGACTCAGGAACGAAAGATAGGAACTGTTTCCGTGAAAAGAATGCAGACTCTAGGTAACCCGTTGGAGAATTGTTATGAAGAAAATGTGCAGTTAATGATGAGGTGGTGGTAAGTAGTTCTGTTACGTACACATTTCCATTGAGTATACTATATTGTTAACATAATAATTAAAGCGATATGTTTGGTTTGGTTACAGTACGATATTTCAGAATTTTATAGACTAAAGCCAAGGACAAGTAAATATACTGAATGAATATCTTGAAGAATTTGTTGTGAACTATACGACGTTGCTTGCTTTCTTGAACTTAAAGGGATAAACGAAGGTGGCTGAAAGAAATCAAAGGACGCATAATTCAATAATAATTAAAGATATGTCTAGTAAACGTCTATATTTTATAAATAACCGTACTGTTTCAATGGACAACTTCCGTCACTATCAACGTGTTGAAGAAACTTAAACTTCAATTAGATCACTTTCTGTAATTTATATATATATATTTATTTATTTATTTTAAATGAAATGAAATGATTTAGTTTAATATCCCACGTTATGCACCGAGACCAAGGAGGATAGTGATGAGAAATGAATGAAATAATGGAATGAAGACAGTTGGAAGAAACGGATAAAAACTTACGCACACTGTGTTTGTCCACTATAAAGCTTACTTGGTGCGAGCTGGGATCAAACCAGGGATCCCAGGCACCAGAGGTGAACGCTCTACTACTAAGCCACCGCAGCCAAGATTTTGTAATTTATAGGTTTAAATTATGTTACAAAAAGTGATGAGATCGTCATGAAAGATTTCTTCAACATGTCAATAATGATGGGAGCACGTTGAAATTGTAAAGTTGTTTATAAAATATAGATGTTCACTACGCATTTCTTTGATTATTATTGATACAAGAACAGGGTTCCTACTGATCTGGAGAAATCTATTTCCCTGACTTCCCCTTACTTTCCCTGACCTTTGGCAGGAAATTTCCTGACTTTGATGACAGGTGTCGCATGAAGTTGACATACAAATAAGAAATAAATAACAGTGAATATTTATGTATGAGAACATTTATTCTATAGAGACAAATAGTAATCAATTGCTTATACGTACATTCCACTTACCTCCCATAAAAATCTGAGCAACGTCCCATACTGTGATCATTAATTTCTTCCTACAAACGTCTGACAATCAATTACTCTTAACATAATACTTTTTATACATTCATTTAATAATGACTCTTTTAAAATATTCATATCCAGTTTCAATAAAGATCTGTTACTTACCCAATATTGCAATTATTAGATTACCTACAAATATCTGACAATGAACTATACTCCAGACTTTCTATAAATCTATTTTATAAGTTTTAATGTTGCTTGTTCTATATCGCAATTATTACACTAGCAATCGTTTGACATTAAAAGACCTTTAATATATGAGACTTAGACATTCATTAATAAAATGAAGAAAAAAGAAAAAAACTTACTAAAATATCCATGTCCATAAGTATTACAATGGTTGGCTAAGCTGAAATTAGTGTACAATTAATGTTACAAAAATATATTTTACACAATTTCCCTGATTTCCAGTCTTTTTTCCCTAAGCTTCCCTAAGTTTTCCTGACTTCCATGACCAGTAGGAACCCTGAAGAAAGTTCTACGGTTATTGCATTTAGACTCATAAACTATACCTGCCTTCCAGTGTTTCCCATTTTCTTGTTAACAATTTAATCAAGTGAAAAGGAATATTTTATTAATTGTGCAATAATATTTTATTAATCTATCCTAAGATTAAGATATTATTTGTACCATTTGTGTTCTCAATATTTTACATTTGTTAGGTCCCGAAACGAAAAAATTGAGAATCACAAGCCAATACTTACGTATCAATCCCCGGGCGAATGCTGCTACTATATAAACCCCATACAGGTTTATGGTCTGACGTTTTAATTGACTTTGCAGATTGATACATAAGGCAGTTTACTTCCGTATTACGATTGTGCTTAAATAATATTCTGTCTGTATACGCAGGGGTACGTTGTTTGCTTGACGTATCAAAATTATCGGTTCCAATATCATACTTATATGATGGTGCAAACGTAATTGGACCCTCCTCGAAGTGTTTAAAGACTGAACCTGGAAATAGAAAACAAACATAAGGCAAGAGAAAAGGAAATTCTAAGTGCATGTTTGGAATAAGAACTTTCACGGTCCATTCAAATATTATGCACTCTTTCATTTCATAAAGGAAAAACTGTACTTACATATATAAAAACAGATAAGTTTTTTTTTAAAAAGAATCTAACATTATTAGATGCATATTCAAATTAACGAAGAGGCACATCTCGCCTCTTCGTCAAAGTGGTAGTGAAGTCTCGCTGCTAAAACATAATAAAGTAGAAACCCATAATATCACGCCCAAAACAACGCGACATCGAGTAATCGACTGAAACAAACACGTTCCCCGAAGTCTAGTTGAATTTCCAACTTATTTATGTGTACAGTCTACTTCGCTTTTCCAATATCCTTGATGCCAAGAACTGTTAAACACTTCTTGTACGTGTTAGCAATTCACTATCATTTTAACCCTGAAAACCGGCCACCCTGCAGTTTCCAAATTTTCAAATTGTGATTGTGCTCGCCTGGGTATCAGTCGAGGTAACAACAGTTTAAACCATTAAGAGTAAGAATCACTGAAAAACAAATTTTATGGCTTGGTTGCTTTTTCCGTTGAGAAATTTTTGACATCGTAGTAAATGTTTTCTCACAAAATACATGGCCCTGTTTTGAAAGGGAACTGTTTATAGCCTATACTCATCTACCACTTCCTGCTAAAACCGTGTCGTGGGGTTCACACTCATAAATTAACATTTAACCGACCAACTGCGGTGGTATGTTGAGAGGGCTGTCTCCCATTCTTGGATTTCTGAGAGTTTTGAACACAGAAGAAGTTACTTCAGAAGGTGGTGGTATTGGATGAATGGAAGACAAAGGGACTATTATCTGCTTTTGCTAAAATTACATATTAGAAGAAAGAACGTCACAACTCACATTTATCTTCAGATCCATATAAACATAGGTAAATTTATTTAGTTGCTAAATTTAAGATAACTGAATCCGAGAAGGATCTGTATATATATATATACACATGCTATCAATCAGTGGGGGTACGCAGAATTTCTGAGTATTGTCCGCGAGGCGAGAAATAAGGTATCGTGTCTTGTGTCGTAAATTATGCAGAAGTCTAATTTCGTCTTGATTCTCGAAGATTTCTCGTGTCGTCTCGAAAATTTTGTTACCTCCTTTTGTAAATTAATGCTCTGATGTTTTGGCTTACTCTTGGTATATTGGCATATATGTAATGCTCCGCTATTGTACATCTATACCGTCTCATTACAGGAAACCTGGAAGAAGGGTGATAAATGGTTTGGTCCGTATTATATGATCTTAAAATTAAAATCTAAGAAAACTTTTTCGAATTGATATTAGTAAATAACCGAATTGAATATATACATGTAAGTTTGTGTTTGTGATCAATAATTTACATTAAATATGCCGCTATAAATTAATGAAAGCCTCGGATCACCATTTATGAAATGCAAAATCCAACTGTATCAGTGTTTTTATGAGTCACTGTATTTGGAATAATTGCTACATAATGTACATATGGATTCGAAAATCGATGTTATGGTGAGCTGAAGCAATAGTATTAATATTCTTTGTCTCTGATATGCAGTTCAGAAAGATAAGTGAGAAACAATAATAATTTATGATTTTAATTATGACTGTATCAAACGTGTAATCTAATGGAAATGAAATGAAATCTTTGAGTTTTACGTCCCACGGTTATGCCGGTTAGTCTAAAGGAGACGGTGATTATGAGAGATGAGTGAAATGGTGGAATGAAGAAAGTGGGAGGAAACGGGAGAACCCCGAGAAAACCCACGAGCACGGTGTTTGTCCACCACAAAGTTCACTTGGCGGGGGCTGGGATCGAACCCGGGACCCCAAGCACCAGAGGTGAACGCTCAACCACTGAGCCACCGCGCCCCCCTGTAATCTAATGGAAACAGCTTGTGGAATCTAATGTTGATGGAATATGAATTATTTTAATGTAGTGTAAAACATTCTACGACTATGGATGTATAATGAATATTGAATAATAATAATACTTAATAAATATGTTTGAGTCAAATATAATTTAGAGAAGCTGTTGAAAGTTAGAAAGAACTCGATTAAAGTCAAATAATCATTTATATACTGTTTTGTATGTATCTATATATCATAATCGTATAGACAATTTCATGCACAGCTTTATCTTCTATTCGCCAATTATCCATATGTATGCTGCAATGGTATAATCTTGTACTTTACTGTGGGAGTTTCTCATTTGCGCACCGAACCTCCAATTTTATAATGGAACATGTACCAGTGTGTGAGTAGGTGCATTTCATATATAATTTGGTATCAACACAGAGCGGCCTCGTAGCTTTGTAGCTAACACACAACTCAAGTTCGATCCCCGGTGTTGGTTTGTGTGGTATGGATTCCACGTTAAGCTATAGGCCCATACCTCATATAGGATTGTTGTAGAGGGGCAATCAATTAATCAATCTCGGATTGCGAATAGTGCGGGTGGTCTCCGGCACGATTTGGTAGTGACACTTGGTCGAAAAGATGTAACAGATTTTTCGGACCAGCAATTCTGAATGGGGCTTTCCCTGGAATTTTCTCATTCACACTAGACAAATGCCGGAATGGTACCTAATATATGGGTCCCAGGTTGCTTCCTTCCTTCTCCCTTTATCGGATAGTGTGCTCGCCGAGGAACGCTATCCCTTCTATGTATATGAAGCCTTAAATCCATATCTGCCAGTAGTGCCCAGAAATATACAGGACGGTAAGAAACTATTTGAACAAACTTCGGGAGCTGATTCCCGACACCGAAACCAGCAAAAAAGTCTTCTGGAACTTTGGTCACTGAGGGACAGTTTCGGCGATATACGGTGCTGAAAGCGTGGGAAAATGAACTTCAGAGGGTTGTAATTCAAAAACAACGCAATGTAGAGAGTGCGGTGTGGAACATGACACTCGAAGTCATATCTGCTCGATTGAAAAATGTATGTTTCAAACTTCCGCAAGATGTGTGCGAGCTATCCCCAAAGAAACTTAGGGATTCCCTATAACCTGGCAAGTAATCGCTATGTTCCTTTGGGGAATCCCTCGCAACACAGTTTATATCAAGAGGTCATTAAAACGGGAGAAGGAAGAATTATCTTGGAAGGAAGTAATTCATCCAGAGATCCATACATATCTTTAATTAATCGAAGAAAGTTATTCATTGTCTTCTACGATTCATGAAAATTATTAGATATCTGTTCAGCGATAACAATTTAACTTCAAACAAATGCATTAGTTGCATTACAATAAACGTCCCTTATATTTCTTAATATCTGCTTTTTATGCAACAAAAGAACCTAATCTCTTAGCTATATTTGTCAAAAATGAAACTGTGGTAACGAAGGCGTCGGATGTTGTACGGTCGATGTAATTGTATGAACCACGATTGCACACTTTCACTCCTTTGTATGCTAGTGGACTGCACCAAAGACATCGATCAGTTGGTAAAGCACATAGAATTGAACAATATAACATGCTTGTCGATAAATTCTCATACATAGTTTCCGAGGAGGAGGAGGAGGAGATGATGATGATACTATATTATTATTATTATTATTATTATTATTATTATTATTATTATTATTATTATTATTATTATCTGGACAATATGAACATTTGTGGTGCTAAAAAGTTGTCATTAGCTGACAATTATAATTTCAAGGTTTTATTTTGTTGGGAGAAATTATTATTTATCTATGTACTGTATGTGTAGCAACAAGAACTGTATGCTAATCGACTTCAAGAAATCGCTAAAACACACAAAATAATAATAAAAAGAAGTACTGTCAAATTGAAAATATGTAATAACAAGAAAGCGCTGAAAAGCATATCATAATTCATTATCTACAAAAAAAATAATGCTGAAGTTTCTGCCAAACAATACTTGTATATGTATATATTCGTACACATACATCCAAATATACATAGATACGCTAGCTGACATCCTTGTAAATTCCCAATCCAGCTGACATGCCCGTTCAAGCCTAAACTTCGGATTAAATGTTACCGCAATTATAACCTAATAGCTTGATGAACCCAAACTATAGATTCGACACTAATTTCAGTCATTTGGGACATTTTATTTGTCACCCTTTCTTATGCGCCATGCCGATGGGGACTGAACATGGATAACGCAATCGGGAATGTAATTACTAACCTCAGTAGCATAAGAATCATGGATTCTACAGTGATATCGGTCATTTTCGATTATTTTTACGTCAACCCTTTCTCACTACTCTAGAGGTGCTAATGGGGGTTAAATATAGACTTAAATGTTATAGGAAGTGTCGTCAATCAACTTAGAGACATTAAAAACTAAGGATTCAATACTAATATTTGTCTTTTTAAAATTATTTTTTCATGTCACAATCCCCCCCCCCCCCTCCGCTCTCCGATAAGAATACTAATCGGGGCTGAACTTAAATTTAAACGGCACTCGGAATGTCATATTCATCTCAGCGACGCCGAAAATTATGGATATTACATTAATATCAGTCTCTTCGACCAGTCCACTCTCACTAGGTGTGTAAAGGTTCCTTACTGAAGGCTAAACTTGAACTTAAAAATAATGAGAACTACCACCAATCAACTTAGGAACCCCGAACACTATGGATTTGACGCTAATATCGGTCATTTTCAATTATTTTTACATGTCGCAATTTCAACCTCAACTGTAAGAGTGCTAATGAGGTTGAACTTAAAATGGCATCCGAAGTGCCACTTTTTATCTAATCGACCTGAAAACTATAGATTCGACATTAATATTTCGATTGCGGATCAAATTGGCGATCCAAGTCTCATATACAGTTACGATTCAAGCGCAAATTTCGTCGAGATGGTCTCCGGCCAGTTCCAAAAAATCTTTACAGGCCTCCAGTAGTCGTCACTGCTTGTCGAGCAACGTGAGAATTTTCGGTACCCAGCGCGTGCTTTTTAAGTTTAAATGTCCATGCAAAATTTTCCGACTTGTTCTTTACTAATCTGCAACTCTTCCGCTATCTGCTACAGTTGGCAAGAACTGATTTTTTTTCGACTTTTGCGATTTTCTTCAGTGGCCACCACCAAAGAACGCTCTGGCCGAGGGTCATCTTTACACTTCTCTCGCCCTTGTTTAAATAGATGGATCTATTTTTTGACCATGACTGAACGGCAATGTTAAATAGCGTAATGAGATTATTATTGAAATGAGATGACATTTATTCTGTCCAAAAGTGTCATAATTAGTGTTATCATTAATGAGCACAAGAATCATTGCTAAGTACCTCAGGCCGCGAACTTATCAACCACTCCTCGTATTATTATTATTTACCGTTAACCTTCCTAACATATTACATGAATAAGGAAAAAGTAATATGTAAACTTACCTTGCGCAATCAATTTGTGCAACTGATCGTTCTGTAGTTGAACTGGACAGGTTCTTGGAAACTTTTGTGATGACACCCATTTCACTATTTGTTCTCGAGATTCTGCGAGACGAAAATTTAAGTCGCCACTCCAAAATACACAGTCGAAATTCTCCGTTACATCTAGAAAGAAATTTTGAACTTTTGTCAGTACATTTTTATTCTTGCAGGACAAAATGAAGCTTTTGATTAGACATCAATCACTAATTCTGGAAATAGGAACAATATTTAGCTGGAAACATTAGGAATTTTCTCAGAATCAAACTATGGATATGAGTTGCAGTTTTCTAGCAGCATAGCGTGAAGAGACATTCTTATGTAAACATTCAGTTCATTCTGAAGAAATTCCGAATGTTTCGGGCTAAATATTGTTCCTGTTTCTAAAACTAACACAATTCGATCCTGGACCTTGGACTTTCGACTGACTGAGCATGGTTGGCACTTTAAGATCGGCCACCAAAAGAGACAACCAAAAGAGATGAAATTATTATAGAGATCACCTATCATATGGACGCGATTATCTCAGTCAATCAATGACAAGGACTTCCTAGCCAACCAAAGACCAAGTTCGTAGTCATACGATCGCTCTTTACACCAAGCATGACAACATTTTTCTGGAAACGTTAACGGAACCCAGGTAAATTATTAATTTCCCGTTGATGAGCTCTACTTTTCATTTTTCTTTTCACTGCTAAATCGCGAAACTCACAGCCGTTCCATCTCACTTCGAGAATTCCCTCTTGCACTATGTTGTTAATATGATAATGTACATTGTTTGCACTAGAATCATCTTTTTAAATCGATTGTTGCTGTGAAAAACTTAATGCAAAAGATATTTTAAAAGACTTTTCTAATTTTGTGGTAGTTGGTAGAAATTCTGCTATGCTATTGTAGTGTAAGGAATTTACATTACCATTATCCTAAAATTTTCTTCATCGATTCGTAGGTATAAACAATTTTCTCGTCCTGATTTCAGAACAAGGTTTCAATTACTAGACTAGTGTAATGGTACTGATGCACGATCATTGAGTGTCCTATTATTTTTTAGTGCTCAGATTAATTTTGTGTCGACACTGCATAACCTCGACCTTATATATATTTGGGAAGTAAGACGAACAAAAACAATATTTTAAGATTGTTTTCGTACAAATAAATTTCAGCATCAGCCAGCCGGATGAAAGAAGCCTTCACAATGTAGTTCGTTTTACCAGCGCAGTCTTCAAGATTAGCACCGAGAAAGAAGTGAGTTTAACGTATTCTGCTTCGCTTCAGCACAATATCCATGATTATTATACGGAGAACAAAAAAAAAAAAAAAAAAACTATATACAGGACAAACCATTTATCTTAAAATGCCTTTATAACCTTTACTCTAACAGATAAAAAAATGCTGAAATTTCAGCGTCATTTATACATTAGTTGAAAAGTTTCTAGATAAATGTCCATATACAAGGTGTCTCAAATGTCCCCTGACATAGGATAACTCTATTATCAGAGTTACAACAAAATGTAAGGGTGGAGAAAGTCTCCAAATATGATGTTTTGAATCTAAAGTGAAGGAATTTTTAAAGTCGGATGAGCCGTTTGGGCTGTACACTCTTTATGTGCCCAATGTTAAATAAAAATGTAACATTGTCATTTACCGGGAAGCGGATAAATTTTGTAAGAGTATGGTGAATGGCAAGGGCGCCGATCCTGGGGAGCCGGGAGGGGGCGCCCCCCAAATCTCATATGGGCCCCCTATTGCATTTATGAATATACAATATTTGACATAATTTGAATGCAATTTGTCTTACCTTCTGCATCTGAATACCCCCCCCCCGCAATTTACGGAGAAATTGGCACCCTTAGTGAATGGGGGCATGTTTGAAATGGGGGCTAGCCATTGACAAGTTAGAGTAAAAGACAGTAACTTCATTTACTTATGTTGTGGGTCAAGGTAAACGGCAACATCACATTTTCATTTAACATTGGGGGCATAAAGAATGTACAGCACAAACGGCTCATTCGATTTTAAAACTTCCTTCACTTTAGATTGAACACACTATATTTGGAGACGGTTTCCCCTCTTACATTTTGTTGTAACTCTGATAATAACAGAATTACCGTATGTCAGGGGACTTTCGAGACAACCTGTATAGAAAATTACATACCATCAATAATAATCAAACGTGGTTATTCAAAATGAATCTGAATGGAGTGCTTTTAAGGAAATAAAATTATAATGGAAAAACAAAGAACATATATACTAATATAATTTAGTGTTATTATTAATTTTTAAAATAACACAATTCACGCACTAAACTTCATTATAGAAACAGGTTAGTTCGTGTGTCGAAAAGGATAATGCGGCTATATTTCAAAGAACCTACTGATTATGATATTCCATTTACCTGATATTCTGATTCCTTAAAATTCCTTTCACTTGCAAGCTTTCAATTCTCTCCTGAAGTACACAATTCGTACACTAGTGTAAATATTTTCTGCTTTCTCCTAAATAGTTTATTTCTTTATAAGCCTTCCAACTCATAGAATAAACAACATAGCCAAAACCTGACAACACAGGACTTGTTGAAAATTTTCGCATCATTCTTAATTGGAGATATGAACTGTTTATTCGCATAGTGTTTACAAAGTAGTAACTTTGTTCCTTTATATGAGACGGGCGGAGCAATTGACATAGAAAGTGCTTTAGTGACAAATGCTATAGTAATGATATGCTGTATTTCGAATAAATAAAAACGAAATTACAACAGATTGAGGATTTTTTTTTTTTTTTTTTTTTTTTAAGGTTTCAGTTTACAGCTTTTACTAATAGTGCATTGAAAGAACTGATCACTTTCTTCCGCAAATACACTGAAACCATTGAATCTGGACACTTTTTATCGTAAGATTCTCGTATATACTATAGACATTTTGCTGCAACTTGTAGAACTGCTATTTATTCGTATGTAATTATGTCACTAAATCCTTCAATCCTGGGCAACCACTTTGGACCTTGGACACTACTTCCCGAGAAAAGCAAGACATCTTTTTTAATGTTTGCTGAAACAGTGGGAGCGACATCAAGTAGATAAGATGGAAAATTTTGTGAATGTAAATACGTAAACCAGTGACAACTTATGCTCCATTGACTCTTGAGATAATATTTTCAAATTTTAGTGAAGATGAGATTGAAAAGACTGCATCTGTTGAGTTGTTATTCGCAAGACGTTGATTACTTCTTACATCGTGAGGACAAAGATTCATCGAAGTGTCACTAAAACAAAATAGTCCATTACAACATAGGATGAAATCTTTAGTTTAACGTCGAAGGTAAAGGAAAAGGACGATCCATACCAGTGAATGAAAAAATAATATGAAATGAGGACAGGGAAAACCCCACAGAAACTCAAGGACATGCTATTGTTCATTGAAAAGTTCATACGAGGGTACTTCCCAAAGTTCCCGGCCTGATACTGACTTCTTGCGTCACTGGTAATAAGCAGTTTATGACATATGGTGACATCTATGGAAGAAATAATGTTATCAGTTTCAACTGTCTTACTAACCAGTTCGTTGGAGGTAGCCATTTGAATCAGTCATTGTGCATTGAGCTCGCATACTACATGACAATGCTCCAGTCCAGACGCCTGTTGTTGTCAAGGCCGCAGGGCTAAATCTGGGCTGTAGGGTGTGTTGAATCTCCTCAGACATAGTCTTTCACTGTAGTCTTGACAACAACAGCTGTCACAGGCCAACAGTTTACGACATCTTTATTGAGGTGTGACCACCACATGCCTTGCCGTTTGGTGCTGGTATTACCGTCTTTCTCCTACCTTTGGAAGACCGTAACTATGGTAGCCGGAACATCCGACAAGTCGCACTATATCCAAGATGCTCGTTCCCAGTCATCTGGTCCCTATCAAATTTCGTCCTTCTCCATTCTACACTCAAGCACATAGTGACTAATCGAGAGAGATTCCTGACACCATTTGGGGAGCGGTTCTGCTATGCCCCGTGACTCTTACGTCGGCCCAACGACTTCGTTCAAAAAGTGATAGTCATAATGATTTAGCTGGTGAGTGTATATCCATTTTCCATATATAAGAATTGTGTATACGATGCCATAGTAATAAAATATATTAAAATATAAAAGAACTAGTGAAACTTCGACATTATATCTTGGATATGTTTCTAAAAATTCGTCACTTATGCAAGAAACCACAGGTGTCATACACCCCACAGAAACTCAACGACACAGTGCTGTCCACGAAAAGTTCATACGAGGGAATTTCCAGAAGTTTCCGGCCTGACACAGAATTGTCATGTCACTGATAATAAGCCCTTCATGCCACAATCCGATAGTTTCACTGTACTAGGCCGGATATTATTTTCATAATTTGACATTGTATGATTTTCAGTTAAGCAAAGCATAAAGTGGAAAAGTACTAGAGGTGTTACGTTTTATCCAGTCTTATCAATATATAAACAAATAAACAAAAACTGAAATGATACTTTTTTTTTTGTCAAATTCATATATTTAAATACATATTTTTCAGATCAATATTCCATTTTCCAGATACGATATGCTTTCGCTTCTATAAAACCACACACCGTCTTAGTTTGATCCTGTTGGTTAACTTGTAAATTATAAAAAGAAAATGAAAAATTTGCTGTTTGCTTCTTTTCTCAGAAACTTCATAATCAATCTACATTTACTATAGGGAACTTAAGTTGCACCTTAAATGAAACATTTAGTATTTACCTTTATTTTTGTTCTTGAGCGGAAGTGCTTTTGGTAGATCTAAAGCTTTGGTGATTACTTTTACATCGTTTATCCTCTCTTTCACTTTCTCTTTATGAGCAGTTAGATGACATGTGATGAACAGAAATGACGTTCCGAAAAGCATAAAACCTATGGCAACTGCTCCTTTCGTCTTAAACGCTGTTCCTGCTCGAGTACTGAAACTTGCTTCCTCGGGAACTGGAAACAAAAATTAAGCATTAATATCTCATATTGGGACAATATTTAACTAATCCATCAATGAAACCAGTTGAGAATGCTCCAAGAGCATTTGCCAGAACGAATTTAAAAAGAATTATTTTTTTCGAAGTTTATATGAAATTGTATATTAAATTTATTTGATTAAATCCAATAGATAATACCCTTACATATTTGACACTTGCGTATTAGGGGATCTATTCAATTAGTTATACTGAGCTGTCACTTTTTTATCACCGTATATATACTGAAAATGCAGATATAACCAGCGGTCACCGGTTACTATTTGGTACCAAAATGTTCACCATCCTCTTAAGTATTGATTAGCACCAATATCATCTATCTATGACTTACGGTTTCCAAGATATGCTCCTTAAATCTCCCGAAATCAGAACTAGTTTTGGCCAATATCTGGGAACAGTAAGAGTGACGCGAAAAATTTCATAATTTCTTTCAGATAATTTTTGATGCTCTATCGAACAGAGGGCTAAAAATTGAAAAATTCGCAAATAACAGACAGACAGACACAAACACACACATACACACTCACACATACATATATATATATATATGATCAAAAGTATCCGGACACCTGGTTGAAAATGACTTACAAGTTCGTGGCGCCCTCCGTCGGTACTGCTGGAATTCAATATGGTGTTGACCCACCCTCAGCTTGAAGACAGCTTCCACTCTCGCAGGCATACTTTCAATCAGGTGCTGGAAGGTTTCTTGGAGGATGGCAGCCTATTCTTCACGGAGTGCTGAACTGAGGAAAGGTATCGATGTAGGTCAGTGAGGCCTGGCACGAAGTCGGCGTTCCAAAACATTCCAAAGGTGTTCTATAGGATTCAAGTCAGGACTCTGTGCAGGCCAGTCCATTACAGGAATGTTATGGTCGTGTAACCACTCCGTCACAGGCCCTGCAGTATGAACAGGTGCTCGATCGTGCTGAAAGATGCAATCGCCATCCCGAATTGCTCTTCAACAGTGGGAAGTAAGAAGGTGCTTAAAACATCAATGTAGGCCTCCGCTGTGAGAGTGCCACGCAAAACAACAAGGGGTACAAGCCCCCTCCAAGAAAAAACATGACCACACCATAACACCAACACCCCCGAATTTTACTGTTGGCACTACACACGCTGACAGATGACGTTCACCGGGCATTCGCCATACCCACACCATGCCATCGGATCGCCACATTGTGTACCGTGATTTCGTCACTCCACACAACGTTTTTCCACTGTTCAATCGTCCAAGGTTTACGCTTCTTACACCAAGCGAGGCTTCGTTTCGCATTTACCTGCGTGATGTGTGGCTTATGAGCAGCCCCTCGACTATGAAATCCAAGTTTTCTCACCTCATGCCTAACTGTCATAGTACTTGGAGTGGATCCTGATGCAGTTTGGAATTCCTGTGTGATGGTCTGGATAGATGTCTGCCTATTACACTTTACAACCCTCTTCAACTGTTGGCGGTCTCTGTCAGTCAACAGACGAGGTAGGCCTGTACGCTTCTGTGCTGTACGTGTCCCTTCACGTTTCCACCACTTCACTATCACATCAGACACAGTGGACCTAGGGATGTTTAGGAGTGTGGAAATCTTGCGTACAGACTTCTGACACAAGTGACACCCAATCACCTGATCACGTTCGAAGTTCATGAGTTCCGCGGAGCGCCCCATTCTGCTTTCTCACGATGTCTAATGACTACTGAGGTTGCTGATAATGAGTACCTGGCAGTAGGTGACAGCACAATGCACCTAATATGAAAAACGTATGTTTTTGGGGGTATCCGGATACTTTTGATCACACACACACACACACACATATATATATATAGATAGATAGATATAGAGAGAGATATGGAGAATTTAGTAACGAACTTTTTAAGTTCGCTGAATATCCAATATTTATACTATTTACACATTTTCTGTTATTACTCACACAGTTATCAATTTTTAATGTGTGATAATTGTAATTTGTACGTATTTAACAAAGCTTTTCTCAAAAATAATTAAAACTATACAAACTGAAATAACGTTACGATTTCCCAAAACACAAATGATAATAAAATATCTTTAGATAATTTTTTTTTTTGGCTTATCAGTAAAATTGACAGTTATATTTTGAGAGTGAAAATTATTGATCATGTATAACACCTTTGAGCAGAAAACAGCAAAGACAGTATTGTAGTCTACAAATGAATGAAACTGAATTCATCGTGAATCTCATATTTTTGAATAAAAACTATTAATAACAAAATCTCAGTCTTTGTCCACATCATCCTGATACAAGTTCAATGTTGGAATTTTTAGTTCAAACATAGAATGGCACATTAACATTCCTTTCAATATGTGAAGCAGCCTTACGATAATTTTAACTTTCTTGTTTTATGTCTCAATATGTCTAAGTATTCTGATAATCCTAAAATCACAGGATCCTGATCTTTCACATCTTTCATACATTCCTTTAATCTTTTTCCAATGTTTCTCTTAGTCATATCAATATATAAAGAAATAAATACTCCAGCGGCTACGGAGCTTGAATGTTTTTTTTTTTTATCTCAAAGAGATGTGCTAGACACATTTATTTTTTCTTGATATAATCAGTTACTTAATACATATACATATATATATACGCTGGGCTAGCATAAATGATTCACACATGAGAGATATATGAAAAAAAAAAAAAAAACACAAACTCACCAAGTTTATACACCCTATACAAATGTTCACTAAAATGTGCTCCTTTGGTAACACGACACACGTCCAGACTATGCTCGACGTCTTTTTATTCTTGCTTTCCCTCCATTTTCAATAGGTGCTACTAACCTTGTACTGTCACACTGCCACACCCGATCAGGAAGATAATGGACTTGTGCTGCCACACAATACAAACTTGGCGAATTTGTGGTTCCTTTTCATATATCTTTCATGTGTGTACACGTGTAATACTTTTAAAAATATAGTCTTTTCAAACCGAATGGAACATTTATGCTAACCCTGTATACTAAACATTATAAATGAAAGTAGTTTATTGTTATTATTATAACATTTTCGACAAAGTAGACGAACTACTTTACTGTTATTATTATTATAACATTTTCGACAAAGCAGACACTTTCAAGTATCTAGGATCAACATTATTATAAGAGATCAACTAAAGAAATGTATAATAATAACAAAGTATGATTTGATTATATGAACAACAATGTAAAATGGTTACGAAGGAGTTTTCGGAGAACTTTTGAAAGTGTTATCGAGAAAATCTTTAAAATGAAATCTTTAAGTTTTACGTCTCGCGGTTATGCCGGTTAGGCTAAAGGAGACGGTGATAATGAGAAATGAATGAAATGGTGGAATGAAGAAAATGGGAGGAAACGGGAGAATCCTGAGAAAACACACGAGCACGGTGTTTGTCCACCACAAAGTCCACACGACGCGAGCTGGATCGAACCAGGGACCCTAAGCACCGGAGGTGAACGCTCTACCACTGAGCCACCGCGCCCCCACTGTGTTATCGAGAACATTGCTATTGATGATTAACAGTGTTTCATACTCTCCTTTAATACTTTTTGTTCTTTGATGTACTTCCTGTTTTGGACAATTATATTTTTGGGTAAATGTTTATAATCTGTAGATCAATTAGAGTATATGAAAGGTAAGGGGAAAAAACAAGGAATGTCCATGTATGAGCTATTTCGGATGCTTTGTCCTATCTGTTGGTGACTCTTGGTGCTATTTGACTGTACATGCCATGCATGCATAGATGTAAAAATGTCCATGTAAAAAGGAGCAAAAGATGTAATAACACTATTCTTTTTACGTGGTTTTTAATATTAAAACGTCGTTTTCTCGAAAATGCAGTTTTGTGACATTCCCTCTTTTTTCCCCTAACCCGTCATACTAATTGCCATAATAACAAATCTTTTGATGCAATTTAATTTGATACAATTTAAACATTACTGGCTGTTGACATGGATTTATATCCGTATCAATAAATAACATCTTTATAGATGTTAAAGAAAGAGTGTTATTCAGCTTCTTATGATAATTTACACATTGCACATCATCATATGAGTACACTCAACAACTCTAAGATGCTACAGAGAAAAATGAAATGAAATCTTTGAGTTTTACGTCCCACGGTTATGCCGGTTAGGCTAAAGGAGACGGTGATGATGAGTAATGAATGAAAATGGTGGAATGAAGGAAGTGGGAGGAAACGGGAGAACCCCGAGAAAACCCACGCACACGGTGTTTGTCCACCACAAAGTTCACTTGGCGGGGGCTGGGATCGAACCCGGGACCCCAAGCACCAGAGGTGAACGCTCTACCACTGAGCCACAAGATGCAAAAGAGAGTAGCGGTGAAAGCCTAGTTACTTTTATAACATATCCAAGAGACGGTGTAACAGGGGCGGATCCAGAGGGGGCGATCGCCCCCCCCCCAGAAGAGGAAACTTTCTTATTTTACATATATAAATAAAACCCATCCCAAAGTTTCGAGCCCTTAAAAGTAGCAGTATGACAACCTACCGCCCCCCCTCCCAGAAGTCGGTCCTGGATCCGCCCCTGTGGTGTAAAATCCCAAAATCCCAAAGAAGCCAACGAAACAACTAGCAGTCCAACAAAAAATAGTCGTTTTATTTTCAGACTTACTTCATTTATGATTAAAATTTAAAAAAAAAAAAAAAATACACATAAGACGATTGTGTGTGAGATTCAAATACGATTAACAGTTAGTTTGGAGAACAATACGAATAACTTAAATTGCAAATAAATCGACTGGAAGAATTACATGAAATTTGGAGTTTAACGTCCCACGATTATGCCCTTTAGGCTAAGGGAGACGACAATTCAAGCAAATGAATGATGATGGAAGCATTGGTGGAATGAGAAAGAAGGAAGAAACGATAATACCCCGAGAAAACCCACGAGCACGATGTTGTCCACCACAAACTTACTTGGTCGAGGATAGAACCAGAAACCAACCCCACTCACTAGAGATAAGCGCTCTACCACTGAGTCACGATGACCTCCATAAAAATCGACTGAAGGATCTTGTGATATTCCAGGTATGCTTAGATTTTGACATAAACTTATGTTATTTTCCATTATATAAATCTGTAATAATATTTTCCTGTAAAAATCTGTAATATTGTATATATTTGTCTGTGTATATGAATTTACACTACTATTGTTTGAAAACACATTTCGCACATACTAAAAAAAAAGAAATAAAAAAAAACATGTACGGGTATGTATTTATAGTGCACATTATGTCGTCTTTGGCACATAAATTTTCTGACTTAAATTCATGAATTTCTGAAGGAAAATGGAGTTTATTATTACTATTTATTAATTATTATTATTGAAGTACCTTCCCGAGTTAATCTCGTTAACTACTGAGGGAAATAATAATAATAAAAAAAGATATGGATATTTCCACTTATCAACTTTGAAAAGATATTCATGAAAACAATTATAAAAAGAAAAGAATAAAATTAAGGTTCTGAGACAGAAAGAACAAAAGTTTTTGACAAATCTGTAATTGCCAAAATTTATTTAATATTTTTTTCTAGATATAAAAATAATAAGATAATAAGATAATAATAATAATAATAATAATAATAATAATAATAATAATAATAATAATAATAATAATAATAATAATAATAATATAAGAAAAATATGTTTAAAAATCATGCTCCGAACGAGGCAACTGTTCTTCGTTCTTCCAATGCAGAAAGAAGTCTAAATACAAATAATATTGAATCTCCATTACGTAGAAATAAGAATAACGACTCATTCTTTAGTATGATATTGACAGTAATATTTTGATCACTACAATCCTATCATCATCATTTGAGCCAATATTACAATGGAAGAGAAATTCGATATGATAACAGTTTCAACTGAAGGAAAACGGTTGTAGAACTATGCTACATTTTATTCCTGTAAAGCTATTTTTCTTGTTAGTTTAAATATAACTGCTGTTGCTAGACTATTTCACGTAAACAAAAATTAATGTAAAACTTAGAAGTTGGAAGAAATTAGCTATATATTATGGGAAATATCATTTTGGAACTATATATAATTTGTCTAATATTTTGGAAAAAAATTTGTTTAATATTCATTCAAATCATTTTCTATGATTTCATCCCACTTTACGAATAAATATATGTTTATCAAAACACTAAATAAATTTACAAGGTACATTGTTACGGTATTTGGTTAGTTTCTTCCTTTACCACTTCATAGTTCGCTTAAATTTTTTTTTAGATGTTGAAAATCTGAATTTTGGCAAACAAATGCTCTATGACATGTCTACTACTGTTTCTTGCCCACCTCAGGGTGACGCATTCTTCTCTAAATATTGCGTAGTAAATCGCGCTTAAGACCATTTCACTTCATAGATTTCCACATAGATTCATACTACTATCCTACTATAACATTACTTAATAGACTTCAACTACGCTAATTTAGACAGTTAACTTCTATTATATTTGAAGTACAAAAGAAGGACATGCAACAGAATTTACTAGAAGCCCACTAGTCCGCAATAATAATAGAATTCAGTGAAAGTGTAATGCTGTTACATTCTTCTGTCACACTTACAATATAATTTTCACCTGTAATTTAAAATTACTACTATTTAACATACTTAGATGGTGGTATACCTGAACAGAACCATATGAGATCCCTTCTCATGAAAACCGCTAAGTGTAACGTTCCTAAAGATGCTGAATGGAAAAGTAAATGTGATGGGCCTAGAGTTTCTTGTATACCTACTTCCCACTCGAATTTCTCGGGGAAGCTCTCTTGAGTTCCAATGGTGAAGATATCAGGTACATGCTCTAGGCTATCTGGTAACACAAAGTCATTCAGTTCCTTTGGAGGAGTCTGCGAAATAAATTTTAAAAATAAAAACAATAAAAAAACGAAAACAAAATATTTAATTTATTTCTATCTATAACAATATACGCAGTGAATACATTGTGCTATCAGTAAAAAATTTATGCTACGCCTTAACATTAAGTTACTGGAATTTTCGATAGTAACTTGTATTTTCGTCGTTGTATTGTGTAAAACATGCTAATCAAGCTCACATCTTTTATTTTCAATACTAGCTCCGTAACCGATAAATGCAGGTATACTATTTGGTTGCCTTCTTAATGTATGAAAATAGTACGAAATCTGTCAATAAGATGTACACTCATGTCCAAAATGATTGTCGCATATCTATAACTGTCTTCGTGTAAGAGTATAATTTGATAATGATTTTGCAGAGTACATTTAATACTGATACTATGTGTATAATCAGGAAATGTATATTTGTGGTAAATTTAATAGGAAAAGAATTATAAATACAAAAAATAGAATGAATAAAACAAAATGTTGCTAAATGGACAAGAAAGTTTTATTTTCGTTTTATTGTTCTTATTTACTGCTCTTTTGACATGAAATTTGCCACATACATGTCCTTGCCAATTATACACATACTAACATTATAAGAAATACCAGGCGAATTCCTTATCAAATTATATTCCTACAACAACATATTTATAGACATGCGACAATAATTTTGGACATGAGTGTACATCATGAGCTGGTTTTAATATACAGGGTGTTACAAAAATTTGTCACAATATTTTGGGAATAGATTTCTCACATCAAAATAAGAAAGAAGTTTATATGAACCTGTGGTCGGAAGTGCATAATTTCGTAGTTATAGGGTGCCGAAAACGTGAAAAAAAATGAACTTTAAAGGTCCATAGTTCCATTACTATAGGATCGGTCGTAGTTGGATCAAGAGCACTGAGGAACTAGTATGTGAACTATCCAAATATACATCTTTCAGAACCTCCGGGACTTGCCCAATCATTTTTAGAAAGGCTGTTTGGAAGTACTTGATCACTCTCCACCTACCTCTCTAAAAATTGGTGTGCAAGTACTGAAGCGTTCTTAAACATGGATATTTGGATAGTTGACATACTTGTTCCTCAGTGATGTCTTGACCCAACTACGAGGTCTCACAGTAGTGGAGCTATTAGCTTCTAAAGTTCCCTTGTTTCACGTTTTCGGCACCCTATAACTACGAAACTATCTTTTTTTGACCATAGGTCTATATGAACTTTTTTTCTTGTTTTGATGTGAGAAATCTGTTCTTAAAATATTGACACATTTTTATAACACCCTGTATTTATCAGTTTCTGCTGCAATAAGAAAGAAGTATTGAGAGATTTTTTTAAAAAATCAATTTATCTCTGTACATAGTACTATTCACTACTTTCAGATTACTGAAGCTTAGTATGATAAATTAAACATTTAAATCATTCTAAAAAGTGCATTGAAGGATTTGCAGACGAAGACAGAAGTTTCTATTAAAAATTGCGATAATTTAATGTCAAGACTACTATAAGGTAAATTTACAATTAATATTGGATCATGCGTCAATTCGTTTCTGCAAGTAATTTTGAACAGATATTTCGAGTGTGCTGCTGGCACTTTTCTACGAAGCTCGTAGAGAATACATATTCAAAAATTCATTATGTCCTACATCTTCAGAATAATGATCTTGGTTCTTCATGGAAAGAAAATGGATATGTGAGCATACAACACACAAAACAAAGCTAGATTACACGTAAAAAAAAGTACACTGATGCTAACCACGTTGGCGCGTTATAAACTAGTATGTCTGCAAGAATATTTCAATTTCTGGTTATAAATACATGTGCCACCTTATACTTCAACTGCGCTAGAAGCCTCTATATATTCACGCAGCGTCAGTAATGCACTCAAGATTGTGTAAAAGCCAATAGTGAATTGCAGATGCGGAACATGAGTATCTCAGAAAGAAGGATGAGATGTTTGGGTAATGACGAAGTCAGATTCTAAGCTGATCAGACGCTCTCAGAACAAACATGAACATACGTTCTATCAAAATGAATAAATAAATAAAAATAAAAAAAAAAAAAAAAAATGATAATATGAAGTCTGATTGTACTATTTTTATAGCTTAATCGTAGGCTTGTAATGTTACAACAAACAAAAATCGCAGGAGTTAAGCAGTATGGAATATAAAAAATAACGAACAAAAGATAATTACATTTACCGAATAAATATTTTCGTTCATGAAGCAAATGCATTCAATACTCTTTATACATATTTGACACCTTGATAAAACAGCCATTTTATCAGAACATAACATTAATATAAATTCATACAATTGATGCAGCCAAATTAGGATTTTATAATTAGTTTGATAGAGCATTTGACGTCAAGATAAATAACTTCATATTCCATACGAACAGACTCATCCAATAAAATGAAATTAGTTCTGTAAAATCAGGGACGTGCGATGTCCCAACAAATTACCCAAGTATCAGTGGACATTTCAAATTATAAACAAAATAATGTATATTTTGGCTTACAAAATTTCCCTTTCTAATTGACTGTTAAATTGATGATGTGTTGAACGCACTCCCACATACCATACCTATTGAAGTTATTATTTCTATTTCCCAGGCCTATAAAGAAGTTTATTATATCTTGTCACTAATATTGATGCAACGTTTCGTCTTCTTAACATCACCAATATGGATTCCGACCGCAGTTTGTTGTTGTCCAGTAAATATAAAGTGACACATAATTATGTAAAACATGTAGGCAGATATATGGGAGTAAGAGAATTATGGAGCACTAAACTTATGATGCATTATAACTGTGTTAATATTGACCTTATAAAGCTATCTATTTATAATTAAATTTTATCAGTAAAAAAAGGAACTCTCGGGGAAATAATGAAAATAAGTACAAGTATACGAGGGTGGGCTGATAAGTTCTCGGCCCGACCCAGAAGGACTTGAGCTGCAGGCATGAAAGTGTGAGGCTATTCAACATAGACCCCTCGAAGGTCAACACACTTGGCACTTCGATGCTGCAACTTCTCCAACCCCTATATATATATATATATATAAAATAAAGGTCTGTAAAAAACTGTTCCGTAGCTGTTATCACCTCTTCATCAATGTAAAATTTCTGTCCTTTCAGTGCTGTTTTGAGTTTTAGAAACAGATAATAATCAGAAGGGGCAAGATCTGGCGAGTAAGGTGGGTGGTCAATGCACTGAAACCCTAGGTCCCTCAGAAAATCCGTTGTTCTGCCAGCCTTGTGGACGGGAGCATTGTCCTGCACCTCGCAACTCCTCTTTGGTGAATTTGACATCTGGCTCCGCCATGGTTCATTCAATTACCTGTAAAATAAAAACCGTTCATGGTAGAATCGTGAAATTTGGTACTTAAACATATAAAAGATCAACATTTCACATGACATCAATTATATCAGGGTAGTACAATCGAAAGGGGGTCGGGCCGAGAACTTTTCAGTCAACCCTCGTATTTTATATATTAATGAAAGAAGGAAACAACCGATTTGAACTTACTTTTACGCAACAAATCATCTGTAGGTGCGAGTGCAATAACTTACAAAGAGAGAGCACCGACTGCAGGAGTGAGACAGTGTTTGGCTATTCTGGAAAGCGGACTGGGTGGCATAGTGGTTAACGTATCGGCACGGTATGCTGGAGATCTCGCGTTCGAGTCTCGCTCCAATCAAATCACTTTCTTCACTCTTTGTAAGTTACAAGTATGTTTTGTTAAAATTTGTAGTGATGCTATCCCACTCCCGGTCACGGTTCCCATTTTTTTTATCCTAATGAAATAGGCCTCAAAAACATTTCTTTCTATTGTTCATGTTCAACTGTGTAAACATTGATGTACTTCACATTATGTTTAAGTCTTCAGAGAATCGCGAAACCGCTTGTTTGCTTTCAAATTGTGTTTCAATGCAATTTTACGTAGTCGAAACGACAAACTACGGAAAAAATGGCAAGGAACCCAAGTTTTCATCTTTATGTTTAATTCTTTTAATATTCAAACTTGCCACAAGATTGAACGACTTTTGTGTCCACCCTTTCACAATAAGGCATATTGTAACCATTCATAATGACTAATTCGATGATATTCTATTTCTTATTTAGATCATCCGGTGAGATCACTAAGCTACATACATACTTATTCAAATGTTTGCTTTGACTTTCCATGAATGTTCAAATTTTTTTATGAATACAGCAATTATTTACTGGAGGTAGTTTTTCAAAAGATTTTAGTCTGATATTTGTTATGAGGCCTGTACAATGTGAGCCAACATAAAAGTTACTTTATTTACAAAATCCCTTTGAGGAGCATTTATGAAATATTCTGCTCGTGCCAAGATACTTGTATTGGGATGAATAAAATAAATATTTTAACACTAGACTGAAGGAATATCTAAGGGAATCGAGAGAAAATGAGCAAACGGATTCACAATTGTCTAAATACTTATAAAGAACTGAACATAATGTGGAGGACATCAAAATTTTACATTGAGCGACGTCAACAATAGAAAGAAACGTCTCTGAGACCTATTTCATTAACACAGGAAACGACAACTTAATACTATAAAAGAGAACCTGGAGCAGGATTGGTATTATCATAACAAATTTTATCAACAATAGTATATATTTGTACATATTATCATTATTTCTTCAAGATTTCCTATGTTTACAAAATCTAATTGTAAACATACATTTATAAGGTCAATATTAACACACAGTTACAATATATAGAACGTTTAGTACTTCCCAATATTCGAACTCCCATATTTCTGTTTACATGGTTTGCAAAATTATGTGTAACTTCATAATCATAGAATAACAGTGCACTGTAATCGAAATCCACATTGGTGGTGTTAAGAAGACGAAACATTGCATCAAGATTTGTGACAGGAAATAATACACTTCTTTATAGGCCT
This sequence comes from Thermobia domestica, assembly GCF_964235325.1. NCBI lineage: Eukaryota > Metazoa > Arthropoda > Insecta > Zygentoma > Lepismatidae > Thermobia > Thermobia domestica. Next base: position 227,658,676 of record NC_137464.1, on the reverse strand, counting down.
GGAAAATACGAGGAGTAATCAGAAAGTAATGTTACAAAGCCTGCAGTGACACGTGTATATATTATTTCATACAACCAATACAGCCTACAGATAGTACACACATTAGGTTATTTTTCGACAGTCTCCATATCGGTTGAGGCACTTACCGCATCGTGGGATGAGTCTGAAGATTCCCTCCTGGTAAAAATACTGTCTGTGCGTGTTCAGCCAGGTTATCACTTTCCGGTAGTGCAGAATATCGTGCACAAGGTGACGAACGCTTCCGAACGACATTTCCAATTCTGCCATCAGATGCTGTAACGTGATTTTTATGTTGTCCTGAATCAGTTCCTCTACGCGAGCTTTGTTAAAATCTGTTGATGCCGTGTTGGGTCAGCCACTGTGGTCCTCGTCGGTGACGTTTTCTCTACTAGTCGAAAACTTTCGACACCATTCTGCGACATGCTGACGACACATTACAGTCTCTCCATAAACCTCTACCAGCTGCCGGTGAATTTCAATCGCAGCCCCTCAGAAATCGAATAACTAAGCGAGACCAGTTTTTCAAACGAGTAACCATTTGTGTTTACCTACAACTAGTGCCGTAGGCGGCGGGTGGCTGAAACTCTGCATAGTTGCCAACTCCATGTAATAATTCCTCTATAACAGACGAAACTCCAGATATACCAGCCTTGTAACCTTAGTTTCCGATCCTATGTGGGAGTACACTCAACATATCAGCAAATTAAGGGGAGACAATTGAGTGCAAAGAGAAAATTTCTAAGCCAAAACTACGTTACTTTGTATATAATTTGAAATACGCACTGGTATTAATAATAATATGCATGTCAAAATTTTAATGTACAACATGTATTAAGCCTAATGAATCTTCGTTAAAGGTTACTCCTGTATGTAACCGCAATATTGGAAATTTTGCTCTACATTAAGAAATACAAATAGGTGAGTACTATAGTTATATTGAACTATATTTTAAATACGTTCTATTACTCCAGAAATTTAAATCAGTTATAAAGAGAGAAAAGCTTAGGTTTTACGTTTTAAAGTTTTGTTTGTGTTACAACGGTGTGCATTCATACTGTAGAGTGGACATCATTTTATGTTTCCTGCACTTAAGTTATACCAATAACAAATACCAGCATCAATACCAAGACCAAAATCACGATTATAGATAAGAAGAGAGGTGAAGGATGAGCCAACATAAAAATAGGATTAGACAGACTTGAGAAAGTGACCGAATTTTGCTATCTTGGTAGTAATATAGATGAAAACAACAGATGTCTTAGTGAAATAAAGAGAAGAATAGCACTGACCAAGAACGACTTTCACAAAAAGAAAAATGTTCTCCCGAATAAGCATATTAACATCCACGGTAAGAAGAAATATATAAAAACCTTTGTGTGGAGTGTTTTGACATATATGGATGCGAAACCTAGACGTTAGCAAAACAGGAGAAAGCCTGTTTTGAGACAGCGGAAATGTGGTTTTGGAGAAGAATCACCAGAACTAGCTGGACTGAAAAGAAGAGCAATAAGATGATACTGCAAGAAGTGAACGAGAAAAGACAACTAATCAAAGTAATAGAAAGTACGAAAAGGTAAACTCATTGGTCGTTTACTTAGACATGATTCTTCTCCAAAGCATTTTCGAAGGCAAGATATTAGGGAAGAAGACGAGAGGAAGACCGAGAACATCGTACGTTAAAAATATGATCAATGAGATGAGATGTACTTCCTACAAGGAGATGAAAAGGACTGCTGAAAATAGGAAACTGTGGCTGCAAAGACATGGCTTAGTCTTTTGAAAGAAGAAGAAGCACTTAAGTTAGACATTATAAAATGTATCTTAAAATACCTTCAATATCTTCATTTGAACTTTCTTTTTCTGTAATAGATTATTAAAACTAGGTAGAGTACATAGTAACAAACATTTACAAAGTACAGGCTTGAAAATATGAATAAATCTGGGGTTTGGTATAAAAAGTGTGTTAATAATGGTATGGATGTGGCAGGAAATGAGTACTTATAGAACTCCGGAACATCTGGCTTTCTTATTATCCAGCTTCCCTTACCGCTATATTACGCCGGATAGTCAGGAATCTACTAAACTAAATATTGTATGAGGAAATGGAAGGAATTAACCGATTTTCCTTACATCATATTGTAATATTCGGTAGAGTACCGGTATACGAGTTTTTTCCCTCACTTCTTTTATTATAAAGATTTCTAAACAGTTTGTACACTAGATTACAAATAAGTAGTTCTATAATAGTTCCTTCCTCTGTAAGTTGGGCCTCCTGCCATAGCAGCTCAGAGGTAAAGTTAGAGGAGCTTTCCCGCCCGATGCATTTTAGACAGATAGCTAGGATGTGACCAGTTGATAATTGATGTTCTCTGCCTCGATGTGTCCGTTTATATAGCCAGTCTTTGGAGACGGAGCCTATGGAGGGGTGTTTTTCGTTTCTCTTCGTGTTCCATCGGTGGTGATGGCATTCGTAGTCTGCTTGCTGGTGTTTGTACCGAAGCACATGGTGTTGTTTAATATGAGGGGATATTGCAATATGCACATACAGACAAATTCAAGGCATGCTGAAAGAGTTAAAAAGTACGGAACTGATCCAGGATTCGAACAGGTCTCTGACTTATGGTACCAATGCGCTAACCACCACATTACTTAGTCCGCTTTCAAGATACTCCACAAAATGAGCACCGATCTCAAATGTAAAGGTGTGTGATTGTTCAGGATGTGGACTACGTAGTGTAACGATTAGTACACCGGCGCGGTAAGTCGGAGACTAGTGATGGGTCGTTCATCAACGAACTGACTCTTTTCAACGGAACACTCATTTGAACTAGTAATGAATTAGCTCCCGCATTTTTAACTGTTTGTTTAAAGTTACTGCCGCAACTCAAGCTTCATGCACGGCTCACAGTTCTACACACAATTCCGGCATCGAAATAGCCAATATACATAAAATACACATAGTAATATGACACTTACAGCGGAAAGGCAGAGAAACTAACACAGACTGGTGTGAAAAACTTACTCATTACTATAACTTCTAGCGCTTCGCAGAAGAAACTAAAGATTAATCATAACCAACTGTTACACAGATAAGGTGTCTTTATTCTTGATACGCTATCTGAAAACAGACTTACGATCAGAAGCATGTAGGAAGCCAACATTGTTTGTCGTCTATTAGCACGACAACTCAATGAACGAAATCTCGCATTTTCCATCACGGCCCTGGTGCCATGAATAACAGCACCATTCCAGCACCGAATTTAATCAGTTTAAAACTGAATTGGCTCATTTGAACGACTCCGATAAGAAGCTACCTTCATCTGGTTTCTCACATTACTACCGGAGACCTGGACTCGAATTCCGGATAAGTTTCATTTTTTTACTCATTGGATTTATACAGTGGAGTCTCGTTAATTCGAACTTGGATAATTCGAAATATTGGATAATTCGAACAGAAGTCCATTCCCCTTGAAAACTGTATTGAAAACAATAGTAAAAAATCGTGGATAAATCGAACTTTTGAACCTATGTTTTGGATAATTCGAAGTAAATAGAGTCGAAAATTTTTAATATTGGACAGATGTAAAGAGAAAAATAGTTTTAACGTGTTTTCAGTTATCCAGATGCAGCCATTGGGAAGAGTAATACAAAAAATAAATACAAAATCTATGTAATGATAAAGATGAAGATGAGTTGGGGAAGAAGTAAAGATAGAGAACGTGTGCCAATCTCATCTTGTTTCAGAATTGGTTGAAACTTTAAGATGAATTATTGATAAAGTCAACCAAATGTTATTAATATCATATTCCACGCAATACATGAAGTTCAAGATTTATTGACCGTACAAAAACAATCAAATTCACGCAACTGACGTTTACGACTTATTAAAAGTGAGAACAGAATATTCAAATTGTTACTCGTGTTTAATTGTTTGGGCTATTCAATGTATATTGTAGTGTTGTACGTTAATATATTTTCCATTGTACACGTAGTTTTATGTGGAGTCAATGTCGTTTGTTAGTTTGCGAAATTCGATCACGCAAATAAAGCTGCTTTAAAGGTAAAGTCTACACCATATGAATATGTTTTTGATGCACAGTGCTTTGATTTGTTTGTTGTTATATATGTGAAAATAAATGTTGTTGGATAATTCGAAGTTTTTTCGTGTCCCCTTGGACTTCGAATTAAAAAGGGTCCACTGTATATACTAAAAATTTCCTCGCACTACAGCCCACCCAGAGTTCTACTAGGCCAGATGACAAAACTTGTAACTGGATGATGTGTGGTGAGCGCATCCCACACTCCCAGTGTTTCTGGCTTTCTAGATTGGTCTCACCATGCTGAGATAACATGGAAAATTCTGTGTTCCTATCAGGAATTGAGCTGGAACCACGTGCTCATATACAATAAAACTATTGGTTTTCAACGAATAATGACTTCATAGTTAAAAAATGTATTTTTGAATTTTCTTATGTCGTGGTAATTAAAGATAATGTGATCATTAAAACCTGACAATACTTGCTTAAACAAATATCTGCTAAATAAATGAGCTGATAACACGATTATTAAGATATACAAATACACAGTAAATGCCAACAACGCAAAAGTATTTAACATAATGACATGAAAGTTCATGATGTACAGTGCAGTGGCTAATAATTTATACATAGATAAAGGAACAAACATAGATCAAACGATAGTTAACATGCAAATGAAGAGAAGTGGATTTTCTTAAACTAAATTGAAATAAATGTATTGTTGAAATGTAAAGATTCTGTACAGCAAATGCTGCCTATAAGAAAGTACATTAGGAGATTTGTCCATAAGCCAAGGTTTCTAGTAAGTGAAGAAAGAATGCCACAATTAACCATTTTCCGGGGTGAAAAAAATATCAAAACTTACGTTTTCAAAAGTAGCCGGCCCAGCACCATTGTCGCTGATAAATCTAATAAATATTCTGTGGAGACTGTAAAATGAACCAGAGTCCCTGGAAAAACAATCTGAATCGCTTTCAAACACTAAATGGAATAGAACAAAACTCAACAACAGTAGGTATCCGAATGCCTAACCAGAATAATCACCGTTAGGAAATTCTCAGTTTATATAGTGGCAGTTTTATACTGATTAGACCAAGACTTTAATGTTACTTTATACTGCAAGCACATAAAATAACCTTTTGGTCCTTTTGTGGAGATGTATACGTGTGAACTGTATATGCTTCACAAAAAAAAAAAAAAAAAAAAAAAAAAAAAAAAAAAAAAAAAAAAAACTCAATTCTTTAAAGTGGGCTGCTAAAGTAAGTCTCCCTGTAATATTTTTTGTGGCCACATAGCACGGTTGCTAACACTCTCGCCTTTGGTGCAAGTGGTCCCGGATTCGATTTCTGGTGAGGACACACAGTCGACAAAGTGTATGAGCTTTTCCAAACCAGCCATTATGAATGAGGTTTCCCCCGAGTTTTCCTCATTCACACCAGGTAAATGCTGAGATAGTACCTAACATATAGGTCCCGGGCTACTTCCTTCCTTCCCCATTTCCCGGGTAGTGTGCTTGCCGAGGACGTCATTCCCCATATGTAACGGGATTAAGGCCATAGATGCCGGTAATCCCCAGAAATATGTATCAATAAAAAAAATGTAATGTTTTATATTCATCAATTTATGAAAATCAAAATAGTTTTTTTTTTCTAATTTCAAAATCAATTTTCACAACACTTACTAAACAAAGAAAATATTTACCTGGTTATTCATATTCCATGTGCCTACAAATATTTGAACTTCTCTACTTGGAAACACTTTCTCCAACTCCGTTGGACCAAGGAGAGACGTTGAAGCAATGCGACCATGGAGGTAATTTCTGAAAAAAAGCAGACAAAGAGTTTTTCTTCCATTTATCCTTTAGATTAATTTAACTGTTTATTATTATTATTATTATTATTATTATTATTATTATTATTATTATATTGTTGTGGTGTAAATTGGGTATGTGCTCTTGTGATGAGCATTGAAGCTACGGTTGGTAATATATAGAAGCAATGATCAGTAAATAAAAACGCGTCAAAGAACCTGGTCATAAAGCGGGGAAAGTATCAGTTTCAAGATAGTTTGGCTGCACTGCATTCTGAAAATATGTTAATTCTAATTACGCATCTTTCTGTTATTAAATCTTCACTACAAATATTATGTGCATCATTGTTAAGTCTATGTGTTCCACCATTAGAAGAATATATAACAGACACGATCTACTAGTTAATAGTGTATTTTTTATATATACTATTATAAATACATAAAGTAATTGTTCCAGGAGTAAAAACTATCCATTATTATTGGCAAAGAATTGGTTTATGTCAGTTTTCTTGAAAAGTAGCCATCAGAATTTACCTTCGATTGGTTGAAAATGAAAATGAAATGAAATCTTTAAGTTTTATGTCCCACGATTATGCCGGTGAGGCTAAGAGACGGTGATGATGAGAGATGAGTGAAATGGTGGAATGAAGAAAGTGGGAGGAAACGAGAGAACACCGAGAAAACCCACTACAAAGTCCACACGGCGCGAGCTGGGATCGAACCTGGGACCTCAAGCACCGGAGGTTAACGCTCTACCACTAAGCCACCGCGCCCCCTCGATTGGTTGAGTTGGGGTTTAGCGTTTCCGACAGGCCTCATATGTTTGTATTATTCTGTATACAATACAGTCCCGTTTAACCGAATCGCTAAATAAGCTTTCGTTAAAATCTTAAGCAAAATAGCACATTACTACTTTCCTTTTAACATTTAAAACACAGCTCTGACCAGAACAAAATGAATTATTTAATAACTATACGTTTTTTTGTTACAGTCCTCTTCATCAGACATTGAAAAGAGACAGATGACAGCACATCTTATATCTTCCTCAGCCGTTAGTTAGCATATTCATTTATATAATTTTAATTGTTGTTTTTATATATATATAAAAATTTAAATTTATAATATGTAACAATATCATATAATTACATTGTTAATACATGTTAACTGTCAATTCCCTCCTTTTCTTTTGTTGATGTAGACAAAGCAACTAAGAAGAACTTCATAAGAACATCAATAGTGAAGAAGAAGGAAGGAAGAAGGATTTGGAAAATTTCTATAAACAACTTAAAAGTAATGGATATAGAATAGAACAGATAAAGGGAAAGAGAAAAGAAGAAATTATAAAAAAGAAAGAAGAGGAAGAAAATAAGAAGTGGTATGGAATTCAGAGCATAGGAGAAAAGACGGAAGTGCTAAAGAAGTTATTAAGAGAAGGAGGTATTAAGACATATAGAAAAGGAGAAGAAACGTTGTTGAGATGTATAAGGAAGAAAAAGAAAAGGAGGGAAAGCAATATAAAGGAGGAAGAAGAAGGAGGAGTTATCTATGAAGTGAAATGTAGTGAGTGTGACATGAAATACATAGGGGAGACGGGAAAAAGACTCATGGACAGATTGAAACAACATAAAGATGATGTTCGAATGAAAAGAGAAAATAATGCTATTTACAAACATGTGAAAGAAACGGGACATAGGATAGATTGGGAAGGGGCTAAAGGTTTAGAAAGAGAAAAAAGAAAGATTATTAGGAAATGGAAGGAAGCGAGAAGAATAAAGAAAGAACAAGAGGAGAACTTAATGAACTGGACAAGTGGTATAAATATACATGAGCAATGGGAGAAATTATTAGAAATCATAGAGAAGAAAAGTGCATAAAGGCTATTAGTGTATTTTAAATAATTACCAAATTTTTGTCATTTTATTTTATTTTATATAAAGATCAATATAATTGTAAAATTGCATTGCCAATTAACATGTATTAACAATGTAATTATATGATATTGTCACATATTATAAATTTAAATTTATATATATATATAAACAATTAAAATTATATAAATGAATATGCTAACTAACGGCTGAGGAAGACATAAGATTTGCTGTCATCTGTCTTTTCTCAATGTCTGATGAAGAGGACGTTAGGTCCTTGAAACTGTAACAAAAAACGTATAGATATTAAATAAATCATTTTGTACTGGTCAGAACTGTGTTTTAAATGTTACTGTGATTATCCAGAACCATGGAGTTCATTTATTAACTACTTTCCATAAGCTGCATTAAACTTCATTATTTTAGTAGTACGGCTTTAGTTTAGTAATGTTCAGTTCTAACGTTTAGGTTTGAAGGCATAAGGCATAAAATGTTACCAATAACGTCTTTTCACGCTGAAAAATTTATCAAATATACAACAGTATATATATACAATCTTTATTCCGGTTTACCGAAACACCACGGTTCCCATCAAATTAGGCTAAATGAGAGATAGTATATCTTCTTTGGGGATGTCGGGTGCTCGATATAAAGGAATCCTAGTATGTGTATATGAAATTCAAAATAAAAAGTACTACACACCATTGTCGAATGCACATACTCTCGGAATCCGCTAAATCGAAACAATTAGGTGTTAAGTACTAACGGCCGTCCATTTGCCATTATTAGCCATTCAGTTTGACCATTGTCGAATGCACATACTCTCGGAATCCGCTAAATCGAAACAATTAGGTGTTAAGTACTAACGGCCGTCCATTTGCCATTATTAGCCATTCAGTTTGTCTTATGTATGTATGGATCATAAGGTTAATGATGTATACTGGCGTACACATTGAAGATACTTACTTATTACGTTGAAACTGGTTTTAGTAATCGTCTATTGTCAAATTCTTTTTCACCGAAATTTTGAGGGAAAGGAAGAGAGAGCGAGCGAGAAAGAGAGAAAGGTAGTGGGAATCATGTTCCCAGTAGTGAACACAGAATCTTAATTTTAAATGTTATTCTACAAAAAAGTGATTAGCAAGACTGGTGCACTGTTACAACTACATTTAATAATGATTGAAATATTTAACTGTATACAGATTCCATTAAAATAAAACACAGGCTGTGCATAAAAGAATACTAGGGTATTAAAGTTGTGTAATATATCTGAACTAGGATCATAGATAAAAAGAAAGAGTAAAATTTATAGTTTTTCTCTACAGGTGTTAAATGAGAGTTTTTTTTTGTCACATTCACATTCAATCGATACGTAGGTTCTTCCAGTTCTTTAATCACTGAAGGTTTCTTTTCGAGCGCAGCCATCTTCATTAATGGATCTGTAAACGAACATGTACACAGCTGAAACATTCATCTTTGCTCTCTGATTCTGGACGTGAACGAGTTCTGTACACCTCATCCAAAACACACAATAACAAATTGAAACTCCGTTATTCTTTTATGTACACTCATGTCCAAAATTATTGTCGCATGTCTACAAATATGTTTTTGTAGGAAAATAATTTGATAACGAATTCGCCCGGTATTTCTTACAACATTAGTATGCGTATAATCGGTGAAGACATGCATGTGGCAAATTTCATGTCAAAACAGCACTAAATATGAACAATAAAATGAAAATAAAACTTTCTTGTCCATTTAGCAACATTTTGTTTTACTAATTCTAGTTTTCATATTTATAATTCTTTTTCTATGAAATTTATCACAAATATACATTTCCCGATTATACATAAGTATCAGTATTAAAAGTACCCTGGAAAATCATTATCAAATTATATTCTTACAAGAAGACACTTATAGATATGCGACAATCATTTTGGACATGAGTGTACATGCTGTATTTTAAAAATATTTCTACCTTCCACACTTTCGAAGGTTTTCTCTGAATAAGTTTTGAATTTTCCTCGGTTATTTTACAATCAATGCATTTTGATTCGACAAAAAAACCTTGAAAATAACGCAACTTGCAGATAATACCAGCTATTCTAACTAGAAATTTATTAAAGTCAAGTAACTACTGTACTATGTTTCTTTCTAACAAGCATGATGTAAAAGAAATAAAAAAAACAAATAAATAAATAAATAAATAAATACACAAAACAAACATTCTGAAAAAAAATGTGCATAAAAACTTACTGAGAACCGAATTTTAATATCGATATCAATTTTGAAGAACCATACTCATACCATATCCTAATTTGTTAAATAAATACCCAATTATCTTTCCTGAAACAAAATATATCCACACAATCATAGGCCCTTTTAAACATACAGCGCAGAACACCTTCATCTTTGAGAACTAATTTAATAGGTATTATGGTTCACATGACACACCATACAATTTACATACACACACACATTAGTTTTTACACTGCAGCATTAGTGTTTGTAGCTTGAAACAACTTTCATACCTTTCCTAGATATGTTTGAATTTTCCGGACCATTCCAGTTTTCCTGACCATTCGGCAACCTATTTTATTTTTATTTATTTATTTATTTAGTAGTTTCATGAAAGTTACTTTCTGGATAGATCTCGTATATCAGCAAGATCTCAAAAACTAGCCCCCTTATCTTCCTTGAAGGGAGATACAGAACAAATATCCAAATTATCGGAAGACAAAAGACGCAAGTCACAACTATTAAAACTCACACTATTTAATTCATTATCTCGAGCAGCGTCGAAAGGTATTCATTCTTGAATGCCTTCGAAATGGGCGTGGCATATAAACACATAAACTCTTAGCATATTCCTAGAACAGTAATTAAAGATTTAACATAACCCTTCTCCCCCTTACATACAGAGTTATCAATTTTAATATCCTACTAGATGTTAATAACTAAGACACAAATTTTATTTTATGTAAGTATACATTTTCTGTAAGCCAACATTGATTTTACAGCCACAACAATACCTTTAGACATGATCTACAAATGCCACATATATAAACACCAGGATGCCCCCGAAAATAAAACACAGTAGAACCTATGCTTAACGAAATCAAAAACAATGTTATATTTTATTTTCTTCTTGAGGTTTCTGCTTAGCACAGTTTATATTAAGATTAAACAACGTAAATATTAACAACTTATAATCGCTGTACTGTACGCGTATTGGCGTAATCAGTATTTCATATATATAAATACTCACTCTTTTATTAACTTTTTGTTATGTTTAACATAAACAAAATAATCTCAATTTCAGTTTAGAGTTTAGTTTAGATTTCACCACTGTGAAGAGGTTAATTCACAGTTCCATTGCTAAGGGCCCCAGAAGGTAGACGTTGCCAATAGGTGTAATAGGAAGTACTCATCAGGTCCCATATAGAGGCACTGTTATTTTGGCCTTAAAGCCTCAAGAAGTTGGTCAAAAAGGGCAGCAAAGGTAAGGAGGTCATTGGTAATTTAGAGAAACTGAGATATTTTAGGAATGAAATCAAAATAGGAATAAGGTCAGTATGGAACTGCATTTATCATACGTGAGAAGCATCCTTAGAGGATGGCGCTAAGCTGAAATATCAGCATAGGTGATGGATCGATGATATAAAAAAAAACGAAAGAAAACAAAGGTAGACGAAAGAAAACGTATGTCTAGTGCAGAACCTTTCACGAGCTCGCATATGATATGCAATTTGTTTCAAGGATTCTTCAGGAAGAGAGTGAAACTAGTGAAAGACCATCCTTTACTAGTGTTTCCATTTTAACTAGTGGTTAGAAAGCAGTTTGTTTACATTTGTTTGCATAGATTAGTATAGGTTCAAGTTTCTTTCAAGAATCCATTACTCAAGTCTTCGTTTGCAAGCTTTCTAATTGGGCAAGCTCTGAATTAGTCAAAAATGGAACCATTAGTGAAGAATGACCTCTCACTAGTTTCATCCTGTTCCTGAAGCTTCCTTGAAACAAATTGCATGTTATATATGCAAGCTCTAGAAAAGTTCTGTACGAAACACATTTTTTCTTTATTCTACCGTTCTTTCCTTTCGAGATATCTAGTTTTGAACAAATCTTCGACCCATCATTATGCCGATATCTCAGCTTAGCTATGCTCTATGGATGCTTCTCACATATGCTAAGTGCGGTTGCATACTGTTCTTATTCCTATATTGATTTCATTCCTAAACATTTTCAGCTTCTCTAAATCACCAATGACCTTCTAATCTTTGCTGTCCTTCTTGATCAAATTCCTGAGGCTTTAGGGCCAAAACGTCTACCTTCTGGGGCCCTTGGCAATGGAACTGTGAATAAACCCCTTTTCTTAGCGTACGCGCCTTTGGCGTGGGAGACCCGGGTTCGATTTCCGGCGGGAGCTCACGTGGTTCGAATTCCACGTCTCATATAGCCTCGCTGCTGAACAGGACGTTAAACTCAAAATCAATTCAATCCAAACCCCTTTTCAGTTTGTGAATTTTATAAGTAGTATATGTGTCACCGTTAGAAATATGTGTGTCACTGTTCGGTGTGTGTCACCATTAGAAGATCAACAATTGATACAATCTGGTACACAACAGTGCATATTTTATATACTATATAATATGTAAATAAATAAACATCTGTTCCAACACAATAAAAATTACACAGGCCTGCGAAATTGAAGTTTTTAAGAAATACAAGATAAGTTTTCGATGAGTTTTATGTTATTTGGTGTACTGATTTCGAAAATGAACTCCATTTTGTTTCATCAAGCCAGGAATTTTTGTAAAATCGATATCGATATTTTTGCCGAAGTGACATCTGGCAATTGGTATTTGTTTCACCTTTTGATTTTTTCCCCGTTATATGCTAACGATACTGTAGAATTAAGAAAAATTTAAAGAGTCATTAAACATGGATCTTCGTTACGTGTAGGTTCCACTGTATTTACTGAGCTACTTTGCACGCAACAACTAGAAACTGAATACAAATAACAGTCACCATTAGATGTGAAGTTATAAAGAACATAAAAAAAAGAGAGAAAGACTAACATTTAACATCAGATTATTAGATCACCTAACACAGAAAAAGCAAAAGCATGCCATGCACTAAAGTACTAGAAATTAGAGCACGTTTTCCAATTTATATTTCAGATTTATTTACATTTATTCGGCTACAGATACCAAGTTTAGAAATATCTCTAGTTATAAGACTAACAGATAGATAACCTCACAAAGCTGAATCCTAAGTAGTTTAAGTCACCCTGGTTGATAATCTCGATTTTTTTTTTTAATCTCAGCAAGCAAAAGCTGGAACGTGTTCTTTTTAACCCTTCTCTTACACGGGCATAAAATTTGTTTCCAGCCACAGTATAATCACATATTACAATATAATTTTGAAACAGTGTTATTATAAAGGACATAATGCATCTAATTATTTCTGAAGAATTGAATAATATCGGGTGGCATGTTCATTTATGTATTTGTATTCCTGTAACAAAGTTAACTACAAAAAAAAAAAAAAAAAAAAAAAAAGTTTTCTTGTCATTTTGGAAAGCATTTTCCTGATTAATTAAGAACGTTTGAAAGTAATAATTCTATGTATGAATAAGCTTTATTCCAATTTACACAATCCCATTTATTTCTCATTCTTAAAAAAAAAAAAAAAAAAAAAAATCCACCGATGAAAACCGAATATTTTCTTGGAAACAATCTTAAATCTATAATGTATGAATACCATTAATATAACGATGCTATTGGATATGCCTTAAAACAGGAAAACTTTACGAGCTTTCCTCACTTGTCTAGTGGCTAGAGCGTGTGCCTTTTAGTGCACATGGTCACGGATTCGATTCCCAGTGGAAAAAAAATTGAACGCAATATGGTGGTTCGGATTTTATCTTAAACTGTAGTTCCACATCTCATACAGCCTGGTTCCTGAAAACGTACGCTAAACTTCAACAAACAAATAGAAGAAAAACTTCACAATACTTGGTCATATTCCATTAGACTTCATCAAGTGGTTACAGAAATCAAAATCAAAATCAAAATAGTGTAATATCCTACACATGGTTATATTTACAAACATCAACATAAACAACACCACGTGCGTTTCTACTACAAGATCTATAAGAGCAGACGACAGGAATCAGTGCCTCACTGATTGCGTGATGGAAGAGGAACACTTGCGCCACCACTACACAAGAGTAGCTATAAAATTCCGAGAATCAGCACAAGCAGTATCAATTTTGGCTGGTCAACTCCCCTCTCTTAGCTTGCAGAGGAGTTCTGAGAGAACCTTATTCTAACTCAGACCTCTTAGCTTGTAGTGGAGCTCTGAGAGATTCCTAGCCACAAAAAACTCACAAGCCACAAGCTGTGGAGCTTCGTGGTTCTCTTTTCCCATTAGCTTGCTGTGGAGTTCTGCGTGACTCCAACCTCTCTTTGTCTGCAGCGGAGCTTAGTGACGAATCCTTCCTTTGGCTGCCTGGGCCTTAGGATAGCTACTTTCCCTAATTGTTAGTTAATTTTGTACTTATTTAGTGGAAATGTCTTATAATAGGAAGCTTTATAATAAAACTAGCTGTGGGAAAAAAAATCGATTCCCGTGTGTAATTGCTCTACCTTCTACTTTCTTTAGCAGAATTTTACAGTAGGCTCACAGTGAAAATATCATCTGTCACGGACAAGTAACAAAGCTGGTGAAAATGATTTATTTTAGAGACATATGACGCCTTCTGCGTTAAGTGTATTTTAGCCACCTAATGATGCCTAAAGGGAATGGACGAAAAATAGTGCTCTCTAGTTGACAACTAGTTAGTTCGCGTAACTTGTCTCGCACATACACCCGAATAGTGCATCGGATCTCATTTTAAATAGTGGGACCCGTCTTATATAATCTTGGTGCTGAAAAGAAACGTCAAATGCCAATCAATTAATCAATGAGCTAAAATACGTCCGGACTTGGGCGAACAGTTCAGAGTTCCAATTCTGATGCTTTTTACTCAGTCCCACCGCACGAATGCTGGAATGGTATTTCAAAATATAGTCCCTGGTGGACTTTCTTCCAAAATTACCCCCCACATTTAATTGTTAATAGTTTCCAATGTAAATCAGCTTCATAACTGGAGCTTGCTAATAAATTAAATACAATAAATATAGTACTGGTTCCTGTTTTGAGATGTGTCCAGGTAGGTGTAACTCCTCACTTTCATGGGTTACGTTTGTTTATCGGTATGAATATGAAATATGTTGTACTATTATTATTATTTGTTTGGGTCGCCATGTTGCTTCACAACAACAATTCTTTAATAATTTGTTTTTTAAAATAATCCTTCGCTTCTAACGCATCTCATATCAGGTATCCAGATTCTTGTACAGTTGCTGCAGATAAAGTAAACAGGTTATACTAATATGATATCTCAGCAGATTCGAAATTAAAATATCAAGCAAAATAATTATTAATTAAAGAAATACATAAGGATTTTAATATTTCAGGAGAGTAAATTTTATAACAACTGGTACATGTTCTATTTTAGGCGAGATGATACCATCAGTAGTTTCAGCGGCGAATCTACAGCAACATATCTAAAACATTCATATCTTCATATGTACATTTAGCTCATTGTAGGAACAAATTACTAAATTATAACAGAACACAACAGAATGCAATTGTCAACGAATCGGGTACTTTCTCATTCTTCATAATCTTCATAAAACAATTATCGTTGACAATACATATATTCATTTTATACATTATCTTTTATCACTTATTTATCGCCGTACTAATTATAATTTTCCCCTGTTGATGACACAACTGATATACAATATTCTGTTGAAACTCCTACTATTCTAACATTTGCTTTACGAATATTTAATTATCAGATTGCTGCTACAAATAAGCCTAACTAGAGAAACAAGTTTTCAGTTTTGGTACTTTAATGCTTCTGATGCTTTATTTTATTTAAATAATAGAGGTATCGAACTAAATTTGCTTGATATAGTTTTATAAATTGTGGACTTAATTTTGGTAACTTAAATTTTAGGCATAAAGCTTAGCGACATATAGGGATTAGGGACAAAAGCTACTTAGAACGACATTTCTATTAATCGCAGCTACTCAATTTATATTAAAACCTTATTCTTTCGTAACACAATTCACTAAAATTAGGTCTAGTACTTTCCTATATTTAATTGCAGATTATATAGTCTTGACATAACAAATACATATTTAGATTGATAGTGTCACAATTTACTTTTTCATTCCGAACTAACAATTTTTCTTTCTTTTTCTTCGTCTTCAGTACTTAGAAATAAGAGAAATGGCATTCAAGGAGATGACAAAGCTTCTGTACAAAGCACCTAGTGCTAACTTACAACTTGCAAACATTCTGTAACTGTACCAAATAATAAATAATGTAATAGTAACAATAAAATGGAACATTATAACACATAGCAAATAGACTGGCATAATTGGTTGCTCAAATTCAACAATAACAATATTTCATAACATTTTAAATAGGTTAATATAAAGAATAAGGGCACACACAGACAAGATCACATAATTCCTGTGATGGATCAAAGTGATCCATTACAGTTTACCCCGATATATATATTATTACCTTACTTGTAATGTATTTCTTTCTATTATATGTCCTTGATGGTAAAATCAGTAAAATACTTACAAACTGTCTATGTACAAAATTATATCATCATTTGTTTATCCCTTTTCGTTAAAAAATATAATCCCACCTTTTATCTTGATTTCCTCTTTCAGTATTAAGACTCATTTTTTATTTTTTGTATTTTTTAAAATATTTTTAGGGGGAGGTGGCTCTAATATAACACACTTCAAACACATTTCTTTCAATTTCCGAGGTGATTCGGACAGTATGCCAATAGCCAGAATCATATACTTTGATATTTGCAGATGTTTAGAAAGATCTTAAATATTTTCTTTCTCCTCCCTGGAATCCCTAATACTGTATATTCTTTCATTCTGCTATTAATATACCTTTTTACTTATGCCAATACACAACGCATCATAAACACATCCACTTAATGGAAGTTTGTCAGTAAACTAGATCCTATGCTGACTCAAGCTCCTTTCCGAATGAATGGCTCGTTCTTGGTTTTAGTAGTAATTTTTACTAATCTCGATGTCAAACAAATGAATAATGGAAATTATACTCATTTACCATATATTTTATCAATATTATTTTTCGAGTTTCTCCTCTCTTATTTCCAGACTTGACTACCTTCTTGGTTATTGCATCTTTAAAAATGCAATGTTATATGCGAGCTCCTAATATTTTATCATAATTATATATTTATCATAAAAATTAGCTATATTAATTTTAGTGATGTTATTTAATTCTCCTAACACATTCAAAGGAAGTGTTACTAGTCTATTATCCTGCCAAAAATGAGGTGATTTTTTATATACGTAGATATTACTAGAAATGGGCTTTTTATAAATTTTAGGTAGAAATTTGTTTTTGTTCCTGGAGAACATAAGATCTGAAAATACTAATACTAATAATAATACTACAACTGCTTGTTTTATGTTCCTCCGTAAACTCGGTTTTTGGATGAATTTGTCCCAACATCCTGAACAACGTTTCTAATTGTTTTTCGGACCGAAAGATAGAACCGTATCACCAGTATAACCAAAGTATATCATGAATCTTAATTACTTCTTTCTCAGAAATTTGGTTTCAAAATGATCAATAACAATGTTAGTAATAGCGAAAAAGGGCTCCCTATCGCTAAGTTTTCTTGAAAATAGATGTAGTCTTCAAATTTAAAATAATTGTTTTGTACGCACACTTCTAAAATCTTGGTGAGTTCATAAAATTCAAGGTTACTAAATTTGTTTACCTTCAACAACATTTGCGTACAAGAAATTGCTAGGTCTATAGGTATTGAGTTACATATATCTATATTAAATAGGCGCCAATTTCAATTGATCATTATTAATCAATGACATATTTCTGTTTATGCGCCAACATTATTGTTAATAACAAATGTGAACGTGCGGTGTTCTCCAAAATGTACTTACAGAGTCACTTAAGTAACTTATAAGCTGAATGGGACCAAAGGTCTAATCGGGACTTCTTCTCTAAGCAATTTTGGCATCCTGTAAATTATCGGTAAGGCTGTAGCGTCAACTTTTAGATTCTTAGCCATAGTTTCATCAATGAGCCACACTTCAGAAATAACAGTATTTATTTTTTCTTTAATATAATATCATATAACGGAATTGAATCTTTAAGCTTTACGTCCCACGGTTATGCCGGTTAGGCTAAAGGAGGCGGCGATGATGAGAAATGAATGAAATGCTGGAATGAAGAAAGTGGGAGGAAACGGGAGAACCCGAGAAAACCCACGAGCACAGTGTTTGTCCACCACAAAGTCCACACGGCGCGAGCTGGGATCGAACCAAGGACTCCAAGCACCGGAGCCACCGTGCCCCCACGGAGCTACTACTGAGCCACCGTGCCCCCATCATATAACAGGTCTACTGTTTTGCCCTAATTATTTATTTTTTTCTAATAGTTTATCCCAATATTCCTTTTTGTACATTACTATAAATTTATTTCCTTTATCTGTTTTTATGCAGCACTGTTTATTAATAACCATTTTTGAATCCCTTAATTAGACGACCTATTCTTACTCCATAATGCTTCTTGTTATAGCTGCAAATAAAATTACCCAAGGCATTTTTACATATTAGATTAAATCTTACTACTTAAGCGTAATACCCTATAATATGAATACCCAACATCTTCACCATCTAACCTAATTAAATATCCTGAGGAAAGGCATCCGAGTAACATTCCAGAAATATGGGAAAGAAGTTAGGTATTGTTGATCATTATCACCATATAAGACCATATAAAAGTCGGCATTGTATTAAATTTGAAATGTGTTCTATACGTTCAACTAATTGTTATATAATTTTTCCTCATATCTGGAGCATTTCAGCTTTTCAACTGCAGCTGGCCATCTTGAGTGAGTTTTTCCCTTTCTTTGTCTTTTTTTCTCTCAGATTTACATGTAAATTCTGCCGTGTTACCTTTAAATATAAAGCCTGTAGAAGTTTTTCCAAAATTACTACCTGTTTGGAGAACTATCTGTTTATCTACTTATTTGTGTACTATGTTTTTCTTATTTTATTTACGAGGGGCCAATCAAAAAGTTTCTGGAGTTTCGTTGTAACTATTTATTACCACAATATAGGTAAACATTAACTTAATCGCTTTCAGAATGCGCTCCTTGAGAACACACACACTTGTTTAACCGTTTCTGCTATTGCCGGAAACAACGCTGAAAGTCCTGTTTAGTTATGTTCCGAAGTTCAGAAGTCGCGTTAGTTTGTATGTCTTTTACGGTGGCAAAACGGCTCGTCGAAACGAACGTTCTCCTCTTCTATCAGCCTTCCTACTCACTGGATTTAGCCCCAGCGGATTTCTGGCTCTTTCTTTCCCAAGATCAAAAAGGGTTTTTGCCACCGTAGAAGACATCCAAACCAACGCGACAGCTGAACATCGGAACACACCAAAACAGGAGGACTTTCAGCGTTGATTCCAGCAATAGCAGAAGCGGTGAAACATTCTCAAGCAGCCTATTTTAAAGGCGATTTAGGAAATGTGTACCTATATTGTGGTAATAAATAGTTACAACGAAATTCCGAGAACTTTCTGACTGCCCCTCGTATTTATGTCTTGAAATAGAAGTTTCTGTTTTATATTGCTTTATTGCATCTGATGTCAGTATTTTGGTAATACGTAAAATAATTTTTATTCCATGCCACAGATCATCTATTGCGACCACGCTTAAAAAGAAAGAAAAAAAAATGAACAAAATTCTAAAGCATAGCTAAGTTACTAAATAACAGAACATAATATACATTCCCAATACTTCCACTAATACCATATATAACCGACTTGGACATGAACATGCAACCTTTTTCATTAGAATTTTTCTCCAAACCTACCTGAGAATTTTATGTATAGGGTTCTTGGTCCAAGTCTTTATAGTTCTCGAAAGTGTAAATACAATCATTTTGAGTCTCGGTAACTAGTTTAGAATATCTGGTCACCATCCATAGAAACAGTAAAGTGCAGCTGGAATATGTGCAATATTAAGTGATGTGCAGAGAGAAAAAAATAAAGCATGTGACAATTATATACACTGAAACAGACAAATATTGTGTGCAATTGATAGATAATAATGTTCGTTTATTGCTATGAAAAGATGAAAAGTATCTTTGTATACAGGGTGTTAACAAAATTTTGTCACAATATTTTGGAAATAGATTTCTTACATCAAAATAAAAAAGAAGTTCATATGGAACTGTGGTCGGAAGTGCATAGTTCCGTAGTTATAGGATGCTGAAAATGTGAAAAATGAACTTTACAGGTCAATAGTTCCACTACTACAGGATCGTTCGTAGTCGGGTCAAGACATCACTGAGGAACTGACATGTGAATTATCCAAAATATCCATCTTTCAGAACCTCTGGTACTTGCACAATCATTTTGAGGGAGGCCGTTTGGGAGTACTTGATCACTCTCCACCTACCTCTCTGAAAATTCGTGTGTAAGTATTGGAGCATTCTTAAACATGGATATTTGGATAGTTCACATACCAGTTCCTCAGTGATGTGTTGTTGACCCGACTACAATAGGTCCCATAGTGGCGGAACTTTTAAAGTTCAGTTGTTTCACGTTTGCGATGCCCTATAACTCCGAAGCTATAAACTTTTGAGCACAGGTCCATATGAACTTTTTTTTCTTATTTTGATGTGAGAAATCTGTTCCTAAAACATTGTACCACATTTTTGTAGCACCCTGTATTCAGTAATGCACAAGGGACAGGGCAAACAAGGGAGCACATTTTAAGGAGCGCCAAAATGATGAATATTTGCAATTCTTCACAATTTATTACTGAACAATAAGTTTACTATTTACCTTTCTAAGTGTTCTGTATTGAAAAGTAATTGCTGAATTTTAGGTGAGTACTTGGAAAGCTAAACAGTACAGAATATGTGATTTGCGCATTATCACAAATAACTTTTAAACTTCAAGGAGGAGGAGGAGATTATTATTATTATTATTTCTTGATTCGATTCCTGATGGGAGCTCATGTCATTTAAATCCCACGTTACGATGTAGTTCCACGTCTCATGTAGCCTCGTCGCTAAAAGAGACGCTAAACTCCAATCTAACCTGCAACCATCATTATCATTATTGTATTTGTTCGAGTTTTACTTCACACGGTTATGTTCCGAGGCTAAGGGAGATGGTATGATGGTATGAAGAAAGTGAGGTGAAACGGGAGAACTCGAGAAAACTCACGCATACGGTGATAGTCTAACATACACCCTACTTGCGGCCAGCTCTGATCAAACCAGATACCCCACGCACTGGAGTTGAACGCTCTACCACTAAGCCACTACGGCTCATATTTTTATTGTTATTATTATTATTTCTATTTACGTATCTTAAGTTCTTAAATTATTGGTTAGTTGAGTGTAGGTCGATGGGGACGTTATTGTCGAGGCCATTTGTTCCCGTTACGTTTAAGACACCTGCTCAAACATGGACTGCCCTCATGAAAATCCTAAAACGAATACACTTAAATGAAAAAAAAAAAAATTAAAAAATTAAACGTTGCACAAGAGAAAATTAAAAACAAGAAAAAAGATACAAGAATAAATATACAGAAATGAAACCTATAACGATAACAATAAAGTGAAAAAAAATAAATAAATAAATAAAATGTGACTAAAAGGTAAAAGGTAAAATACTAGACATGATAAAAGGTAACAACGCACTAAAATACTCAGAGAATGTGAGCAAGATCAAGATCGTAAACTAAAGGAAGGACACGACGGGCAAAACAGGTACTGTCCAAGGTCCTGTCCAAGGTACTGTCCAAATAACCATGCGTCAGATGTCAGTGGCGGATATGGAAACGAATCAGGACCACTTCATCTCAACGATGAGGGCGAGAGGATGTTCACCAGGCGCCAAGAAGTGGCTTAACTGCATAAAGTTTATTTTCATTAGCATGGTCCCAATCTCTTTGCCAATTAGAGCGCATCAAGGTGGAAAAATGGTTACAAAGAGCGGAGCAAGGAAGACTATATTCCAACTTCTTTAATTATGTATTCACACAAGATAAACTGAGTGAGAACAACCACGACAGGAGCCGTCATTTCTTTATTTACCTAATCATACTTGGTGTACATAACTGACAATATGTGACTATTATACATGTTAAATACAGAACACCTAACTGAATTTTATTAAATTTTGTTTACATACAGTTTTTAGAACAAAATACATACGTAAAATGTTTCTGAGGGAAAAAAATCTTCTAAAATCCTTGTTAATTTTAAAGACTAAATATAAAATATTTTTGAACGTTATGGAAGCTAGTCAATACTTGCGCTTGCAACTCCTTAAAAGTAAAAAGAGAACTCCTCTGCGCTTGTTTCAAATTTATTGGTCACCGATTGATTAATTTAACACCAATGCTAAACTAACATAGTATATAGAAATGTTTACACGTTGTACAATATTTTAAACATGACCATCAACATTTTCCGGTTTTAATAAACAGAGATTCGTAGAACATATAATAGGTTCATGAGGTTCATCCCTAAAACAAAGCTTTAATTGTGCGTAAAGGGCATTTCTTTCATGTTTCATACTTCATGCATCGAGAAGTACAGACATTATGTACCATAACTTATAGAACACCGTACTCACACAATAGTTGTAATAATTTTAAACGGATTTATTTTTAGTTTAACGTTCTATGTTTATGACCTTTAGGCTAAGGGCGACAGATGATTGATGAAAGTGGATGGTTTTGAAACTACATTTTTGTGCTCTCTTACCGGAAATTGAACCTGGTATTAACGTGTGCTAACAGCAGACGCGCTAGCCACTACAGAAGCAAGGAGGGTTAATAGTTGTAATAAGAATGAAAAGTGTTAGTTTACGTTTGTTTAGAAAGTGAACTATTTATCTACTAAACGAATTCACTATCTACTATTCTATTAAAAAAAGTTTTCCTCGCCTCTGTTCCTTTATAATGAATTAATTCTCTGATAACCGTTCTTTATTATTAGGGGAAAACCACTGTTGTAGTGGCAAACGTTCCGTAGCAGCACGACACCAACTGTACAGAGAGGGGACTGATTGCTTAAACTGAATCAATCCTACCTGGGCTTTTATCCGAGGTACAGCAATTCCAATGGAAATCTTTGAGAGATTAAATTAAGGACACGCTGTGCATTTTTAACTGTACTCTACAGACAGTTCAAATACGTTGCTACATACTAAAACAATAATTAATGACAATCTTTTCTTCTACACAACATGGTTTTACGTTTCGATTTTCGTTGCAAGACGGTTCACGATGTGCACCGGTATTAGTTTCAGGCAAACTGGTAATCAAATACAACCACTGTGGCAGTGTACAAACACCAGAGTACGGAACACTGTCACGTACTATCTGCACTTTGTTTTAAAAATGTCCCGAAAAATTTACAAAATTGAGATTTTAAATTATTATTGCTTCCACAGACATACAACGTATGATGTAACAGAAAGAAGAGAAAGCAAGCTGAACTGTTTTTTTTAAAAAATCTTCTTCCTTTCACTATCTTTTACAGAAATATTCCAGTCATAATTCTGTGTACGACACAACCTTGCAAATTGACGAAGTCTGAAATTCAGAAACCTACGCGTTTCTATATGTATCGGAACCTTCTTTGAATACAAAATTTCCTACACTTTAAACACTTACATTTGCATTGGTCTGTTTTCAGGATCTTATTATGAATAACACACCTTGTTAACCGAGCTGCATCGCTTAATTTGACAATTTCTTTATTATCAGTACCAGAAAAAGACAATTTGTTGTACTGTTTGCTCGAAATTCGTGTTAAACACACTTTCCAACCAGTCAGCTTCTTACATGATGAGCAATCACATTTGCAATTCCGAGTTTTACTACTGTTTTCCCTGTGAGTATATATGTGTGCAAGAAAGGCGCATCTTTGACTGTATATGGCTTCACAAATATCACACACGTAATAATTGGTCTGTACCACAGACCTTACACACCTATCCAGACATACCTTACACACCTGTCCAGATGTTTACGACACGGAAATAAGCGGGAAATGAGTCAAAACCCATTTTATGCTTCGCGATCTAATAGGTGGAGACTGTGTGAATTCCATCAATAAACAAAAGCAAATAGCGACGACATTGGTTTCGTTTCTGTCGACTGTGCCCTCGATGAGGCGCTGGAAGATGATCTTGAACCAGAGCTAGAGGAGCCTGATGAGGATGAGAGAGTTCCTCTGGAAGGCGCTTTTGTGCAGTGTGAAGAAGTTGGCAGTAATGAGAGGGCTGTTGTGCCAGAGGTCGCAGGCGGGGAGGAGGACGAAGAGATTGTTAGAGAGGATGGGGAATGTAGTGAAAATAATAATAATGTGCCTGTGGTGCCCGAAGTAACGGACAATCTTGCAGATAAGTGTGTTACTCTTGTTACTCCTTTAGAAGGTGATCCATTAGTTGAAAACAATATTGAAAGACTTGTTCCCAAACTAATCGAAAATGAATCGAACGTTGTTAATGGTGTACATGATGAAAGAGTTGGTAATGATAGCGGAGTAGTTATACCTGAACTCAATGGAATCAGTGACGAAATATATGAAGGAAACACTACCGTAGAAACGGATGTAATTGTTCCTGAAATCGAAACTCCTACCACAAATGAACATGTGACACCTGAGATAAATACGGTCGTTCAAAGTGCGGAAACGGAAGAAATCCCGATGGCTATTGATGACAATGAGGGTGATGTTGAAATGGATACCAGTGATATAACCGACAGTACCGAGAAACCAATAGTTCCAGATGTAGTTCCGTCTCCTGTGAAATCTTCAGAACGCGCATCAACCACGCAACAACCCAAATTAGTGAATCATGAAGGCGATTCGAACGCGGATGATCCTTTGCTAATGACTGTGGAGGACGATGCGGCTGTGGAACCAAATAATAACAGTTCTTCTCCCACAAGTGACAGTTCTAAGACTGAAGGGGAGAAGAAGATACGTGTTCGTCAAGATATATTCTCTCCAAATGGTGTAGCCATCAGTGAGCTGATTAACGTGAATGCTAAACTAGATTTCGATGCTCCATCCCCAGAGGTTAAACCACCGCCTCCAGAAGAACCCGAGACCGTTGATCTGGTGGAAGATGGGAACTCCGATGACGATGGAGATATTGAAGTGCTAGGAACTCGACCGAGGAGACGCGATGGAAGGCAGCCAGATGCCAATAATATACGTAACCCAGAGGAAAATCAAGGTGATGTTTGCGTGATCTCAAGGAGCATTTCGGAAAAGAATAACCAACGTACATAAAATAATGAGATCGCATTAGATGGTAGTGTTACTGTTAGGGTCTACGAACCTCCCGATAGTTCAAGTCCATACTTCTGTAATGAGTGTAGGAGTATATTTTCTTCTGAGGAAGAATTCGAAGGGCATTCTCTATTTCGTTACACGTACTACGTTTGTAAAGCATGTTGCAAAGCATTCACGAAACGATGTGCGCTAATAGTTCACAACAAAACTTTGTGTGGGAGTGTATCAAGGGACCAGATTATGTCTACATTCGAGTGTTCATCTTGTAAAGAGTATTTTGCAAACTGCAATACTCTACTGTGGCATTACAAAAACATTCATTCAACGAATCCTCACTTATGTGCAGTGTGTAATTTAGCTTTTGATAGTAGATATATTTTGAGACAGCATCTAAAAATTCATACATTAGATAAACCTGATGAACCATCAAGTAAGGAGAATAATGTTAAACGTGATGACTCATCTAACAGAGAAAATGTCGTTAAACCTGATGACTCATCTAATAGAGAGAATGTCGCTAAACGAGGTGATTCATCTAGTAGGGAAAATTGCGTTAAGCCTAATGACTCATCTAATAGAGAAAATGTCGTTAAACGAGGTGATTCGTCTAGTAGGGAGAATGTTAGACCTGGTGACTCATCTATTAGAGACAGTGTCGCAAAATCTGCTGACCCATCTAGTAGAGATAGTGTCACTAAATCTGCTGACCCATCTAATAGAGAGAATGCCGTTAAACTGCGGCCATTCAAATGCCCAAAATGTAATTTAGGCTTTAAAAAGAGAACTCCGATGCTAATTCATCTTTGTCGGCATAGAAAAAAAGAGAAGGTATCGCTGCTACTGCACATGTGCTGAATGTGATCACAACGTTGGTTGGAAAGTATGTCTGGATAGGTGTGTAAGGTCTTTGGTACAGACCAACTATTACGTGTGTGATATTTGTGAAGCCATATACAGTCAAAGATGCGCCTTTCTTGCACACATATATACTCACAGGGAAAACAGTAGTAAAACTCGGAATTGCAAATGTGATTGCTCATCATGTAAGAAGCTGACTGGTTGGAAAGTGTGTTTAACACACGAATTTCGAGCAAACAGTACAACAAATTGTCTTTTTCTGGTACTGATAATAAAGAAATTGTCAAATTAAGCGATGCAGCTCGGTTAACAAGGTGTGTTATTCATAATAAGATCCTGAAAACAGACCAATGCAAATGTAAGTGTTTAAAGTGTAGGAAATTTTGTATTCAAAGAAGGTTCCGATACATATAGAAACGCGTAGGTTTCTGAATTTCAGACTTCGTCAATTTGCAAGGTTGTGTCGTACACAGAATTATGACTGGAATATTTCTGTAAAAGATAGTGAAAGGAAGAAGATTTTTTTAAAAAAACAGTTCAGCTTGCTTTCTCTTCTTTCTGTTACATCATACGTTGTATGTCTGTGGAAGCAATAATACCTTTTCTTTCGTATGGCAAATAATTTAAAATCTCAATTTTGTAAATTTTTCGGGACATTTTTAAAACAAAGTGCAGATAGTACGTGACAGTGTTCCGTACTCTGGTGTTTGTACACTGCTACAGTGGTTGTATTTGATTACCAGTTTGCCTGAAACTAATACCGGTGCACATCGTGAACCGTCTTGCAACGAAAATCGAAATTTTTGAGTTTTACGTCTCACGATTATGCCAGTTAGGCTAAAGAAGACGGTGATAATGATAAATGAATGAAAAATGGTGGAATGAAGAAAGTGGGAGGAAACCCACACACACGGGGTTTGTCCACCACAAAGTTCACTTGGCGGGGGCTGGGATCGAACCTGGGACCCCAAGCACCAGAGATGAACGCTCTACCACTGAGCCACCGCAGCCCCGCAATTCCAATGGAGAATCGAACTCAGAATCATGTGCACAGAAAGTACTGCGTTAGATACTTGGCCACGAAGATGTACAATTCTCCTTGTTATGTGTCCAATATAAATGAACGTACAGAAAAAATAAACAACTAGGTTTGTTTGATGATTTATGTAATATGAAGTGTTGACATTAATGAATGGTCGAGATACATCAAGGATGGTAGTAAGGGAAAAGGATAAGAGGAAATAAGGTAATAACACGGTGATAAGAGGAAAAAACTGTCGATGTGAATCTTCATACCACTCAGTCTAGTTTTGGAACTTCTTGTATAAAATAAAAGATAAATTCTTACCAAAGCATGTACTATTTAATAAATAATTTCGTTCCGGTTTCGGCAACGTATCTTTGCCTTCCTCAGACACATTATAAAATACAATCTCTAAGACTAGAGCTTATATATCTCAGAAAATGATAGGAGGTCATATTTAGGAACAAATAGGATTCGTCGTTTCATTTTTCACAAAAAAAAAAAAAAAAAAAATCTTTGAGTTTTACGTACCACGGTTATGCCGGTGAGGCTAAAGGAGACGGTGATGATGAGTAATGAATGAAATGGTGGAGTGAAGAAAGTGGGATGAAACGGGATAACCCCGAGGAAACCCACGCACACGGTGTTTGTCCACTTCATTTTTAACAATTTTTAATTATTACATATTTGCAACTTATAATGATACAACTTTTACTTAAAAGCTTAACTTTTTAATTGGCAAATCTGTGTTATTTTAATGAACAACTTTCACTTTTGAGAATTTCTAACTTTTAATTGGCTATCTGCTATTCAATGCACCTGTGTTGCCTCTTCTGTTTTTTTCCTTTTCTGCTTTATCCAATATCTTCCTCCATACATTATGAAAAGCGGAAGGGATACGGAAAGAAAACAGCGAGGAACTTATGAACTGAAATGGTGGACTAAATATACATGATGCAACTGTAACTGCAATGATATTATTTATTAATTAAATAGTATACGCTTAGGTCAGAATTTGTCTTTAATTTTGTAAATCTTAAATATGGAGAGACTAAGATTTTTTTCTCTCCGAACTGCTAAATGTCATACATGCAACGACGTAGAAGATGGATGAAATGTCAACAACCACACAAAAGATATTCGATACGATACCTGGATACTAAATATTTATTGTATACTTCCAGAAAAGATACATGAAAAATATAAGACATGCACACTTCTACACATCAAGCACGATATATGGACTACTACACCCATCTTATGAACAGCCCGACAATAATCTTACACCATACAGACGGCGAACAAAGCAGGAAAAGATTTAACCTAATTCACACAATTAAAAAATATTAACTGCTGGTCTAGAGCGTTTTCACTGTATTACAGCATTTATGTATATAAATAACAAACGATGAACATTATTGCGCTATATTCAATAGGTCTACACGAAGAACGATTTAACGAGGTTTCTGTATCGACGAAGTACACGGATACACTGTCGTGTGAAATACCAAGTTTTTCAGCGTTGGGTTAGGGCGTTATCTTGTAAAAGTGGAAATTTCCGGTGTTGGTAAAGATGTTCTAGTAGACGTATGAAAATCCATATATGGATGTGTGATCACTGCCCTTCAGCTTTCAATGGAAAATGTAATGAGTTCAATAAATGTTGTAAGTTAACGATTCACAGAAAGCAGTTTGAAAAATAATAATAAATTGGCAACTCTGAATGTGTTATCGTTTATTTAGCTTTCTGCCCAGTTACGCTTTGAGTTTCATAAAACACTTGGTATTTGCACGATTTTGTGTCTTATCAAGCGTTCACTGGTACCAAAAGATCTGGACAACACCTGGTTGATATCTTGAATACAAGTATGTTGTTCCATTGCATTGCATGACGGGAGCTTTTGAGTTTGGTTGTCCTCCGCTTAAAAATAACAACCAAACTCAAAAGCCTGGAAATACTAATTGGATAATTAATTTCCCGGTATGATTTGGCATTCTATGGTAATCTCGACAAGAATTAGAATTTAATTATCAAACAGTTTTATTCAAAAATTAAAATCGCAACGACTTGAAATTGCATAGGCAACGCAAATTTTAAGGTATTATATACAGGCTATAAGTTGAAGTAATTTATCAACGAGTTCGAAAACAAAGCAACTAAAGTAAACTGAAATATTTCAAACTATAAATAGCAGCATATGTGAATAATTAAGTGTTTTATTTGTGTATGAGGATAAGTCAATATTTGAGTAGCAAAATGAAATATCTTCGAATTGGTACAATATGAAATTGATGTATGAATATTACTTGTCACTCTAACCCTTTCCGCAAGCATAGGTAGCAGCACCACCGTTATCGTAGACGGCGTTAGAGCTCAATGTTTCGTGCGGAGAGCCATTCGAGTGTCAAGTGGGTAAGACAGCAGGTGTGTTAGTGGATTGTACGCGTGTTGACCAATGGGTCGTAATTCGATTTCTACGAGTCCAGGGCAAATCTGCTGAGGAACTGTACCCGCTGACGGTAACAAATTCTCCAAGAAAGTCGTTTCCAGGAACATTTCAAGTTGGCGAACAGTTAACAGTGATAGCGATCGTCCGACAAAATTTCACAGTAAAGCTACCGTGAGAAAACTTGAAGCCATAATCTAGACCTATCAGACGTCTAACTATCGATAATGTGGTTTTACGGTTGAATTGTTCACATGGAACAGCGTGTAGCATTGTGCATAACAAAGTGTGTGCACGATGGGTTCCCCGTAAACTCACTGACTAACATAAAGAAGCCACAATTATCTTGTCACTACAGCATGTTAGGAGATAAGCAAGATAGGGTAGTAAGCTTCTGAACTGAATCGTGCCTGGCGCGCTATACGGAATGGAGGCTTCTTTCATTACCTAAAACGAAGAAGTTTAAGGCCTACCAGTCAGCATGGCAGGTGATGGTTACAGTCTTTTAATTAAGACAGTTAAGGCATCCTACTCGTGAAATTTCTGCTACCGAATCACACTGTCATTGCACCCGCGTACTGTTGAATCCTGATGAAGTTACAGTTACCCATTCGCAGGAAACGTGAAGATGGTTTGCGAGCTGGAGTTGTTCTATTGGATGACAACGCTCGTCAACACAGAGCCAATACCACAGTGGCTCACATACGATCCTTAGATTAAAAACGACTGCAACGTCTTCCACACAACCTAGATTTGACGCTATCGGATTTTCATCTCTTCGGATCACTGAGGAATCTCTTGGGTTTCAGGATATGGCGGAGGTCAATAAGGAGGTTACCAGTTGGCTACTACACTAAACACGAACATACTTCACTGCTGTCTTTGTGTGAAACGCTGGGACGAGTGCCTAAATATGCATGGCAATTGCGTGAAAAATTAAACTCAATTTCATCAGGTAACCCTTTACGCTTTTCTTTCTATATCATTTTGCTGTTCATATATTGACTTGGTTCGTATAATGGGTACCACTATGTTTTGAGCTAGTGTGCATACTTGGTTTTAAACAATAATAATAATAATAATAATAATAATAAAAACTGACTTTTATTGCTTTCTTAAAAAAAAAAAAAAAAAAAGGACTATGTTAAATAACATGTACAAATTTTCGTGAAGCCGGAGTTCTTTATTTAGCTTACGGCAGACCATGCAACAGAATTGCTTGCCAAATCCATATCAGGAAATTAATCAACGATTAATAAAGATTCCCGGGCAACATGTGTAGTTTAGTGGTTGTTATTCTTAACGACGATTCGTATTTATTAAGCAATTTTTATTATTATTATTATTACCAAAGTTATACTTCCTCGTAGTTACAAATTACAGTTACTACGATTTTCAAATCAAAGATGTATTCGGTGGAACTTCTGATTTTTTATCAACTGTAAAAGAGTAAAGAATGGAATTTACTAATACTAGGACAGGATTAGGTAAACTATATACCTTTTAGGAGTTGACAAAAGATCTAAGGGGTAGCTGGATGCTCTCTCGTATTGAAATTCCAGAAGGGGGAGTGCCATATGTAATCTCTGAATTATGAATTTCAATAAGATTGTCGCGCGTAAGAATAGGTACGTATACGAAGTCTCGCTAAAAGATAATGGAACCGGTGCTAAGAGTACTGTTTATGGTCATAAATTTACAAATTATAGATGACCCCCTTCAACATGCTCCCTTCCCCTTGCTATACACATTTGCATACGAAGTTTCTGTTGCTGGAAGTAGTTGTAACCGTCTTGAGTACCGCTAGTTTTCTGTTTCGCCTCTTCAACAGTCTAAAAATGTGTTCCACTGAGGGCGGGTTTCACTTTCGGCAAAAGAAACAAATAGCATGGTGTCAAGTGTGGTGAATAAGGTAGTTGTTCCAACATTAAAGTCTTCTTAGCTGCCAGAAACTGTTGAACGGTGAAAGCAGTATGAGAAAGAGCACCATCGTAATGCGCAACCCATTCACTGTTCTTCCAAAGGAGGGGCTTTTCTTTCTCACGCGTTCTCGCAGCTTCACCAAAACGTGCTTATTCACTGCCTAACCTGATGGTATTCATTCAATCAGGAGCAGGCCTTGATATCAAATAACACAATAAGTATGACCTTTACTTTCTATTTGCTCTTGCGTGCCTTTTTCACTCGCGGTGATGAGAGTTTTCCAGTGTATGCGTTGCCTTTTCGTTTCAGGATCATACTGAAAGATCCACATCTCGCCACCAGTGACCATTTTCGCTAACAAGTCCGTTTCTGGTTTCAGGCGTTCCATTGTGTTACTGTATACATGCTTTCGGAAGTCCTTCTGCTCCTGCGTTAAGTTTTTTAGTACCATTTTAGCGCAAACTTTGCGTATGTTCAAATGGTCGTGCACAATTGAGCGGACAGACACTTTATCGATGCCTATCAGGTATGCTATGATTCAAATGCTGAGGCTGCGATCTTTCCAGAAAATGTCAGTCACTTTTGTTACATTTTCTTCTGTTGTTGTTGCGACAGGACAGTTCGGTTTTTCATCATCATCAACGTTCTCGCGCTCCTCGCTGAAGCATTTGTGCCACTCAAACACTCGTGTATGTGACATTGTATTATCATCACGCACATCCTACAACAGTGTCATACACTCACTCTGTGATTTCTTTAATTTCACAAGGAATTTCAAGTTAATGTGCTGTTCAATTTTCACAGCTGCCATTCTTCTGGTAATACAATTGCACACTTCTCTGTTCAACCGCTGTTCACACACTAATTCCGACTGAGAGAGGCAACTTATGTATATCATCCTCTTCTCTGTGCTCATGCGCCCCCCTTTGCTCCAGGTATGCTACTGACAGGCCCGGTTTTTTTTAATTTTTTTTTTTTTAAAGCTAAACCTCGTACTTCCTTCCTTCGTTAAATGATAAAGAGAAGACAACTTTTTAAAGACATATAAAGACTTTCTAGCATAGAAAATATTATTTGGTTTCGTATTTTGCCAAACAGTTAGTGTAGGTTAAATTTTGTAACAATTAAAATGTTTATTATTATTATTATTATTTACTGCATTAAATTTATTTAAAATTTGCGTACTCTGTTTTCCACAAATAGATGAAATGAGATGAACGCTTTATTATATCTACGATTATGTTACATGTAGTGCAGTGCTTCCGAAAATAAGTATCCATTACAGAACCAAAAACTACAACTACGATGCAGTAATTAACAATACGTACCTTTCTCTGGCTTTATATGTAGGTATGATATGAAGCACTCGCGCAGCAATTAAGGACTGTCTCGCCAATGTGTCCATGGAGGGAGTGTCTTTGTTGGCATTCTCATTTTTATCAAGTTTCTTCGAGTCACGGCGACGAAACGATGAGTTGCTAGCTCTTCGTTTGGTGGCCTCGTTATCTACATTAGTGTCTTTTTTGCTTTTACGACTAGAATTTGCATCACCTTGCTTATCACTTTCCATGTCAGCTGAAGTATCACTACTATGATTGTCTTTACATATAAATAATTCATCTTCCGGAGTTACATTTTTGCTGTCTTGAAATGGTATTTCATCAGAACTTCTTGAGCATAAGGACTGCGAAGAATCATATCGTAAATTCTGTAACGATAACATCTTACGACGGTGTTTACGAGCTTTGGATAACAAACCAGTCACTGAGGGAGAAGAATCACAAGATTCAGGAACTGAAGTGACTGATTTATTCGGAGAATTATCGAAACTTTTATCCAACACAGTATCACTACATGATTCGTATTTTTCACTTTCAACGGATTGAGAAATGTTCGAATTTTGTATATCAGCTAACTTTGACACTTCAACACTCTTCTGAGATTCAGTTAAACGTTCATTGTCAACAACTCCTACAGTAGTTTTCACGTTTTCACGTTCTAAATCACACAAGCCACTACTATTGTTACATTCGCTTAACTTTTCATTATCTATTGCTTCACTATCCCCATGTTTATTTTCGACTGTATTAGATACATTTGTGAAAGTAACATTACTTTCATTTTCCTTTGGTCGAGATTGTTCTACCAGTTCACATGTTTCAGGAATTACCGAATTTATTACTGACGATTCCTCTTTTACTATAGCTGTCGCTGTTTCAACATTTAAACTCATGCCATCTTGTGATAATGAATCATCCGAAAAGCTAGCACTTTTCTTCTGCATTGCGAGCTTTGATAACGATTTCTTCTTTTGTTTTGTGGGCGATGTTTGATGTAACAAGGACTGACTGCTGCCGCTGGAATCATTTTCGTTTTCTTTCATTTCAACGTAAAACTTCTCTTAAGATGGACCTACGACGGGAAAGAAATATGATTATTTTACAACTACATTCTTCTATTATATGAAAAATTTGCGAACCAAAACATTTTTAACATAAACATGATGCTAATGGTTGAATTAAAGAAATTTTCCTCACATCCGTGTTGCGTAATTGCTATATTTTTGTTTATCCTTAAAAACCTAATTTACTCTGCTGTTCAATTTCAATGCCCAGTCTCTCTCGATAATGATCAATGGCATATTTAGAATTTCGCTTCGGAGCGGGCTATGTACAACACGGAGAAGCAGGAGGGGAGGGGCAATTGCCCACCTGAGTTTGAGAATGAAATATATTTTAATCTATTCTGTATTAATATACTAGGAAAAAACGTGAAACTCATATGGCGGTGAAGGATCACTCCCCCCCCCCCGCAGGCAAATCTGAAATGACGCTTCTGCAAACACACGTTGAATATTTGTAATCTCACTTCAACTTAACTGACTTCATTTTAGAAAGAAAAAAAAAAAAAAAATGAAATATTCGATCTTATCTGTGTACGTTTTTACCTGAAAGAAAATGTTGAGACAAGTTGAAGCTGCAATATACTGATTGCAGTTTTAATGGCAAGAATTACAGACTGATGAATCTTAAGTGATATACACACAATTTGGCATTGAATCTAACCTTTTATTCTATTCACAGAAGAAAAAGGAAGTATCCTCTTGGCCTATCTAAGTTCTCGGGCTAGTTATTCCCCCTCTTGATTTTCTTTAATTCAAACATTTACCTTTCTTTATAACTAAACGATGTAAATATTCCTATGCTGTAATAAGTAATATCCCGTTATTTTGATATCTGTACAAGTTGGTGTGGAACACCAGTTTGGCTTATCAGCTCCTCTTAGTTTTGGTGTTACTGCCGACTTGAATCACAACTAACAACGGTTGAAAGTATGATAGGAGAAACGAAAGAAAGTAACAACTAAGAAAAAAGAAACACAAGAGTAGAATGGACGAAAGAAAGAATAAAAGAACGCAGTTCTTACACGGAATGAAATTTGAGAAATACAGTATTATTTCTGAACAAAGAGCATAACAAAATGGAAAGTCAAAAAAAAATTCTTACAAATGGTAAGAAAGATTATTGTTGTATGTGAAATGCGAAAAACTAACAAATTTATTTCGGAGGGATTGAGCCCGATACCCCCTAAATACTCCACTGATAATTATGGTCGTGTATTGACATCGAAATGATAGAAATCTTTTCATCCTTCATTCAACATAACCGTATGAAACCAGTTTTTCGGTGTTGTTACATGACGGTATTTATATATCGACGTACACACGTGCACAGCTTCCTCCAAAATACTAAAATGAATACATGGAAAGAAAATTAAGACAAAGATTGGGATGTTATCATAAGAGAATTTATTATAATAATCACACACTAAATGGACTTCAGGTTCAATTTCTCCATGGGTAGTTGGCAATTATGTTCAAGAAAACATACAATTACCTTTACACATAGTAACAACTTATACACTATCAACATTTTTACATGTGATTAATAGTTTTTATAGAGTGTACATATCTTTCCAATTAACTTTTGTTAGACAAGTTTTCATTATGCACTACTAGTGCTTGTGTGAACAAATGTTTATCCGTACAAAATTAGCACCGGTGCTTCCACATAACTTTAGTAACTATTGTTGACAGCAAATTCTTAGGCTTTCAAACTATACTATGCATAAGTATTGGAAGTCTTCTATCAACGTATCAAGAAGATATACTTTCTTTACTTGCATCTCTCTACTAAAACCGAATGTGATAGAAATTTACTATTGTTTTCGGCTTCACTATGGATTTCCTTAGAGCAATCCGACTTTTTGGAATCTATTCAGTGTCCCAACAATAGAATCCATTTACCTTCCACCTACTCTGTTAATCTCCTATACAAGCCAGAAGTGGTAGAAATTAACAATTTCCGGTTTCAACGCTAATCGACATAGAAATAAAAATTCCGATTCTAACGCTAATCAATATAGAAACTAACAATTTCCGGTTCCAACGTTGATCGCCATAGAGCAAAACTGGTAACAGATAGCAAGTAGTGGTCTTTTGTAACCGAATAATTCCATATCCCAATATCCCCAGTGTCCAAACAACAGATTCTGTGTCCTCCATTAATCCTCTTTTCAAACCGGAAGTCGTAGAAATCAATTATTTCCAGATTCAACGTTATTCGTCATAGAACATAAACGGCAATATATATATAATACGAAGCGGTAACTGAAATCGGTTCTGCGTCCCAAGACTTAGATTGCATTTCCACCCTTATCCTTCTACTAAAACCGGAAGTTCTAGAAACTTATTACTACTTCCGGTTTAAATATTGATGTCGATAGGGCAAAAAATGATAAAAAGATAGCAACGAAATAGAAAACTACCGTCCCATATCACTTTCTTTTGTTTTTTCAAAATTTGTTCAAAATCTAGCATGTTGAAAAACATTAATGAACAAAACTTAATCACGAAAACGCAACACGAATTTATAAAAGGCAAATCCACAATTACTGCCATATATGAACATATCAAAGTAGCTATAACGTCTGTTGGTCAGAAAGCCAATACTGTAGGCATATATTGTGATCTCTCAAAAGCGTTTGATTGTGTAGACCATGATCTACTTTTTGGTAAATTAAGAAAATATGGCATTAGGGGTATTGCTTTGGAGTGGTTCAAATTATACTTGTACAATCGTAAACAAATCGTACAAATGCTTCATATGAATGAAACAACTAAAAGTCTGAGCAAAATAAACTCAAATGAACGAATAAATAGAAAAGGTGTTCCACAAGGATCAGTTTAAGGACCAATACTCTTTCTTCTATATCTTAATGTTTTATCCTTAAATATAGAAAAGGGTAATTTACTGATGACACAACAGTAACTGTAACTGAGAAAGACAGAGATAGCTTGCAAGAAACCCTTGGTCTTCAAACATCCCAACATACGCATTGGTTTTCTTCAAATAAATTAAAACTAAATGTAGATAAAACAAAGTGTATTTTCTACCATTTATCTCACAGAATATCACACCAATTGCCACAGATATGATTGAATAATGAAGTATGTACCTTTACTAATACTGTAAAATTTTTAGGTATGTATCTGGATGATAATTTTTCATGGCAAGAACACGTAGAGAAACTAAGCAAAAAATTAGCTCAGGCTATGTACATAATACGAACTTTAGTCCCAATACTTAATCTGCAATCAATTCTGTCCCTGTACTATGCCATATTCTTCTCTCATATTAAATACGGAATTGTGTTCTGGGGATCTTCACCGAAGCTTCAGAATATATTTAAACAACAAAAATGTGTCTTAAGAATCATTACTAAATCACCGAAACACATCAACTGTAAGAAACTATTTGAATCATTGAATATGATGACAGTTCCTTCTTTATACATATTTGAACTTCTGAAAATTTCCTGGGATCATTTAGATAATATTAAAAGAGATGATGATACTCACAAATACCTTACATGTGGAAAAGATAACTTATCCATTATGTAGGTGTAAAGTTGTATAATAAACTACCTGGGTATATAAAAAATAGTCATGGAAAGAGTTTCTTTGTGAACTCAGTGCGCAAACTGCTATTAGAAAACACATTTTATACTGTAAATGAATATCTTAGCAGCAAATTTTGAAACTTCCAAAAGTAATTAAATTCCAATTGTATATACTAGATTTATGTCAGTTCATGTAGTTTTATATATAGATAAGATGGTTAATACAAATATACAGTAATTAAAATAGTAATTAAGTCCATATTATTGTTATATAGATTGTTTAGCCTATATCTATTTTCACAGGTTATTGAACACAAGAGCATTGTATTTGTTTTAAATATT
Organism: Thermobia domestica; assembly: GCF_964235325.1. Lineage (NCBI taxonomy): Eukaryota > Metazoa > Arthropoda > Insecta > Zygentoma > Lepismatidae > Thermobia > Thermobia domestica. Next base: position 227,620,902 of record NC_137464.1, on the reverse strand, counting down.
GTATCGAAATTATGTACTGACGAGTTCTATACCATTTTGTACAAGTGTGCATGTAACATGGTTCAGAGAATGATTAATAAATTTAATCTAAAGAGAAAGTTTTTTCTTTTTTTTAAAAAAAAAATTAAAACGTTAATTCAATTTCTGATATAGCTTCACTACCACAAGAATATGTTCCATCGCTGACTTATTTCCATTATTGTAACCGGAAATGATAGACATCAACTACCACCTTCGGTTTCTATATTATTCTCCATAGAGCAACAACAGTGAAAGAAGGCGAAGTAATGTCTTTTTGATAGGGATTCAGCGTCCGAGGAACAGATTCTATCTTTGATGTTATTAATCAATTGCAACCAGTAGTTATAGAGCATAACTTCCAGTTTTAGTATTAAATTCACATAGTTTGTAAGTATACCGTAGTCTCACGCTGAGAAACGAAACGCACTCGTTTTTATAAACTATAAAATCAAACTACACATGGGTTGATCATTAATTAGAACTTTTTTTTTTTTTTTAATTCTACAAAACTCATTTATCTCTAATTGTGGTTAAGTAGTTTCTTTCTTCAAGAGAATAAAGAATAAACTAGTTATAAGTCCCGTATCCTTAGTGAGTCGGATAATCGGCAGCGAATAATTAAAACTTGGTGATTTTTTAAAAAAACTTTTTTTTTTTTTTTTTTTTTTATATTCACATAAGTATCACTGGGCCATTCCAGAACTGTCCTATTCTCTTCTGTTTAAACTAAGCTGTATAGCGCCATAACCTGTCAAGGGCCATGACTGCCTAGATAGAACCATTTAAATTGGTGATGAGAGGTCACCGTATTGGTTTTAAACTCCTTTTCCTCCTTTCTAAATGACATTCGTTACATCAGTAGCTCTCAAAATCAACTCAAGAGTAATGTCCCAATTCTCCCGTGATGTCGAGCCAACAGAAAAATTCTGATCCCAGTGGAAATCGAAGCTAAAACTACGCAAAAGAACGAATCTTACTACAGGGTGTCTACTAAATGTTCATTTTCAAATTCCAGGTTTTATCAAGGTTTTCAAGGTTTATTTTTCCTTTTTTTCCAGGTCTATTCAGTAGAGTGACATTTATTGTAACACGTATAAGTTAATGCAATTGTATATAGTTCTTAACAAAAACTGGTTATAATTAGAGAATATATATGGCAAGTGATAGTTTCTTTAAGTGAGAAGATGAAAAGAAAAAACTGACTGAAATGTAGGTTCTCAAAACATTTTACACAAGAAAATGTTTAGAGCTCCATCCTGACTAAGCGGTTAGCATACGCACCTTTGGCGTGGGAAACCCGGGTTCGATTCTCAGCGGGAGCTCATGTGGTTCGGATTCCACGTTAATCAGTAGGTCCACGTCTCATATAGCCACGCTGCTGAAAGGAACGCTAAACTGAGCTGAAGAAAATGTTTAATTAAAATATCCCCTACCAGAAGGCCGGTTGAGAAAAATGTGCAGTAGCTTTAAATATCCTAATGTAGGAATACTATACAGGGGTGAACCTTAATTAAACCGACAAAATTCAGGAAATGATTCAAACAAGAAAAAATCCTCTTTAACTCTTCTCCAGGACTCAGTTTCCGAGCTAAAAGGTGCCGAAAGTGTGGAAAAATGAACTTCCGACGCCTATTTCAAAATTATCCATAGAGAGTGCTGCTTAAAATCTCACAAAGGAAATCATATGTTTAGAACAGATAAGACTTCCTTAAAGAGAAATTAAGCTGCACTCTCTACGTTGGATAGGTTTGGAAATACAGGACTCGGAAGTTCATTTTTCCACACTTTCGGCACCTTGTAGCTCCAAAACTATGTATCGTGGAGAAAAGTTAGAGGAATTTTCTTCTTGTTTCGGGCTCGAGAATCACCTCCCGAATTTATCGGTTTAGTTAAGGTTCACCCTGTATAATAGTAAATTTCCGTCAAAAACATTACTTCAAATAAACTAATATTATAGCAGTAGCACGTGAGTGTTGATAAACAATGACAAAAAAGGCGGGAAAATAGCTTACTCACCGCTAAGTTATGGGATAAAATACCACAAGAGTATTTTACTATAAGCACTCTCCTTTAAAGTACTCTTGTGGTATTTTATGCTAAGTACTGGTAGGAATTAGCGGTGAGTAAGCTATTTTCCCGCAATTTTTGTCAAACTAGTATTAGTTTAGAAGTAAAAAGAAAATGATCATATATAATACAAATTCTTAACGCAAAGAAGTCCATATTGTTAAACGTTACTGCACATTCTTCTTGGATGAGGACTGGCCATCAGTTATATTTTATTTAAAAATGTATTGTAACATGAAAGTTTAAAAAACTGAAAATGTTACGGAACCACACACATTATATGAACAAATATAGAAAACAACTTTCATAGTGAACAGTTTTTGACATAACTTTTAGAGTTCAACATCCCTTTTTACTTTTTCGCCTGTTCTTCCAACGCATCTACTTCGCTTCGGCATCAGTTAGTATTCTTTTCTTCTTTAATTCCAACTCTTTTATTTTCTTCTTATTATCTTTCTTCTCTCGAGCTGCTCTGTCTTCTTTTTCACCGCGGTCTTTCAGATATTCATTTCTTCTGCTTGATGCATTCCTCACATACTGGATCATACTCTTTGTGATATTCATATTACATATGTCACCAGCAACACGCACAGCAACCAACACACTTCTTTGGACAATCAAGCACTCCTCTTGGAGATTTTCAACAATGCACTCTTTGTTAATGGAGAAACTCCTTTCCACTGCTGCGTTGCTATGGAAAACTACACATATCTTAGGCATGAATGTTTTAAATGCATTGGAGACACCTTCTTTACTTAACAGATCATGGAGAAAACGTCTAATCTGACATTTTTGTAACTGAAATTTGACAGTTTTCGTGTTGTGTTTTGGTCTGAACAAAATTTTAAATATTCCAAATTCACCATATCAGCATTTACAGGTGTTATTTGCTCCTTCTCGACAAATGTCTCCAGGACGAGTGTGATACGTGATTCACGAAGGGTTTCGTTGGTCATAGTTTCTGGAGACAAGCAATTTGCGGCTCTTGTTACACTGTATTTTAAAGGACATTTTAGCATAAGTTTTTTACACAGTTTTTGCAAGAATCTTCTGCATTCTTTCTTAAAGTTCAATATATATTAACATCCTTCACTCCTTTTAAGCGATGTAACCGCAGAAAATCCAACATCAACTAGATTAAGTGGTTTTAAGATGTCCTTATCAAAAACATCTATTGAAGTCAGTTTTTTTTTTTAAGTTTTAGCTATTTTTAAGATATCATCTTTCACGAAGCGGCTTAACAAACTACGAATCAATGTGTTTAGGTCATTCCATAGAGACAGTAGTAATGAACTGTCTGTCTGGCACTTAGTGAGAAATTCTTCTAGTTCTACAGATACGGACTGAAGGAACCCTAATCTAGCAGGCAACAGTACATCAGAGATGTGGGCTTTTACTTTAGAGGAGTTTGGTATTTCAGGAGGTTTTGTTTTCACTGCATCAACATAAACTTTTAAGGCAGGAATCATAGTTATGGCACGGTTGATAACTTTAGAATTCTCCACCCACCTAATAGAACACAATTTAAGAGGGAAAACTGCTGTTCCAGATGCTGCCATGAAATCTGCTCTTCTTGAATAAATAGTACAACGCTCTCAAAAACTCTGTCACATTCCAACCAGCTTTGGTATGCGCAGTCTTAAAAGCCCCATTAACAATATGTAAAGAACACGTTCCTGTTTCCAAAAGCTGTGGACCTTCACCATTTTCTTCACTCAGTTAGGCCTTCAAATCACTCAAATTTCAAATTAACGTTGGGGCCATCAAGAGAAACCTGAATTAACTCACAAAAATCGAGACCCTTGTCCTTGAAAGTATTTATAAATGCACTTAACAAATCCTGGGCAGTAGTATGTCCGAGGAATACTGATGTTAAATAACGTGTTAAAACTTTATTTTCGTCACTGTGCCAGAAACGAACTACTAAGTCCATTTGATTTTTCTGTGGGATAGTGTTTAGGCTTTCGTCGAACGATACTGCAAAAATTTTTTTAGTTCACGAAGTAACGTTTGTTGGAAATATGGACCCAATCCAAAAGAGATGACATAACCTATTTTGTCTTTGTATAACTGCATATTTTTAGCGACTTCACACTCAGGAAACATTAAAGGAAACAAATCCGTTGCACTCGCTTGGCTTCTGGCCGATGTATGACGTAACTTTGTATAATGTCCAGATTATTTCTGCTTTCGTCACTTGATCTTTGATAAGATAACTTTATTACACCACTAGTTTTTGCTGGGCTTTCATTTTTCTCCTGAACAACTGGGTAGATGATGTGCCAATCACTGAACTGGAAGACGCTGTAGAATTTTTTGTACAGGAAGGCTCCTTGTTAACATTGCTTGAGAACTTTACAATCGAACATTGTGCATTAAGAGCTTTAACAGCTATTTGATGTTTCTTTCCTTTTTCATGAAATTTCAATGATCCAGCTCCCATATTTGAAATGTCAAAATCAGTTCTGCAGAGTTTACAACCTGCTTCAAATTGATCGTTGGACCTAATAACCCATTTCCACTGGCCTTTCCACGAGTCCTGGAATTTAGTTTTACTTTTCGCCATTTTAATGGCTGAAAAATAAAATGTTAATTGTTAGTGTGTAACAGGATTTATTGCAAAACTAGTAAAATGTTAAGTTAAATACAAAAAGTGATTCCGCTAAGATGTGGGGAATTTTACTTTTTTCCGGTGATACACCTTTCGGTCACCGGGAATGGTGTTCACTGCGACATCCGCGGGCTTGGACTCCTGTTAAAAAGCTTCGGCACAGGAGTATAAGCGGAATGTTGTTCCAGACCTGTCTACTACTCTTGCTACAGAAACATGTAAACCAATGTCTTCACAAAGCAGCAAATAAGCTTGATTCACACTATGCAAATAAGCAGCTACTACAGGGAAAGCTTCTATCTTGTATGCCAGTATTCCCTCAGTGTAAGACACAATCTTAATAGATCATGAAATTTAACTTTTTTAATTACCTTACTCTAATCATCGGGGACTAATTTATCTTTTTGTAGTCACTGTTATTCACAACGAACATGCCAAACAAATAAAATCTTATTCAGTCTCTTGTACCCTCAACATACTTTCCAAAAACATTCACCGCCTGCACTCTGCTCACGTCTGTCTCTCTTTCTCAACTACGTCTCCACTGAATAAGTTATTATTGGCTTTTAACTTATACTGTAGTATATAATTTACTTGCATTTTACAAAAATATACTTATTCCATACCAATCCCAAAAACAATATTTTAAAAACAATTTTAAAACTTCCAGGTTCCTCATCCAATTCCAGGCTATTTCCAGGTTTTCCAGGTCCAAAAGTAAATCCCAGGCTAATTCCAGGTTTTCAAGGTTTTCCAGGTCAGTAGATACCCTGTACTATTAAGGTAGTAATGAAAGCACTCATTATTCCCCCACTTTTTGAAAATACAGTTTATAGGATATTTAGTGCAAATATCAAACTTTCAGATTTGATTCTTGACTCAACCGGTCTGGTCAACATGGATCGAAAAATGTCTCGTACAGAAGCCAGAAGGAAAGATACAAGGTTGTTAGGAAGCCAGTTTACTGAAATCTGAGAAAACGAATTCCCTTCGTTTAGCTTAAATTGCTCTTCGTAAAGATGGCTAACCATTTTAAATGACAGTGAGTGATGAAGTGTGTTTACTTCTGAACCATCCGAATGTATCATATTATTCTGGTTGTGTAGAAGCATCGAGCCTAACCATATGTTAGTATGACGTGTAATGCATTTCAGTTAGACGGTGTGGAAGACTTGGGTCAATTCCTGGTAGGAGCTCACGTACAGTTCGGATCTTCCGTTAAGCTATAGGCCCATGATTCATACAGATACGGTACTAAAAAAGGAATGCTAAAATCTACACCAATTGTCAGTTAACACATAGACAGTACATATTTCTACATCACAGTCAAACATAAGCTCGATTACATGGGTATTTGTATACTGTTAAAGCTTTATTGGACGAAACAGGTGGAAGTGATGGAAATCTATGCTGAGGTAGGAAAGGATATTGTAAATATTTGGCCAGACCAAAAATAATGGACGGAATTCAGGTCGAACGACGCGTGTGTTGAAGACGAACATCGCACCGTGAGATCAGTTGTCATGAACACGGACCTCCTAAAGCAAACTGCAAGGACTGATCCACGCATAACTACAAGTCAATTGGCAAACAGATGAGATCATCGCAAAACATCGTAGATCGTCATTTTCGACAACTGGGATTTGTCTGTAGAAAGCCTCAACTAGCATCCCACAAGTTGACAAAACAACAGACTGAAAGAGATGTACAATGTGTTAACACTTAATATAGAATTCACGTGACGACAAGGTTTGGCATCAGATCGTCATAAGTGATGAACAAGAATTTTAGGAATGATCCAAAAGATGGATCAAAAGATTGCGATCCTGGCCAATAATTAGTTTTTGGATCAGAGCCACAAAAGTTTGGAACGGCCTCTAAATCGAGTTTTCGCATTTCTTACGGAATAAGCACATCATACTGAGTTAAGTGATAGTTTGGGTTTGGTACACTGTATGTAGTTCTCCACATATAAGGCGTACAAGAAAATGTTTGATCGAATGAAATATATTGAATTTTGTAGATCAGGGGCCACAGCATTTTTGAACTGCCCCTAAATCGAGTTTTCATATTTTCTACGGAATAAGCACATGATACTGAATTAAGTGATAGTTTTGGTTTGGCTACTGTATATGTAATTCTCAAAGTATGGGGCGTACAAGAAAATGTCTGATTGAATGAAAGACAGGGTTGGCAAAAACCATGGTTTTTATTAAAAAAACAAAAAAAAAAAAAAACGGTTTTTTTGGTTTAAACCAGGTTTTTATGGTTTAAATAATTTGCTCTATATATTCATATCATATATGGACAGAAATAAGTTTGTTTCGCCTTGATGTTATTATGCAACAACCGGGTTATGCTGGAAGGGGTCACATAAGCTTAAAGCGGAATAAAAACCGCTTCTCTAGTTACATCCGAGAGAAATTGTCCTCCATTTGAACTCGGAACCAGGACTAATTGGCCACAAATGCGATACGTCTGCCGACTCACTCACGAAGGAATCCTGATAAAAAAAAATAATAAAAAAAAAAAAAAAAAGTTGTACTGATCTTTACATGCTTCTTAATATAACTGTCAAGAGTCATTTCAGAAGGACAAAAAGATAAACAGTTGCACAAGTGAAACCATTACACAGAATTACATATGAACAATTTCAAAGTACTACGGAGTACAGAAGAACTAATTTAGTTCAAGTTAGTTAACAACGACTTTTATTGGTCCACCGACTTAATCTGCATATCAATAAGAAAAGTGAATAAAGATACGAATTATTTGAGTCCACTTTGGCTCAGACTCATTTATACATAAATAGATACCAAAGATACTTATTTCACTAAATGCCTCTCGTGGGGTCTATATTACCCCCCCCCCCACACACACACAAAAAGTACGGCATTTTCGATGTATTTTATCAATAGTAAACATTGAAATGAAACAATATTTAGACTTTTTCTTCGATTGCAATTACATAACAATAATAACAACTACAAAAAAATCACAAAATAAACATTTATAAACTTATTTTAAAAAAGTTGCTTTTGTAGTATAATCTTTTTGAGTAATGAATGGGGAATTTAGGTCTGAATATAATACGAATAATATACGGGAGTGAAACGTGGTAACAAACAAATGTGTGTTCATCAAGATTTTACAAACACTTACACTTTTACAAACATTTTTTTGTTTTTGGTTTAAACCAGCCAACCCTGATGAAAGATATTGAATTTTCTGGATCGGGGGCCACAAAATCGAGTTTTCATATTTTTTACGGAATAAGCACATCATTCTGAGTAAATTATTAGTTCTGGTTAGGCTACACTATATGTAGTTCTCGAGATATAAGACCTACAAGAAAATTTTTCCTGAAATATATTGGATCTTTTGATCCAAAAATGAATCTTTCTTCGATATTCTGGCGGTGGATATTTGAAGCAAAGATTATACACGTATTATGCACGCTGAAATATTGATGGTCCAGTATTCTGGGAACTCATTCCAGACGGCTATGCTATGAATAGGACATTTCAATGCTGAATAACTGCAAAGGGCCCTGCTTCAGGCTGATAAAGTGCCGTGTCACGAGTCATGGGTACTTATTCATAACATCCAGAAATTCGAATTGATACAATACCCTGCATACAGCTTAGGTCTCATCCTCCCAGATCCGAATGGCAGAAGTTTCTTTGTCTTTCTGCGATGAGATTTGTAAGTCAGAAATTTTCTGCAGGAATTTTGCGAAAAATTTCTGCAGAAAAAACAAAATACTCTTTACGCGACGTAAAAAACAGTTCCAACTATATTTATGTGAGTCGTCCGTGCGTTTAAGACATTTACACATAGCAGGTATGTTTTTATACTTTTCTGTTGGCTATCTTTTTTTTTCTCTCTCTCTGACAATTTCTCTCCACAGGCGCGGCAAATTTTCTGCGACCACATCGCAGATCGCGGCATGTTCTGCTATGTGGTCCCAGATTATTATTTGTTTCACTCCCTAGTGGACAGTGAAGTGGCAGGGAATATGTATACATGGGTTTTTAACTATAAAACTAAACTTTTCATAATAGATCCGGACTCAGATTTTGATTAAGAAGTTGCTGGTTACGTTGTGATTAGAAGCAAGTTTCTTAATGTAGCTGGCAATATTGTCTGTACAGGCTGTAGATGCTTTAAACAAATTGAAGCCTATTTCTGTGAGTTTTCATATTCAAATTAATTTCATTTGCTTCTATAGAATAAACAAATTTGTAGCAGTCGCTCATACTGTCTGGCGTTTCTATCCATAACTTCCTTATAAATGGAGAGAGAAAATATTTAAAAACATCATTTTAAATGGCTAAAACAGGCCTAAGGCATGACTGCCTTATAGTCAGAGCAATGTAAATGCAATAGAAGCTGACTTGGCCATGATTTCCCTAGCGTTGGAGCAATTCTGACAGTTGGGAGTTTAGCAAGTAACTGCTCTTACGGACTGAAATTGTTCTTAATTCAAGCAAATAATCGAGAAGTAACAGAAAATTGCTATGGTATTTGTCAATATTAAAACAAAAATATGATTTTGGGATATAAGCAGTGAAAGTTAAGGTTTACGTTTATCTGCCAGAACTGCCCCACGTCACGCAAAACTTGAGCCTGTGTCCACATCGCATTTCAAAAAAGTGACAACATGTCAGTATTTCCCCTTTGGAATCAGAAAATAGAATAGTTAGTTATTACTTCCTTACCACTGCACCGATTACACGCTCACCAAGGAAAACAGCGGGAGGTTTGTACTCTTTCATTTTAAAGATAAGTGAAATATCACCAGACAGGCTCTAGAGTGAGCACCAGAATCACAGATCTTGTACAGTGAATTTACGAACGGCGCAGAGAATTGTGAGCGAGGAGAAAATATCATTTACTGAAACTGAAAATAGGTTATTTCGATCCTCAGGTAGGAAACCTTGTTTTGAAAATCCGCTCATAGATATATACATACAGCCCCCATGGCTGTTCCACAGTTTAACACATTTGAAAACACAGCATACAATAAACCAAATATCATTTTAAGTTTACGAAAAAGGAAGACAAAGGAAAAGCATTTCAGTGTCATGTGTGTTTAAATAATATACCTAGATTAGTCTAATTGTTTTACCTTTCATTATACTAATCTTACTAATCTTATGACAATAGAGTTTAAAGTTCAATGTTAATCTTGCTATGTATAGATATATTGTAGTAGGCTATTTTCCTTTAATTAAATCACTGTCAGTAAAATCGATTAATTGAGTTTGAATGGGGAGGTCAGCACCGAGGCTCTTTGTCTTTGTCACGATCAACACGACTGCTCAAAAAGACGGACTGCCGTAAATAATGTTTAAAAACGAATATATTATTAAAAAAATAAAAAAAATAAAAAAACTGCTGTAAAATAGAAACAAAAGCCTTAAAAAAGGAGAAAATAATAAATACATGAGAATAACAAATATCAGAGCGCAAAATTTCAAAGCCAGACGCATTCGCCAATCCAAAAATGATGATCGCCGGTATCTTCCACGTACAAATTATGAGGTCTTTTCCCCTCCACCCCACGGCTTTTGGTTTCACAAAGAAAGAGATTACATCAGGGCATAAAGTTTCAGACAGAGGGGGAATCAATTTCGCGTCAGGAGGCAAACCATTTCGATTGAGGGAGGGAAAGAAGGGGCGAATCACAACGTTGTGAAGACTTCACTTTCCATGTCCGTTGTGAAGATTTCACATTCCGTGTTTTCCGTCACTCAGTGACGATTATTTTCGTGCGAAACAGAAATTGCGCAGCCCTGTGAGTTTAGGCAGAATCCATTCCTATTGAACACTGATCGCCAGTTCTAAATTTCTAGTCGCCAATGGGGACCTGGCAACAGGAAATATTGCGCCTTGATATATGGAACAATAACAATAAATAGTAAATACATAACAATAACAATAAAGAGTAAAAAACAATAAAAAGTCAGAAATTAATGTTTCAGCCTAACCTTTTTACGTGGGTCAAGTATCATCCACTCAGTATCCATTAGATCGTCCGGCTCTAATCATGTCAGATTTTAAAGAAACTGCAGGGGGCTTACGAACTGGTAGAGACTTTCCTCTTTTCGCGGAAAGAATCGTATCATTGAGTTGGCGTATATATTGGCTAAGTTTTAGTCCGGCGATGTAAGTTCAGCGGCGAAGAGCAGGAGCACGTCGAAGACCAACACTAACAAAAACACGCGGGATTTTGATGGGTTCGCTAGTCGATGCGACTGGGGTCTGAATTTCTGAACTTTTGTTGGGAACAAGATCTGTTTCGGTGGAAACATCAGACGTCTGAGTTGCCACAGATTTACAAAAGGTAGCCGCAACAGTAGCAAAGAGAACAGAAAGCGAGGCAGCAGAGATCTTCTCAACAACCATAAGCTCTCGGATACGTGAGTCAAATCGAAAGCGCCCTCACTTTTGCGTCCAAAAATCTCACAACTTGAAAATAAATAATAATAATAAAGTGTTACGCAATATTTCTAGAGAAACACAATGTTATGACTTCAAGTGAGCGACACACTGTTCATCATTTGTCTTCCCGACAGGTATATTTTGTTTCGGGCAAGTTTGGATTTCTTTCATTTTCCACCAAACAACTTATTAGTAAATGGAGGAAATAATTGACTTTATACCCTACCAATTCCTCTATAGGTGTGAATTCAATTATACGCAAGGAGTGTAAAAATCCACAACTGGACCAATAATCTAACCCGGATCTTCGACTTATATATCCATGTGTTAACCGATAGCTATTCAGTCCGTTCCCTGAACAAAGTGGTTAATGGATCAGCACAGTAGCCGGAGAACCGAATCTAGAATTTTTGTCACTCTGTATGTATATTACCGAATTCGCACTTATTTGTGGAATTGGTGTGATACAAAATCGGTTATTTTCTTCATTTATCAAAAATAATATAGAATTCAGCCGACAGAAGTGTTTTGTAATGCAGACACTGGATTGTTTAAGCACAACATGAATTGTGATGTAAACACTGTGGTCTCAGTGGCTGAGCACAGACATCAAGAGTGGAAGATTGTGTGGATGTTTAGGAAGTGGATCGGATAGCGTAGTGGTTAATATACTGACACGTTAGGCCGGAGACAAAGGTTCAATCTTTCGTCCTCTCGTGCAATTTAGTCTTTGCATAATTAAAACCATATTCAACATTACCCAATAGAACAGTACACAAAGTATGTGCTAATTTGCTCCACAAAACAAGTTTTTAAACTCATGTAGTATTCTGCTAGCCCTAGTTAAAGTTCTCTCTTCTTACAGCATCCATTACGGCTTAATTACCTAATTTAAGGATATTTATTTGCTTAAATATTATTAAAACACTCTTATCTACTCAATTGCTCAGAATCTCATATTCGGCGCAGATTAAGAATATGGGGGTTACTTTTTGAGAAATTTACGGCTTAAATCAGTGAATTCATAAAGAAAAACTGCTCTTTAAAAAACTTATTTATGAAGGCGGCCTGCATCTAACTCATACAGCAGTGAAAAATTAGTCAATTACCATAGTAGTCTACGTATATAATAACTAGAGACCGGATGTTTAGGCACTAAAAACCTGGAAAATAGGCAGGCAAATAGGCACTTAAAATTTAAAAAATAGGCAGTAAAATAGGCACTAAAATGTAACTCGAAATAATGAAGGTAAATACTCAATACCACTAAAAAATAGATTCAAGTCATAGGTAATGTTCAAAGAATATAGAAACATACTTGTTTGTTAAATAATATCTTCTTTTACTGTATATGCAAAAACGAGTCATGTTATGCATTGCACTTACTGGGTGAATCTGAAAGATGTGCACATACTTCGGAAGGTGATTCGTGACATGAAAAGAAGTGAAAGTGCTGTTGCATGTTGTGAGTCGTGTTCGAGTGACAGGGGTGCCAAATTGGAATCGAAATCGAAACCTGACAATTGGAACGGGACATAAAGGTGCGCACATACTTCAGATGATGATTTGTGAAATTCAAGAGGACTTTAATCTTCTTTTCATGTCACGAATCACCTCCTGAAGTATGTGAACATCTTTGAAGTTCATCCTGTATATATATTATAACGTACCACGAGCTTGTGTTTACCAACACATAATATAAGTAAATATGTGTGTATTATGTTACGTAAATTATATATTTTCCCAATGAAGGCTTATTTTGAAGAAAATGCATTGAATAGGCAATATTAGGCACTAAAGCAATTATTTAGGCAGTAAAGGTCGAAATAGGCAAAATAGGCAAAATAAAATTGGCTTAAATCGAAACTATAACCCCTCATATAAACTTTAAAACGTCATTTTTGATCATATCTTTAATACTAAAGAATAGGCATTTTGCCTAACATCCGGTCTCTAATAATAACGCATTAAATGATATATTTACTAATACAAGACAGATAAATTTACATTTTTGTATTAGTTATTATCACAAACATGTACTCACGACTTATTTAAATCCGTAGTACATAACTAGAAATATCTCGTAAGAGGTATAAACACTAAAATATTGTAGGATCAACAACGTACGAAATGCTGCTTAAAAGAATATTCATCTCCTGAATGCAAATGTATGTTCATTTACATTTAAGAGGCCTCATCCCGGCGAAATTAAAATACCGCTCATTTTACAGTAATCATGTGATATCTTCAAATAGATAAAAGATAATCGAAATATGGAACAAGAGCGCGCTAGACAATGTCATTTTACATGTAATACCGCTATCACGACTCATTTATTTGCTTTCGATTTCGAGCTATTTTGAAAATCGGCATTTATTTTCGCGTTTCTAAACGGCTGAAAACGGAAAGCCACTAGGTAACTTATGATAACGGTATCTCACGGAAAATAATATTGCCTAGGGCGCTCTTGTTCCACATTTCAATTATTTTTTATCTATTTGAAGATATCACATAATTACTGTAAAATTAGCGGTATTTTAATTTCGCCGGGATGAGGCCTCTTAAGACCAAAAATTATATTTTGCTAAGATTTGCACAATCGAGTTTATACTGGAAAATATTTTATTTTTACCTGAGAAGCATACAATAGTAAGATGGTTGATGTTGCTGGTTTTCAAATTTCAACAAAAACTCAGGAGAAAATTAGATAATCTGACATGGGGTATAAAAAATAAAAAATTAAAAACTGCATTCCGAACGTGTTTTTAAAATTATTTTTGGGTGAAGTAGTAATTATATGAGAACATCTTGTTTTGACTGTGGCCTACATAAGCCCGTGTCAGATTTAAAGAGTGTAACGAAGTCATGACACTAGTTTTCTCAAGTGTCCTTATAGGTCCTCTGGTATTATACAAAGAGAATACGGCAAGGAAAAAATGATAAGTTAGTTCTTATTTGAGTAGCCTAGTGACTGTAGTTTCTAACAAAATCTTAGTTTATGTGCATACCCATCATCACTACAGTCACTACCCCCCACCAGCTTGCCCTTTCTTATACCGGAATATATACAAATTCTGCTTGTAGTGACAACCTAGAAGAGGTTGGTGTTTTTTTTTTTTTTTTTTGAATAAATAATCGTTCTGTGTTAAATTTTGTTAAGCCCCACTGCGATTACTTTTATCATGGTAAACAAAAAAAAAAAAAAAAAAAAAAAAAACCTAAGCTAACCTAACTTAGCGTGTTATATAAATTGGTGGATATTAACAGAATTTATGCCATCATCTTTATGACATATCTGTTAGTAGGTATATTATTATTCTGCAAGCAACTACTTAACCATGAGCCAAAAAATCGAGAAGTATCAGGATTTATTTGAAGTACTAAAAGCAATGTAAAATAATTTTATATAGTGGTGTCCATATTCTTAATCTGCAAGCATATTTCTATCTGTAAAAACTGAACGTTTACATACCTATGCTGGATGGAAAGAGAGTAATCCGCGAAACAGTAACCCACGTATTTTATTTGTTGTAAACTTTCACAAATACCAACAACCTTAGTCTCAAACATGACAGCGAAACTATTGATTCGTCTGCCACCCTAAACATCTCGGTTACATTTAGATGAAGAAGACCATGCTAATACACCAAACCTAATATTAACAGAAATTAACGAAATTGTAACACAAAAAGAACGCTGCCTCCCCTCAACTAAACATAGGTCAATATCTCAATAGAACTAATTTAATTGCTTCTATCAACATTCGTATACTCACGTTATGAAATTCTTATATATTAGGGAACCCGGAAAATTTTACCTCGGTAAATCCTGTTAGAATCCCACGCCTAAAGTATGATATACTGAATCTATAGAGAAAAATATACTAAAAATTACAATGAATATTCTCATCTACTACTTTACCATAAATTAACATGTACAATGCTAAGCAATGATTATCCTTTGTACATTATATTCTTAAAATATTTCACAAGACTACTATTATGCAAATTGCTTGGAAGTTTGAATTACCACTCATAATATACTGAATTGAAAATCTAAGGTACCGATTTACTGTACGGATCCACATACTTGTAAAACTTACAGAACATATTTGTAATAAAATTTAAAAGACCAATGTGTAAATAATCGAAATTATTACCTGTGAGATGCGGATCTACTTAGAAATCCAATAATCAAAGCTTAACCTGTTAAGAACGGATTCGTTTATACGCTAGTCATTAACCACAGTATATAAATTGAAGTGAGGTAAAGTGAAGTAATTGAAGGCAATGTGCTTACTCACGAGGTGCAAGAAAAGAAGCGCCAGAGAGATAAGGGATTGATATATTTGTGATATTTACGTAAGGAATGTGTCATGATATTTTAGAACACCTATGTGTACGCAATGACAACATATCGGGATATTGCTATATTTTTGGAATTGGGGGACCAGAACTTTTTGCTTAAAATTCGTACTTCTTTCTCATATTTTCTGTGTTTTGATGGTTTAGGCTATGTTAGTTAGATTAGACTAGAACTTGGTAATTACCCGTAACATCAACTTATTTCTCGTGTACACGTTTTTTTTTTTTTTTTTTTTTTTAATACCTGATTTTGGTCCCAGCAGTTCCAAAATTATCCCCAGGATATTACCTGTAAGGGTCATAATCCAACACGTAGGCATTTTTATACTATACACTTGCAGCAAATTAGGGGGACATGTCCCCTCCAATCTTGGAAGTGGGGGACTGTCCCCCCTAAATAATTCGATTTGTAATGTGTCTTTTGGGGATAAATGTGATGATTTGTGTCCGATTACCACAAAGGAAAGTGAGATCAAATTGATATCCAACCAGAATAAGCCTCAAGTGTGCAATGTTGAAGAAACTCTGCTCCCCTGATCCTCCAGAGCATTGTTTTTCAACGTCATACATATTTTAAACATTGCAAAAAAAAAAAAAAAAAAAAAGTCTTATTCGTCCCACCTCCCAATACTGAAGACAGATTTGATCCGCTGATGCTATATACAGTGTTTCGCGCTCCCATCGTTTATGTGTATACCTACCGTCGCTGACGCGCCTGCCTTATTTGAAAAGCCAGCATTCGTGCTTTTTGCTAGTTACGTATCACAAATTGGCTAGTGTCTTCTGTACAATAGTTTTATTGGATACGTATACTGAAACCCAGAAAGTGAATCTGCGCCAAAGAATGAATATTTAAAATATAGAGAATAAATGTATTGGAAAAGAAGTATATATGCAATGAATTAATATATGGATCCGTACAATCTGCACCAAAAGTGGTAAATATTGTCTACACAAGTTATTGTAACTACCCATCAATACTAATGAGAATATTAATATTGATTTTATGCTACAAACAACGCGTATTATAAACGACAATGAGTAAAAACTAGTTACGGGAGATCAAAATTAGTTATGATTAAATACAATTTACCTTTGTTTCGTTGAAGCAGATCAGTAAGAAATTATTTTAATATGTAACCTACTACAATAAATCTTCAGACACCTGCAGACGACGCTAAATAATAAACAAAAAACGTTACATACGCCCGCAGAGTCGCAGCTGTTTTTGTTTGTGTTCTTCCTGGTTAGTGTTGCCAGCTGGAGACTTGAATGTACATTTTCGTTTTCGTGCTTGCTTCCTCATTTGCATAATCCTTGGAGTCATTGATTTATTATATTACTGTTACTGTATGTTATATTATATTTGATTTATAATATTACTTTTCCTTTAAATTCGATTTATTTTATCTTCATTCAAAATCAATATTTGTACATTCAATTCGAATGTTACTTCTTTCAGTGTGTATGGTTTAAGATAGGATGCATGATTTCATCGGGCGAGGACAATATTTCCGATAACTACATCTCCTTTGAGCGGTTTGTACACGGTAAAGAAAATTTGAATAAGATTCATGTTCAAGACTATTCAAGATTGTTTGAAGAAAATTATGTCAGCACTGACGTTAGTTTCTTTCAAGAGATTTCGTAGAAACTATTGAAGTTCAAGAGCCTTATTTAGTACCAGTCTTCGAAAAATTGTGGTGCGTTCGAAAAAAAGTTGTAAATATCAGTTATAACTGTGATGCATATTATCGTAAAGTAAAAACGACCCGCTCGGGAGAGTAATATTCCCGGAAGTACGTTTTCTCGCGCGCTATCCTAGTCAGTTGTGTTAAGTTGGTCACAAAATCTATATCATTTAGTACAAGGGGAACAAAACGAGCCTTATATCATGGAGTACAAGGGCAACAAAACAAGCCCTGTGGGGCTTCTAACCCGTTCCTACTACTACTACTACTACTTATCTGCACAAAAGTAAGTAAATCACATTTTTGAGTATTATTTTCGTTTTATTTTAATTTAAAAAGTGTTATAAAAATGTAAAAAAAAAAATGTTTTAAAAAAACTTTTGGCCGGGTTTGAACTCAAGCCAAAAGAGGTTTTCGTTACTAGCATATAGCGCTAGCCCACTTTTTTAAATAGTATTTATTGAACAATGACATAATAGTTACAATAATAACAATTAGAAAAATGCAACTAATAACAAGAAATACAAAAAATAAACATATACCAGTAGTTAAAGCAAAAAAAAAAAAAAAAAAAACTTTAATAGATCGCCTGATAATACTGAGCAAACCAGCGATGACGTTGGGGAACAGGTATACGCAAAAGAGAATAAGATAACCAAGAAATGTATAAATCCGGGGAGAAATCCGTAGAAAGATGAAGAAAAAGATCAGCCGTTGTAATTGTAACCACACAACAAAATTATGTTTAACTGGAGGGAAGAAAACAAAATCGGGGCGCAAAATCATATTGTCACAAGTTATATATTCGGTACCAGTGCGAAGCATTCTGGCAAGAATCTGAGTATATTTTTGCCAAAGAGGGTGTATCCGAGTACATGTATGAAGACGATGTGAGAGGGTGTCGGTTTGTCCACAAATATGACAGATGGAAGCAGAAGAAATGCCCATGTTATAAGCTCATGCATTCGTTAAAAATAAGTTATGCACCAATAAATACCAAAGCGAACGTAAGGGGGAAGATAAAACTGGGGAACCAATGTTACGCCAAATTTGAGGCCAGTTATTTTTAGGAAATTTACGTACTATAAGCGGAACGCAAGAGGGAGAAGCATAATATTGATATAATTGTGAAACGGTCATATCTTCAAGCCGAGCCCGTGCGATAAGGCCATATGCAATATCGAGAACTGCCGTTTTTAAATAAAGATAGGTCGGTGACCAGCCATGAACGGAGACAGTAGCAGTAAGCGTCACGTGACTCAGGCAGCGCATGATGTATTGTGGCGAAAAGGAATTGCTAAAAACACAAAGCAATTTACAGGTTCTATGAAGAAAAAGACATCTGGCCTGTAAAGCAATGTCCTTGATACCAAGGCCTCCAACAGAAGGTCGACTGCAAACTACCTTGCGATTTACCCGAAGAGTATGTTGATACCAAAGAAAATATAACATATGTTTGTTTACTTTGTTAAGAATAGCAACCGAGGGCGGGAAAATTTGCATAATAAAATATAAAAGATTAAGAGCATAAACCTGAATAAAAGTGGCACGTTCAAAAAGGGTAAGATTTCTTCTTTTATGTTGATAGAATAAAGTAACCAACTTAGAAACAACAAGATTATAATTTACCGAGATGGTATGTTTAACGGATGGATACCAGGTAATACCAAGAATTTTATGACAAGAAACAGATGTGAAGGGGGAAACCAAGGACGTATGTGCTTGTTCGGAAAGGCATAACAATTTAGTTTTATCAACATTGAGGGTCGCACCTGATGCTTGACTAAATAAGTGCAAATTATATTGAATCGCATCAAGGTCACTTTGAGAATGAAAAAAGAAGCTAAAATCATCAACGTACGTTTGTAGTTTGAGAACCGCCTTATTAAGACATATGCCATCAATTTCACGATAAATTTTACTAATAAAGGGCATAACTGCAATGCTGTACAAAAGGGTGGACAAAAGACACCCCTGAATATGACCACGTTCAAGCGGAAATGAAGAAGTAAGCGCTCCATTAAGTTTCAATTGTGCCGTACGATCTCGATAAAGAGCACGGAGCATATTAAAATAACTGGTGCCCAAATGTAATGCATCCAAAACACGAAAAAGATAGTCATGATCAATTTTATCAAAGGCCTGGGAAAAGTCAGTACTTAAGATTGCTGTGGCGAGAGTGGGATAACGCTCAAAAAAAGCGATGGTGTCACGAATATTTGCTAGCGCCAAATATAAGGGGTGTTGGACATCATGACCAAATTGGGCAAAATGTAAAATATTTGGGAGGAAATTACGTATACGAGAAGCAAGAACCTTGGTTAAAAGTTTATAATCACAGCAAGTAAGACTAATAGGTCGGTACTGAGTGACACAAGGGGACTGAGACTGCTTCGGAAGTAAAACTATAATACTATGCATAAGAGAGGTCCCTAAACGTAAGTTGACACGAAAATCATTAAAAAGTTCGGTAAAAAAAGGAATAAAAATATCAGCAAAAGTTTGATAAAATTCATAAGGAAATCCATCCACACCACTAGATTTATGTTTTGGCGTGGTCATTATAACATACTTGATTTCATTTTCAGTAAAAGGGGCATTCAAAACATCTTGAGCTGCAGTTTCTAAGGGCGTCAACTCAGAAAACAAATCATCACGGCACGGAGAAGAAGGATGTCGGCTATAAAGACGGGTATAATAACGGGTAAAACAAGGAGCAACATTGGTTCCCAACCATAAACGACCCTCCTCATCTTGGATCTTACCGATTAGCCGTTGCTTGCCCCGACGTCTTTCAGCAGTCACTTGAACCAGACCGGAAGATTCAGTGTGCTGACTCGAAATAATTTTACTCCTCACACTAATACCGGATAACTTGGTACAATGTAATGATAAAAGGAAAGCTTTCACCTGTTTAATTTGTGATAAAACAGGAGCCCCTTGTTGATAAGCAAGATGGTACTCATGCAAAAGTCGGTAAAATAATTATACTGCTCATGAAAGGTTTTACTTCGCTCACGACAATAGTCTCGACAGAGACGTTTAAGGCTACGTTTACCCCGAGAGTCCCACCACTGCATAATGTTACGTTTACGTAAGGATTGCTTACTTATTTCATTCCATTTGTGTCGAAGAAGTGCTTGAAAGGATGGATCAGACAATGTACTAGTATTAAGATGCCAAAAAAAAAAAAAAAAAAGATTTTCGTAGATATTGTGCTACAGGTAAACTAACAGTTAAAAGAACAGAATGATGATCAGAAAAACAGACTGGGACCAGTTCTATGCTCTGAACATAAGGAAGCAAGGAGGCAGAGATGAAAAAAGCATCGATGCGAGATGCTCCTTGAGAATGAACATACGTATAACCCGGGTCGTGAGGGTGAAAATGACGCCAAACATCCACGAGACCAAATTGATTAAGAACATGAAGCAAATTTGTGGAAGGGGCACGGTTCTGTAAGGAATCTTGAGAGCCGGGAACTTCATTGTGATCGCCTCCCCAAAGAATAGATCGAGTACCAGCATGCAATGCAGTAGCAACGTCATCGCTGAAAAAAATATTGCATTGAATACGGTTTTGCGAGCCAGAAGGACTATAGGAATTACAAAAATGTATAGTTTCCAAATTGCCAGTAATAATGCGACCATCAGGATAATTATAAACCTGATCGAGTTGTAAATCACTGCGATAAATAAGTGCAGTACCTGTACCTGCTACAGTTTCATTACTAATAAAAGTATAATTATATAAACCGTGTAAATTAGTAATTTTAACCTCTTGGGCAAACAAAATATCAATCATTCTAGTATTAAGAAAGGCAGCAACTGCATCTTGTTTCGTAGCGGAAGAAAGTCCGTTAAAGTTTATAGTACCAATCCTAACACCATACATAATATGGAAAATAGAAAAGTAAAAATGTAAAACACAGGGGAGTAATATACAAAATTCAAAGCGTATGCACGAAGCAGAAAAAGTACCACACCGCAAAAATTTAAACCCCCCAAAAATTAAGATGGCGTTTCAGCATTTTGGTTGGACGAATAGGAAGATTCATTAGACACAGTTGGCACTTGTGGTTGCGAAAGTTGTTGAGATCGCGTGCGGAGAACAATACTAGGTTCATCAGACAGAGATGAGTCAAGAACTTTTTGAACTTTAGGAGCTTTACTATCAAGGAGAGGGCGTTTCTTTTTCTTCGAATTATCCAAAGGTACCATCTCAACATTCATCACACTAGGCAAATTTGCGCTGGGAATAACAGAAACACTAGGAGAGGTAACAATTTCCGGATTAGATACTGCAGCGTGTTGTTCATGTACTGAGTGGTCACTTGAAAAGTTCACTGAGGGCGTTGAAAGAGACGAGTCCACTACTAATGACATCACAGTAGCAGCCTCTAAAGTATCATCCGAACTTACCTGATTCAATCCAGAAGAAATAGAAGGTAGTATCACACCTGTGCTGGAAACATCAGCAGGCGAAATAGTTACAGAAGATTTCTCTAAAGAAGGAGCTCCAGGGGTTTTAAGAGAGGGATGGTTCTTCTCCACATCACCATCAGCACTAGTAGTCTTGATTAGGGAAAAAGTAGAAAGTACAGGAAAACACTAAAGTTAGTAACATCTGGAACAGCTTTAAGTAGCACTGGAGGCGGAGCCAAGCGTGAATTTGACTCGGGAGGTAGTCGAGAACCTCCAGAAACCGGAACAGTCACAGGAGCACGTTTAGGCAGTCGTTTATCACATTGAGAAATCAAATGCTGATCACTATCACATCGCGCACAAGTTTTAATTTGTCCAGGATATGTCACCCACAAACGAAGACCATGAACTGTGACATATGACGGAATGTTCTTTTTGAGGACGATCTTAAGTAATTTCCGCCCCGTACGCACCGGGTAAAAATGTCCAGTAGAATAGAGTTCATCGGTAAGACTTAGAATTTCCCCATAGGAAAGAAAAACTTGTTTAAGGTGTAAATCGGAAAGTTCCATTGGAACCGCATGAATGCGGACCAATTTAATCAAATATGATGCCGAATCAATAGGTAGGTTATACGAACCTACCGCATCAGAATACTTAACAGTATCTGTAAATACATTTAAAATGCGTTCACAATCTTCCTGAGTTTTTAATTTAATATATAATATTAATAGCTTACGTGGAAAATCCATTTCTATGCTGAGTACAGTTTCCAAGGGTAACCCAAAGGTATCCCTAATCCACTCATGTAAAATAATAGAAGTCGGCATAGTTACAACACTTTGAAAACTGATACGAAGTGTATTGAGGCGAATCGTGTTCATATCGAACTTGTCAGAAAACTGAATTCCAAAAATAAACAAAAAAAAAAAAAAAAATACTATGTGATAATATGAAGAACAGGTGAAAAATACTATTAAATTCAGTCAAATAACACACACACACAAAAGAGGAATCGACACACTACACTAGCAGTATTAGTTGCTCGAAAGAAAACCGCCCACTCGGCCACGAGTACCGACAAAAACAAGCGTCTGAATTCTGCTATTTGAATGCAACGTGGCAAGACATAACGCCAACCAATCAGAACTGTGTTTTTCGTTCCTAGTTCCGGGAGCATTACTCTCCTGAGCTAGTCCTAAGTAAAACACAGATTTTGTGTTGCATTTATTTAACAGTTACGGAATGAGGCCTCGAGAAGTCTCCAAGGTAAGGAACTGTTTCAATTATGCGTTTTCCATATGCTAAAAGAGATTTTTTTTTTTTAATCTGCTTGTCTTATTCTACAGCAACTAACACTGTTGTTCCAAGAGAAAACGCTGTATTGGAAATTGGGAAAAATGCGAAGAACGCTTCTCAACTTGCTTCTGATGAATGAATGAATGCTTCTGATTTGTGATGTGCAATGTTACATCACAGAGATTTTTGACTCCAGAAACAAAAAGAAATAAATATACGAGGTAGACGCGGGGTGTTCAATAAAAAGAAAAGGACATTTTCAAGGATTTAATTGCATTATTACTGAAACTAGTCGAAGAACATTCTGTACGATTATTTTGTTTTGGGTTCGATTCACAGTAAACTCCGTCACTATTAGCCTCCAAGAGACGCGGAAGATATTAAATCATTAAGAAACCAAAAACATTTTTCGGAGGAATAATTTTAACATGGATTTCACTTATCTTCTTGACTACGTCTATAATAATAATAATAATAATAATAATAATAATAATAATAATAATAATAATAATAATAATAATAATAATAATAATAATTAATAATAATAATAATAATAATAATAATAATAATAATAATCACTTTATTGCAAAATGTTGTAATATTAATCGTAAGTGAAATTACAAATGTCTTCTTAAGATCTATTTTGTTCACAATTATTAATTTTTGAGAAATGAGAGACAAATGTTTTTAAATAAACTTTCTATTACTCCTTTGTTTAGTTTCTTAAAAGTTTCAATTTTGGGTTGTATTTTAAGAGACAAACCTGTTGGGAGGGGGCAGAAATTTGTTTTGATGGTAGGCTTAAATTTGTTCTGCGACTATACTCCTAAATAAATGTGATTTTACTATATTAAATCTAAAAGCCAATATAACTCCCAACTATGCAAATAATTTATGAGAAATGAGATAAATTCTGTAAATTTTCTGGTTGAATTTGAATAGCTTTTCTTCATGAATACACAAATTTAACGATAAAAATTCGAATTTATGAACCCAGCAAGAATTATATATTACAAAATTACCTTAATATTGTTCTAAATTAAGATTCTAGAACTCTTCAGAGATCTCTTGGGAAATTGTCCCTGACAGGAAACTTATTAAAAATAGATAGAAGATCAATTTCTAAACACAAGAAAAGATAAACAGAAATCAGTAAACCAAATCCATCTATCTATGTATAGAAATAAACATGAAAGTGACTATGTTTTTGATACAATACCTCTTGAACCACTCGAGCAATCTCGATCAATTTTCAGCATAGATGAGGTTTGAGCCTCGGATGTTTTTTTTTTTTTTTATCATTTCACTTTGACGGTGCAACTTAGAAAAGAAAGGGGGAGATATATAAAAATGATCGAAAATGATCGATATAAGTGTCGAATCCATAGTTATCTGGGTCACTGAGATAAACAGTCATACTTCTGATGCCGTTTAAATTCAAATTCAGTCTCGTAACTTAGGGGAGGGAGGGACAGGGGAGATATATAGAACTGATCGAAAATGACCAATATTAGTGATTAATTTATAGTTTTCGAGATCGCTGAGACGAACAGTGACACTTCCGATGCCACTTAAATTCAAATTCAGCCTCCATTAGTATTCCTAATGGGGGATAGTGACATGTAAAAATAATTTAAAACGACCAATATTGTCGAATTCATAGTTTTTGGGGTCCCTAAGATGACCCGGTGACAGTTTTGGTAAACTTTATGTCCAAACTGAAACGTATTCTCCCTGCGCGAAGAAGGAGCATTTTGCTAGTAATATATGAACGAATAAAATTAAAATTAATATAAGACTACAATCGGGTATTGCTACACAGATACACTTTCCGAGATGAGACATCTGTTTCATATTTTTCGAGATGAGAGATCTTTAGTCTTGTTTCCTATGCAACCGTAAATACAAGAGCTACATTTTTAACTTCTGTTAAGTCACCAAAGGAGAACCATGTGATATGACGAAACGGGGATAGAGTAAAGCTATTCATTTGATGTCCCCCATCCTCCACGCAGATAGATAGATTCTGCTGTACAATCATTATAAAGCAGCAAACGTGAAAACATATCGAGTGGAATCGAAGCGCCCGCCACGTGTGAAGTGCGTTGTGTAATCCAAATTATGTAGGCGGCTGTTGACTTCCCTTAAGTTCCAAGATCAGAAATCATAATCTTCCTTACAATTACTGTTGGAGTATTTTACAATTACTTATCGTCTCTTCGAGTACAGAATAATATCCCTTCAGTACTACATAGGCTTGTAGTATTGGACCTCTACCCCAAAAGCTTGGACCTCTTCTATTAAAAAAAATTGGGTGCGTATCTGGAAAACTTCAAAATATATCTGAAGGAGCTTGAGGTGAAGTTTGAAAAATTCAGGTTGAAGTGAGAACGTACTGCTATTATCATCAGTAATTATTAGTAAATAAATACAACTATAAGTCATCTGAAGCGGCTTGCGTTGAATTGAATAATATAAATAAATAAATGAACATATGTCTGAGTTACGTAGTGTGTCGATTAATTATTGTGAACTAGAAATATGATTTTACCTTGTTTTATGTACGAATCACAAAAGTTGAACACTTTTAGTCATATCACATTATCACCGCTCGAAAGGGAACTGAGAGAAAGAGAGAGAGAGAGAGAGACAGAGAGTACTTCCATATCCATCTCATCCCCTAGCATTGATTAAGAAGTATAAGAACATGGAAATTTCCAATTCTTGATCAACGTTGAAATTTACATTTTTGCAGTTTAGAAAACTCGTTTTTATTTTTTTTAGTCTGACTTACATATTACATAGACATATTTTCAGAAGATTTGTCTACATTAAACTTGTCTAAAATAGGTAATTCTACAAATTCAAATCAATAGGTCTCGCGTGGGACAGATGCGTCATTTGGAAAGCTAGTCTCCTCGATTTTGAATAGTACATATATGTTAATCATAGCGTAGTCGCTAACGCTCTGGCCTTCGGTGCGAGCTGTCCCGGGTTCGATTCCCGGTGGAGCCACTCGGTCGAAAAAGTGTAAAACGCTTTTTCAGGCCAGCCACCCTGAATGAGGTTTTCCTGGGTTTCCCTCATTCATACCATTCAAATGCCGGGGTCCCAGTCCGCTTCCTTCCTTCCCCAATCCTTTCTTCTTTCCCTTTCCTCGGATAGTATGCTCGCCGAGGGACGTCATCTCTCAAAACGTGACGGGCTAAATGGCCTTAGACGCCAAAAGCCCAGAAATCTAAATCCTAATCCTAATCCTATATGTTAATCAATTTTATAATGATATACTAATAAGAAAAGAGTGAAGCTCTTATATCGGTGAACTTTGTCGAAAGCAAAATCTAAAATGATGCTGCTGAAGAGGTTTTTTTATGCCAAGTGGCTACGTAATGCATTTCGTGCACGTGGTCCCGTGTTCGATTCTGGGTTGTGTGATTGTGCTGGATAAAAATAATTCCGAGTAGTATCTCTCGTCTCAATCCCGAAAAGAAACAATCAAATAACCCTAGTCTCTAGAAAAAAAAATTGTCGAAGCAGGTGATTCTTATCAGAAACTTATTATAACTCCGGGTAGTAGCTCCCGTCTCATTACGGGAAAGAAACATTAAACTTCAATCAAATAACCCTAGTCTCTAAAAAATATATTGTCGAAGCACGTGATTGTTATCAGAAACTTATTATGTCTCCGTGTAGTAGCTCCCGTCTCATACAGTCTCATTACGGGAAAGAAATATTAAACTTCAATCAACTAACCCTAGTCTCTAGAAAATATATTGTCGAAGCAGGTGATTGTTATCAGAAACTTATTATAACTCCGGGTAGTAGCTTCCGTCTCATTACGGGAAAGAAACATTAAACTCCAATCAAATAATCCTAGTCTCTAAAAAATATATTGTCGAAGCACGTGATTGTTATCAGAAACTTATTATGTCTCCGTGTAGTAGCTCCCGTCTCATACAGTCTCATTACGGGAAAGAAATATTAAACTTCAATCAACTAACCCTAGTCTCTAGAAAATATATTGTCGAAGCAGGTGATTGTTATCAGAAACTTATTATAACTCCGGGTAGTAGCTTCCGTCTCATTACGGGAAAGAAACATTAAACTTCAATCAACTAACCCTAGTCTCTAAAAAATATATTGTCGAAGCAGGTGATTGTTATCAGAAACTTATTATAACTCCGGGTAGTAGCTTCCGTCTCATTACGGGAAAGAAACATTAAACTCCAATCAAATAATCCTAGTCTCTAAAAAATATATTGTCGAAGCACGTGATTGTTATCAGATTATTATGTCTCCGTGTAGTAGCTCCCGTCTCATACAGTCTCATTACGGGAAAGAAATGTTAAACTTCAATCAACTAACCCTAGTCTCTAGAAAATATATTGTCGAAGCAGGTGATTGTTATCAGAAACTTATTATAACTCCGGGTAGTAGCTTCCGTCTCATTACGGGAAAGAAACATTAAACTTCAATCAAATAACCCTAGTCTCTAAAAAATATATTGTCGAAGCACGTGATTGTTATCAGAAACTTATTATGTCTCCGTGTAGTAGCTCCCGTCTCATACAGTCTCATTACGGGAAAGAAATATTAAACTTCAATCAACTAACCCTAGTCTCTAGAAAATATATTGTCGAAGCAGGTGATTGTTATCAGAAACTTATTATAACTCCGGGTAGTAGCTTCCGTCTCATTACGGGAAAGAAACATTAAACTCCAATCAAATAATCCTAGTCTCTAAAAAATATATTGTCGAAGCACGTGATTGTTATCAGAAATTTATTATATCTCCGTGTAGTAGCTCCCGTCTCATACAGTCTCATTACGGGAAAGAAATATTAAACTTCAATCAACTAACCCTAGTCTCTAGAAAATATATTGTCGAAGCAGGTGATTGTTATCAGAAACTTATTATAACTCCGGGTAGTAGCTTCCGTCTCATTACGGGAAAGAAACATTAAACTCCAATCAAATAATCCTAGTCTCTAAAAAATATATTGTCGAAGCACGTGATTGTTATCAGAAATTTATTATATCTCCGTGTAGTAGCTCCCGTCTCATACAGTCTCATTACGGGAAAGAAATATTAAACTTCAATCAACTAACCCTAGTCTCTAGAAAATATATTGTCGAAGCAGGTGATTGTTATCAGAAACTTATTATAACTCCGGGTAGTAGCTTCCGTCTCATTACGGGAAAGAAACATTAAACTTCAATCAAATAACCCTAGTCTCTAAAAAATATATTGTCGAAGCACGTGATTGTTATCAGAAACTTATTATGTCTCCGTGTAGTAGCTCCCGTCTCATACAGTCTCATTACGGGAAAGAAATATTAAACTTCAATCAACTAACCCTAGTCTCTAGAAAATATATTGTCGAAGCAGGTGATTGTTATCAGAAACTTATTATAACTCCGGGTAGTAGCTTCCGTCTCATTACGGGAAAGAAACATTAAACTTCAATCAAATAACCCTAGTCTCTAAAAAATATATTGTCGAAGCACGTGATTGTTATCAGAAACTTATTATGTCTCCGTGTAGTAGCTCCCGTCTCATACAGTCTCATTACGGGAAAGAAATATTAAACTTCAATCAACTAACCCTAGTCTCTAGAAAATATATTGTCGAAGCAGGTGATTGTTATCAGAAACTTATTATAACTCCGGGTAGTAGCTTCCGTCTCATTACGGGAAAGAAACATTAAACTCCAATCAAATAATCCTAGTCTCTAAAAAATATATTGTCGAAGCACGTGATTGTTATCAGATTATTATGTCTCCGTGTAGTAGCTCCCGTCTCATACAGTCTCATTACGGGAAAGAAATGTTAAACTTCAATCAACTAACCCTAGTCTCTAGAAAATATATTGTCGAAGCAGGTGATTGTTATCAGAAACTTATTATAACTCCGGGTAGTAGCTTCCGTCTCATTACGGGAAAGAAACATTAAACTTCAATCAAATAACCCTAGTCTCTAAAAAATATATTGTCGAAGCAGGTGATTGTTATCAGAAACTTATTATGTCTCCGTGTAGTAGCTCCCGTCTCATACAGTCTCATTACGGGAAAGAAATATTAAACTTCAATCAACTAACCCTAGTCTCTAGAAAATATATTGTCGAAGCAGGTGATTGTTATCAGAAACTTATTATAACTCCGGGTAGTAGCTTCCGTCTCATTACGGGAAAGAAACATTAAACTCCAATCAAATAATCCTAGTCTCTAAAAAATATATTGTCGAAGCACGTGATTGTTATCAGAAATTTATTATATCTCCGTGTAGTAGCTCCCGTCTCATACAGTCTCATTACGGGAAAGAAATATTAAACTTCAATCAACTAACCCTAGTCTCTAGAAAATATATTGTCGAAGCAGGTGATTGTTATCAGAAACTTATTATAACTCCGGGTAGTAGCTTCCGTCTCATTACGGGAAAGAAACATTAAACTCCAATCAAATAATCCTAGTCTCTAAAAAATATATTGTCGAAGCACGTGATTGTTATCAGAAATTTATTATATCTCCGTGTAGTAGCTCCCGTCTCATACAGTCTCATTACGGGAAAGAAATATTAAACTTCAATCAACTAACCCTAGTCTCTAGAAAATATATTGTCGAAGCAGGTGATTGTTATCAGAAACTTATTATAACTCCGGGTAGTAGCTTCCGTCTCATTACGGGAAAGAAACATTAAACTTCAATCAAATAACCCTAGTCTCTAAAAAATATATTGTCGAAGCACGTGATTGTTATCAGAAACTTATTATGTCTCCGTGTAGTAGCTCCCGTCTCATACAGTCTCATTACGGGAAAGAAATATTAAACTTCAATCAACTAACCCTAGTCTCTAGAAAATATATTGTCGAAGCAGGTGATTGTTATCAGAAACTTATTATAACTCCGGGTAGTAGCTTCCGTCTCATTACGGGAAAGAAACATTAAACTTCAATCAAATAACCCTAGTCTCTAAAAAATATATTGTCGAAGCACGTGATTGTTATCAGAAACTTATTATGTCTCCGTGTAGTAGCTCCCGTCTCATACAGTCTCATTACGGGAAAGAAATATTAAACTTCAATCAACTAACCCTAGTCTCTAGAAAATATATTGTCGAAGCAGGTGATTGTTATCAGAAACTTATTATAACTCCGGGTAGTAGCTTCCGTCTCATTACGGGAAAGAAACATTAAACTCCAATCAAATAATCCTAGTCTCTAAAAAATATATTGTCGAAGCACGTGATTGTTATCAGAAATTTATTATATCTCCGTGTAGTAGCTCCCGTCTCATACAGTCTCATTACGGGAAAGAAATATTAAACTTCAATCAACTAACCCTAGTCTCTAGAAAATATATTGTCGAAGCAGGTGATTGTTATCAGAAACTTATTATAACTCCGGGTAGTAGCTTCCGTCTCATTACGGGAAAGAAACATTAAACTTCAATCAAATAACCCTAGTCTCTAAAAAATATATTGTCGAAGCACGTGATTGTTATCAGAAACTTATTATGTCTCCGTGTAGTAGCTCCCGTCTCATACAGTCTCATTACGGGAAAGAAATATTAAACTTCAATCAACTAACCCTAGTCTCTAGAAAATATATTGTCGAAGCAGGTGATTGTTATCAGAAACTTATTATAACTCCGGGTAGTAGCTTCCGTCTCATTACGGGAAAGAAACATTAAACTCCAATCAAATAATCCTAGTCTATAAAAAATATATTGTCGAAGCACGTGATTGTTATCAGAAATTTATTATATCTCCGTGTAGTAGCTCCCGTCTCATACAGTCTCATTACGGGAAAGAAATATTAAACTTCAATCAACTAACCCTAGTCTCTAGAAAATATATTGTCGAAGCAGGTGATTGTTATCAGAAACTTATTATAACTCCGGGTAGTAGCTTCCGTCTCATTACGGGAAAGAAACATTAAACTCCAATCAAATAATCCTAGTCTCTAAAAATATATTGTCGAAGCACGTGATTGTTATCAGAAATTTATTATATCTCCGTGTAGTAGCTCCCGTCTCATACAGTCTCATTACGGGAAAGAAATATTAAACTTCAATCAACTAACCCTAGTCTCTAGAAAATATATTGTCGAAGCAGGTGATTGTTATCAGAAACTTATTATAACTCCGGGTAGTAGCTTCCGTCTCATTACGGGAAAGAAACATTAAACTCCAATCAAATAATCCTAGTCTCTAAAAAATATATTGTCGAAGCACGTGATTGTTATCAGAAATTTATTATATCTCCGTGTAGTAGCTCCCGTCTCATACAGTCTCATTATGGGAAAGAAATATTAAACTTCAATCAACTAACCCTAGTCTCTAGAAAATATATTGTCGAAGCAGGTGATTGTTATCAGAAACTTATTATAACTCCGGGTAGTAGCTTCCGTCTCATTACGGGAAAGAAACATTAAACTCCAATCAAATAATCCTAGTCTCTAAAAAATATATTGTCGAAGCACGTGATTGTTATCAGAAATTTATTATATCTCCGTGTAGTAGCTCCCGTCTCATACAGTCTCATTACGGGAAAGAAATATTAAACTTCAATCAACTAACCCTAGTCTCTAGAAAATATATTGTCGAAGCAGGTGATTGTTATCAGAAACTTATTATAACTCCGGGTAGTAGCTTCCGTCTCATTACGGGAAAGAAACATTAAACTCCAATCAAATAATCCTAGTCTCTAAAAAATATATTGTCGAAGCACGTGATTGTTATCAGAAATTTATTATATCTCCGTGTAGTAGCTCCCGTCTCATACAGTCTCATTACGGGAAAGAAACATTAAACTTCAATCAAATAACCCTAGTCTCTAAAAAATATATTGTCGAAGCAGGTGATTGTTATCAGAAACTTATTATAACTCCGGGTAGTAGCTTCCGTCTCATTACGGGAAAGAAACATTAAACTCCAATCAAATAATCCTAGTCTCTAAAAAATATATTGTCGAAGCACGTGATTGTTATCAGAAATTTATTATATCTCCGTGTAGTAGCTCCCGTCTCATACAGTCTCATTACGGGAAAGAAATATTAAACTTCAATCAACTAACCCTAGTCTCTAGAAAATATATTGTCGAAGCAGGTGATTGTTATCAGAAACTTATTATAACTCCGGGTAGTAGCTTCCGTCTCATTACGGGAAAGAAACATTAAACTCCAATCAAATAATCCTAGTCTCTAAAAAATATATTGTCGAAGCACGTGATTGTTATCAGAAACTTATTATGTCTCCGTGTAGTAGCTCCTGTCTCATACAGTCTCATTACGGGAAAGAAATATTAAACTTCAATCAACTAACCCTAGTCTCTAGAAAATATATTGTCGAAGCAGGTGATTGTTATCAGAAACTTATTATAACTCCGGGTAGTAGCTTCCGTCTCATTACGGGAAAGAAACATTAAACTTCAATCAAATAACCCTAGTCTCTAAAAAATATATTGTCGAAGCACGTGATTGTTATCAGAAATTTATTATATCTCCGTGTAGTAGCTCCCGTCTCATACAGTCTCATTACGGGAAAGAAATATTAAACTTCAATCAACTAACCCTAGTCTCTAGAAAATATATTGTCGAAGCAGGTGATTGTTATCAGAAACTTATTATAACTCCGGGTAGTAGCTTCCGTCTCATTACGGGAAAGAAACATTAAACTCCAATCAAATAATCCTAGTCTCTAAAAAATATATTGTCGAAGCACGTGATTGTTATCAGAAATTTATTATATCTCCGTGTAGTAGCTCCCGTCTCATACAGTCTCATTACGGGAAAGAAATATTAAACTTCAATCAACTAACCCTAGTCTCTAGAAAATATATTGTCGAAGCAGGTGATTGTTATCAGAAACTTATTATAACTCCGGGTAGTAGCTTCCGTCTCATTACGGGAAAGAAACATTAAACTCCAATCAAATAATCCTAGTCTCTAAAAAATATATTGTCGAAGCACGTGATTGTTATCAGAAATTTATTATATCTCCGTGTAGTAGCTCCCGTCTCATACAGTCTCATTACGGGAAAGAAATATTAAACTTCAATCAACTAACCCTAGTCTCTAGAAAATATATTGTCGAAGCAGGTGATTGTTATCAGAAACTTATTATAACTCCGGGTAGTAGCTTCCGTCTCATTACGGGAAAGAAACATTAAACTCCAATCAAATAATCCTAGTCTCTAAAAAATATATTGTCGAAGCACGTGATTGTTATCAGAAATTTATTATATCTCCGTGTAGTAGCTCCCGTCTCATACAGTCTCATTACGGGAAAGAAATATTAAACTTCAATCAACTAACCCTAGTCTCTAGAAAATATATTGTCGAAGCAGGTGATTGTTATCAGAAACTTATTATAACTCCGGGTAGTAGCTTCCGTCTCATTACGGGAAAGAAACATTAAACTCCAATCAAATAATCCTAGTCTCTAAAAAATATATTGTCGAAGCACGTGATTGTTATCAGAAATTTATTATATCTCCGTGTAGTAGCTCCCGTCTCATACAGTCTCATTACGGGAAAGAAATATTAAACTTCAATCAACTAACCCTAGTCTCTAGAAAATATATTGTCGAAGCAGGTGATTGTTATCAGAAACTTATTATAACTCCGGGTAGTAGCTTCCGTCTCATTACGGGAAAGAAACATTAAACTCCAATCAAATAATCCTAGTCTCTAAAAAATATATTGTCGAAGCACGTGATTGTTATCAGAAATTTATTATATCTCCGTGTAGTAGCTCCCGTCTCATACAGTCTCATTACGGGAAAGAAATATTAAACTTCAATCAACTAACCCTAGTCTCTAGAAAATATATTGTCGAAGCAGGTGATTGTTATCAGAAACTTATTATAACTCCGAGTAGTAGCTCCCGTCTCATATCGTCTTATTACGGGAAAGAAACATTAAACTTCATTCAAATAACCCTAGTCTCTAGTAAACGTGTCGTCGAACGAGATGGTTGTTATCAGAAACTTATCGCCATTATTCTATTTTTTTTAAAAAAATTGAAAGTTTATAAATAAATTCAATTTAATTACTTACCTTCCCTTCATTTCGCAGTAACAACTTCAGATAATCACATATCACACGACGTCGTTCGTACAAGCTTTTGCAGCAGATCTTTCATTTTCTTTTCTACCAGAGGAACACTTTTTTTGTAATGGCATAGTGTTATCACTTACGTGGCATACTTTTATATTTTAACATTATATAAAAATAATGTGTTTTAAAGAGTTATTCATGTTTATAACCTGTTGAAATTGTGCTTACTTGAAGTAACTTCTAAATCAAGTATTACGTTTGTAATATAGTTATTACATGCCTTATATGTTGTATTTACTGCATTTAGAATAGATAATATCTCGACCTCTAATCTCGGCACTTGCTTCACGCAACCACTTCATCTTCAGGTTGTCCGTTATTATCAATTTCAGCGGTGAAAGATACATGGTTTGGAAAAACATAATTTTGATTTAAAAAATAACTTTCCGTGCTTTACACCAGATACTAAACTTACTACAAAAGTTTCACAAGAAACAAAACTTTCATTACAAGATGGATCGAGGATGTTCAATGTTTATTACGAGAAAAAGTCTCTGTACTTCTTAAGAATTTACTAAAATAAAACAAATAGTATTAGACTTACTTTTTTTATATTCTTCAATTTTACACGTAATAATTTTTAATGCATAAAAAGTTGCTATTTTTTTTTTGTCTTAGGTCAATATTCGATTTCTGGTTAACACGGAATTTTTATCGATGTAATCAGGAATGCTTCCCAAAGGTAAAATAGGTTTCACATATTCTGAAAACATATTTAAATAACTTCTCCGAAGGCGTAGTTTATTCCAAAAGTTTAGCTGATAATGGGCATAAATAATGAAGTTATGGTACAATAAAAATTTTTGAAAAAGTGAATCCAGACAATCTAATAACTTCAAATGTAATTAAGCAATCTTTAAGAAATTTTAGGAGCATTATATATACTATGGAGGCTATCGAAAGACATTATACATATCAATCCTGTAAGTAATACAGTGTTACCAACACGGTGTGCATTTTTAAGGGTCCTGTTTTCTTTAAATAATTTTCAAAATTTGATGTCATAAGAAATGATGTAAAAGCACGGTAGCTCAGGGGTCGTTTAAACTTCAATATCAAATCATAGGAACTTTTAGTCGGGTGAATGCGATCGGCGCATGTTTCTCACATTTTTGATTACCCTACTTCGTTACTCCCAATTCTTTCGTCATAATTCACTTTCTTTATCACCGGTCTCTTTTATCCTTCACTGCACAGCCAAAGGTTTCATTTCAAGACTGGACAAGCTGTCTTGTGATCCCTACATTTTCCAACCTTACTCTTTAATTTTACCGTATCGAACACATAAAATTATATAACTTAATATTAGATCAGTTTTTTTTTAATTCTCTCGTTTGTCAAATTATTTTAATAACTTTACACTTCTTTTCCACATTTTACTTCATTTTGTAAAGCATATATCAGTAAGATGAGTAAGGCTACTTCACTCAATGGGATTTAATATTCACTAACACAGTATCATTTTGAATTCGATAATCAGTTTTTCGTGCTGTTACAGTTCGCAAACCGTTCTAGTCTTATGTAGCAAGATCACATCACTAACAGACTTCCACCACAACAGTTGAACTTTCACTGACACGACAATAAGAGAGGAGCAGGAACTCCTATCTTCTTTTTTTTTTTTTATCAAGATACAGCGCGCAAGTTCGTGTTGAGAAAGACAAAATTAGCAACCACGCAATCGACGAAAAGAACTCTTCTCCACGATAGCAGAAAATGATTTTTGCTTTGAATATTATGTTTACGTAAGAAGGACAGTTAAAAAGACATAAGAAAAACCTTTGGTGTTATGCAACCAAATTGCAAGTTACAATGTGTGGGTTGCCTAACCTCGAGGCAAATACACAAGATCATTAAAAAAAAACATAAAATACGAAAAGATATTTTTAAGTAGCATTCATTTATTCAAACTATTGAACTAAGAAGAAATTACATTTATTTTCCAACGTTCAATAATGTTTATTAAAATGAAAGAACATAAGTTTCACAGTTTTCTTTAGTTGAATACACTTTATTGATTAATTATTTTATTTACGCTTCGCGATTTACTAGTCATAATATGGTTATGATCATATATATATATATATCTCGAAGCTCTCATAAAATAATTGAACTCAATTAAGCATATAGAACTTAGGAAAAAACGTGAAACTTGTTCTCCGTTATAGGGAACCAATAGTTTTTCCTGGTAACAACTCTATAATATTACAAATCAATCTATCAACTGTATTATGGAGTACGAAAAATGTATTAATAACATTTTAGTGTAATTTTAAATCAAAATATTACCATTCAGAAATATTTTTAAATGTAATTTATTTCATTCTTTTACGTTTGGAGTAAAGTAAGAAATAACGTAAAACTTTTTTCTTTTACAATTAGATATTTCAGGGTAGCTGACAAGGGTCATTTCACTTCTTTCTAATCGTTCCAGAATTAATTTTTTTTGTTAAATATTTAAATTATCAAAAAGTTAAGCTCTTTTGTCATCTTCAAGAAAATCACTGAATATAAACTGAAACACCAGGTAGTAGTGACATCATGTATTGGAAATAAATACTATTTCCGCAATAATAATAATAATCGTGAATGCATTCTTTAATTCTTTTTACGTAATTCACGTGAAGATTCTATGGGACATGGATAAAGTATTGCAGATAATTCGATAATCATATGGTTTACGGAGATGTATGATATTTTAATACAGTATGTGTGTGTGTGTGTACAGTGTTTTAGTCCATTCCTGTTGTCGTGTTTGGTGCAAGAAATTTATTCATTTATTATTCAAACAGAGATGCAGAGTTACGTCTCAGTGATAGAACATCTTTTTTTATAAGCAAAATCTGCTTGATAGCTTCACATAGTTATTATTATTATTATTATTTTATTATTTACAAAGTCTGGCGTAACTTTTTACACCGTTTGTACTTTTTTTTTTTAATATTTCGCGTTGTGTCTTCATAACTAGTTTGGTGACAAATATTCATTGATAATCAATATCTTAGAGATACAGTTCATGATTTTTAGGGAAGGAAAATGATACATCTACTAGCAGCGTTCACCCCGCTTCGCTGCGGTCACCCCGGAACGCAATAAACTTTGTTACTTAGATAATTTTTACTTTTTCGCTTTCAAGTGATATGATAAAAACCATAGAAGATTGCAGTAAATCTTAACATTATATCGCCTGTCATTTATGTTAACCCGCCCCGCTTCGCTGCGGTCATCCCGGTGCTGGCATATTGTAAAAGTGTCTGTAAAAATAAGCAAATCAATTAAAAAATTTTAAACAGAAGATTCAAGCTATTTTCCGCTGTATATCGCCTGTCATTTATGTTAACCCGCCGAGTGATAAGATCATGCGGGTTGCATATAAATACGTTTATTTTTACCTATGATGAACTAATAACAAAGGATTTGTGGACACCTGAATGGTCAATTATCTCAAGACACTGGTAATTAAAAATTAAAGTGATATGATAAAAACCATCTAGGGTCCAAATCCTAACAACCCCCCAAAAATGAAAGAAATTGGTTCAGCCGTATTAGCGTGATGAGCGGACAAAAAATTGTACGTTCTCTTTTATATATATAGATTCTTAAAATACTGTTGATATCTTTTGTAGTTTTTCCATTAAGAGTAAAATGCTTACTGTAGCCACATCCTAATGGGATGAGTGACTACTAAACGTGAATAAATAAAATAATAAAATTTGGCAATTATCATAGTAGACATTTAATATTTAGAAAAAAAGTGTGGAATATAACTCACAAACATGTCTTCGTTTTGAATAAAAAATATTAATGTCAGGATCAGGTTGTAATTTTAAAAGGGAGTAAGTAGAGAAACAACAATAAGGGTGTTTGTAGTCATAGAAAGGCTTTTGAAATTGACTGTGAAATAGTTTTGTTATAGAGCTACTGTTATAATTGACTAGTTGAAGGATCGTAGAATAATACTTTTGACTGAGGAGTTTGTGCTATAGAATGAAGTTAGAATTGACTATTGCAAGACTTTGGGTCTCAAAGCTACAGTTGAACTCCGTGGCTAAGCGGTTAGCGTACGCGCTTTTGGAGTGGGAGACCCGGGTTCGATTCCCGGCGGGAGCTCATGTGGTTTCCATTGCACATTAATCAGAAGGTCCACATCTCATATAGCATCGCTGCTGACTGGGACATTAAACTCAAATTCAATCAATCAATCAAAGCTATAGTTGAAATTTCCTTGTGGAAGTTTTTTGGAGACATGAGAAAATGATGTTTTAATGGTTAACAAAGATTATTGTTTTGAACAGTGATGATTTAAAAACTACCTATCCAACGTAACTATCCAACGTCCTTTCAACAAATTTTTACTTGCTTCCGCAGATAATATTAATATAAAGTTACAAAGAATAGACAGAATATCAGGACTTAGAAGGCAAAGAGAGAACTCGAAAAATCGATTTAAAATATCGTCGCATCAGACAAGTCTGGACAACACATAGATACCGAATTTTGCCCTGGTTCGCCCTTAGTTTACTGACAGTTTCAAGATAAACAAAGATTTGCCCTTGCTATCTTGAAGCACTTGCAAAACTTTCAGCTTGATTTCCCAACACCCCGATTTCAGGATTCACCCTTTCTCTTCCAAGATCCTGATATAATGTTTCTTGCTTTATTACCAACGAATAAAAATGGGAGTCTTTAGAGACTTATTAGGTTTGCAAGGACTGTTTTAAAAAGATGCTTTGCATTTTATAACGCAATACTTCAAATATACTTTCTTCTTACAAATTCTTGATATATATTGTAATATCCCATGTGAAGTTGTTTGTAAAGAAATCCACGCATCAAGTGTTTATAAACACCACCACGTGTTTCATTAAGAGGAACTTCCACCAGGAGGACCTGCAATCACCTGCAGACGACGTTTAGTCCCTCCCACGGAGCAGAAGACGAAATCGAAGCAGAAGCGCCACCGCCACCCAAGGGACGCTATAAATTGGGCAGAAGAATCCAACTCAGTACCAGTTTTCTGGTGACCCTCCTACTTTCTGCTTCGGGACTTTAGGAGTAACCTATCCCAGGGCCTCTAGTCTGCTACGGGGCTACGCCTATCCTTTCTCCTGGCTTTGCCTGCTTCGGGGTTCTGTCTGGGAATCCAAATCTCAGCCACTTTGCCTGCTTCGGGGCTCTGTTGGCCATCTAACCTACCCACTGCTTGCTTCGGAGCTTTGGGAACCTAATTCCACTCCACTTTGCCTGCTTCGGGGCTCTGTTGGAGATCCTGTCTGCGACCTTACGGTCAAAGACTACCTTTTACTTACCCTTTTGAAATAGAGAACAAATTGTATAGTATTTTGTACAAATACTCTTATATAGTGGATTTTTATAATAAAAACTGGTAGTGGGAGTCGATTCCGGACACTCTTTTTATTAACTGCTCTACCTCTTCTTTATATGAGACGAAATTACACAAAGTTTTACAATATGCAGAAGTAAGCTGAAAATCAGATTTCAGGTACTGCTAATGTTAATTAAATAAACGTTTTGCTTTGAGCATGATTTTGAGGTGAAGACTATTAAAATTTTAAAATATTTATTATTTCTTTGATTGAGTAGGTATCATAATTTCCAACACCATTTGGGCCTGAATTATGTTTTATAAGATTAAAAGTGTATTTCTTATCTTTCCAGTCCCCACTTTCTGTAGGAAAAAAAGTTTGCAGTAAGCTAAAACTGTTTACAAATTGTAACGTGGAAGCACGATATACGTAAATACAGGTAAAAATAGTGGTTAACAAAATATATTTGCTCAACCATTGTAGTTAGAATGATGGTTGTTGCATCTTGTGCTAGAAAATCTGTACTTTCTTATTGACGAAATAATTCCCATACACCTGTTTCTGCACATGTTCTGCACGTGACAAAACATATATTTGAAATTGAAAATGGGTGAGTTCAGAGTGCGGCAAAAGCTCATTGTTGTTTTCGGTTGTAGATCTTTAAATCTCCCTTGGTCGTGCAACAAGATTTAGTAGCAAAATATCCAGAATTTTCTTGAATGCTATAAAATAGTGAAACGGCACAAACAATTGTTCGGTTTGACAATTGCATTTTTATTTACGTTCTTACGTAATATAAAAAAATATGAAAGAAAAACTCTACTATTAACACGCGCTCCGAACCATGGCGGAACTTGTAAAGAAATAGGGTGCAATCCTTGGATAAACAGGCCATCAGATAACATCAACTTTCACAGTATCGACCGCTCCCCATCACACTATGTGGTGAGCTGGATTACAAGAGTACTAAATTAGTCTTATCATTAACAATTGTAGAAAATAGGTTCAGTGTTGAGGAATAAGAGAAATTGCAAGCAATCAGTGACGGAAGATTACATTTGAAATGGTTTATTAAGCTTCTCAACATAGTCCGCTTAAATCCATTCGAAAGACCAGTGCAAAACTACGCATTCCACGGTCCAACATACATGGAATTGTACACGAAAAATTGGAACTTACAATCTACATCCGGTTACTGAGAAGACTCAGAAAGGTGTCACACCCAAACGGGTTGATTTCCATATCACAATTCTATTTCGCATCTAAGCCTACATCCAGTTACTGGGAAGATTCAGGAAGATGATACACCCAAAAGGCTTGATTTCTCTTTTACAATTCTATTTTGCACTTATGATAACAATCAATTCTTAAATAGTGTTGTATTCTCGGGCGTAGCCCCTTTTCGTAGTTTTTGGTATTTGAAGCAGTATATGTGGTGATAGAATAGTCGAAAACTAAACGTGCAATAAATTTGACCTCGGATTCTTCTCCGATAATATCACAGTCATTAGAGGAACACACCTCAACAAACTATGAAATTATACAGTATCTCAAGTGTCAGAAGGATGGGGCTATAGCACATACTTCATTGTGCAACTCAAGTATGAAATTTCGTTAATGAACAAATTTACAGAAAGATGAATTGGGAAAGGAGGTCATATTGGATGGCCTAAAAGTTCACCAGATATGAACTCTTTCAATCCATTCTGTCTGGTACATTAACGTTCAAATTCTGCTATAATAGATCGAAAGATCTGGACGATTTTCGGTTAAGAATAATCTATAGTTAAATTTATCAAGTTTTAATTGTTGCAAGAAACCTGTCAAACATTGGAAAACTTACCTTGACATTCGTTGGGATACTAAAGAAACACATGTGGAAATTTACTGATTTCCATCATTGTGAACAACCTCTTTACAATTGAATTATGCAATTTAGTGATGATGTATCAAATTCTTAATGTTTATTTAAGTTCATTTTTTCATATACTGTTTTATTTTGCAATTTATTCATTTTATGATTTGTTCTGTTTTTACTTTGATTATTCTTGTATGTAAAATATTACTTATTTACTATAATAATTAATCTTAAATGTAATTGAGTGTACTAATATATCGGGTATCAAAAAAGTTCAACCGACACATTTTGGGTGGTGAGTAGTCTTATGAACATGAGTAAAAAATCCCAGTAAATATGTGTCCTACAGTTCGTCGTTTCAGAGATATAAGCTGCCGAAAGTGAGGGGAAATGAACTTCAGACGCGTATATTTCAAAAACCGTAGAACATAGAGAGTGCGGATTCTAAATAACTTTCGAAGTCATACCTGCTTTATTTAAACATGCATATTTTGAAAACCCTCCAATACGTTCGTAAGGGATTTTCCAAAGGGACTTAGGGAGTCCCAAATAATCTTCCAAGTAAATATGAATCGAAATGGATATGGATGGGTGGTTTCTTACCTGATAATAGTAATTGTTTTGTACCAATCCGATATGTCAAACAGACGTAAAATGGTGGACATTTTTATACTTGCTGTGTGTGGTCGCGTAACCACCAGGTGCTGATGGTAGCCAATTTTGAAGATGTGGATACAAATTTGGAATCTCAAACCAATCCACATATGAGAAAACTAAAGTTAAATTTGATATATTTTTAAATGGTGTATTTGTAAAACTTTATACAACGCTTTTTGATTTACTTTGCTTCTATCGCATTATAATGATACTTTTTTGTAGATGTAATTATAACAGGTCCCCGGAGTTATATCAATTTAACCGATGTTGCAAACTTGACCAGTATTTACCATATCTCAAGAACGGTTTAAGATATCCAGTTTCTCTAAACGGTATTATGTACTGAGAAAAATCCGTTATGCGGGCAGTGGTATATTGTACAAATATACGGAGTCCTTACATTTACTACGGAAATCTGTACGGAACATACACTATCCATATGCTACATACGTACGGCCTTTTTCCCGTTTACATGTTACATCATGCCGCTGCAGGGTGTCTGACATCTAACAGTCTTCCGAATATTACATACGAATACGTATGTTACACACGTCAGCTACATGTTACATACGTCCATTTGTATATGAGAGCCTTATTGCCTATACACACTTCTTTCTTTCATACGGAAAGTACTTACAGATGGAACACTCATACGGAAAGTATTATGAAACATACGTTTTCAGTTATGTTTCCTTCAGGATGTTACATATAGTGGTACGCTAAATCCAAAAAACTACAGACTTTATGAATGTAACTTACGTTTCTTAAGTCTTCATCCCGGCGAAATTAAAATACCGCTAATTTTACAGTAATTATGTGATATCTTCAAATAGATAAAATATAATCGAAATGTGGAACAAGAGCGCCCTAGACAATATCATTTTACATGAGAAATCGTTATCACGACTCACTTATCTGCTTTCGATTTCGAGCCATTTTGAAAATCGGCATTTATTTTCTCGTTTCTAAACAGCTGAAAACGGAAAGCCACTAGGTGACTTGTGATAACGGTACGTCACGCAAAATAATATTGTCTAGGGCGCTCTTGTTCCATATTTCAATTATCTTTTATCTACTTGAAAATATCACATAATTACTGTTAAATTAGCGGTATTTTAATTTCGCCCGGATGAAGAGTCTTAAGTACGCCACATACGATTTTTTCTCTGTGTGACCTTCATGTCTATTGAAAGTTATCTATGCATGGGATGAGGCACTTATCTACGCAGGTTTTTGAAATAAAGACTTTGAGAAGTCATATTTTCAATCCCTTGTATATACATTCCTATTCATTCGAAATCTGTCTATATAATCATAGTATTAGGCACTGGAGTACTTTAAGTGCGCATTACTCTGTCTTTCTCACTTGCGTTGTTACTTCTGTAGAGGCCACCAA
Source organism: Thermobia domestica (assembly GCF_964235325.1). Taxonomy (NCBI): domain Eukaryota; kingdom Metazoa; phylum Arthropoda; class Insecta; order Zygentoma; family Lepismatidae; genus Thermobia; species Thermobia domestica. The sequence goes on along the minus strand of NC_137464.1, from coordinate 227,577,623 downwards.
AATTTGGATGTTTCTGATACTGTAGCGTTCTTAGTTAAGAACATAAATAACAAATCTGATAGTGTAAGTTTTTGTTTTACATGTAGATTTGATATATCCAATAGCCTGATGTGGTACCACAAAAATATATAACTTTATGTTAGTTTGGCAATACTCTTGAGCTGGTGGTTTCACAGAGTACATCAAACAACATCCTCCTGCCCATTTTTTCATAGTATATACAAGATTTTAGTGTTTTGTGTGTATTAGTATAAAAGTTACACGATCGTATCAAGAGAAACGGTCTACCCTGTAAAATATGAGACATAATTTTTATTGGAAATAAGTTAGTGTTCCTATTTTGCTAGGATAGTAAAGTAGTAACGTTTGTTTAAAAATAGATCTCGGCAAATTGAAAATTAGATAATCTTGAATTTGTTTGAAGGTTGAGAGTTGTACATTTTGGGTATGTTTTAAGTATAACTCTCATAAATGCTCATAAGTAATTATGTACAGCAGGGATGGGCACACTGAGAAGAAAGATTCGTTATCCAGGCAGCGGTATATTGTAAACTCATGTCCAAAATGATTGTCGCATATCTATAACTGTCTTCTTGTAAGAATATAACTTGATAATGATTTTGCAGAGTACATTTAATACTGATACTATGTGTATAATCGGGAAATGTATATTTGTGGTAAATTTCATAGAAAAAGAATTATAAATACGAAAATTTGAATGTGTAAAACAAAATGTTGCTAAATAGAAAAGAGAGTTTTATTTTCGTTTTATTGTTCTTATTTACTGCTCTTTTGACATGAAATTTGCGACATACATGTTTTTGCCGATTATACACATACTAACATTATAAGAAATACCGGGTGAATTCCTTATTAAATTATATTTCTACAATAAAATTTTATAGACATGCGACAATAATTTTGGACATGAGTGTACATATTCATATTTTATATAACGTTACTTTGTGTGATATTTACTAACACACAACTTTTACTTTACTTTGCATAGTTCACAGTATGATGGTTGTTATTTCAATGTCAAGTTACAATCTTTCATATATTCATCTATCATATTTTTAAGTTACACTTCAAAATATGTGTATGATTGCAATTCGTTATCAAACTATATTCCTATAACAATATATTTATAGACATGCGACAATAATTTTGGATATGAGTGTACATACAAATATACAGATTACTTATATTTACTACGGAAATCTGTACGGAGCGTACGTTATCCATATGCTACTTACGTACTGCACTTTTCTCGCTTAGATGTTACATTATGCTGCTGCAGGATGTCTGACATCTAACAGTCTTACGTATATCACATGCATATACTTCCGTTACATATGTCAGCTATATGTTACATCCATCCATCTGGATTCCTGGCCGCCTATTATATAGCTCTTTTTTTCGTGCGAAAAGTACGTTTATTCGGAACAATTATATGTACAACATATGTTTTCAGCTATACGTTTGCTGCAGGAGGTTACATAAGGTTGTACATTAAGTCCAAAAACTACAGGATTTACGCATGTAAACTACGTTTTTACGTACCTCACACACCTTTTTCCTGACTGCAAATATTTTAAGAGATGAACAATGAAAATTTTTGTTATACATAACCTGATTAATACTTGAAATGTGGCCACTAAGCTAAACATAAAACGGAGGAAAGAAGAAGAAGATAATCCAGAACTATTTTGCTTCCTTAATTCTTCTTTTCATTCGTTAGATTACGAATTATGGCGTGGACCGGATAAAACTTGTCAGGAGGATGTCCTGTCCACGGACTGATTTAACATTGCATGAATTGTGATTAGATTTTTTCTATTTTCTTGAGATAAGGGATGTAAAGGGGCAAATACGAGACTGTACGACGTATACCCACCTAATAGTTGTATAAGTCCTGCGTGCACTTACCTTACCGTAAATGTGTGAAAGAAGGAGAATATATAGAGTACGAGATACACCGAAGTACACCATATATGTAGAACGAAGGACATCATATATATATTTAAAACAGTTAACCGTATAAAATCCGTGAAGTTGCAACCCCCCCCTACAGGAACACCAATAATCTCTTCTAATGCAATCGTTAATGCTTCTTACACATATACGTACGTTAGGGCACACCTCCCAAACATTAGGTTTTTAGTAGCTTGGATGCTAGGAGTAAAAAACTTCGAGGAGCCTAACTTGACGTCCCCCCCCCCCAGAAAGCACTAACGATGAAATCCAGAGCAATCGATAGTTCAACTTAGTGCTTCTAGAAAACATTTATAGTTTCGTTAGTACATCACTATTAGTGTAAGTATGACTAATTATATGTCACGAAACTCCCATACGAATACATGGGAAATTTTTCATTAGGTTAATTTCTCGCTAAATTCAAAAGCGTTAATGTTCTCTTCTAGTGCAATCGTTAGTGATTCGTTAGTGCTTCTTAGAGCACCAACTCCCAACATTAGTGCTTCATGAGGATTTTTTCATTGGGTTAAATTCCTGTGAAGTTCGAAAGTAATAATAACCACTTCTAGAATAATCGTTATTGCTTCTTAGCGCATTAACTTCCAACACTAGTGTTTTCTAGAAACACTAACGATGAACTATTGATTGGACTAGATTTCATCATTAGTGCTTTAAGGGAGGGCTAACGTGAAGCTAGCGCCCTCAAAGTTTTTTTTTTTTGCTTCTAGCGTCTGAACACTGATGTTCGGAGTTGGTATTCTAAGAAGCACTAACGATTGAACTAGAAGAGATCATTAGTAGTCCTATGGCGGGGGCAATTCACGGGAGGTAAGTGTATACCTGCCAATAATTCTAGCATTACACACATTACTTGAGATTATAATCAAATCGATTATTGTAATGTTTATATTTTAAAACAAAACCTGGGTAGGCACAAAATCCCGTTACCCCTTGATAAATGCTAATGTAAGTTTTCCCGTTACCCCTTGATAAATGCTAAAGTAAGTTTTCCCACTGTAAATGCCACTGTAAAGTTTTCCATTGTTTCAATTTGTGTGAAAGATGACTGATACTTCCTGTTACAGTAGTGAAGAACGTGAAGATACCTGGACATGTTGCAGAACTAGTTTGTTTCTCTCTTGGAGAAACACGGAATCAAAATGACATGTTGGTTTCAGCATGATGGGGCACCTGCCCTTTATGCCTCGCCGTACGCGAATATCTTCGAATATTTTACGCAAGTCTTCCCTGGGAATTGGATTGGTCGTGGTAGTCCGGATCTGTCCACACCACTTGCCTGGCCACCACGAAGACCAGACCTCACTACCTATGATAATGCGCTATGGGGGTTCATAACGAGAATCGTTTCACAAAACCGTTACGATATCACTGCCGAAGTGACAGAAGCTGCCACCTGCAATGCTCCTCAAAATGTAGCACAGAACTTGGCGGCGCATTATCCTTTGCCATGAGAACGACGCTCGACAGACTGATTCTTTGGACACTTAAGGTGAATCACTAGGTGTTTTCGGTGCTACGCTGAACGCTGCTTGAATAATCCGGCGTTGCCAGATAGTGTCGTGTGTTTACTGATGCCAGATAATAAAGGAAGTAATCATGGAATTCTGCTTGGATACTTACTGGAGAAATTAGTCTTCGACTCTTACCGCAATTCACAGCTAAGTTCCGCTTCTGGAACTGCAACGCTAGAATCCAAGAATTTTCTTATTGTGACTACCACAGTAAACTTACAAATTTGGCAACAATGCATTATGGCGTTCTGCGCAAGTTTCTTTGCAAAATCTATTTCCTTAAATATAGATTAATATTCAAATAAAATGTGAAACATAACACGTAAAATGGTCAAATAATATATATATTTAATGGTTTGCAAATAATATAGACAATATAATATACTATATTGATTTTCATAAATTTTCAGAAAATAAATGGTTCTAGCAATTAAATAAATTAAAAAGAATGCTTCGACCCATGGATAACAGAAATCTTTTTACTGTAGAAAAAATACATCCTCCATTTTATACAATTTACATATTATATACGTACAATTTACTTACGTTTACTACATGGCTGCCATCTATTTCATAATGAGAATATTAGTTTTGAAATACTTTACACATACAAATAAACATTTCATAAAATTGAACACTTCTAGTAAGATATAACAGCAAGTGCCATCTTGTGCGCTCATTGTAAAACAAATCAAATACTTTCTTTTATTTGTCACCTTTTTCGACATCAGAAGACACACTCAAATGAATCAGTGTCTTGTGTTGTGGCTGAAACATAACTGTATCTTATAGTACAATATTTATAATATGTAACGTTTCATTGCTCAGTAATTAAGGGAATGAGGTAAAATATATATTGACTTCCGGATAGTGATCCACCTTAATGTTTTCTATCTCAATACAACTTCTCGAAAACATTGTTGTTCATGTCATTCAGTTCTTTCCGTCTAGTTATTTGCTTACGTTTAGTGGTTTGTTCCTTTTTCAGGAGTAACGGTACTTTGTGGCCACCCTGTAGATTAAACTTCATGTCTTTCTTAATTCGTAAAATAGAGTCCGCAGAGTGATAAATTCGTCTTCTTTTACTAGACCTAGCTCTTATAATTCTCAAACATGCAACTCCTCTACTTCGCAGAGAATAAAGTTTTAGTATTGATTTTAACAAAGCGATCCATTTATGATGAATGACCTTGATAACTAAAATAACCTAGCCGTGAGAAATGCAAATGTGAAATTTGTCTTTTTCCATGAATGGAAGTAAGTAAAAATGCAATCAATTCATCTTTATTTTTGTTCAGAAAAAGAAGCTTCAATGTATATTGATTTGTTGTCAGATTACTGTTTCAGTCTGACTGTTTCGTGACTCGGAAAAAGACAGAAGTGTGTTAATAACACCACCTTGACCTGTATTTAAATCTTGCTGGTTTTGCTTCAGTAACATGTTGCTGCATAATCAATTTCATCATTTCATGATGCGTTGTAATGAAAATCTTTAGCATAATTTATGACATTATTAAGTAAAGATGTTCACTTTTCACAGCACTTTAAATTTGTTTCATGAACTTTCAAATATAAAATACTGAAAACGCACAAATTTTTAATAGAGAAAACCACTGTAAGGACTCTCAAGTTATAATGTTAAATAAATCAGAAGATATATTTTATTTCATAGTTTAACTCATTCAAGCTTTAGTTATAAGATAAAACAAAGCTAAATAAGTGTATAGTATTGATCCTAGACTCGAACAAGTTGGAATCCGAAGGAAAAAAAAAACTGAATTAATTTTGTTCTTGTATCCGAACGTTACTGGGGCAGCGATGGCTAGTTGATTGAGTTTTCACCTCAGGTTTGTCGGGTCCCCGCTTCGATCCCATCTCCTATCAAGTGGAATTTTTAATGATCAAAAACTGCGCGGGTGGGTTTCACCGAGTTCTTCCGGTTACCCCCAGTGTTGTCAGATCTAGAGATAAAAATTTAGCGAGGTTGTGCTCTAAAAGTAGCAGATTTGAACTAGTCCCTATTCGTATCTCAAACATAAAAATGAATTGTTTTGCAGCTATTCACTTTTACTAGTCATATACAGAGTATTTCAAAATAACACCGACAACGTTTGGGAGATGATTCCTGACATAAAGATAATACAAAAAGTAAAAACCAACCTGGATATGCTGCTTTTTTTCGGAATTATAGGCTGCAACCGAAATCACGAAACAATGAACTTTAAAGGTCCATAGCTCCAAAACTATGGGATCTACCGTAGTCGGGACAAGACCACTTAGGAACTAGTATGCGCCCTATCCACATATCCAAGTTTCAGAATACTGCGGTACTTCCGCAAAAAAATTTGTAATTGTAGTTGGTGAGTACTTCAAATTATATGCCCGTAGCCAAACTCCCTCTATAAAAATTGCTTCATGAGTACAGTCACTCACATAAGTACCTGGATCCCTGACTGTTATAATTCCATTACTTGTGGTTCAGGTTATCTGCAGTTGTGAGAACGCCTAGGCAGATGCAACCCAACGTACACGTAACTTTTCTCAAAACTGACAGCAGTTGGTAGCACTGAGTCAAGTCTTTATGCAAGTAAAATTGTGAGTAGATGACGCACGAAACATTTCTCCATTCTGGGATCAATCCCTCTGGTTCAGAGCGTGTTGTCCAATGAACATCATATGCTAATCTCAATATTGCTGTGTATGTAATGTATTATTTCATTATATAATGTATTAACAAAAGAGACACTGACCAAAGCTTAATACTTTACTTTATTTTAAATTATAATTTGTTACTGTTTCGGATATCTAGCATATCCTTCTTCAGACAGATATAATGTATATTCAAAAAAATAAAAACACTGATCACACATGAATCAGAAAATGATTGAAAGTAAATGAAAATATCAAATCTTGAACAACTGCTGGACATAAGTTTGTAAATCACTCCATTGACAGACCTTTTACAATTCTCCTTATTCCAACATCTTTTTCTTTCTAGGGAAGAGAAGATCTTGCTTGTCACACTGAGTATGCATTGAAATTGAAACACTTGGAAAAGTTTCAGCCTGGCCGGGATTCGAACCCGGGTCTACCGATAGAAGTTCAATGCGCTAGCGACCCACATACCGCGCCACTTAATCTTCCACCCAAACTAATACTTTGTTAAAATCTTTCATGGAAAAATATAAACAGGATACTAATGTTAGTGTGAGTGTCTTAATCTAGATTACCTTGTTTAACTCAAAAACAAGTTATATAGACATTCTTCTATCAGGAAAATATCACGAAATGTACTTCAAGTTGAGGCTACGTCATCGGTTTTAGGAATGATTCTGACTTATATTACATTTCTTCTTTACCATAACTTCTAATTTCCGAAGAAGAAAAGACGAAATAAATTATTTTCACATTCTTTGAATTATATCAACACGTGTAGAAATAGACAGTTCTATGTTTATGTTCCATAACTACTAGCTTATTTTCTTTTATTCATATGAGGAATTTGTGGCAAATTGAGCTGGTGGCACTAGCCGAGTGATCTCGGGCGTTCGGCTTTTGACCATGGGGCGCAATCCACTAGGGGTTCGAATTCCTCTGATGAGCAAGGTCGGAATTTTAACTGACCTCAGTATTTCTGTGTTTTTGTCCCTGAAGTGTTTTGAATACGTCGAAAGGACATGAGGTGCCAGTGATGAACAATACTCCGGTTGCGGCGATTTGTTTTAAAAAATTGAATTCAGGAAACTCCCATTGTAGCTACCTCGGTTCAAATCCCGTCCTGGCAATTATTAATTTTTCTGTATGGAAAGGTAATTGGTATTGGTTTATGTAATTGATATTGTAATTCTGTTATTCCTTTATTATTATTATTATTATTATTATTATTATTATTATTATTATTATTATTATTATTATTATTATTATTATTATTAGTAGTAGTAGTAGTAGTAGTACTAGTAGTAGTATTATAACAAAAGGAAAGAAAAATGTAACATAGTCGAAGGTATTCATAGGAACAGGAAAGGGGAGTTGAGTTGATTTTGAGTTTAACGTCGTTTCAGCAGCGAGGCTACATGAAACGGGATCTACTGATTAACGTGGAATTCGAACCACATGAGCACCCGAGGGGGATCGAACCCGGGTCTCCCACGCCAAAGGCGCGTACAATAATCGCTTAGCCACGGAGGAGCTCAACAGAAAAGATATACAGTATGTCAGATATTTCTTAGGTTTACATATGAACGCAATAATATTATTACGTTTGTGGATTTACAGATAGAATTATCATTTTGTGACAACAAGAAATGGAATATAAATATTTGTTAGCTGATAGCAGTAATGCATTTAGTTTCGCCTTTCTGCTAGGTAGAAAGATGAGGTGACATCTAAAGTTGTATCATTCTTGTGACTAGAGTTGTAAGTTCGACCACTATTTGCAATTTTTGCAAACTCATTTTTGGCCCTACTACAGCAGCAGTGTTTTGCCCTTTTGTATCCATCAATTCTTATCTAAACACGTTACATTCCCAGACAGTTACGAATGAAGGTTGATAAAGATGACGTAATTTTGTGTTGTTGGCAATTCATCTGTAAAGGAAGTCGTTTCAACTCTTAGACCCAGAGAAACTGAATATTTTTCATGGTAGTATACATCAGAGGTATGAATATTGTAAATTATAAAAATTTCCTAAATTGTCACAGCCGGAATCGAACCCGCGACCCCAAGATTATGAAACTGACGCTTAAGTCACTACTCTAACATCGCTGTTTTGGGAGAAGGAAAAACACTGGATATGGAGTGAATTCAGTAATTACACACTTTTACGATTCCAGTGTAATAATACTGAAACTTTCTGATTTCAGTCATGACAAAATAGTAAAGTATTATGCAGAAAGAATAGTCAAGAGAATTCAACTTTAAATTGACAACTCATATGTACGGGGGCGCTGCCGTATGCTCTCGTCTCGGGTCCTGATTTTTCACGGCACGGCATTGGACAGATACTTCTATTGATTGAAATCTGGTGTTTCAGGGCACTGGATTAATCTTTTTAAAAGTTAACTAATTTAACGAACCTTTCTCATAACCATGTTTCCTATTTTTACGCGTTTTACTCACTTTTACAGTTTTTCCACTAACTCTTTAAGAACAGGGACAAGAACACAGAAACATTGAGGACAGTAAAAGTCACAAAAACTATTCGCGCGTTCTTCCCTTGCCTGAAGTAAAACAATAAAATATGGTGAACCTGCAATTTTTGGTCTCCCATCTTCAATTTGTTGTCAAATCCAGAGTTGAAGTGAGTCAGTGGGTCAAATGGATCGAGTTTTCTGAGTGAGTCAGTTGGACGTAGTCAACAGCGTATGACACACTGCGACTCATCACCCACCATGACTCACACCCACTATGACCCACTCTGACCCACCGACCCACTTTGCTCACTGCATTGTAGACAGCATTTTTTGAACAGCATATTTTTCATCCTTGACCCTAGCCATAAAAACTAAAAACACGTTTCCGAATGGTTGCAGCTTGCAATTGTCCAAACCTTCCAGTGTATGTATTGTGTATTGTAGTAATAGAAAAAAATTGTCACTGTTGGAATTGAAGAAGAAAATTGATGAAGAAGGAGTTGAGGTTAAATTTATATCATGCCAGTCAAGGTGGAACAAAACGAGCCCTGCGGGGCTTGTAACCCGCTCCTACTACTCTTACTACTACTACTACTACTAATATTACTACTTATACTGTGGATTTGTATAGAAAATCTGCACACGTAATGTCATCACTTTTTTGAGTATTGTTTTTATCTGATTTTAATGAAAAACTGTTTTGAAAATTAAAAAAATAAAATATATACAAAGGAAGTTTTCTTTGCCCGGGTTTGAACCCACACCAAAAGCAATTATAATTACTGGCCCACTGCGCAAGTACGCACGGCCACGAAGACCGCCAGTAACAGGCACTTGATTTTTGCTATATTTATGCTAGGTGGAGAGAAACGGATAACTCCAACCAACCAGAACCTCGTATTTAGCTCCTATGACTAGGGTCGAACGTGATTTAAAATATGCTTCTGAACACTGGTGAATTTGTCTACGTTTTACTTTCAAGGCCTCCATTTCCCTTTTTCAATTGTTTCTGTTTATTTACCTGAGATGAGTATCTTTAAGTGAAAAAAGAACTTGCAGTACTTTTGGATATTGAGATTAGTAATTGTAATAATAACAAGAGGACGTACTACTATTTGGCTTTCGAGGTACACAGCCTGTGAGTTTTAGAGGAGCTAACTACTGGAAAAAATACATTTTTGAATCACTGTAATATATAAATTATTATATGGAAAAATTGAATGTAACTATGTGTGCCTAATGATCACAGCCAAATTGCAGTAAAATCAAATAACTTTTGGTTTATAGTTAGGCCTTAATCCAAACTGGGATCATATTGCATTCATTATAATAATATCCTAAGGAAAAATGGGGTTCCGAATTTTTGCGAAAAAAATGAATATCTCACAAGCCGTTAAATTTACGGAGCTGGAATTCAGTATATTAACTCATTACTGAAAATGAAAAGAATGTCTCCTAGCATTTTTTAAAATTCTCCTTTATGGAGAGGGGAGGCACTTCCTATATATGGTAAATTGATGGTGGGTTAATTTGTAAAAATAATCGAAAACGATCGATATTCTGGGCTGGGTTGGCTGGGTTGGCAACGATGGGCTAGTGTAGGTGGAGGTGATTGTGTGCTCCCACAATTTTAGTAAATTTCGTGTGTTAATGTGACAGTTGATGGATAAAAATATTGATTTATGGATTTGTAAGTACTGTAGACTTCTTAACAATACATTTTTTTTACGTATACGCATTTTTAAAATATACGAAAGATCGTAATTTCTGATACTCGTATCTATGTTGTAAGAAGGTAAACAAATCATTCAATCGTCAGGATTGCAAACCCACCTCCTTGTGAATTATACGAATATGTATCAGTGCTGCCAGATACTGGCCGAAAGGAAATTCTAGTAGCAGGAGTGGACACTAATTCTTCTAGAATTGTATGTGAACGATAAGCAAGAATAACCTTAACATCAAAGTCACCTGTAAAGTTTCGTGTGGGGGCATATTCACTCCGTTTAAGTTTACATAAGAAATCATGACTCTTTGTGAAAGGTGTTCAAAGGTTATTGCTAGGTTGGATATCAATCAAAAAATCCAGTGTACTGACTGTAGGAAAATCTTTCATGGTGCTTGTGTGGATCTTAATGAAGAGGATATTAAGTTTTTACGAACTTCCGATAAAGGGTAGAGGTGTGAGGGCTGTAGTAAAGTAAGGCGTAAAAGTATGAGTGGTGATTCAACCCAAGATATCAATAACTGTTCATCTTCAAAAGAAATTTATGAGTTACTCCTATCTATTAGGGAAGAAGTAAACACACTTAAAATATCAAATAAAAATGTAGAAAGTCAGTTAGGTAAATCGTTGGATTTAGCCCATGAAAAACTTGATGAAAATTCCACTCTCTTAAAATATCAGAATGAATCTCTAAAAAAATGTATGGAAACAATTGACGATCTTCGTAATGAGAACTTGCGTTTGCAAAAGCAAATTGATAAATTAAATACACAATTGGATGATCTGGACCAGTACAGTAGAAGAAACTCTCCGGAAATTCATGGTATTCCAGAACAGCCGAATGAAAACACATTTACGATTGTTGAATCAGTGGGGCGTGTGCTTGGGATGGAAATTAATAATAGTATGATAGATACATGTCATAGACTGAAAACAAATCAACCTATTCCCGGAATTGTTGTGAAATTTATAAGGAGAGTGGATAGACATGGTTATACAAAAACGTAAAGTTAAGCGTAACTTAAACTGTAAGGATTTAGGTTATATGTTGGTGGACCCGTGTATATTAATCCGAGTCTTTCATTAAATAGAAGAATTGTATTTTCCGAAGCTAGGAAAATTAGGAAAGAAAAAAACTTTGCATTTGTTTGGGTTGATTGGGCAGAAAATGTAAAACTGAGGAAGAAAGAAAATGATACATATGTGTATACGTTAAAATCTATTCATGAAGTTAGAAACTTAACTTAAAATGGTATATAATCAATGTGTAATAACATAATTTCAGTTTATTATCAGAATGTAAGAGGTCTGAATACCAAAATAGACGAAATATATACGAGTATTCTTTTCTCAAATTACAGTATAATCATGCTAACGGAAACCTGGTTATCTGAAAATGTATATGACGCAGAAATTATTGACAACAGATATTTGGTGTTTAGGAACGATCGGAGCTGCAGGAAGGGTGGTGGGTCAATGATAGCGATAAAAAAGTCTTTTTCTGTTACAGAGTTTCATGTAAATATTAAAGATGTTCAAACTGTATGTATTAAGGCAAATATTTGTACAATTCGGCTTTTAATAATTTGTGTGTATTTCCCGCCGAAATCCAAAATAGAGATATATAGCTCGTTCTTTGCCAGGGTTAATGAAATAGTAGATACTTTAACATCCTGTGGAATATTAATTGTTGGTGATTTTAATATTCCAACTATAATAGATTCAAGTTATAACTTATTACTCGGGGATGCAATATGTAAAACCCTCTCAAATTTCTTGGCATTACACGATCTTCGCTCTATAAATGATGTAAAAAACAAAGATGATAAAACTTTTTATCTGGTTTTAACAAATATGAGTGAATCATGTAATGTATATACAAGCGATAATTCTATGGTATTTGCTGATATATTTCATCCACCATTAGAGCTTGATTTACAAATTAAAAATATGAGGCGGGTTAAATTGAATGATAATGTTAAAATACAATTATAGAAAAGCAGATTTTTATAATTTTTATAAAGATTCGCAAAAAGAAAGTTGGGGTGAATTATACACTTATAAAGAACCAAATGGTGCAATAAAATATTTTTATGAAATAATGTTTAATTATATCGATAGACATGTACCGAAAGTGAAAAGCCATAAAAAGAATTTGTACCCGGTTTGGTTTACTTCTGAGATTATAAGTCTTTTGAAACATAAAGAATATTATAGGAAACGCAAACAACATTCACAATATAACTTGGAAAGGTTTTTAGACCTGCGCAGGAAATCTAAGACGATGATTAAAAAAGCTTATTCTTTATACATTCAAAATATAGGGAATAATATTAGTAGAGACACAAAACACTTCTGGAGTTTCATAAAAATAAGAAAAGATGTTTACAAAATCCATCTACTATGTTATATAAGGGTGAGTTATTAAAAGCAATCTTGAGGGTTTCGCTCAATATTTTCATAGTGAGTATGATGGAAGGTCTTCATTCTACGAATGGAGCACCTCGAATATACCTTTAATACTTCACTGCCTGGTTATAAAAAAAACTGAGTGAGGAAGAATGTAAGGAAGCAATAAAGAAAACTCGATCAACAAGATCTAGTGGTCCAGATAATTTACCATCATATATTTTTAAGGGTTGTGTAGATGTTTTGGTAACTCCTCTTTGCTATATTTATAATCTCATTTTGGTTACTGGGTGTTTTCCTGAATGTTGGAAAATTAGTAAAGTGATTCCGATTTATAAATCTGGGAATCCAAAAGATATTACAAACTATAGGCCTATTTAATTAATATCGATGCCGTCTAAAATATTTGAACACATATTGTACAGTAAGGTATTTAATCATGTAAAATCATACATAGTAGAGTGTCAACATGTTTTCTTACCGGGGAGATCCACTACTACGAATCTAACTAACCTTACGCAGTTTATTTTGGACTCCTTGAACGGAAACAGTTGTTCTTTTGATGTAATATATACCGACTTTGCGAAGGCATTTGACAAATTAAATCATAATATATTGCTGAACAAATTAGCAAATTTGAGCTTATCAGAAGCGTTATTAACTTTAATTAAATCCTATTTAAGAGAACGTGTACAGTTTGTTACTTATAATTGGCTATGTTCAGATAGATACGTGATTCATTCAGGAATACCTCAAGGGTCTAAACTGGGTCCACTCTTTTTCCTTTTGTTTATTAATGATTTGCTTGGCGTTATAAAATATTCCAAATGTCTGTTGTACGCGGATGACTTAAAAATATTTCGGGCAATAAATAATATGGAAGACGCAAAGAAATTACAAAAGGATCTTGACAGTTGTTACAAATGGAGTTTTGATAATAAATTACAATTTAACGTTAAAAAATATTCTGTTATTACTTTTTCACGACAGGGTAAACCAGCTCAATATAATTATAAAATTTACAGTGAAATATTACAAAGATCAACACAAATTAAGGATTTGGGTGTTACTTTAGATACAAAATTAAAATTTAATCTACATATTGATAGAATTGTTAATGAATCCTATAAAACTTTAGGATTCATAATTAGAAATTCAAAGGAATTAAACAATGCAGAAGTGTTAGTTAAATTATTTAATTCATTAGTTAGAAGTAAATTAGAGTACGCTTCATTAGTATGGTCCCCCTGTTATGATAATCAAATAAGAAAAATTGAATCAATACAAAAACGATTTTTAAGGTATTTATGGTACAAGAGATTCAAAATCTCTGCGTATGATATGAAGGTTAACTATAGTGTTATCCTAAGGGAATTTAATTGTACGCCTCTGGTGAAAAGGAGGGAAATAATGCATCATGTTTTTCTGTTTAAAATTATTAATGGTACTATAGTTAATCAAGATTTTCTGGAAATGTTAAAATTTAGCACTAGTAGATCTTTAAGAGTACGATTACCATTTGTTATACCTAAATCTAAAACAACCTCCGATAAAAATTCACCACTTGTGAGACTTTGTAAGAAACATAATGACATTATAAAATCTGGAATAATCGTGGATTTTACGATGTCTTTGGAAAAGTACATAAAATTGATTCAATTGTTTTTGAACCCTGCTTATGTAATGCAATGATTATGTTATTGCATTCAAAAAAGAAAAAAGTAACCTGCATGAATGTTGCTATTTTAGACTTTTTCTTTTTTCTGTTCTTTTTCTAATATTTATTTTAATCTAATAGATTATTTAGCAATTTCACAATTGTATATTGAATTTGTATTCACCTGTTGTAATTAGAGCAATTGGCTCTGTAATAGGTGTGTGTGTTAAATAAATAAATAAATAAATATTAGTTAAGAAACAAGTTGAGAAACAAAAAATACAGAGCTTCGCATCACAAATCCATATATTATTTACCATGCGTTTTCTACTATAATAATTGCTGAATTTTGTCTATTATATGGAGCGCTTAGAGCAGAGGGCAATCAACCCATAATGTGAGAAAAATAGAAATAATATTCGTAATGTAAGCTTCTGTACGTTGGTCTACTTACCTTGATTTGGGACTTTCAAATTTCATCCATCTTGCCACTGAAAAGTATTGATAATTAACAAGGAAATAATTAGACCATGATAATTTAATTGAAATTCACCGTAATCTTGACCTTATCATTTTATATCGTAAAGGTCAGATCCATTGTCATTGTAACAGAGCGGTGCTCGAGCGATTGACCATAGAAATTCAAACTCAGATTAGTTAGAATTTCACAACCTGGCTTTATTACTCTTTAGTCGGTAGAGAAGAGGCCATGGATCATGTGTCAGAGTTGATGACGTTGTAACTTGGTGAGTCAGTGGTTCATGGTGGGTGTTGGGTCAGTGGGTCGTGTGTCAAGTTTTCATTGACCAACGCCATCTCTGGTCAAATCTGTAAACCCAAACCACTGACAAACAAAGAGTAATATTAACACACAAAACGCTTAACATCTTAGGTATTCATGACATAACTTTTGCATGATCCGAATAACTCTAGTGTATCCACAAACCATCATTTGTCATATTTTACCGAAATACGTCATGACTTTTCTGACAACCTGATACCTTAAATGTTAATAAGTAAAGTTCATTGATCTCATCACTTATTCACTTACTGTCTTATGGTCATCAAAACCTTTAGGGTACTTCCCGTAGATGTAGAAAGTTGAAATGTAGTATCCAAGCTTGCAAGTAAACTAATAAAAAGCAACAGTATGATATTTCCCTGCTCCAAACCCCCTACAATGAAGTGTGTTGATTATTCAACAAAAAGACTTGAAATCCAATCAGAAAATTTATAAAATATAAAATATGTAGCCAAATCTCAACTTTGCATTATTATTATTAATAATAATAATAAAAAGGAATAATAGAATTGCAATATCAATTACGTAAATAATACGTTCCAATGAAGACAAAAAATAAATGCCATGACGGGATTCGAACCCGGGTCACTGTAATGGCAGTTATCTACTTTTACACTTTGCCATCTTTTTTTAATCTTTATTAACAGTTCTATCACATGTACATTGGACAGTTATAAAAGCAATACAAGAGCCAGTTGATTAAAAAAACTGGTTACAAATCTGAAAAGGTTACAGAATTGTTATGGAGCTAAGACAACAAAATAATTTGCGAAGTGTTGTTTATACTGCACATTCATTTGCTACAAATGGTACCTTAAATAAGACAAATACACATCGACATGATATGGTCGATGTGTGGTGAGCACATAAAGAAGCGTATATGCAGCGAGCCAGACTACGCTGTTATTTTTTTGCTTTAGGAAAATAGTTAAAATCTGGATATATCAGAACATCTGTAGCAGCAATATGAGGTGGTGAAGAATGACAAATCTTACTTATGAGTGTACTAAATTTGTTCCATATATGTTGAATCTCTGTACAATATTGTAAGCGATGCTCAAGAGTATCTATATTATGACAGTAGTCACACAGATTACGAGATACTATACCGAGCTGATATAGTCTGTCTCGCGTTTCGTATTTATTATTAACGATAAAATACCAAAGAGATCGTTGCTGGGTAGTTAAAAAGGGAGCATTAATATTTTGCCAAATATAATTCCAATGAAGTTGTGGTTCTTTCAATTGAATGTGGGGCGTGACGATATGTTGCGTTCTGAGATAATGTCGGTAGAGTGCTTTGACAGGCATTAACTCAATTTGTGCTCGTTCAATTAATGCATAAGCGATATCTAAGACAGGTTCACACAAGTGTGGGAATTTAAGTCCCCAAGGAAAAATATGAATCGGAGCTTCAAGGTCAATGCAACCTAAACATGCGGAGAGAACAGATGACGACACACTGAGCCTATCGTTCGTAAACAATTCAATGCTTCTTTTCAGCAGTAGTGATTTTGCCTGGAGGGATATGTTTGCATAAGCTACGCCACCCTGAGCTGGTAAAAGCACAGGTTGATCACGTGCAATTCTCAACAGCTTGTGTTGCCACAGAAAGAACAAAGCCTGGCTGTTGAGGAATTTATATGTTTTAGTGGGAAGAGGGAAAATCTGACAGAAATACCACAAAAGACTCAATGCTTTTTGTTTGAGAAATGAATTCCTACTGATCAGGTTCATATTGCGAGGCTTATGCTGTATTAGAAGACCACGTATTTTGTTTGCAATTATGTCAGAATTGTAGTGAATGGTTTGTTTGGTGTTATTGAACCATTCAATACCTAGGATTTTAACTGAGTCAGCAATCGTATAGTGCGAATGTATGTAGTCCGGTATTCGGGGTGTATACATAGTAGTTTTGTTTTGTCTTTATTTAAAATCACTCCAGAAATTTGTTGATACCTGTGTAAAAGGCTCTGAATATCTTCTAAGGTAGAAATGCTGTTAACATAGAAATGAACGTCATCAAGATAACTCGCGACAGAAATGGAAGCTTGATAAACTTGTATGCCAGTGAGTCTGGTTTGTGCCGCGTATATGAGAGGTGCAACCGAGAAACTGAATAAAAGGCTGGACATGCTATCACCTTGAAGAATATAATTACAGAAAGGAATGACACAAGTGAGACTACCATGAGTTTTAATTTAGTTGTCCTGTTATGATATACTCCTTGGAGCATGGACAGAGAAGCACCATTGAAACCAAATTTTTGTAGAACTTTAAAAAGATACTCGTGTGATACCCTATCGAAAGCTTTCGAGAAATCTGTAGATAAAATAGCAACGGGCGTAGGAGAGGCAGTCTCATGATAGGCTATAAAATCTCTTGTGTTAGCTAAGGCTTCATGAATTAAAGCTTGTTGCCCATGTCCATATTGACAGGAACTTAATATCTCTCCCACATAGAGTTTCATAGGAAGCGCTAGACATCGTGTTAAAATTTTTATTTCCGCTCTTAAAAGGCTGATAGGACGATAATTGTCTATGAAGTTAGAGTTAGTCAGTTTAGGGATTAATACAGTAATACCCGTGGATAGAGATTACCCTAAGGTACAGGTATCTCGATATTCATTGAAGAGATCCGTAAGAAACGGGGCAAGAATATCAATGAAAGTAATATAAAATTCTAATGGTAAAGAGTCAATACCAGTAGATTTACCACGTTTCCCTAATTGAATTGATCTCTTGACTTCATCAAGGGTGAAGGGACTGTTGAGATACTCTTGAGCATTTACATCTAGGTTTAGAGGAATAAAGTCCAAAAGAGATTCATTTTCATTATGTACATTAGGTTTTGCATACAATTGTTTATAATACTGAACAAATTGGGGAAGTACTTGCAAACCTTCATAAATTTGGCCATCCTTGCCCTTAATAGAAGAAATTAACTTTTGTTTGCCTCTGAGCCGTTCTTTTTGAATTTGTACGATGGTAGCTTGTTCCGTGTCATCGGCCTGGACAAGTTTGCTTCTAACGAAAAAACCGCGCATGCGTTGTTTATGCAACGACAATAAATGTGCTTTGATTTCTTGAATTTGAGGCCTGACCGGACGGCCTCGCAATTGTTCTTGCATGTATTCTTTGAGAAGACTCGAGTAATAGTTGTACTGAGTATTGTATGCCTTGGTCCGTCGAATACAATATTGTTTACTTATGGAGCGAAATCTCGGTTTAACTCGCCTGTCCCAAAAATACATAAGTTTGCCCTGATAGCGTGATATTAACGGAAACAAGATCCGCCATTCCTCTCGAATTAAATGCTGATACTCAGGGTCCATAAGTATAGAGGTGTTAAAATACCAAAGGGTACTACTCAAAAATTTGGATACTGGTAGGGTTATTCTCATAATTAGAGCATAGTGATCACTGAAACAAACAGGTTCGAGGTTAATATTGCGTACTTGTGCAACAAGTGAGCGGCTTATGTAAAAACGGTCCAAGCGACTAGATGATTGTGAAGTATGAAATGAGTGACCCGGTTCAGCGGGTCGAAAATGACGCCACACATCCACTAAATCATATGTATTTACTATGCGCTGGAGTTCAGGAGAAAAGTTAAAGTTCGAAGTCTGGTCAATGGGTTGTAAAACTGAATTAAAATCTCCACCTAATATAAAGGGTGAGTGCCATTAAATAGAGCCTGAGCAAGGTCATTGTTGAAGAAATCTTGGCGGTCTCTCTTGTTATGAGAACTAGAGGGGACATAAATATTACATAATTTGATGCGTTCAAGCATACCAAGGGAGATTCGTTCATTTGGGTAATCATTAATTGTCTTAAAAGCTAGATCACTACGATAGCCCATTCTCTGTAAAACGAGAATAACATGTATGATTGGAAAGAGAACCATATTCTGGAAGGGCCACTTCTTGAGCGAACAACACATCAATATCTGCTTTGTAAATAAAATCTCTTAACGCTTCTTGTTTAACAAGAGAAGTAAATCCATTTAGGTTAAGGGTGGCAAAACTAAAACTATACATAAACAAAAAGAAAGTAAAATGAAGTGGTAAACACTACATGAAAGACTGAAAATGATACCAAAATAATACAAGGAAGATAATTATAAGTCGTATCCAACAGGGGTACCAGCTTTCAACTTTTTCAAGGTGGCCCGTGTTCGTGCACATGAAACAGGTGGAACATCTGAAGAACGACCTCCTTTAGAAGTTTTTGAAACTCCAGTAACAGTTGCCTTTAACTTGGAAAGTTTACGTTTTTCATATACAGGGTCACTGAGATCGGATTCACTGGCGGAATCACTTGTGAGTGATTGCACATTCCGGTCACGGGTGGTATTCGAGTCGGCTACCAATTGCACAACAGACTGATTATCGTGGTCCATGGGAGCACTAGAATCCATTTGTAAATCCTTTACTGGCTGTTGGTCACCTACCTGAACTAGTTGTCCTTCCTTGAGAATTTCTTGGGCCTTGCATTCAGGAGTAGACTGGGGTACTGCAGTAGATTCCAGAGGGGCAATAACATCCGGGTCAGTAGTACGATCTTCCAGTGGTAGGTCGGGGCGAATGACGGGATCGTGGGATGTTTCAGGTGCTGGAACGTCATGACTTGAAGAAATACCAGAGTGAGCAGAAGTGAGCAGAAGTGAGCAGAGGAAATTCCGTATAGTTATCAGTATGCAGAGACCCCTTTTCATGTGGGAGATTATAAGGGGTACGAAGCGGTGGCAGTTGAGAACTTCGAACTGGCGGGTGAACTTTGAAGGGCGGATCTCTTTTCGGGGGTATTCTTGAACAAAATGGTCCTGTGAATTGCACAACGCGCAAGTTTGGATTTGACCGGAATAACTACAAAAGAGGCGCAAACCACACACTGTAATAAATGAAGGAATATTTTGTTTAACCTTCATTTTAATTAATTTACGTCCTGTACGGGTGAAATATACATGATTCGCAGAATACTGTTCGTCTAGGATTGACTGTATTTCACCATACTGAGAAAACACTCGTGTTAACTGTTGATTACTAAGTTCCATGGGGCACAAAGACACCTTAACGACGGTAATACTGTTGTCAGTGAGATCAATAGGAAGTAAATGTTCCTTGTCACTATCGGTGAATTTGACTTCACCATGAGTAGAAGAGAGAATTCGTTCACACAGAACCTTGTTGACTAACTTAATATACAGTTGTTTCTTGATATAGTCCATTTCAATGCCATGTATTTGATCTATTGTTAATTTGAACGTGTTTCGAATCCATTCATGGACAAAAATTGTAGTAGGCTTTTGACTTACTTGACCAAAATTTATACGTAAGGTATTTTCACGCAAACAACTCATGTCGAATTTTCGTCGTAGAACGACCACAAAATCAAAGAAAGAAATATATGAAGAGCTAGAAGACACTAATAAATTCAATATCCCACTAAGATAATTGTACAGTACACAAACTTAAATCGACTCGTCGTGTGTTACAACACTAACAGTCAGCGAGCGAGAGACGATGTGAATAACACGAAGTCTCACGAACGTGTACCACCAATTTCTCATTCAAAGATAAGAAAATGAACTAGTAGTTATGCTAAATAAACATAGCACACACCATTTCTACACGTATTGATCTAATTCAAAGGACGTGAAATTAATTAGTATCCTCTTTTCTTCTTTGGAAACTAGATGGTGAAGTAGAATTGTACTGTAAATCGGAACCCTCGCTGAAAATGATGACGTTGCCTTACCTTGAAGAACGTTTCGTGATATGTTCCTTATTGAGGAACGTCTATATAACTTATTTTTGGGTTAAAGAAGGAAATCTCGAGTAAGTCATTGTGACACTCACAAGAAACGTCTCATTATACGAGCATTAGTATTTTGTATAGTCTTACATACAACGATTTTAACTAGCTAATAGTTTAGATAAAAGACGAAGTGACGCGGTAGGTAAGTGATTAGCGTTCAACTTCTATTCGGCGGACCCGTGTTCGAATCCCGGCTAGGTTTAAACTTTTTCAAATGTTTCAATTTCAATATATTTTCAGTGTGACAACCAAGATCTTCTCTCCTCCAGAAAGAAAAAGATGCGGGGATGAGAATTAGAGAAGGTCTCTCAATGGAGGTAATCATTTACAAACTTATTTCCTGCAGTTGATCTAGATTTGATATTTTCAGCTACTTTCAAGCATTTACTGATTCATGCGTGGTCAGTATTTTTATTTCTCTTAACATACACTATATACAAAATAATACATTACATACACAGCAATATTGAGATTAATATATGGTGTTCTTTGGAAAACACGATCCGACCATAGAGATTCATCATAGAATTGAGAATTGTTTCGTTAGTTACCTACTTTACAATTTCACCTGCATAAACACCTGGATCAGGGCTACCAACTGCTGTTACTGCCGAGAAAAGTTACGTGTAAGTTGGGTTGCATCTGTCTAGGCGTTCTCACAACTGCCAATGACCTGAACTCCAAATAATGGAATTACAACAGTCAGGGGTCCAGGTTCTTATGTGAGTGACTGTACCTTAGGAATCTGAAACTTGCATCCTTGGTAGCGCACATATTAGTTCCTAAGTGAAGCCTTGATCTGACTATGGCAGGTCCATCGTTTTCGAGCTATGGACCTTTAAAGTTCATTTTTTCATATTTTCGGAAGCCTATAACACCGAAAGGATATATTTGTGCTCCAGGGTCAGTCTATACTTTTTGTCTTATCTTGATGTCAGGAATCAGCTTCCAAGCATTGTCGGTGTTAGTTTGAAACACCTTATATATATATATATATATATATATATATATATATATATATATATATATACTTATCGATTTAATAGAAATACCTGGAACTGAAAATACGTCAGATGTCTGGTTTGGCAATGGTCAGGTGGCGACCGCTGTTTCAAACTGTTGGAGGTTGTATGTTAAACAAAACTCCATAGTACATCAAAGCAGTAGAACTGCAGAGTGGAATGAACTGGGTAGATGGTGATAGTAATGGGAAGTTTCTGATTTTCAAGGAGATATGTTTGCTTAAGTCAGTTTTGTAGGTTTCTTAATATGCTTTGCAACTTTTACAGTATGCTTTTTCACGGAAATTCCTCAGTTCTTTAATTTATTTACTAAATTCTTTATCTGAGGATGGAGATTAAAAAGGACTAATACAAGAATTAAACTGATATGGAAACTTGTTAGTTTTACTAAAACTATTGTTCTTTGTGAATAGAATATGTAGCAAACGAAACTTTTATTGTATTATATACAATTAATAATTTGTGATTCCATGTATGAAAATAAGAACGTTGCGAATTCTTAAGAGTTATGACCTGTAGATAATTAATAGTGGCCCAAAAAAGTAACGTGGCGCCCAATTTGAAATGTTGGTATAGAGGGCATTTTTAAAAAAACGTCCAATTCGCAAGTTGTTCCCAATCTTATAACACTGGTTACCCTATTTTCTTTATTTGATCATTTCATTCATCATCATTATCACCGTCTCTCTTATCCGCGGTGCATATTTGTGGGATGCTAAACTACACAATTCTTTTTCATTTCCGAAAATTGCTATGGAATCCTAACCTTTAGCACATTTTTCATGTAAGTTTGTGCGTAAATTCCCTAAAAGGATAGTTATCTACGAGTTTCACGGAAGGTGGTCCGTCTTCCAAGCAATAGTCTCTCTTTTTCTCATTCTCTTCAACTTTCACATAACTAATTAACTACTGTGTGTTTCAGATTAAACATCACGTGTATTAGCCAATGGTGCGCGATATTCCGCGAGGTGTTGCCGAATTGCCGACTCCCCTTTCCCTTCTCGCTCTTCCTCCAGTTAAGATTATGACGCATACATTTTCAACATTATTCACAATGTATATATACTATTCCAGCAAACTCAAGAATTTTGACTGTGCATCCTAGAAGTATATAAGGCAATTAAATTACTTACCTATTAACTTTTCCAGTGGAAATGCTATACGTTTGTGTTAAACAATACTTTCACTATCGTCAATGTCAATTAATATTTCGTCATTGTTTGAATCTGAGTCTTGTAAGTTATTATTACGAGTTCCAAAAATTGTAGACACAAAAAAATAATTCTTCGAGCATGACTCCGTAGCATATTTTTTGTAAAAAAAAAATCCGCACTTGTACTCGGTTTGTCAACTATAATTTAGGAGAACAAACGAACTACCACGAAACAAAGCAACCCAGACACTGATGAATTCTGTTTATGCAAGAAGAGAAGTTGCGTTCCTACAGAACTAGCTCCTTTGTTTCCATATCTGTTCTTACATTAACATACTCTTATACTTGGTGTAGGTCTCACAACAACAATCCATCTGATTCGTAAGCAGCACAATATGGTCGAGTTCAGGCCCGAAATCAGCCAGAAATGTTTGGGGGGCCAAGCTATTAAAAATTTTCTTACAAATATCTAAATTGAGTATTTTTTTTTGTATTAATAATACCAGTTCGTATTGAGGTCAGGAGGGGACACGTAAAGTTTACGGGGCAGGCCTCCCCTCTGGTTGCAGGCCTAGTAGAGTTTGTTTTGGGTACGATAATTTACGACACTATTCATACACTTAGTGATTTTGAATCCCTTCTAGAGAAGAAAAGAGTGAATAAGTGCCGCACATAATAAGGTAGTGAAACGTGACAGAAAAGAAAGAAAAAGATAACATACTGATTTTCCTCTGTCGAATAAGGAAGAATCTTTCTTGAAGTGAATTTCAAACCAATATTACAAACTTCCCATGATATGTTTTTACGATGTTACGCATATATTAAAAATCAGATTGCAAAGGTTGTCCTGTCTTTCCAAATTATTTCCAGCCCTGAAATGAGGTTCGTCTGGTATATGTTTAATAAACTTACTTAATGCAAATGAGGGACGTTTATAATAAAATATGAATTTTATTAAAAAATCAAACATCATCAATACAGTTTCTGTACCTAATTAAAACAACTAAAATTAATCATATGCTTTATATTCTCATTTCCCTAACTGGGTGCACTGTGAACTCATTACTATATTATTTCATAATAATATTTGAGTTGATATTTTTTCGAGTTTTTTCCCCTGTACTATTTTAACCCACATAAACACAAAGTCAGATAAACAGACTGGTATAAACAACATTTGTTTTCTTATGAATAGCTTATTGATTCATCTCTTACAATGCGGTTTCCAATTTCAGTACTGTCAATATCCGTCTTTTGATAAGATAGCATCGTGAAAATATAATATGCGTATAGTATGTATGTATGTATGTATGTATGGTATGTTAAAATGTTTTCATATCCTGAAAGAGGTAATTTGTTCTGTTTTTAATGTGTGAAAAGCTTGCCTCCCCTGAAAGTAATGTTCCCCTAGAACAATCTGCTGGTTACATCCCTAATTATCCTTTAATAAAAGTTGAGTTCTATTTCCAAATCAAGGAAACATCCACTGGAAATTATACACGGGACTCAACGCTCGTTTTACTAATTGTTTTATATAGAAACCTTTAAAAGTGTGTATCATGACAACCAGTTGACATAAAAAGATGTATGTGATCGTTATTCTTTCCTCTACTTTGTAAAGTGAGCAGTTAATGTGCTAATACAATATTTCTAAGTAGCGCCTCTGGTATTGTCAAGATTCGCAGTAGCGCGAGAAGTCAGAGTGCAGAACTGCTTGTCGCGAATTGTCAACACCGCCCAAAGCCAATTGGACGATGTATGAAGCCAACCCAAGGCCATGCAGCTTGTCATCTGAAATATGACCTACAGACCCCGGAGGTTGAATGTCGCGTTCACAAAAGCTCTCCATGAACGCCTGTTCTTAGTCAACTGGATCCAATTTCTACTTTATATTCCTATTTCTGCGAGATCCATCTTAATATTGTCCTTTCATTTGTGCCTAGGTCTTCCTAATGGTCGTTTTCCGATTGGATTGGCAATGAAAACTTGTTCCAACTTGTTCCAACTTGTTCCAGGGTCATCAAGTTCCAACTTTCTTCCATTTTGGCTACATAATCTGCCCACCTGAGCCTCCTTGACTTGATGACCCGAAAAATGTTTGGTAAATGGTATAAATTAAGCAGTTCTTCGTTATAAAGTTTCCTTAATTCTCGTTCCTGTTGTGTCCGAATATTCCCCATTACGAATACGAATTTTACTTTTAAAACCAGTGTATTTACTGTTAAGATCATTTTGAAAATTCGATTTCGAGGGACAGGACTAGTAACGAATTAGTCTAGTCTCTATTATTTTAAAGAAGAAATGAGATTCTGACACGAATTAAGTCTGGATTTCAAACTATAGCTGTATTTTGCTTTGAAAAGTGTTCAATGAAATGCAAACACATTCTAATTTCTTCAAATTTTCAAATTTATTGGTTTTGCTACACTTTAGTTCTAAGAAGTCTTACATTATCAATATGAAATGTTAACAATTTATGTTTTAATGCTACGTGCTTATCTCGGAAGAAGCCCTGATTCAATTTTTGATAGGACTTATAGAAGGATTGAGAAATGAAAATTGGTTATTGCAAATTATTCCCAATTCAAGAATTTAAAGAAAACGTTTTGAATTAAAATATTTTTACTTTAAATCTTTTTCTCAGTTTTCATTCTTTGTGGCCATGTGGCTATCATGCGTGATTTCCCTGTATGAGGTCTCGAGTTTGATTCCAGGTTTATCTCATAGAATTGTAGTTCCCTCAGGTCGTTAGCCTAGCATAATTAAGGTTAACTACTACGCGAAGTATACAGATAAGAGCAATAAACCTAAAACCTAATCACCTATAATTGCTCTTCACAATATTTATTACTGGTTATCCTACAGAACTGTACATTGCAATTTTTATACTTTTGTTTTACTACGTCCGTGATGCCTTATACGTACCAAGTTTGAGGAGCTTCTTTATCTATTTGCGGTTAGCGTACTCGTCTTCAGCACGAGAGACCCGGGCTCAATCCCCAGCGGGAGTTCATGTGGTCCGGATTCCATGTTAAACTGTAGGTCCAGGTCTCGTATCCTCTCGTTGCTGAAAGAGACACAAGAAACTATAATTCATCCATCCAACCAAGATAGACAATATTCCAGAAAATCGAAACGGTTAAACATTTCTGGAAAGTCTATTAAAATTGCGTTAAAATGAAACGAACTTTATTGCGCTAAAAATTATTTCGTTTATTTCAATACTTAATTGACAGTGTTTATTTTGCTGAACGAACTGGTGATTTATTTATGTACTACATATATAGAAAAATACACTGTTAACAAACTAATTGCTGTTTATGTTTTCCTAATGGTAACAGTCATACTCTTTAGCTACAGAGGAAACAAGCATGGGAAAAGTGTTTTTGTGCTGGTTGTCAGGGTGATAGTTTTCCAAAGTAGTAGATCGAGGGAATTTTTTGCGGAAGTTGAATTTGTTATTCTCGATAGCTCCACATTACATAATACGGAGTTGCAGAAATAGTAACATATTGAATAACTTTCATATTCCACTTATTTTTAAATACTATATCAAATATACGATTTTTTCAGTTTAATGAAGAAATGTCTTCACTTTCGGCACATTAGAAGATTTTGTTTTGAGTAACTTGTACGGGATTCTCACTACCAAGAAGTAAATTAACTCCAAAAGACTGAGTAAACTGAATCCGAGGAATAAGCTCAGAAGGCCTCCACAGTTACCTGTAAGGAAAGAATAGTAAAAATATCCATCAACATAAATCGAAATATCTTGAAATATCATCAATAGAACTAAGACTGATTTTTTTTAAATTTCTCTATCTCTTACATTCAAGTGCAAAACTGGGGTTATTCAGTCACCTGCAATATACCGTCATATTAGTAAACAAAACCACTTGCTGTGGAATAAGCACAAGCAAGCAGCCGACGGATGCCGTTACTACCGATGGAACACGAATAGGATACGAAGGGACACGAAGATCCCTTCGATTCCTCCACAAGCTCCGCCTTGAAGACTGGCTATATAAATGGACACCTTGCGGCAGAAGACATTAGTTGTTAACTGGTCATTCCTATCTGTCTCTGAGCTGCCACGGGCAAGAGATACTCCCTTCTCTTCAAACTGCAACGGGTGGGAGATAGTGCTCTAACCCTATATTTGAGCTGCAACGGACAAGAGAAATCTTTACCCATCTTACGAACTGCAACATACAGGATGTGCTATTTTAAAGAACTTTTACAAAGAAATAAAACATTACCTTTTCGAAAATCTTTTATACGAACTTATATACATATCTTTTCATAACAAGAGGCGAGAAAAAATCCGTGTACCGTTACTCTACAGAATATTACAGATTTTGCATAGACATAGCCTTGGAAATGTTTCTATATAAGCTTACTAGGTGGTAAGGCTGTGGTTAGCAGACTCACTGTTAAGTTTATTAACGCATTTATGCTTCCACCGTTGTTACTCCCGGATTGGCGAAACCCACTTGTTTACCTTCGCATAGAGCAGGGTGCAAAATTTTCGGTCGCCAGGTCGCCATTGGCGACTAGAAATTTAGAGCTGGCGACCAGTGTTCAGTAGGAATGTTTTCTGCCTAAACTCACAGGACTGCGCAGTTTCTGTTTTTAATTAAAATAATTAGAAATAAACTGCCTTTTAAGTACTTGCAACCAGATTTATACAGTAAAAAAGTGGACCTTGTCTTAGCAGAGGGGACAGAATATAAACTTTTCTCTTCATTGACGTTGAATCAGACACTGAAAAACATTTACAGTGAAAACTTTATTACGAGATTCCTAAATTTGCTGCCAATTGTCAAATTCTGTGCATTTTTGCTTGTGAGCACTAATTCATGTGAGAGAGGCTTTAGCAGTCTCAACAGAGTTAAGACTGCCTACCGGAATTTACTGTAGACTGACACACTGGATGATTTGTTGACAATTTCCATCAATGGCCCTTCACTTAAGGACTTTGATCCGAAAACTGCAATCGGCAAATGGTATTTCAGTGCAGAGAGAGCGTTACACAAACATGAAGACTTAAGGTAAGATATTTTTTAACATGTATATGAGTTGTTCAATTTAAAATTGATTATCCTAAATCTAATTGTTTGGTTTTGAAATTTTATGCCCTGTGTAATCTTTTTTCTTGTCAAACCAAAGGCCATGCACGAAGGGGGGGGGGGCTGAATTTGTACGTTAGAGGTACTGGCGACCATCATTTTTTGGTTGGCGAGTGTGTCTGACTTTGAAATTTTGCGCCCTGACACAGAGATAATAATGTGTTGCAATATTGTGCACACCTGTGAACTTCCAGGTCACTTTTCGTGAACGAATGGCTTTGAAAAGCGTAATGGCTTTGAAAAATCGTGTTCGCGGAACAAAACGAAAAGGGCTTCTCCGTATTTCTAATGCTGAAAATGCTATTTTCCATTTTCAGGGTGTCTACAAGTTTTGAGAATCCAACTTTCTTGGCCTTTTCTTGACGATTTTACAAATTTTCTTGACCAAGTAGTACAGTATTTTAGTTTTTTAAATCTCCTACTAATGGCCGGTTAAGATGAAAGCGAAAGGTATTTTACAGTTTTGTCTTAGCAAGTTGTAATTAATAAAGATTTCACACCACATTTACCTAATCTTATCGTCTCAGTGTTACCTTTTATAATACACTTTAACTTTCATCCTGGATGGGGTATGGCTTTGGCTTTAGTTATTGTTGTGTTATGGTTAACACTTTCTCTGTGAGTACACTACTACTAAATGACAGAGATTACATGTAATTACAGTGATTCATGACGTTCTAATAAGTACAAATACTCACTACCAGTTCACAAAAAGTGTCAGTTACCACAACAGATGTGAACTTGCACATTTGTAATTGCATAAAACATTTATCTTCATTCAGCTCTTAAATAGCTTTTTAAGTAATTAAGAATACACTTACTAAGCAAAAATGTAAGCATTAACAAATACTTTTTAATTGAATATCTACATTAAACTAAGCACACCTACATACTAATTTCCGTTTTTAGATTTGTAATTTCTTTGTCCAAAGAATCAACTTTATGTGTTTGCTGCATAAGTCTCTCCTTCTTCATTTCCAACAAACTTAATTCTTGTGCAACCTTCTCTTACTGTTAGCCACTTTTTCTCTTTGCTCTTCTTATCTTTTATAGCTTCCTGTCTTCTAGATGAATTTCTTACCTACAAAATCATTGCTTTAGTTATCTTAACGTTAGAAATCATTCCTGCAGCTGTAATTGCCCCGTACACTGCTCGTTGAGCAACAAGTGACTCTTCTGTCAAATTTTCTACCAAACACTATTTATTAACTAAGACGCCTCTTTCCACAGCATTATTGCCATGAAGAAAGGTCAGAAGCTGGTGAAAGAACTTAGTTGTCGAAACAATATTTACACGTATGTCACGAAGAACGTTAGAAAGAAAGACATCCAGTTTGTCTGTCTTCCAATCAAATGATTTAACTTCTTCCTTAAAACACGGGAAATCGCAAAATTGAAGGAGTTCCGTTTCACACAATCGGCACCCGTAAAGATAAATGCTTCTTAGACACAAACCCTTCAAGGGCAAGGGTTACACGAGACATTCGTAATGAACTATTCGCCATTACATCTGGTGAAAGACAAGAGGCCCCTTCAACAAATTTGCAGCCCAATTAGCACTTTTCAGCCAGTTTCTTGAACAGGGTGATCAAAAGTTTTTTGTCAAAAGTTTTCTTAAATGACAGTATCTCCATATCCTTTAAACCTTTGCAAGCAGCAGAAGCAAGAAAACCATCTACATCCTGAGCCATCTTGATATTGGACGAATCTGTTAAGTCAATGACATTGAGGTTTCTGGCGTTGTTTATTCCATTCATGACATTTTTTGCGAATGAATTTGGTTGCAATACTGTACACTTCCCTGAAATTCTTGACCTATCGTGCCATTTTCTTGACTTTTCTTGACATTCTTGACCTAGTGTTCGATTTCTTGACTTTTTCTTGACTTTTTTCACCTGTAGACACTTTGAATTTACAATGAGAATTCACGCGCGAAATGCCTTTCCAAGGTGAAGTCTATGGGCATTCCATTTTTTGGTGATTATTCCTCAATGGTATGTCCGATCTGGACATGTTACCCCTTACGACATTTAGCACGCGCTCTCGAATCACCATGTCAAATTTGATGAAGAACGGTTCGGAGTAGTATTCGGATAAACGAAAGTCGAGTAAAGATGGAGCTTTCCCAATAACAGATAGCGATAAGTTGCTTTTTTTCAATCGATTTGGAATTCTAAGAACAGATACCATCTTCTCACTTGACCCTCTATTCAAACTAGAAATGATAGAAATCAACAAATTTTGGTTTAACGTTGATTGTTATAGAATAAAAATGATAATAGAAAGCGAGAAGGGCTTTCGTGCAATCAACTAAGCGTCCCAAGAATACATTTCATCTCCACTCTAAGCTCTCTACTAAATCTGGAAGTGGTATAGGTCCAGTTTCAATATTAATATAGAAAATTTCATTCTATAGAAACCAAACTCCTTCACGTGGTGTACAAATGACTCTACTACTTGTTTGAAGTGTAAAAAAAGGCAAGTGTCTAACACAATACTTTTTTTTATACCTATAATGTAATATTATGTCTTACCTAGAAATTCAATTTGGCCATAGATTTCTCTTCTGTTGCTAGTAATGAACTGATCCTCCTTAAAGAATATGCCAACAAGAGCATATGATCTTCTGAAATCAACAATAACAAAGTTCTTATGAAATATTTTACCAATCAACCTATATAAGAAACACATTATTAATTGATTTGGACTAAAAACTTCCTTTTGATCATGGAGGCTATATAAGACCTGGATTTACAGATTAGCCTAGAGTCTGAGCTACATGAAGACCCACTTAAGGAGATTGTTAACCAGATATTTATGATGAAGCTCTAACATAGACATGTGCAAGTTAGAACAGAGGACGGGCCAATCATTAAGGATTTATTGGTGTTAAGGGCTGTACGAGACAACATATAACATTTTCACAAGAATTGAAAAGCCATATTTAATTTAGAAATTTGTCCATCGTACAGTAACACCAGAGGAACACAGAAACTGATATAACGGTAACCAAAATATTTACTTACCAAAGGAATGCAGAAAAATCTATTTATTTACTACTTTAAAAGGAAACTTGATCCTTCATGTTTTGAACAGAGAAAAATCCATTCTCCGGACAGCGGTATATTGTACAGTAAGGGACACTTCTGGATAGTACAACCATATGGAAATTTACAGCAAAAGTGTACCATCCAGAAGTGTCCCCTACTGTACAAATATACGGTATCCTCTTGCTTACTATAGAAATCATACGTTATCCGTATGTTACATAGGCACTGCCCTTACATGTTGCATCATGCTGTTGCAGGATGTCTGACATCTAATAGTTTTCCTTATATCACATGCATATACTTTTGTTATCTTCGTCAGCTATATGCGATATACTTCCTTTTGTATGTGAGATCCTGACCGCCTACATTGTTTCATACGTATAGATTGAACACTTATACAGAAAGTATTATAAAACACGCGTTTTCAGTTATACGTCTGCTGTACGTTAAGTCCAAAAATTAAAGGAATTACGCATGTTACCTATCTTTTTAAGTACGCCACCTACATTTTTCTCTCAGTGAACAAGTCTCTCAATGTTCGGTGGTACGTTGGATGTTCCAATTCGAAGAATATTTTTCAGATGAAATCAGTTACCCAGGGAAGAAAATTAATTCAGGTTAAGAGAGTACGTAAGAAATACATTTACAAGAACGAATGAGTTTGATCGGATGAAAGGGTTCAGTGGGACGTTGCACATAGCTGCTCTAACAGATAGTGTTTCAATTAATATCAAATTCATTTGTGGTAGATTTTCAAATTTTCATGTGAGAATAATCCATTATAATTAAACTTGAGGTTTTTCATCATTAAGATACGATTACTCTGAAATGTCAGTTGAAAGTTATATATCACACATGTCACTTTTCTTTTCTTGTCTGATAGAAATAAGATTATATTGTTTGATTTAAGGGAAATCAAATACGAAAGTAGTCTAAACGCAACTTCTGATTCACAACTTAAATTAATTTTTATTCATGTCATCCGAAAACCGTATATGTCGCATTAAAGGCATTTGCTCTCTAATACTCAATTTTGCAATTAATGATGAATTGATTTGTGTTAATGTTTAGTGCATAGCATATCGGTACGATAAAAAAAAGCTCTACGTTCTGCAATAACAGTCATTTAACAATATTCACGAAGAAATTAAATGTCGACTAAAAGCAGGGAATTCGTGTTATTATTCAGTTCAAAACCTTTTGTCGTCGCGAATTCTGTTGAGGAATTTGAAGCTTAAAATGCCTGTATATTAAACTATAATCATGCCTGTTGTGCTGTATGGTTGCGAAACACGGTCGCTTACTCTGAGAGAAGAACGTAGACTGAAAGTGTTTGGGAACAAAATATTAAGACGAATATTCGGACCCAAGAAGAACAGGAATGGTGAATGGCGGAAACTTCATAACGAGGAACTACGTAATTTATATCGTTTACCAAACATTGTTAGGATCATAAAATCTTGGAGACTTAGGTGGGCAGGTCATGTAGCCAGAATACAAGAACGCTTTCAAAGTTTTAACTGGAAATCAAATCGGAAAATGACCATTAGGAAGACCTAGGCGCAAATGGGAGGACAATATTAAGATGACAGGGTGATAAAGACATTCTTAAAGTACAGAATGTCCGAAAAGTCCCTTTACGCCTACGTTTGAGCATACAGAGAAGAGTGTCAGTGTAATTTCAGGTGTGGTATTGGAAACACTGCCTACATGGTCACAGAAGGCACGGTCAGGTATCCCTGTGTTTAGAGTCACATGGAGTATCTCAGTTGTGAAGTCATGACTTATTTGTGTGGTTGCAGTTACACAGTTGAGAAAAGATTAGTGATGTGTATGTGGGTGCACGAACGATCACACCCAGGCAAACAATGACGAAGGAATGACTGCGTTTACAGATTGTTTTTCGTATCCACCTCCTAAAGGAATCCTACTTTATTAGAAGAAATGTGTGTTTCGTTCAGGACGTGTCAAAGACATGTCTTGTAGTGAGTGTAAAAAGGGACATGAACAAACATGTACTTCCGTCACTCGGTTAATTGCATTCTCCAACTAAATCGCTAGAGAAGCTAAACTGAATATTCAGTTCAACAATGTGCGACTAGACTAAAGAAAATTAGTTGCTATGATACTTAAACTTAGGAGTATGGGACTTTTCGGACAACCTGTTGGAATTCTTCGTTTCTGTTTAGGAGCAGCGCCGTAACTTGTGGAGGGGAAGGGGGCAATGCACCACCACTGAAGCTCCCCGCCGGTCGAGGGAGGCCCATTTTGAGACAAAATTTTCTTATTCTCTATACGATACGAACACGAAATCATAAATGAAGCCTCAAACAGGTTCACTACATTACAAAAAACAAAACAGCACACAAAACTTAAATAAAACAAAAAATGAGTCGTGAGCCGATTTCGAAAAAGAAGTCAACATTTTGGAGCCCTAGAAATAATATTTATTCGTATGGCATTGAAATTTGTCAATATTGTCCCATTAATTAATTTGTCATGTATGGAAGGGGCCCAGGGAAGTAACTAGTGGCCCCGCAGACCTTGCCGTGCGGGAGGGATAGCAGACTCCGAGGGGTCCATAAAGAGTAAGAGAAAAATAGAAAAAAAGGGGGCCCAAATACGTGTATTAATGCTTCTCCCTCAGAAAAAATCTAAGTTACGGCGCTGTTCAGGAGAGATTCGAAAGGTTAACTTTCTTGGCGAAATTTTAACAATCGATAAATCTTAAAGCCATGCTATTAATTTTAGTATCCAATACCTTCAAGATATTCGGAAGAACGATATAACTCAACAGGACATCTATCACATCTCAAAACTTCAATTAGATATCATTCGAATCGGATGCCTTATTTAACCATGGATTTTATAATCGAAAGACCTGAAAAGTGTTTGGCCAGAAAGAGCCAACAAATGCATTTTCAATATCTAGAAACGGTTTTGAGCGTTTGAGTCGATGCATGTCATCATTAAATGTCAAGAAGGTGTGTAGTAAACCATATACAAACATAGGCTTGTATTAAAATCCTAAACGCTCTTGCAAGATTAGTTTTTCTCTGACACATCACCCTTAATAAAACTACAATACTACTAAGTAGAAGTTCCGAAATTGCCAATTTGTGAAAAATTCTAAAACTTTGGTGTGCAAGACTCCACCTTTCTCCATATGTTAAAATGACCAAAGAAGCCAAATTTGTCACAATAATTTTATTGTAAGTTTGCACGAAAAAGATTTGTGAATTCATAAGCATCGAGGGTTAAAGGTAACAGAATTTTGCTTTGCTCTTAACAAAAAATAGTCCGATTTTAAAGTCCAGTCTAGTGGATTTTTATTTAGTTATTTTCGGAATCTGGAGTTACGAAAATTTGAGAGTCTCGAATAATACAGTATATTGGACCAAAACAAGAGATTTATGGTATGTTACACTTACGGTGTGTATTCTCGCTTTGGTTCTTCTTTGATTTCCATCCAGTTATACGTAGATAGAGATAGCTCTAAGTCGTAGTTAATCTCCACACAGGCAGGGAAACAGTTGCAGAAACTGTAGACAGACGATTCTTGAGAATTATCGTTCATATCTGCTTCGAGGTTAACAGATGAAGTTTCCTGAAGATTCTCTGAAATCAGATCCTTCATTATAATTAGATAACAACAATAATGTTATTACTACAGATTTTTCTAAAATTTTCTAACACGATGTCCACTTTCTATTTGGATTCCGCAGTGAATGCCACATTGTTTGCAAATCGAATACAATTAATGCTGTTATTTATTACCAAAACATCCCTTTTCTAGTTAAGCAATTTCTCCTTGTATACACCCACTGCAATTTGTGAGATTTGAGACACTAGAAAGGGATTATTGGAACGAGTCTAACTCACATGATTTACACGCGAGGGAATGACAGGTTACGCTTGCAATTTCAATGCCATGGCTCATGCTTGGGCACAGAGTCAACGAACACGAGGAATACTCCTAAAAGGAAGTTTATCGGGCTCAGCTAGTGAAGCTTGCAGAATGGAAGTATTCAACGTATAATCAAGGATTTTAAAGTGCTCAATATTAACAGATTAGTGCACTTGATGAGGGTTTCATGGTCAACCTACAGGAAGAGTGCTCCTCGTACCGCAAAATTGATGCATTTGCCGGACATATCACTTCGATAGAAGAAATAGACAGAGAATAATCATGTACAACGATGATCGGGCCACTCGATAACAAACGTCATATGTAAGATTAGGAATGAATTTCTGAGCTTTCGACAACTATGACCATGTTATTCCGTCAAGTATGAGGGACGACGTTACTCGCCAAGAATGTTAGTGACTACACTATGCAGGCTCACGACAGGTATTTTATCTGCGTGGGCAGAACGTACAGTTTCGTCCATAGTATTAGGTCAAAGCTGGAGTAATGTAACACTAATATGTGCGTTGTTGGTTTCACGGCGTGTCTTGAGTGCTGATTGACGAAGCGTGTTCTTTTGATTAGTAGAAAGCCTTTCCATCAGCATTGAGTAACCCAGAACCACGAATGCCTTAAAATTCAATGGACGAGTAAATACCCATTACTTGCGATTGGGAGATCACTGTGATTTCGGACTATTCCTGTTTCACTTATCCTGTTGCATTCTGATGAAAGCATGTACGTTAGAAGCTGTGTAGATGAGTGCAATTTGCCAGCGTGCATTGTCGAAAGTCAGAGGGGACGAACATTACATGCGATGCATTGAACTATCTGGAGTGAAACTGGAACTATTTTAGGATTGAGTACCACGTTAACAATTGTTTCGTCCATGGCTGGTACTCGAACATACAGCTTAGGCCAGGTGACGACGACGACGCTTATACGCGCTGTAGGCTGCAAACATTCTCAAAAATGGCACTAAATTTCCTAGCGCTACTTCTTTACTGTATACACACATCGAAATTTCCATCTATTATACAGTTTTAAAACATATTGAGCCCATATCCTCAAGGCACATGGTCTCTGACACCCACAGGACTATTTTTTTTATCATAATGTTCATTTATAACATCTTGTCTTCATATGATCTTACACATGATACTCACCATAATAACAACAGTTTGAGCATAATATTCTGTGTGCTCTTCTTTTCTTAATTTGGAGAGTGAAAAGCAGTCACTGTAAAATAATGACCAGAGATTTTATTCTCTTGCGAGGTATATACAAGTGCGGACTATAAATTCGTGTCATCTTTATCATTTACAATTGTACTGGGTGCCCCAAACTTCACACAAGAAGTACTTTTGATAGAAAACATAGGTTTATAATTACAAATTTCATTTTTTATTGATTCAGAAAGTATACAGTATAGGGTTATGTATGGAATAACATATTGGGTAAATGATTGGGTAAATGGCCTCCACGACTTTCCTGGCACATACGCATTCTTTTGCTGAAATTTTCCATGGCTCTTTTGCATAAATGTGACTGAATTTCATTGATACAGTGCGCAATTTCCTCTTTCAAGGCGTTAGTGTTCGTGGGTTTGTTGGTATGATCCCTAACTTCCGAAAACTTCAAAGCAAAAACTTAAAAGGTGTTAAATCTGGGCGACCAATTCTGATTACCAAAACGAGAAATTACACGATCAGAAAATGACTCATATACTAATTTAATTGTTTTTCAAGCTGTATGACATGAAACGCCGTCTTGTTGAAATCACATGTAATCCACATCCATATCTTGCAATTTAGGCACAAAAACTAGTTTATCATGTCGCGATAGCGAGCATCATTAACTTTTATTGTCTGACTAGCCCAGCCGCATTTTCGAAGAAGAATGAGTGGTCCGATGATGCCTCCAACAATACCACGTTTGGATGCATTTGTTTCTCAAAAATCACTAGTGGATTTTCTGAAACCCAATTGATCCACTCTCCCTAAATTTTTAAACTAATCTCTTCACAGTTGAAGTTAAATCACTATTCCGACCATACGTTTGTACGACAATTACGAACTGTAACTGCCAAACCTACATTATTTTTAAACTATTGCTCAACAATGTAAACGCGTTGTTCTTTCGAGTAGCTCACCATTTTTAATAACTCTGAACTGTTAGCTGTCACGCTGTTCTTTTTCTCATTGGCTACACCTTACTGCACAAACGGCGCAAAATTCAAATTTTGCATGAATTTTGGGACGCCTATTAGTGACTTATTTAGTAATAATAATTGTTCATAACGACGGTGAGTTGAAATTCAAATTGCCATAAGTGTCAATATTGCCATAATTGCCATAATTGTAAGTACTGTTTCTTTAAGTTCTAATTATATGTAATGAAATTGTACACTGTTTCAACTTGAATAAGAAACATAATTTATTCCACTGACATACATAAGTAATTAGGTGATAATATAAATTGTCATAATGTGAATATTTGTATTAAATAAGTTTGTAATTAATACGTAATGTTTTAAGGTATTAACATTGTATACACTAAAATGTCACATTGAATACACAGTTTTATCAACTACTTACTGATAAAAACTGTGAAAGTATAAATCAAGATATAAGTGTACCTACTGACAAAGACGAATTCTAGATCGAAGCGTCTAGAACCTTCTAAACATGAATTCAAAGTAATATTAAACATGAATGCGGAGAATTTGTTGCGAACTTTTTTTTTAGTACACTCTTGTCATTTTGTTATGCATTGTTAATTTTATGAAATATTTTGTAACTGAAGTGTATAAGTAAGTGAAAAACTATACAAAAAACTGAATTAAATAAATAATACTAATAACATACCTTTAACTTTGTATACACAAGGTAGATCCTTTGGTGTGCACAAAGATGTTTCATTATTTCCTATGAATGTAAAAAAAAAAAAAAACTATTATGACAAGGTATTTCATTTCAATTGTATTTGAATACCTTAAAGTATTATTTAATATTTACAATCGATAATCACCCATTTCAATATTATAGTAGAAATTGTTAAATAGCTTGAGAAACACGTAATAATCATATTATTTGATTGATTTTCGGTTCAGCGACCCTTTTAGCAGTGAAGCAAAGTAAGACATAAACTTACAGCTTAACCTACGATACGAACCATATGAGCTCCCGTCGAAATCGAATCCGGATCTCCCACGCCAAAGGTGGGTGTGTTAACCGCTTAGCCTCGAGGAAGCACAACACTGTAACCAGAACCTGAGGATTGGTTAAAAATACTTAAAATACGGAGTACAGGTTTTAATAAATGTAGAATATTTAAAATAATGATATATTGTTTTCTACCTTCCTGAATCTAAATTCACATATTAGCATACACCTTAAAATCCTATTCGTAAATCATAAATCTTTGTAACTACTCAAAAATAATTAATCAAAACGCCATGACGTCATAGGGACAGAAAACCCATAATTTGAAGCATAATGTCTCTTTATAAATCTCTGATTTTGGAAAATTGCTGAGGATGGAAGGGTGTCCACGCTGGTTTCTTCTCTATCCTGGAAAAAATCTTGACAGTCATTTGATAATATTATCATTATTAATTCCAAAATGGAAGAGATTTGAACCAATCCACAGATAACATCTCCAAGCAGGCCAGAGTTGGAGACCTTGGGATTCCTGGACAGTTAAAGAGTTGAGACCTCCTGTAACTGTCTGCGTGAAACATGGAAGATCTTACCCCAACAATCAATCAATATTTCCCATCCCCGAAGCAAAGTGGAAAGGACAGAAAAACAGATTAGTTAATAAAAATAATATAGAGGGGACAAATGCGAAAATTGCGTCTTTGACGCGTTACAAAATATCATTAAACCCAAAACTAGGAGGAAACTTTGCTTCCACGCTTAGTACTCATCTTATCGTGTTTTTGGTATTAAAAGAAAAAATTAACACAAAATAAGTGTAGTAACAATGGCTTGAAATAAGCACATGTGTTTTGTCTTCAATCGAGTTACATAAAAAATATTTTAGTACCTTTTTTTATTCCCTCGTCTGTGACCCAATGGTTCGCCACGTAGGCATGTTTAGGTGGAAAACAAGGCTGTGGTAGCCCACCACACAAGTAGGAGTGAATCACCCTAAGTTGATCACTGTCATCTTACCAGAGTGCTAATTAAACAAAACGAGAGGATTTATAAAATTCACTAATGCGAATTCTAAATTATTGACATCGCACCATAGAGATTCGGTAAGATATTTTAAGTACAAGTCTAATTCTAAAATGTCGTCGAGAATTTTGTAAATTCTGTTTTGGTTAATTATAGAATCACATTGGTTTGAAAGATTTACAATTACAGCATTAATAGTATCGTGTGTAACCTCCTCAATACAACTATTTAACTCTGAGCTTTTGGTTTGTTCTTTTAAAATTTCATCGCTTTTATTTCCAGAATGTTTAGTAGCCAAATTGAGCAAATATTTTTAGTTTTCTTAGTAGGTTTCCAAACTTTTAACCTGTCTACAGAATGTAATCCTGAACATTTACCTGTGAGTGGATCCGTTAGTTCAAATACCTTTTCAGAGACCTTTTTAGAACAAAACAGGGGGCCTTTATACAAATGAAGAAATTTTGAAATTATTGTATTGCTGAATTCAAATTTGTTTGTTTTGAAAATATTAAGTCATTTTCTTTGATCGTATTGTTAGTTTCTTGTGTCAAGTTATGTTTAATATTTCGTTTACGAATAATCTAATTTCCTTTCAAGCCTGTTATAACTAATTTATTATCCCACAATACATGTTCATCTTCACGTTTTTCGTTTACAACAATACCAAAATGTTTGAATATGGATTCAGATGGTTTAAATGCAGACTAGCAGGACTTACCCCCTAAACTACTAAAAATTGAATAATTTAGTAAAACTACAATTTGAGGAATAAATTTTTCCCAAGCTGTGGGGTCTTCGCTACAAAACAATTTGAATAAATGATTAATTCACGATGGATCCTTTCAACTGGATTAAAGGAAGCGTGGTAAGGTGTCACATAATGTATTTTAATTCCATATTCTGACATTTTTTCTTTGAATTTTTGAGAAATGAAACAGCTACCATTATCAACCAAAATAGCACTAGGAATACCTAAATGTAAAAAATACAATGATTTTAAACAACGTAAGATACATTTACCGGTAGTGGTAGCATTTCGCTTTGGATACAATGTGTAATACCTTGTAGAAACATCCATGATTGACAATGCATATTTATAACCTGATGAAGAAGAAAGATATGGTCCTAAAATATCAATTGAAACAAGTGCACGCGGACTGTTAACAGTAATACTTTCCATTGGTCTTGCTGGAGGTGAAGTTTCAACTTTCGTTTCCTTACATGCAATGCAATCGTTAATGAAATTACTAATATCTTTTCTCATTCTTGTCCAATAACAAATTTCATTCACAAAACATTTTTTTCAATTCCAAAATGCCCTCGTTTACAATGCATATGTTCTACAACAATAGGAACTAATGAAGGTGGAATACAAATTCTCCAGGAATCTGGAAAAGGAAAATTCTTGTTTAAAAGTATACCATTTTCGAATTTGTAGTATTTTTCTAAATTTCGGTTTCTTACCCTACAATATGGGTTATTGGGATTTTGAAGAAATTCAATAATTGAATTATATTCTGAATATTCACGCTGCTTTTTAATTAATTCCGGTATGGTCATATTTCCAAAAAAGGATGGTAACACTTGTAGGTTATTCACCGTTTGAATTTCATTTTTGGGGGCCAAAAAATACTTGACAAAGCATCACTGACTTTATTATCAACTCCTCGGATATGTATGATTTCCAAGTCAAAACTTTGCAAGTCAAGGCTCCAACAAGCCAAACGATAGTTCCAATTCCGGATTTTGTGCAAATATAGCAAAGAGTTATGATCTGTATACCTGGTACACTTTAACATGTTTACCATACAATAAATGTCCCCATTTACGAATAGAAATCACTATAGCTAAAGTCTTCTGTTCCGTTGTAGTCTAGGAGCGTTAGCCTTTATTTAAAATTCTACTATGGAATCCAATAATGTTACGTTTACCATCAACTTCTTGAAAAAGTATACCAGCTACCTCAACTTTTGAACTGTCTGTGGTTCACGAAAAATCAGAATGAAGCTTCGAATGTGTGAGAAGGACATCTTGGACTAAACTATCTTTAAGAGACTGAAAGCTACTTTCACATTCAAATCCATTTTTCCTTTTCTTGGTAAGCTCACACAAAGAAGAAGCTAATTTAGCAAACTTATGCACAAATTTCTAACACCATTCAAAAAGACCTAATACTTTCTGTAATTGTTTCATATTCGTAGGACGAGGTAACTGACTAATGACATCTACATAAGAAGGATCCTTGCGAATACCTTAAAACGAAAATACTTGAATTTATTTAGTTTTTCGTTCTAGCCCTAATCCGCTGAAAGACCAAATCTATCTCAATGAGTTATAACATTAAACATATCAGCTAATGATTACTGACCATAAACTTATCCCTTTTAGTCCTTTTAAATCATACGAATCGTGTCCAGATAGCGTCGATTTATTCTTCTATCTATACATACATATTACATCAACAGCCATTCCTTTTGAGTATATCCTGTCAATAATAATGTTTACCATGACAACCGATTAATTTAATTACTTATTTTCTCTTTTTTAAAACTGTATATATATGTTTGATTATTACGTCTCTGATCGTATATTAATAAAATAGGTACAGATTGTCAACACCATTATATACCGTTGTAACGTTCAGGTGTTACAACAAAACTCAAACAATTAAATGTAGTTTTACAAAATAAAGATTTTGAAAGGTTGAAAGTCATGTTAGCATAATGTATTTTAGTAAACAACTGGTCTAGTAAATGCAATTGGTCTTCAAAAGAGAACGTTGGAGTGCTAAGGTCATCAATATACGGTACAAGTTTATCGTATAAAGCATAACCTAACACTTTTTGTGGCGCATCAATTAAAGCAACAGAACCATTGATGTATTCAAATGGGATTACTGTAAATCTATACATATGCCAATTCACGAAAAGGCAATAAAATCACGAGGTCTTTCAGAGACAACAATTTGTGAATACGGCGACACAAGATCAATTGAGCTTACGTATTTAGCACCTTGGAACTTTACTAATAAACCATCAATTTTATTTACTTTTAATTGTTTCAATTTGAAATGCCGATTCAACTCAGTCAAGTCAACT
This sequence comes from Thermobia domestica, assembly GCF_964235325.1. Lineage (NCBI taxonomy): Eukaryota > Metazoa > Arthropoda > Insecta > Zygentoma > Lepismatidae > Thermobia > Thermobia domestica. Next base: position 227,535,025 of record NC_137464.1, on the reverse strand, counting down.
ACTACACTAGGTTTATTTGTATTTTTCTTAGAAACACAAAAAATGGTAAGGCTATGTACAGAAACAGTATTTTTAATAACTCCTAATTTTAACCATTCTTCAATTTGTTATCAATACTTTCTTTAAAGTGATAAGGAAGTGTGTATTGTCGTTTGACAATGGGATCAGTGGTATCAACATCCATTCAATATTCATATTGATTAAATCTACCTGGGTAATCAGTAAAAACATTTTGATGTTTCACTAACAAATCAAATAATTACTGTTTCTGCTCACAATTCAGGTGGTCACATTCATGTACCTTTTCTCTAATTTCATTAATGGTTGCTACACCATGCACATTTTCGAAAACATTAATTTTTTCTGACACATTATCCCCACTAATTTCAAGTTTTTCCTGCCTATTGCAATGTGCACTTCTAATTTCGCCATCAATTGAAGATATTTGTAAACCATAATATTCAAATAGAAAGGATTCCTCTACAGCTTGATTAATATTCAAATCCTTTACCCTAAAATCTTTAGAATCTAATTTAAATTGAGAGTATGCTTGGTCTCGTTCGTTTAAGGCATGAATCCACTCTTGGTCTAATTTATTTCTCTCAGAAACTAGATTATTAATTACGGGACATACTGAAGATGATTGATTGTAGTCAGATTCGAACTCAGAGCTTTCATCTGAAATATTACCATTTCCTACAGAAAAACCAAAATTAATATTAACAGGTTTATTTATTCGGTCAGCATGTGTCAAAATCTTAGGTTGATACCCCCTAATTTTTCTACTCAATAATTTTTCAGCAAGCATTGGAACAACTCCTTTCCCTTAGAAAAACTAATTACGTTTTTCGAAAAATCTATCATAGCTCGGGCAGATGTGAGGAAATTACGTCCTAACAGGCATTGAGCATTTAGTTCAGATACAACCAAAACTCTTGTGTCGAACACCAAATGTTGTATTTCCACACAAACATTTATTTCGCCCTTCACCCGCTTTTTCGTTTACCTGGATAATCTACCAAGAGAATGCAGATTTTAATTGCGGATGGGAAATTACGGAAGAAATACGTTTCCACGACTCAAAACTAAGAAGAGACACCGGAGCATCTGTCTCGCACAATGCTTTTAATAGTGTGTTTAATATATTACAATAAATTTCTGCAGTTCGATTACTATTATTGTTTTTCACGTCCTCAGATATTTCAGTCTCATCTTCGGAAATTTCTACGTCCCAATTGATAGTTTTACTAACACTACGTATTCTACAGGAAAAGTTGGGGAGTGCGTTTCCATCACTAAGATTTTGAACATTGCCAACACTTTCATTAGCTCTACCAGAAGCACTCTCGGCAGAGCGTTTTTAGTTTAACGGTATTTGTCTTCTGTGATTACCTGGTGGTGAAGAAGTAAAATGGTACGAGGTTGATTAAAATTTGGAGCAAAGGGTGGTTGGTTACCAAAATGAGGAATTGAAAACTGTTGAGGCGTATGCCCGCCATCATCTACGCACCCTTCGTTACTATAGTTTATATCCTCCTGAGTTTTATACGAATTGTGTGAGTACCTACATTTTCAGAATATTGCTGAGAAAAGGTGTTTCTGGATTTACCTTTATGCTTCGAATTTTGATTTTTACATTTACCTTGAAAATGCATTTTATTTTTATTTTTAGTTTGGTCCTGCAGTTTATTTGTTTGTTTTTCATTGTGTTGATTCTCACACTCATTAACCTAATTTACGCGTATTCATTTCTTGTGAAATACATTATTTGTTTTAGAATTTTCATTATTCTTTGACAACGTTTCAAGGTTTTGAACAACATTTAACATAGTTTGTAAATCAAGAGACGGCAACAAACCTAACTGTTTTTGGAAATAATTAGGCAACAGTTTACTTGTGTTCAATATGAATGCCGCACTAACGTTTTTATTCAATTCCCTAATTCTGTGATAACGATCAGCTACAAATTGATAACTGTACCATCAACTTTAGGATCATATCTTTTTGATTGCAACACAGACATTTTCCCTGCTATGACTTGAGAAGATTCAAACTGTTGTTTAAAAGCAAGTACAAAGTCATTGTACGACTTGAAATCGGGTTTACGAGTAATAAACCAACATTTGGAAGATCCTTGCATCAAAAAATCTAAAATATCTAAATACTGTTTTTCTGGGATTTGTATTAATTTGACATTTTTCTCAAATAGTTCCAGAAAGTTAGATGCAGTAATTTCGCTTTCGTGACCTAAGAATTTTTTAAAAGACTCAATATCACTATGGCAAGAATAAAATATTAAAACATGCATGCAATATATGGCATTACTTATCCTGTTGAAGAAAATATCATCATAATATACGCACGAGTACGCTACTTGCATCATATCACTAGGCAGCACATAATTAACACTCGTTACATATCTTTTAACACATATATTTTAGGCTTTAAGAAATCACAATCACATACGTTTTACACACTATTGATTTATCTTTGATTAGTAAAACATTGGCCCAAGAATAATATATATAGACGAACGCGACCGTTGCCGATACCGATTTGATACACGAACATTAACGATTCCGATAGTTCAATCCTCGGAAGACACAAACATCCTTCAAAGTAAAAATATATTAGTCTCCGACTACCACTTGGCAAATTACTTCTTTTAGGAGGATCCTTAGATGTTCTTCTCTTGTTCCCATAGTTTTGATGCCACTGAGAGAAAAATATTATATTTTGAAAATTCAACTTTTCATTTTTAAAGCACACTGCTTACTTAGTATATTTGTATGAAACAATAAAAGACTTATTGACTCAGAATTTTATAAAAGAGCAGGTGAACATTTTAAGTAATGAAATCTGACTGACTGCGCTCTCCGAGCGTCACGCTTACCTTACACAATGGAAGTGTAAGAATACATTGATAGGAGGAAAAATAGTTCCCCCAAAGCACTTAGTTTTTATGAAGTTGCTTCACTAAGAAGAATTGATTAACTGGTCATTGTCTTATTGCGAACACATAACCACATTTAAACACATAATAATGTAAATAATAAATGATTATTATAAAAATACATTATGACGTATAGTCCAACTCTGCCTTTTAGCTTAGGAATTTAGCTTTGGATAGGAAGGAGAAAAGAGTTAAGCTGAGTTGAATTTTTTGTCCGTATTTTGTCGTACGAAGAGAAGAGTAGGTGGGCAGACGCACACAAACACATAGAAACTTGTGAGGAAGAGAGTTCGTAGCATTTCCAATTCTAAGATTTTTGTCTTGGTCGCACTAATTCCAAGAAATCCTCCTCCGTATACGAGGGTTGGTTAAGAGATATATAACGATAACGTTATAAGCTATAACTTGGTGAATATCATTTAATTCTAGGCTATGGATGTGATCTTTAATTTTCTTCATGAAGTATTTCAGATAGTGTGGTTCAGAAGGCACTAGTGTTGAGGATACTTGGATCAAAATTTGGGATAACATTAAAATTTCAGCAAAAGAAAAATTGAAACACATGGAAATGTATAGAAACAAACAATGGTTTGACCAGGAATGCACGAAACAGCAGAGAAGAGTAAACAGGGGAAACTACGTTGGCTACAAAACCCTAACGAAAGAACTGCACAAAATTTCATTGACATCAGGAGCGAAGCTTCAATAACTTCTACAAGAAAGAAACGTAATTTTTTTAAAGCTAAAATCTTTGAACATGAAGATAATACTAAGGCAAGAAAAGAAAAGAAAAAAGAAAGAAAGAAAAGTAAAAACAACAACGGGACATGTATAAAGGGATCAACGAATTTAAGAAAGACGCTTATACCCTGTACATTAAAGAAAGCGGATGAAACCATTTTTACGGATACGAATAATATTTTGAATAGGTGGAAAGATTTCTTTGACAATTTGCGGCCAAAAAACAGTGCTCATACAAGAAGTGTAACACTACAGCAGAATACATGTTATCAGATCCTAACTGAACAGGAATAGAAATTGCTATGAAGGGGTGAAAGAAAGACAAAACTTTGGGTGTAGATAAAATTCCTACTGAGTTAATTTTAGCTTGAGAAGAAGTGTAAGACGAGGTACATAAACACATTTATCTATTTTGGAACAAGGAGGAGTTGCTACAAGAGTGGAAAGAATCATTGCTCCAATTCACAAAGAAAGGCGTTAAAACTGATTGTTAATTATCGAGGCATATCTCTTTTGTATTATAAAGGAAATCAAGAAAGTTCTGTCGCTTTTTCACAAACCGCATTGGAACATCGATGTGTCACCTAAGACGTACCTGCAAGATCAAAAATAGTCCCCATCAGCATCGAAGACCTTCTGCCAACGTTCTGTAGGTCAATGGATTCCATCACAGTAGAACATGCTGAGATGTGAAGTGGAGAATGTATCAAGTGAATTTTGAATCTCTACTAGGGATTTGAACTGGTGCCCTCTAAGGTGATTGTCCAATATGGCGGATGCAGTAGTGTTTCCCATCCAAGGCTTAGAATGGTGTCCCAGGTCATTCTAGCCACGTAAGGCTTAGCGTTGCATGTAACAGGAAGACCCCTTTGCGACTCAGAAGTGCTGGCTGCAGAGCTTTGAGTTTTTCTTGAACACGGCTTAACTGCTGAAAGAACACAGTTGCTTTGATGCTTTGATCAGCTGGTAGCAGTTCCCGATGCACAATGCCGCGAGAGTCCACCAAACACACAGATAACCTTCTTCTGGTGCAGTGCTGGTTTCTGCTCTTTGGAACTTGTTCATTGGATGCTAACCAATGATGACGGGGTCGTGGAGCTTCGTACAGAACCCACTTCTCATCACATGTCAACACCTTGTCCAGAAATGGCTCTTTTCTCAGAGGAGACAGCAAAGAAACGCAGGTGTCTGCTGGCACTGCCTTCTGTTCCGGAGTCAAATCATGTGGGACCCATCGACCCAACTTGTCGTGGTTTCCAAGTTGATGGAGGTACTGCCGAATGGTTTGTCCACTCACACTGAATTGTAGTCCCAGGTCCTCACATGTCTGGCCACTGTTCGCCTCAACTGCTGCCTGGAGATCTTAATTTTATACATGTTTTGGTGCGTCTCTGAATGTTTCGTCACTGTCCTTCAACTTTTTAAACCACCGCTGCACTGTCCGCGTATTCACGACACTCTAATTAAAAGCACATCTTCCACCCCGCTGCAGCGACGTTTGACCCCAATTTGAACTCGTGCAGCGTACAGACCCTTGTAACGCTCTGTGAAGGTCCCATGTTGACTCTCTCCTTACGCAAGTTTACGGAGTAACTGAACTGGCACAACCAGGTAGTATGTATAATATACCCACATCAACAACTGACTTGGCCTTATCTCCATTCCAATTCAACTCATGGTGTGAGGGCCAATTAAACACAGACCTCTACGAAAGGCGACTGAACTTTCTTGGTTACCTTTATAGGTATACATTAAACAAGTGTTAGGTACTGTGCACCGGAAATGCGTGACTAGAAGTGACTAATTCTGGTATCGATCGCTTTCTTTCTTCAAGACGAATTATTTTATACATAGGGTGCATATGTGTAATTGCTGAAAATACCCTATCCCTGGAAACTGTGTTAGAAACCCTGTGCCGAAAGTGACCAACTCAGGTAACGATGGCTTCCTTTCGTCAGGACAATTTGATTGACATATAACCACTGGTAATACTAAACTCCCGGAAATATTAGGTATCGTGTACCACAAGTGTGTGACCAATTGTGGCCAATTCTGGTACCGATCGCTTTATGTTGTCAACATGAGGTTATTAATATATAGATTGCATGTGTGCAATTTCATGAAAAACACTACAACCGAAAGTAAATTAGGTACCTTGTACCAGAACTGGTCAACCGGAATTGACCAATTCCGCGATAAATCACTTTCTTTCATCACGGAGAGTTTATTGGTATGTATAAAAATTGCATGTGTGCAAAGGATAGAATTACTCCAGCCCCGAAAAGGAAATTAGATATCGTGTACTGAAAGTTTGTAATCGTTGGAAATAGCTCACTCCCTGAATATGTATTATTTCGTCTATGACTATATGTTGAAACTTACTTGGCATATACCACATGGCACAGTTACACATTTGTAGAGTGTAATTGGTGATGCATTCCATTTTGCAATTGTCCTGTGTGTAGTAAGTAAAGTATCTGAGTTGTCGCTCTGAATTGAAGAAACAAAGGCGCCGCTCTGGTGGATAACTCCGAAGATTTTTACTTGTTGTCATCACTCTGGGTTTAACAGCCAGTACCAAATTGTAGTCCAAAGGCACACGGAAATACTTCTGGCCAATGCGCGGGAAACTTACAGGATTATGAAGAAGCATCTGCAAGAAAGTACAGAGGATGTTAGTTACTTGAAAACTATCATAAAAAGGAATCCCTTCTATTCACAACTAAGTATTAAGCTTTTTCCTTGGACATTGCAATAAAATACTTTGGTTCTATATTATATCTATTATATGTTGTTAAGGAACACCCTGCCTAAAATATTTTTTCTGTAATTTTACGTTATTGGTTATTGTGTGTGGGGGAGAGGCCGGAGAGCATGAAAGTAAATTGTAAAAATCCTATATAGTATCCAAAATGTGCAATAATATGAGAAGTAAAATGAAAAAAAAAAACTCAGACGCCAAAAACTGTCATTTAATATATATAATCATCATTATCATCATCATCAACAACAACCACTCTACATCCACTGGTATTTCCAACCATTCTCTACAACCGTCTAGTATCTTGGGCAATTCATTGGAAAAACTAGTCCAAGGACGAAAAAAGGCTCCATTTTTAAAATCAGCTTGAAGGATCTACATTACTATTTGTAAAAGAAATGCCTGAACTTCTAATAATTTGTAAAATGCATAATATAAAATTCTAACAAATAATTTCAAATAATACTGAGAAAAGTCTAACATATTTAACAGGTGGTGAAATCTCATACCCTAAAATTATCACCCATCAATCACTCTTTTTGTTCCAGCGCTTTCTTTGGACTCGAAAACCGCTCCTCATTGAGAATTTCTGACCTAGTCAAAGAATACGTAGTATCATCTTTAGTGCGAGTGATCATTAATTCGATTCCATGCATAGAAGCGTATGGTGGAGAAAATCATTCCCTTCTTCAGTCTGCAGAACGTTAAAGAGTGACATTAATGAAAGTTATCATTTCAATTCAGGACAACGTGTGGGATATAATGCTAACTAGTAAGACATTCAAGTTGTTACTTAGAAACAAACATGGAACAGTACGGCACCTTCTAATACAAGTGAGAACATTCTTGTAACTATTTTGTTCGCTAAAGTTCTTGAGAAACTTCCAATTGTCAATATAGTTGGAAGCTTATTTTTGAACTGATTATATACTTACATATTTATAAAAAACATTGGAAGATTCCTCATTTGCTATTGGTATTATCCTTACAAACGCCAGTGTTGCCAACTTGCATGTCGGATTTACGAGGAGAATTCAAAAAGTAAATTTCACATTTGCAATTTCACTTTACAGGGATTGGCAATACTGCTAGTAACCAGCGCTGAGTGAGTGTAGTTGGCAACACTTCGAGACAACGTGTCGCACGTATTCCTGCATTAGTCGTTGGAGTGTAGCGGATCGTTAAACCTGGCAGCTCCATTGGCAATCTGCACCAAGGAGGAAATGAGAGCAGTGATTCGCTTTTTGTATGCGGAAGGTGTGAAACCTGCGGACATTATTTGTCAAATGCAAGCGCAGTATGGTGGCAGCTGTTTCTCGCGAAGAAAGATCTACGTATGGATAGAGCGTTTCAAACAAGTAGGAACTTCTTTATGTGAGGATGAAAGATCCGGCAGGTCATCGATCTCAACGACTGAGGAACTTGGATACATCATCCCGAACCGGAAAATAAGGCTGCGAGCATGGTTTGGAAACACCCATCATCACAAGAAGCTAAGAAGTTTAAACGTCAACTATCAACTAGTCATTGAAGAGGTGCAAAATTGGTTACAAATGATACTATTTTTTTCTCTCACGGAATTAAACAACTTGTGAAACGTTGGGAAAAGTGCAATGAAGTTCAGGGAGGTTACGTAGAAAGATAAGGTATGTTTCAGTTTTCTATAATGAGAATAAGTACAGCTTTTCTCAAATGTACCTTTACTTTTTGAATTCTCCTCGTATGAATCGTGACCTATTTTCATCTGATAGCTCCTCATACTAGTTACATAATAAGAACAATAACTGCCGAAGAGAGTATGTAATCATCCGTAAACACTGAAGGAGAAAGTATATGCAGGTCTAGAATGCACATATTGCATTATACTCCGTAATCCAACTTATTTACTGTACAATCGTATTGGTTTTTCATATAACACATCATCTCTCTACTTTACGAATAGCTGAAATCGACACAACTAAGCATATGAGTATCTTCCTACAGATTAAGATCCTATATAAATTAACCCTCCCACATTGTTCTTCAACCACCGGCGACCTATTTTTCAAAGATATTAATCTTGTAGTATATTTTTAACAAGTCATCAAATATCATGAAGCAAAAGTCATTTCTAAATACTAATAGTGAAACCTTTCCGCTATATTTGTCACGATTGTATGAAAAATCTGCTGGATAAAAGGGGTTACGTTCCAAAGTTGGTAGTCCGTTTCTTTCAATTTTTTAAAAAAATTACCGGGAAGAAATAGATAATTTGCTAGTTTGTGTGTTTGATCATATGATAGGAACGCGGAAGTTCTGTTTATATTTTATATAAGCGGTTATAAACATGGAACTGTTTGGTAAGTGGAAGGAACTACTTCACGCAAGGTTACCGCATGGTTGGATTGTGGGAAGGTAACGAGCATTTATATTCTGAACATGGCTCCAGCTGTACAGAAATGCTCCATTTGGTGTTCTTACTGAGAGACGAGAAGTTACACTATTAATATTAACAAAATGGGACAAAACTTCCCTAATTTTAAGCTAACCCGACCCTATCCCACCCTACTTATCCCTACCTTACTCGACTCTACTCTACCCTACTCTATTATACCTTTTTAAAGCGGTAATAAAAATTGATGATTTTTAAATTTTCGAAACTGTTGTTACGCTTTTTATCGAAAACCAGGCGGACGACCAACTTCGGAATAAATGACGATAAAAGTAATGGCAACATTGTTATAATTCATACTTGGTTTTATACACAGAAGAATAGAGGTTAAATTACTTCAACGCAATCCCTTATTACCTTCCGCAAGACGTATGGAAGGCGTTGCAAACAGTCATCACGTTAACCTTTGTCGATCTGGCAGGGACCACCACATGGCATGGATGATGATTTCTCTTGTGACGTAGTGCTTCAAGCAAAGTGGTTCCTTCATTTTGGCAAAAAGATCGTCACGAAGCTTGTGAAATCGTTGTTGTGCACTGCTCGCATATGCTATTTCAATGTTGATACACACACACGTTGCTTGTCTTTCCCAAACATATTGTTATCGTGCGTCCACATTCCTCCTCTGCTTTTGTCGTATTAGTCGCCACACTTCAGCACCCTATCAGCCACGTAGTTCTTGTAGTGCTGAGACATGGCTCTCTGACGAGAGAATAGTATGCCACTACTTTTTATCCAAACTATGCATATTCAATTGTAAAATGTTTGATTATGAAAACTTTCACACTAGTATTACAAGACATAGTTTTGAGAAACAAGCCCCCTGCATTTTGCTTTCCTAATGGCTTTTCAACTGATATTCTTTTCTTCTGAGTGTACTTAGCCATCTTACTCTTATTACCGTGTAATATTCGGAACCTTGTAGCTATTATGAAATTCTTCATCGTGTAACTTTCTTCATGAATCTCCTTCTTAGTCTGTTTTCCCACTACAACTATTATCTTCTAAATACTTAGTTTCTGACGTCCCTATTGTTATCCGAAACTTAACGAATAACTTCAGCATGCACACAATTCAATGAGCATTCGAGGCCGTCCTCTACTCCTAGCCCGTATTGGCCAGCCCTAGACTTAACGTAAACAAATGTCAGTACATCATTCAATGCAAACTTTGTACCACATTTCGTAGCTATATGCGTCAACGCAAATCCAAACTTGACTTTAATTTGCGGTAATCGGCATGGACATATTACCTAAGAAGTTGAGTCCGGCCTTTTCCTTAAGTAGTTAAATAAGAAATATGGTATTTGCTTCAACAAAGTGCACCAGTTGAGTGACAATAGCTGTTTATGTGACGCCAACTGATGTCTGAATTCAAGGCAATCCTAATTGTGCAGATGCAAATTATAATCTAATGATTCCAATTTCTCCGGTTTTTAATAAATTCCCGTTTGAGAACAGAACGATCTTTGGTTCACAAATAAAATAACCCTTGCGGAAACGTAGATTGAATATTTAGTTTTGAGCATTGGCAACATTGTTTTCGTGGCTGCGGCCACAACTTTCATTATCAGTATGTAGCAACCCTGAAATCACTAGATTGTAATTCACGACACGGAAGTGCAGCATTACCTATTTTCGGCATACAAAAAAAGCCTTACTTAAGAAAAAAGCAGGCAAAGAAATGCAGTATAACCTTATTTCTCACATTGGAAAGATAATTGCACAAATACTGAATAGGCGGCTGGAAAGTAAGATAGAAGAGATGGAGAAAGATCAATTTGGGTTCCGAAAAGGAAAAGGCACCAGAGATGTTATTGGGTTGGTGAGAATTATATCTCAACAAGTTTTTGACGTAAGGGAAAAGTTATGCTTCTGATTCATCAACTGGTAAAAAGCTTTCGACCGGGTCAATTGGACCAAACTTCTGCAAATACGATAAGAAATAGAGGTCAACTAGAGAGATTGATGACTTATTCGCAGTCTGTACAGAGAACAACGAATGAAATTGAATTTGAATCAAGCAGAAACCAATAGTATGCAATGAAAATCGGAGATTTCAAGATTAAGGGGCAAATCGTTAAGAATATCAAGTATGTGGATAATACAATTGTTATAGCTAGAACCGAGGAAGAACTACAAGAGATGATGAACGATACAGTTGACACTAGGAAACAATATGGGATGGAAATCAACGCCGAAAAATCGAAAACATATGAGAATATCCAGTGGATACACACCCTTATGAATCAGAGTAGAACGAAGAGTACTTAAACAGGTCGCGCACTTTAAATATCTGGAAAGTAGAATTTTGACGAGAGACGTTTACTACATTAAAGATAACTGAGCAAGAATTGCCGTAACCAAAGAGGTATTCAACAAGAAAGATCAGTCTTAAGAGCCTGCCTTACTAAAAATAATACAAAAGTTACCATTTCCCTTTTACTTCTTTATTCGTAAGCGAAAGGAGATAATGAAATACAACTCACCATAATCATAGATAATGTCATTCTACAACATAAAATATGAACCTGAAGAATTTTCAGTGTTGCCAGAATAACAACGCCTCTAAAATCTAAGTTAAGGCAGCAACTAGAGGAACGCTCTCAACTGCATTTGGTTACGTATAATGTTCTTTTGCTTTCCTGTGAGCTACATTTAAATAACATTATTGTTTAGTTTTAATAACTGAGTGTTAAATCTTATAACATTAAAGGATAACTCATTTATTATTAGTTAAAAGTATTTTAACTTTCTAAGTTAACCTCGTACAAAGGCAGCTCTGAGAAATTTCTCTTCGCAAACAGACAAAAGCGTATATGTATGTGTGCGTCTTCGCGACGCTGAAAATCCTTTCGCTTCTACAAATATGGTTATAAATTTTACTCCCTCTGCATTCTTAACCACAGTGCTTCATGGTTATTTTTAACGATTACGTTATCCATTGTGTTGTGTTGGTGGTTGGAACACCTTTGTGAGAGGGGACTGGCAACAGTGCATTCATTAGACAAGAGGATGTAGAATGGACAACTTCGGAAATTATTTAGTACCTTGAATCACGAAATTTGTGAATAAGAAAACTACTAATAAGTTTAAATAAGAAAATTATATTTTAAGAGAAACGCTTTAAAGAAGAGAAAATATTTGGAACGATGCGACCTGGTGAGAAGAGGACGGAACACACTTTCTTATACAGATAAGTCAGAACTTAAGGGGTTTTCCCTCTAAGAAGATGCTTACGTGAACGTAAATCGTGAATCATATAGGGCCTTAGTTAAAGATAAAATCGTACGATTAGAATACAAATAATTACTACAAGTGTTTAACGATGTCTAATTAAATTATATATATAAATTTCTAGATATGCATGATATCTTTGTGTTTTCTTTGATTTCCTGTATTCATGAAAATTAAGCGTTTTAAGTAAACTAATCACTCCAAGTTCCGTTCATAACTGTAATTAAATACGTAGTGTTAACTTTGTAAATACAGCTTAATATTGTGCCCTTACACTGGAATACACAAGCACAACCTAGTCTCCGAATTCTGGGTTAAGTAGGTTGGAAGTGATAGTTGTGACAGGTTAACTTTGTGGGTGCCACTAGGTGTATCTGTGCGCGGGTCCGGTATGCAATAAAGACGGTACTATTGCATGATGGATCCGGGCTGGATGTAGCTGGGAAACCCGTAAAGTAAACAATAGTGCAAGCCTATTATGACGGTAATGTTCCTAACCACTGAAGTCAAAATATGTACCGAAACAAATACACTGCATTATCACTCACCCACCCGCCTACATTTTAATAGTAAAGTAGCGGAATGCATCAATGTGTAATAATCAAAATACCGCCACAAAATTGCGGCCAAACAGGGAACTGATGTAACCTTTTGTTACATATATTGTGTTTATGTGTAGCTTCGTGTGGGGTAAATATTGAGTTGATTTAGTATGCACTAATGGTATTTTAATTATTAGTATTATTTTTCCATAATTGTCTGTATTTAAATTGTCAACATGTCTGATAGTGAAAATCTCAATTTACAAACATTGCTTCAGGCAATTAGAGAATTGTCAGTGAATGTAGATCAAAATTTTGAAAAATCAAACGCGGAATTACACGATAGGTTAGATAGAATTACAGAAGAAAATGAAGTCGGTTTCATTTCTGTTAATAAGAAAGTCACGAAAAAGCAAAACGAAGAGTTTTCAAACTGTATGAATGCTTTCGATGACTTTAATTGCGCTTAATCAATGACAAAATAAGTGTGAGATCAAAATAAGTACATTGAATGGTCAACTAGAATCTTTAGAAAATCAGGTAGATCGTGTACATAGTGAATTAGTAGGAAAGACGGACAAATGTGAAAATTGGATGTCAAAACTTCAGGAGGTAGTTGAATCTAGTATTACTGCATGAAACTACTGTAATATCGCAAAAAAAGGTGGAAGAAACACAGGCTGATATTAGTAGCAGAGTTGAGGCTATTGTTAATGATGTAGAACAAATAAAATAATCTCTTGTAGACAGTCAGATAAAAACTTCCCACATTCTAATTACGTTTTTCCGAATGTTCGAGTTAAAAAAGAAAGAATAGACGATCACATTGACAAATATACGTGGAGAGGTACTTCAGCGCATTCAGATTCTGGTAGTAGTACTCTTGAATCTAGTAGTTCTAATGAGGAAGGTAAATCACGTTCTTTCGAAAACCGTCGAAAAAAATAGAATTAGATAGGAACGTTTCTGTGAATCTTAGAGATTTAGAAGGATTTGAAAAGTTTTCAGGTCATGAGAACGAACTTACCGCGACTGCATTTTTGAAAAAGTTCAAGGATCAGGCTTCAATTATGAATATTCCAAGTAGTCAATACTTAGACATTATAAAGGTTTTACTTATGGGATCCGCGTACAATTGATATATTAACAATTGTTCCTATTTCGATACGTTCAAAAAGTTCAAGAAGAAATTTAAGGCTGAATATGAGAATGAACAAGTAAGCAAGTAAGTTAATGGTGCTTCAAAATATACCGTATGATCCGAAAACAGATGGAAGTGTGTACAATTTTGTCTCCTATAGATGCAATAAAATACAGGAAATCAATCCTGATATTAGAGAACCACTTGCCATCAGTATGGTGCTGAATTTAATTCCACCTTATTTCAGACGTCAACTCAGTACTCTTACCACTTTAACTTTGTCGACCGTGTTACAAGTTAATCAGGAACTGGAAGCCATTCCTAGATCTGATACTATAGGGGGATCTAACTATAAGTTCGCGAAAATTAACCATGTGACATCCACTAATAGTAATTTGAATGATAATCAAAAGAAACGTAAGAATAATGGAAACGGTAATAAATTTTCATACGAAAATACTCAGCAAAATAAAAATAACAAGCGTAGACGTGGATTTAAGAAAAACAAACGCAACAACTATAATAACAATAACGATGAAATGCATTCTGATGCGCATTCTTGCAGTAGTAGTCAGGAAATCCCACCTAGAGTGAATTTCCCAGTTGGTAATCAGTTTTATTAGTCCTCAAATGGAAATAATCAATCTGTAAATACGAATGGTAATGTTAGAATGCATTCTCCTAATGGACAAATGCCTGGAAATTCACCTGGTTTTCCGAATTTTGTAAATCAAGGAAATTTTAGGTCTCCAAGACTTCCATTTGTAAATTCTATTCCTTTTAATTGAAACGGACAAGTTCGTTTTCCGCACCCAAACTAAATTCTCCCTGTGTGGAGGGTGCTCATCACAGGGAAGTCAGTGAAAGTTCTGGTAATAACGTAAATGCACTCACTAATGGCTGTCATACTGTGTATGTTACTATTGAAAGGAAACTTTTAAATGTTGTACAATGGGACAGTAATGAACCGAAGATGAAGGGGAAAGTAATAGAAATTGTAAACAAATCGTTTCATCACAGGCTACTGCAGAAATAAAGGTAAAAATATTTTATGAAGAATTTTACGCTTTGTGCGACTCTGAAGCATCTGCTAGCCTGCTTAGCTTTAAATTGCGGAAATCTATTTCTGCCATTGTTTCTAATGCTCAATTAAAAACCTCTTCCCGTATTGTTCTTGTTGATTATTCTCGTAAAAGAATGAAATCAGTAAAAGTTGAAGTTATCCTCTTTTTAGAAATAGGGCCTTTGATGTATGACGTGAGATTTCTGGTTGTAAATGATTTAAATTGTTCTTGTTTGTTAGGCCGAGATTTTCTTACCTAAGCAAATGCAAAGATAGATTTTGCTGAGAAAATCGTTTTGTTAGGCCACGGCTAGAATGTCGTTACGATACCTATGAAAAAGGGAATTGTCAGAGTCGATTGTAATTCGCTCTCTTCCGGGAATAGTAACCAAGTTAAAATTTTGACAAGGCAAAAGAAGGTCAGGAGTTTGAGTTAGTAAACAATGTAAAAGTCACTAATTTTGATGATTCAGAAATTTCTTGTGAAAGTGAATCTGAAGATGATAGCCACCCTTTAGAAAGTAAATGTCCCGTAATAAAGAATTTGCTTAAGGAAAAACTAAAATGTATGACTGAATGGTTAAACGAAATTAATGAAAGAAAATATATGAGCATTTACGTGAAATATACCAAAATCCAGTTGTAAATAATGAATCTTTGAAACAGTTAAATTTCGATTTAGTACAGGAATCAAAATTTTTGTATGAGTTGTATGTAAAACAGATTAGCGGTATTGAAAATAAAATAAAAGAAACTCATGGTATGTACAAAATCAATTTTCTAAATCAAACCTGTCCAGGAATTGTAGTAGAAAATAATAGTCCAGAAACTGAACATTTTTCTTCTGTATGTGACAGTAAAGAAAAAGTAAATGAAATTGTTGATCTCGATGACCAACAGAAACAACAACTTTGTAATTTGTTAATTAAACATAGATGTGTGTTCCGTGATGTGCCAGGTAAATGTAATCGTTGCGAAATACACTATTAAAGTTGACACTGACAAACCTATTGTTAAGAGACAATATCCCTTACCATTTAAATTTAAAGATAATATAGAAAAACAAATAAAAGAATGGCTTGAAAACGGAGTTGTGGAAGAGTGCGTGTCTATTCACGCTCATCCGTTGTTATGTGTAGCAAAAAAGAATACATCAAAACTACGTACCGTAGTCGATTTGTCCTCTTTGAATAAGCATGTAAAACTTATACAGTTAAAAGTAAACAAAATTGATGACTTATTGTTAAAATTTCAAGGTGTTCAATTTGTTAGTTGGCTTGGTTTTGTTGAATCCTACTTGCAAGTCAGTTTGTGTGATAAATGTAGACCTTACACAGCCTTTTACTGGAACGGCAAAATGTATCAATTTACACGTGTTCCTTTTGGATACTTAAATGGGTCTGTAGCTTTTATGAGTTGTTTACAAACAGTGTTAGGTTCCGGATTGTATGATCAACTGGTCTGTTATGTTGGTGACGTCTCAGTACCAACAATGTGTTTCGAAGAACAATTTTTTTGTTAGATGAAATATTTAATAAAGGACATGAAGCAGGAATAACGTTGAATCTTGAAAAATGTCAATTTTGTAACACAAAATTTAATTTTTTGGGTTTTAATGTAAATTCTCAAGACATAAGAAAAGATTCATCGTACGTACAATGTATAAAAGATCTTCCACGACCTAGAAATTTGAAAGAATTACTACGAGTACTTGATTTGGTTCAATGGTGTTCAAAATTTGTTAGTAACTTTGCACATAAAGTTGAACCTTTGTTTGCTCTTTTGAGAAAGAAAAAAATGGATATGGGATGATGAGTGTGAAATTAGTTTTCAACAGTTGAAACATGATTTAGATCAAGAAGTATTGTTAACTCATCCTTATTTAGATCATGATTTTTGTATCATCACAGATTGTAGTTCAGTGGCTTTAGGGAATATTTTGTTTCAGGAAATTAATGGCGAACGCCATATTCTTGGGTTTCATAGTAGAACTTTAAAACAAGCCGAAAAGAATTACACAAAGACCGAAAAAGAGGCTTTATCAATTGTTGTCGCTTTAAAGAAATGGGGTCAATTGTTGTATGGTAGACATATAAAAATCTACACCGATCACCATTCTTTAGTATACTTCCATAGCATAAGAAATTGGAATTCACGTTTAGCGAGATGGAGTATTGAAATTCAAGGATTCGAGGTAGAAATAATTTATATCAAGGTTAAAGATAATCAGGCGAGTGGTGCTCTCTCACGGGTAATATTACAAACAAAAGTTGAACAACATGAAATTAATAAATTTGAGGATTTGCCGTCATGTTTCGGAAATCTTACTGTCGAAGAATTGAAAATCAAACAACAAGAATGTTCAGAGTATAAAAACAATTTAGTTTTTGTGTAATCCCAATGACCCGTATGTAAAAGTGAAAATTAGAACCATTGGAAGTTTTTACAGGTACTGATGTTTTGTTGAATAGAAATTATCATTTTCCAGACTCTTGGAAAATTTGTATACCTCCTTCCATGGTTCCCGAAATTGTTAAGTGCTTTCATGAACAAGGTCATTTTGGTGCTGAAAAAACAATTGCATCTATTAAAGAAGTGTGTTGCTGGAAGTCATTAAGAAGAGATGTTGTTGATTTCATAAGCGACTGTAGGGATTGTAAATTGATAAAAGCTGAAACATCTCCTCCGGCCAAACCTTTGCAGAGTGTAGCCGTAAAGAACATACAAGATATGCTTTCTATTGATATTTTAGGGCCGTATCCAGCTTCTCAGAATGGAAACAAGTTTGCTTTGTCAGTATTAGATGTTTTTAGTAGATATTATGTAATGTTTCCTTTGAGAAATGCAACCGCGAGATGCGTTTTAAAATGTCTAGAACAATATTATTTTCCACTTTTGGGTGTTCCGTTGTCTGTCTTAGTGGATAATGGTAGTTGTTTTGTTTCTAGTAAGTTCAAGCAAAAATAAAAGAATATGGGATTAAAATCCATTATGTTAGTTCGTATCATCCAAAGAGTTCTGTTGTGGAGAGAATTAATGGAGAAACTAATTGTTTGTTTAAATTGTTGTGCAATGATAACCATGTAACATGGGAGAAGTATATTCCCCAAATTGTTATTTTTACTAAACTATTCTGTATGTAGCAGTTTAGGAGTAAGTCCAGCAAGTCTTCATCTCAATGTAAAACCGCAATATTCTGTATTTCGGCATTTCGGAATAGTTATAAATGATGAATGATGAAAATGAACCTCAAAATTGGGAAAATCGATTTATAATGGCCGATTTTCGTAGAAAAGAAAACATTAGAAAAAGAAATGAAAAATATAATAAAACACAAGAAGGTAAATGTGTAATAAAAGAAAATGATTTGTTTCTTTGCTTCAAAGTCATCTTAGTTCAGCCGTAGATAGGAAAATTAGAAAAATTTTTCATCTGTACAAGGGGCCTTTACTTTGTAAACAAAAGGTTACAGATAAGGTGTTTCAACTGCTGAACCCACTTACTGGGTAATCATTAGGAACTCATTCAATAGATCGTATGAAAGTTTGGAAACCAACTCCAAAAACTACACAACTTTGGTTAGAACTTGCCAAAAAAACACGTACATGAAAAAGAATTAGAGTCAATAACTCCAAATTGTCTAAATGTAGATTCGTGTGAACCTGAAACAACAATTCATGTGAATTTTAGTGATGTGAAAGTAGATTTATCTATATTTAATCGTAGCAAGAGTCTAAACGAAAACATCGAAAAGTTAGTGAAAAGATTGATAGAATGTGATAAATATTTGCAATATTTAACAGATGAACTTAATTGTTCCAGTTATGCTTTGTCATTTACACTAAACTATCTTGTAAATCCTAAACTTAGTAAGTTGGGATATATATATAAAAAAGTATATACACTTCGATATATTTATATATCGTTTTGGCGTTAGTAGGCGTCCGTGACCTACTATGTAACCTCCGGACGGCCGAAGCCTCTTATTGAATAAGGAATAATATGCCAAGTGGTTTGCCAAGGCATGAGATGAGGTTCCCTCCCATCTTGGGAAATTTTATATTTGTTTAAAGCCCGGAGTAGGCTATTTTCATATTATACCCTTCTATATTCTTTTTAATATTAACCTTTTATTCTATCTCTATACCTCATCTCGGGGACGGGAAACAGATAACTATAACAATAATGTGGGTGGTATCTTCCAAATTTAGGAGGGCAGGCACTATAAAAGTGTAATCGTCCGACAAACCATCCACTGCTCGGTCCATTCCTGATTAATGTCTAACCGGAATGTAATAAATGTAGAGTATTACAATTAATTAGTGTTGTTATAGTTGTAAGTGTGATGATGCATTTAATATTTTTAAAATATTTACTTGTCTTTTTATTGCAATTTGATTTGTATGTTATATTTTCGTGTTGTATTAGTACCATGCTATTGATTTTTATGTTCATTAAATTTTAATTGTGAATATTTTGAAATATGATACTGTTTCATTGATAAAAGTTTCGTTCAGTTACGAAATAGTGAAATATATACATGTAGTTATGCAAATTTTATTGTTTCAAATGGTTTATTGAAATAACCTCGTTTCATGAATATCATAGAAAAGCATTATTCATTGTGTAATGAAAAAAATAATAATTACAATCGAGTTAGATGTTATATAAGTAATTGTGTTATGTAATAGTGTTAAGTATCTTGTAATGCATTAATAATTATTTTAAGTGTTTGAGCTAGTGCATACTAAATAATAATACATAATGTTAAATAATACTAAATATTATTGAATAGAATTAAACAAAAGTAACAGTAAATTAAATTTATGATATCATGCAGTGTAGGAAATAATGTGAATGAAACTATTAGTGAATATTAATATGTGTACCATTATTAGAAAAAAGAAACATTGAGAGTTTATGGTCCTCTTAAGTTCCGAAAATCGTTCTAAAATGGCCCTTACGTTTTTAATCGTTTTTCCGAGTGAACTTTAAAAACCTTGTATACGTTACCCAAAGTAGAAGACTAGGGATTAACCCTTTGAAAACCAATGAATAAATGATTTTGAAGAATTATCTCATACACTAGTGCAGTGAAGTGAACAGTGGTGCTGGGTTCTGTTTATTTTTCAGTTCCTTCAAAACAAACGTCTTGTCGAGTGCCTATATAACATTAAAGGATAACTCATTTATTATTAGTTAAAAGTATTTTAACTTTCTAAGTAAACCTCGTACAAAGGCAGCTCTGAGAAATTTCTCTTCGCAAACAGACAAAAGCGTATATGTATGTGTGCGTCTTCGCGACGCTGAAAATCCTTTCGCTTCTACAAATATGGTTATAAATTTTACTCCCTCTGCATTCTTAACCACAGTGCTTCATGGTTATTTTTAACGATTACGTTATCCATTGTGTTGTGTTGGTGGTTGGAACACCTTTGTGAGAGGGGACTGGCAACAGTGCATTCATTAGACAAGAGGATGTAGAATGGACAACTTCGGAAATTATTTAGTACCTTGAATCACGAAATTTGTGAATAAGAAAACTACTAATAAGTTTAAATAAGAAAATTATATTTTAAGAGAAACGCTTTAAAGAAGAGAAAATATTTGGAACGATGCGACCTGGTGAGAAGAGGACGGAACACACTTTCTTATACAGATAAGTCAGAACTTAAGGGGTTTTCCCTCTAAGAAGATGCTTACGTGAACGTAAATCGTGAATCATATAGGGCCTTAGTTAAAGATAAAATCGTACGATTAGAATACAAATAATTACTACAAGTGTTTAACGATGTCTAATTAAATTATATATATAAATTTCTAGATATGCATGATATCTTTGTGTTTTCTTTGATTTCCTGTATTCATGAAAATTAAGCGTTTTAAGTAAACTAATCACTCCAAGTTCCGTTCATAACTGTAATTAAATACGTAGTGTTAACTTTGTAAATACAGCTTAATATTGTGCCCTTACACTGGAATACACAAGCACAACCTGGTCTCCGAATTCTGGGTTAAGTAGGTTGGAAGTGATAGTTGTGACAGGTTAACTTTGTGGGTGCCACTAGGTGTATCTGTGCGCGGGTCCGGTATGCAATAAAGACGGTACTATTGCATGATGGATCCGGGCTGGATGTAGCTGGGAAACCCGTAAAGTAAACAATAGTGCAAGCCTATTATGACGGTAATGTTCCTAACCACTGAAGTCAAAATATGTACCGAAACAAATACACTGCATTATCACTCACCCACCCGCCTACATTTTAATAGTAAAGTAGCAGAATGCATCAGTGTGTAATAATCAAAATACCGCCACAACCTAATTTGTTTATTACAAACTAAATACAATTATTATTTAAAAAGTACTTCACAGGAAACCAAGGCAACATTATATTTAACCAAATGTAGTTGAGATCGTTTCTATAGTCACTGCCTTAACTTAGATTTCAGGGGCATTGTTATTTTGGTAACACTGTAGTTTCTATGGATATCAGCACTGAAAACTCTTCAGGTTCATATTTTCTGTTGTAGAATGATATTATCTATGATTGTGGTAAGTTGCATTTCATTATCTCCTTTCACTTATGAAAAACAAGCGAAAGAAATATAGTAAATTTTGTATATTTTTAGTAAGGGAGGTTCTTAACTACATTATATCTTACTGCGTAAAAGTCATCACGAAATAAATAAAATCGATCATAGAGAGAAGTAAGAATCATACTGTTAGCGAATCATACTTGCCTACTAGCAGGTATAATATTAGACTAAGGAAGAACCTGGTCAACTGCAATATATGAAGTATTGGACTGAATGGTTCGGAAACTTAAAGATTATGGAAGTTAGAGAAAAAATATTAAGAGAGCTTCGAACTGTGGTGTTGCAGAAAGATGTGGAAGATAAAGATGGACAGAGAGATTAACAATCAAAGATGTTTTTAAACGGGTAAGATAAAACATGACACTTTGAGTAAGCATCCTTCGTAGGAAGGCTAATTGGATTAGACACATCTTGCGAATAAATTATCTTCATTATAGCGCTATAGAGGGAAAGATGGAGAAAATCGAAGAATATGGAGAAGAACACAACTGATCGATAGAAGAAAGTATTGGGGGTTGGTTAAAAGAGGAACCTGGAGATTGAGAAACGTGCAAGAAACATTACCAGGCTCGAATTTTTTAATAAAATTCATCCTATAATAATAATAATAATAATAATAATAATAATAATAATAATAATAATAATAACTCAAAAATAACTGCTTCCAAAACATCTATACTCATTTACTTCTTCGTCCCAAAAGGAACTAAAGCTGCCATCGTCACTGATCACTCAAACTCAATTTTGTCAAAAATTCATTCGTTATGTCATGGGACAAGAGAAAAGACAAGACTCCACATAAGAATTAAACTTATTTTGATCAAATAATTGAGTCATTGTACATACTTTACCTTAAAACCATACTTTAGTTCAGAGCACATTGTATCCAAAGTTTTTGGCCAAAAGTCTAGAAGAAATTCTAATCCAGCCGAATAACCAGATTCCCAGACTCTTTTAGGATAAACATCATTTAAAGCAGAAGATGGGTCATAGCCTTCTTCAGGATCCCAGCCTTTTAAATGGTGCCATGATAGACTTTGAAACTGACTATAAAGGTAAAAAAATAAAATTAGATCTCTACTGATTAACATAGACATTCGTAGTAGGGGCAAATAGAGGAAATTATCTCTCTAATGTTGCTCACAAGACAGTACGAGAAATGATGTTTTGTCGACTCCTAAATTCCATAAAAGTTTCGTCTCATCTCGTTTCGAGTTTTTAAAAGATTTTCTCTTCAAATTCACAAGAGTTTTCGTCTCATTTTGCAGATATGTGAGGTATATTTCATTTATTGATTTGGAAATCCGAAATACTATCTCCTTCAAAGTAGTCTTCTTGGTAATGCGAAAACTTCTCCCAGGTCCCTTTGTGGCATTTTCAGCTTGGGAAATAACCAGAAGTCACACGGAGCCATGTCGAAGGGAGTAGGAAGCCAGACGACACACGGGAATGTTGTATTTGACGATGAAAGCCTGCATCAAATTTCGCGGACACTCTTCTTATGCCCAAATTCTCGTTTAAAATTGAATGTACTGATCCGTTTGAATGGTTTACGCTTGAGTATCGCCAAGTTTTTGGCAAAAATTTGATGCAACATTTCTGCTCAAGTTTTTCTGTCATTAAAAAAAAAAAAGAACTGAAATGTGACGATCTTCACTACACGTCTTCACTCGTTGGCCGACTGTCAGTTACTGATGCTTTCTGAGGGCGGGAAAATTCACTACTGCGCATGAGTGTTCCCTCTACATCTACACTTAAGAAAGTGTCCCGCGCCTCATTGATTTACGCGGGAAAAAATAAGATTCGATACTTTTTGAACTCTGCCTATTTCATTTAGAACCTATTAGAACCCTGTCGTGTTACAAGGGGTTTACGAAGGGTTTGATATAAAAATTTTAAACCCTTTTATATTATTGGTGTAAATTGTGTAATGACATGCGTATCTTTAAACGTTGATAAACGTTCTTCAGAGTGTTGTTACAACCACTGTATCAATTTATAGTTTTATACTATCAATCATGTATAACTAAAACAGTGTTTGAGATCTAAAATTTGGATGAGTTAGTCTTGTACACGAGACGAGAAATTACTTTCTCGTCTTGATTCTTTCCGCGAATACGAGACAAGAGGTACATTTTAAATTCGACACGAAATAAATTTTTACGAACCTCGTGGCAACGTAATTTTTGAACCCGACGTTTTTGAAGATAATGTTACACAGGGTCGTCGCGTGGGTTGTAAGCGCCCGGGGCGAGAATTCCCAGGTGCTTCCCCCCCCCCGCCCAATGTGTTACGAAAAACAGTCAGAGTTTATTCTGCACTCCTAGATTTAAATATGGAATGTACGATAAAATAACTTGTTGTTATGTCAATTTATTAAAGTGAATGACTTTTGTAGTTAAAACATAAAAGTTAATAAAAACTTAATTTTGAATTATTGAAATCGAGTGCTATTCTTGTTTATTTTAAACTTGATACATGTCATCATAGTAATAGCATAAAATAGACAAATAACAATACAAATATCAAAGCCCAGCATGTAAGTGATAAGAAAAACTTTGTGATTTTCTGACTTTTGATTTAAAAAAACTTTTCTTTCCTTGCGTTTAACACAAAATTTTCAGTAAATTTGTCATGACATTGGAATACTAAAGTAACTTTTTTCAGGTGACGTTTGTAATTATTTGCATTTGCTTTAATTCAATCCTACAATTATAATTTATGTTCAAAATCAATACGTACGATTTGTAAATGTGTATTCTGCAAGACGATGTTAATGATACGTTTGTTCCAAAACATGTAGTGTAAAGTTTATTGACATATAATAATAACACAATGACAGTGAGCATAATGACATATACATACTTTATTCAAAATACTAAATGGCATTCTCCTGACTTTTCCGTGATCAAATATGGACAATATCTCTTTGAAATCTAACTTTCTGGCTTCTTCATTTTCAACAGCTACTATGGGCAATGAATTAAATACTTCCTGGGCCATTATTGAGCGTAAATACATCTTTACCAGCTTTAGGTTACTAAAATGTCAATGGGACAGGCATTCTTATATAAATATAAAAAATAGAAAATTATTTTTAAAAAATAGATGTTTGTTGAACACGACAACGATTTGTGTTGTTGGCATTGTAATAATTGACAAGGAACCAGCTAGGATTTCGATTCGGGGACACCGGGAAAGGTTGTCTGGGAATACACCCCTCCGAGCACACGAGGTTCGGCAGTAGCCTTCGAAACTTTTTGTAAAACTTAAGCCTTAAAATTGCCTTTTAAACTTGTGTCTTTTTAAAAACTGTTTTCAATTTAAACCAATATAGGATATCCTATATTTGAATTTTATTAAGATTTCTTTTTTCCATTTTAGTGAGGGGACTCCCTTCATGGCTACATCCCTGATAGTTAATAAACAAAGTTGTTGTATGAGGTTAGTACAGAATTTTGAAAATATATTTATTCTGCTATTGCAGCGTTTCTTGGACTAAATAACAATAAATAAATGTTATTGAAGTTTCTTCAGTTTCTACCAAACTGTCATACGGATAAGAAGTAAGTAATAGCAGGTCTTGGTCAGTTTTTCGAGATAAAATCTCTTCTCACAGAGAGCTGGAGAGAGTTCCCGTTGAATAATCCTAGACGATGTTTTACATTACCGGAAATTTTACTTAGAGTGGCCTGATCATTGTTAAAATATCTGAATTAACATTAATTTTTAAAAAAAAATCATTTACAAACATAATATGAATTCCTTAAATATTGTTGATTTGTCGTCCCGACGCCCCCCTTGGTCACGGCGCCCGGGGCAATCGTCCCGATCGCCCGCCCACGCGACGGCCCTGATGTTACATTTAACTTTTCTTAATAAAAACATAATGATTGTTGAAAGCAGACCTGTCTTAAGACAATCATTTTAAAGTATTATAAGTATGTTTGAAACTTAGTTTTTATTACATTTTAACTAAATTTAGCTTTCGAACTACGCTGTAAAACACTGAGAGTGTATATGGACTTATACATAAAGAAACGACTACAACGATAAACGTTCTTTTTTGTTTGTTAACACCAATTGAGATAAGTTTTCACGTGTAAGCTTATTTCTAAGTCATCTATATGACTGAGTTCGCTTATAAATAACTCCATGTTTGTTTATTGAATTTTAGCACCTAGGCTATATGAGTCGAGGATTTTCGTGAAATTCAAGCGACCGCAATCGTTGAAATTTCAATGCTCTTTCACTAGGAATCAAACTGGGACAACTAAGGGTGTACGCGCTAGCTATTAATCTGCAGGAAGGTTGTAATGTTTTAACTATACTCAGGGCCGGCCTTAGGTTGTGCGGGACCCAAGATTTACAACTAACTTGCATCAAGGTTTGTAGAACCAACATATATATACCTCATTCCATTTGCAAAATGTTCTGGTGATTCGCCAGTTCAAATATTTTTTAAACAGCTGTATCTTTTTGAAGAGAATTCAAGTCAAGAAAGTCTAATGTACGCTAGTGAGAACATCGTAGGTAGCTACCTACGAAAGTTATAATCAGCTTGAAATCGTTATCGACTGCAGACAAAATGAAATGGTGATGAGACGATCACAAACCTTAAGGAACTGATGGAAGATGGATAACATATTTTCCATTTGATTGTTTGAGTTAGAAGAAAAACCTTCATAAGCAGCCAGCTATTCAGTACGCACTAGTATACATTCCGTTTTCCTAACTTGCTATTTTTTTTTCAAAAAAAGAAGAAAAAACATCCACGGTATTTTTCGCAGGAGAAGGTAAAGTTCGTCCTCTGGTTTTGTATTTTTAATATAGCTATAATAAGAGAAAGGATATGCAAAGAAGTTGCACTGAGACTGATTTATTTGATACCATCTCAGTATTCACGGTAGTATCACATGACATAATCAGAAAGAACGTCAGAAACTTTTACTTAGTAGGGTATTCAAAATAAAAGAGGATATGCACCCAGATACACATCTTTACAGAAAGAAAATAATACTTTTTACGAACAGGGATATGTGTTAGGAAATTTGGGGGAGTTTTAGGGGTGTGCAGAATACTCCCTGGACATAATACCTAATTTTACAATGGAAGTTGTAAACGTAAAAAATAAAGAAACTACTGCAGCATTAAATTCAGAAAATATTTACTTATACCCAGAAACTTAAAACAAACTATTCATTTACTTGTTAGGAAGAGGCCATATTCTCCCTTGTGGAATCAATAGATGTGCCTGTATTACAATATGTTGTTGTGTCTACTTGACAACCGAGAGTACTAGAGCCACATTAGCGGTTCCATAGCCACTTGGTTAGGGGCCCCGCGATGTATTAGAAGCAAAATTTAGTCGTATTGATCACAACACACTTGTTTGCTCTGGGGCCTAATATTCAGTTAAAACGGCACTGTAGAGTAGATTAGACTGGAGACTGGACAGTAGAGTAGACGGTACTGGCGCAGGGCCCCTTAGGCGCGGGGTCCGATTAGGAGCAATCGGTCCAATCAGCTTAAGACCGGCCCTGACTATACCCAATTTTAAAGTATACTAGGTATGTTCAAAAAGTATTGAAGCTTATTTTGCTCCCGTAAACCAATAAAGCGGGGAACTTTCTTCAGTGCAGATGTACAGGGACACTCATTCTCAGTTGTGATTTTTCCCCACCCGCAGAAAGCATGAGTGGCTAACAGTGGGTGAACGAGTAAAGAGGTGTAGTAAACGGTCGTAGGATTTCAATTTTTTCTTTTTCTTTTCTTTTTTTTCTTTCTTTTTTTTTTTTTTGTAAAATGACAGACAAACTTGAGAAGCAATATTGCATCAAGTTTTACCAAAAGCTTGGCGAAACCCGAGCGGTAACCACCCAATTGAATCGGTACATTCAATTTTGAACAATAATTTGGGCATGAGAGTGTCCGCGAAATTTAATTTAGATTTTCATCACCAAACACAACATTCCTGTGTGTCGTCATGCTCCCTACTCACCCGACATGGCTCCGTGTGACTTGTGGTTATTTCCCAAGCTGAAAATGCTACTAAAAGCGACCCGATTTGAGTCAAGAGAAGACATCATGCGGAATGCGATGACACGGTTGTTCACCATTCCAAAAACTGCGTTCCAGAAGTGTTTCCAACTGTGTCCGAAGCGGTGAGAGAAGTATGTGCGTTACAATCAGTCGTTCTTTCAGAAATAGTGTTCCGGGGGCCCACTTAGTATTCCTCGGGGGTACTGCTGGTACTATTCTATATATTATTATATTATATACGTATTATTTTGGTCTCCTTCGGGGGGCACTCACGGAACTCCGGGGAGAAGTGCCCCCCAAAAAAACATGTCTGGAAGAAACACTGGTTACAATAGAATCAGCATCATAATAGCCTATATCTGTACCCAATTTATCCAATATGTCATAGTATTAATATTGAATGCGCTGTTGTAAATGTTGAAACATACTGATCTATATATTTTGAACTATTTCTTCATTAATAAACGAATATTCAGATATTTCTAATTTTTCATCTAAAAGCAACTCATACCATCTTCTATATTAACATTTGTAACATATTCGGTTTGTTTCCTACTTTGTCGTTGTACAAATTTACCCCTTAGAGAATTTACCCCATCTTTGACCATGCTCTTTTACCTGACTGTGGTACTACTTGATCAAGGTTTATCTAATATTTTTTTATTTTTAATACAATCATCTTTCTTAAAATCATCTTGCCATTGTGATGTTTCTAACTTTATCTTCATAAAATTCTTTAATATAAATTCTAGAAAAGTTCATTACTTGTCTCAGGAAAATGTCGAAGCGCGGAAATTTGAATTAGTTGATATCCTTTTCCTAAAGCTTTGTTTAATTCTATTGTTGTCCAAGTTCCTGTTTTTATTTTTTGCTCATAATATGTACAAAATTTTTAGTTTGATCTATTATACATTGATTAGAAAATGGAAACATTAGTTTCTTAATACTATTATTTTTAACTGGTACCACAGGATGATATAAACATTTTGGTGGACATCTTTACAAGGCGGGGGAAAGCGGGGGGACGCCGTCCGCCCACCTCCAAAAATTATGTACGGCGTCCCCTAGTTTCTAAAAGATTGCAATGGGCAAAGGTAGGGAGGGAGACGGCTGGACGTCATGTCGATATATATATATATATATATATATATATATATATATATATATATATATATATATATATATATATATATATATATATATATATATATATATATATATATATGGGGTGTTCTAAAATTGCGCCCACGGACCACAGAGTACTATTTAACAAGTCAAAATAAAGCAAAAAAATATATACATTTACATACCTTTCGGATCCTCCTCTGGAGACCCGAATTGCACTATGTGGCAACGTCAGAGATAAAAAGACATACAGAAGATTTTTAAAAAGTTGTATCGATTGTTTCCAGATGACAGTTAAAGTCGATAGATGTCGACACCAGCATCACTTATTAGTGTAGCAATCGATGTAACTGTTTGATGTATTTATAGAGCAATGCTAATTTTTAAAAGTTAATCTGCGACGTTGCCACATAGTGAAAGTTTGATTAGTGAAATTTTAATTACCCATAGTGGGTGAAGTAGGTCCGTGGGCGCCATTTTTAGAATATCCGATATATATCTATATCTATATATGAATGAATTATGTTTGTATTGGTAAGATGAAGTGCATTTAACTGTTATTGAATGTCCTATAGGAAATCGATAATAAAACAAAACAATTGGATTTATAAAATATGCACTTCAATACATTTCGTTGTTTTGTAAACAACTTTTAATTTTGAAGCATTAGTTGTAAAACTAAAAATATCCTAACTTTAAACTTTAACTATTTCTAAACTTTAATTCCTCTCCAATTTTAGTTTCTTATATCATTTTCGTGGAACTTTTACCCCTTAGCCAAACACATTCCGACATCTCAATAAGATTTACAACCAGCTTTTACACCGAATTACGTTAGTTTGTCTTAAATTGTTTCATATAGAACACATTCAATTATTACGCACAATTACATTAGTTTCTCTTGTACTTTTACACACAATTACATCACTTTCTCTTAAAATTCTTACACAAATCTCTCATAAGTTTTATGAAAAGTGTATATATGGGGAATCACATTCGGAATCCAAGACGTAAGCGCTAACCACTAGACCCGCATATGTGGCAGGCCCGTAACTAGGGGTTGCCAGGGGAGATCCGTGTCACCTGTGACCACTCTGATCTACCCACTGAAACTTTCCGTTGTTTGCTGAGATAAATAGATGTTGAAAAGATAAACAGTGAAGATTATAAGGTGATATCAAGTTAACTCCTCCATATTTATTTATTTATTTATTTAACAATCGCCAGATACAGCATAGAGGCCATTTTATACTGGATCTTTAACAACAACAATAACAATGGAAAGGATTTGGGAAGGTATCGGCCAGAGCCTGTTTAGTAGGTACCATCCCGGCATTTGCTTGGTAGAACTGAGGAAGATCCTGGAAAACCTCAGTCGGAATGGTCGGCAGCGGGGATCGAACCCGCGACCTTCCGAATGCGAAGCCAATGCTCTAATTGTCTCTCGGCTCCCTAATTATCTTACTGTTCTGGTTACATGCTTGGGCGAGAAATTTAACGAAAGAAAGGTCGCTCATAAAATTAGCCAATTTTATTATAGAAGAAATCATTAAATATTACACTAGTTAACAAATTTAAACTTTTTGTTTGTTACATGAGAAAAATCACCTGATCTTAAAGGAACTTTTTGCGCTGAATTCGAATATGCACTCGGTTTCTCTCCATCACGTACAGTTTTCCCGTAACAGAGGGATTTTCGGGAAATTCCCTCAAAAATTTCCCTTTTTCAGATATGTTATTCCCCTAGCTCCTGACCCCTTACATATAGTAACATAGAAATTATACCTAAGTATACCTTGATTTATATTTAATAAACCCTAAAAGTTTCGTAAAAATCGCTTTGTTCTTTCTAGAGAAATAAATATATTTGTATGTATACTATGTGCACTGTTTATTGCACCTGATAGTAATGCTTTCAGATCTGAGTTGGGGTAAAAACGATTTGCTTTATTACCACAAACACAGACATAAAAATGAATATTTACAATAGTCAACAACACACTTGTATTGCTCTCTGTAAATTAGAAACGTTTATAAAAATAGAATGTACTTTCAACGTATATTTTTTTTAAACGTACAGTATATGTATATCTTAATACATATATATACAATTCTCCAAGTTTTTTTCGTTTTGTTCATGAAATGGTTATCAATATTTATTATCAAATGTAACGGAATGCAAAAGAAAGAAAGAATGGAATACAGACTCTGATGATGATCATGACTTTGATGAACCATCGACATCAACATGTACATCCAAGGATCCAACGTTCATCCCTGACTGTGTTCGCGAGCCACATTTCATCCGGCAATGTGAACTTAATGACCTAGTCCGTGATTTGCACCTGACAAAACAAGAGGCGGAACTTCTAGGATCAAGGCTCCAGCAGTGGAACTTATTGGATGCAAAAACGAACATATCAGTATACAGGAAAAGGCATGTTCAATTTTCAAGCTATTTCTCAATGCAAGATAATGTGTGCGTATGTACGGATATAAATGGGTTGATGGCGGAGCTAGGAATTCCTTACGTTCCAGAAGAATGGAGGTTATTTATCGACGCGTCAAAGGTCAGCCTTAAAGCTGTCCTTTTACCTAATGGAAATAAAAAACCTTCTATACCACTTGCGCACTCAGTGAAGATTAAGGAATCCTATGACACCATGTCAACTTTGCTAAATCCTATAAATTACAAGGACCATTGTTGGCAAATATGTTGTGATCTCAAGGTAGTTGGTATTTTATTAGGACTGCAGTGCGGTTACACGAAGTACCAATGTTTTTTTATGTTTATGGGATAGCCGAGCTGATGACAAACATTATGAAGTGAAGGAATGGGAACCTAGAGTGAATTACGTACCTGGAGAATGCAACGTCAAATACGCTCCTTTGGTAGATCCTAATAAGATATTACTACCGCCACTTCATATCAAGTTAGGACTTATGAAAAACTTTGTCAAAGCCATGGACACATCTGGTGAAGGTTTCAAGTATTTGCGAGATAAGTTCCCTAACCTGAGTGATGCTAAGATTTCAGCGGGAGTGTTTATTGGTCCCCAAATTAGGAAATTAATGCTTGATGATAGCTTTGACAGCAAGTTAAACAGTGCTGAGCAAGCTGCCTGGACAGCATTTAAGTGTGTTGTGCGCAACTTTCTGGGCAATAACAAAGCTGAGAGTTACACAGAAATCGTACAGAACATGATACAGAAATACAAAGAGTTGGGTTGTAGGATGTCTTTAAAAATCCACTTTTTGCACTCCCACCTCAGCTTCTTTCCTGCTAACCTAGGTGCTCTCAGCGACGAACAGGGGGAAAGATTCCACATAATGGCAATGGAGAAAAGGTACCAGGGACGATGGGATCCTTCAATGATGGGGGACTATTGTTGGGGTCTTGTTAGAGAATGCAACATTTCTTACAAAAGAAGGAAGTAGTGTACGTTTTTGTAACCCAATGGAAGTTTCATATATTGTGATAGTTTTGATTGTCTTTTCATGACCTTTTGGTACATTTGTATTATTGTTTATTGTAAATTGTCACACTTGTAAATTATATTGTATTATATTTTATATATGTGTTTGTGGTAATAAAGCAAAACGTTTTACCTCAACTTAAGAGATCTGAAAGCATTACTATAAGGTGCAGTAAACAGTACACACAGTATACATACAAACATATTTATTTCTCTAGAAAGAATAAAGCGATTTTTACGAAACTTGGAGGGTTTGTTAAATATGAATCAAAGTATACTTAGGTATAATTTTTATGTTAGTATATGCGAGGGGACAAGATCTTGGGGTGTAAAATATACGAAAAGGGAAATTTTTGAGGTATTTTCCCGAAAATCCCTCTGTTACGGGAAAATCGTACGTGATGGAGAAAAACCGAGTGCATATTCGAATTCAGCGCAAAAAGTTCCTTTAAGAACAGGTATTTCCTTTTATGTAACAAAACCTTTGTTAACTAGTGTTATTAGAAGAAATACTTACACGTCGTTTTTGAACAATTCTGAAGGCGAGACCATATTCATGGTTAAGCATAAACCATGCTCGGTATAAAAATATTCAAAACGAACATATTGTTTTCCCCATTGCGTTGAAAATACGAATCGAAAAGTAACCTAAAGGAAAAGAGGAAAGCAATTGTATTATAGACGTTTTGTCATAGTACAATAACTCATTTTAAATATATAAATAGAGTGTGCACAAAATACATTTCTAACCTAAGAGATTGCCAGCTCTGTGGCCATAGTTTTTCTGCAATCTTGCTGTCAATTCAAAAGCCTTTCGTTTGCATGGATTGGGGTCCAGCGTGTTTTTGAAATGAAAAATTAAACAGAACTTACTGTCCGGAAACAACACTACTCATGTAGTGATCACTGTTTTATATCCGCTAGTTTCTAGCAAACGTCATCAATAGCTCTTTGAACTGTTCGACTTCTCATGCATCATTTGATTTGGCTTTTTCAAGTCACAAAGGTTAGTATACACAGTGATTTACCTCAATTTTGCACTGTGAATATTTCAGAAATTGTAGACACAATCGTTGCTCTGTATCCATAGAGGTCAAGTGTGTAAAACAACCTATAATTGAAGCCTATTACGAAACCAAATGACGAGTCTAATTGGTCATTAGGCTTTGTAAACCAGTCAAATAGGCTTTGTAAAAATAATGTAACTTTTTCAAAAAATGAAAATGCCATGTAAAGGAAAGTACAAGCTATGAGAATGTCAATGGTATTGAACAAGTCTAGTTAAAATATATCAACAGATATCGGCGAAAGAAATCAAGAATGATTCAACAGGACAAATACGAGAAAGGAACCATGAACTATATGATGCTGACCATTGCTGTAGTTCAGGGTCGAGTCTGTGTGTTTTGTAGTACACGAGTACGTTCTTTTCACCAGTCGTTAGAGTTTAGCAAGGCAGGACGTGCTGGATTTGGACAAGAAGATGGTATTTATGAATGCTGGAAAAGCCTTCTTTCTGTTGCTCTATGGTGTATGCAGGAAGAATGCCGTGCTGCTGTCATGTAAAATGTATACCAAGAGATATTCCAACAGACATAAAGCAAGTTGATTTATTCGTGAAGCTCCTTAACCAATTACGCGAAACAGGGAATGTAACATCTCGTAATAGTATGAGAAACAAATCAGTGACTGATACGGTGGATGAGGTTAGTATCATAGCTGTTGTCACGGTAAGTCTGTACATAGCACTCGTTTCATCGCAATTGGTCGCCATAACCTGAATCATAAAATTGTCATTAGTATTCCCCATCGTCACAATTTGTGCCAGTATGATGTGCCACTGCACCAAGAGCTACAAATAAACGATGTGAACAGGCCCTATGTCAGAATGCACATGATTTGTCTTGCACATTTTCTGATGAAGCAACATCTACTCATCATGAGCAGGTCAACTTCCGAAACATGGATTATTGACCTTTCGACAATCTCCATTTTAAGCGCCAAGTGGAAAGGTAGTGTTGATATAGTGGTCCAACGATCATATGTCCATTTTTCATTGAAGGCGTACTAGATTCCCGAAAGTATATAGATTTACTAAGGAATTACCTTTCATCGAAGTTAAAAGACATCAAACTGGAGCCCTGATGTAGTTCTAGTATGACGGCTGCTCTGTCACAGCACAGGACTCACCATGCTCTGTCTTAACAAAATGTTTTCTCATCATTGGATTGTAAGATGGGCTTACGAATTGGCCAGCCCGTTCCCTCGAGTCGACCCTTTAGATTTTTCTGTGGGATATGGTAAAGATCAAGAAAATTTTAAAAGTATTTTCTTATTTGTGACCTTTGCTTACGTGATAAACCATCAAAATATGGATGGAATTTAAATATTACACACTTCTACTCACTGTTGTTTTTTAAGGTTACTCTTGTAGTCTTCCGATGACATTTTCCAAATTAGCACTCCCCTCTCGCTTTAATTTCATCAATGAAACATTCTGTATTAAAGTTACATATGTTTAGATTCGTCCATTTCAAACAACATAATCGAGTGAAAGTGTGGCTGCAACAATGGGGGTT
This sequence comes from Thermobia domestica, assembly GCF_964235325.1. NCBI lineage: Eukaryota > Metazoa > Arthropoda > Insecta > Zygentoma > Lepismatidae > Thermobia > Thermobia domestica. The sequence continues at coordinate 227,500,338 of NC_137464.1, read as the reverse complement.
GGCAGTACTTTCGGAGATTGATGAACCCAAACGCTGTGAATAAAAGGTCTCATATGATACAATCTAAGTACAAACAGTGCGAATGCCATAGATCTTAACTACGAGAGGTCCGAATTTTGAACTGCGGCTGTTCGAGATCCGCGCCACTATCGATCAAAAAAGTTATTTGACTTAATGTTAGAAAAATCACGGTAGTGGAGTAACCGCTATCGCAACCACGTGCGTAAAAGATGACATGTTTTCGTGCATATTATGTTTGTTGTGTGCAGGAACTAAAAGAGGGCATAAAGAATACGCCTAACAAGCAGCACATGCCTCCTGTTATTTGATATTATGGAATTGCAGATCTTGATCTGGTTTTCTTTATTAACGAAAAATGGTTGCAACCTAGTGGCTCTGTAAATGGGCAAAGCAATATAAGTTTGTCATAGATTTTGAAAAGTTAGTTATTTTGATGTGCGCGACATACATCACAAAGGAAATTAATTTTGAGTGTTTAGAAAACCAGCATATTGTTTGTCGAAGGCTTTCACAGCAAAAGCACCCTGATCTCCTGATACACAAACATTGACAGCAGGATGGCGAAAACAGCATTCTTTCCCAATGTTGTTACGTAATTTAAAACAATGTTTTATGATAAGGCTATTCTTTGGCAGATCAGGTTTTACTGCTAAAATAAGCTACACGATTTACTGCATACTGCAGTTTCACACATTTTCAAAGAAAAATGTTGCTATACTTCTAAGTTATCCTATTCCACTTAAATATAAAGCAATAATATTAATGCAATTGAGTTGAAATATATGGCCAAAAAAGAACCTTGTCTGCTCAAAAAAGAACCAGTTAGGAGCCAATATATTGCTAAACAGAGTTGTGCCTCATGAAGAACACTGAGTTGCGAGTTATTTTCGTTTATGAAATCAAATTGGGACTTCTGTACATCTAGCCGTGTGGAACACTAACAATCTGTTTGGGCCAGCAGTGGGGAATGAACAAACCATGTGTCATTTAGTTTGAAAATTTCTTGTCAGTGACATTCAAAAATGGGCCTTATGCGGCCACTGATCAACAGCTTATTCTAATTTATTTTTCAGGAACACCAAGTCGCAGACGTTCGTACAGCGTATCACCTTCATTTAGCGGCTTCGTGCAATTGATAATGTAAAAAAGTATGCTCGCGAGAGACACATGGACTAAATGAACATCAGTCAACAAGAATCGCAGTTTGGAGGTGCCCAGTTCTGTTAGTGTACGGAATAATGGAGAATATTTTCTAATCGGCCAGAGCAATAGTTATACCATGATTAACATTCGAAACGTTTTACAGAATCATCCTTCACCACGAAAACTGTTTTGTTAATATAGTGGTTTATTGTGGGAGTGTTCCATCATGCCTTATCCCGTCGAGGCGAAATTATCATTGCGAATCGTTACAGTGCAGTGCTGATTTTCATAAAATACACCTCAAACTTGTTCTCAAGCATCCAGCAATTGTTAACAAATATGATATCGCCATGTTGCATTTAAATTATGTAGATCTATCATTCAAATTACTGTGAAGACTCTTTGAGCTCACATATAAAACCCTTTCTTTTCCAAAATGTTCTTGTGATGTATCTCCCATTGACTCCCAACAACTTCCGGCATCTCAATCACCTCTTAACAAGGAAGACTTTCCCTGATGGTCGGGCAGTACAACATGTGGCTGAGGATTTCTTCGCACCTCAGACTCAAGGCCTATTTCCTTATGGAATCCAATTGTAGCTGAATGGTGGCAATGGTGTAGCTATACCCGAGATTACCTTGACTGCCCAGGTTTCATTTTTTATCTTCAAAAGTGGCACACGTCAGTTGAACACTTCAATCAAACAAACCCAATACATGTCAATAGCACTTTAGTAAAAACAGCTTACTTTGAATTGGTCATAGGACTGCGTTCACTGAGCTGATAGATTTAACTACACATTGTTTGGTATTTCACTGAGAAAAGCACTCATTCCATTCATACTAACACTTTTCACAGTTAAATTTGTTATCTAAAATGTGTTGCTTTGCTCTTAATTTCTTCAGCTGGCTATACCCTTTCATCTACTTCTAAATTGTAACTCTAGGTTTCTGACAATCTACTGGGATACTCTTAAGCGTGGTGCAGTTTTTTTCTTAGCTGAGTGTTTGAAAGGCATGTCACATTACATGCTGTACGAATCTCGATTAACTTACTCCTCTCGACTGTTATACACGAGCCATTTCAAAAGTCTTGCACACAACGCATGCGTGATCGTTTGAGTGATGTGATCAAGTTTAATTTTATGTCAGTTGTGAGTCAGAGTTTTGGGCTTGACAGTTGGTCTGTGTTTGCTGGTTATCGTGAGTATGTTATGAGAAATTCAGTTTTAAAATGGAAGGTTAACCCGATTCAGGTCGGATTACACTAGTGACCAGCGTTCCTATATCAAAATCGAAACTCTAGGTGGTAAGAATCCAACTGAAACTTACAATGCTTTGCGATTGGTTTGTGTGTAGTGTAATGGATCTTAGCATTGTATCACGGTGGTCATCTAATTTTCGTGAAGGTTGTGTAAGCGCCGCGGACAACCCAAGAGTGGAAGACCGTCAACTGCAACAGACTAGACCTCTGGATTATTGTGAATGCAATTTTGAGAGAGAATCTACGAAAAACATATGAGAAAGTTGCATATGAGGCCAGAATGTCTGTCACTTCAGTTTACAGAATCATTACTGAAAAACTAAAGATGAGAAAAATCGCTACCAGATGGGTTCCGCATGACCTGAGTGAAGAGCAGACAGCATGTCGCAAAAGAATCGCAGAAGAATTGCTTCAGCGTTACTGAACAGAAGGAGATCGGTTTCTACGAAGGATAGTTACAATCGATTAAACCTGGAAACGAGTTCTTGAAAGTTTAGGCACAATTGACAAAACTTCCGTTGAGGTGACCCGAGTGATCAGACAGCTCAAGAATGAAGGTGCCCTATCCGCAATTCAGAACTTACCAAAACGTTGGAAAACTGTCATAAGCAAGAATGGAGATTATATTGAAGGTCTGTAAAGGTATTTTGTACAATAAATTATTTTCTTCCATAATGTCTTTTAGTGTGCAGAACTTTTGAAATGGCCCCGTATTAAATTTTCTCACCGTCCACACAGTATAGAAGCACCATGTTATGTCAGACAAAATAGAAAAAAAAAAAAACATTAATAGCATAGTTGTAATATTACAGATTGAAATACTCCATTAGCATTGCCCAAACAGGTTCAAAAATGCTTCAAAGGCTTGATCTGAGTGTGAGAGTTGTTAGAACAGCCATGCTAAATGTTTATGAACGCGAGTAAACTTCTCTCTTCTTACTCCAAAAGTAGCACGGGGCACTTCTCTTACAATGATAATAAAATTGTACTTGTTGCAAGGATGTTATAAAATAGATGATCTGCCCATACGTATCTTCATCATATGAACTCAATGAAGCCAAAAAAACAACCGAGCATCGTCTGAGCCATCACATCTGATTGGCTATTCTCGTTTCCGCTATGATTGTTGGATTGCGATCTTAGTGGCTCGGAGTGGCAGAGTAGGTGTGGCGAAGCTGTGACGTATGGCTTCACGATTTTGTTGTATGGGCAGATCCTCTATTTTATAACATCCTTGATTTGTTGGCTATAAAACTCAATTATTTTGAGACACCATGCTTTTGAATTTTAAAAAAGTGCATCTTAAATGTCGACAAATATTATGGGCTTATGATGATGAAAAACTTCTATATTTTAATGCATATGAATACTTACCTTGTGCATAAAATCAACAAATTCGTTATCTGTGAAAGAAATATTTTCATGGCGTAATCTATAAACCGTACCGGTATGTCCACATATCATTGATGCCATAGCAAATTTTTTAAATCTGTAACAAAGAGATGCGAAGGAATTAAGTTCATTTTTTTGGTAATTTTGGACATATTTAATTTTTAAAGGTTTCTATCTAAAGCTCTTTTTAAAGATTAAAATATTCGTGTTCAGGTATTGTAAATAACTTGTATTTATTATGTAAAAAAAACAGCATTAATGTTTCCATTTTTAAAAGCTTACTGTAAAAAAAATTGTCTCTTTTTGTTACAACTTAGATTATGGAACTTGATTCTCTTGTTCACTGAAAATACCATATACAGCCAAAACTAAATAAATATAGGTTTCTTGACCACATGAATCGGAGGAGAAATCCCGCCAAACCATATTTCGGGGTATTTTGTACCCCACTATTTGTGCATCAGAATTATGCACATGGCGGCCAACGTGTTAATGACACAAAACTTTCTTCGGTTGCGAAACGAATTCAACTTTCGTCTATATCTGGGTTTCTCAAAATGAGGGTCGCTAATGAGATACCTGAGCATGATGTGATTTCACTAGTGCGGCAATGTCCGGTTCAATCTTCATGACGCACATTATCAAGCCATTTTCAACTAATAAACAATTTCTTGTCTTGGTTTTACTGCTTACCATGGAAGAAAAACCCCTTTGGCACAGGTACGATGTAGCAAATGGAATTATTACTTTTAAAGCTGCAGATACCAGACCAGCTCTTCTCTCCATCCAGAACTTGTCCAAGTCTTCGTTACAGAAAACTAGTTGCAATTACTTATCGCACGTATTAGCTAATCACTTATTTTTTTAATCATATGACCACAAATTAAGTGAGTTATGAAGTTTTAAACTTTTCAAATGGCCTCCATTTTGAAACAGTGTGACGAATCGGATTCGATATTTGTAATATGAATGAACTGACCAAATTTGGTTTTAATCCATTCGCTTTTAGAAAAGTTATTGTATCCACTATATACAAGAACTAGATTCTACTATTATAAAAATAGATGGATATCGTAAGATCTCCGCAATAGGTATATTAAAAAATCTCACACAAGCTTATTATAAACCAGAAATTATAAGGGGGGCGCTGGCAAGAAGATGGAATAAAATGGGTGTCGTGATAGGAATTAGGTTGAGAACCACTGGTCTATATATTACTCATTTGGACAGAATGGATCATATTCAACATTTACAAACTTCATTGTGAGTATAATCAAATGCACAATAATTTACATCTTATTTCTCATGAGTTCTTTCAAATTTTGAAATACTAACTTATGAAATCGAATACTTTTTTTAATCACTCTGTATTACTTACTCTTTTTCAGTCCAGTTTATCGATTTATCACATTCTTCAATAGCTCTCGTGAAATTATATTCAAATTGTAAAATTTTGTTTTCTGAGCACACTGTGATAGCTGGGAAGGGAATTTGCCATACAGGCGTCATTTCCTCAGAGAAGGCCACAATAATGGGAGAAGTAGTCCATCTCAACCAAATTGCATGGATCATATATCCACAACCACAGAAGTTGGCTACTATCGCAAGTAACCAACTGATTCTACAGTGAAAAATGAAATATATATATATATATAGTCCAACACATAAGTCAGCTGTGATGAAAGTATTAGAAAAGAATCACCAAAATACTATATATTAAAATTCAAGCAAATAGGAAATTAGTTATTATTCATAAAGTAACCAGTGGAGCATCGAAAAAACTCCAAACCATGCAAATTTAATACAAAAACACAGCTATAGGTACTATTAGATATATATACTGAGAAAAAAAACGTATGTGGCGTAGTAGAAACGTAGGTTACATGCTTAAATCATATACCGGTAGTTTTTAGACTTAACGTATAATCGAGTCTATGTATTTTCTACGAAATAAGCACATCACACTGAGTTAATTTATAGATTTGGCTACACTGTATGTAGTTCTTCAGATACGAGGGTAAGTCAACTGAAAACAATAAAAGTAGAAATAAAAATCCGCATTTGGCGCCAGTGAGCTGTAAGTTGGCATGCGTGTTTACGATAGTACGCCGGATGTCTCCTAGGTGGCAGCAGCCGGCAGATGCACAAACACCGGCGCAACAACAGTTCCAAAATGGCAGCCCCACTAGCCACATGCACCAGCGAGGAGCAGCGTTCTGTGATTCGGTTTTTGCGAAGTGAAGGTGTGAAACCGATTGACATTTTTAGGCGAATGAAGGTTCAGTATGGAGATGCGTGTTTGTCACAGCCACAAATCTATGAATGGTGCCGGAAATTTGCAAATGGTGTTACGTCTGTGGCCGATGCTCCACGCCCCGGCCAGGCTCGGCGCGTAGTGACTCCAGAGACCATTGCAGCCGTTGAAGCCATCGTTTTGGAAAACCGCCGTGTGACAATAGACGAAATTGCAGCATGTGTACACATGAGTCATGGATGAAGAGGTACGCAACGCGGTGCACGAGTGGTTGTGCCGTCGCCCAAAAGACTTTTTTTCTGCAGGTATTCAGGCTCTTCCGAAGCGCTGGCGGACTTGCATTGAACGAGGAGAGGACTATGTTGAAAAGTGATTTACTTCTGTACCCTGTGTGACCAATAAATAATATTTAAAAAAAATAATTATGGTTTTCATTTGACTCCCCCTCGTATAAAGCCTACAACATTTTTTTAAATTGAAATATATTGGATCTTTGGATCAGGGACCACAAAATTTTTGAACGGCCCCTAAATCGAGTTTTCGTATTTTCTACGGAATAAACACATCGTACAGAATTGAGTCTACACTATATTACTTATTTGGGATCCTAATAAGACTTACGCGAGAGTGACATGAAATTGGGGATGCTCTAATGAACTAACATTTAATTGAATCAAATGAACAAATTCAAATTTATACTCTTCACATATGGATTTATTGGCTTTTTAATGACAAATAACTCTTAATGACCTAAGGTGAAAGTCTTATCTTACTTAGAGAGATTATTGGTACACATCTTTTCTCCTGTCTATACCGGGCCCACCACGTCTCCTTCTTATAGATGTTACAGTACGTCTTTCACTTAAGGATTACAAAAAACGTCGGGTGAGGTTCTGATAAGAATAATCTTCCCTCCTACTGTAGTCTGGATTTTATTTAGAAGTGACTTCCTAGGTTCAATTCAGCAGTTTTCTATCATTGAACCCGGCAGTACACTGAAGAATGCGGAATCCAGGGAGTGTGGCATGATCAGGACAGAGTAATGGACTCATAGAGAAATACAGTAGAACTTCAATGGATCGTTCTCTCCAAGTATGATACAAACAATATGTAATTCTCTAAATATAAGACTTGCAAGAAAATTTTCGATTGAAACATGTTGGATATTTTGATTCAGAAACTTCCTTCATGGCTATACGGTTATCGTACGTATTTTCAGAGCTTAGTTTACGTGTTTCGGATGCCGCATTAAGCTGTAATTTAAGGTCTCATTTAGTCTCGTTGCTGAAAGAGGCATTAAACTCTAATTCATCCATGCAGCGAACCATCCAAATAATAATACGAGGTAGGATCAGAAACTAAGGTTAACAGACCGATATTTCTGGAGTTTCGTTTGCTATAGACGCATAAAGAGTGTGAGGTAATTTTAATACATGAAGTTGGCAACTGTGCAGAGTTTCAGCCACACATGAACTATGGCGCTAGTTGTAAGTAAACACCAGTGGCGGCTCATTTGAAAAACTGGTTTCGCGAAGAAATTGCTCAGTTATACGATTTCTGTGAGCGAAACATACAACCACGGCTGAAGTTCACCAGCAGCTGGTAGACGTTTATGTATAGACTGTAGTGTCTCATCAGCATGTCACAGTATGGTGTCGAAGGTTTGCAGCTGGTAGAGAAAATGTCAGCGACGAGGAGTCCAGAAGACCACCACACTGTTGAAGCAGTTTTGCTGGGGCATTATCGACAATTCTCCCTACAGCCCGGACCCTTCTCCAAGATACTTTCACCTGTTCCCGCACTTAAAGGAACACCTAGGAGGCCGTCGCTTCGTTTCAGACGAGGAGGTGAAACACTTGGTGACAACGTGGCTTAACACGCAAGGAAAGACTTTTTACCAGTAGGAATCTTCACACTTATTCTACAATGTGACAATTTCCTCAACCGAATGGAGAGCAAGATCCTGAGACGAATATTCGGACCCAAGAGGAACGGGAATGGGGAATGGTGGAAACTTCATAACGAAGAACTACATAATTTATATGGTTTACCCAACATTGTTAGGGTCGTGAAGTCTAGGAGGCTTAGATGGGCGGGTCATGTAGCTAGAATGGAAGAAAGTAGAAACGCTTTCAAAGTCTTGACAGGAAGACCAATCGGAAAACGACCATTAGGAAGACCTAGGCGCAAATGGGAGGACAATATTAAGATGGATCTCGCAGAGATTGGAATACAGAGTAGAAACTGGATGCAGTTAGCTAAGGATAGAAGTCAGTGGAGAGCTTTTGTGAACGCGGTATTGAACGTCCGGGTTCCATAGGCCATAGAGTTAGTTAGTTAGTTAGTTATGTACTATCTGGCGGCTGTATTAATTGCATGAAATAATATATACACTACAGGCTTTGTAACCTTACTTTCTGATCACCCAACGTAATAATAATAATAATAATAATAATAATAATAATAATAATAATAATAATAATAATAATAATAATAATAATAATAATAATAATAATAATAATAGTTTTTCGTCTGCTATTACTATTTTCTATCTGCGAGAACCAATCTTGGAACCGGAAGATTGGTAGAATTCTATCATTTCTAGTTGCAAAAGGTGAATAAATTTGGGTATGGAATATATTCTTGAGGCATTAAACATATTCCATATGCAAAAAAAGAAACAAAATGCTTCTCGCTAATCATTACTGTTTTCCAATATGGCGACCAGTCTTTTAACCGAAAACAGTCTATTTCTATACAATATAATGATGAAAATTAAAGTTATTCTTGAGATCGATATTAAATCCAGAAGTGGTAATGGATTTTTACTACTTCTGGTTTCAGTATAAAAATTAAGGTGAAGATGGGATATACTCTTGGTCCAAATCGGTTCCGAAAAACCACTTTTCGTTGTCTATTACTCTTTATTTTCTACGGTGTTCAATATTGAAACAAAAACTGAGTGATTTCTATCAATTCCGGTTTGGATTAAGACTAACAAGGGAACCTATCCAAGTGTAACTCTGACTTCGAGTCGAGACTATGGCCGTTGGATACCTTGTCCCAAAAGAACATAACACGAAAAGTGATACATCCTCAATCGCAACTGTTGCGGAGATATAAGCGGGAAAATTTAGAAATTGAGCTCCATACTATACATTATAAAGTCAGATTCCGGGTCAGATTTTTCGGAAACGGTCGGGTAAGGAAACTCAGCGAATACATATCAAGTTAGTGTGAGGAGCCTAATACCTTTTGAATGAAAAATTTGTGTCCCCGGGGCACTCGCAGGGTCCCAGGAAGGGTCCGACTCAAAATTTGCAAATGTAACCGGGGGCCAAGTAGCATTTTGTATGAAAGCTATTGTTAAATAAAAGAAGATAGAACAGATCTCAACTCTCTACGATAACCCTGTGCAAACGGGCAACTGGTCAAAATGTGAATACAACCTACATCAGAAAATCTATGGCCACGCTTCTAAATCCGTTAAGTTGCGACAATAATAAAACAGAAAAACACGTTTAAAAGTGCAAGGTATTGAAGTAAAACAAATTGCTGCAGAATCTCTCACAGAGTCACACAACGGACATTACCCGAGTATAAGTGTGACCTCGAATGACCAATGGACCATAGGATGACCATGACTATTAGATTATTGTCCTAGAAGAGAGAGGATACATTGTCAATCGCAATCGTCGTGGAGGGTGAGAAGGTGAAAAAGCAACGGTATATGCTTCGCGCATCGAGACCAAAAATTCACAGATTGCACTGTGAAATTTCTATCGGGTGATTTGCTGAACAAGAAACATGATGGTAAATACGAAAAGGAGTGACCTTGAAACTATGAAGCAACTTGGAGAACAGTGGGGTTGGAGAAAACTGGAATAATGGTGCAGAAATAAAATATATCGGAGGGTGCTTTTGAGAGAGAGACTCTGCACCAATTAGCTTTACTTCAATACCTTGCACTTTTAAATGTTTTCTGTTTTGTTATTGTCGCAACTCAACGGATTTAGAAGCGTGGCCGTAGATTTCTGATGTAGGTTGTATTGACATTTTGACCAGCTGCCCATTATCACAGGGTTATCGTAGAGAGTTGAGATTTGTTCTATCTTCTTTTATTTAACAATAGCTTTCATACAAAATGCTACTTGACCCCCTGTTCTATTTGTAAATTTTGAGTTGGACCCCCCTTGGACCCTGCGAGTGCCCCGGGGACACAAATTTTTCATTCAAAAGGTGCTGTGCTCCCAACATTAATTTGATATGTATTCGCCGAGTTTTCTTACCCGACCGTTTCCGAAAAATCTGACCCGGAATCTGACTTTATAATGTATAGTATGGAGCTCAATTTCTAACTTTTCACGCTTATATCTCCGCAACGGTTGAGATCGAGGATGTATCCCTTTTCGTGTTATGTTCTTTTGGGACAAGGTATCCAACGGCCATAGTCTCGACTCGAAGTCAGAGTTACACTTGAATAAGTTCCCTCGTACGAGAAAAGATTAAACGCATTCTTTTGGATGCAGAATCTGTGTCAGAAGACGATATCGCCAATATTGTTTTCGCTCCGATAGATGTTAACAAACACACAGCCGGATACCTGTAGCCGTTCTGTAAGACTCTCTGCACTTATGCAGAACACAGTTTCAAAATATATAAACAGAGACGTTCTGAGGATTGTTTTTGTTTATGCTATTGGAATGGTTTGATTTGAACTATCTTTTTGACTCTTTGAACTATCTTTTTTGACTCTTTGAACGACGTTAAGATGTTGTGAACACTTGGTAGTACCCACACCGAAAACAATGTCTCTTTGGAAGGAAAAAGAAAGTAATGCGTCATCTAACGCTACCACGCACACTCCCTGAGTAAGTGTGTGTGAGAGAGAAAGTACGACATACAACAGAGCTGCACCTATATTTTCTCAAAGGTGTCAAGAAAATGAATGATTGCAGTCAGGCGTAAAAGTGGATCTGAAAAGGTAGGCGGACGCATGACGTCACGCCATCTCCCATGCCTATCTTTTCCCATTGTAATTTTTTTTTAGGAAGTGGAGAACGCCATGGTTGCTTTAGGCTAAGGGAGACGAATGATTGAGGCAAGCCAATGATAATGGAAGAATGGATTAATACTAATATGGGAGGAAACGATAGTATGCCGGGAAGAACCACAGAGACGCTGCTGTCCATCACAAACTTACTTTGCCGGGAATCGAACCAGGGACCCCAAATACCAGAGGTAAGCGCTTTACCACTTTTTTTTTTAAAAAAAAGTCAACAAATATCTCAGTTTCCCGATCACTCGACCTTTCTCGTATGCAATGTTCTTTTTTTTTTTTTAACTTTTACTAAATTCGACAGAAACACGAACACATACATATTCAGGACAGTTAAAATTCCAAAGCCTCTCCCACCAGGAATCGAACCTTGATCTCCGTACACCAAAGGCGGACGTCCTAATCACTAGACTTTTTTTTTAAAAAAGATTAACCGTTCATACCTCAGTTTTCTGAGCAACCAGAGTTTCCTCGTATACAAGGCCTCTTTGACCTTTACTAAATTCGACACGGACAAGTTAAAATTCCAAAGGCTCTCCCACCGGAAATCGAACCCGGGACCCCGTACACGAAAGGCAAACATGCTGGTCACCAGAGCCCTGCAAACCCAGGCCCGAAGACGGCCCGGCCCGACCCGAATGGATCTGAATTCTGTGCCCGGCTCGACCCGGCCCGGCCTGGCCCGGCCCGAATCTCGAGCCGGGCTCTAACCGGGCCGGGCACATTTCGGGCCGAGCCAGGCCGGCCCTACTCGGCCCGAACACTGTGAAAGACGAATCGGAAACTAATGTTGGCAGCCTGTGTTAATCGTAATGTGTTTGGCATGGGCGGCGATTAGGGGGGGCAAAGGGGGGCAGTTGCCCCCGCACTTTTTTTGAAGTAACCAATTAATGTATATAATTTCATTTGGGAATGTAACGATTTTGTATGTGTTACTGATTAATAGGAAAAAATGCTGCCATATAATATTTGCTGTTGCGTGAATACGTATTGGTTGTCTTCCCGTGGAGTAAAGAAAGCTACAGTAATTGCGTTTTAATCGCCACAGAAAATAACCCCAAAAAATAACCTATTGGAGCACAATTTCAGCATACTTTCATTCCTTCTTACAAGGGCTCGATATGTTAGTGAGCCGCTTTGAAGCTAATCGAAAGAACATTATGCAAAAAAGTAGTATTTCACAAGTTATTCTTTAATTGCACAAAACTTGACAGTTCCTAAAATGTCTTTTCTTCTTTCTAAAGTAAGGAATATCGATTAAAAAGAGCGTGATAAGAAACAACTTCTACCTTTTCCATTGTTTTGTAGTGTAATATACGAGTGAAGTGTTGTGTTTAAGGATGTACGAGTGTATATACAATAAAATTTAGTAAATTGAACATAATTCTAGGTTTTAAGTTTATTTTGTATAACTGAAGTGTGGATTGATTCTAAGTATTGTTGTGTTTTGATGTGTTCCAAGAAAGTGAAATCTGCACCTAATGGCAACGAACATATTTCAAGAAGTTGCAAAAGCAAATATTTCTTTAAATGTCGTAGCATATGCTTGTAGTATTTACTGCCTTTCATTTTCTAAGAGTAATAACATACATTTAATAGCATGTGTGGAATTAAATATTAAGTTTTTCATTAATCCTCAGTTCCAATATAACTTTAGCAAAACAAGCATCATTATTCATTACTATGATTAATATTATCCTTTCTATTCATTTGTTTTGCAAATTTATTAAATAATCTGATCACACAATTTTCCAGACAGAATTTTAAGATGTTCATGAGCAAGGAATCAGATCTCTTCTTACACTTTCGTTGTTTAAGAGTACAAAGGGCTAGTATCTACTTCCTTTGTTCTTCTCAATTTACTTAATAAACTATTATATACGATATACGGTATTTTAACTGAAAATATAGTATCCTATTAGTTATACAACCTTTCGTCAAACAAAATGTTATTAAAAACAACCAGGAAAACTAACATTTATATACAAATATTCAGATCATGTCTTGCCCCCTAACTTTTAACGTCCAACCGCCGCCACTGGTGTTTGGGAAATTAACTCTTTATTCAAGACTGTAAAGTACTGTACTTCTACTACTCTTATTACTACTACACTACTACTGCTACTGCTATTATTATTATTATTATTATTATTATTATTATTATTATTATTATTATTATTATTATTATTATTATTATTATTATTATTATTATTATTATTATTATTATTATTACTTCTACTACTACAACTGCTACGAGCGTCAGACTTGACATGTCTGGTGGTACATACTTTACAATCTAAGTACAGAAAAAATCGAAGAAATACTAGTTATTATGGCCAGTCTGCGTAGTCTGGCCAGTAGAATGCATTCACATCTGGTGCTAGAGATCGTCGGATCGATTCCTCCTCGTGTTATGTGAGCTTTGTGGTGAACAAACATCGTGAGCGTGGGAGTTTTTGGATTAGCCCGTTTTCGTCCACTGTCTTCATTCCACCAATTCATCCATCATCATCCATACGTCTTGAGCCGTAATTGCCTAAAGAACATATGAGAAAGTCAAGTCCTTGACCTACTAATTAGAATTTGTTCCGCTACCATTAGACCACGGAGACCGAAACCATGAACTGGCGTGTTCATAAGATTAGCGCAATTTGTAGTAATGTTCAATTAGCACGGCAGATTCTAAATCATATTACAAGTTCCTGTATTCTTTATAATTCAATGCTACAATAATAATAACAAAAAACAATGATCAAATAAATCACCCAGACCCCAGGATCGATGAAGTGTTCCTGGAACGGTGCGTAACAAGTAAATAACAGAGCTATATGACGGAATGCGAGGCAGTAAATCAAAACAAAATCCACACATATCATTGGTGATCAAAAAATACCTCAAAAGTCCCCTGAATGAAAAACGTTAAGAAGGATAGTTGATATTAAGAAAATGAAAATATAAGGTTTCCTAAGAAACCAATAGTGCAAAATGAACATCGCTTTACTGTATGTCCTTGTACGCATCGAATAACACGGAAACAGAGTCAACAGTCTCAGGCTTTAGAGCATTTCTCCGTTCCTGCGTACTAAAAACTCTTTCAGTAGACGCACTAGAAGCAGGGATGACGAGATATTGACGCGCTAATTTACACAATTTTGGTAATGTTTGTTCTTGTTGCTTCCACCACTGCAGTATATCTAGTTCTCTTACACATGATGACATGTTGAGGTAGATGTCTACTTCATCATCAAATTCACCAGAGACTGAATGTCTATCTTCCCAATCCATTAGTTTATTCTTCTTGGTAGGTGGTTCCAAGTTATGCCAACTAGCCTAAAGGAGACGATGGTGAGAAATAAATGAAATAGTGGAGTAAATAAAGTGGAAGGAAACAGGAGAACGCCGCGAACCCCCCACACGGTGTTTCTCCACCACAAAGTTCACTTGGCGAGAGCTCGGATCAAACCAGGGACCCCATACACCAGAGGTGAACGCTCAACCACTGAGCCACCGTTCCAGAAACACCTAATCGACCCTGGCGATTTGGTGATTTATTTGATCATTATATTTTGTTATATTTGTAGCATCATACTATAAACAATACATGAACATGTAACACCATTCGATATTTGCCTTGCTAATTGAACATTACTACAAACTGCACTGATCTTATGAGCACGCCAGCTTATGGTTTTGCCCTCCGTGGTCCAATGGTAGCGTACCAAATTCTACTTACAAGGTCAAGTACTTGACTTAATCATACGTTCTTTAGGTAACTACGGCTCAGGCTGAATGGATGATGATGGGATGAATTGGTGGAAAGAAAACAGTGGGAGGAAGCGGGACCACCCCAGAAACTCCCATGCACACGATGTTTGTCCACAACAAAGCTCACATAGCATGAGCAGGGATTGATCCGACGACCTCTAGCACCAGATGTGAGTGTTTTTTCTATTGAGCTAATATTCTCCCTCGTAGATCAAGCACCGGTTCACATTCTACTCAGACCGGCCATAATAACTAGCATTTCTCAATTTTATTCTGTACTTAGAAGGTAAATTCGGTATCACCAGACATGTCAACTCTGACGCGAAGTCGTAGCACTTGTAGTAGTATTAGCAGTGGTCGTAGTAGTAATAGTAGAAGTAGTAATAGTAGTAGTAGAAGTAATAATAGTAATAGTATTACCAGTACATCGCAGTCTTGAATAAAGAGTCAGTTTCCTAAACACATTACGATTAACATAGGCTGACAATAAGACCGTACAAACACGGCAAAAATAGAGGTAGTGGAGGACATTAAAAAAACAAATAGGCTGACAACATTAGTTTCCGAACCGTCTTCCAGAGTATCCGGGCCCAGTCCAATTTGATATTACTTGAAACGGGTCGGGCCGGGCCGGGCACCGGACCGAACCGGGCGCGCCCGGTCCGTGCAGGGCTCTGCTGGTCACAAGACCAGGGGAGAGGGTTAAGACAAGCGGAGAGTGCCCATTGAGCCAATGTGCCTACCTTCAGAAATTAGGTTAAATAAGTATATTGCGAATACAGACTAGTATGTTTGAGCAAACACACTCGCGCGCAAAATAAGATCCCCGGTGTTTAGTCAGGCACGTCTGTCAGTGTAGTGTTAGGAGTGAAAGAGGATTTGTTTTCTTTCTAAGCCCAAAATCTCACTCAAAGTGAGCTGCTTTTAAAAGAAGTATGTGGGTCATTCCATGTCAAATCACCTAATTTTAAAACATGACCGTGCTTCAATGTCTCAGATTCTCTTAAATTTTTTCATATTTAAATACCAATGAAATTATGCTAAATTAATTTTCTTTTTCGATTTTTTGGATGAGAAATGGGCCGGAGAGAATTTTTGGAAAAATGTGACTTTGGCGCAAATTTCACTTTCCAGCACTCACATCATGGAACTAAAATTATCATAACTTCCTTATTTTTGAAGCTATTGGGCTCATCCAGGTGTCAAATGAAAGCTTAATTTCTGCTCTTTCACAAGAATCTAAAAAGGCAAAAGGTTACACTGTCAAACATTAATGGCCATACAGTTTTTATTTTTTTTTTTTTTTACAAATTATGCCATTGTTCAAAAGTTACAACTATGAAACTTTTGAAATTTTTTGTAGATTCATCTTAACACGTACATGGTATGGTTAAAAAACAAAAGGGTATTTTTTCTAGTTTTTTAATTATTATTTTTGTGGTATTTTACATGTACAGAAATATAGTTTTAAGTTTCGTTACAAATTGTGTCATTGCTCATAGGTTACAACTATGAAACTTTTGAAGTTTTTGGTAGATTCATCTTAACACGTACATGATATGGTTAAAAAATAAAAAGGGTATTTTTTCTAGTTTTTTAATTATTATTTTTGTAGTATTTTACATGTACGGAAGTATAGTTTTAAGTTTTGTTACAAATTGTGTCATTGTTCATAAGTTACAACTATGAAACTTGTGAAGATTCTTTTCATAGAGAGACCCGGGTTCGATTCCCGGCGGGAGCTCATGTGGTTCGGATTCCACGTTAATCAGTAGGTCCACGTCTCATATAGCCTCGCTGCTGAACGGGACGATAAACTCAAAATCAATCAATCAATCAATCTTTTCATAGAAACATTTTATCACATACATGATATAGTTGAAAAATAAAAAGGGTGCTTTTGGTATTTTTGCAATTATTGTTATTATTATTACTATTATTATTATTATTATTATTATTATTATTATTATTATTATTATTATTATTATTATTATTATTATTATTATTATTATTATTTGCATTTTAATTCCGGATTCCGGAAAGTAAAATCGGAAAAATTTCGGAATTCGGAAAAATTCCGATATCGGAAATAATCTTGAATTCGGAAAGTGAAATTTCCGATACCGGAAAATTTTGGCCATACCTATTCTAAAGTGGCAACTGTCAAACTTTAATTTTTTTTCAACTAATCATCTTAGTAAATATTAGGTATGCTTAAAAATAAAACTGATGTAATGTGTAGTTTTGGTATTACCATAATATTATATTTTTGTACTTTAACTATGACTTTATTTTTTTTTAATTGTACCATTGCTTACCACTATCAAACTTTTGTAATTTTTTATACGATTAGCTTGCATTTATTAGGTATGATTAAATAACAAAAAGGGATGCCTTTTTGTAATAATTTTGCGGTTTTGTGAATGAAAACTATAGATCTAGGGTTGAGTGATTATTTCAAAACCTATCAACAAAAATAAGAAATAATAGACTAATGTACATAGGTGAAAATAATAAACATTAAATACCAGTAATACTTCTTAGAATTACATATATTCACATACAAAATGTTGTGTCCTATATTTCACAGCTCATTGTTTTCACTGATGATATGATGTCTTCTTTTAACTTTGCTTTCAGTTGCATAAGTCTGGGCTGATTGGCTTGTAAGAGATCGAACAGGAACTTCGGAGATGATATTTTCGAAAGGTCTTCATTTTCTGGCCAGTAGAATATAGAAGGCCCAGAGCAATTCATGAATTGCAGTCCGACGTACAAAAATAATTATTACAAAAATACCGAAAGCACCCTTTTTACATTTTAACCATATCATTTGTGCTAAAATTATTCTATTAAATAGGTTTCAAGAATTTCACAGTTGTAATTTACGAGTAGAGACACAATTTGTAACAAAACTTAAAACTGTATATTTCCGTACATGTAAAATACCAAAAAATTAATAATTACAAAAATACAAAAAAAATGTTGTTTTTTAGCCATACCATATATGTGTCAAGATGAATCTACAAAAAAAGTTTCAAAAGTTTCGTAGCTGTAACTTTTGGGCAATGACAAAGTTTAAAAAAAATACTTTGTATGCCCATTAATGTTTGACAGTGTAACCTTTTGCAAGATTTCCTAAGATCTACTGAAAGAGCAAAACTTAAGCTTTCACTTGACCCAATAACTTCAAAAATAAGGAAGTTAATGGTAATTTTAGTTCCATGCTGCTGACAAGTAAACCTTACGTTTGGGTGAATCGAGTTGCTGACTGAGACACATATGAGAAAGTAGTACTAAATGTGGTCAGTATTTCAGTGAAGTTGTAGGTGCGAAGCTCCAGGGGTTTAGGAGACACAGCTACCAGAACATCACATGGAAGTACAGAATAGTCTTCATACAGTTGGAGGTAAAAGCCCTGTAAGACCTCTTGTAACGACAAAAGGTGAATAACAAATATATGAGTACATATTAGTACTAGGGGGAAGTCATATAGTAAGGGTATACCTGACGGCAGCCATCTTGAAATCCGCCATTTTGAATTAAGGTTAAGTTTTTAAAATAGGAATAGGGTTATGTGATACATGATTTAAGGCGCAAATTTAATCAGAACAATGGTGACCTTGCTATTAATAAGGTGGTGACAATTTAATTAGAACCTTGCTATTAATAAGGTGTTAATTTTGATTTACGCGCAATTGGTAAAAAGTTACAGGGAAATTAAATATTGTTACAGCATATGTATTAGTCCTTTACCCCACCTTGTCAATTTTGTGTTAATGATAATAATTAAATAAAAAGCAGGTGGATAAATATTAGGTCTATGATAAGAGTTAACTTGATGACGGCCATGTTCAAATCCGCTATTTTGAATCAGACAAAAGTTTTAAACAAAACGCATAACAGTAACACCTTATTAATAGCAAATGTTACCATAAATCCAACGGTATAACTGTTTTTGCTTTATCATTAACCAGCACAAAATTAAATGGGAATAGAGTAATGCAATAGATGACTTCGGGCTAGAAGTTAATCAGAAATACAATGGTGGCGATAACAAATGCTGGTTAATGATAAAGCAAAAATGGTTATACCGTTGGATTTATGGTAAAATTTGCTATTAATAAGGTGTCAATGTTATGCGTTGTGTTTAAAACTTTTGTCTGATTCAAAATGGCGGATTTGAACATGGCCGCCATCAAGGTAACTCTTACCATAGACCTAATATTTATCCATCTGCTTTTTATTTAATTATTATCATTAACACAAAATTGACAAGGTGGGGTAAAGGACTAATACATATGCTGCAACAATATTTAATTTCCCTGTAACTTTTTTACCAATTGCGCGTAAATCCAAATTAACGTCACCATTGTTTTTCTGATAAAATTTGCGCCTTAAGTCATGTATCACATGACCCTATTCCTATTTTTAAAACTTAACCTTAATTCAAAATGGCGGATTTCAAGATGGCCGCCGTCAGGTATACCCTTACTATATGACTTCCCCCTAGTACTAATATGTACTCATATATTTATTATTCACCTTTTGTCGTTACAAGAGGTCTTACAGGGCTTTTACCTCCAACTGTATGAAGACTATTCTTACTTCCATGTGATGTTCTGGTAGCTGTATCTCCTAAACCCCTGGAGCTTCGCACCTACAACTTCACTGAAATACTGACCACATTTAGTACTACTTTCTCATATGTGTCTCAGTCAGCAACTCGATTCACCCAAACGTAAGGTTTACTTGTGAGTGCCGGTAAGTGAAACTGGCGTCAAATTCACATTTACTTTTTAAAAAAAATTCTCCCCGGCCCATTTCTCATCCAAAAAGTCGGAAAAAAATAATTAAGCATAATTTTATTGGTAATTAAATATGAGAAAAATTTGAAGAGAGTCTGAGACATTGAAGCACATTGCTCTAGGTGATTTGACATGGAATGGCACATCTGATATAACTTTCCTAAACGATTGTGTTTTCTCGCGATTCCTAAAATGCCGCCAAACTGATCCACTATTAGGAGGGTTATATTGTAGAGTCATAGGTTATTTTACGAGGAATAGGTTATTTTTCCAGCGATTACGAAGCCGTGTAAGATCAAGTATTGAGACGTTACGTTACCTTGACTTTAATCAAGAATGTGATAGACAAATTCAGTAGACTCCGAACTATCCGGCCTAGTGTGCCAAACCGAATAACTAGAAAGCCGGATAGACTTAGGTTCTATAAATAATTACTCACTTCGTGTCTCACCTATACGATTAAAAACACATTTTTTACACGAAAACCCACTGCTATTAATATTTTCTGACTTTTTAGTACAGAACAGTACTTTATAAGTGTTTTTTATGTAAGGCATTATATATAATTCTTAATATTACAGAGAAAAGAATTCTAAGAACATAAATATTGTACACATTTTAAGGTAAATTTCATAATGACTATCTTAATTGCAAGAAACATAAAATAATGTACATTATACATACATTCGCTTTTAAAATTAACAAAACATTAACTTAAAACGTAAGCGTTAGTCTTCAGAAAAGGATTTAAACTTGTTTTACTGTTTATTAAGAAATGATTACATAAATGTGAGAAGGTAATTCTAAAAGAGACCTGGGGGATCTAAATATCCCTAGTTGGCCAAGTCTTATAGATAAAACTGGATGTTCATCTGTTTGTATGTTTAATCCTTAATTAAATCATACAATTGGTTTTGTATACTTCTAGGTAAATATCCCCGCCACACCTACTGCCAAAAACCGTGTTGAGAAAGGGGAAGATGTTCAATCCAGTATTGCTCCTGACCTGGGGAGAACGTGAACGGATTGAATTCTACAAAAGGAACTGGTTTGAGAGAATTAAAACATTGCTTTGTGCTCTTTCAAGATCGCCCTTTCTTGTACGGTCATGTAACATGTCAATGAACATAGAGGTGGTTGTGAGATTCCCTACAAGAGGAGGCGAGAGGTCAGAAGAGGCTGTGAACCCCCCAAACGCGCCAATGACACAAATCATTGGGTCAAGAAGTGAGCGTGTACCTCACCATGAAAATTGTTGAGTCAGGCCATTGTAGTCACAACTACCAGAAGGGACCGATTGGTGTCGCTAAATGGCAGTAGTCCCTCTGCCTGGTGTAGAGGGACTACATCACGCATTGGTACCGGTAATGTATGGGTTAATTCTTCCATAAAAGAGATAGGCGAGGGTTGGGACCCAGCCATCCCTACTTGGGAAGAGAAGCCTTCGGGATACTTCCCAAATGGACGATTAGGGCGTGCTCTTAGGTTCGGGAGGTAGTTCGTTCAGCACCCTGTCTCCTGGAACCGGCTGAATGACACGGGGATAGGCAGGGCCAGGATCCGAGTACCCTCTCCCAGATTAGCTTCGAGATCCTCGTATGGGTTGGGCTCTGCTGGCCTATAATCATACCATAGAATTCGGTAACATGGGGCTATGATCTCCAAGGGGGAGGTGACGCTCGGGTGCCATCACTACATATGGTGGTAGCTTTCACTCATTGCGGGTACTAATTGACCGAAAGAGATGAGCGATGACACTGCAGGTCACTTCTCAAATCTTTTGTAAACTCTTTGTATACAGACATATTGTGCAATGAACGTACTGGTCATAGGTGTAAGACTGGTCTAATAAATTACTCTTGATCGTGAAAATTAAGAGTGCAGGTAGACACTCTTATTACTTCTAGCTAACTGTAGGTAAAATAAAAGAAGATAAAAGTGTTGTTATATATAGGCTATGAATTTTTTTCATAAAACTGTTCCTCACGTGCGAAGAGAAGGCATTTCAGCTATGTAATAAAACTATTTCTTGATTTTATTGTTATTAATTTAGACCTTGGAAAACTCAAACTGCTTGGATTAAAACTCTACCTCAGGAAGAACATAAAATATGTTTTATATTACCTTTCTATTGGATGTCGTCCTTCATCTCCCAAATATTGGAATCCGTGAAGGCTAGAATGGCGGAAGAATTCTTTAATACCACCTAATATTCGTCCTGTAAATCCATTTTCCATTCTAAAGACGTTCTTAGAACAACATTCAGGGAATGATCAGCACAAACAAATATTAGAATATTTTTAACGTTAGTAGTTTTATGTTTCAGTGGAGTAGCTAGTTATTGATGTTTAAATAGTATTTAGCCATTACTGATATTTCTCAAGATTAATAATTATCTGAATTGTATAAATGGTATTAATTCTCAATTAAAATGTTTAAATAAATAATTGTCTCTGAAAAACATGACTTGCATCAGCCTTAATGCACATAAAATAGCATATGTGTTCTGAATATCCATTTGAACCGTATAACCTAAACTGAAATATGATTATGGATAAGCGTTTTGCAATATTTGTCATTCAATCATCAAGATGTGTATAAACAGCAGGTGAGGAATTGTAGAATCTTAGAACAATTCAAAAACTATCATCATGTTATCTATTTTTCAAATTATTTTAATAACCCTTCACATCAATATTACACTTAAAGCATACTCAATGTCATGCAAGGATGAATCGATAATTCTTTAAATCAGAAAGAAATATGACTGACTTTTAATTTTTTCAGCAGCTTTACACTCTTTGGTATTGAGATTCATTATCTTAATTCATAACAAAAAAAAATTAAAGAAACGGTGTGTTTGAAGAAGTTGGATAACACATTTGAGGTTAAATAACACAACAAGAAAAATAAAGACGTACTATTTGTAATCAAGGTATAAAATAACAGGTAGCCACAGTTTGCATTTAGCGTTCTGATTGACCCCTTGTCAGTGATGTCATATGGAAATATTTGCGAAGGTTTTCTGTCTGCCTGCCTGTTGCAACACTTCGCAATTTACTTCTAAAACTGGATTTGGAAGTTAAAAAAAAATTACAGAAACTTGTTCCGTCTCTATGTGTCTGATTTTGACAACAACGGGACCACCATCAGTTGCCCTCGATGTGAGCACCATGTATCTTGGCAATAGCCCTGCACTGTAACTTCCATTGTAGGAGGCTCCGTTGAAATGCAGGATAGGGAATCTTGAGCCACTTACCCTGGCAGGCTTTCCAGAGGCAACGGATAGTGCTGACACGACGAGATGCAAGTGCTCTTTTCAATAGGCCAAATCCACAAAAATCCACGAGACTTCCATGAGGTGACTTAACTGGTATGTCCTGGTAAGGAATAGCCGACGTCTGCCGTCATCTGTTGTTGAAATCTTTGTGTAGATAGAGATATTTGTAATAAGACGTTATCCATATGCACACGGGCTTGATTTATTGCATTTTCATACAAACGGGGTAGATCTTCTTCACAAATTAGTGTGAGGATATGTTATGGATAAAATGTGGAGTTGATTTTACGCTCTTTAGGCACCGGCCGAATCGTTAACTTTCCTTCATAGCAGTACTCCGCGACAGAGATCCCTTCGAGAAATTGCTTTGCACTGATGGATGAAGTCAGAAGAGTTTTTGCGTCTCGTGCGGTGTACGTTATAATTCGAGAGATCCTGCAGTGGGGTTTTCTCTCCCTTGGATGAACCACAGTAAGGACTTGTCCAGAAGTTTTACACACCATCCATATTGGTTGCGTTTTACAGTTGACTATGTTACGTGAAATCGTCTTAACCATCACACGTCATGAAGGAAAGTTTTCCTACAGAGCTATTCTGCGCAACTTCAGGGCCACAGATGGAGTCACCACAGGACACGGTCGATTTCTACTCCCCTTACAGAGTGAATGAAATGCTGAAACATCACGGTCGGTTAATTATGTTCTTGATATTCGTTAACCCCAATGTACATCCACTTTCCCTGCAGTTTTTGAATCTGTGTCACGGAAAATTTGACGTGGAGAAGTGCTACTGCGAAGCCTTCAGAAAACTGGTCCACCTTGGGAGCCATGATGCACACAACACACACATGCGAACTTGGTGGAATACTAAAAGCTATTGGCTTTCTCCTGCTATTTGAATCATTCGGATCGGTCGATTCTGTGAGCAGGGGTGAATACTTAAGACCGGACACATATAGGCGGTTCAACTTTCTGTAATTACGAATTTTTCCATGATTTACAAATGCTAAGAATGAAAATTTTTCTACTGACATGTGAGGAAATGTAATAAGAAAAATGCTCTACTGTCAATAAGTATTAACTAGAAGATTTTTACAGCCTGTTACAATTTTTTTCTACCGAAGTGAAAGTTTTTAAAATTTTATTTTATGTTATAGTTTTGCTAAGAACATTTTTCGAATGAAATTATTTAATTTATCTTTATGTAATTCAATATATTATTTGTTTTATTTATATCTGTTTTCTGTCTTTAAGAAGAATAATGTTAACTGTTTCACACTTTGTTATCCCCTTGAGTTGTTACTTGTCGAGATTGTTATTAACAACTTCTAGATAAATTAACCTATTAAATTGGAACACGAATATATATTGATTCTGTAATTAAATTCAAGTATGTATTTGATTTCGATCGTTTCTAAAGCAAATGAGTAATTCATTCGACCATTCATTTTCAGCATCAATGTGTTGACCTACAGTTTAACACAGAATCTGAATTACACTAGTTTTGTTTTAGTATTTTCCTTCATATTAATTAGGAAGTCACGTGGCTTTGCGACTATATTGCAGAGCCGCACCTAATTTCTTTAAGACTATGATGCACAATTAGTTGTTATTGTGTTAACTTTAAGCGAATGAAATGCCCGCTTTGACGTCTGGTGGTAAACTCACCTCAGCAACACAACACAGAAATAGACTACAGTCACGTGTCTAATATCACAAACTCTATATTCATGCAGCAATTAGGCTAGCATACCAAAACAGTCAGGAGGCAATGCATTGTTGATCAGGATAATATGAAAACACACCATGGATAACACATAAATGTAAGTAATATTTCTGAGCTCCCTCGTGGCTATAGGGTTAGAGCATGTGTCTTTGGTGCAGAGTACCAGGATTCAGTTCCCGATGGAGCTCATGTGCCTGGACCATACTGTTCATGTTCCATAAATCCTTACTACTGAAAGGGGCAATGAACTCCAAACCAACCAAGTGACTGATTTTTCTTTGTGGATTCAAACTAGTATATTCTGCAGAGTAAGTCGCAGAAAAAGAATTAACAGTGTATTTAGACCACAAATGGCGAATGAACGCACTCTTTGCAGTTAGTTAGTCAAGTTCGTGCCGGTGACACAAAATTGGAAAATAAGCCCCGTAGCCACCAACCAAAATCATGTTCAGATGGACTCCTCAGGAACACAGGAAAGAGTCCGTGCCATTGCAGATAAGTTAGGTGTACACAATAGCGTTAGGTGTCGCTCAACGTCTCCGTGCAATTACTAAAATAATACTAGTAAAAATGAACTCATGAGAGCTACAGAGTCGACATCGGTTAACAGGTATACGCCGTCTGGAGGTGTACAGTTCTCTGAGTGTATGAAATAATCGGGGAAGTTCCTTGCATCAAATTAGCACTTCAGAAGAAAAAAATGAATCTGCTGTGATCAATATCCAGACAGGATAATTTCCTAAACCACCTCTCTACCCGCAGAAAATGTAGTTTGCTGGAATAGTGAGAGTGATTCATCATGTAGATATTTTCTGTACTTTATAATCTTACTAGAAGTTATAGCCGATAAATTCAGACCTAATTTCAGAAAGTTGCTTCCTCCTCATTTTGGAGAAAGGTGAAAGTTTTAGAATTCCAACAAATAAATTGCTTTGTAATGACACTTCAAATTATGTATATTATAAAGTTGCGCTGAAGTAGGTATAGGTGAAAAGTAAAGTAATTGCACATTGAAATTTTTTAATACCAACTTTATTTCAAAACTTTTAGATATAACACAGAATGATACAATTTTATTAAATAAGTATAATAGTTTTTCAATGATTAGGTTAAGTAGGTGTTTTAAGATTAGATGTCTAAGAGGAGGATTTTTTTAATACAGCTCTGCTATATTAAGTAAAATCCAGCCATTTGTCTGGCATAAATAAGGAAAACTCAGGAAAAACTCACTGAAGATGGCTGGCCTGTAAAGCTTTTATACCTTTTCGACCGAGTATAACCACTGAGAATCGAACTAGAGACCACGCGCACCAAAGGCGAGATTGTTAGCGCTACGCTGCACGGAGCCATCAAGATTGTTCGAGTGGTTAGTATTCGTTCATAAATGTAAATTTTTACGTGTTTCTCTTTTACTGAATTTACTAGAGTTTATATGCCTTAACTGAATTTACTAGAGTTTATCCTCCTTTATTGAATTTACCAGAAGTTATCCTCCTTTACTGAATTTACTAGAGGTTATCTTCCTTTATTGAATTTGCAGAGTTTATTCTCCTTTATTGAATTTACCAGAGTATATCTCTGAGTAATATGCAACTCCGGATATAGGCCCGAGTAGTGGTTTGAGTTTTACTGTAGGAACTTGGCGCCGTCTGTTACATCTCTGATACTGAAAAGGTACGTCAATCGTCCTTGTATCAATTAATCCTTTGCAGTTTTCAATAATAGTCAAAGAGTTATTATTCTTATATCAGTCAAATAAAAAGGATAGCTTATTATTTAATAGTTGTCTATTTTTCTCCTTCTATATTTTTTTTTAAATTGACACAAAAATGTGTAAAAATATAAATATAATGCTGTAGGAATAGCGTTTAATTGGCGTTGTAATTGGAAATTACATGTATAAGAGCTTTCTAATACACCGAATACGAATGTCCCTTTTCACCTGAACAAACTTTAGAAATGACATATGGAGAGCTGGAGTAACCAAGGAATTTTAATATTCTTTCGTGTTTTATTTGAACCATTGAACATATGGGTACAAAATTTGGTACATACGGTACAGGCTGTTTGCTTTACATAAATCGAACATATCATTTACTTGCACACATTCAATTTTAAGTCGTAGTGCTCGTCAAGGGCGCCGATCCTGGGGGGACCAGGGAACCCGGACACCCCAAAGCTCATGTGGACCCCCTATTGTATTTATGAATTTACAATATTTGGCATATTTTGAATTCAATTTGTCTTAAAATCATCATATATATACCTTCTGCATCTGAATGGGCCACCCAAATTTACAGAGAAATCGGCGCCCTTGGTGCTCGTGCCCGTTTAGATATGACAAATATGCTTTTTTTCATTCGTTCTAATGGAGAAATGTTTTCACTTTAGGCACATTAGAAGGCCTGGGTTTAAAAAGTTTGTATGGGATTCTCAAAAACAAAAAGTAAATCAACTCCATAAGGCTGAGTAAACTGAATCCGAGAAATAAGCTCAGAAGGCCTCCACAGTTACCTGTAAAAATAGTAAAAAATACCATCAATTGTACTTGAAATATCTTCATAATTTACGATGTAAGGATAAAACATATGGGGAGTTCAAAAAGTACCGAACCTTATTTCTTCTCACGTAAACCAACGTAGCACGGGAGACTTTCTTCAGTGTAGATGTAAAGGGGACACTTATGCGCAGCCGTGAATTTTTTGTCCGCAGAAAGCGTCTAATAGCTGGCAGCCGGCCAACGAGTGAAGACGTGTAGTGAGTAGTCGTCGGATTTCAGTTTTCTGTAAAATGACAGAAACACTTGAGCAGTTATATTGCATCCAAATTTTGCCAAAAGCTTGGCGACGCCCAAGGGAAAGCCATTCAATCGGACATTCAATTTCGAAAGAGAATTTGGGCATTATGAGAGTGTCCGCGCAATTTTGTTTCAGGCTTTCATCACCAAACACAAAATTCCTGTGTGTCGTTACGCTCCCTACTCACCCGACATGGCTCCGTGTAACTTTTGGTTATTTCCCAAGCTGAAAATTCCACTAGAAGGAACCCGATTTGAGTCAAGAAAGGACGTCATGTGGAATGAGACGGGACAGTGGCTTATCATTCCAAAAACTGCGTTCCAGAAGTGTTTCCAACAATAGTGGGAGCGCTGGTAGAAGTGTGTGCATTATCAAGGAAACTACTTTTAAGGGGATTAGTGTTTCGCATGAACAAATCTATAAATGTATTTTTGCCAATAAAAGGTTCGATACTTTTCGAACACACCTCATACATATCCTACTGTTAAGTTTTGACATAATTCTACGAAACTGCGCATGCATTTAATTTGTATATTTTTTAAAAAATGAATTATTCAAAACGAAATGTTTTGTGAGCATACAATGAATAAGAAAAACTGGAATTTATGGAAATTACTATATTTCATAAGGGGTCAGACTACTAAATATTTTTCTAAAGCTAACAATTTTTCTTTTGCTCGTTTTCAGTAAGTGAAAACATATAATGGAATATAACTTATCACAATAATAGATAATGTTATTCTACACCCAAAAATACGAATCGGAAGAATTTTCAGTGTCGCCATCCATAGAAATTACAGTGTGGCCAGAATTTGAATTACCCAAAAATCTAGATTAGGCCAGCGACTAGAAAAATAAATTCAGTGGTAATTGATGACTTATCATGCTGTCTTTGTTTCTTGTTAACTACTTTTTAAATAATGTTTGTATTTATTTTGTTATAACTTATTTATTTTGTAATAACTTATGTAAGTTATTACAAAATAAATACAAAAAAATATTCCGGACATCCCAATCAAACCTAGTCCATTCGATAAACATAACAAAGATACCGTATGCTCATGCACAAAAAATTAGGTGCTATGGACAATGGAGTAAGTTCTTCCGGCCCATTAATCCTGTTAGTATAAAGGAAATCGTAGACTCACAGTAAAATAACTATTGTATCAACACTGTTCATTGGAAGGTCATGGTTTATAGTTCATTCTCTTTAGCATGAAACAAGCTTTTCAAAGGTGCTATATATTAAGTTCCATAACGTACTTGAACATGGAAAATTGGGAGGATGTCGGGAAAATTCCTTCCAGAAACCCCTCCCATTAACTTTGAACCCCTATGGAGTGGCCCCGGGTAAAAGCATACAATCCAAATGAATCTAAAAAAAAATAGTATAGGGGATAAGAAATGATTGTACCAGGTTTTGTATTGGTAGAAGGATTGGGGTATGTTTAGTACAAGGGGTCCAGAAACACGTAAAAACACAAAATTTAAAGGAGAAATGAGTGACGCAAGTACTTAGACGTAACATATCGTAACCAAATCTAACCTAACCTAACATAAACTAACGTAAGCTAACCTGAACTAACCTAAACTAACGTAATATTAGTAGGAATAAGCGAAATTCTATCATTTTTTTTGGAAAATTATGCGGAACTCCTATACTAATATAACATAAACTAAACTAACCTAACGTAACTAAACTAGCCTAACCTAACTTAAACTAACCAATCCTACCCTAACTAACCGAATGTGAACTGAAATTACCAAAATTGTAACATTTTTTAGAGAAAAGAGCTGGACCCCTTCTGCTAAACATAGGCGAGGGATTAGATATGAGGGAGAAATTTGTATGCCAATACACGCGAAATCTTTTAAGTTGCCTCTCTTATCGTCTTAGATGAGTGCAAAATGAGCTAAAACCCTTAAAGTTGCCTCTTGTCATCCTAGGTCGGTGTAAAATGAACTATTTTTTTTAATTGCCTCTCTTTTCATATTAAATGGGTGCAAAATGAGGTGAGGTCTTTTAAACTACCTCTTTTGTTCTAGGTGAGTTGCTTAAATTGTCTCTCTTGTCGTCCTAGATTGATACAAATCGACCTGAAGCTTTATAAACTGCCTCTATTGTCATCCTAGATGACTGCTAAATAAGCTTTAATCTTTTAAATTGCCTCTTCTGTTACTCTAGGTGTGTAAAATGAGCTGAAGGCTTTAGAAATGCCTTTCCTTTAAAATTTTGTGGTTAGAGTTTGTCCCATTCTCTGTCTGGAAGCCTCAACTATCTAAAACAATAATATTACTCGTAATGTCTTAACAATAATCTTAACTTCTTACCTAGAAATTCAGTTTGGCCATAAATTTCTCTTCTGTTGCTGGCAATAAACTGATCTTCCTTAAAGAATATGTTTACAATAGCATATGATCTTCTGAAATTAAGAATAGAAAAGTGCTTATTAAATATTTTATTAATTTTAAACCTATATATACATAAAAACGCATTACTTTTTTTTAAAAGTTCGGATATAACACCCCTTTTGAATATCAAAGCTATATAAGATGTGGATCTACTGTATTGGTATTGCGACCTGCTCTGATTCGATACTCAGACCATCATCGACAGGACCTATGTCATTACACCAGGAAGACCAGAAGAGGACAATAGCCGTCTGTTTACGGATAACATGGCATCATTGGAAGACACAAATTCATGTTTTTCTTGTGTGTAAACAGACTGCAATACGGCAGAAACACTTCCCTTAACTTCTACTACCACTTCGCTTGCTTTTCGTATAGAACAGACCTAAACTCTCTTAGCTCTGCACTTGATATTGTAACATTCCATTTTTTTTTTAAGAATTTATTTCAGAAGAAAGAAGGAAAAAAATTGAATTGTCACAAAAAAAAGAAAAATTTGGAGGAGTAAAGTTGGCAACCATGTAGATGACTTGATATATATTTGTAATATATTTTATATTAGTTGTTTTTTTATAGGTATAATTGATAGATGGAATTATTGCCTGTAAATAGGTTTAAATTCACTGCTGGAAATATGTAGGCCTGCTTTACTTTTGTGAGTTGCTAGGAGGCGTTCATGTTGTTGCTCGAAGAGAGCGTAATCGCTGGTCTTTTTCGGGCTAGCGAACTCACTCTCTAGTCGTCGTGTTGTGTAGATCGTGTCTGTGTGACGTGGTAATCTTCGTGGATATCATGTCGGCTTTTGGAGTATGCTACAACCAGGCACCAGGAAGAACCATGTATACGAAGCGTTTGGTCGCCTTATAAAGACTTAGGACAACGAGATGAAGGAATAGATTACTTACTTTGGGGCCAGAGTCATCGGCGCAAATTTGTCTTCAACATTGGGGGGGGGGGGGGTAAGACCGTTCCCATATATATATATATATATATATATATATATATATATATATATATATATATATACAGGGCGGATCCAGGATATGATCAAGGGAGGGGCTAAACCATATTTTGCCGTTTTATCCAGTGTAAAGCAGGATTGAAGCCCATTTTATCCAGTGTATACCTGAGCGTCAAGGGGGAGAGGTATAGCTCCTATATCCCCTCCCTTGGATCCGCCACTATATATATATATATATATATATATATATATATATATAGATAGATAGATAGATAGATAGATAGATAGATAGATAGATAGATAGATAGATAGATAGATAGATAGATAGATAGATAGATAGATATAGATATAAGCGATGTTCAAAATATTTATCAAGTTGAAAAACAATGCTGTGAAGGATCAGGGGAACAGAATTGTCTTCAGTGGTTTATTTAGGGGGCTATCGGGCTCAACCCCCCCGAAATATATTTGTTAGTTTTAATCCTTCTTACCATTTCTAAGAATGTCATTGACTTTCCATTTTCTTATGCTCTTTGTTCAGAAATAATATAGTCCAGGAAATCTAGAGCAATTATACCCTTAACCTGGGCAAAATTGCAATAGAAGCTTTTAAAACAGTTTTTTATTCAGGAATCATTACTGAATAACATATTCAAAATCCGACAAAATCGGACCACGGGAACACTCCCAAAAACGGTTTCCAAAATGGCGGACCATGATTTAAAAACCTTGCGTCTATCTTGCAATTTTTTTTCTGTATCTCGGTTTCCTGTAATCCGATTTTGACGATTGTTTTTTTAAATCAAAGGTCATTTTACGTACTATATTTTTTATTAGGAGCACTGATGTCCTATCTCGTACAGTTTCTTGTGAAAAACGACATTTAATTTTAAAAATCATAATTTCTTACATTTACACCTTAAATAATTGTCTGTACCTCGGGTATCTGCAATCGGATTTACATGAAACATTTTTTAAATAAGAGCTACGTATAAATGCTAAAGTTTTTAATAACGACACTTTTCTCCTATCTTACACCGTTTCGTGTAAAAAAACTATTAATTTACAATCAACGTATTTTTTATTTATTTATTTAATCATTTGATAAAGCTCAATAAATTAAAATATTATTATGGGTTCTTCCATGTGTACTTTTTTGTGTGTATTTTAGTATCGCATGAGCTAACTGGGACTTGTCAGCTTTCCTCATCACACTCTGAGATTCAAATAACGCAGGAGGATAAGAACAAAGTTCATAACACATCACATCTTCAAGATTCATATCCCTACCAGCAGCAACAGTCATCATTCTCTGAAAGAGAAGTGCTGCATCTATTTGTATATCATCATTAATTCGACTCACAACAGCAGCATCAGATCCTAGAGTGTTCGCTTGGTCGGATCTTTTCCCAGAATATTTGAATACATCATTCCCCATCATTTTTTGAACGATGTCTGTACCAATGGAATTCAGTTCATCAAAATTTACTCCAGGATCAGCTATTATACCTGTGACAATGTTAGAAAGATCTGGACCAGAATTGAATGGTGATATTAATTCTAGTCGATCAACAACTTTTTTAATATCATTACTGTCCCTAGTTTGTCTACTTTCCCTCATTTCTTTGTGTTGTTCACTGCTTTCTAACAAACTTTTAGTGTATTCTTGCATTACTAAGTTATAAGTTGAAGACACGGGCATAGAAAGTAGCCATGTTGCTCTTTGAATCTCTGTAAATCCACTTCCTCGTGTCAGACCTCCTCTACTTTTCAGAAAACGCATTAATACTTGCTCTATCACCAGATCTGAACCTAATGCGGCCCATACCCTATCACTTCTTCTTATCACAAACTTGCCTTCCTGGAACATTTTGTAAACAACTCGATTTTCAGAT
This sequence comes from Thermobia domestica, assembly GCF_964235325.1. NCBI lineage: Eukaryota > Metazoa > Arthropoda > Insecta > Zygentoma > Lepismatidae > Thermobia > Thermobia domestica. Next base: position 227,467,561 of record NC_137464.1, on the reverse strand, counting down.
TCCAAACTGAACATTTTCTGCAAATATAAATATAATGACTTGGGGTAATTGTGATGTCCAGTTGCTGCAACTATTGAGAGAATCTCCATCATTGATTGCAAATGTAAATCCCATGAGCCAGTCCTATCTGCTGTTATGAAGTTACGTGCAACGTTGATCATTTGCGTATACTTTAGCCAAAGTTTACTTGTTCTTGAGAAAGATTGAAGGTGAGTTTTCTTCTCCTCCAAAGCAGTACTGATTTGAGATAATGCCCTAGACAGCTCCACGTCCTCAACATGTTGTTTGCCATTTATGACGTTATCAAGTAAGATACAAGCTTCTTTAACTAGATGATGAGGGGATCCATCTTCATTGCGAGGGAAAACATCTGAAACCAATAAGGTACAAAGAGCTACATCTACTATCATATGCCCTCGCATTGCTCGAGAAACAGCTTTTCCAGACATCATATGTAGCACAGCATTTGATCCATAGATTTCTTCAAGTACTTCACATAATCCTGAACCATTCATCAAAGTGCTAATTGAACCCAAAAGGTTGATCAGAGTATGAAATGTTCCCATCATTAAAACAATATCTTGGAGATCTTGTTGCTCATGGATAATTTGGGAAGCTTTCCAAAACAAAGGCTGATCAAAAGTAATGATACAAGGGATATGTTAATCATGTGCTAACTTGTTCAGGTATTGCAATGTTGAGAGTATACATGTCATGTCACTAGCTGCCATATCAATGATAGGAAGAAATGTGATGGATGCCACACCAGGATGTGAAACATTTGTTCCAGAATGAATTGTTTGCATAGCTCCTGACCAACTTGGACCTGATCTTTCGGCTGCACATATTTGCCACAGAAGATTTAACCTACTTATAGAGGCAATGGACAATATTGGAAGTTTGCTGAATGAAATCTCCCTGAGCATGCTTCTTGAATGTCTGTATTCCACAATATCAACTGCTGCAACATTCTTAATGTCACTTTCAGCAATCTTACAGCGTTGAATAATTGGATGGATCTTGTTCTTTGGGGTTGTAGCTGCAATCATACCCATCCCATGAAAGGTGTTCTTTCCATCCAAAGTACAAACATTGTGGTCAACATTATCAGCTGCTAGAAGAACTGCAGTGTTGTTGGCAGTATTTAACGAGATATGGCTACCTGATACTGCAGCATTTCTTTCAAATCTAATTACTTCGGAATATGATGAACAATAACCAAGACTGTGAAGCAAATCAACAAGGTACCTTGATCTAAAGTTGTGATGCAGCTGGATAGCTAAACCAATCTGCAATGGACATAGTAATATTCTAGGACGTATACCTTGCATAATACTCTGACCAATTGAACCAATTTTTATAGACGGATTCTTTCCCACAAATAGTTTTGACAACAGTAATTTCAAACTCTTAGGTACGTATTGCAAAGAACTTTCTTCAGTAAGGTCACTTGGAGATGGGCATACATCCACATTAGAAATGTTGAGGAATTTTACCTCACTTCTGATTATTTTGGTTGCTGCTTCTATTAAGTATAACTTCTGTAATTCAATATCACATTCTTTTGACTTTTGGTGATAATTTTGAAGAATTTCAGTGGCTGTATCAAGTAAAGTGACTACATCTGCCTTTCCACTTCCACCAGAAATAATAATTTTCTCTCCATAATACTCCAAAAGTTTCCTCTTCATATGTCTCCGATCATAAGCACAGCTTCGACTCCCTTCAAGATATTCTTCCATTTTTAGAAAATAGATCTTCCATCAGCAGTTGTTCTTCATCATTATTTTCCAAGTACGAACAAGTCTGAAGAAATGCAAGGTACTGTTCTTCATTACTTGGCCGACCTTTCTTTATGTACTTATTGGAGGAAGAGTATTCACGGGGAATGTTCCTACCAGTTCGAAAATTGACACTACAAGTGTTATGATAGACGCAGTCCGCTGCATGAAGGTCACCAAGATAGTACTCTAAACGTCCTCGTACCTTAAATGACCATTCATCACAACGATTTTCACAGCATTTTTAACACTTTCAACAAATTCTGACCTACGTACTTTTACATTCTCTGATGACGGTTTATGCTCCGAAGAAAAATCCACAAATGTATCGCAAAACAAGCAACGAATGGCACTACGAATTGGGTCTTCATTTAAACGTGCACTTTTTCTTGGTTTTGTTTCATCACTAGTCTGCCGTTTCTTGACACCAATATCCTTTTAATCTGTAAATCGTTTCCGACAAGAAACATGGACACTAATACCAGGAACAGCAACTTCACTTCTGCGCCTGTGACTTGCTTCATTTATGCCATCTGCTCCTTTCTGTTTAATTTTAACTATCTCTTGCTTACTGTCCAATTTTTCCTTACATATCACACAATATTGCCATCTCCATTATTAAATGTGTAATTTAATCTGAAAACAAAACAGAAAAAAAAACAAATTATAAATAGTTGCTTTTTAAAATATTAAAGCCGTAAAAACAAAAATTAATAATAAAAACAAATTAAGAAAACAGGCAACTAACACACAAATTTAACATTATTTAGAAATACAGGGTGGCCCAAACGGAGGTATACACCCCTCCATTGATCAAGTATAACATTCTAGCTTATGGGTTAATTTGCTTCGGCTGTTCCGGGCTTAAGGTATAAGTAAAAATACATTAAGAGCAAATAATAAAGAAGCTAGGTGATAACAATAAGAAATGGCGTGAAATACAGGAGGAGATAAGTTCGGAACTGTATACCTACTTTTGGGCCACCGTGTATATTAGAACATTTGGAATAAATTTATACTATTTTTGGGAGGGTTATAATTTTTTCCCCGTTATGATTTAGGAAACCTTATGTAGTTATATAATGTCTCCGATGGATGAGTGGTTACGCTCGTCACCTTGTGGTGAAGAGGTCCCGGCTTCGATTCCCGGTGGGGTCATGTGGTTCAGGTCCCACGTTGAACTGTAGGAACCATCTTTAAACGTCATCATCAACAAAACCGTGAAAATCGGATGAGATGAACCCGAGATACAGAAGAAAATTGCAAGATAGACGCAAGATTCTTTAACCATGGTCCGCCATTTTGAAAACTGTTTTTGGGGGTGTTCCCGTGATCCGATTTTGTCGGATTTTGAATATGTTATTCAGTAATGATTCCTGAATCAAAAACTGTTTAAAAAGCTTCTATTGCAATTTTGCCCAGGTCCAACTGTAAATTGCCTGGACTAATACTGTATTTGTCAAATTTCATTCCATGTAAGAACTGCGTCCTTTTGTTCTTTCTTTCGTCCTTTCTACTTTTCTGTTTCTTTTCTTGATGTTACGTTCTTTCATTTCGCCTTTTATACTTTATCGACCGTTGTCAGTTGTGATTCAAGTGGGTTGTCAGTAACACCAAAACTAAGAGGAGTTGATAAGCGAAACTGTGTTCCTCACCAACTTGCGCGGATATCAACATGACAGGACTTTAGTTATTATAACAAAGGAAAATTTATATCGTTTAGTTATTTTTAAAAGAAGGAAATGTTTGAATTAAAGAAAATCAAAACGGGGGATAATTAGACCGGGAAATTAGGAAGGCCAAGAAGATGCTTCCTTTTTCTTGTATGAATAGAATAAAGGGTTAGATTCACCCCTAAATTTTTGTATATCATACAGGATTTATCGGTTTGCAATTCTTGCCATTATAACTTCAATCTATATATATAAAAGAGAACGTACAATTTTTTGTCCGCTCATCACGCTAATACGGCTGAACCAATTTCTTTCATTTTTGGGGGGTTGTTAGGATTTGGACCCTAGATGGTTTTTATCATATCACTTTAATTTTTAATTACCAGTGTCTTGAGATAATTGACCATTCAGGTGTCCACAAATCCTTTGTTATTAGTTCATCATAGGTAAAAATAAACGTATTTATATGCAACCCGCATGACCGTTAACTCGGCGGGTTAACATAAATGACAGGCGATATACAGCGGAAAATAGCTTGAATCTTCTGTTTAAAATTTTTTAATTGATTTGCTTATTTTTACAGACACTTTTACAATATGCCAGCACCGGGATGACCGCAGCGAAGCGGGGCGGGTTAACATAAATGACAGGCGATATAATGTTAAGATTTACTGCAATCTTCTATGGTTTTTATCATATCACTTGAAAGCGAAAAAGTAAAAATTATCTAAGTAACAAAGTTTATTGCGTTCCGGGGTGACCGCAGCGAAGCGGGGTGAACGCTGCTAGTTTATGCATAAATTAAAATATATTTAATTCTCAATCTCAGGTGGACAACTGCCCACTTCCTTCCTTGTGTTGAGCATAGCCCCTCTAAACAAAATCCTAAATACGCCATTGGTTGTCTTCAACATTTTGAGGTGGGCAGATTTGAGGCTTATTCTAGAGAAGAGAGATGAAACTCATCTTACGATAGATGAATCTGATTTCTAAGGTGAACCTGTTGTAGAGTATATTATATATTAGGCGATGTAGATGAAGTAATAGTGCATATCAGTATTACAAATCACTGTCGTGAACACATTTTGAAATCTGAATACATGCATATTTATAATTGGTATGTTTCTAATTAGGCATCCACAAAGATCAACGTTAAAATTGTTTTATAATACAGTAATATAATAACATAAATAATGACTTCCCCAAAACTATGAAGAAAGAATATCAATTATGTATGACGCAACAATACTCTTTGAGCAAAATGATGATAATCTCAATAACATTACAGGAATCGTTACAGAAATCTGGTGCATGTCATATACTCTTCAGTTAACAGATGTAACCTTAAGATTATGGAGAAAAATATTCCAGCAATTGAATTCTTTTCTTTGCTTACGAAGCATTCTCTCTCAAAAGAAAAAGTGGGACACACGGAAATACGTAGGAACAAACCATGTTTCGAACCAGCAGAGAAGAGAAAACAGGCAAAATTACGTTGGCTACAAAATCCGAATGAAATAACTGCAAAAAATTTCATAGACAGCAGGCGGGAAACTTCCAAAACTTTTAGAACAAAGAAACGCGATTGTTTGAAAGCTAAAATTAAGGAACTTGAAAATAATAGTAAAAATGTAAATATTCGGGACATGTACAAAGGGATCAACGAAGTTAAGAAAGGCTATCAATCTCGTGCTTATATTAAAGAAAACTGATGGAACAGTTCTCACTGATACAGATAGCATTTTAAATAGATGGGAAGATTTTTTTTAACGATTTCCTTAACATGCAACCAAAAACTAATGTGCGTGGAGAAAGGGAGATACACACCACAGAACCGTATATTCCAGAACAACCGAATAGAAGTAGAAATCGCTATAAAGAAATTAAAGAAACACAAATCTCCGGGTGTAAACGAAATTCCGGCTGAGTTAATTTTAGCTGTAGGTGAAAAATTGTGGAACAAGATACACAAACTCATTCTCCTAATCTACAACAAGGAAGAATTGCCACAAGAGCGGAAAGAATCAATTATTGTTCCAATCCACAAGAGAGGCGACAAAACTGACTGTAATAATTATTGAGGTATCTCTCTTCTGTCAACATTCTATAAAATCCTTTCAAATATTATATTAGCAAGATTGACCCCATACGGAGATGAAATTATTGCCGATTATCAGTGCGGATTTAAACGAAATCGATCAACTACCGACCAAATATTTAACATTCGCCAACTACTCGAAAAGAAGTAGGAATACAGTAGCCCGGTACATCAACTATTTATTGATTTTGGAAAGGCTTATGACTCAGGAGAGAAGCATTGTACAACATTCTTACAGAATTTGGAATACCGAAAAAGCTAATTAGATTAATTAAGGCATGTTTAAATGAATCCCAAAGTAAAGTCCCGGTAGGAAAATTTTTGGCCACGAGCTTTCACGTTGAGAATGGCCTGAAACAAGGAGATGCGTTGTCGCCATTATTATTCAACTTTGTCCTGGAATACGCTATAAGGAAAATAAAAGATAGCAACCAGGGCCTAGATTTGAACAGTGTTCACCAGGTTATGCATACGCTGATGATGTAAATTTAATAGGGGATAATAGGAGAACAGCAGAAAGAAATGCAGAGGTCTTATTAAACGCTTGCAGGGACATGGGTTTAGAAGTAAATGCAGAGAAAACTAAATACATGGAAGTGTGTCGGAACCGTAATACGGCAAATTATGAATGCGTTAAAATATTATATAATACTTTTGATAAAGTGGATACTTTCAAATATTTAAGATCAATATTAACAGACGAAAATCATATTCACGAAGAAATTAAATGTCGACTAAAAACAGGGAATTCGTGTTATTATGCAGTTCAAAATCTCTTGTCGTCGCGAATTCTGTCGAGGAATTTGAAGCTTAAAATATATAAAACGATAATCATACCGGTTTGTCTGTATGGATCCAGTTGGCTAAGGACGCGGCATTGAACCTCAGGGTTCCATATGCTATAGAGTTAGTTAGCTTACGATCATGAGTAGATGCCTAGGCTGATACTACAAATAGATGAAATGCGCATTTACTGAAAAGATGGGTTCTACTGACATTGGATAGTTTATATACTCTTCGTGTGCTAGGGCCTAGGGGAGAGGAGGAGATAAGATTTCACATCAGGTTACGTCACGCACAGTCGCACGCCTTCATTTTCATTAAAAATGGAAAAGCCAAGAGAGACCAATTTCATCTCACTTTGCTTTGTGGCAGTCGGACTCAAATCATCACACTTATCTGCAAAAACCACTTTTCAAATAGGATTATTGGGAGAGCTTCCAGTTCCAATGTTGGGGGGAACATGTCTCCCCATTTCCCTGGAATTTGTGCCCGTACCTACAGCTGAGACAACTTTCCAGCACGAGGAGAGGGTCATATCCTCCTCTGGCATTTATTGCAAATTTGTGCCCAAGTAGCGGAAGTGGCACTAATACATATTAGAGAGACTACTAAACGCACTATAGCACGAAGTTCAGTTTGAAATACTGCAGAATACGATTCTTTAAAAAAAAAATCAATTTCATCTTACATTTCTTTGTGGCAGTCGGACACAAATCGTCACACTTATCATAAAAAGCACTTTCTAAGTCAGATTATTGGGGGGGACAGTCCCCCCGGGATTTGCGCCAGTGGCCAGAGTTAGTGCTGGCTTCTCATTCGCAAAATCTTTGAAAGGGACCAGAAGAAGACCCTTGCTTTGAGTTCAAAAGCTTGGAGCCCATGGACTTTGATTGAAGTCAGATAGCCAGAACTCCAATACGTATCAATCACGGGAGAATACTGAGTCGTACAAACCTCAATGTCAGGTGTCAAAGCATTCCTTAACCCACTTACTCTGTAGCCTCATCCTTTATCTAGTTCATATTTACGTAGGTAATTTTGATTTTGTAACATTTCTGTCGAAGCGTTTGGTTTTATTTAAATAATGAATAATGCTATGACATCCCCACTTTTAAATTAAGTTTTGAGTTATTAGAGTTAATGACTGATTGTAAATCTCTTATGTTTCGGGTTAGATATTCTTAGAGTAAGGCATATGTTTGGTTCGATGATAGTATCCATTATTGTATTATGACGTCAAATAATGACTTTCAGTACTTGAAGACTACAGCTTAATGTAAGATTCGAACTACATAAGTTTGAAAATCAAACCTGGATTTCTCATGTTGTAAACCAAATAAGTACGAGAGAGCTTTAATACACACACCGTTGCAATTAATGTTGAATTCATTTATGATAGAGTTTAGTTGGTCTAAATTCTCATGTCAGAGTAAACATCTTACAGTTAGATTAGCGATTTTTTATGTCATTAAGTTACTGATTATTCTGAAATTTTAGATGAGTGTTAAATACTGAGTGTTTAGCTGCTTTTAATTTCATGTCAGAGGCGGATTAGAAGGTAAAAACTGGAAGGGGGGGGGGAGGCACGTAGACCCCAGACTATGATAGGTATATCATGATTTTACTATAAACTTTGAAAACATATAGAAATAATACATTACATTATTTTTGTAACTCAAGAAGCTTCCCGGCCTGGGCTAGATCTGCCACTGTTTCATGTTTGAAAGAAGTCAGATTATGCTCTTTGATTTACATGAAACCAAACACAGATATGGGCTCACTGCAATTTTTGATTTATAACAACTTATTCTGTATTACAGGTCGCAAAACTTCCAGTCGCCAGGTCGCCATTGGCGACTAGAAATTTAGAGCTGAGGACCAATGCTCAGTAGGAATGGATTCTGCCTAAACTCACAGGGCTGCGCAATTTCTGTTTCGCACGAAAATAATCGTCACTGAGTAAGAGAAAACATGGAATGTGAAGTCTTCACAATGGACATGGAAAGTGAAGTCTTCACAACGTTGTAATTTACCCCTCTTTTCCCACCCTCAATCGAAATAGTTTGCATCCCGGAGCGTCTGGTTTTGAAATTTTATGCACTGATGTAATCTTTTTTTTTTTTTTTTTTGTCAAACCAAACCCCGTGGGGGACCTCTCAAATTTGTACATGAGAGATACTTGCTACCATCAGTTTCTGACTGGCGAGTGCGTCTGACTTTGAAATTTTGCACCCTCCTCCACGGGTGGATCCAGGACGGACTTCTGGGGGGGGGACGGTGGTTTGTAATACTGCTACTTAGAGCTACTTTTAAGAGCTCCAAACTCTGGCATAGGTTTATAGGTTTATATATATATATATATATAAGAAAGTTTCCCCTTGTGCGGGCGATCGCCCCCCCTGGATCCGCCCCTTCCCTGCTCTATTAGAAGGTTAAGAAATCGTATGAGCTCTAAGTGAGAAACGAACTCAGATACGTCGCGTTGAAGGAGTTTACTAATTAGTCGCCAGGATCTGTAATACACAGTGTTGCAATATGTAGTATGACAAAGAATAGTCCTTTCAACTATCTGCTAACCTTCACATGTGGGGTAAAGGCAGTCGACCCACACTCCAAACTTATGGCCATCAGTGATGAAATACAAAAGCACGAAATAAACTAATGTAACATACTTCGCAACGGACTCCTCTCACTGATTAGACTTGTTTCTACGGGATCCAGAATAAATTAACGAAATCATCGTAAAGGGATTGCAGCTATTTTACAAACTTTACAAACTTCAAGGAAGTATTTTTAAAAAAAAACTAACCTCGAGGCCGATTTCCTGCAACGACTACTTGACGTATCTCTGTGACCAAGTGTGTGTGTTTTGCAGTTCTGGGAACATCCACTAAATCCCATGTAAAAAAAAAAAAAAAGACTGAATAGTTTGATAGAAACTTCTGCACTACCTAGAACACGAAACATCAGCTACTCTCTCCAATCCAAGAAGCCCAATACCTACATCAAATTACTATATATCATAACCCAAACAAGAGGAACCATAATCCAAGACTCCGCGTTTTTGACGACCTCGCAAACTCTTGCCTAACCAGAAGCTACATAAGATCCAGCAACACTCATAGATAACAAAATTAGTAAAGCAGTAGAAGAGATCACTCACTTCACTATGAAATGAGTGGTAACAATTCTCACTATGGCCACCGATCCCGCAAAATAAAAGACACTCATTCAAAAAAATGCGCGACTCAAGTACATCTTACCTCCACTCGCAGAAACATCTACATATCCCATTCGAAAGTTATAAAACCCAATAAAAAAGAACATGGTCCACTACGCAACTAGAGATAAAGAAAGACAAGCAAACATCATCCCACACAGAAATAAAAACATAGACAAAGATCAACATCAGGTACATACAATAGCAAAATTAGTTCATCAAAGCAAATGAACTTACACAAACACTATCCATAGCACACACACACACACACACACACACACACACACACACACACACACACAAACCCAAAAAAAAAAAAAAAATCACCACTCACATCGACAAGACCACAGCGCAATCACTACATCCAGAAATGCAGAAGGCGAGGAGAAACATCTCTTTGTAGAAGACCCATCGCCTAGACCTCTCATACAACCAATCATCGTATGCATAACTAGAACTCCTTTCATCAGTCATTGCAGAACAAGACTGTATCATCATTTCGTCAATTAACAAATAAACAAAAACGAAAGAAACAAAGAAAAGGCCATCACACTGAACAAAATAACAAAGTTGCTGGACGCTCTTCCAACTCCAGAATGGGCTTGGGCTGGTCAACTAAATTTAAGTTTATCTTTAATCTCAAACTTTGTGTTTGTTTAGTGCTAAAAAGAGATTTGTGTGCGCGATATTGTGTTTATGATTTTAATATCTAGTTTTCGTTTTGTTGTCGAGAGTACTTATGCTTATTCTTAATTTCGTAATTCGTGCCTTTGATATTTAATCATATAATAAGTCAATCAATAATATCAAACAATAAGTGACGCACAGAAACAGAAGACGTATGACGGTACTCAGATAAGAGGAGAAAATGCGTGGAGATTCAAATCAAAGGTGGGAACCTTATGATGAAAAATACACAGAGGAGTGGGAAAGGAATCTTAAATTCAGTGGATGGTTGTGTCATGTAAAACAAAATTTAAGTAAAGCATTCTATGTTACCTTTAGATCCCGAGTCTGTTATTTAAGATTCTACCAAATAAAACATTGCTCTATAAACGTCTGCTTCAGTTAAAGGTTGAACACAGTGTATCATTGAATTGACAATAGCTTCGATAAGAACAGAATGATTCGAGTACGGTTTGCGATAAGCTACACAAAGATTGCTTCATGGTTTTATAATGATATGAATTCAAAGTGTATCGCTATTAGGTTGATCAGAATACGAGGAAAGATGCTGGTACTTCAACTTTATAAATCATAACAATTATATAAGTATCCGGGACATACTCTAATTGTGAATAGGGATGAACAAACGATCATTTAAGACTCTAATTTCAAAAACGATTTTCCTAATATGTTTACGATTAACGAAATGTACAAGTTGATATCATTTCTAGAAAACAAAAGAAACTCAAATAGTGAAATAACATAAATTAATTATTATAGATAATAGTTTTAAAAATAAATCAAAGCCGTTCTTAAACTTACAGTCTAATTCCAAGGGCGATTTGCTAAAAGAAACACTGAATATCAAAGTGATCTTTTACACTATTGATTTTTCTTGCAACCTGTCACTGGTAGATAGGCAACTATAATTTAAGATGCTAGTTTAAACAGAAATTATAATGGCATTGTGTGATACACAAAAAAATGATGTAAGTGCTAAAGTGCTTGCTGAGAGTGAATTTCAATCAAGGCAGACTATGTATGCATTGAGAAAAATATAAGTATTTCAATTTTACAAATTAAATTAATATACATAATCTAGCCAAGTCATCTGGAAAGAGTAGTTAAACAAGTGTAATGCAAATTGGTTTCATGGATTAATGAAGTTTGGAGGCATGAACAGCAAAAATCTGCTTTTTGATGGCATGACCAGAGTCTTAAGAAGATTCAGTAGTATGCTGACTAGATGTTAAAGCCATATAGGCCTACTTGGGAGAATAACTTCCTCGTTCATGTTCAAGAGAGGTGCGAAGGGTCACCTTTATTTATAATGCCTAAAGACATTGTAATAATTCCATTGTCTAGTATCTTCAAGACATACGAAAAAGCAATGGATATAGATCATCCCTAAAGAGCACATCTACCGAATCTACTAACTTCAGTTCAGTTGCCTTCTTTGGTTCGAATGCCTCAAACTCAGCTTACTTATCTTCTGAACTTTTACAGCGTAAGAGTATACAATACTCCTACAGAAATAGTTGACAATTACCTTTGCGATATGCATAGCAGAAAAGCGTTAAGACGTAGAAATGACGATACAGAGTTGTCAGTAAAGTCTCACAGATCTATGTAATAAATGCAGGCTTGTAATAAAACTTTAATAATGCGATATTAGCTTTTTTTTTAATCAACAAATTTAAAAAATTCGTTACTGAATTCTCTATGTCTGTATGTCTGTCCGTCTGTCTGCTATTTGAGATTTTTTTTTCAATTTTGAACCCTGCATTCGATAGAGCTTCAAAAACTATCTAAGAAAGTGATTAATTTTTTCGTATCACTCCTACCGTTCCCAAGACATTTGCCTAAAAATGGCCGATTTTCAGAGATTTAAGGAGCCATATCTTGGGAACCGTAAATCACAGAGAGATTATATTGGTGTTGATCAATACCTATCATCATCATCATCATCATCATAGGTATTCTGCCTTTATTGGCAGGTCACTTGCTGCAGCTGAGAAGCTTCCATGCTCCACGGTCCTCCGCTAACCTTTTCGTCTTCGCGTATGATCTTTCTGTTTTAATATCATCCATTAATTGTAGTCTCTTTCGGCCCGCCACCATACCCTCTAGGACGTCCCTCATGATACAATCTCTTCTTAGGCAATGTCCCAACCAGTTTCTCTTCCTCTTCCTAATAATATCTAAAAGTGTTCTTTTCTCACCCACCATTTCTACCACTCTCTCATTCGTTTTCCGCTCGACCCAACTAATTCTTTCGATTCTTCTCCACACCCACATTTCGAAGGCTTCCAGTCGATTTTCATCACCTTTACGTAATGCCCACGTTTCCGCCCCATACAGTACAACACTCCATACGAAGCATTTTGTGAATCTTTTTCTCAACTCTTTGTCCAAGGTCCCACAAAACAGACTTTTCTTTCTTTTAAAGGCTTCTTTCGCCATTCCTATCCTTGCTTTTATTTCACGTTCGCATTTCATGTCATTACTAAGAACACTACCCAGGTATCGAAAACTATTCACTTGTTCTATTTTCTTCCCTCCTACTTTTATATTTGACACAGACCCCTTCGTTCCAATCACCATGGCTTTTGTCTTTCTAACATTTATTTTCATCCCATATTCCTCAAAGCCCTTTCTCATTTTTTCTAGCATTTTATTGATTTTCTTTTCAGATTCTGCAACAAGCGCCATATCGTCTGCAAATCTTATACATCTAATCATTCTACCTCCTACCGAAATGCCATCATCATCATGTAGGCTCTTTTTCACTATTTCTTCTAGATAGACATTAAATAGTGTTGGCGAGAGGCAGCATCCTTGTCGAACTCCCCTTCCAATTGCACTCTCTTCCGTCAGTTCTTCCCCTATCCTAACACTTACTTGTTGGTTCATGTATAAGTTTCTTATGAGTCTTCTATCTTTCCATTCCAACCCTATCTTTGTTAGAACTCCCAACAACAATTCCCAATTCACGCGGTCAAAAACCTTTTCTAGATCAATAAATACAACATACACCTCTTTCCCTTTTTCTATAAACTTTTCACCGATCACCCTTAATAATCCAATAGCATCTCTTGTGCCCTTGCCTCTTCTGAACCCGAACTGCTCTTCCTCAACATCTTTATTTGTTCTTCCATATAACCTTCTGTTCAGTATTCGGAGCAGAATTTTAGCTGCATGAGATATGAGACTAATAGTTCTATAATCTTCACATCTCTTTGGGTTCGATTTCTTAGCCATCGGTATCATGATCGTTTTCAGAAAATCTCTTGGCCATTCTCCTGTTTCATATATTTCACTGCATAGTCGCCACAATTCTTTCTTTCCCTTGTCTCCTATATTTTTAATGAATTCAATTGGAATGTTATCTATTCCTGTTGCCTTTCCATTCGTAATCTCGGATATAGCCTTTTCAAACTCATCCCGAAGAATACTAAATCCTTTATCATCCTCGCCTACTTCATTTTCCACTTCAACATTTAGGCTACACGGTCTATCCCTACTCTCATATAAGTCTTAAAGGTATTCTTTCCACCTTCCTATGACCTCATTTCTCTCGCTGACTACCTTCCCATTCTTATTTTCTACTGCCATCATAATACTCTCTTGTTTCCTCCGAAATTCCATAGATTTCACCTCCTTGTACATTTCCTCATATTTTCCAACTCTTTCTAATTCTTCTATGTCCTCGCATTTTCTTTTGTAAAACTCTTCCCTCGTTCTGTCTGTTTCTCTTCGTAATTCATTATTTAGCTTTCTGTACATCTTTCTGCCCTCTTCTGTATCAACCTGTTTCCACATCTTCCTCTCCCTCATTTTCTGCAACATCTGCTGTGTAACCCATGGTTTCTTAGCAGTTTTGTGTTCGCTCTAACCTACTGCTTCTTCTGCAGCCTGCTGTAAGCAACGTTTAATATGTTCCCACCGTGCGTTACTACCTGCGCCTATTCTTTCCTCGTTTGAACATTTTTCTTCGAATTTTTCAGCGAAAAGATTTCTTATTTCCTCGTTTTTCAACTTTTCAGCATTCAACACTTTGTTACCTACTTTTCTTCTGCCTACATTTTTCAGTTGAATATCTACTTCGGCCAGCACAAGATTATGATCAGAGAAAATATCAGCCCCGGGAAGGGTCTTCGCGTTCTTTAAGCTATTCCGATACCTGTCCTGAATAATAACATAGTCTATCTGATATCTTCCGCCGTCTATTGGTGATTTCCATGTATATCTTCTTCTCTTGTGCTAATTGAACCAAGTGTTCCCAATCACTAGTGAATTCTGTCTACAGAAATTCACCAGTCCCTCTCCCCTTTCATTTCTTTCGCCTAAACCATATTTGCCTACGATACTACCTTCCTGTTTTTCTCCCACAACTGCATTGAAATCTCCCATTAGAATTATGCATGCACCCTTCTTCTCCCTATCTATAATTTCTTCTATTTTCTCATAATTTTCCTCTACTTCTTCATTTGCATGCGAAGTCGTCGGTGCATATGTCTGTATCACCACTAGATCCCTCGTTTTCCCTTTAAGTCTTAACATCATAACTCTATCATCAATAAATTCTACTTTCACTACCTTCTCATTTAAGCGCTTTCCAAGAATTATTCCTACGCCATTATGACCGCCCTTTTCATTACCTGAGTAAAACATTCTATATCCTTCGCTGTTCAATACCTCATTACCTTCCCATCTAACTTCACAAACTCCTACCAAATCTAAATTATTTTGTTTCATTTCTTCTTTAAGATTTTCTAATTTTCCTCCCTGTAACATAGTACGTACGTTCCATGTCCCTATCCTAAATCTTTTGCTCTTCCTGTCTTTCTTTCTCTGTTTGTCTTCCCCCCATTATTACTTTCTCGTCCAATAGTCCTTCCCAAGCCATCCCCCTCCCGGAGATCCGAATGGGGGGATATTTTACCTCCGGAACTACATTTTGACCTGCGAATTACCATTGTTCATATGTTCTCTTTTTGCTGCCAGCAAACTAGGGAAAATAGAGTGGTGGTTTCCCGTTGCCTTCCACCCCGCAGTATCCCAGCCGTTAAAGTCACTCTGACCACGCCTGGGACTAATGTCCAAGTTGCCGTTCCAATCACTATGATTTCCACCAACTTGGCTACTGGAGAACTGCTGCCTTCTCCCACAACACTCTTCGTCTGGCTACTCCATTTAGACCAATTCGGTAGGGGTGGCCCTTCTGGTAGTGAACTACCACCGACACAGCTCTAAATTTCACTGTAGCACGCAATCCTCCCCACCCGACACATAAGTGTCTTCGTAAAGGTGGTGTTTATCGGGGAGGGATCAATAACTAAGAGGATGGTAAATACTTTGGTAGCAAATATTAACCAGTGGCCACTGTCCAACTGGCCACTGGTTTGCTAGTGGCCAGTTTGCAAGTGGCCACCAATTAATATCGGTATCAAAATGTTTACCATCCTCTTAGGTATTGATTAACACCAATATCATCACTCTATGACTTACCGTGCTTGGATCTTGGCCAAAAATGGCCGATTTCCAGATATTTAAGGAGCCATATCTCCGGAACCATAAGCTATAGACAGATGATATTTGTGTTGATCAATACTTAAGAGGATGGTGAACATTTTGATACCAAAGAGTAACCGATGGCCACTGATCAACTGGTTACTGGCCAACTGGCCAACGTTTCCCAGATATTGGCCAAAAAATTCGAATTTCGGGAGATTTAAGGGGCCAAGTCGTAGAGAAATGATATTTTGCGATTTTTTGTGAAAAGCAGAAGGTGCGAATAAAAACATTTACTTTTACATGTAAGAACAATCACAGTTATCCTTCCCACTCCCTCTCCCCATTCTTTTTAAGTTCGTTCTGGCAATGCTCTTGGAACATACTCAACTTTTTTTTTTTTTTTTTTTTTTAATGAATCATCTTCAGGTAAACTAGTGTGAGAATTTGATAAGTTTGAGTTTGCCAATTTGGAAGAATTTCTAAACATCGTGGAGTAAAGTCTGCCTTTCTCCTAATTTGTGTTGATTTTGTAAGAACTCAAATTTAATATATTTCGTTGGAAACAAATGAACACATCCATTTTTATAAATATAAGAATGCATTAAGAGTAAAAACTAACTGAATTTTGTTTTATTTTCTTAATGAAAAGTCACAGTTTGAAGTCTGATTTGCTGAATTTTATTTTAGATTTTTTTTTTCAAATTGCGAGTCATAGAAAACTGGTTCTGGTCAAGGACCACGCAGGAGGTGAGTCCTGGGATCCAAACCCCGTCCCAAATCCCGACTTTTCTGCAAGTTTAGTCTAATTTTACAGATAATTTTACAAATTTTAACATACTTTATCCTCATATTGAATTTCGACCCTTCGCCAAACAAATTACTACGTACGTGTTTGCCTCTGGTTAATACAGTATTTTGATCCCAAAACAAGATAATCATGGCTTGATATGTAACACTTACGGTGTGTATCTTCGCTTTGGTTGTCCTTTGTATTTCATCCAGTTGTATGTCGATAGAGATAGCTCTAAATCATAGCTAATCTCCACACAGGCAGGAAAACAGTTGCAGGAACTGTAAGCACTCGATTCTTCAGAATCGTAATTCATTTCTGTATCCAGACCAACAGGAGATGAAGTTTCTTGAAGAGCCTCTGAAAACATATAATTTTATTATTATTATTATTAGGAACACGCAATGCGAATTATCATACTCTTAGTACGTCCGCGTTACTCCGCATAACTCTTGAGTGAAAACGTATTTTTGAATTTTCTTTCTTCAGAGCTAGCTAGAGCGATTATCTCGGCCAAATACATTAATGAAGCCAATCTATTAGCATTTTAATACGTAACGGCGATTCTAACGGTGTTTATGTATATTCCGTATCTCATACGTGTAAGTGAATATTTTTAAATTCTGTTTTTTTGCAGATTCTGAAGATAGCTAAAGTGATCATCTTGACCGAATGCGTCAATGGAGTCAATCTGTTAATATCTTAATGGGTACTTTATTAGGTACTGTCTTATCCCATAATGTAAGTTTTGCATTATTCCCTTTATTGTCCTTAGAAAAATCTATTCTTCTTATTATTAATATTCTTATTCTTATTATATTGTTATTATTATTACTATTACATACATTTGTGATATTAATGGGAGAAAAACATGTTTTGTGAGCTGGTGAATACAAATAAAGAAGTATTGCACCGATATAAATAAATCGTACCTGATGAATTACTACTTTTGTTTTATACAGTCACTGCTGTTATGTTTACATCATGCTATTGGGTGAAGAGCTTGTTGGGAGGAGATACATGAGTGGTTTTCTGAATTATCTTTACAGGGTTGAAGGAATATAAGAGTCATAAAAGTCAGTGAATTTATCATTGTGTTTGTTATTGTGTACGATTTGGGACGTAATATTGTGGTTTCAAAAGAAAAAGACCAGAAAATTACCACACAAAGAAATTCCGTCCATTAATGGAAAAATATATATTAAAATTCTGTAGAGAAGGAAAACCCCATACTGTAGACCAGGTATTCTCAACTTTATCCACTGACAATACCACCAAAAATCGTACGTACCACACAGCAGCGGTTCACGTACTACCAGTCGCGTACTACCGTACTACCAGGCTCGCATACGTCAGTTTGAGAAGCCATAGTGTAAACCCGGGGTTTTCAAACTGTGTGGCGTGTCTCCCTGAGAAGGCGCCGAAGGTTGAGAGCGGAGGCGTGAGGACTTTCAAAAAGAGATCCTACAAGAGAACATATTTATAATGCAACACGCATACTTAAGTCTGCACCTTTCTTCTTTACTAATACATAGTGGACTAAGCCTTTGCATCACATCTGTTCCACATACGCTCAGGGATGAACCTTTTACCTTTGGCTTAAACGTGTATAATGCTTATTAGATGGCCACTAACGATGATCTACTTTATCTCTGTAGAATAGTATGTATTTCTTCTTAAATGCCTTTGAAATTCCGCTTGACGCCATGTTAGCAGGAATTTTCTTTCTCTTAAATTTCTGTTATTATTTTTGGAACGATTCTTCAGTTTTAATCTTTTCTAAAGCACTACCGCCATTCACAAATAGTCTTATCTGTTTTATTTTCATTGATCGAAGACATTTTACAGATGTTTCAGTTCGACTTGGCTCTTCCTTCTTTCGTTGCCATACCTTATCTTTGCTATTTGTATTTTGTACTCTGAGAAGAAAGATACATCAAGATTTATGTTGTTTTGACAGTGAACAAAAAAAAGTAACTACAGTGCTACAGTTTTTTGTTTTAATTACATTAAGCGTAATAGGATTGATTGATTGTGGATTGATTGATCATGGATTGATTCGCAATGGATAAGTTTATAATGAAGACGAGTAAGAAACGTGAATTGGGTACTGTAGAACTCAGTGTCTCATAGAAACCAAAAATGAAGTACCGGTATTGAAAACATGCTGAACGTTATTTGGACTTCAGTTTTATCAGTAATACTGTTAGTAATGAAGAAAGGCCTCAGTGCGTAATTTGTTTGAAAGTGTTGGCTGCAGATAGGATGGTACCCAATAAGTTGAACCGACATTTAGAAACCGTGCACACCAATTTACAAGGTAAGGACCGGGAATATTTCCCCCGTAAAGCAACTGAAGTGAAAAAAAAAATATAAACGTGTATTTTCTTAACAAATATTTGTGCCCGGGAAAGCTCTTCGAGCATCGTACAAAGTAGCCTATCGTACGTGGTACGATACAAGAAATCCCACACTTAGGAACTGATTTTGCCGGCAGCAATTGATATGGTCTCGATTATGTTGGCAAATTTGCTGCTAAGCAACTGAAAAGTGTACCTTTGTCTGACAGCACAATTACGTCGTCTAATAAGTGACTTTGCCGATGATTAAATTAACAATTAATCCAGGAACTAAGGGGGATGGGGAGGGGAGGGGAGGGGGAGGGGAGGGGGAGGGGGGAGGAATTCGCGATTCAAATCAAAGAGGCAACTGATAGTAACAGCGATGCGAACTTGATCTGGCAAATGAGATTCATAGTCGAAAATCATAAATTCTTAGATCTTTTGTTTTGTGAGAATATCGCATTTGGAACAACAGTAAAAGAGTTGTTCGAAATTGTGGATAAAGTTCATGGAAGAAAACAAACTGAACTGGAGAAACTGTATGGGAATATGTATGGGATTTTCTTCAGAGAGCACATTGAAGACCAAGCTTCTCTCTGCATCGTTGCTTGAATTTTGAAACTCAGTGAAGAATGAGTATCCGGAATTAAGCAAGAAGACCTTACGAGTACTCCTTCCTTTTGAAACTTCCTATTTCTGCGAAAACGGATTTTCAGCCATGGCGTGATCAAATCCAAATATAAGTAAATAAATAAATAAATAAATAATAAATCTCCAGAAAGAGATGCGTCTTGTCATTTCAAAATATGTGCCAAGATTTAATAAATATATGACTCAAAACAAGATCATATATCCCAATGACTTTGCTCAACATTTAAATTAGCTGGTTTTATTATTTAAATTCTCTTTCCGCTCGTATTTTTCAATTTGAACATAAGTATCTGACTTACCACAATATTAACAACATTAAAAGGTGTAGTCAGTATGTACAGTGTACATCATCTGTGTTAATGAGATATTTCTAATAGTGATTAATAAATGAAACATAATTTATTATAGTGATAGTCTTTCTTTTAGGGACACATGTATTTGTGTTGTAGATACATTTAATTTCTGACAGGGGAAGCGCGTTGAGATCTTCGTGGTTGAGGGAAGCCTCAACCGCAAAGAGTTTGAATACCCCTGGTGTAAACTATTAACATTAATCTTTTTTTAAAAAATATTTAATGTTTAAAAATATTTTCATATAGGACAATTACGTTAACAGTCACTAATTGAAGGTTTAATGCTAAATAACTCCATATTTTCAACTCAAGACGATTTAATGACACATTTGCTCTTACATACATTTGATAAAGTTCAACTTGTTCTATTTTATACTTCTGAAAAAAAGACTAATGCAAATAGAAGAAATTTCATGTAAAAAAAACAGTACTTCTGGCAACACTGCTATATGTCTGACGTCACGTGCAAACAACAAAACTACTTTACAATCTATCTGTCCGCACAAATATTTATTTATTTATTTATTTATTTGCCATCAACACAACAGGCATAAGCCCAATTATAGTGTTGGTGTATTACATAATACATTTACAATAGTTTTCTTAGAGTTCATATTGCAGATGTCAATTTCTCTGTGTTTGATACATATTTTGTTATAAGTAGAACACATTCTCCAAATTGGTGATTTCAATAATACGTTGGTCCTTGCTTTTTTGCAATAAAACAGACCAGAGTTATCAGCACGAGTTTTAAGTGTCGGGAGATGAAAATTTAATGTTGATATGAGATCTGTACAATTAAATTCGTTTTGTACTATTTTATGGAGAAAAATCAAATCCGTCACATTTCGCCTTTGTTCAAGTGTAGGGATACAGAAGTTGTCTATTAATGTTAGATAATTTTCATAATATGGATAGATTCCAGTTGTCTTGTACGTCAAGTATTTGATAAATTTAGATTTGACCTTTTCCAGTTGGTGTCTGTTTTGCTGTTGTGATGGGTTCCAAATCACAGCAGCATACTCCAGTTTTGATCGCACATAGGCATAATACATTTTTGTTAGTGTAGTACTATTGTTAAATTCCTTTCTAATTTTAATTATGAACCCTAACATCTTGAAAGATTCGTTAACTATGTTCTCTATATGCTTATTAAATGTCAGTTTCGTATCAAATATAACTCCAAGATCTTTGACTGAATTTAATCTATTTAGTAAGATCTGATTCATTGAGTAATCAAACTCTATTTGACTTTTGTTTCTGGTAAACGATAAAATGTTACATTTGTTTATGTTTACATTAAGTTTGTTAAGAAAACACCAATTAGCAAAATTTTTTCCATCTCACGTTATAAATCGAGACAGTCATGGATGGTCTTTATCCTACCGTATATTTTGAGGTCATCAGCAAAAAGCAATTTGTTACTTAATAATATATGATCATGGAGATATTTAATGAATAAAAGGAACAATAATGGACCTAGATTAGAGCCCTGGGGAATTCCAGAATATGCAATATAATCAGATGATTTATATTCCGTGTAGATAAAGTTTGTTTTCGATTATTTAAATATGATGAAAAGAACTTGATCAAGGGAGAAGAGAAATTATATTCGCCTAGCTTATGTAATAGTACCTTGTGATTGACTCTGTCAAATGCCTTTTCAAAATCTATATATATTACATCAACCTGACATCCTACATCTAACGAATTTGCTATAAAGTCTGTGATAAGTGCAAGGTTTGTTGTTGTTGATTTGTGTGGGATAAAGCCATGTTGATATGGTGAGATTTCGGGTTGGATGTGGTCAATTATCCGTCGGTATAGAATTTGTTCAAATATCTTTGCAAAAGTAGGTAAAATTGATATAGGCCGGTAGTTATTTATTTCATGTTTATCATTGGTTTTTGGTATTGGGCAAACTATAGATGATTCCATTTATCCGGAAAAACGCATGTTTTTAAAGCGAGATTGAATGCAATCCTTAGCGGATATGTAAACGCATCTATACAACCCTTTACGATATATGGAGGTATTGCATCAGGGCCAACAGCAGTTCTGGGCTTTAATTTTTTGATTGCCATTTCTACTTCAGATTGAGTGATTTCCTCAATGATAAGTGACTCTAGTTTGTTACTTACATAAGTTAATAAATTGTTCGTAGGGATGTCAGTGAAACCTGTATCTGGCACTGACGAGAAATACTGTGCAAAAGCATTGGCTATTTCATCATTATGATAAAGTTTGCGTCCCTCATAATTTAATTTCCCCCCAAGAAGATGCTTAGTCTTATTTTTTATAAAATTCCACAATTCATTAGCATTGTTATTAATGTTATTTTCAGAATCTTGTATGAACGCTCTGTATGCTAGCTTAATTTCTTTCTTTATTTCCCTACGCAATTCATTGAATTTATTGAGATAATTTACTTCTTTATTACATTTGTATTTTTTATGATACCTTGCTTTAGTTTTCATTTTTTTGATAATTTCATTTGTAAACCAGCACGGATAAGCTGTTCTTGAGTTGTTTTTAAGTGGCACGCACTTGTCAAATACACTATAAATAATATAATAGAGATTATCAACTAGGTCATTGGCGTTTTCATATTTCTTTAGGCAGTTCCAGTCAATAGATGAGAATTCAAGATACAACTCTAAGAAATTAGCTTTCCTAAAATTATATCCTGATATATTAGTTTTCTTTTTAATCTTCGCGGTCCTCTGCTGCATCACGTTTATTACTAAGGATGGATGGTGTACATCTTTTGGAATTAGTGGACAATATTCCCTACTGACTTCTATATTCGTTGTATTAGACAGAACCAGATCTAATGTACGACATTTTCGTTCGTCACATTATTTAATGATTGCAAATTATAATAAGACATAAATTCATATAAATTCTTACATTTAGACATGTAGAAAATTCACAGCTTTCACTAGCACAATTATTATATTCAGCTGTCATTGATAAGTTACTTGGCGTAAATTACGAATCCTCTATGCGTTAATATCCGCAGATAACGTCTTTGTCTCGGCATAGAAGTCATCAATTTTAACTAGGAATGCCTGAAATTGTTTTCTTAATATAAAAGCCGGAAACTGTTTTGAAGGAAAAATATTCACCCTGCATATAACTTGTGTCGTGAAAGAATGTAACCTTTTTAACCTTAGAACTTGGGTAAATAGATGATTTTAGACTTCTACATTTGGGGACTCGTACAGTTTAGAACTTGTGCAATTAGTTAATTTTAAGGAATTCTGAACTTTAGGACGAATATATGTGAGATCAATACAGTTTTGTACTTATGAATTTTAAGAGTACTTTCACATCTCCGTGTATATGAAAGTCGCATAAGAATATCTATGCCAAAAGGCAAATGATGTTTTACTTTAGCGTGTGATACTGTTCCAGCGTGAGCAAAGTAAAAACAATCAACATTTACTTTGGTCTATGTTTAGTTGTAGGAGACCAGCCTTATTTTTTAATCAAAAAGTTAAAATTTCGCTAATTTCTGTTAATATTAGTTTAGTTTAGGTTATGTTATGATAGGGCTAATTACTTGCAACATTGCATTCATAAGTACATATAATCTCTACAGCATTTCTCATTTCTAATATCTATCGGAGAAACAACTGAGCTGCCGTGGCTCAGTGATGGTAGGCGGTTGAATGGAGTGGACGTGTGGAAATTCAGCTCTGACTACCTGTGTTACAAAGTTTGTTTAAGAAAGTGTATTTGCTTTTCTACACTTAGTGTGTGCTCTAGTTCAGTGCTTTAGTTTGAGAAGTACTTTGATCAAGTTCCGACGGGCAAAGCACGAACATAGGAAAAAAATCAGTCAAATTTGTATTTGACAAAACCACGCGCAGTAAACGACCTTCGCCAGCCGATGTATATGTACACATTTCCTGGTTATGTACACATTTTGAGAATATATTTCAGGATATTCAAGCCTTTCAATTGCACAATGAGGACAATAGAATCTAAATGCAATTAAAACTGGTGCATTATATAAATAATTTCTTGAACACGCACCGGACAAACTGTCCTTTACCCATTTTGATAATTCCACCAGCGATAGATGGGAACATTGGACACGTGCACAGACAATTTATCCGAACATAAATATGTGGTAGTGTTATTTTGTTAAATCCCAAATTTGTTTGTCCTTTCAAGGAATGGGCAAACAAAAACGTCAGAGATATAGAGAAACTTCTGAATTTCTATATGCTACCTTATGTGATTTCTGGAAACAACCAAGTAATACTTCAAATATGGTCGTCATCTTGCGAGTGAAACATAACTTGAAACAGCTCAATGAAAATATTCGTTTAGTGTACGCGTTAATGAAGGGACAGCAAGTAGAATGGTTTGGAAACCTGTCTCCTTATACCACTACATACAGGGGTTACGACGCCAAAACTCACAATGTATCACAGAGGTGACTTCTACGACCGGAACAACCTTTACAACAGCTGATGGTCTCTACACTCATTTTCAGGAATTTTATACTCAGCTTTACTCACTTCAGCTATGCGATGCTTCGTTATCACCTCTCTTTGTTGCCAGCATTCCACACAGCATTTGAAATGAAGAACAACAACTAATCATGCCTGTAACGCTTCAAGAAACACAGGACATTTTCTGCTCGATCAAGCATCGCACGGTCCCTGGGAAAGATGGTCTGATCTAACAGCTTTATGTGACTTTTTTTTCCTTTACTGGGTCTGATTCTATGCAACATATATAAAACTTTTTATTGTAAGGTGGTCCAATTTATCAGCATGAAGGGATTATTATTTTACTACCCAAAGGGGGAAACAATACTGGTGTTGCAGATTATCGACCTATCAGTCTGCTCAATACAGACTATGAAATCTTCATTGCTACTATGACTCAACGTATCAAGATCGTCCAACCGTACATCAGTTCAGCTCAAACGACGTTTCATATTGAACGGAACATACATACAGCTCTTGCAATCATTCGAAATATTCTTGCCCATTTCAAATTTAAAAGACTCTCTGTAGGTTTGTTAGCTTGCGATTTTCATAAAGCTTTTGACACTGTGTCACACAACTATTTATGCAAGGGTACAATTTTCCTGTCCAAATTATATCGGTAATACGTCACCTAAACGCAGGAGCGACTTCGCAATTATAAATAAATGCTCATCTTCTTCCACCTTTGAAACCACCAAGGAGTTCATCAAGAATGTTCGCTTTCAGGTCTTCTATTTTGTCTTGCCTTCTAGCCTTTACTCCATCGGTTGCTAACAACTAATGAGGGCACACTCATCTCTTTCGACAGTTAACGACCACTGTCTTTATGGATCTTCTGAGTATTTCTTGCTCGAGCCCTCATCAGACTTGTTCTCTCGTGCAAGCGGCCTTCACCTCGATATGTGGAAAACAACGATCATTTCGGTAAATAATTTTCATACTTTATTACCAGACCACCTGTCACAAGCATTTGTTCATACGACCAATAAGACTATTTTAGGTGTCCTTCACTGCTGAGCCGACCCATTCCTACGATCACGTTTTTAGCCCATTACTTCGAACTTTGCGTATGCAACTGGCAGGTAGGCCTACTCGCCTGCGCTCTCTTACACGTGCTCACAAAATTCAATATTTAATGTGTATGTCAGCTCTAACTTACAGTTCACTGCCATATTTTTTCCACTGAAAGAAATATATGCTCACCAAATTGATTCGCTCTATGGATGGTTCATTTGGAAAACTTACATGTTTTGTGTGAAAGGCAGGTACTCTATCTTCAACGTAATCAAGGAGGTTTCCGTCTTTTTAGTGTCCGTCAGAAATACGTCGCATTATATATGGCCACAGCCAAGATGCATATAGACAATGAATTATTGACACCACAGACAGCGCAGTGGCTTTAATGTTGGGTGCCTCCCCCTTGCCTAACTATAACCCCGCAAATGTGCTCTTCATAAATGTATGCCTTCGTACACTACAGTTAACGCTCGCATGGTACACAGTCCCTTTTGAGGATATGCAGGAACATTGGACCCTAAAACTACTATATGCTGTGTTACTTACTTCGACTCTTCGAAGTGTCATACCCTTATGTCAGCGATGAACACCAAATCGTAAGTGGACGATTATTTGAAAAAAAAAAAATCATGCACCCGGCCTCATAGGGAGAGCCACGGACGTTTGGTATGGCATTGTGAATAATCTAGTAGTTACCAACGCACGACTTGCTAAAATAGGCCGCATTACATCTTAACTTTGACTTGTGTTCGCACATAGATACTCTCTAGCATCGGTATGCTTCTTGTATTTACACTCAGCATGTGTGGCAGCGGCTATGCGGCTTTCTCGAACTAATTTGCTCATGTCCAGCGTCCGCTTTTACATCTATTATTCTATTCTTCCTTTACTTTCAATGGTATCTCCAGGCAGTAGTTTGGTTAATTGATACTACGACAGTAGTTCTTTTTATAGACCAATGCAGACCTTATTGTGATCCCCGTCTATATGTAGAATATTACAACAGGGTAAGAAACAAGGCTTTTACTCAACCTCAAGAACAACAACCCTTCGCTCTCTTTTTACAGGCATTATTTGACACTTGACAATTTTCTTTGTACTTGTGTTTGCACCATTCTGTTTCTTCGTTAATTAGCATTGTTCAGTTACAACATCAGGTCCACCAAGATTCAGTGTACTGTGCTAAATAGTTTGTCATGTAACTTGTTCCCTGGAAAATAAAAAAGAAGTGATAGAGCGTTCAGCTCTGGTGCATGGGGTCCTTGGTTCGATCCTATTTCGTGTCTAATGGATATTATGGTAGACAAACACTGTGTGAATGTGTTTTCTCGGGGTTCTCCCGGTTCCTTCTACTTTCTTCATTCAATCATTTCATTCATTTCTCATCATCACCGTCTCATTTAGCCTCGGCGGAATAATCTTGGGACGTAAAACTTAAAGGTTTAATTTTTTTCATTTCACTTCTACAACATTCTTAAATGACACGCAAATCAAGTACGTTTTCTTTACTTCAACTCATTTCTCCCGTACATATTCTATTATTTACGTACTTCTGATCCCTTCATCTGAACATAACCCTTTACTTTGAATGTAAGGGAGTTGTTCTCTAGTTTGTATAATTAATGGAAGCTTAAGATTAATGGCACTAAAATAGAAATCTCAATCATCCATCCATCTAAGACAAAAATCACTATGTCACTAACCACTTCTCAGGATTAAGGTGCACCGATTTCAGATAATTGAAACTCAGGTTTAAAATAAATAGGTGTATAATGTTAGGGATACTAAAGAAATTTAAGAAAAATAATTTTAATAAAATTTATTCAGTACTATACATACCTTTAACTCTGTATACACACGATACATCCTTTGGTGTGCACAAAGGTGTTACGTTATTTCCTGTCAATATAAAGAGAATAAATTATGGGATATCAACTGATTTTCAGTTAGTAATTTAAACATTGTAATGGTCTACGTGTGTAATATCTATGCACGATGGCGATCAGTGTTGAATGAATTCGTTAGTTAATTAAGAAACACACAAACACCATAATTCTTATAAAAATTGAATAAACTCACAACAGTTCTATTTTTTTTTAAATTATCATTGTATTCTTTACATTGTAGTAGCTTTCTCCAGGAAGTTTTCCCACTTGTCTGGCAATATAGTTTTATTCAGAAAAATGACTCAACTTTGTACTCAATGTTTATATTTCCTGAACCACACTTTATATGTGACTAGTCTACATAGCATTTGAAAGAAGTTTAAAGTTTCAAATACCACAAACACTAGAGCACTCACGTAGTGTGGCTGTACGTCAGTGTCACTTCAAAACAAAATGACTACTAGTAAAAGATTTCTTCATTTACTAGTGAGTTCATTGGAACTGTGTCGATGAGTGCTATATAGCTGAGTTTTAACATTCAACTTCCAAAGAGGAAGAGCATTTACATTGGAATCATGAATGAAAACAAATCTTGTTGGTTCAGTAGTAATTTTGCTTCATAGTAGTACTGCTGTACGGCAGTATGCCATGACAGTTCTCAAGTGGCAGTGCCTCATCTTTCAAAATTAATGAAGACCATTCACATATGATGTCTAGTACAGGAAATATAGACGTACGAAATAGTATCTATCACGCTATATCATCACGTTCTGAACTGAAAATCTTGACAAATCTCTAATGCTTTGAATCAGACACTGTATTCATAGAGCAACTCACATTATACTATATTTTTTGTTTAATTATGCTTTATTTTTTCCAAGTTATGCTTTATTATGCATTATTATTAATTTCAATCATTGTTTTACATTAATCGTGTATAATGTATAATATTTACTATACATTAAATATCTAAATATCTTGATCTATTTATTAATATTTTATGCAACCAGTTTCTTTCATATTTAATGAACTTTCTACCTAATGTACTGTAAAGAGATGCTTTACTCGAGTCAGTTTTTTTAATCACTTGTGTGCGCCTTAGATGTGCATATGTACAGAAAGGGAGAGTAAAAGATGCCACCAAAAAGTACAGAAAGTGCTCAAGTTCAAGAGGTATACATAACAATATAGTGTGAAGTTCTTATGTACTATTCATTGTTGGCGAAAGTTTTCTTCTTCTTCTCCTTTTTTCTTTTCTCCACGTCAAAAGATTAGACCCAAATGTTTACAGAAATAAAAATAAGCTTTTCATTTTTGCATTGTAAATATTGGTTTTAAAAAAAAATATTAATACAGTATGTTAAACTTGTAGTTAAAGAGATTTTTTTAAAGAATTGTGCTATATCTTTTAAATTATGCTTTATGCTTTATTTTGTAAAATTATACTTTATTATGCTTTTAAAATTAGTTTCTTCTGGACCTTTAGGCAACTACAACCATGTTCAAGGTACCAACCATATGTGTAAATAGCTATTATGTTTTCCATGCATTTGGGTTGCTCTACTTATTATGGATGGTTCCAGCTGGTCGAACTGTGCAATATTCAGACATGTGGGGCATTCAGATGTGACAGTGACTCGGTGTTGGACAGAATGGGAAGGTGAGGGAAAACGTGTCGTCAAGATTCCAGAGACCCCCTGGGCACAAGTAATCCGTAGTATCCCGCAACATTGGTTAGAAACTACCAGCAGCCGGAATACTGAATCACCATCTCATTCATAGGCAACCATTAACATCATAACGTATAGAGTTGCGTTTGGAGTGGCGTCATACCCGGGAAGGATGAATTGCTAATCAGTGACATCACATTTTCAACCATTAATGTTGGTTCTGTACCACTTCGGATGACCATCGTCTGCAAGTATCGTGCGCCAAAGGAAGATTATACATTGTTTACTCCTGGCATCATAGGGTGGGGAACCATAGTGTATGATTTTAGGTCACCTTTGGTAGTGATTTTGAGAACTCTGACAGTTAAACGGTATATCATGCTCGTCACGTATTGACGCAAATGAAACAGTATCCTTGCTCTGCTTCCTTCTTTCTACACCATAACGGCGATTCACATTTGCACGAGGTCTGCATCACATCTCAGTGATTAGTCCACATGCTATGATGGTTGGAAGATAATTTAATATGTGCATTCTATTGTTTGCATCATACCTGACATATGGCTATTAAAGACCACTGACAGGCAAGGCAAAAATTAATATTAGGTAGCCACAGAAGTTCATTTCTTGTTTAATTAAAATGCTGCTATCCAGATCCTTCAGACGAAAGATTAGATCTTAGCAGAACGATAAAGATGGAAACGACAGAACAGAAAAATCAAATCATGATTTGAAAAACTTTTAAATATAACTAACATTCAAGTTACACAAACAAGATACCGGAACATCCTAAAAAATCAAAATTTCAAAATAAGGATTGGCATGGATTTATTATTTTAAGTGCATTATTTTTATACGCATATTTATATCGAGTCTTTAGAGCCTAAGGTTCTAAGTCCAATTTTTTTCGAAATTGAGCTTTTTAAACGCATAGATGTGGTCTTTCACATGGAGATAAGAAAGCATACGAAATCGTTATTGTTTACATGAAATAAAGAATGACATACTGTCCCATGTCCTCCGAAATAATTTTCTTCGAGCACAACGATTGTATGTCCCGGACATAGAACTTTGGTTCCCATACATTCTTCCAAATATGAGACATAGAACCTTGTGCATCAGTACTCCAATTCTAATCAATAACCCTAAATGGTACTAAATAGCTCTACGAAGAAACCGTGATTCCAAAATTTGTTTCAGCATTTAAACATTCATAATCTTTTCTTTATTACACATTAGAGAAGAAAGCACTAAACATATGGCGTTTATACTTAAGAACACATCAATGTAATATTATTCAGCAAAGGAAACAAAATCTCCTGGTCTTTAGAACAATTATGTTTAGAAACCGAAATATAGACTTTTAGATTTTAGATTATTAGGATTTTAGATTTCTAGGATTTCGGCATCCATGTCCAGTTAGCCTGTCACGTGTGAGGGATACCGTCCCTCGGCGAGCACACCATTCCATGAAAGGAAAGGAAGAAAGGATTGGGGAAGGAAGGAAGCAGTCTGGGACCTATAACTTAGGCACCACCCCGGCATTTGCCTGGTATGAATGAGGAAAACCCAGGAAAATCTCATTCAGGATGGCTGGACTGAAAAAGCTTTTAACACTTTTTCGACCAGGTGACTCCACCTGGAATCGAACCCGGGACCGCTCGCACCGAAAACGAGAGCTTTAACGATTCGTTAACACAGGCACCTTAAATGAACTTAGACAGATGTCTTGCATCAAGTATCTTACAAGGGACGTATGCGAACCGTGACAGCTATACATTTATGAAAATTTGTACCAGTCTAGTTGTGGATCGCTAGTCATCTTGGTGATAGTCATTCGGTGCGGATATGCCTTGTTTACCCGCTATGAATAATACATGTTCCAAACAATGACCCGAGTGCCGAGTTATACCCCAAAAACGGCGGAAAAAGGAAGAAAATGAAAAACGTGTGCAGAGAACCTGATACCTACGGGAAGGGCACGTGATCAAGAACACGGCAGTAATATCACACAAGCAGCGTTGCCATCCCAACACAAACTCATAGTTTTCCAAGCAGAAAGTGTACTATTTTATGGCATTAAAACAACCGGCATAAAATGTGACAGAAAATAAGCAAAAGATGGGTTATCAGTATTGCCAAATAAGGGAGATATGAGGCTCTAAATTTGAGAAGTTATGGGATCCGTACAAAGTAACGAACAAACTACAAAACAATAAGACTACTGAAGGAAGAAATGTACAGTAGGGAATAAACTACAGCATGCACAGCATAGTGCTCTCAACGGGTCGGGTCGGGTCGGGTTGAAGACCGACCCGACCCGACCCGTGACCCGAATTGACTGACCCGACCCGATGACCCGACCCGACCCGACTGACCCGAACCGTGATCCGACCTGATTGACCCGACCCGACAACCCGACCCGATCTGACCCGACTGACCCGACCCGATAACCCGACCCGAGTGACCCGACCCGATAACCCGACCCGAGTTGACCCGATTGACCCGACCCGATAACCCGACCCGAATAACCCGACCCGACAACCCGACCCGAGCTGACCCGATTGACCCGACCCGAATAACCCGACCCGACAACGCGACCCGACCTGACCCGACTGACCCGACCCGATAACCCGACCCGAGCTGACCCGACTGACCCGATCCGACAACCCGACCCGAGTTGACCTGACCCGACCCGACCCGTAACCCGACCCGAGCTGACCCGATCCGAGTCGGGTCGGGTCGGGTCACGGGTCGGGTCGGGTCAACCCGATCCATTTGAGAGCACTATGGTCACAACACTGGGTGAACACCAAAATGCACTCCCATTGGGAATTGAACCCGGACCACGTGTACCGAAGTCTTACACGTTAACCACTAGCTAGATCAAGCGGGGATTTGTATATGCATCTTAATGAATATTTGGCACTTTTGAGGTTTGGTTATTTCTTTTTATAACTGATACCAATGTCCGACGTGGGAGAAATTTATTTTTATTTTTATTTTATTTATTTATTTTTATTTTATTTTTTTTCTTTAGTTCTATGTGACGAAATTTTTCTTCAAGGTCAGTGTTCTCACCTGCTGGGACGGCAGGGCGTCTTCTCGGAAGGCAGTAGCAAGAGTCTCTTGGCGGAGACAAAAGGAAATCATTTAACTACAATGATAAGGGTTGAGGAAACAGGAGAACACCTGTGGTTTTCTCCAACCCTTCAACTTTCATTCCAAAATAGGTTCTTATGATTAAGGGACCCGTACCACTTTGATTTTTCTTTCTCGGTAATTAAAACGTATTTTACAGTATATATAGTTGCACGTAAGAAGATACATAATATGAATTTAAAAATACAGGTTGATATTTAATTATAAAGCAGTAATTTTATTTCATCACTTTCAGCCCAACAAATGAAATTCATACAATTCGCTCCCTAGGTCTTGGTCATCAATACTGCGTCTTATTCTTTGTCTTGCAGTCAAGTCTTGGTCCTGCATTTCGTAGTCTTGGTGATCTTTCATGCTATACAAGAGCCAAGAATGCTCACCTCATCGGTACAAATGAAGACCAAGTGTGATTTTGATTATGGTATTTCATACTATACGGAAAGCTAGAAAATACGCTCATCGCTACTTGGTGATCACCAAAACAAGGCCAAGAGCAAGATTACTATGCAATTCGTCTTGCATATCCAATCTTTATCTTGTTCTTGTATCGATGTCCTTGGGCTTGGTGAAATAAAATGAAATATTCACTTTAAGCAGGGGTGTAGCCAGCAGGTTCGTGTAGGAAGGGCCCGTCGTTTTTGAGGGGGGGGGGCGGCTACAATGTACAAAGCAAAAAATGTGTTGCTGCTAGTGTTTTTCAGGCCTAAAAGAAAGGAAAATTTTGGTTTCCTTCTGGAAAACTAAAAACACTATTTTATCTTATTTATTATTATTATTATTATTATTATTATTATTATTATTATTATTATTATTATTATTATTATTATTATTATTATTATTATTATTATTATTATCCATAAATTATATTCAAGATAGTTTTTATTATGCTTAATCAAGAACTACTGCCCGGGACCAAACGCTATACTTTTGTGCATAACTATAAAAATAACCAGAAAGTTCTGTCCCTTTTCGTGGAGGTCTGTGTTCAATTGGACCTCACACCGTGAGTTGAATGCGAGTGGAGATAAGGCGAACGTCAGTTGTTGGTGTGGGTATATCCAACATACTACCTGGTTGTGGCAATTCAGATACACAGTGAACTTGCGTAAAGACAGAGGGAACATGGGACATCCACAGAGCGTCATAAGAGCATGTATGCTGAACGAGTTCAAATGGAGGTCAAACGCCGCTGTAGCGGGACAGAAAATATGCCAGGCCTTTGTTGAGGGTGTCGTGACGACGCGGACAGTGCAGCGATGGTTTAACCAGTTTAAGAACGATGACCAAACACCCGAAAACACCACATGCCAGAAGACCACATGTACGTACAAAGAGGAACTGGGACTACAATTAAGTGTGTGGAGAAACCATTCGGCAGCACATCCATCAAGTTGGGAAGCACTACAAGTTGGGTCTCACATGTTTTGACTCCGGGGCAGAAGGCAACGCGGCAGTCCGAAACGTTTATTTACTGTTTCGGAGCCATTTCTGGACAGGGCGTTGACATGTGATAAAAAGTGGGTCCTATACGAAGCTCCACGGCGCCGTCATCATTGGTTAGCATCCCATGAACCGATTTCAAAACAGCCGAAACCAGCACTGTACCAGAAGAAGGTCCTTCTGTGTGTTTGTTGCATCGTGCATCGGGAACTGCTACCAGCTGGTCAGAGTATCAATGCAACTGTGTAGTGTCACCAGTTGAGCTGTGCTCAACAAAAACTCAAAACTCTGGAGCCATCACTTCTGAATTGCAAATGGGTCCTCGTTTACGGGACAACGCTAAGTCCCACGTGGCTAGGATGACTCAGGACACCATTCTCCGCCTTGGATGGGAAACAATATTGCAACCACTATATTCCCCGGGTATTGCACCGTCCGATTATTACCTGTTCCATTCTTTGGACAATCACCTTAGAGGCCGCCAATTCAAATCCCTAGTAAAAGTCCAAAATGCACCTGATACCTTCTTCGTTTCACGGCCCACCAACTTCTACCGCGATGAATTCCATGGCCTTCAGGAACGTTTTCAGAAGGTCGTCGATGTTGATGGGGACTATTTTTGATCTTCCAGGTTAGGTGACGTATCGATGTTCGAAGGTGGTGGGTGAAAAAGCAACAAAACTTTTCTTGGTTACCTTTTTATTTAAATTTAAGACCTTGTATACAGAACCTATGTACACAAGATTGATTTTCTTTAAATTTCACTTAATTTCTTTATAGTTTCCTGACAAAAATATTTATTTATTATTCGTGACTAAAAAAAAAAAACAATTATTTTATTACACTGAGTAGAAATAAAAGAGAGCGAATGAAATCCAAACTGAATAAAAACATTGTTTCTCACCAAATTTTCCATTCTCTGTCTTTTAAAATACTTGTTAAAACATATAAAAATATAATGTACTTACAAATCAGTATAGTACCTTTGTTTTATGGCTGTATTTATAATATCTTGTTAAAATGTTTGTCTTTAAACTGTCAAATATAAATCGCAGTAAATTGTGTAATCTGCTGCCACAAAAATGTATCCTATTTTTCGATCGGTATGGAAAAACAATATTTCTCCATACTATTTTACCGTATATTATTAATTGTCAATAACTTTGTTACTTTTAAATGAAGGAAGCGAGATAATTTTACTATGATGTTTTGAAAGCTGGTCATTTGGGGGGGGGCAGGAAACCATTTGGGGGGCCTGGACCCGATGCCCCCCCCTTAGCTACACCCCTGAGTTTAAGGTCCCTCGATTCTGCTTCGAGGCTAAGGGATATGGTGACCATGAGAAATGAATGAAATGGTGGAATGAAGAAAGTGGGAGGAAACAGGAGAACCCCGAGAAAACCCACTACACGGCGTTTCTCCACTACAAAGCCTACTTAACACAAGCTGGGATCGAACCATGGACACCATGCACCAGAGATGAATTCTCTACCACTGAGCTACCGCGGCCCTGCTTGGGCTTGGTCGTCCATATCCAATCTTTCTTTTGACCTTGCTTAAACAACTTCTAGTTTTGTTCTAAATCCAGACTCCATATTGGCGTAGATATTAATATTACAGTCGATTGGTAAAATCAATCTTCCACATTTAAAAATTAAATTACATACAACTACAAAAATAAGCATTTACCATAAAAACACTAGCTGCAAGTGTTCAAAATACATTTATGGCTTCTATAAAATCAATTGAAAATTGCTATTTTTAATTACGCAGGTAGTGTAAAACAGCAGTTTTCGACTCCAGCCGAGTTTAAGCTCAACCTAAACTTAGTTGACCAAAGTGAACTGACCCGAATAACCCGACCCGACAACCCGACCCGACCTGACCCGATTGACCCGACCCGATTGACCCGACCCGAATAACCCGACCCGACAACCCGACCCGAGCTGACCCGACTGACCCGACCCGAGTGACCCGACCCGATAACCCGACCCGAGCTGACCCGACTGACCCGACCCGACAACCCGACCCGAGTGACCCGAAACGATAACCAGACCCGAGCTGACCCGACTGACCCGACCCGACAACCCGACCCGAGCTGACCTGACCCGACCCGTTTGAGAGCACTAGCACAGCATCCAATGACTAACGGGCTTGATACATGATTCACCCAAATATGGGTACATGTTAGAGTAGCAGTAAAAAGAAGTCCCATGTGACAAGGCGAATATGTGAACAGCAGTCTTCCTATAGCTCAGTAATCAATGGCGTTTGTGTGGAATCGATATCTTGAACCATTCCTGATAGCTATAAAACTAACTCTCTTGGGATGGCAAAACTGCATAAAATCCTGCATGCCTGTTAAACTACAGAGATGACGGCGTAGCGCCTAACAATAGTTCAGAAAAGCTCTAGCACGAAAGGTAACGCATCTGTGACAAAATCTTTGAGTTTTTACGTCCCACGGTTATGCCGGTTAGGCTAAAGGAGACGGTGATGATGAGAGATGAGTGAAATGGTGGAATGAAGAAAGTGGGAGGAAACGGGAGTACCCCGAGAAAACCCACGAGCACGGTGTTTGTCCACCACAAAGTTCACTTGGCGGGAGCTGGCATCGAACCCGGGACCCCAAGCACCAGAGGTGAACGCTCTACCACTGAGCCACCGCGCCCCCTCATCTGTGACAACAAAGTATGTCAAAATCGATTCACAAAGATCAATGACCTGTGACAGGTGTCAGTCGAGAGTATAGGAAACGTTAGTATGTGAGACAACTACGAAGACAAAACACACTACATTAATTTTAACAGTAATATACAGGCACAAAATATTTTAACATAATACACCAATAAATAAAAGAGAAAATCCATAAATAGTATGGCACACCACTTACATTTCTCGCCCTAGCCGCACCCTCAATATGGCGTATCAAGCCCGATAGTTACTGGATGCTGTGCATGCTGTGGTTTACTCCCTATTGTACATTTCGTCCTTCTACAGTGTTGTTGTCGTACATTTGTTCATTTCATTGTACGGACCCCATAATTTCTCAAATTTAGAGCCTCATATCTCCCTTATTTGGCAACATTGATGAGCCTCCTTTTGCTTATTTTCTTTCACGTTTTATGCCAATTGTTTTAATGCCATAAAATGGTATACTTTCTGTTTGAAAAAATATGAGTTTGTGTTAGGATAAGAACACTGCTTGTGCGACACTACCGTCGTGTTCTTGGTTACGTGTCCCCGTCCCGTAGGTATCAGGTTATCTGCACACGTTGTTCATTTTCTTCCTTTTCCCGGCGTTTGTGGGGTATAACTTGGGACAGCCTCAGCCGTACTATGCATTTCGGGTAAACAAGGCATTTCCGCGCCGAGTGACTATCACCACAATGATTAGCGACCCTCAGTTAGTCAGGTTATCAATTTTCATAAATTTCTAGCTGTCACGGTTCGCATACGTCCTTTGTTAGTGACAGTGAAATAATAAACGAATCATCCAACCCTGAACATTATCGACTTGAAATTCATGGAGAAAGGCCCCAGCTGCTTAGAAGCTGATTCCATTCATTCTTTAGTGGCAAGAGCAAGGCAGCATCAAAAAATTTGCACGAGTCGCGAAGGGGAAGTTGTCATTGTTGGTGCTCGTAGAAAACATCCCTATAAGTTACTCGTTTGTAAACTAAACATTTCAAGGACTACAAAACGACTTGCTAGTGTGGTTATGAAGAACAGAACAAAGGATACAATGAACAGCAATGCAAATTGAATGCGTACTAAATGGTTACGGTTTGAAAAAAAAAAAGTAGACCTTACGTAATTCAATTCTAGGAAAGAATTTCAGACAATATTTTCCGTGAAATTCATATTCGTGATCGTAGGAGTTCTGGGAGACCAACTCATCTTGGAGTCCCTGAATAGTTCAACAATCCACTTGCAATATCAGCAGCCAAGAAAGCTGATCTATGTCTACGTTAAATATCGGAGTAATTCGACAAGAGTATTGTCACTTTTACAACAACTTGCCATCATCGTCTCAAGTAGAAGATACTTTGCCTTACGTGCTTGAAGGTGACAGTGATGAAGAATGTTGAGCAATTCATTCAAAATAGTAAATAATACTATTTACATTTATACGCATATTTTAACCCTCTTTTAAAATTAATTGCTTTCCGTTTAATAGATTATTTGAAAACGTTTCTTTCTTACAACATTATAATAATTATAACTAGAATAGGCAATATTATACAAAAATAACAGTGTTATTTGCTGCTGGTTTTAACTTTTAATGTAATATCTTAACTGTAACTATTAATAAAGTCAAATAAAATTAGAATTTATTTCAACTATTTAAATAATAAAACAATAAGCAATTTTCACAAAGAGTTGAACTTTATTTTTGCTCTCCTGTAAAATTTCTAAAATTGGAAATATCCATCAAAAGCAACATGCTTGTAAACACAAACGGTGATCAAATGAAATGGTAAAGTATCTACTTATCATATTCTAACAAATATTAATTGTTCAACAAAAGTGAAATTGAGTAGACTTTACGATACACACTCTAGCTGTACATCAATAAGTAGAACTGCTTTAAAAGGATATGATGAGTAGGGTACGGTAGAGTGGAGTGGATTTTGAGTTTAACGTCCCTTTCAGCAGCGAGGCTATATGAGACGTGGACCTACTGTTTAACGTGGAATCCGAATCACATGAGCTCCCGCTGGGAATCGAACCTAGATCTCCCTCTTCAAAGGCGCGTACGCTAACCGCTTAGCCACGGATGAGCTCTAGGGTAGGGTAGAGTAAAGTAAGGTAGAGGTAAGTAAGTTAGAGTAGGAAGTAGTTGTGGGAAAACTAATCGCCCATATTAATGAGGCAGTTTGGGCGATATTTCTGACATTTTAGCAGTTCCTAATGCACGTTTTAAAAAAATGGATACACCCTTTTACGCATACTAATGACACATAATGTATGCAGGTGCGGCCGGAGGTAACATGACATATAATAAATTGGTTTCCGGTGAAAAGAAATGTTAATTGGACAAGCAGAATATAGAAAAAACCTTTCGGAAATAAAATATGCAGATCACACACGTAGAACAAGGTAATTCATTAATATGCAGCACATGTAACGCGGCAGCTGCTGCTGGAGAATATTTTAGAAATTTTGATCGTTGGAATGAGTGAAAGAAAGCACTGGAAACTTCCAGATCTTTTTTCTAAGCTTATTATGGTTGGAATAGGGGAAGAACACACTCGAAACTTCTGGAAAGGTTTCTTGTAGTATACTTGTTTACTTTTATATGGGAAAGGGACATATTGTAATTGTTGGAAGTATAAGGGGACGGAACTGTTTGGTTTTATCGGGAATTGATTGCGGATTTTCCGGCATTGAAAAATAATAGGACTCGGTGTACTTTTATGGAATTATAACTTGACTAAGATATAGTATAATGTAATATGTAGGGAATCATCATTAATGATTGCACCGGGAATCGAATGTGTATTCTCCCACGTGGAGAACCGTACGCTAAATTTTATGCTTGCAGTGCGAACTTGTTACTTATATGTAGCTATGAATTGTGTATGACATAACAGGTATATATAAATTATATTGTACAGAAAGTTAGCAGAGTGCGCTCCGGGAATCGAACCAGGACTCTTCCACGTGAAAAGCCATACGACAAACATTTTGCTTAGCAGATGTTGTTACTTATATGTAGCTATGAATTGTGTAAGACATAACAGGTATATATAAATTATATTGTACAGAAAGTTAGCAAAATGCGCCCCCGGGACTCGAATTAGTATTCTCCCACGTGGAGAACCGTACGCTAAATTTTACGCTTGCAGTGCGAACTTGTTACTTATACATAACTATGAATTGTGTAAGACATAACAGGTATATATAAATTATATTGTACAGAAAGTTAGCAGAATGCATCCCGGGAATCGAACCAGGACTCTTCCACGTGAAAAGCCGTACGACAAACATTTTGCTTAGTAGATGTTGTTACTTATATGTAGCTATGAATTGTGTATAACATAACAGGTATATATAAATTATATTGTACAGAAAGTTAGCAGAATGCATCCCGGGAGTCGAACCAGGACTCTTCCACGTGAAAAGCCGTACGACAAACATTTTGCTTAGCAGATGTTGTTACTTATATGTAGCTATGAATTGTGTATAACATAACAGGTATATATAAATTATATTGTACAGAAAGTTAGCAGAATGCATCCCGGGAATCGAACCAGGACTCTTCCACGTGAAAAGCCGTACGACAAACATTTTGCTTAGCAGATGTTGTTACTTATATGTAGCTATGAATTGTGTAAGACATAACAGGTATATATAAATTATATTGTACAGAAAGTTAGCAGAATGCGCCACCCGGGAATCGAGCCAGGGCTCTTCCACGTGAAAAGCCGTATGACAAACATTTTGCTTAGCAGATGTTGTTACTTATACATAACTATGAATTGTGTAAGACGTATAACTGGTATTTAGAAAGTATATGGTAAGAATTATTATTATTATTATTGTAAACTGTTGTGTTTTGTTTCATAAACGCTAGTGTAACAATGAGGTTATATGGCGACAGAACGTTTAACGTTACCGCAGATTGAACTTAAGGGTTTTTTATGTTGAAAGCTAAGGCAATAAAAAGAGAGACCCGAGATTGTTTGAACATATTACCCAGGATGAAATGTAGTAGTGAAGTTAAAAGGGAAACTTTATACTTATATTTTGTAATTGGAAATCGTAATACAGCAAATAATTAATATTTAATTCTTTTATTGTTTTAGGTGGTGAAGGAAATAAAAAATTTTAATAGAAACAGTGGAGAACAAACCTTATTTTCCTGAATTGTTTGTTGCGGAGGTTTGTTAGTGAAAAGGAGTTATAGATTAGTTTTAAAATATGGATTCACTGAAACCGTTGGATTTTAGTTGTATGAAATATCGAAAATATTGGATAATGTGTGATATGAATATTGAATACTGAAATATCGACATAAAAGTTATTATAAGTGTTACATTCAACGAATATACTGGCTAGACTAAAGGAGACGGTGATGATGAGAAATTAATGAATATGTTGGAATGAAGAAAGTGGGAAGAAGCAGGAGAACCACGACAAAAACCCACGCACATAGTGTTTGTGCACCAAAAAGCTAACTTGAAACAAGCTGGGATTGAATTAAGGACTCCATGTACCAGAGGTGAACGCTGTATTGCGTACCCACTATAGCTTTTCTATGTATTATATTTGGATGAATAAAGTACACATTTATAATTTGGTGGAAACCGGGGATTGTAGGAGGAAACGGGAGAACTTTACACACAATGTTTAAACTAAAAATACACTTGGAATGAGCGAAAGCATTTAGTTTCAGAAGTGACTTTTTTATGATTAGCGCTATTTAGTGTGCATGAAGGAGGAAAGAAACTTACTGTAGCGCTTATTGGAGAATTATACTTTTGATACTCTTTATACAAAACTAGGTGTTTATATAACTTCATACATACTAGTAAAGAAAATATATCTAATAAGACGTAATGTACGTTAGGTACAATTTTGACATTATTTAAACAGTGTAGGTAACGACTCTTTTAAGGCAATACAAGAGACGGACAATTATTTGATAGCGCAGATGGTGATAGTAATTGTGTGCTTGGTTTATTAGGATTAGTCATATGCAGATGGAAACAATTGCTTTAAATAAGAGATAGCACTTTGAACTATAGTTTGGTTAAAAGTGCTTTACTTTAGAACTCATAACATTAAGTACAAGGTAACCAACACCATTGGCGATAACTATTAGCAGGACTGTGAACGATGGGAATTAGCGTGTTGGAGAGACAGGTACATTTTGCGTATATAATAATAATGAGCATGAATATTTAACTTTGGCACCTAGAAGATTATGCAACCGACAAGTTAAAAATGTTTTGAGGATTGCATATTATATTTACAGACAGTCTGATACGATTTTGTATTTTACTTGAAGTGTGATGAATGTTTGTTGAACTAAAAGGGTATTTTATTTATATATCTTGTTTGTAACTTAGAAAAAACAAGAAAATATTCTTGTAATGGTGTTACGACCGCCAGAAACGAAATAATAGCTAACATATCCTTTTTACAGTTGATATAGATTTCTGTCAATATTAAACTTTAATAAAAACTAGTCTGAATTTCGACAATTTTTAAACTTTATTGTAATTGTTACAAAATGCATAAGAAAATAGTATTTTAATGTTTTAGTTGTCTGCATATAGAGTGTATATATATATATATATATAGTTGTGAGCGAATAGATGGCATACAGTTATAACATATTAGAAGTGTTGTGCTCAAGAAATTAGATTTTCCTAAACATTAAAGAGATTATATTGTGCAGTTTGCACTTATTGAGTTAAATTTGGTCATTTAAGACGAACTGTAGTTTTGCTCTTTTACCCAATGCAATTGTATTGCATTGAAATACAGAAGTTACTATGTTTGGAATTTTTAGTTACTGTTTTGCTGGTTTTCACGAGCGATTTCGGAGGGCTGTTATTAAAAGTGGAATTTGAACCACTACTAATGATTGTAACGAGAAAGTATATCTATTGAGAAGTGTGGATTTTCTTTGACGCAGATGAGAAGTAGCCCGTGTTTAAGACAGCTTGACGAAAACGAATGTTTGCACAACGAATTGAATCACTAATGCTCACACCAAGATTAATTTAACTGTATCTGGGACTTTTGATTGATTAGTAAATGAGTAAATTATATTTTGAAGCGGTGTTGAGATTTATTTCGTATTAGGTTTTTAACTACTGTTTGGATTATTTTTTAAATTTATGTTTTATATAATAACAAGGTTATAAGGAACAGTATATTAACAGTAAAATGGGTTTTGAACCACAATAGGGACAACGTTAATGCAGTTGCTGTGTATATGAACTGTTATGGAAGATTAATTTTCATAGTATATATCATTTCTTTATGTTATCGTAACTGCAAGAGAACTGTATTATAAGACTACCTACCACATGTAAATAATAGTTAGAGCTAAAATACTGAAGTACTGGCAACTGAATTGTCAGTGAGAGTAATGTATTGTTTTAAAGAAATAAATAAATAGATATTAGAAAAATAATCTTAGTTGTTTTCTATGCTATATGAAGAAACTAGTGTTTAAGAAGCAGTGCATTAGAAGAAAAATAATTGGTTTCGAAGAATATGGTAGGAAACTGAAAGTATTTAATACTTAATTTTAGATTATTTTTACAGACATTACCAACGTAACTGAATGATGAACTGTTGTCCATTGAACAAGAGTCACTGAGCTTGATACCTTGTGTTTACTTTATGATATGAAGACTTTAAAACTTTTCTTTTCAAAACTTTTTAAAGAAAATTATGGTTGCAGTAGGAGAGAAATGCGTGATATACTGTAGAAAAGTTGATGTTACAGTACCCTTGTGCTCCTTTCTTATAAAAAGAAGTTAGTGTACTATTTTGTTGAGAATATAGATGAAAATATTGTAAAATTACACCTTGTTTTATTGCAAGTAGAATAATGTTACTTCAATATTGCTTAAACGCAGTGTCTGTTAGGGCTGGATTCACCCTTCAACAAATTTCAGGATGTGCAGACCCTTACTTGGTATATGCTTTTTAAAAGAATAAAGCTTAGAGAGCTCAATACTTTGAGGTAAAGGATAAAATGTCTATGAAATGCATAGAAATATACAGGAAAATACTTCTTCTTAGTAAGATGATAACGTGAAATACTTATTCCATTTTATATAGTAAAAGGACAAGATTGTACTTTTGTGAATAATTACCTTGGACTTGAAAATTAAACACAACCCTTTTGTTAGACAACAACTAGAAATCCTACGTATAATGAATTGACACACACTGCTGACGCTTTACTTTTATTGATCCTGATAATAAACATTGTATGGTAACCTCTTGAAACTTGTAGACCCACAGTGAGGTATACTCGGATATGGGGAGAGCACTATGACTCAGTGGCAGAACGACATTTTGATGGTCGTGATTTGAAAACAACCAAGTGAACCTTGTGGTGGACAACACCTTTTTCTCCTG
Source organism: Thermobia domestica (assembly GCF_964235325.1). Lineage (NCBI taxonomy): Eukaryota > Metazoa > Arthropoda > Insecta > Zygentoma > Lepismatidae > Thermobia > Thermobia domestica. Next base: position 227,423,891 of record NC_137464.1, on the reverse strand, counting down.
GTACTTCCATTTCCTACAGCATTCATTTATTGGCTTAATTGGCTTATCCCTTAACCTAAAGGACGTTCTTCAGAGTAAGGAATCTATCATGTTTCATAATATATAGTATAACAGGTACGATTGTCGTTGTATATTAAAACCTCAACTTCCTCGATAGAATTTTACAACGACAAAAGATTTTGAATTGAATAATAATACGATTTCTATGCCTTTGCGGGCTAAGATCGAACCATGGATTCATCATGCGCCAGGGGTGAAGGATTTGAAGGCGATGAAGAATATTTTATAATTCCACAGTAGTATTAATGATTGTTTGAGAGTCTTAGTATACTATGTGATACAAAGGTTACATGAATTTTATTTTGTTCTTTTGGACTAATGTTTAAGAGGACCAGAATGATAGATTTCAAGAACTACTTATGGTGCACGGTATACAGTTTTAATTTTACAGCTTTATACACATGTATTCAAAATTATAAGGCCATTAGATTTTTGTATAAGACTCTTGTTGGACTTGATTTGATTTGAGTTTAACGTTTCTTTTCATCAGCGAGGCTATATGAGACGTGGACCTAGTGGTTAACGTGGAATCCGAACCACGTGAGCTCCCGCCGGGAATCGAACCTGGGTAGACTTTTGTTGGAATAAATGTTTTCGCTGGAACCTTTTTAAAATTTAATGTAAAACTTTAAACATAATGAAGAAAATAAGAACATACTGAGGTGAAATAAACTTGAAAACTCCCACCGTGCAAAAGAATTAAGGAAAACAGCCTCTGTTTTCAAGCTGAGACTATTCATGGTTGAGATTCACCACCAAATATAACGATTATTTTTTTCAGATGATGAGTTTGTATGCTTATGCCAGTAGCTAAAACTGGAAAAGTGAACGAGGTAGTGTTTGCAAAATGGTATTACATGGTTTAATCTCAGAACATGTGCAATTGTAATGGACAAAAATTCCATGGGTAGTGGGGCTGGTGGACAACAACAACTTCACGAAACATCTGTTGGTATTAAAATTAACGATACATGAACTTTCAAAAGACGAAATGTTTCTTTATCTGGACTGTTAATACTTTTTTTGAAATTTCATCGGAACAAGCATTCAACTTAAACTATAATAAACGAACGAACTATCTAGTTGCATTATAGGAGGGCGATACAGGTGTGGATGAAAAGTTTATGTATTGATTTTTGAATACGAGTTGTGTGCGAGTAATTCAATTTTATTTAACTTTTAATATTAGAGATTATTTTATACGACCATTTAATATTTTATTATTTCTTATACATATTCGCTTTCATCATTTGTCCATTGTAATGTTAGTAGAAAAATGTTTTATTTAACAACATGAGCACGAAAACCTACAAGAAAAATATTAGACAACATTCATAATTATCACTGTACGGAATACTTCTTTAAATGGAAACAGTTTGATCCATTGGTAGAGTGCACCCATCTGGCACGAGGATCCCTAGTTCAATCCCAAGACCGTGACAATTTGTGATGGACAACACCCTGTGGATATTCTCGGGGTTCTCCATTTCCTACCACTTTCTTCATATTTAACATTTTTTACAATCATTAACCATTCAACGTTGCCTACTTGTAAAATGTCTCGAGTAGATGAGTATATAAGACTCATGCCAGAACAAAATGTTTTCTCTTTGCTCTCAAGCCAGAAAAAAGAAGAAACTCATATCTACATGCCAGAATAAGAAACTCTTATCCACGAAACTTGTGAAATTTGGCGAGTAGCTATATGCAGACAACTAAAACATTAAAATACTATTTTCTTATGCATTTTGTAACAATTACAATAAAGTTTAAAAATTGTCGAAATTCAGACTAGTTTTTATTAAAGTTTAATATTGACAGAAATCTATATCAACTGTAAAAAGGATATGTTAGCTATTATTTCGTTTCTGGCGGTCGTAACACCATTACAAGAATATTTTCTTGTTTTTTCTAAGTTACAAACAAGATATATAAATAAAATACCCTTTTAGTTCAACAAACATTCATCACACTTCAAGTAAAATACAAAATCGTATCAGACTGTCTGTAAATATAATATGCAATCCTCAAAACATTTTTAACTTGTCGGTTGCATAATCTTCTAGGTGCCAAAGTTAAATATTCATGCTCATTATTATTATATACGCAAAATGTACCTGTCTCTCCAACACGCTAATTCCCATCGTTCACAGTCCTGCTAATAGTTATCGCCAATGGTGTTGGTTACCTTGTACTTAATGTTATGAGTTCTAAAGTAAAGCACTTTTAACCAAACTATAGTTCAAAGTGCTATCTCTTATTTAAAGCAATTGTTTCCATCTGCATATGACTAATCCTAATAAACCAAGCACACAATTACTATCACCATCTGCGCTATCAAATAATTGTCCGTCTCTTGTATTGCCTTAAAAGAGTCGTTACCTACACTGTTTAAATAATGTCAAAATTGTACCTAACGTACATTACGTCTTATTAGATATATTTTCTTTACTAGTATGTATGAAGTTATATAAACACCTAGTTTTGTATAAAGAGTATCAAAAGTATAATTCTCCAATAAGCGCTACAGTAAGTTTCTTTCCTCCTTCATGCACACTAAATAGCGCTAATCATAAAAAAGTCACTTCTGAAACTAAATGCTTTCGCTCATTCCAAGTGTATTTTTAGTTTAAACATTGTGTGTAAAGTTCTCCCGTTTCCTCCTACAATCCCCGGTTTCCACCAAATTATAAATGTGTACTTTATTCATCCAAATATAATACATAGAAAAGCTATAGTGGGTACGCAATACAGCGTTCACCTCTGGTACATGGAGTCCTTAATTCAATCCCAGCTTGTTTCAAGTTAGCTTTTTGGTGCACAAACACTATGTGCGTGGGTTTTTGTCGTGGTTCTCCTGCTTCTTCCCACTTTCTTCATTCCAACATATTCATTAATTTCTCATCATCACCGTCTCCTTTAGTCTAGCCAGTATATTCGTTGAATGTAACACTTATAATAACTTTTATGTCGATATTTCAGTATTCAATATTCATATCACACATTATCCAATATTTTCGATATTTCATACAACTAAAATCCAACGGTTTCAGTGAATCCATATTTTAAAACTAATCTATAACTCCTTTTCACTAACAAACCTCCGCAACAAACAATTCAGGAAAATAAGGTTTGTTCTCCACTGTTTCTATTAAAATTTTTTATTTCCTTCACCACCTAAAACAATAAAAGAATTAAATATTAATTATTTGCTGTATTACGATTTCCAATTACAAAATATAAGTATAAAGTTTCCCTTTTAACTTCACTACTACATTTCATCCTGGGTAATATGTTCAAACAATCTCGGGTCTCTCTTTTTATTGCCTTAGCTTTCAACATAAAAAACCCTTAAGTTCAATCTGCGGTAACGTTAAACGTTCTGTCGCCATATAACCTCATTGTTACACTAGCGTTTATGAAACAAAACACAACAGTTTACAATAATAATAATAATAATTCTTACCATATACTTTCTAAATACCAGTTATACGTCTTACACAATTCATAGTTATGTATAAGTAACAACATCTGCTAAGCAAAATGTTTGTCATACGGCTTTTCACGTGGAAGAGCCCTGGCTCGATTCCCGGGTGGCGCATTCTGCTAACTTTCTGTACAATATAATTTATATATACCTGTTATGTCTTACACAATTCATAGCTACATATAAGTAACAACATCTGCTAAGCAAAATGTTTGTCGTACGGCTTTTCACGTGGAAGAGTCCTGGTTCGATTCCCGGAGCGCACTCTGCTAACTTTCTGTACAATATAATTTATATATACCTGTTATGTCATACACAATTCATAGCTACATATAAGTAACAAGTTCGCACTGCAAGCATAAAATTTAGCGTACGGTTCTCCACGTGGGAGAATACACATTCGATTCCCGGTGCAATCATTAATGATGATTCCCTACATATTACATTATACTATATCTTAGTCAAGTTATAATTCCATAAAAGTACACCGAGTCCTATTATTTTTCAATGCCGGAAAATCCGCAATCAATTCCCGATAAAACCAAACAGTTCCGTCCCCTTATACTTCCAACAATTACAATATGTCCCTTTCCCATATAAAAGTAAACAAGTATACTACAAGAAACCTTTCCAGAAGTTTCGAGTGTGTTCTTCCCCTATTCCAACCATAATAAGCTTAGAAAAAAGATCTGGAAGTTTCCAGTGCTTTCTTTCACTCATTCCAACGATCAAAATTTCTAAAATATTCTCCAGCAGCAGCTGCCGCGTTACATGTGCTGTATATTAATGAATTACCTTGTTCTACGTGTGTGATCTGCATATTTTATTTCCGAAAGGTTTTTTCTATATTCTGCTTGTCCAATTAACATTTCTTTTCACCGGAAACCAATTTATTATATGTCATGTTACCTCCGGCCGCACCTGCATACATTATGTGTCATTAGTATGCGTAAAAGGGTGTATCCATTTTTTTAAAACGTGCATTAGGAACTGCTAAAATGTCAGAAATATCGCCCAAACTGCCTCATTAATATGGGCGATTAGTTTTCCCACAACTACTGTAGGATCGGGTTAGTTTAGAGTTAGGGAAAATTTGGAACGATTTTCTTAAAATTAATAAAGAATAATAGGTAATTTGGTGTGTCTATATAGGTATACCAGCTGGTGTAGATGATTTTTAGAAATTCACCTATATTTTTAGTTGGCATTTTACTAAAACAGAAGCAAAGGCTTTAAATTATGTATGTTTTATCCTCTTAAACTTTCGGAGTCCTCCATTCCGTATTATTGATAATAGTTGCACTATTCGCTTAAACTCCAATAAATATTAAATATTTCGAATTCAATTTAAACTTTTGTTAGATTGTTATGTGTATTATTTCTTTATAATTTGTTCCTTTTCTTAATGAATAATCTTTATGATTTGCTCTGTTTCAATGCGCAATAATATATGTGACATACTGGATTAATTTATATAATCAATATTTTCCATCTACCAATAACCTTTATTAGCCAAATATGCCATTATCGTCAAGATTGAACCTCTGTATCTATCAATGGTTGTCTATTCTATCCTATTTATCAATCCCAATGCGTTTTCCAAGTTTCAACTCTATCTTCAACATTGTGTATCTCATGTGTAAGTGTATATTTCCATGCAGCATGTTCACTTTTACATTTGCTGATGAGACTACTCTACTAACAGCTGAAAAGTCAATACATGCAATCAAAAAAGTATGCTACAACGTAAAATTGACTGATTTTATGCTTTGTTTAATCGATGGGAACATAACACCAATAATCCTGAAACACAAGCCTTAATCACCAAAATATATGAAGTTGCATTCAATGTAATCATTCACTTTTTAATATTAAGGTAAATTAAATTGAGATGTCTTCAGTTTCTAGTTAAAAAAAATATTTCATTCGAACTTAGCTGCACATTCAAAATATTGGGTCTTTTACTATGAAATGTCATTTTGTGGACAAATTAAACTGAGTAAATTATGGATAAGACTGTCAGAATTTCTGTGCGAGAGGCAGTGAAATTCCCGTCCATGTAAGCATCCGCCGTCTCGTGAGAGAAAGTAGCAAACGCCGTGTTGCACCATAATGTGTGTGGACGGATTGTATTGCTCTTTGAGCGGAAATTGAATGTGAAATACGAAATCACTGTAATGCTAAAGAATATCAGAACATTTGCACTTGGAACCATTAATATGTATATAATTCACCGTTGGTTGAAAAAGTTACGTAGTAGCAATACCAGTCTTGAAAAGGAAAATTGGGTATGAGCATCGACACACATCAAAAGCGAAACTTTGAGAGCAGAAGTGGGAAAGGCTCTACGTCAAACGGTGCTACAGGTTGACACAAAGATGAACTTTTCCCGGAAAGCCATTTGCAAACATCTGAAGGCAATAGGAAAGGTGACAGAGATGGATCAAAGGAGTACCAAGTCAACATGAGAATAGCACAAGCAACAGTGAGTGGAAGTGTGTTCGTTCCTCAGTGTAAGAAAGAACATAGATACAAAGATGCATCTTATCCTGACGTTCGCTGAAAAATGGAACGTGCATGATAATTTCAGCAGGTAAAGCAGGTGTTTGGATGCCTGAAAACCACCAAACAAGAAAGCTAAGCCACTTTTATCCAAAGAGGATTATGGTCACTCTTTAGTGGCTTCTGCCTGTGTAGCGCAATATAAATTTCTGAAACCAGCTCAAACTATCACAGTACAGTTATACAGAAATTACTCGCATAGATCAGAAAATATGCCAACAGCTGCCTTCATTTATCATTAGTAAAGGATTATTCATACTTCAAGACAATGCTTGCCTATGAGTCAATCCATTCTAAGTGATTAAGCATGTGCCACTCGACCATCTCCAAAATATCAAATTTTTTCATGGAGCTCCTTCGTGGCTAAGCGGTTAGAGTAAGCATCTTGGGCATAGGAGACCCGGGTTTGATTTCCGGCGGGAGTTCATGAGGTTCGGATTCCACGTTAACCAGTAGGTCCTGTCTCACATAGCCTCGCTGCTGAACGGGACGTTAAACTCAAAATCAACTCAACTCAACTAATTTATTCATGAATATACTACATCAGGGTACTTCAAAACCACAATTAATTATTTTTAAAACATCTTGTAGCGACGCAGCTTCTGCCGCCATTTTACGTTTTCTCGATTTCAGACGTTTACGTTGTTCTGAATATCCCAACATGTATTTGCCCTAGCAAATTGAAAATTGCTAGGCGTGTCCAACTTGTGCAGAGATAAAACTTTGTCCTCTTAACATTTTTGCCTGAAATCATTTGAAAGGGGTGAAATCAGGGCCTACGGTAGAAACATTTTTGGACATTGAAGACATATCTGGGAAGTGGAAGAAACAGACGTAGAGGTCTGAATTTCTGTGTGCATGTAGTCTGTTCTCATAAGTTTATACTCAAAAATTTGCAGACTTGTAGCAGCTCCCAAAGGCCTGAAAATATCGTAAAGTTAGGTAATTATGGCAATTTGGCATATTTCACTGTCCAATATCTCCAATGGGCCTGAAAGTTTGGCAATAGTTACTCCTTTAGTATACCATAATACACAACAAAGCGCGTTTTGTGTTTCTGAGCAGAAGGGGGTCAAAGTATTAAGGAATGACGTCATACCCTCGGAGGTGTTTTTTTTCACAAATTCAACTGGAAATTCATTGTTGTGAAGTAAAATAAAGTAGGATGAATGGCTAGTCCAGTTAAGGCTCTCAAGCTCCTTTCTTTCCTCTATTTGTGACTCACTGTCTTATCACCCACAGCAGCACTGGTGAAGAATGCCGCTATCAGCAGAAGGCGAGAAAAGTCAAAATGCACACTTGGCAAAAAGTCCGTAAGTACTCATTGTTGTTTGCTATAGCAATGATATTCAAACGTGATTATGCTTGTTTTAACTATTAACTCATGCAGGAGACTGCTGTCCTTTCGTTTGATCTCCATTCCCCAGTGAGTAAACATTCACTCACTGTAAACATTGACTGGAGCATGTAGATCAAACGGAAGGACAACAGTCTACTGCATGAGTTAACAGCTAAAACAAGCACAATCATGTTTGAATATCATTGATATAGCAAACAACAATGAGTACTTACGGACTTTTTGCCAAGTGTGCATTTTGACTTTTCTCGCCTTCTGCTGAAAGCGACATTCTTCACCAGTGCTGCTGTGGGTGATAAGACAGTGAGTCACAAATAGAGGAAAGAAAGGAGCTTGAGAGCCTTAACTGGACTAACCATTCATCCTACTTTATTTTACTTCACATCAACGAATTTCCAGTTGAATTTGTGAAAAAAAACACCTCCGAGAGTATGACGTCATTCCTTAATACTTTGATCCCCTTCTGCTCAGAAACACAAAACGCGCTTTGTTGTGTGTTATGGTATACTAAAGGAGTAACTATTGCCAAAATGTCAGGCCCATTGGAGATATGGACAGTGAAATATGCCAAATTGCCATAATTACCTAACTTTACGATATTTTTCAGGCCTTTGGGAGCTGCTACAAGTCTGCAAATTTTTGAGTATAAACTTATGAGAACAGACTACATGCACACAGAAATTCAGACCTCTACGTCTGTTTCTTCCACTTCCCAGATATGTCTTCAATGTCCAAAAATGTTTCTACCGTAGGCCCTGATTTCACCCCTTTCAAATGATTTCAGGCAAAAATGTTAAGAGGACAAAGTTTTATCTCTGCACAAGTTGGACACGCCTAGCAATTTTCAATTTGCTAGGGCAAATACATGTTGGGATATTCAGAACAACGTAAACGTCTGAAATCGAGAAAACGTAAAATGGCGGCAGAAGCTGCGTCGCTACAAGATGTTTTAAAAATAATTAACTGTAATTTTGAAGTATCCTAATATAGTATAAACATTTATGAAAATATTAGATTGTTTTGAAAAAGTCGAGCGGCAATTTTTCTTTTTCTCGATCACTTGGCATGGATTGACCCCTATATGTGATAAGAAAAACTATCAGACTCTCTTACAAGTTGGGATACGAAATCCTGCCACATTCACCGTATACCGCATACAGCTACGGACTATAGTCCGTTTCGGGCCCTACAAGTACATCTCAGTGGAGAATGTTATGAAAATGGAAACCTCATAAAAAAAGAATGACTTCACAGATTTCATCACTTAAATTTCAAGGCTTGTTTCGTGTGGGTGTGGATGAATTTGCCACTCGCTGGATTACCTTGGTTGTACATATACTCTGATAACAAACGAATTGCTGTTTGAATTCTAACCCTTGAAAACAACATTTCGTAGTATATAACACAATATTAAAATAAAAACAACGAACAGATGAAAACTTTAAAATGTTTGCCTCAAAATAGTTTGTTTACAATTATTTTGGAAAAATGAATTCTATGATTATATGTTGAAACTTACTTGGCATGTACCACATGGCACAGTTGCACAATTGTAGAGTGTAGTTGGTGAGGCATTCCATTTTGCAATTGTCTTGTGTATAGTAAGTAAAGAACCTGAGACGCCGCTCTGAGTTAAAGAAACAACCGCGCCGCTCTGGTGGATAACTCCGAAGATTTCTGCTTGTTGTCATCACTCTGGGTTTGACAGCTAACACCACATTGTAGTCTAAAGGCACGCGGAAATACTGCTGCCCAATGCGCGGGAAACTTACAGGATTATGAAAAAGCATCTGAAAAAAGGTACAGGAGGTAGTTAGCAAGATTTTCCTTCACAAAACCGTGTAATCGAATTATTGAACACTTTCGTTGTGGGGCATTTGTAAATTGCAACCATCATTTATTGTTTATGCACAAATCCCAAAATATTTTTTTCTGTTTTTTTCTTTTTTTCTTTTTGAACTAAGAGCTTCATTAAAACTGTTTAACAGACCAACAAAATAATACAAAAGTACACAATACGAAAGTTTTCAGTAATAAGAGGACGGTATAACTACCTACAGAAATTGAAGATAAATGTATGAACCACCATACTAATTTTTCTTGTTTTAATTTCTTAAATTAAATCGTGTTAGGCTGCAATTATGAAACATTTATATACGAAATACGAACAAAATGATAAGCCATTTCGAAAATCTTCGTTTGAAGAAAAAACACCCTTCAAAAGTAAATTACCCCTTCTGATTTTTTAATTAAGGAATAACTAATGTGATATAATAGAGAGTTATTAATGTAATATTTGTTTATGAAATATTAACGAAGTCTCATAAATTGTATTTGAGAGAACTGAAACTCGAAAATTAAAAAAAAAAAGAAAACTTGAGAATTTTTTAAGGATAAATTATTTATGCCCAGTCAGGGTATTAACAACTTTTCTAAATGAAATATGAACAAAAATGCTTAAGTTATTTTTGAAAAATCGAACAACTCACCCCCCAAAGTAAACTACTTCTTGTGGGTTTTTCAGACTAATATGTTATAAGATATTAAAGAAATATTTAGTTATAAAATATAAACAAAATAGGTTGAGTCTTTTTGAGTAAATTACTCAAAGAAAATCTCACACTGAAGAGAAAGCAACTCCTTATGAAATTTTTCCAGAGAATAGACTCATACCAAGGTATAGAGTTGTTAATGAAATTTTGACAAATAAAATATGAACAAACTCGATAGAGCCGTTTTCGAGAAAATAACAATCTTTTATTTTCACCCTTCAGTAAACTAACTTTAATTTTGAGCATATGATCAAACTCTTTTGCAGGATCGTATACAGAGCTTAAGATTAAAATTTAGTGTAGATTGTGGTGTTGAACGGTATATTTCCTCTAGGCAAGTCAACACGCTTACATCGGGACGAATGAATGGATGTAAATTCAAAAATATCTTTTTCAGTATGCCGGGGGCCTCAAAACGTGTAAATCCGTTGACTTCCAGAGTTCTAGTCTTTTCACAATTACCATACCTTTTTTCCTTCCTAACGTCGCCCGACAATAATAATATTAACTATATTTAAAAATCGCATACTGCATTAAATTTAGTAGCACAATTTAGTTATTTTATGATCTATTAATTTTACTTCAACTACACACTCTTTTGAAACAATAACTAGTACTAGAGCTCGAAATGGCTCTGTTGTAGACCGTTCATCTTTTATGTGTGGGATCCCTAGCTCAACCCCAGCTTACCAGAAGTGGACTTTGTGGTGTGGAAACACTGTCCGTGTGGATTTTCTCAGGGTTCTCCCGTTTTCTCCCACTTTCTTCATTCCACAATAATTATGTTTTCATAATCACTGTCTGCTTTAGCTTATACAGCATAATCATGGAATGTAAAACTAAAAGATTTCATCGCATTTCATCAACTAGTTGTAGAAATCAGTCTAACTAGCAAATTGCATTCCTTAGTAAACATGGAAGCTCATTGCCGTCACAGAAATAAAATTTCGCCTTTAAATCTTAATCACGTGCCAAGTATGATATAAATTGCCGCATTATTTATATACGTAATTAAACGTTTTACAATAAGTTTACATAATCAAACCTTTCACAAATCAAACCATAATCTGATTCATTCACAAATACGTATCAAATTAAAGATTTTAAAACACATTTAGATAATTAAAATGTTTCACAACATATTTAGAGAATTAAACGTTTAATTAACTGAACTTCTGCAAAATAATTATTTACACAATTAAATAATACTCACGCAAATAAATAATTTAAACAGCTCAGAAACGTTTAGATAATTAATAATTTCACAAATCGCCTTACGTCCATCAGCTAACTGCTCCTTAAGTATTATGGAGACAATAAATTTGAGCCATTCTAACTTTGTGATAGTACGTGATTTTAAGAATTGTTACTTTCTTTCTCAAACATTTTTTTAAACACTGAGATCAATTACAAGTATTGGTTAGGTGTTTACCAATTTCTTCAATTTAAAATTTTATTTTTTTCTTTTCTTTGTTTTTCTGTAAGCATATGTACAGGGTGATCTAATAAAACCTCCACAGTTTGAAAAAAATGAAATGAAATTTTTGAGTTTTACGTCCCACGGTTATGCCGGTTAGGCTAAAGGAGACGGTGATGATGAGTAATGAATGAAATGGTGGAATGAAGAAAGTGGGAGGAAACGGGAGAACCCCGAGAAAACCCACGCACACGGTGTTTGTCCACCACAAAGTTCACTTGGCGGGGGCTGGGATCGAACCCGGAACCCCAAGCACCAGAGGTGAACGCTCTACCACTGAGCCACCGCGGCCCCCCCTCTACAGTTTAATGTCTAATAAATCAGATCGTATTGTAAGTACAAAGTTGTTTATTCAAACATACAAAATTGTACTGAAGAAGTTTGTAACTAGTATCCAAATGAAGCGTGTTACTTTCAAAGACAAAAAAGTTAAATACTACAATTCCTGTTTAGTGAAAGTAGTCTTTGTTTACAGGAACATTTTTGCGATTGGACTACATGACGAAATAAGTCTGCTTAGAGAGGGAGTCTTCAACCGCACATCACATCACCTGGTTATGAAGGAAGTTCTTCCCTGCTAAGAAGCGGTTGAAATCCCGGAAGAGCTGTAGCTGATGTCAGAAACATGAAGAGAATATAGAATATGGTAGGTGTAGAAGCAATTTATGTTTGCTATTATGGGAGAGTCTGCATCGTAAACATGTGGGCGTGCATTATCGTGTAACATGAGACCATAATGTCTCTTGATCGTTGCTAAACGTTGCTGCCAATTGAAAGGGGTTGGAAAAACAATGGTAAAACCCATTTGAAAAAAAAATAATTGAGTACAGAAAAACACTGATAACATACATGTGAATTGAACTGTGGAAACAGTTTAGTTCAGATGAGTGTTATCATTGTTTCAATGCATCCAACTCACTTGCTTTTAAAATCAAATTTACCATTAATTTTGTCGATGCCCTTTAATTTGCGGTGCATAAAGTTAAGTATAGCTCTGTTACGATCCAAAGTTATAGTTTTTGCGTTGACGGAAAAAGATATTATGATCACCCTACCATAGACGACTAGAAAACAAGATCTTCTGCGAGTGGAAGAATGGTTTCAAGATCCGTCTTTGATCACAATCCAACAACCATCCTGAGAGTTTATGATTGTCGTGAAGATTCATATTTGTTACTGTGCACCTCCAGACGACTATCCTTGTCGGCTGTTATCAATTTATGTTGTACCCACAAATGTAATTTTTTCACCACATAGATTGTGTGAAGTTGTAGAACAAGAATGGTATTGCATATGTCTAACTCGTTTGCAATTGCATATTTTTCCAAGGAGCTGATTGTAACATGCTACCAGTGGGTAAGGCTCATTTTTTTAATATTGCTCATCAGCACGGAGTTCCACAAACCAACAGCCTATGGTGTGTTAAATGCCCACTCCCAACCCAAATGTAATGTTGACATTTTCCTTGCTTCATGTCCAGAATAATCCAGTTTGAGCTCGAAAAGAAAAATCGATAGCAATTGCTTTACATAATACACTTTTACATGACTTTATTTAAAACTATTGATTTTCTTGAGCACTCAGTCTGCTTTTGAACATATACAAAATCTATGACGTCGTACTTGTGACTTCGATTCATTCAGAGGTTATTTTACAAAGAGTGGTTTTTCATCAGACGTTAAAATGAGACATTTCAATCGTACCGACTCCAAATATTATCTTCCTTACCTTAAAACCAAATTTTAACCCAGCACATGTGGAATCCAATTTTAATGGTGCAAACAGTAGATGAAATTCTAACCCAGCCGAATAACCTGATCCCCAGGCTCTTTTTGGATAAACATCATCTACAGCAGAATATGGGTCATATCCTTCTTCAGGATGCCAGCTTCTTGAATGGTCCCAAGATGTATCTGAGAACTGACTATAAAGGTAGAAAATAAAATGAAATTTTCACTTATTGACACGGACATTTCTAGTAGGAAGAAATAGAAGTTACATCTTCGAAAGTTTGAGCTGACGTGAGTTCTTAACGTTGCATTTAGAATAGTTTCTCTTAATACATACATGTCGATCGGTAAAGAAACAAAAGCCTTAAGATTATTATTTTAATTGCAATACTATATAATACATTTTAATCTTGAAACTCACTGTTGTTTATAATGCTGTTTTATCTAAACTAATCTTTCGAACCTCGTATTTAAATACTGGGAGTTACATGGCTTTCTGTTTATATGAAGGTGGGCTGTGTTTTGAAAAACTAATACTTCTCGCATCAGTTTCTCTGAATTAATCAACCTTTCAGAATAAGTGACTGTGAAATTCTGCTAAAGGGTCAAGGTACACTTTAGTTATTCCACTTTGTTAACCTAGAGACACGCGTTTACATTGATGATTATCAAATAAGGAAATACTTATAGTTTGCAAAACATAAGAAATGATCTGTCGTTACTGTTGTATTGTATGATCATCTGTACCTGGGTTGTATGTCTAACGGGGCATAGCGTGTTTTGTAGCAGACAGATGCTGGTGGTGCAAAATGGGAAAACTATCTGAGTTCGTAAGGGGCCAAATTGCATGCGTGGTCATTTGATAGAATGTATCTAAGGTAGACAGTGCGTTAGGTGAGTCCCCAGGAACTGGGTGATTTCTAAGGTATCATGACCTACAGGGTTCATGGAAGAACAACATCTGCTACATTATCACAGTGTTGAGCCGCAATTCACCTGTTGCAGCTGTTGAGGCACTTTTCTATGACCATCTGGATGAACTACATATCCTCCTCCATCCTGTATGTTTAACTGAGTGTTGCGCTCCAATAGAAATAGCACAATATTCATCTGGAAACAATTCATCACTTACATGACTCAATTTCAAAGACGAATCAGAGCTGTTCTGCAGGCTAACGGTAGTCTCACATTGCGTTAATAAGGTAAATCGTTTTATCTTCAGATGCTTCCATTATTTTGATAACCATCTGTATAAAATAAAGATTTACTCAGTTATCACTTCACAGCTGCCTCAATGAAGACATAAATGCAATGGATACAACGGAGGTTAATGCGCATTTTATCATCTTGGGGTCTCCAAACTAATTTAGATCAGTATTATAATGTTGGACACATGAACTTCAAATATGCTTCAGTTCGACCACGTAACGGAAACAACTTACACGTTTCTACGCCGATACAGTACTTTCGGTTATAATAACTATATGAACCCGGCAATCAATCAATGCGTGAAGCATGATGTACTTCCAGCCCCATTCGTTTTCAGTGGATGGGAAATATCAAAATTGAGGACCTGGATTGGAAAAAATTCCGAATCCACATTTTTAGCGACAAAAGAAGAGAAGAAAGCATGATTATGAAATAAAATCAATTTCAAGATTTCAACAGATTACATATTTCCTAGTTCATAGATACCGAAAAAGTAATTTTTCGACATCTGTCTGTGTGTTCGTCCGTTCTTTCTGATCTACATTCGCCTAGAAGCCATACTGTTCAACATGTTGAAGTTAAATTTTAAACTTAAGGCTTTTTTGCGATTCTCCAGAGTGGTTTTTCGAATTATCTTCCTACCCTTAAGAACAAAGGTACTTTACTGAAGGGTAAATAAATCCGATTTTCTGAAAAACAGCTCTAACGATTTTGTTTATATTCCATAAATCAACCTTTCAACAACAACCCTGGGACGGAGACTGTGCGGAGAACTCGATGATGGAACAGGCGCCAGTTGAGGAGTCCGAAAGTACAATAGTACATTGGGTTGGCATCTCGAGTTTTAATAGGAATGTCAGAGAAAGCCATTACGACAATTGCAGTTCTCTGTTCATACGGCGATAGAATTCCAGTGATTTTTTCGGCTTTTGGTTAGATGCTTTGTCTTGGTGCAGTTCAACTTGATTTACATTTTGATTTTGCACTTTTGATTTCATGCTGCTACATTTTCGGCAGGACGTGAGTCTGTAGTATGCAGCATTGACTTGGACTTTCGAAGAGGCAGTTTGTTCTTGTATAAGAAATCCACCACAATCATGAACCATTTTGGAAAACGGTTATGTAATGTTACGAATCTCACCATAACCTGTGAGATAAATCCACGTCTCACACACAGTAAAAACAAAGTTTGACCGATCATCCGCAAGATGGTATTCATACAGCCTCTTGCAGTTCACTTTTCGCTCTACCATATGGCACGATTTCAGGACGTACACACTACTTTTGCGCGCGTGAAGCGTAAACCCCTGTCTATGGCGTAGTTGTTTTTTGCCTGTGATGTGCGGCATTTGCTGACCATCGCATACTGTATGTGGGGATTTCGTAAGTCGCCATACGCCGAAACACCAATAGCGGCGGAGTCCTCTTCATGGGAGACCGCATTGTAGCTGCCTGTGTCGGTGTGGTATGTCCAGGACTCTGTATTGCATATTTCCGTATAATACGATTCACTGTGGCACGACTTACACAAAAATTACTCACTTAACACATCTCTACGATGCGCAATGTTGTGAACTTAGCGTTTGAAAGAGCCACAAGGAACCCTTTATCAGAATCTGCTCAGTTTTGGCGGCAAACAGACTACGCAGACCATATTGCTCTGCTGCGTGACTATCTGACTGTTGTTTGTCATGTGGCAATCTGACGGCGATGGGTTGCGTATGCGCGATACAGTTGCGCATTGAGTTCGGCTCAATATAAATGAATCAACCTTTGTAGCAAAGCTGTTCGGAACAAAATAGCAACCTTTGGCACCACGTACGAGAGTATTTCCAAACGTTTCCGGCTTGACATTGAATATCGTGCCCTGGTAATAAACTATTCATGGTTTATAGTGCTATCTACGGAAGAAACAAAAGGTAGTCATTTGAATCAATCGCTGTGCATTGAGCTCGCATAATGCATAACATTGTTCCAGTCCACATGGCTGGTTTTGTCCACTCTGAAGTGATAAATCTGGGCTGTAGAGTGGGTGATGAATCTCTTCAAACAATCTTTTACTGCAACCGTATGAACTGGAGCATTGTCATGCAGATGCAGTACGTGAGCGCAACGCACAGCGACTAGTTCAAATTACTGCCTCCAACAAACTGACCCAGTTAAATAGTAATGCATTATTTCTTCCATAGATGGTACTATATGTCATGAACAGCTTATTAGCAGTAGCACAATATTTCCATATCAGAGAGGAAAGTTTTGGAAATACTTTTATATATATGATACCACCTGAAGAGACAAAATTACTTGACTCATTCATAGACCTTAGTTCGGTGCGCCATATTTGCAGATAGACCTATCTAGAAATACTATTTTAAATAGCAATGGATCTCATCCATCAGTAATTCAAATGTATAGTTAGGCTCAAGCTACAGTATGGCAGGGGTGCTGGCTTACTTCCCCATGCAAACGCTTCAGAAAATGTAGTGATTTCTGTAGATAAATATATGTTCAAGAACTCCAGTCAAGAATAAAAGTGACTTCATGTGAGCCCATTATCAGAAAGACAAAATATATCGGTTCCCCTGTCTTAGGGTTCTAGTTACAATCCTGTCTAAATTTACAGGGGTTGCCCAAAATTATGTATCTGATGTTTGACTGACCGTAGCATTTGTAATTCGGGCAAAAAAGTTTCCACATGGCAATACTGTATAACCTAAGAGTGGGAATAACGATCACTTGACTTACAACCGTTAGTGTATGCAAGACAGGATGGTGGAACAGTTGTCTCTAGAACAGCATGTGTGTTGTATGCCGGATCGGTCGACGTGGGTATGTGGAGTGGCCAGCTCGATCTCCCATTTTGACATCACCAGACTTTTTCTTAAAGGGTGTTTTAAAGGACAAAGTGTATCAACTTCATGTACGCAATTTGGCCGAACTACGGGAAGCTATCACAGAAGAGTTCCACAGGATACCAGTATGGGTCTTGTAACAACGTTGCTCTTCGTCTCCTGGCATGTATCTATTTGAACGGTATATTGGCGGACTATGCCATGGAGAACAGATTAAAATTCTTGTACGGAAAAGTATGAGAGTAATGTGTTTATGTTCAATTTTATGTTAAAGTTATGTTGCTAGTTTCTTTACAGCAGTCTTTGAAACATCATATATTTATACATAATTATTGGCCATCCTGTACATCTAATAGTATAAGAAATAGGAGCGATTACTAATAATATGTTTTAAAACAGATATACTTCTTTAATTCATGTTTCAAATGTCTTTAAAACATTTTTTGCTTTCTAAAATTCGGCAATACAGCAAATCACTTAGAAATACAGTAAATAACTTAAGGGTCCACCATAAGGATTGCTAATACAGTGACAGTACAGTGACAATACTTTTATATTGACAAGTATCTCAATGATACATTTCCGTACAGAACTCTAATAACCAAAAGTTAGATTACCAAAAGATTAGTCAAAGTTACTATGAAAGAAATTCTTACATATTATCTTTGAACATTTCAGAAGGTGATACCATATTAAAGGTAAAGCACAAGCCATCTTCGGTGTAAAATTTTTCGAAATGAACGTTTTCTCCTCTCCAAATTGCTCGATAGACGGAAGAAGAAACAACCTAAAGAAAAAGGGAAAATGTATTACATTGGAAATGTTTCTAACAGGATATACGTTAATATCCTCATAAATTATTCTAAATCTATAAATGTAGTGTGAGTATTGAGAATCTTAGCAACACATTTTTCATCGAACTTAAAACAATTCATTACTGTATTCTCTCTATATGTGTGTATGGGTGCCTGATAATTGCGACTTTTTCAATTTTGATCCCTCCATTGGATAGAGCATCAAAAACTACCTGAGAAAGTGATACAATTTTTCGCGCCACTCTTACCGTTCCCGAGATACTGGTCAAAAATGGCCGACTTTGGGAGATTTTAGGAGCCATTTCTCGGAAGCCATAAGTTATAGAGAGATAATATTGGTGTTGATCAATAACTAAAAGGATGGTGAACATTTTGGTATCAAACAGTAACTGGTGGTCACTGGCTAACTGGCTACCGTTCTTCAGATATTGGCCAAAAAAGTTCGAATTTCGAAATATTTAAGGAGCCATGTCTCGGGAACCGTAAGCCGTAGAGAGATGATATTTTGCAAATTTTTGCAAGAAAGAGAAGAAGATATGATAAAAAGATTTCCATGTAGGAATAACCACAGTTATCCTTCCCGCTCCATCTCTTCATTCTTTTTAAGTTCGTTTTGGCAATGATCTTGGAGCACTCTCAACTGGTTATAGTTGAGTTGATTTTGAGTTTAACTCCCCGTTCAGCAGCGAGGCTATATGAGACGTGGACCTACTGATTAACTGTTGGGAGATTAGGAAGATGTGCATTAGTATGTACCGACTCATGGCAATATGGAAATTTAGATTAAAAGAAGAAAGAATTGTATTCACTATGCATTATGATGTTTATTTATATGTCGTTTACAGGATTATATTAAGTACTCATTTATATTGCCTAAATTTTATGTATATGTCTATATTGATATCATTTTAAGTGAAAATCGTATTTGGTATTAAAGTGCGTGTTCAGTGCTATATTTTGATAATGGAGTGTTTGCAGTATGACTATATAACTTACTTGTATATGAAAATGTTTATGAGTAGCTAGGCCTATCTAGTAAGCCTAACATTGTATCCAAAGTTCTTGTTGAATTATCGACTGCAGCATGTATAAGAAATGTTATGGTTTTGTGCACATGTACTCATCTAAAAAAGAAGAGAAAGAGTTGAAAAAAGAGATGGAAACGGCGATGACCTTTTGAAAGAAAGTTTGTTACTAAGCAATGATGTATTATGGATTGTGAAGTAAACAAATAGCTAAAAACGGAAGCCTGTTTATTTACGTTAGTTACCAAGTAATTAAGGGAATGTTATAACTAGTACATAAACATTTAACATTAACGTGGAGCCCAAACCACGTGAGCTCCGCTGGAAATCGAACCTAGGTCTCCCACAACTGGTTGTAGTTGGCAACCCTGTAGCGTCATTTTTCTCAAATAAATGTTTAACTAAAATAGTGTCCGAATATGAAGTCGTATGAAAATGTTGAACCGTTTGTCACGAAATACCATTAGCACCCCAAATCACAGGTTAGTGAACCCCATTGGGTCACGCCTTAAGTCGTTTGACAGCTTAAAATTGAAGCTAATATATGTGTAAAAAGTGTTGGAATTCTTGTAATCAGACGTAAGATAATAAGATGTGAAAAGGAATGAACTTCCCGCAAAACAACGCTACGTCTCGTAATTATATTTCGATAAAACTGAAAATGCTGCGTAGGACCATGAAAAAAAATGTGCTCTTTATGGGCAAGATACGTTATCAAAAGCAACAGCTAAACGGTGGTTCAGTCGCTTTCGTTCTGGAAATTTCGATGTCAAAGATGTTCCTCGCAGTGGGCGGCCAATCACAACAAAAGTGGATGATAGTTTGGCAAAAGTCGAACAAGACCGGCGTATAAGCTGTCATGGCATCTGTTAAATCTAATATTGCGAAGCTTACCTACTTTACTGCAATTTCACAAATTACACTCTAATAGTTGCTTTCAATAACCTCGCTATACTTTCCACCAGTCTCCAATCCACGTGTAGGCAGTAATTGTATCTGATCTCGAACATTCATTAAAAAAAAAAAAAAAAAAAAAACGTAGTTCCCACGTTGGACAGATCATGCATTTATTCTCAACATTCAACTATTTGGTACAATATCTGTTATACATTTTCTAAATATAGCTAAAACTCATTCCAGTAATCTCTAGGCAAGACAAAAATATTTTCCTATAAAACAAAAGTTCCATGAAAACAATAACGTCCCGCATCTCCCACTCAACTCTCGTACACTGTCTTTCTTCTTCTTCTTTTCACTGTTCTACATTCGTTCTTCTCAGAACGCTACAGCATCGTCAACGACCTGAACACTCAATCACCAAACACTAAGAAACCATTTTGGAGAAAGCAGACTATAAAAAAGAAGCTCGACGCTTGGGTGTAACATGACATGACTCAAAAACATTAACTCGATTAAATTTCCATCTGCGAATCTCTAACGAAACGTAACTAATTTGAGCCATTTCTGTAGTTGTTGATCACGAGTGATGTAAAGTGGATAGTTCACGACAACCATGTGCGAGAAAGATTATGGTTGGAGCGAGAAGCTCCATAGTTTGTGGCAAAGCCTACACTGATGCGCAAGATTATTGTGCTGTGCGTTTATCGGATTAAAAGGGCATCGTATCAGAAGTTGCTGGCGCTGGGAAAAACGATAAACTCGAGTCTGTACAGTCAACAATTAACACAAGTAATTCAAAAGAAACACCTGGAACTGGTCGACAGAAAAGGTGTCGTATACTACACAGATAATACCAGACCGCATACATCTTGAACGACCCGACTGAAATTAAGATAACTTGGCTGCGAAGTTTCAATGCATCTACCTTATAGTCCGGACCTGACACCATTAGACTATCATTTCTTTTCGTCTCTGCGGAACTACCTAAATAGTGCAAAGCTAGTTTGAAAAGATCTCTGAAAAAACTACGGGTCAAAATCTTTGACCAGAACCCACAGAAAATCTATAGTGACGGGATTATAGTGTTGCCGGAGAAATGGCAGAAGGTTGTAGATCAAAATGGTCTTTGTATGTGGTATCATCAAATTATTTTTAAACTAAAATAAATCTATTCTTAATTCTGACCTCCAAAGGTTCAATCTGATTAAAGAGATTCGTGTATCGAACGATAGAGGTGATCGAATTGAAGAATATAACATCTTTGACTCTAAATTTTCATGTGTAGTTTTCGAAAAAGTCGAGAGAAATGAACTTTTGTGATGTTAAAAAGTATTCCGTTTGTTGCGAATAATAATTGACAATTCACTTTCACCTTTCAGCCGAGTGGTCCCGGGTTCGATTCCTAATGAGGACAGTCGGTCGAAAAGATGTAGCAGCACTTTCAGTCAGCCACATTGAGTGAGATTTTTCTTGTTTTTTTTCTCATTCGCACAAAATAAATGCGAAGATGGTATCTAACATACAAGTCCCAAATTGCTTTCTTCCTGTCCCATTCTTTTGTTCCTTCCCCCTTTCCGATGTGCTCGCCAAGGTAAGTCATCTCTCATATGTGAGGGATTTACGGCTATCGATTCCAGTACTGCCCACCAGGAATATGTAGAAATAAATGGTAAATGAATGATTGACTAGAAGGAATTGTTATTCTTTATGTATAAATATAATAAAATATACTGTTCATTGACAGATAGTTGTTTATCTTTTCCTAATAATGACACACATACTCTACGCACACACACACACACACACACACACACACACACACACACACATATATATATATATATATATATATATATATATATATATATATATATATATATAGATATATAGATATATATAAGTATAGACCAACCTGGATGCACAAATGCTTCCTTTCGGACTTATAGGCTGCCGAAAACATGAAAAAAAATTAACTTTAAAGGTCCATGGCTCCAAAATTATGGGAGACTTGCCTGAGTTAGGTCAAGACTTCAGTTAGGAACTAATATGTGAACTATCCGAAAATACATGTTTCAGAAGCCTAAGATACTCACGCAACAATTTTTATAGAGGCAATTTGGTTGCGGGTATATAATTTAAAGTACCCACCAACTACCTCTATCAAAATTGTACAAGAAGTACCGCAGGATTCTGAATCTTTGATATTTGAATAGAGCACATATTGGTTCCTAAGTGAAGTCTTGACCGGACTACGGTAGGTCCCATAGTATTGGAACTATGGACCTTTTTATCGTTTACCAGAAGCAAAAGTCAAATAGAGTTTGATTACTCAATGAATCAGATCTTACTAAATAGATTAAATTCAGTCAAAGATCTTGGAGTTATATTTGATACGAAACTGACATTTAATAACCATATAGAGAACATAGTTAACGAATCTCTCAAGATGTTAGGGTTCATAATTAGAACTGGAAAGGAATTTAAAAATAGTACTACACTAACAAAAATGTATTATGCCTATGTCCGATCAAAACTGGAATACGCTGCTGTAATCTGGAACCCATCACAACAGCAATACAGACACCAACTGGAAAAGGTCCAATCTAAATTTATCAAATACTTGACGTACAAGACAACTGGAATCTATCCATATTATGAAAATTATGTAACATTAATAGACAACTTCTGTATCCCTACACTTGAACGAACGCGAAATGTGACAGATATGATTTTTCTCCATAAAATAGTACAAAACGAATTTAATTGTACGGATCTCATATCAACATTAAATTTTCATGTTCCGACACTTAAAACTCGTGCTAATAACTCGAGTTTTATTGAAAAAAAAGCAAGGACCAACGTATTATTGAAATCACCAATTTGGAGAATGTGTTCTACTTATAACAAAATATGTATCAAACAAAGAAATTGACATCTGCAATATGAACTCTATGTTTAAGAAAACTATTGTAAATGTATTATGTAATACACGTACACCAACACTATAATTGGGCTTATGCCTGTTGCGTTGATGGCCAATAAATAAATACGTAATTTTTTCATGTTTTTGGCAGCCTATAACTCCGAAAGAAAGCATTTATGCACCTATGTTGGTTTATACTTTTTGTCTTATCTTGGTGTCAGGAATTACCTAACAAACGTTGTCGTGTGTGTGTGTGTGTGTGTGTATGTGTGTGTGTATACACGAGGATTATTCAAAAACTTCCCTTAATTTCATTCTAGTTTTGGCATTTGTGATACAACTACAATGAATCTTGTACATTGCAGTCCTTGGGTTGCCTAATTAGGAATTTGATAAGTATTAACACGTCATAACAGGCAGTAGAAGAGTAATTTAGCTGAACGAAGGAGTGTGTGGTGATGAGTTAGTGCAATTTCACAGATCGAGCAACCACGCAAACATCAAGTTCATGTGCAAATTGGGGAAAATCTGATTCAGAGACTTTGATAGCTTTAAAAACAGTTTAGCACCATCGGATATTTGGCTCTTTTCAAAGCTAAAAGTAGGCCTCAAAGGTACGCGTCAAAGAAGAGATGGAAACTGACGCGAGACCTGAACCTTGGAAGATATCAAAAAAGGCCATTCGTCGCTGTTTCCACCAATCACAGGAGCGCTGGAGCAAGTGTGTGTGTGTTTCGAAGGTATCTACTTTGAAGGCAATTAAGTAAATGAGTACTTATATTGTGGTAATAAAGAGCTACCACAGAATTCTGGGAACTTTTTGATTGTCCATCATTGTAATCAAAAATATTAAAAGATCATTGCAATAAGCGGCTGTTTACAGCTAATAATGTATAATTATACTCACAATCAGAGAATAATAATAATAATAATAATAGCGATTGAAATTAGCATATTTTATTACCTTGTTCATGAAATAATGAAATTCCTTATCAGTAAAAGTAATATTTTTATGCCGTATTCTATGTGATTGTTCACAGATCATTGATGCGATAGCAAACTGCTTTAATCTGGAACAAAGACAACAGAACATAAATAAATTATATGCTAAGTTTTGTGCAATAACTTCTGTTTACAATTAAAATAATGCCTCCAAATTTTAAAAACAAACCAGAGTAAATATAAACGATCATTATACATATATACTAAAATACATAAACCACAGTTTCAGGTCTAGATTTTTTTAAATGTAATCACCAACTTTCTCTGAACATTTTCTCCGCGATGAACGAGAGCCTGTTTGCCACGTTCGAAGAAATCGCAATCAACTGATTAATCCATCATTTTTCAGCTGGGCTTGTGAGATTTTCCAATCCATCTGTTGAAAAATGACGCATACGCAATTTATCTTTCATTCTTAAAAGATGGTAATATAATGGACCTAAATCAGAGTTGTGTGGCATTCATAATGTATGTAAAAGCAATCTACAAAAAATTCACATTGTGTTCATGGTTCGTCAAACTCATGTGTGTGTGTGTGTGTGTGTGGCTACGCATTGTCTTTCTCCATGGAAACACTTTTATTCTTCCCTGGTCTGTCTCCCGATATTTCAGCTTCCTTAATATGGTTTCCACCGTTTGTGTGGGCGTTTTGACATTTCTTGAGTGTGGGTGTTTTGACTGCGAGGGTTTTGACCGGTTCCCAGTTCGAACATGTCTAAGTCCTGTGTTTTTCCTATTCCGCTTGTCACGACTACTACGCATTGCAGCCACAAATCCTGCCTATTTATACCTTCAATGCGAGTAGTCGAGGCAACGTACAGTATATGTGGACGTGTCAATGAGAGAACCTCAAGCAGTTCAAGTGTACTTAATTTGGTGGCAAGTCAGTATAGAATGGCAAATTACTTAAATAAGTATTAATGTGGATTAGAAGAAATTAAGTAACTTTGATGCTGTAACTGATATAATTTTTATAACTTCAAGAGAATCTAGTTAAAAAGAAACTGCAGCAGGGTTTCTTTAGTGACTTAAAGAAAGCACTTGATACACTTAACTATAATACAGTGTTACACAAATTAGAGAGTTTAGAATTCAGAGACATATTTCTTTCTTGGGTCAAAAGCTTTTTATCTAATAGGACACAAAATTGTGACATCATCATTGTGGTATCATGTCCAACATGATGAATTATGTATAATAATAATAATAATAATAATAATAATAATAATAATAATAATAATAATAATAATAATAATAAGGGAGCTCCTTCGTGGCTAAATTGTTAGCGTACGCACCTCTCGTGTGGGAAATCCAGGTTCGATTCCCGGCGAGAGCTCATGTGGTTCGGATTCCACGTTAATCAGTAGTTCCACGTCTTATGTAGCCTCGTTGCTGAACAGGACGTTAAATTAAATCAACTCAATAATAATAATAATAATAATAATAATAATAATAATAATAATAATAATAATAATAATAATAATTATTATTATTATTATTATTATTATTATTATTATTATTATTATTATTATTATAGTAATAAATTTTGGACATAACATATTGGACCAAAATTCTACGTAAATGACAAATACAGTGAAACCTCCCTTAACGGACACCTCTCAATAACGGACACCTCTATAATACGGACAGATTTTTTTGTCCCGGCAAAAATATATGTTCTCTTATGGAACAAAACCCTCCCTTTTACGGACACTCTCAGATACGGACGCGGACAGTCCTTTTCCCCCCCAAACGTTTCAATAACCTCTTCATAACGGACAGGAATTTTTCTCGATTCTGCGATATACTACAGGAGACAAAAGTATTTTCCCCACAAGAGTATTTATCATGAGTCTAGACCGGTGAACCATCAAACAGAACACCTTCAAGCTGAACTTCAAATTCTTTTATTCTGCCCGCAATAAATTGCTTTCTGGGGGTAATTCTAGAAAACCTCCAATAATACTATTTAACATAAATTAATTTCTCCTTCATCCCTTCCAGTAATTCAAATACGTACTAAATAGAGTATTTTCATATTGAATTTTACGTATTTACGCCCATACATAATATATTTACTGTATATTACTCCATACAATTACCGTTGCGAGAAATTAAATTACTGTAACCTCTCTGTAATGGACATCTCTCAGTAACGGACAAAAATTCATGTCCCATTGGTGTCCGTTATTGAGAGGTTTCACTGTATTATTTATTTGAAATCATGGACAGTGGATTCCAGAGGCAGACTGGGCCGTCCGGATACCAGGAAATTTCCGGGTGGGCCCTGCCCTTTGCTCTATATTGCACTTAAGACATTGCTCTATATTGCTATTTCAAAACTCCGTTCTCGTTCATGGTAATCAGTGGCGTAACTAAAGCACCCGCAGTGCTAGCGAAGGAGAGTACTATGAACAGGGGGCCCCTGCCCAACCCGTAGCCTTGTTTGTTGAAAAATCAATGAGACAATAAAGTCTCAAAAATGCATGTAAGTTATTAACTCGAAAATGTAATCTCGTACAAAATTTATGTATTTAATAGTGATGTGCAATCGGTGACATATGAAGAGCATGGAGCTGATACTCCTACAGTAAGGAAACCATGTTAGACATGTAGTTTTTGGACGCAAGTGGTATGGATAAATAATGATCTCCTGTGCACAGTGGTGATGTCAGAAAACGAGCCCGAAATCCCAGAAATCGGGCCGCGAAATTTCGAGCTTGAATCCCTTCTATTCATCAATGAAATAAGAAGTACTTGGACGTGGTAGATGGCAATGGAAAAGTCGTGGTCCCCTGAGCACAGTGGTGATGTCACAAATCGAGCCCGGGGTCTGATGTCCCCAGATATAGGGCCCCGAAACTGTAGGGTCGGGTTCCTTCTATTCACCAATGAAGAATGAAGTGTTTGGCGTGGGTAGTAGCATTGGAAAGGGTCGGTTTCCCCTGAGCACATCAGTGATGTCTCAAATCTGGATCGCAGCCCGAAGCTCAAGAAATCGGTCCCCAAAGGATGATCATGCCATATTCTCCATGCTTTTTGCTCAGAAAAGTAAGTTTCCTTATTATCCTGCCTGAATGTTATTCAACCGAACATTAACTTACAAGACAATGATGTGATGCTGCATCTCCGTAAGGGACAGTGCAATATATTTGATATAGAATAGAAGTTACGTGAGCCCAAACATGTGGGGCCCGAATTCTTGGGTTTCGGGCCACGGGATCGATTTCTGACATCTCCGTTGTGCTCAGGGAACCCGGTTCTTTCCAACGCCACAACTCGCGTTTCCAGCTCCATGCCTAACACGGTTTCCTTACTGTAGTATGATTTCCATGGAATATTCTCCATATTCTTATCCAAAAGTAACAAAGCTGATAAGACATTACAAAACTGTGGGAATTAACATGGCATTAGATCTGGACAATTTCTTTTTATCGTATATATAAAGTATGCGGGAAATAGTGAACCCCAATGGAAACACACCACTCCTTTCTTGTAAATCTTTATTTTTTAACTTATGATTTTTATTTTATATATTTACTTATTTTCAAAACTTGGGTAGAAGGTCTCCATTGCTGATGCAATCATAGTTTTTTTAAAAAAAATCGAGTCGATAAAGAGGAGGGGGAAGAGCAAGATGGGTTTTTTAATTCGGTATACTTAACAATAGTGCACAAACATTGACCCATTTGCGATTATTGTGGAGGGTTGGGTTGGGATACACTTCCAGGGTAAATTAAATTACAGATTTATAAACAACAAAAAATTGATCTTTGATGCTTCTTGTCTTGATGTTAATGTATTGTAGTAATGTTCCAATTTAATTAGTTGAGTTGATTTTGAGTTAAACGTCCCTTTCAGCAGCGAGGTTACATGAGAGGGATTTCCTGATTAACGTGGACTCCGAACCACATGAGTTCCCTCCGGGAATCGAACCCGGGTCTCCCACGCGAAAGGCCATACCCTAACCTCTTAGCCACGAAGGAGCTCCCATTTAATTAGTGTTTAAGAAGTCAAGAAGAAATCATTTCTTATGAAATTCAGCGTGCTTTATCAGAAATGTCTTAAGATCGTTTCTCTAAACTTTGTGTGTTTTCAAAATTTTACTTTCTTTTTTTCTTACCTTGTGTGTGAATTAGCTACGTACTTAGCATTTGAAAGAAATAGGTCCTAAATTTTCAATTACTTCCGTTAGAGCGCGTGCCTAGTGAACAGCAACGCAACAGTGTCATTTAGGAACAAAATGGGTACAATAAGTAGAAGCTTTCTTTGTGTTCATGAGTTCATTCATTCTTAGTCATTACTGCTATGCAACCTGCCTTCCGTTTCCTAATGTGGAAGAGAATTTGTCATTGGAATCACCTAATTGAGCAATTTGTGTAAAAGCAAAAGCTTCTTGACAGGACCATGTGTATGAGAGGACAATCCAGTGACACGAGGCATTCTTCTTCGACAGTGGGGCGAATTCAGATTTCGTCTAGATCACTTATTCCAACTGCCTGATGTATAACCTTGGAGTGCGGTTGTACAATGTCAGAAAAACAGAAAGAGATAAGAGAACCAAAATGAGGTAAGGAACAAGGATGTTGAAAAACAGAGGATCTGCCTATACAACAAAATGATGACGCCATACAGTTTCGCCGCCCTCACTCTGCCCGCTCCGCCCAATAAGATTGCAATATTTTGGCTTCATTGAGTTAATAGGACGAAGATACGTATAAGCAGATCCTCTATTTTATAACATCCTTGATGAGGAGCAAGAATGTTATAAAATAGAGGATCTGTCTATACGTACGTATCTTCATTCTATTAAATCGATTAAGCCAAGAAACAGCCGAGCATCGGCACGTCTGATTGGCTACTCTCGTTTCCGCCATTGTCTGATTGGCTACTTTCATTTCCGCCATCAATACTGGCGCAAAACATTGCGATCTTATTGGTCGGAGTGGGCAGAGTAGGAGTGGCGAAACTGTGACGTATGGCTCCAAGATTTTGTTGTAGGGGCAGCGGCAGATTCTCTACTGTGTAACATCCTTGGTAAGGAGGGACAGAAGTGACGTAGGAGAGCAAGTGTTGCCAGTGTATGAATCTATAAATGCTATGCATGCATAACCATCTATTGTACGCTCTCGATATTCCTTTTTATATCTTCCCAGAGTCTTTTATCAATGTCAGATTACATGTCTGCTCTTTACCCTCACACTGAGAAAGGCGAACAGCAAACTATCAGGTCACAGAAAGATCATTTGAAACTGGCTCATGTAGATGTTTTCCATGAGACCGAGAACCGAAATTAAACATTTATAAACTTAATTGTCAGTATAACGGAACGCGTATCACATTTGTCACTAGTTATAATTCTAAAATATAAACTTAATGAAACTTTAAAAAAAATCACTCAGCATTACTTACTTTACTTCAGTCCAATTTTCCAATGATTTCAATTCTTCTACAGCTTCCGTATAATTAAAATACCTTTGTGCAATTTTGTTTTCTGAGCACACTGTCACAGCTGGGAAGGGAATTTCACGTACCGGCTTCATTTCCTCTGACAAAGCCACAATAATGGGGAATGTGGTCCATTTCAACCAGATCGTATGTATCATATATCCACAACCACAGAAGCTGGTTATTATTGCCAGTAGCCAACTGATTCTATAATGAGATTATAAAGAAAAAATAATAATTATATTTTTGGGTTACATGTTTCGTGTAGGGCCCAATATACAAGTTTCTGTCCAGATCGAAATACTAGATAACGTTGATAACGAAATTGATATAAGAGTCACTACAATCTACATACACAAATAAAATGAAAGTGACTCTGTTTGTGACTTAATAACTCTTGAACCACCCGACCTATCCCGATCAAATTTTCAACATACATGAAGTTCAGGCCTGCAATGGTGTTTATCTATTCACTTTGACGGTAGGACTTGGGGGGGATAATAAAAAATAAATAAAACTTAATAACTCTTGAACCACCTGACTGTTTTCCATCAAATTTTCAACATAGATGAGGTTCAGGCCTGGGATGGGTTCTATCATTCCACTTTGACGGAGCAACGTAGGGGACAAGGAAGGGCTGAGATATATAAAAATCAAATCAACGCGACTATGTGAACGTGACTTAATAACTTTTGAACCACCCGACCGATCTCGATCAAATTTTAAACATAGATAAAGTTCGGACCAGGGACGATTTTTATCATTTCGCTTTGACGGTGCAACTTATGAGAGGGGGAGATGGAAATATATATAAAAATGATCGAAAATGACAGATATTAGTGTCGAATGCATAGCTTTTGGAGTTGCTGAGATGAACAGTGACACTTCCAATGCCGTTTAAATCCAAATTGAACTTGGGGAGAAGGATATATATATATATATATATATATATATATATATATATATATATAGAGAGAGAGAGAGAGAGAGAGAGAGAGAGAGAGAGAGAGAGAGGTAGGACAAAAAATCAAAAAAGTTTGCAAAAGTATGAAAATCATAATTAGTATGGTGTGGAGCCACCTTTTGCGTCCAAAACAGCTTGGATCCGACGTGGAATGGATGTATACAGATCCTGAATCGTGGTGTGTAGAATTTTGTACCATTATTTCTCCAAAACATGCTCCAGTTCCTTAAGGGATGCTGCTGGAGGGTAATGAGACCGAACACGCCTTTCTAACTCAGACCACAATGGCTCAATAACGTTCAGATCTTGTGATTGTGGGACCCAGGGGAGGTGTGATAGCTCCTGGTCATGCTCCCCAA
Source organism: Thermobia domestica (assembly GCF_964235325.1). NCBI lineage: Eukaryota > Metazoa > Arthropoda > Insecta > Zygentoma > Lepismatidae > Thermobia > Thermobia domestica. Next base: position 227,393,169 of record NC_137464.1, on the reverse strand, counting down.
ACCATGATTTCACAGTTTTTGCAGCGTGACAGGGTGTCAAATCATCTTGGTAGATGCCATCACCATCAGCGAACAATATTTGGGCCATGGGTAGAACCTGGTCCCCCAAAATGGCTTCATATCCATTAGCATTCATCATTCCATGCAGGGATATGATGGGACCTCCAGAAAACCACGATATTACTGCCCACACTGTAAGAGAACCACCCCATGATTTACAATTGGGAGCAGACTGTTTGTATCATAGGCTTGCGACTGTGTTCTCCATACGTATACACGACCGGTTGTTGGAAACAAGTTGAAGATCGATTCATCGGACTACAATACGTGTTTCCACTACTGATGAGTCCACGCCTTGTGGTCCTTGCACCACTAAATACGCCTCTTCACATTTACTGCTGTGACCAGGGGTTTGGCGATAGCGGCCCTGCCATGAATTTTCATTTTATGAAGTTCCCGTCGCACTGGTTTCGATGAAACCGGGTTCTGTAGGCCGGAATTGAGTTCAGACGTAATTTTCATTGCAGTGGCCTTCTTTTTAGCTGCTACAATCCGTTTTAATGCCCTCCGGTCCCTATCTGACAGGATTGTCTTTAGACCAATGTTGTGCTTTGCAGACGTCGTTTACCCATGAATTGTGTATGCCCTCGTGACATTGGACACAGTGCCTTTCGATACCTCCACAATGTTCGCCACTGTTGCCACTGAAGCTCCAACCAGATGGGCAGCAAGGATCATGCCTCTTTGAAAGTTTGTCAGATCGCCCATTTTACCGCACCACCAGGGGTGTAGCCAGCAGGTTAATGTAGGGGGGCCCGTCGTTTTTGAGGGGGGCCAAGCCAAAAAAATGTGTTGCGGCTAGTGTTTTTGAGTCCGGAACACTAAAACCACTGCTTTTTAAGCTTATTATTATTATTATTATTATTATTATTATTATTATTATTATTATTATTATTATTATTATTATTATTATTATACTTTTTCTCCATAAATTATATTCCAGATAGTTTTTATTATATTTAACCCAGAACTACTGTCCCGGACCAAATGTTATACCTTTGTGCGTAACTATTTCAGTTTAAGCTTTTGTACACAGAACCTATCTACATAAGATTGATTTTCTTTGAAATTGCACTTAATTTCTTTAACATTTCCTAACAAAAATATTTATTTATTATTCGTGAATAAACAAACATGATTATTTTATTAACAGCTATAACTTACTTCCTGTTTTACACCAAGTAGCATTTTAAAAAGGCGAATGAAATCCAAACTGAAAAATTAAATAAAAACTTTGTTTTTCACCAAATTCTCCATATGATAAAAAATGTTTTATAAAACACGAGGTAGAGCATATAAGAATATAATGTACTTACAAATTAATTTAATACCAATGTTTTATGGTAGTATTTATAGTATCTTGTTAGAACGTTTGTCATCAAACTGTCAAATATAAATCGCAGTAAATTGTGTAATCTGCTATCACAGAAAAATTATACCATGCTACTTTCCGATCGGTATAAGGAAGAGATATATCAGCGGCGTGGCGAGCATTACAAGATGGGGGGGGGGGATGAAATTTGACATTGCCAAGTTTTGATTTTAAAAAATGCCAAGTTTTACTTTAAAAACTGAAAAGTGTTTCGAAAGTCTTTGTCTCACTTTTACCAACCCTGTAGAAATCTATTACAGCAACCTTATTTTCATATTCGTCCCATTCCATGCCTCGTCTGAGATACGAATACGAACAGCCCTTGTCCCACTTTCGAGTGCAATTTTACAGCTCAACTCAGGATCATTATCACCATGCACGATGCACAACTGCTAATTTGACAACTAATGGCTAGGTTAGGCGTCACCCAATCCTCACAAGGACCTCTGAAGCTATAATCTGTTGTAGAAATGCATTTAAAATGTAGAATAAGGTAGGCTACATTTACTGCTTGTGATATAGGGACATATAATTTACATAAACATTCAATTGAGGGGTTCAGTGAGAGACCAGGCTAATACCTCCTTAGCTCATCTACTTCATATTTTAAGGACGTTTGGTAAAACGCCGAATCTTGTTAGGTAGGATGCGGAAAAAGGCTCTGGCAGAGAAGTGGGAAAAAGCCTGAGGGAATGTCTTTGTAGAATGATTTTCTACCAAAATGAATAATGTATATAGTTAGAGAGGATGCAAGTAGTAGAAAAGTGTACGTTCTGCGCCACTGACCCTCTACCCACTTTCTCAGTCCCGCCTGAAGCAGACAACGAGTTTCCCAGTGCCGCCTGACACACTATGCCGGGGGACATATGGGGGATACGAGAAATCGAGCATCGTGAACCGTCAACCCACGATCTTTTACGACCTCCATTTTAGGGGTGAATTTGTTCCCTTTTATGACCACATTATAGGGGGTGTACTCGTTCCCTTTTATGACCTCCATTTTAGGGGTGAACTCGTTCCCTTTTATGAGCATATTTTTCAACCCTTATTTTAACATAGCAGAAATTACGAACACACAGCAGAACAGATAACACATAAGAGTACGTAACATAACAAGGGTGTATTCATTCCCTTTTATGACCTCCATTTTAGGGGTGACCTCGTTCTCTTTTATGAGCATATTTTTCAACCCTTATTAACACATAGCAGAAATTACACTGAGACTATGAACACACAACAGAACAGATAATACATAAGACTCGTTCCCTTTTATGACCTCCATTTTAGGGGTGTACTCGTTCTCTTTTATGAGCATATTTTTCAACCCCTATTTTAACATAGGAGATAACACATACGATTACGAACACATAACACTACGTAACACACAGCATAGCAGATAACATATAAGAGTACATAACATAACAAGGGTGTACTCGTTTCCAACCCCTATTTTAATTACGAAGAGAAGATAACAGATAAGAATATGAAACACACAGCAGAGCAGATAACATAACAAGGGTGTACTCGTTTTCAACCCCTATTTTAACATAGCAGAAATTACACTGAGACTATGAACACACAGCAAAGCAGATAACACACAGCACTATTTTAACATAGTAGGTAACATAATATTACGAACACATATAAGAGCAGAAGACTACATAACATAGCAGGCCTCCATTTTAGGGGTGAACTCGTTCTCTTTTATGAGCATATTTTTCAACCCCTATTTTAACATAACAGAAATGACATAAGAATACGTAACTCATTCCAACCCTTATTTTAACATAACGAGCAAAGATTACAATCGAACACCCACGGTCTACAGATAATCATTTTAGAGGGTGCTTTGGTGACCATTTTTTTCCACCCCTAATGAAATTACATAGGAGAGCAGATAATACATAAATTCGTTTCCTTTTACGACCTCCATTTTAGGGGTGTATTCATTCCCTTTTATGATTACTTTTTCAACCCCTATTTGAACATTTTAACATAGCAGAAATGACATAAGCATGTCCTCAAACTACTGACCATCGTGAACAAAGATCAAACTCGAAAACAGAGCCACATTTAGTAATTGGTCATCAGATACTACATGTCCGAAAATTAGTGGTCATCGAGGTCAAAGGTCAACATACTTAAAACCTAATATCACGAAAACGGAGCCACATACTCAGGTGCTGTTTCCACATTGAGTAATAGGTCATCAGGTACCACAAGTTCCAAAATAGTGACCATCGAGGTCAAAGGTCAAAACTCGAAAATGGATTCACATACTCAGGTGCTGTTTCCACATTGAGTAATAGGTCATCAGCTACCACAAGTTCCAAAATAATGACCATCGAGGTCAAAGGTCAACATACTTAAAACCTAATAACACGAAAACGGAGCCACATATTGAGATGCTGTTTCCACATTGAGTAATAGGTCATCAGGTACCACAAGTTCCAAAATAGTGGCCATCTAGGTCAAAGGTCAACATACTTAAAACCTAATAACACGAAAACGGAGCCACATATTGAGATGCTGTTTCCACATTGAGTAATAGGTCATCAGGTACCACAAGTTCCAAAATAGTGGCCATCTAGGTCAAAGGTCAACATACTTAAAACCAAATAACTCTTAAATGGATCCACATATTGAGGTGCTGTTTCCAAATCTAGTAACTGGTCATCAACTACTACAAGTTCCAAAATCATGACCATCGAGGTCAAAGGTCAACATACTTAAAACCTAATTACTCGAAAACGAAGCAACGTATTGAGGTGGTGTTTCCACATCTAGTAATTGGTCATCAGGTACTACATGTCCGAAAATTAGTGGTCATCGAGATCAAAGGTCAACATACTTAAAACCTAATAACACGAAAACTGAGCCAAATATCGAAGTGGTGTTTCCACATCTAGTAATTGGTCATCAGGTACTACCTGTTCCAAAATAATGATCATCGAGGTCAAAGGTCAACATACTTAAAACCTAATAACTCGAAAACGGAGCCAAATATCGAAGTGGTGTTTCCACATCTAGTAATTGGTCATCAGGTACTACATGTTCCAAAATAATGATCATCGAGGTCAAAGGTCAACATACTTAAAACCTAATAACACGAAAATGGATCCGCATATTGAGGTGCTGTTTCCACATTTAGTAATTGGTCATCAACCACTGCAAGTTCCCAAAAATAATGAACGCCCAATGAATCAATGAACGCGAATAACTCTTAAACAGAGCAACGTTTTGAGGTGTTGTTTCCAAATCTAGTAATACGTCATCAACTAGTACTACATGTCCCAAAATTAGTGGCCATCGAGGTCAAAGGTCAACATACTTAAAACCTAATTACTCGAAAATGGATCCACATCTAGTAATTGGTCATCAGGTACTACATGTTCCAAAATAATGATCATCGAGGTCAATGGTCAAGAAACCACATATTGAGATAACGTTTCCTCATTTAGTAAATTTGTGTGATCTATTCAATTTTGTACAAAGCAGAAAAAAGTGAAGAAGGAATAAATTTGAGAACATAATTTTAACTAGCGCAGAATTTCTGTACCTTTTTGGGCTATTCAAAAGAAAGCAAAGATATGCCATATTAACTAGCTGAGAATTATTTAAGCAAAACGAAGAAAGCGAACATGGACCATTTTACTCAAATTTGGATGGAGTATTTATATTTGTATGAACCAGAAAAAAATGAAGAAGGTCCGTTTTGACTAGTTCAATATTTCTGTACAATTTTGTACTACCCAAATAATCACAAGAAAATCAAAGAAGGGTCATTTTAACTAGATCAGCATTTTATACCTTTTTGTGCTATTCAAATAATAGAGGCAACAAATTTCAGTGGTCTATTTTATTTTTGTACCAATCAGAAGAAAAGCAAAGATATGCCATTCTCAGACTTTTATACCATTTTGTACTACTCCAATAAACGAAGGAATACCAACCAGAAAAAAGAAGTGAAGATCAGGTGGATTATTTCCTTTTGTACCAACTGGAAAAGAGAAGAAGAGCTATTTTAACTAGCTCATTATGTAACTTTTGAAAATGAAATGAAATCTTTGAGTTTTACGTCCCACGGTTATGCCGGTTAGGCTAAAGGAGACGGTGATGATGAGAGATGAGTGAAATGGTGGAATGAAGAAAGTGGGAGGAAACGGGAGAACCCCGAGAAAACCCACGAGCACGGTGTTTGTCCACCACAAAATTCACTTGGCGGAGGCTGGGATCGAACCCGGGACCCCAAGCACCAGAGGTGAACGCTCTACCACTGAGCCACCGCGCCCCCCTATGTAACTTTTGAATTACTGAAATGTTCTATTTTTGTATCAATCAGAAAAACCCGAAGAAGGATCATTTTAACAAGTTCATAATTTCGATGTTCTACTTTTTATACCAACGAGAAAAAATGAACTAGCTGAATATACGAAATAATAAATTTAAGTGACCTATTCAATTTTGTACTACTCAAATAAACAATGGAGTATTTAGTTTTGCACCATTTTGGAGTATTCAAATAAACAAAGGAATTATATAATTTGTATCAACTCTAAAATCAATTAAACGAAGTAATGCATATGAGTGAGCTATTTAATTTGAAAAACCGAAGTTGAGTATTTTATACCATTTTGTATTATTTCAACAAACAAAGGAATAAGCAAAAAAAAGGATTATTTTATATCATTTTAAACTAGTCTAATAAACGAAGGCATATATATGAGTGAGCTATTTAATTGTGTAGCAACCAAAGGATTTTCACGAAAGAACAAAATTGTACTAATCAGAAAAAGCGAAGAAGAGCCATTTTAACTAACTGAGAATTTCTGTACCTTTTTGTACTATTTAAACAAACGATGGGATAAATTTGAGTGACCTGTTTTTTGTACTAACCAGAAAAATCGAAGAAGGTCCAATTTAGCTAACTCAGAATTTATATACCTTTATACTAGCTCAATGAACGAAAGAACAAATTTGGGTGTTCTACTTTTTTATACCAAACAAGGAAGAACCATTTTAACTTGCTGAGTATTTTATACCATTTTGTACTATTCAAATAAACGAAAGAAAAAGCGAAAAAAGACCTTTTTAACTAGCGCAGAATTTCTGTAACGCAAAAAATTAATTTGGATAGAGTAACAAGAAAGAAAGCAAAGGTATGTCATAGTAACTATTTAAATAAACGAGGGGATAAATTTAAGTGATCTATTCCATTTTGTACCAAGGAGACTTAGAATTTCTAGAGAACAAAATTGTACTAACCAGAAAAAACCGAAGAAGGCCCATTTTAACTAACTGAGAATTTATGTACCTTTTTGTACTATTTCAACAAACGATGGGATAAATTTGAGTGCCCTGTTTTTTGTACCAATCAGAAAAATCGAAGAAGGTCCAATTTAGCTAACTCAGAATTTATGCACCTTTGTACTAGCCCAATGAACGAAAGAACAAATTTGGGTGTTCTACTTTTTTATATACCAAACAAAGAAGAACCATTTTGTACTACTCAAATAAACGAAAGAAAAAGCGAAAAAAGACCATTTTTAACTAGCTCAGAATTTATATACGTTTTGTACTAATCAAATAAATGAAGGAATATTTAGTTTTGTACCAAGCAAAATAAGAATAAAATTTGGATGGACTATTTTCTTATATACCAACAAAAATGGAGCAAATTTGAGTGGCATACATACATACTTTTGTAGCAACGAAAAAAACAAGAAACCGAAGGAGGAATAAATCTGAGTGACCTATTCAGTTTTGTACTAAAGCGAGAAAGGTAAAATTTAAATAGCTCAGTATTTATGTACATTTTGTACTATTAAACGAAGGAAGAAAACGGAGAAGGGGTCATTTTATTTAATTTTGTAGTACTCAAATATACAAAGGTATAAATCTGTGTGACCCATTCAGTTTTGTACTAAGCAGAAAATTTGTTGGCTTTTTTAGAAAGACCATTTTATCTTTTGCATTCCAATTTGCCGGCTACTTTTTTTCGCTAATCATTTTTTGTGCTCTAAAGCAAAGAGAGACCATTTTTAACTAGCTTAGAATGTATGTGCCTTTTTGTAATGAAGGAACAAATTTGAGTGGTCTATTTGTGTGTCAATCCTGCTGCGAGTAGATCAATTAGTACATAGATTAAAAAATAAAACAGTATGGCATTATTGCGACTTTCATTTCCGAATACATACGGATTAAACCACTATGGCAAAAAAAAACTACTTTCTCCTTATGCTTATTTGGAGTAGACTTAAGAGGATCAAGCATTATTTTAAACTCGTAATCTAGCCAACCAGTATTTGGAAACTTGGTGAAAAAGAATAACATTTTTTTTCTCACAATAAAGCTATATGTAAAAAAGTGACATAAAAGGGCTATATTAAACACCAGTAAATACTACTTTCTTCTTATGCTTATTTGGAGTAGGCTTAAGAGAATTTAGGTGCCATTACATTATACTTTGATAACAATAATTCCCCGATTAATAGTAGGTTTTACAAAAACGATACATTGTGTAAGAATTTCCAATTAATAGCGGTATTGCACTGTACTTATAATAGTCTGTAATAGTGCAGTTTGTTTTTGGAATGAGAGTAGGTTTTACAAGAACATTAAAGCTTTTTAAATAGGTTACATTGCACAAGAGTTTTAAAGGTGTATTGTAGTGTACATTATCTAGTCTACAGAAATAATGATATCTGAGAGAGTTATTAGGTAAAGATAAAACTTACCCGATAACAATTACACCACCATTCTGCGATAATTTAGCGAACACATTTATACCATCTAATTTCTCAGATTTAAGGCTAAATTAAATGGAGAAGAGGTGTACAACAAATTGTGCAAAAGTATTTGGGAGATATAACTAAGAAGTACTAGGATGTGCTAATAGAAAAATTTCAGAACATCTAAAAACAGAATATTACACAAGATTTTGCAGGTATTTTAATTTTTGAATGGAAGGACAAGCCTATTAACACTAATTGTAACAACGATGATTCCGTGGGTGTAGATTGTCTTAGATGTCTTACAGGTAATTCTTCCATTAAAATTTACAACAAATTGATTTGCCAAATTTTGTTCATTGTTCAGACAAGCGTTTAAAGGGTATTACGAGATTGGAAGCAATTATCTTTCATTTACTATACTGATGAGTGGATCAAATACAAGACTGTTTAGAACTAATTTTACACACCAAAGAATATTTTACAGATATGGTTAAATTTAACAGAGGCTTATTAGGTCAATTTCCAAGTATCGAATACTAATTTTGCTACTCTTGGTCTAAAATGCATGCCGAAGACCGTAGAAGAAAAAAATTGTTTTCTAATTTCTGGAGTGAGTCTAAGAAGCTTGTTTGTTGTATAAAAGGTATACTCCAATATGGATTTTGTTTTCTAAAGCATAACAGGTTTACTGCAAACGATAAATTGACACTCTACTAGTGGGTTTCTAATTGTTGGCTAGATTACGAGTTTAAAATAATGCTTGATCCTCTTAAGTCTACTCCAAATAAGCATAAGGAGAAAGTAGTATTTTTTTTTGCCATAGTGGTTTAATCCGTATGTATTCGGAAATGAAAGTCGCAATAATGCCATACTGTTTTATTTTTTAATCTATGTACTAATTGATCTACTCGCAGCAGGAATGACACACAAATAGACCACTCAAATTTGTTCCTTCATTACAAAAAGGCACATACATTCTAAGCTAGTTAAAATGGTCTCTCTTTGCTTTAGAGCACAAAAAATGATTAGCGAAAAAAAGTAGCCGGCAAATTAGAATGCAAAAGATAAAATGGTCTTTCTAAAAAAGCCAACAAATTTTCTGCTTAGTACAAAACTGAATGGGTCACACAGATTTATACCTTTGTATATTTGAGTACTACAAAATTAAATAAAATGACCCCTTCTCCGTTTTCTTCCTTCGTTTAATAGTACAAAATGTACATAAATACTGAGCTATTTAAATTTTACCTTTCTCGCTTTAGTACAAAACTGAATAGGTCACTCAGATTTATTCCTCCTTCGGTTTCTTGTTTTTTTCGTTGCTACAAAAGTATGTATGTATGCCACTCAAATTTGCTCCATTTTCGTTGGTATATAAGAAAATAGTCCATCCAAATTTTATTCTTATTTTGCTTGGTACAAAACTAAATATTCCTTCATTTATTTGATTAGTACAAAACGTATATAAATTCTGAGCTAGTTAAAAATGGTCTTTTTTCGCTTTTTCTTTCGTTTATTTGAGTAGTACAAAATGGTTCTTCTTTGTTTGGTATATAAAAAAGTAGAACACCCAAATTTGTTCTTTCGTTCATTGGGCTAGTACAAAGGTGCATAAATTCTGAGTTAGCTAAATTGGACCTTCTTCGATTTTTCTGATTGGTACAAAAAACAGGGCACTCAAATTTATCCCATCGTTTGTTGAAATAGTACAAAAAGGTACATAAATTCTCAGTTAGTTAAAATGGGCCTTCTTCGGTTTTTTCTGGTTAGTACAATTTTGTTCTCTAGAAATTCTAAGTCTCCTTGGTACAAAATGGAATAGATCACTTAAATTTATCCCCTCGTTTATTTAAATAGTTACTATGACATACCTTTGCTTTCTTTCTTGTTACTCTATCCAAATTAATTTTTTGCGTTACAGAAATTCTGCGCTAGTTAAAAAGGTCTTTTTTCGCTTTTTCTTTCGTTTATTTGAATAGTACAAAATGGTATAAAATACTCAGCAAGTTAAAATGGTTCTTCCTTGTTTGGTATAAAAAAGTAGAACACCCAAATTTGTTCTTTCGTTCATTGAGCTAGTATAAAGGTATATAAATTCTGAGTTAGCTAAATTGGACCTTCTTCGATTTTTCTGGTTAGTACAAAAAACAGGTCACTCAAATTTATCCCATCGTTTGTTTAAATAGTACAAAAAGGTACAGAAATTCTCAGTTAGTTAAAATGGCTCTTCTTCGCTTTTTCTGATTAGTACAATTTTGTTCTTTCGTGAAAATCCTTTGGTTGCTACACAATTAAATAGCTCACTCATATATATGCCTTCGTTTATTAGACTAGTTTAAAATGATATAAAATAATCCTTTTTTTTGCTTATTCCTTTGTTTGTTGAAATAATACAAAATGGTATAAAATACTCAACTTCGGTTTTTCAAATTAAATAGCTCACTCATATGCATTACTTCGTTTAATTGATTTTAGAGTTGATACAAATTATATAATTCCTTTGTTTATTTGAATACTCCAAAATGGTGCAAAACTAAATACTCCATTGTTTATTTGAGTAGTACAAAATTGAATAGGTCACTTAAATTTATTATTTCGTATATTCAGCTAGTTCATTTTTTCTCGTTGGTATAAAAAGTAGAACATCGAAATTATGAACTTGTTAAAATGATCCTTCTTCGGGTTTTTCTGATTGATACAAAAATAGAACATTTCAGTAATTCAAAAGTTACATAGGGGGGCGCGGTGGCTCAGTGGTAGAGCGTTCACCTCTGGTGCTTGGGGTCCCGGGTTCGATCCCAGCCTCCGCCAAGTGAATTTTGTGGTGGACAAACACCGTGCTCGTGGGTTTTCTCGGGGTTCTCCCGTTTCCTCCCACTTTCTTCATTCCACCATTTCACTCATCTCTCATCATCACCGTCTCCTTTAGCCTAACCGGCATAACCGTGGGACGTAAAACTCAAAGATTTCATTTCATTTTCAAAAGTTACATAATGAGCTAGTTAAAATAGCTCTTCTTCTCTTTTCCAGTTGGTACAAAAGGAAATAATCCACCTGATCTTCACTTCTTTTTTCTGGTTGGTATTCCTTCGTTTATTGGAGTAGTACAAAATGGTATAAAAGTCTGAGAATGGCATATCTTTGCTTTTCTTCTGATTGGTACAAAAATAAAATAGACCACTGAAATTTGTTGCCTCTATTATTTGAATAGCACAAAAAGGTATAAAATGCTGATCTAGTTAAAATGACCCTTCTTTGATTTTCTTGTGATTATTTGGGTAGTACAAAATTGTACAGAAATATTGAACTAGTCAAAACGGACCTTCTTCATTTTTTTCTGGTTCATACAAATATAAATACTCCATCCAAATTTGAGTAAAATGGTCCATGTTCGCTTTCTTCGTTTTGCTTAAATAATTCTCAGCTAGTTAATATGGCATATCTTTGCTTTCTTTTGAATAGCCCAAAAAGGTACAGAAATTCTGCGCTAGTTAAAATTATGTTCTCAAATTTATTCCTTCTTCACTTTTTTCTGCTTTGTACAAAATTGAATAGATCACACAAATTTACTAAATGAGGAAACGTTATCTCAATATGTGGTTTCTTGACCATTGACCTCGATGATCATTATTTTGGAACATGTAGTACCTGATGACCAATTACTAGATGTGGATCCATTTTCGAGTAATTAGGTTTTAAGTATGTTGACCTTTGACCTCGATGGCCACTAATTTTGGGACATGTAGTACTAGTTGATGACGTATTACTAGATTTGGAAACAACACCTCAAAACGTTGCTCTGTTTAAGAGTTATTCGCGTTCATTGATTCATTGGGCGTTCATTATTTTTGGGAACTTGCAGTGGTTGATGACCAATTACTAAATGTGGAAACAGCACCTCAATATGCGGATCCATTTTCGTGTTATTAGGTTTTAAGTATGTTGACCTTTGACCTCGATGATCATTATTTTGGAACATGTAGTACCTGATGACCAATTACTAGATGTGGAAACACCACTTCGATATTTGGCTCCGTTTTCGAGTTATTAGGTTTTAAGTATATTGACCTTTGACCTCGATGATCATTATTTTGGAACAGGTAGTACCTGATGACCAATTACTAGATGTGGAAACACCACTTCGATATTTGGCTCAGTTTTCGTGTTATTAGGTTTTAAGTATGTTGACCTTTGATCTCGATGACCACTAATTTTCGGACATGTAGTACCTGATGACCAATTACTAGATGTGGAAACACCACCTCAATACGTTGCTTCGTTTTCGAGTAATTAGGTTTTAAGTATGTTGACCTTTGACCTCGATGGTCATGATTTTGGAACTTGTAGTAGTTGATGACCAGTTACTAGATTTGGAAACAGCACCTCAATATGTGGATCCATTTAAGAGTTATTTGGTTTTAAGTATGTTGACCTTTGACCTAGATGGCCACTATTTTGGAACTTGTGGTACCTGATGACCTATTACTCAATGTGGAAACAGCATCTCAATATGTGGCTCCGTTTTCGTGTTATTAGGTTTTAAGTATGTTGACCTTTGACCTAGATGGCCACTATTTTGGAACTTGTGGTACCTGATGACCTATTACTCAATGTGGAAACAGCATCTCAATATGTGGCTCCGTTTTCGTGTTATTAGGTTTTAAGTATGTTGACCTTTGACCTCGATGGTCATTATTTTGGAACTTGTGGTAGCTGATGACCTATTACTCAATGTGGAAACAGCACCTGAGTATGTGAATCCATTTTCGAGTTTTGACCTTTGACCTCGATGGTCACTATTTTGGAACTTGTGGTACCTGATGACCTATTACTCAATGTGGAAACAGCACCTGAGTATGTGGCTCCGTTTTCGTGATATTAGGTTTTAAGTATGTTGACCTTTGACCTCGATGACCACTAATTTTCGGACATGTAGTATCTGATGACCAATTACTAAATGTGGCTCTGTTTTCGAGTTTGATCTTTGTTCACGATGGTCAGTAGTTTGAGGACATGCTTATGTCATTTCTGCTATGTTAAAATGTTCAAATAGGGGTTGAAAAAGTAATCATAAAAGGGAATGAATACACCCCTAAAATGGAGGTCGTAAAAGGAAACGAATTTATGTATTATCTGCTCTCCTATGTAATTTCATTAGGGGTGGAAAAAAATGGTCACCAAAGCACCCTCTAAAATGATTATCTGTAGACCGTGGGTGTTCGATTGTAATCTTTGCTCGTTATGTTAAAATAAGGGTTGGAATGAGTTACGTATTCTTATGTCATTTCTGTTATGTTAAAATAGGGGTTGAAAAATATGCTCATAAAAGAGAACGAGTTCACCCCTAAAATGGAGGCCTGCTATGTTTCAAGATAGGAAACTACACAAAATTTATGCCAAGTCTATAAAAGAACTGATAACGATTTGCAGCACGAACAAAACGGCATTCTTTAAATTACCAACTAGGTATTTTAATTTGCCAACTTGTTAAGAAATTGGGAACTTTGGGGGGAAAGCTCCACTTTTACCTCCTTAACGACGCCCCTGGATACTACACTATTTTTCTATTGGTATGTTAAAATAGTATTTTCCATACTATTTTACCGTAAATTATTAATTATATGTAAACTTTGTTATTTTTAAATGACTGAAGCGAGGTAATCTTACGATTATGTTTTATAAGCTGGTCATTTGGGGGGGGGGCAGGCCCCGATGGGCCCCCCCGTGGCTACACCCCTGCGCACCACTTTCACACCACGACACTCACAGATGAACTGGTTACTGCTGACGGAAGAGGAAGGTCTACATGACACATTGAAAACAAAAAACGATCGGCAACCACAACACGTGTTGTACAGTGGAGGGCCAAACTTACCTGTCCTGTATGAAGTATATATATATATGAGATTAGTGGTTATTCAAAGATGTAGCCAGCAAGTTGTAGGGGCAACATGACTTTCTCAGAGGGTCGGGGTTTTTACATAGTAAAAGTAAAATATAAAAAAGTCAGACTTAAAGCATTAATACTCACTATAATATGAAACACTTATTATTATTATTATTATTATTATTATTATTATTATTATTATTATTATTATTATTATTATTATTATTATTATTATACAAATGAAACCTCTAACATATAAAAAATAAGACCAAACCCAGACACTATTATATTATTATAATACAGTAATAAATTCGTTTTTACTATGTGCATTCAGTTAGGACAATGAAAGTTAGGTTGGATAATTAGTTAGTTTTTTTAATTATTATAACGTGTTGACATTCTTTATAATTTCTTTTTCTTTCACATTCTATTGAATAAAGATTCTTCATTTGCTGTAAAGTATTAAAAAACTTTAATATATATATATATATATATATATATATATATATATATATATATATATATATATATATATATATATATATATATATATATATATATATATATAAAGGGTGGCACGAAGCCGACTGACACATTTCAAACTTGAATATTGCGCAGGTGTAATAACTTATATTGGTTGATGAGGTGGGAATCGAAAGAGGAAAGAATGCCACGTTATATAGTCAGTCGGAATGGAGCATTGGAGGACATAACATCATGTTTCCTCAGTTCGTAGTTACTTCGAAATTAAGGCTGTGCCAAAAGTGCGAAACTTTAATCTTGGTCAACATGGTAAGGTTCCGTCTCGGAATACCTTATTGGCTTGGATGAAGAAGTTTGAAAAGACTAGAAGAGTGTTGGATGTGAAACATGGAGCTCCAAGAATTCCAGAGAGAGTGAGAACGTAGAGAGATCAATCTAATCTATCCTAACCTATCACAAACTATTCCACTATGAGTCATTTTCTAAGTACTAAATAATTACGAAGATAAAGTTTAAAGCTTAGTTTTACTTTCGCAATATTTTGGAAAAATTTGTAAATGTTTGGTCGTTACTTATGAGCATCCAAATATAAGAACATAAGGCATAAACAATTTGTTGACTTCAAAGTCGGACAGTCCATAAAGATAGAAAAATATTGCTTCGTTAACTGCTCGTTTATGGTTTGGCTTATCCGATTAACAGTTGATTCCGTCGTCTTGTGAGATTTATAATATGTTGATCAATATGTTGCAAATGTCCCACTTTTATTTTTTTTTTAATGATGCGTTTTCCTTGGATTAATGTTATCTAATCTCGAATTTCGAGACAATACGACGCAGAAGCTATCGAAACGAGACAGTATTTTCTCGAAAAGAGACGAGAAACCTTAACTCTTGTCTTCTTTTGTGCACATTCCGAAGTACTATCAATATGCTGGTAATTGAAAAGGTAATTGTATTCTTTTCAATGCAAATTGTTCCTCAGATGTATCGATATGCGCATTTAATCCATCTTTGAAACATCAAACGGACAGGACACTATTACACAATTAAAATCTTACTTCAGTAGTAAAGTGAAACACCTTTTATTTTACCTCTCTATTGGATGTCGTCCTTCATCTCCCAAATATTGAAAGCCATGGAGGCTGGAATGGCGCAAGAGTTCTTTGATACCAGCTGACATTCGTCCACTAAATCCATTTTCCATTTTAATGTAATTCACAAAACAACATTCAAGGATTAAATAGCAGAAGTAAACATTGAATTCTTCTCAACATCAGTGGCTTCGGTTTTAAAAATCATTTATCCATTATTGATATTTCTCAAAATAAATAATTATCTCAATTGTGTAAAATGTATTATAAATAATTTACGATGTAAACGCTTTA
Source organism: Thermobia domestica (assembly GCF_964235325.1). Taxonomy (NCBI): domain Eukaryota; kingdom Metazoa; phylum Arthropoda; class Insecta; order Zygentoma; family Lepismatidae; genus Thermobia; species Thermobia domestica. The sequence goes on along the minus strand of NC_137464.1, from coordinate 227,377,246 downwards.
AATAATTATGTCAGAGAAGAAAATTACTTGCTTCGACCTTAATAAACATAACATAAGTTGATTTTAATATGTGTTTGAGCAGTTTAACTTAAAGCGGAATACAAAGTTCACAAGTGTTCTACATTCTTTGTCTCATTCAATAGTCAAGATTGTATAGTATATAAACACCAGGTGAAGAATTTGTAGAAACCTAAAAGATGATTAAAACTGCCATCATATTTACTTTTCATCTTAATCGAATAACACTTCATATCAACATATACTGGAAGAGTTCTTCATGTCATACAAGGATGAGTCAATAATTCTTTCACCTAAATTTGAAGAGAATCACACAAAAATATGATTGATTACTTTTTTTTTTAAATATACCGCCTTTACTCGCTCTTGCTAAAGAGATCTATTATCATAAATTATCAAAAAATAAGTTTTTATCCTTGAGGACACTGTGTTTGAAGTAGTTTCGTGTCCCCTTCAATACGGAGATTAAATGACATAGACAAAGGGAAATACAGATATACTATTCCCTATATTCTCCGTAGAAATTAGAGTTCAATAGGTTGCATTAATAAGAACACGAAATCAAACACAGGAAATGTCATGGAAAAGTGGCGCTATCGTCGGCGGTTACTCTGACTTATCATAAAAAGAGGAGGGAAAGAATCAGCTGCTTATCAGGGTTAGCAGCTTTAAAAGAAAAAAAAAACGTGAAAGAAAAGCTAGAAAGATGTTAAATATATTCTATTAAGTTAATAATTACTTATATAATTATATAATATATATGGTATATTATTGATTCAAAAGTATTGTGATTGTATATTAAAATTTAATTCCAAAGTGTAATTATCCGTCGTATTCTAATGAGTAGGAGGGAAATATCTGCCACAGTTATGAGCATAGGCAGTTGCGGAAACTGTTTTATTATATACAATCGTCAGAATCAGAAAAATAAAAAAAGCAAAAGAAAGAAAAGGTAATAAAATTATACATAGAAGAAAAAGTATTAGCTAAAATATAAAAAAAAATACAAGAGCTGTGGCTGCGATTATTGGTTTAACAAAAAATGTATTATTCTTGTATATTTCAGTGTTGCAGTTCTGGAGAATATGGCTTCCTTTACACATCCTTGGCTCTACTAAATGCCCTCAGTTTCTCTATGGCTATTCCAAGAATACTTGTTCCTAAACATTGTTCAGCGTAAGCTCTAAACTCCGATAAACAAAATATTTGTATCCTTCCGCTTGTCACAAATACGATTTGCTAGTCATGTATCACTCCCACTCCCCACGGGGAGGAGCAAATTATGCACGTGCATTTTGACAATACTGTTTCGTGTTGTCCACATACAGCAGCAGCAGAAAAGAAAGAAAATTAACTCGAAAGATTAAAAAAAAAAAGTATTTGAATTTTGCTCGTAAACAATTGTTGCTTAGTGAGTAAAGGTTTGCCTTGTTGGTGTTTCACCACAACACTCGGGGAACCAGGATTCGTGCCAGCCATCTTTCAGATTTTAAAAGCAGAACACCCGTCCACAGTTGAGTTGGCGCCATAATTACTGCGCATGCTTACTGTTTATTTCTATTGTTTCATTACTCACACTCGATTGCAGTATTATTAGATAATCCGTATTATATTTTTTTGTAATTTATAATAATATAGCAGTTTTACATGAAGCTTCATAGTAAAAGCAATAATGCAACCGCATGAACTATTTTGCGGAGGAGTACAAGCGTCAGTAGGACAACAGCAAATCAGCGAGATTTAGTTTCACGTGGCTTTGTTTATCGCAGTTTAGAGCTTACGCCGAACAATGTTTTTTTTATAGTAGGTCTGCACTATCCGAAGACCACAGCACGAGAAGAAGGGAAACCTTCTTGGGTTTTCAAGAGAATGCTGATCTTTCTGCAGCCGCTTGGTGGTCACTGCTACAATTAATCCAACTGACAATCAGCAACAGAAGTATCCGCCGTTAGCAAAAGCATACTACAACACTTGCTCTTTTCAAACTCTTATGTGACTGTAAATCTTTTCTGCCTTCCTCGCTGGTTTAGTGACTACCACATCACCTTTGGTGCACAGAGTCTCTGATTCTATTTCGGTGAGAGAGCATTAAAATTGATCTATTACGGTGATTCTTAACACATTCAGACTTCTGCATATTAACTTACACAAGACAAATCCAGTTGTGTGGTTCTGAACACAACAATACATAACAAAATACTGTGCGATGTTAATCTATAGAAACGAACGACTCAGATGTTTAAAACGAATGATTCATGATCCTCTTCTTTCCTTTAGTGAACCATTATTGACTCTGTATAGATCACTATGAAAATGAGTGGCAACGATAGTAACTCTGAATATTATGAAAATGCTTCGTGACCCTACAGACTTCTTCTAATACGCGATTCTAATACGTACAGCGAAATATCTATAATTTCGCAATGCAAAAAATATCACCGCTTATGGTTGTAATTTCTTGATATTTCGCAAGCTTCTCGTTTCATGTCTTCTTCTTAATGAACCCACTGTTGCCAGCCCCAATTTCTTGTCGTATTCAAAGGGCACGAGAAAGGGTAGCACTAGAGTTATGTCGGCATACAACTACAAGGTACCGTAACACTTAGACTGTGAAGTTTTATTAAAGTAACTAAATAATGACTGGGAAACGACGTACCATTACAAACGGGGCTCTGAAACAGGAGTCCCATTACAAGTGAGGCTGGGAAATAGGGCCCATTACATGCAGGGCTGCGAAGCGGGGCCCCGTTATGAGCAGAGCTGGGGAAACTAGGCTCCATTATAAGCGGAGCTGGAAAATAGTCCCCATTAAAAGTGGGACTCTGAAACAGTGTCCCCATTACAAGCGGGGCTGGGAAACAGGGACCTTATTTCAAGCAGTGCTGAGAAACGGGGTCCCATTATAAGCAAAGGTAAGTAACAGAGGCCCTATTACAAGCAGGGTTGGGAAACAGGTTCCCATTTCATGCTTCATAAAAGCCTGGTACATAGCAATACAAACTATCGTTGTTGTGTGTGTGTTTTATCTTATTTGCATTTTATTATTACTTAAAAATTATATTACGACCAGTTTTTCTTTAATTTTTGGGAGGTCCCCAACAGAATTGGGCCCTAAGCTATAGCTTGTTTAACTTATACGAAAATCTGACACTGGGAACGATCATAGAACGTGGCTGCTTTGTAGATTTGTAGCTTACGTGTATATTTTCTAAAATATCCTTACCTTTTGGAGAATAGATAAAGACGTATATGTACTTATACAACATGTTATGTACATCAGTTTTCTGAGATTCCATCAAATTTGGATTTACGTCGAAGATATTAATGTTGAAAGATGTAGCTGTCTGTTTTAATGTCTTTTTCTTTTTTACTTTGTTCTATATGGAAATTGTTCGCAGTATTTCTTTTTCATTGACCGTGGGAGATCCGGGTTCGATTCCCGGCGGGAGCTCATGTGGTTCGGATTCCACGTTAATCAGTAGGTCCACGTCTCATATAGCCTCGCTGTTGAAAGGGACGCTAAACTAAAATCAATTCAAATCAACTTTTTCATTGACGTATAAAGTAACTTCCCTGACAATCTGTTTCTGTATACGCCACTGGTGTATTTTTTCGAGAGTGGGATGACTTTTCGGATTGAAAAGTAATGAAGTAAGATTGTCTTATTGTATTTTCGTAACGATTGTACAAAGTTTGCAGAGATGTCACGATAAAGAATGTTGAACCATTATATTGCTTCTTTGTTCACAGAGGAAAGAAAACGTGATAGTTAGCAGATATCAATCTTTCGTGTTATGAACACATCTCCCATCGCCTACTGACATATAGAATGGATGCTTTCTAATATATTTCTACAGTTCTATTTTCTTCTTTTCGAACAATGGGCTGCCGTGGATCGTGCAATACGGACATCGTATTTTCTTCCATATCAATTTTCACATGAAATCCTTGTAGCAAATCTTGCCCCAAAATATATGTATACTAACTATGTTCTAGGATTCTAGAGTAATTAGAGAACATGTTGTCAATTTTGAATTTAATGATGGTAACATGCTTCAACTTGATGGTTTTATTTGACATTCCTTTGATGTTAGTCACAAAAGTTATTAACGTACAGTTCATTGGAGAATCCCGTTTTACCCTAAGGTAGTAAGGAGCTGGTGTCAGTTATTACTGGGAAGATGTTTAAGCTCACTTTGACATTAATGAACAGTTTATTCTCCTCAGTGTTTAGATTTGTATTCTCCCGTTGTTCATTAGATGTTATCAAGCTGGAGAAAAGTTATAAATTTCAGGATTCTTAGTAATGTTAGATGGTAATTTATTGGCCAGATGGTTGTCCATAGCTGGGTGTTCTTTATCTTTTTGTTTGTCCATAAATTGCTGTACTTGATCTCGTTGTTTGTCCATAGTGCGCGGAAGTTTGGTATTCCGGGGTAAGCTCATATATTGCCCGAAGTGGTGCTTTGTCGGCATTGGCTGGATCATGTCCTTTATTGTAGCAAGTAGCACATACTGAGTTTTTCGTCTTTCTTACAATTCTTATTATTATTACCACTAGAATTGTTATTATTAACATTTCTTGCCTTTTTATTGTTGTTATTTTCTCATTGAATCCGCTTCTTGGTTGAGTGTTTGTTACGTCTGCCTAGATTCCATCTTAACTGAGTTTCTTGTGACGTTTTGTGCTTACAAGCAATGATATTTGATAATCTCGGTGTTGTCTGTTGGATTGGTGGCTTCTTGAGAGGGTGTTTTTTTGACTTGTACTTAACGAGGAATTGGAAGGTTATATACTTTGTGCTTGCTGGAAGAGGGAAGCAGTAGACTGATTTCGAGGAACAATTTATACAGGCATTGCGGAAGATCACGTTGTGAGAATTGCAGTTCTTGATAGTTTGGTATAGCTTGAGGATTTTGCCAACTTTATGGATTATTATACATATCGGTACTAGAAGTTACTTTCTGCGTGTGCATAGGCAAAGGAGAATTAAGGGTAGTTGAATTAGTAACCTTGTTTTTATGCAATGGTAATGTACTTGAAGGTTGGACATAAAAGGGATGAATTGTTTGTGATAATATTACATAATCCGTTTTCTTCATTAAGTTATATGCTACTTGTAACAAGTGATGATGATCCTGGAAAGCCTGCACCAAGGATCTTATAAAATAGAGGATCTGCCCTTACAACAAAATCTTGAAGCCGTACGTCACAGTTTCGCCACCCCTACTCTGCCCACTCCGCCCAATAGCATCGCAATGTTTTGAGCTAACAATCATGGCGGAAACGAAAGTAGCTAATCAGTCGATGGCGGAAACGAGAGTAGCCAATCAGACGTGTGGATGCTCGGTTGTTTTTTGGCTTCATCGATTTAATAGGATGACGATACATGTGGGCAGATCCTCTATTTATAACATCCTTGGCCTGCACAGTCTGGAAAGGAATCTTCTGTAAGAAGTTACTCTTCAATTCCAACGATAAAAAATGTATTTGTTTGCTTCTTATTGTCTTATGGCATGATATGTTGTATAGTTCTTAGTGTATGGAGAAAGTACACATCAATTGATTCGTTTTCCCTCTGCTTAATTTGAAAGATTTATAACTCTGCTTTGTATGTCGTTAATTTTGGACCACTATGAGAGATGACGTTCATCGGTGATCACACTACCCGAGGAAGGGGAAGGAAGGAAGGCCTAGGTTAGGTACCATACCAGTATTTGCCTGTTGTGTATGGGAAAAACCCGTGAAAACTTCACTCAGGATGGCTGGTCTGAAGAAGCTTTTACACTGTTTCGACAGAGTGTCCCTACCGGGAATCTAACCCGGGACCGCTCTTGCCAAAACGAGAGTATTATCAACTACGCTACGCGTGGCCACAAGTTGAACAAACGAGTATTTTTTTTAGGCTAGCCGAAGGCTAGCATCCTTTGAGAGGGCTACACCCTCTTTTAGGAAAGGGAGGTGAGGGGACCATTATGGGAAAAGGTATGGGTGGTTGGGCTATGGGCTATTATTTATTATTATATTCTTTATTATTTAACATGTTATTGGAAGGACATTATGATCTTTGTGATCATAAACATACTTGGAGGCGAACTGGAACATAAATCATGGTTATACGTGAGAACAAAATACTACATATATAATATACGAAATATAGGATACATAATACAACATATAATATAGCAAGAAAGGTGAAGAACACACATAATATGGCAAGCATGAGAAATCAGACAACAAATATAAAGTGAAGTAGTGATAAGCGACATGTAGAAGTCATGATGAAAATGAGAGATGAGATGAAGTGCACTTGACGCCACAACACAACACAAGAAGTGTTAGAAAGACGAATGCGGTTATCTTCTGCCTAGGGGCTGCTCTAGGCCAATGGAGACGTGGTGAACCCTGTTAGTGAAATGAAATTACTGTGCATATGATGGAAAGATATGCGGTAGATGAATATGCAAACGATAATCGTGGAGAATCTGTAGATCGAGATGGTCGGGAGGGACTGTGTAGCAATATAAAGTAAAGAGAAGGTGGAGTGGAGTATGATAATACCGTGCAGGAGATGAGTGGAGTGCAAGATGATGCATAGTTTCAAACAATAGGGGATGGTGATGTGTGTAGCGTTGAGTAATGAATTTTAAACGGAGAGTTTCGAGATGGTAGGTAAGAGTTGGAAATGATATTAAAGAATATAGGTCTCGAGTTGGACTCGGGAGAGAAATGCGGAAGGCGATGCGGAAAGCATGTCTCTCAAGAATGGCTAATTTCTGATAATGCGAGTAAGGAGCGAAAATCCAAGCTGGAAAACCGTAAGTAAGAACTAGGCGGAGGAAGGCCTTGTATGTGTTGAGAACTATTTGTGATGAGAGACCCCAGGTTGTGCCAGTTAGTCGTTTCAAGAGGTTGAGGCGGTTGTAAGCTTTAGTTTTCACACGGTTGAGATGTGGTTTCCACGTTAAATGATGATCGAATAGTATGCCTAAGTATGTAACGGTTCGGGTTGGAACGATGGCTGCATTATGAACACGGAGTGACAAAAGAGATGGATTTCGGTGGACCTTGGTACGTTTACGGGGCGGTATGAATACAATGGCTTGGGTTTTGGTGGCATTAATCTTAAGTTTCCACTTAGAACACCAGTGCGTGAAGCGATTGATGGCTATTTGTAATGAATGATTGATGTTGTGTATAGTTTTGCCAAGTGCGAGAAAAGCTGTATCATCAGCGTACTGAAACAGATGGACGTCAGGAGAAAGATGTGGAAGGTCTGCAACAAAAAGGATATATAATAGCGGGGAAAGGGCGGAACCTTGAGGAACACTGCACATGGGAAAAATGGGATGTGAGAGTTGTTCGTTAATGGAAATATAAGATATACGACAGACAAGAAAATGATAAATGAGGCGAATGTATGCGATCGGAAACTGAAATTTAATGAGCTTATAAACTAGCGCCAGATGCCAAACCTTGTCAAAGGCTTTTTCAAGGTCAAAAAGGACGAGACACGAGGGTTGAATGGAGTTGTAATGGTTGGTTATGAGCGTGGTTAGTCGAAGGAGCTGATCAGTAATGGAGAATGAGGGACGGAAACCTGCCTGATGAGTCGGGAGAAGTTGGCGGTCTTGTAAATATGGATGGAGGCGTTTCACCAGAATGCGCTCGAATATTTTGCTCAGTGTGGATGTCAACTGGATAGGTCGATATGAAGAAACATCTGACTGCGGTTTACCAGGTTTGGGAAACATGAGTGTCTTCGATACTTTCCAGTCCGTTGGAAAAAACCCTGTGCGTAAGATAAAAGTATAAATGAGTGCCAGAAGGGTGAGTAATATAGCGGGGCTTTCTTTAATATGCCGATAGGTGATCGAATCAAAACCTGGTGACGTGTTGCGTTTGCGCTGAATGACACTGGTGATTTCTGAGACTGTGATGGGATTGGTAAGGGCATGGTTAGGGACTGTATGAGAGATATGAGGTTGAAGTGAAGGATGGTTAAGATCGACTTGATCGACTGGATGAGCAATGTTGTCGGACTCTGAGGGTGTGAATATAGTTTGGAGATAGTCAGCAAATGCATTTGCTTTCTCGCTGTCGGAATGTACTGGTGTATCGTGTAAGAGAATCGGATATGGAGTCTTAGAGTGTTTGCCACAAAGAGCATTAAAGCGTTTCCAGTAGCGAGTAGGATGAGTTGTATCGGAGAGTTGATTACAAGTCTTAACCCATTGGCGTAATTTGTAAGCGGAAATATAGTTGCGGACCGTTCGTTGAAGTTGATGATGAAGTCTTAGAGCTTCTGGATTTCTGGTGTGAAGAAATTCACGGTAAGATTGGCGTGATCGACGGACTAATGCTAGATATTGTCGCGGTAGTTTTGGACGGTATGGGAGTGATTCAGATTGAGGGATATGAAGTGCAGATGCCTGTTGAATGGAAGTGGTGATGAGATTGACCTGATGTGAAAGTTCTTCTGGGGTAGTAGGGGCTTCGGAATCAGCCAAAGTGTTTTCGAGATACGTACGATATTGTGGCCAGTTGGCTTTTTCGTAACGGAGTTAAATACGTGGTGAAAGTGTGGATTTGACAGAAGCCAGACCTGAATGATAGCTTGATGGGAGCATGATCACTGCCCATTAAGTCTAAAACATCAATAGTGCAGTGATTAATGATGGTATTTGAGACTATTGCAATATCGGGTGTGGTGTTGCTGATAGGGCGAGTACAGCGAGGAAGATTGAGAAGACTACCTGTGGTATGAACTGTGATGTAGTCAGTAAAGGATGATTGATCGGCATTTGAACGGCTATGGAAGTTGACATCGGCCAAAATAATGAAGTGTTTATACGTATTTGAGATGTATGAGAAGAACGCATGAGGTATAGGAAGGCCGGGGCGCACATAGATAGTGGCAAGAGTGATGGCAATATTACGGAAATACAATGTGGTGATGAGATATTCAGGGAGATGTAAGAGGGGACAGTTGTGAGAGCGGAACGGAATGGTGTGATGGAAACCTATTGCAGCTCCACCATTGGCTCTGAGGGCTGGCATAGGGCTATCGTGGCGAAGTAATGTGTAACGTGATAGGGAGCAAGGTGAAGTGGGTTTCAGAAAGGTTTCATTCAGGAGGAAAGCTGTGACTTGTTCTTCTAGTAAGAGGGTTTCGAATATGACTTTGTGTTTAGGAAGAGATCGGATGTTGAGAAACAAAAAAACGATATCCATATTGGGTACAATTATACTGATGTTTCGAGGCGAGTGGTATGAAAATGAACATAGTTATTAGTGTACGTTGCGTATAATGATACATGAAACGTAGATTTCGCTGCGGCAATAATTTGTTGTAAGATATGCTGGCGGTGAAAAGGGTGAATATTTTGCAAAGTAAGAGAAAGAAATTCTAGCAACTTACTAACGGTGACGGGATCGTCAACGGAGTGATCAGTGGAAGTAGATGATTCAGCGGTTCTGAGAGGAACAACAAGTTCGGGATGGGTTTCTTGAGCGGAAGGTTTGCCTTTACACTTATAACTATAAGCTGGATGGAGTTCGGTGCAAGTAGGGCATTTCGGGGGCTGGGTCATATTTGTGCAAGCACGAGTTTGATGAGGTCCAGAACAAAAGCCGCAAACGGTAGGATTTTTACAGGCCGTTGTATGATGTGAATTATATTGTTGGCATTTTTCACAGCGTAGTGGTAAAGGTGAGGACGACCGGGAAGGCTCAACACGGTGTCTACGTTTATAAATATATGCTCCTTTAGATAACAAATTGTTGATCGTCTCTTGAGAGGGCGTGAGTATGCGCACCATATAGGTGGCACCAGCATTGTTGTTTATGCGGACAGCTTTATGAATAGTATGCCCTTCGAACTGGAGCTCTTCTTGAACCTCCTCATCGGTATACGTCGGGTCAACCCCACGAATTACAACAGAAAGAAGTGGAGGCCGTTTTGGTGGAGGCGCTTGTTTCCGTTTGACAGAATTAAGTGATGTAAGGTTAGCTTGTTTCCCAAATATTTCAAAAGATGCTTTGTTCCGAACTAAGATTGCGAAGTTAGGATCCGGTGATTTGAGTATCATGCCGTTGCGTGTTTTGATGACTTGAGACAGAGGGGCATTCGGCAGATACTTTCGGAGCTGAATAGTTATGAATTTCTCGTTACTATACTTGGTATCAAAATTTTGGAGGAGAAAAGAATGAAGTACCGGAACAGTTGATGAGGAAGATGAAAGATGAGATGAGTCATTAATGACTGTTGGCTGAACTTCCATGTCTGAATTATCTGATAAATTTTCACGATGCTGTTTTTTCGCCTGCTGGCGAGGCTGCTTAACAGAGTCAGCATAGAGTTGTTGACCACGCGGAGATCTGGATCTCGTGGATACGTTAGAATTTGTGGAGGCAGTAGAACTGCCCGATTGCGTTCGCTGTCTGTTGCTCATATCCTTCCGCTTGGCCACTTTCGCAGCCGAAGCAGAGGGAATGGCAAACACAGGAGGAAGGCCATGATGGCGCCCATCCACCGAGGATCCAGGAGTACTAGGAGAATCAGCCATAATGGATAGCCGTAAGCCTAAATAATGAAGCAGTGATGTATGATATGAGATATGAATAATATGAGCAAGGTGGGACAACCCATTTGGATAGTTGTCCAGGTGGGGCAACTCCCCTGGCTCGATCTGTGGATCCGGCTGCCCTTGGCTAGATAAGTCTAACAGACGGTTCGTGAGAAAGAGACAGAAGGTGAGACCCAGGATAAGGAAAAGGAAGGTTTTTCCAAAATTCGTCACCATACAAGAAGCGACGCTTCAGAGCACAGCTCTGGAAAAGTGCCACACACAAACGAGTAGTTTGTATATGTTATCTTATTATCTGCGGATGAAGATTCCAATGTGGGCATTGGTGTTTAGATAGGTGTTACGATATGTTCTGAGATACAACATGTTTGCACAGACCTCTACCTATGTGATAATATTGTTATTGTAATTTTAAATTCGTGTTATAGTTTGTTTATGTGTGTGTATGTTCCAAATTCACAAAAGACAGTGTGCTTACTATCGTCAGAAACAATGATAATGTTAATGTACTTGTGCAATACCATCAAACATTTATTTATACTTCATTTTAAGTAATTACAAATACTTCAGAGAAATCACTCGAAATAAAAGACACCACTCACTACATTACACGATCTACCATTTTCTTTCCAATAATGACTTTATGTTCCAAGAATAGATAAAGAGGTGTACTAATGACTCCTGTCTAATGAGGGATTCTCCGCTTCTGTTCGGTACAATTACATTGGAAATGGCAACCTGGCATTGTTAAGTTTATTATTTTGAGGAAGTCCCGGAACCTATAGGACGCAGTATGTATAAGATTATAAATTTTATAATGAGTTACACATATATTAGAATCGAAAATCACGTTATTTATGTTCAGGAATATTTATATATAATTTTATTAGTACTAATGAAGGAATGCAATAAATAATACATTATGACTTCAAGAAAGCAAAGAATTTACAGAGATAAGTTGTTGCTTCCATCTCATCTTACAATGTACAACCTCTCTGTTTGTATGTAATGAAAGACTACTTTAAATATTCCATATCTTTACTGTTGTATTTTGTTCTGAAGACTTCACCTGGTATTCTCAGTACCAGAAAATAGACTAGTTCCAAAAGACTGAGTAAACTGAATCCAAGAAACAGACTTAGAAGTCCACCACAGTTTCCTGTAACGAAAGAGAGAATGTTTTTATACTGCGTAAATAAAACTTCAAACCTAGTGAAGTTTTTAGAGTTACACTACAACATATAATAAAGTCGTTATATTGAGAAGAAAATCCGTCATACTGTATATTATATCCTTTAATGCTAAGGACATGAAACTTGGTATTTAAACTTTTCATTTAAAATAATTAAAGGCAAGATTCAGCGTTTTTTAATATTTTGCCTACAAAATACAAAAAAAAAAAAAAAAAAGTGGAAAGGAAAGGATAAGCGTTGGAATTGCTGTAATAAAACGGTCATATTTCAATATCCCTTAAAACTAGAGACTTATTAGAAATATGAAACTTAGTATTAAACTCCTTATTCAAAACAGGTAGGAATATGCCACAGCATTCCAGGAACTCCCGCCTCAGCGCTTTCAGAAATTCCGCATTTGACGACAGAAAAAAGCCAGAAAATAATTCCGCATTTCTATTTTTCTCCCTCAATATAGGCCTATAAAAGTGACTTCGATGTTGTCAATTTCATCATCAGAGCAAAATGGGAGAACCGTTTGAAATGAATTCTTGAACTCAGTTCGCACTTTAGCTGACATGCGTTTTTATCATTTCCATTTCATGGAAATGCCTATCCCGAGTAGGAAATAAGTTTAGATTTTTCGCAAAGAATAATGTCATAAATGTAGGCTATTCTTGTACGCGAAGAATGGAAGCAGAGGTTGGAATATACTTGGCTATAGGCCTAGAAAATGCGGAACGCTAAAGGCGAAATTTCCAGCTAGTCGAAGGTTAGATATAGATATTGAAATCCATGAAGCTAAGATGTTAATAAACTTAATGTATTAAAGTTTAAATTTAAAGATTGACTATTATATGTTGTCGGATACTTGTGTCTCCCTATATGTTAGGTACCTTAGATATTTATTCTTAACTTTTTCTATATTATTTATATTTGTTTTTGTGTGAGGGTTCCATATTATGGTGGTTGTGTATTCGAGTTATGTATGAATGTAGTGCTCATATAGCTTCCGGATAGCGGTAATACTAGTAAACTCGTTACTGATCTTGATGAAGAATCCAAGATTTCTGTACGCCTGGTCAATCATGTGATTTATGTGATTATTAATGTTAAATTTCTGTCATATACCACTCCTAAGTTCTTGACAGTATCCGAGGTTGGTAAAGTAATGTCATTCATCTTATACGAAAATTTCTTAAAGAGTTTTGCGGTTTGTAAAGGATATTACATAGCATTCGTTAGTGTTCACGTTTATGATGTTCTCTTTGGATCATTCCATCAGTTCATTCAAGTCAGTTTGAAGCATTTTAGTCATTTAATGTTTCTATTGCCATGTATATTTTAATATCATCTTCAAATATCAGCGTGTCAGAGTTTTGTATACTTCGCGGTAGATCGTTGATAAATAGTAGAAACAACAAAGGTCCTAATTTGACCCCTGTGGCACCCCTGATAGTTGTATATACTCCTGAGACTTACAACCTTTGTACACTACGAATTGTTTTCTGTTTTCCAAGTAAGATTTAAATAGATCAATAAGTTCGCTGCTGAAGCTAAATTGTTTAAGCTTGCTGAGCAATCTCTTATGATTTATGCTGTCGAACGCTTTCGCGAAATCTACGCATATTATATCTACTTGTCCTCCCAAGTCTAGTGTTTTACTTATAAAGATAGATATTAGACTAAGATTTGTGACCGTTGACCTGCCTGTAAGAAAGCCATGTTGTGATTCTGATACAGATGGCTGCACGTGTGCTGTTATCCGCTGGCATAAAACTGTTTCATAAATCTTAGCAAAGGTGCTTGAGGTTGAGATGGGTCTATAGTTTTTAATTTCTCTCTTATTATTATTAGATTTCGGGATAGGTGAAACTCTCGTTGTTTTTCACTCATTAGGGAATTTTCCGGATTTAATTGACAAGTTAAATATGATTTTCAACGGTGTTAGGAAGTGATCTATACAACCCTTTACAATATGGCTTGGGATTCCATCTTGACCTGCCGCTCTTTTGGATTTCATCTTTTTAATTATATTAGCAATTTCCTTCATTTCTATTGATGATATACGCAGTATATTTAGACCGTCATCTACCCACACTGACTGTTCTGTTGTATTGTCTTTACTTTTACTGTGTACAGACTGAAAGTAGTCCGCAAATTCCTTAGCGACTTAGTCATAGTTGTTTATTTCTTTATTATTATTAGATAAGAATTCAGCATTTAAATGCTGTGTCTTACTTTTTACAAAATTCCATAATTCGGATGGATTTTGTTCGAAGGATGCCTCTGACATTAATACAAAATTCTTATACGCATTCCGTACCTCATTTTTAATTTCTCTCCGTAATCTGTTGACCTTTTGTTGATGGAAACTTATGTTCGCCTCCCTCTGTTTTTATTTTCCTATGATGATACGTTTTTGATTTAATTTTCTTAATTATATCCAGAGTAAACCACATTGGATAGTTTTGCTTGGGTTTTGTTTTCTTTGGAACACAGAGGTCCAATATGCTATATATAGTGTCGTAAAAGCATTTAACATCTTCGTCTACATCACTGTATCCTGTAAGGTAGTCCCAGTTTACCCGCCCAAGGTCAGTGTAAAGTTTTTTGAAGTCTGCCTTTCTAAAAGTATATCCAGTTACATTATGCCTAGATTTTGCTAGTTTTAGATGACCCAATTGTATTTCAACGTTCAAAGTTGGGTGGTGTTCATCTTCTTTTACAAAGGGATAGGGTTCTTTACTAACTTTTACGTGGTCTAAATTACTTAGCACTAGATTAAGAGTTTTACCGAATTTATTATGTATATTATTAAATGATTGTAAATTGTTAAATGACATGAAATTTTTAATGCATTGTAGTTTGGCCGGAATTTTGAGATAACTATTGTAGTCATTGAAATTTCCGTCGGTTGATGCGATACAAAAGAGTATAACCGCGGAGCTTACAGCCATTCCGGAAAACGACTACAAAAATTGTTTTGAACACTGGAAAGACCGCTACCAGCGTTGTATTGACGCACAAGGAATGTATTTTGAAGAATTTTAACAGTTTTTTGTAAAAACGTTCAATAAACCTGTTGTTCTAAAAAAAAGTTCCGGCACTTTTCAATCACACCCTGTATTAAATTACATCTCAGTAGATTAGACGTCAAAATTTACTGGCTTTTCTTGTATGTCTATCACTGGACGTCCTTAACTGGGCCATCCACTTTTTTAATGTTCATCACTGGTTGCAAAAATATGGTTGCAAGAACAACTCAAATAGTACATTCTACTAGTTTTCTATAGCAGTACACTACGATTTAACAGGCGCAAATGTAAACTATGCCCACCACTACGAAACAACAAGATTACTACAATTCTCTTTCATCTACAACACATTTTGTCAAAGGTGCTCTTAATAGTGCCCATAGCTGGGGTGTTTCCCTCACCTCAGGTCATTGAAAACATACAAAAATGAAAAATGGTAATCTTTCATCTTTCATCAATGATATTCTTTTGTTTAACTTCTCCATATTCACCAATTCTTTTATTGTCTTATCTTAGACTCTATTATCCGTCTACTTTAGTATAACCATAGAACAAAAAAAGAAATATTTATTTTATTCTCCCCTAGTCCTAGTTGAATGAAACTTATAAATTGGCATTGTAAAACATGAATTTTACCTAAATTGATATAAACGTTATCACTTACCAAAAAATTCAGTTTGGCCATATATTTCTCTTCTGTTGCTGGCTATAAACTGATCCTCTTTAAAGAAAATATTGACAATACCGTAAGATCCCCTAGAATGAAAGAAATAATGTATTTGATATATTATTATTTCGCGTTTCAGTTTTAAGATGTGGTCAAATGAAATTTGAAATATGAGAACGAACTCTTATTTTGAGTTTTTAAATAATTCTTACTACTGAACTCACGAATTTCGACAGCTATATTCAATAATATCTTGCTTTATCGCGTGCTCTTCTACAAATGTTGGTTATGTTCTTTCAATACATTGCACATAACCATAGGATGCTGCCACGATTGTGAGGTTGTCATAGGATTCTTTGACACTCTCTAGAAAAATAAATTTAATATCACGAATAAAACTCTGTTGTACATTGCCCTATTTTTCTCTTTCTTTCATTCACGAAATGTTTTGGTGATTTCCGGCCAGTCTGTTCCCATAATGCAAGCTGTACCTCAGGCAAGATCGGGACATAAGTTCATTCCTGCTTTACAGAAGCTAGTGTCCAAATTCGGATTGGGCTCTACCAAACTATTATCATACTGTAGGATTCGGTATCCGATTGTGTTGAGATGCCTTCTAATGTCATCCGGTCATCGGTTATTACTACCTACGTAGTGTTGCAAATAGTGTTGTTATACCGTGGCCACCACCAGTGCAATAAACAGGGTTGTTATGCAATGGAGCTATTTCCAGACGTAGTTACTGTTGCAAAGACTTAAATATACTTGTATTATCTATCATGGAAGAAAGCGATAGAAGGAATACAGTTCGCTGCTGCTAGTAGGCGTTTCAAAACAACTAATTTAGACAACAGTGAACAGTTATCTGCCTCTTCAACTACCAGATTCTAATTATCTACATATTTCTAATATTTAGACTAGTGCTTAATGATTGGTTGGTTGAATTGGAGGCTACATGAAACCAAGACTCACAGTTTAACGTGGAATTCGAATCACATGAGCTCTAACTGGTAATCGAACCCGTATCTCCCGCACCAAAAGCACTTACGCTAGCCATGTGGCCAGGGCCGGATTTAAGGGGATGCACCGGTGCACATGCATCCCCCTTTGTTGTAAATATCTACTATCTAAAATGAGAAGCTAGCAGTGAAAAGTACCAACAGTTGCATAAGGATTCTGTATGATACAAGTATCCATCATATTCCAAGGTTCATGATTAAAGCAATTCCTGATCTAAAGCTAAATATATACTGCAAATTATACCAATACAAAGTGGCTGTGGCTCAGTTGGCAAAGCGTTGACTTTGCATTCTGAAAGTCATAGGTTCGATTCCCGAGTCCTGACACAGTATTTCCAAGGCAATTCCTGATTCACACCACAGATGGCTAAAGGCATTTTAAAAAGAATCAAATTTAGTTTAAATTTATTTCTATTCTGGTAGTTATTGGTAGTAATATGCTGGATCTGGCAATGCATACAGCCACAAGGGAGCACTGGTATTTAATAATGTCTCTAAGTAATTTGTTATACATATCTATGAAATAAGTTTTTTTTAAAATAAAAACTGAGGTAACTGGGAAGTGATATTAAGTATAGGCCTATTTGACAGTCACTAGTTAATTTCTAGTTTAGTAGCTGTTTAAACTATCCAAATGAAACCTGACCAATCACATGACAGGAAATCTATCATTTTTACGTCAAACTGGTAGAACTATGTTCTATAGACTAAAGGAGATGGGTGATTAATGAAGATAAAGGATTATGAAAGAATTGGTCGAATGAGAATGTAGGAAGAAACAGGAGAACCCCGAGAAAATGTGTGAAAATGATGATGATGCCAACTGTAAACTCACGTGGGCTGATATCGAACAAAGGATCCTATGAACCAGAGCTGAGTGTTCTACCACTGACCTACTGTGCCCCCAAATCAAGTGTCAGAAGAGTGAATGTAAAAGAAACGTTTAATACTCATCGAAAACATTTGTACATACGTCCTATTGAATAATTAGCAGTTGAATTCTAGTGTTACACGGAAACGAGGGTAACTGTGCGTTTCAGGCTCCCTACCGTTTCTATTACTTCTGCTTGTCATATGTCATAAGGACCGAAGTTATGAGACCTTCCCTCCGTAAGGTAAACTTTGAGCTCTTTTTGCAGTAGAAATGCTTCATTGCCGTTATGTTGCATGTCCAGTGTGAGGACGAGCATTATCATGAAGGAGGAAAATCTTTCAGTACGCTAACGCAATTTTGTGTTGCGCGATTTAAACTCATTGGATTTCCAGTCTTGTGATTAGTAATGACCATGTCCTATGGTTCCTGGAAGTATTTGTATAACATTTAACAATATTTCATTTAACTGACCAAAATAATGAAAGGAATCTACTTAACTGTTTTTTCAGTTGCACAAGTAATATCTTAGTTTAACGACAGGATAATTTGCTTCCGCATTTACATATTTATGCATCAAACCAAATAATTCATACTTGAGACTTAAAATGACATTAAATTAATATTTTTAAAAATAATAAAATCTTACACTCGGTACTCATGCTTTGAATCTTGTTCTCCTCGGTACATCATCCAGTTGTAGGTGGAAAGAGATAGTTCAAAGTCATAGTTAATCTCCACGCAGGCAGGGAAACAGTTGCAGATGTTTTGGGCATAATTATCTTTTCTTTCTTTCCTCAGTCTCCCTGAGAATGAAATCTCATGAAAATGATCTGAAAACAAACAACGTTTAATACTTACTCTATTATAATAGCTTTTATTAATTTATTCATTTATTTTCAACGAAATTAAAAAGTTCGTTACTGAATTCTCTCTCTTTCTCTTAAGTAAACATGTCTACTTGAAACTCACATCAGAAAGATTGCCCATTTTATCAGAGAAAAGAGTTGCTGAGAAAGGTTGCTCAGAAAGGGTTTATACTATCACCATCTACCAAGTTCATTCCACACTGCAGTTCTACTGTTCTTGACGTAGTATGGAGTTTGTTCTCTCTAACATACCACCACCAACTACAGTCGCTGCCTGACTGTTGCCAGCCCATGTATCTGACATATTACCAACTCCAGGTGTTTCTATTAAAATGACAACGATAAGGATATATACGAATAGTAAAGGTATATAGCTGCAAAATAATTCATTTTTATGTTTGGGTTACAAATAGTTGAGATCCGCTACTTTTAAAGCACAGCGTCGCTACTTTTTGATCTTTGGATCTGGCAACACTACGTAGTTCTACTCTGGCGGCTTAACGGATGTTGAAAAAATGTATTCCTCGCATTATTTGAATTAATATTATGTACACCTATGCATAATTGCTCATCTTCTGGATAAACCAAATAAAAATTTCACTGGTTATGGTAACATTTGAATTTTTTTCTTTATAACCTTTTGTACCAACAGTTTACCTTCTTTGATCTTTGTGTTGATAGGACAGAATTTCTAAGCCAAAGTTTTGTTTTATTCCCTTTTATTTTCATACTCTCTTGTGTAACACAGATCACAGATTTTTTAAATAATAGTTAATATTATTTCTCAAAGCACGATCTTCTAGAATTACCAAGTCAGTGGATTTGGCGAGTGAAACTCCTTGGAAATTCAGGATTGTGAAGGTACATCAAATGGTATTGTTCTAATTTCACTTAGTCAAAAGGCCTGGTTCTTGCAGGAATTGCGGATATTCATCTGTATTGTCTATTCAATCGATGGCGTCCTTGTCCTTTAATCAGAGTAATGGTTTAAAGAGTATTACAATGGTTTAAAATTGTTGTTTTCAATAGAAATCTTCCTAAAAAAAAGAAAGAAGGAAAGAAAGAAAGAGAACAATACCTACAGAAGTAGGCCTACCCGATATTTTTCTTACTTAACAATACTAAATTTTCATGTTGCACGCATATGTTTATTTGCACCATGTTGTCTTCATTTTATAATGGTTTTTATTCTGATATAAATGCAAGTTTCGTGTCAAATTTACTTGTCTCTTGGCTACCTATATTTCATTTTGCATCAATTTACTCTTATCTGCTTTCAGTTATGTAATATTTCGGTAAACTTCCAGCGTAATTTCTCTTATGCACCTTAATGGTTATTCAGTGTTCATATAAAATTAACATTGTAGTAATAATATATATACACTGATAAAAGTATATAAATAGATTATAGTTAATAACTTACCTTTAGCCTTATCCACGCAAGGTAAATCCTTCGGAGTGCACAAAGATGTTTCATTATCCCCTGTGAAAATAAGTAACACATTATATTACTTATATTATACGCTAGCTGAAATATGCCCATTCTTCGCAGGCGAACAGATTTATGGAAAAATATTTTAACCTTCTTCTTCCTTAGGATACACTTTTCAATGAAAAAATAATTCTAAAAACCCATAAAATGTTCTATTTTCCGCAGAAATTTTGAACTTCCCTACCTCCTAAGGATACGTCCTTAAATCAACGTGACGTAATAAAAAAAACTTGAAGCAGGGGCAGGGTTTCAAGATTCATGTCAAAATTGTAACCCGATTTCCGGGATGCGATCACGGATAATGTCTATTCCAATATGGGGAGAAAGTATAGAAATTGCATGGCCCCCTTAAAAGTGGAATTTTGGAAAGTACTGGATCACGTATTCGTTTATTGATTTTATTTTATTTTATTTTTCAGTTTAGCATCCCTTCCAGCAGCGAGACTATATGAGACGTGGACTTACAGCTTAACGTGGGATTCGAATTACATGAACTCGCACCGGAAATCGAATATGTTCGTTTATATTTAATAAAGAATTGATATACATATTTTCATCTTCCTAATTTGAGTAGTTCGTGAAATACTCTATTGTTCGCATTAATTTTGAACTCAATACTCCTTTAGCATAGCCCCCTTTAATCAAAATGGTGATTGAAATCTAGCTCAAAGTAGATACTGTTCCAAAATTCTGTTTACAGTTATTTTCCTGTGAATTGACCACAAACAACAGACTACATGGCTTTCGATTCGGGGAGGTGGGTGAAGTAGAAAATGCCCCCTTCTTCCTAAAATGGGATTTATTTTTATTTTTTTTAAACTAAGACATGGGTCCCCTTATTTTTAATAAGGTGTTTCTATGCCAAGTTTCATCTCCTAATTTTAAGGACTTCTGTGGTACTCTATTCTGGACAATGGGGGCGCGGTGGCTCAGTGGTAGAGCGCTTACCTCTAATACATGTGTTCCCTGGGTCGATCCCCGGCTAAGTAAATTTGTGGTGGACAACATCGTGTCCGTGGGTTTTCTCGGAGTACTCCCAATCAGGGATGAATTCAGGGGGTAGCCCGGGGGAATCTCTCCCCCGAAGAAAATTCATTCCCCCAGGAGAAACTCAAAATTTCAATCACTCGAAAACACAAAGTATGTTCTTTCCTTAATTTTTAATTCAGAGTTTATGTAACGAATTTTACAATTCCAACTTAATGCGAATCTTTAAATTGAACATTTTTTGAGTAAATAACGGGAAAATCTTACTATTATAGAAATTACTCCCTTATCTCCTTTACACGCGGAATTTTCGCTTTCACTGAAATCTCTATTTAATTATGTATTACGTTTTAATAATAATTCATATATCGATTTTTATATCCTCAACTTAAGCGAATTCTCACCATGGGTAACTTTCTTAATAAGTAACGGTAAATTAGGATATTATAGGTAATGACCACCTTTCCCGCTAAGGAGTGGGATTCTTCAAGATGCTGAAATACGTGTAGTATTATCTATCTATTAAAATGCTACAATAACAATTAAAAACGCCTGAGCTCCAACCTATAACTTTAGCTTTCAAATCTTTCATTTACGATTATGTGTGATTTCACGTTTAAGAGAGACAAACATTTTAAGTATTTGTACTTTAAATAGTCTAAATTAGTTAACTATATCTTTTTTATAAAGTTTATGATATAAAATTATTGTTCAAAGCCTTTGTATTTTAATAAACCTTCTCTAAATCCAGTGCATGTGAATTGTGCTTCCATACTCCGAGTTCTTTTAAACTATATGTTGAGGACGTTTATATGTTTGTGGTCAATCCTTTCAACAATGAGATCTCGGAAATTACAGGCTCTAGAAAGATGACGTTTTCACTGATCGATTGGAAATTTTGCGTAGATTGTGCAAATCTAATTGAACATTTTTCAAAAAAAAAAAAAAAAAAATGGCCATTACTTTATTACAATTTTTTAGGGTACACTGGAAGCGTTGAAATTAAAAAAAAAAACATCATATCCTATGCCTTATACATTCCAATACCACAATGTTGTATATTGAGGTTGTATATGTCTCAGGCGTTTGTTTCATGGCCAAATAAAAGTGAAAGAGGAAGGATAACCATTTCTCGAGTCTAACATAAATCTTTATTTTTTGAGTGTTTTGCTCAATGAACACCATATACAACTGACATTATAATTAATTGTATATGTAATGCATTTGATTATTACATACTGCATGCAAGAAGAAAGAAAACACTGGTCATACATGAATTAGAAACTCCAACCGGAGGTAGGCTCAAATCTTGCAAAAGGTGCGAGATATTGAGAAAACATAATCTAAAAAAATCTCCCCTTTATGATACCTCTTGCCGATAAAATCAAGATGTCTTTCACTTGTCTCTGTAAAGGGACATGTACATATGTTGTGAGGAATGAGGAGGAGATTTATGCTCATATGCGAATGATGCGCTGTGTAAAGAGCGCAGGTTCCGCTAGTTTCTATTTAAAAGTTTATATACTGAATTTCATGTCTCTAACTTAAGAAATTCCCCCATATGACATTTTGTAAATAAATGCAGAGCTATTCAAAAATGATCTTCCCGATTATACATTTTAATAACTCACTTTTGTTAACACGTACATACATAAAAGTGACATCAAATGAAGGAGAAACTCAAGAAGTTTCAGTATCTGGCAAAGCTGAGGAATTTAATTGCGCAGCTCGCCGCTAGGGTGACAATAGTACAAGATGGCAGCAAATAAAGACAGGAAAGCTTTATGTGTGGTAACTTTTCATAGTAATCAGTCTCAAGGCTTGCAACAATGTCAACTGGTATGGATAAATTTTCAGTCACTTACGGATAATCCTCCACACAGTTGCCGGAGGTATCTGATCTGCTTGCTTTTACCGTAGATTTTCGTGGACTTCTCATGACCGCACTTGCCGATGGATGGTCGGATAATTTCTTCTTGCAAATGCATCCTCTTCGTTTAAAATCGAAGTACCATTTACGAATATTATGCAAGATACGGGGCTCTTTTCCAAACTTAGTTCTTAAACTTCTTTGGAGACACTAATAACAGGCTGATTACTATGAAAATTTAGAGCAGAAAAGACTTCTTTGTCTTTATTTCTTGCCATCTTGGGTTACTATCGCCCTAGTGGCGAGCTGCGCAGCTAATACATCAGCTTTGCTAGACACTAAAACTTTTTTTGGGTATCTCTTTCCCTTGATATCACTTTCATGAATATACATGCTTTAGAAAGATGAGTTATTAAAATTTATAATCCGAAAGATCATTTTGAATAGATCTGAAAAGGAAAACTTCAATATTATTCCTTATTTAAGAATTTTCAAAACTACTGAAATCGTGTTCTCCTACTTCCAAATTATAAATCAATTTCATACTTTCAACTTTAGCGACTCATAATCGATACCTTGTAAACAAATAAAGAGAAATTTCAATATTATAGAAATTGTCTACTTTCCTTTCTCAGGAGGGAAAATTTCTAAAACACTGAAACACGTATTCTCTTATTTTTTTTTTAAATTTAAGATCTTACATGCACTGACTGAATAAAGCAAGGAAAATGTTAATGTTATAGAAATTATCCAACTTTATCTCCTTAGAAGCGGAATTTTTGCAGACGCTGAAACAATATTCCCTATTTTTCATTTAAAATTTAAAAAAAAAAAAATTGAATTTCGTATTTCCAACTTAAGCCTGTTCTGACATTCAGCACTTCGTGAGTAAATAAAGAGGAATTTCAAGGTTATAGAAATCGATCCCTTTATCCACTTTGGAGCAGAATTATCAGAAACGCTGCCATGTGTGTTTCTTTTTTATTGTTATTATTATTTAAAAATCGATATACCGAATTTCAGATTTCCATCTTAAGCAAATTCTCACATTCAGTACTTTCTAATTAAACAAACAAGGGAAATTTGAGAATTTTATAGTGCCCCTTTCCACCTTTTGGAGCGTGATTTTTGAAAGCGCTGGAGTATATGTTCCCTTCTTTCTAAGTTCTTATGACGAGTTTCATCTCTTTAACTCCAGATAGCCCTATACGGAAAGCACACTATTGTTGGGGGAAATTTTGAACCCTTTACCCCTCTTAGGATGAGTATTTCGAAAAAAATCTTCCTTATCTGTTACTCCCGTGACAAAAGGAGTATTCTCTACAAATTTTACGTTTTTACGTACAGTAGCATGACGCAGGCGATGATGAGTCACCCATATTTATACTTTTATATAATAGTACTGAGTTCAGATATAGATTAACTACACATATCTGTATACGTACCTATCTAAAATTAAGTGTAAGAAGCTTGAAACTTACTTGGCATATACCACATGCCACAGTTGCACAATTGTAGAGTGTAGTTGGTGATACATTCCATTTTGCAATTATCTTGTGTGTAGTAAGTGAAGAATCTGAGTTGTCGTTCTGAGTTAAAGAAACAACGGCGCCGCTCTGGTGGATAACTTCGAAGATTTTTGCTTGTCGTCATCACTCTGGGTTTCACAGCTAAGACCACATAGTAGTCCAAAGGCACGCGGAAATATTGCTGCCCAATGCGCGGGAAACTTGCAGGATTGTGAAGAAGCATCTGAAATATAAGTACATATTACGAACATGGAAAAGTATTGTTTGCTGGGACCGTATATGAACTGTTGGTAATTATCAGCTCAACACGCTTGTGTTGCTTATGAGACGAAATGAGATCCTTTTAGCCTCGTTGGCAACATTGGTTTACCCACATCTTAGATTTCAGAGACTGCTTTAGTGTTAGATAAGTCATGGTATAAAAAAAACTGTAGATACAAGCATAGTACACTATAATACTAAATATGGTTTGAATGTTGCTATATCACACCCTTGCTGGACCTCTCATGAAACGGAAGGATCCTGGCAACTGCTAGATGAAATTATGGGGGAAAATAAGAACATAAGTTTACAAAACAAGATAAGAAACATTTCTATACGAGACGGGATACGCTTTCCGAGAATCGAGACGAGGCAAGAAGATAAATATTTATTTTTCATCTCATGCGTAACACTAGCCATGTAGAGTTCGAAGCCAATGTTTCATAGCCATTGAATATTGTGGATTCTCTTTCATTCTCTAGAAATGTCCGATTTATAATCTTTACAAATAATCGGCAGCATTACAATTTTGTCCAGACAAAAGTATAAAATTTCAAGCATTTCAAACTGAGAGGCGACGAAACATTACTGTAGTATTAATCAGTGGCGTAACTTTAAAGGCTTCGGGGCCCTCCTGCAGACAGCGTGGAATGGGGCCCCTTCTCTACGTCCTACTCCACGATTCGGAGCCCCGGGATGGCTTGGGGCCCTCCCGCAATGCGAGGTCTGCGGGCCCCTTATTTACGCCCCTGGTATTAATAAATAGAATTTTAAACAGGTTGATATTTCAAAATATTAACTTAACGATATAAATGCCAAACTTCAGAATTGTATGTATGAGTGGTATCCATTCCAATACCTTTATCTTGTATTTTAAAGTAATGGAAACATCTGTGGTATGGATCATACAAGGTATTTGAGGTAGTAACGCTAAGGATACATGTACAGCGCCTGGATGTCATTAACGTTGTGTTAGTTGATTATAGATAGATGGTTGATTATAGATAGATTATAGATATAACGTTGTGTTAAAGATCACTCTATACCACGTGAAGCTGAGTAGACGGGGGCTTATGTTGAAGCAGGAGGCGGTAGTGATGCAGATGAGAAACCTCTCTAAGCTTCAAATATGCAAATTATGGGGGATTACTTCCTGCAACTTTTGTCAGTGTGTTAGGTGTATCGTGTGGTGATGACAGTCTACAGATCTCGTGGAAAAGCAACACCAATGAACATTTGGAACAACCTATTGGGATAATCACAGTCCAATTCGAGTTGCGTTGCCTCAAAATTAGTGATCGCCTGGCAATTTCATTGCTAAGCACCGAGAACATACAAATTTGATCACTCATGCTTAAAAACACGTAATATGGTTATATGAGCCCTTTTCCACCTTATTTCGAACAACAGCATCTTCTTATCAATAGCGGACTGGGGCATCTAAAGAAGCAAATACTCCGAACTGTTTCCTTCTTACCGAGAAACATGGCAGCAGCTTTTTGTTGTTGTTGTTGTTGAAGCTGTGAGCTGCGATTTTGTGGGTCCTATAAATATGTTCACAGGACACAAAACTGCCTGTAATTATCTAACAACTTAAGCAAGCACACGCATCTTAGGCCCAGATGTTGTTCCAAACAATGATGCAATTTTCTAAGATAAGAATGTACAGAAACACACTGTTCAAACTGTTGAAGAATGGTTTCAATAAACATCAGGTTGATTCGTAATAGTGTTGTAAAAAAAACGGATTTTTTCTGTGAAGTTTTTTTTCAATAAAAAACATCGTTCTTTTTCATGTTTTTTTTTCAAAAGTCTGTTTTTTTCTGGCAACTATTATTTATTGATTTATGTTGCAGATTATTGAAATAATCAACAGAACTTGAGTCGAAGCCCTCGTAACTTACAAATCGTTTGTTTCTTTGAACCTATACGAGCAAAATTATGTGATTATTCCTTTCGACCTCAGGGCATTTTTGGCGTTTTCCTACATTTCCAGTTAGTGACTTATTGCTCAAAAACTATTCCTTCGATTGATATGGTTAAGGCCTTGTTTTTAAGAAAATATATGTGTCTATTTTTTGGTGTAAGTTGTATTGCAGTTTTGCCAACGGGTGGGAAATTATTGAGGGAAATGTAGGGGTGAAAATTTACAAAAAACTCCCTAACCGAAATTCAAAAATTTTTTGTATCTAGCACCACTGCTGCTATATGGGTTCAAGTCACCTAAACAAATCTTTGGTGCGTTGACAAGGTACAGTGAAATCTTGAAGTCGCTGGCTTCCATTCAAAGAGGGAAAAAAATTCTGTCATACACTTGAAATTTTGACACTTTTTACGCCTCAGAAGCAAAAATCAAATATGCCGGGGTACAGCTTCTCTAATTATCTTATTGAAATTTTTTATGGTGCGTTCTGTAGGGCAAAGAGAAGCTTTCAGGTAGTGGTACGTTTGTTTCAATGTAGCAGCAAGAGGGTAATAATAGAGGGGAAAAGGGAAATTTTCCGAGGTTTCCACCTAATAGCGGGAATTAATTGTTTTGGCTGGAAACGCTGCCATCAGACAGTGCTCCAAGAATATATCCTACAAGTATCATGGCGATATATAACAAAGTAAGCATGAATTTTAAAAAAAAATCTCATTCTACCTCAGAAATTCACCATTTTCTTACCATTTCCAGAACATGGTTTATTATAAACCTAAACTGTACTTGCCCTAATTATTCTAGTAAAACTTTTTATGGTGCGCTGTGTAGGCTAAGAATGAGGCTGTTAGACACTGGTACATTTGTTCGAATGTAGCCAACAAAAAGGAAATAATAGAAATAAAAAAGGGATTTTTTTCCAAAATTTGTCCCTAAAATCTGGAATTAAAATTTTTTGTAGCTAGCAACACTACTATCAGACACACACAAACTATCTTAAAATAAACTTTGGTATCCCTCTAATATATCCTACAAGTATTGTGACGATATCTAATAAAGTAAGCATGTCAATAAAAAATATCTCATTCTACCTTTAAAAAGATCACAGTTATCTTTCCAATTAGAGAACAAGGTCCACTGTAAACCTAACTGTACTTCCCCTAATTATCCTATTGAAACTTTCTATAGTGCGTTGTGTAGAGCAAAGAAGAGACTTCCAGATACTGGTACGTTTGTTCCGATATAGCCAATAAGAGGGAAATAATAGAAACAAAACATATAATTTTCCCAAAATTTTCCCCTAAAATCTGGAATTAAAATATTCTGTAGCTGGTAATACTGCTATCAAACAGACGTAAACTATCTTAAATTAAACATTGGTACACCACTAATATATCCTACAAGTATTATGGCGATATTTAAGGAACAAAGCTTCTAATTACCAAAAATATATTACGGTAAACAGAAAAGTAAGGGAAAACTAGAAAAATTCAGGACTAGAACCTAAATACGAATTTTACGTGCGCCCCCTAATTACCCCACTGTAACGATCTGTACTTTCGTTTGTTAAGTAAGGACAAATGTTCGATTGGCGTAAGTTGACTTGCACTCAGACGTATAGGTAGGGATTTATAAACAAAAATTTCTAATTTTTTGCCCAAATATAGGAGAATTTTAATTTCCCTAATTGGCAACACTGTGCGCAGGCCCGTCTAATTGATGTCAACAGTTAGGTATCCATCCGAGGTATCTACCTGGCAAGTCTTAAGGATCTCTTTCTACAACGAAGGAAGCTACAGGGGGGAAAAAGTAAAGAAAATTCGAAATTAGAAAATTCTCGAATTTTTGACTGGGGTGCAATTTGAGAAGTAAATTCGACACCAGAAGAAAAAGAAATTAATATGTTAAACTATAGTCCAACCACATTTTGAAGAATAATATCCCGATATCTTAATTAGTGTCCACACTGGAGCGGATTAAACAAGTGACACACCTGTGTGTGCCACTTTGGCCACCTGGGCCACCGAGTATACATTTGATTACATTTTTTTGACTACTAACTCGTGTTGTTGTTGTAGTTATAGTCTCGACTAATAATAATATCGTTGTAAACAATAACTTTATAAGGAAAATTTTCTCTCCTTTTTACATCTTAGTTCCAACACTGTTGCTGAGAAATGTAGGGTGTTTCAAAATAAATTTTGTGGTTTTAAGTCTTCGTAGTACTTATTACATTTTACGTACAATTATAAGCAATACATTAAGTAAAAGAGCACCTCAAACAGTCTTTGCTAAAAGTGTTCAATGTGAGATTCATTCATCACACGGCACACATCTGGTCGATAGGCGAGAAAGGCCCATAAACTTTCCACCATATGGCACAAAACACATTCAATTTAAGGGAGTTTCGTTTCAATTGTACCATCTCCTGAGAATTTGCTGACGGTCAGATGCAAACATTATGAGTGTTCAAATTAACTCTTAGGTAAAAAGTCGATTTATCACTGAAGACGACACGATCCAGAAAATCTTCATTGTTATGCAGGAATATTTCACTTGCGAAATTGACACGTAAACCGTAGTCTCTAGGCTTTAGACCTGTAGCAACTACAAACAATAAAGACGTAGTTGCAAGCGTCTCCTTAATATTCTTCACACAGACGGTTGCACTGTACAGGTTCAAAAACTTTCTGCTCTCTAGTCTCCATCTTTGCTACTTGCTCTTTCTAACGGCAGACAGAAGAAACAATGCATGTACATGCATGCGTACAAAACTGTTTGAGTTGCTCTTTCATTTGATATAATACTTATAATTGTAAGTTATTTGTAATAGATACTACAAAGTTTCAAAACACTAATATTAAGTTAATTTTGAAACACCCTGCATTACTTCAAATTTAGTCATCCTATATTCAGGTCCTAGTCAATTTGTCGCCTCGTTCAATGACATAATTTGCTGCCTTCCCCTTTCTCTAGAAAGAACAAATCTTAGAAGTCATGATTTTAAGTATGCTATTCCAGCATGAACAACAAAGGTGAGGGTAAATGCAGTCGCACTCAGAAAAGCTTAAATACTTACTAAAAATGCAATTCCGTTGCGTCTGTTTTTTTTCTTTAAATGTTAATCTATTATAATAGTGAAAGATAAAGCAAACACACCTGCAGAGGAAAGATGGCAATCTTTTTTATAGAATTCACTATCGAGCTTCAATCTCAATGTATCAGTTTGCAATTCCAGTGCAACTAGCTCTTTTATCTTTATTTCTTGATTTTTCTTCTACATCTTCTAACATTTTTTTTTAAAAAAAAACTTGTTTCTATCTTCAATGATAAGGAACTTGCTTCTGACAAAAACAATACTTTCATATCAAAACTGTGATAACTTAATAAATGGAACAGATATTCACTACTATTCGAGAATTGAATTCTTGCATTTGACAACAATCAAGCAATTTGTGCTCGGATTTATTCGACCATTTGCTTTAGCATTGTCCATGTGGCCTTAAACTAATGCAACCTAAACATAATTTATGAATGTTGTATTCAAATAGAAGGTTAGCTTAGTAAATGTAACTACCATCATCATAAAGTATGTTTCCAACAAGAACTATTTAATTTAAATAATATACTTATGACAGATTTTGCCGGATCATCCAAGCTTGCCGTTCCATGCAAATGCACGTGTTGCATATATACAGTGGCGTATTTAGGGGGGATTCCGGGCTTAAGCCCCCCCTCCCGAAATCTTACTTACTATAGTAAAGTATATGAAATATCTTGCAGAATTTTCACATTTTCAGGGAAATCCACCCGAAAGTTAGCAAAGCCCCTCCCGAAACAAAATCGTAAATACGCCACTGCATATATGGTAGAGCCGGCTCTGCATATCATATATATCTAGTCGACAAATTATTTATATATGACATTTAGAAAAATACTATTAGGCAAATTAGTATTAGTTTTTACCTTTAGACAAGTTATTGGAATTTTATACTGTTCGTGACATTATTTTCGTACTTATTAAAGGCTTGCATTCACGAAAAAACAAAATTTCATTTCTACTTTTATTTCTTAGTTGATATTAATGAAAACTGCTGAACCCCGAATTGTTAATAGGTATGGTATTCATGTAAATTGTAAAATATTTGTAGCGTATCAGTATCTAGCGTTCAATTTATGTTGCATTTTACGGTGATTACACCTACATAAAAATATTTCATACTTAAATAGACGTAAGATGCATTACAAATGACTGTTTAAAAAAAAAACGAAATTTAGAAAAAGAACGAGAGGCAATGTTTTTTTTCTAAAAAAACATACATTTCTGAAAAAATACGAACCGTTTTTTTTCTATTTACAACACTAATTCGTAACATATTCCCTGGTCACCCAGCCACCCAATTCTGAGCCCTCAACGTTACTGAATAGCTGTTGTGAGTTCTTGACTTCAGACTCGAGCAGATATCTTATTCCATCCTCGCAGACCAAACTAAGCGCCGCACTACTTGTGGAATGGTATGGAAATAATTCATGACTTACGCATTTTCCATTCTATGACGAAAGGTGATTTTACCCAGCCATTGTTTCCATTATTTTGATAACATTCTGTATATCTCATTTATAATAGTAAAACAAAAAAAAAAAAAACTTTATTATAACAATAAATCTTACCTTAAATCCATATTTTTGTCTAGCACATTCCAAATCAAGTGGACCAGGCCAAAATTCTAGGTGAAAATGTAATCCAGCTGAAGAACCTGCTCCCCACGTCCTTCTAGAGTAAACGCCATCTAACGCAAACGATGTATAATATCCTTCTTCCGGGTCCCAACCTTTTAAACGGCGATATGTGTGCCATGCTAACTGACTAAATAAATCAAGATATACACATATTACTTTATTTAGTATTAAAAATGTTTTAACAGGTATAGTTAATTATCATTTAACACGTTCGCTGCTGAGGACGCCCATTGGCATTCAGTAGTGAATTTGGCACATGCGCCGGACGCCGCTCGGCGCTTGTCTTTGCAGCTGATTCACTTTCCCTTCAATACCTGCCAATACCTGCACTAGCGCTGGCGGGAAAGTGAATCAACTGCAGGGACAAGCGCCGAGCGGCGTCCGGCGCAAATGCCAAATTCACTACTGAATGCCGATGGGCGTCCTCAGCAGCGAACGTGTTAAGCGAAGAAAGAACAGCTAAAGGTTATTATTAATACATGTGATTCGTAATCTAAATTTACATTTCTTAAACAACTATATATATATATATATATATATATGTAAATTTGTCAGTGGCCTATTTTCAAATTCAGTTTGCCCTCTCACGTCTTTCCCCATACCGCAAAAATTCTTTCCAGAGTCGCTGGTACATAGAATGGAGGTTGAGATGGAGTATTTTAAAGAGGGTTGCAAGTGATTGTAAGAAAAATGTTTTTCTCTCCTCCTGACTTGTTTTCTTCCCGACTTGACAAATGTTGTAGTCTTTTGCTTGGTGAATCCTTTTCCTTCAACTTTCACAAATACGACTTAAACTTTTGCTTTTGCAAGCTTTGCTTTTTCTTAAGCCATAACTGAAAAAAATAACGCCAGAAAATTTCGGAAAATGTTATTTTCACTGCTAGTTTCTCATTTTATATAGTGTATATTTACAACGAAAGGGGTTCCACGTGCACCCCACTAAATCCGGCCCTATATATATATATATATATATATATATATATATATATATATATATATATATATATATATATATATATACTGCATGTATATATCAGAGATATAGTAGATAGATAGGTAAGTAGATAAATATAATTCTCTTGTGACATGTAGCGATCTACACAGCATACAAATGCTGTGACGAAATTACAGGGGATAAACAAAAAATCTAAAAACACTTCATACAGAACACATAGCGGATTGTAGCAGTTAAAAAGAAGATCACTGCAATGAAAATTACGTCTGAACTCAATTCCGGCCTACAGAGACCGGTTTAATCGAAAATAGTGCGACGGGAACTTCATAAAATGAAAAATTCATGGTAGGGCCGCTATCGCCAAACCCTTGGTAACAGCAGTAAATGCGAAGAGGCGTATCCAGTGGTGCAAGGACCACAAGGCGTCATTATCCTCCGCCAGCATTCCTTAAGGAAGTGGAGCACGATTTGAAGTAACAATGGTACAAAATTCCACAAACCACAATTCAGGAGCTATATACGTCCATTCCACGTCGGATCCAAGCTGTTTTGGACGCAAAAGGAGGCCCCACACCATACTAGGTATGATTTTCACACTTTTGCAAACGTTTCAGATTTTTTGTCCAACCCCTGTATGTTGCACTTCGAATATCTTGGAAACAAATTATCCAAGATAGATGGTTGTCAAAAAAATAAAAGACCTTCATCCAGCAATGGATCGACAATTGTTAATAATGGTATGTACGAGTTTCAAATATAAATAACCCTCACTATTTCACTCATATGATCTCAGTTCTCATTCTTGATATCTGAGCACTTGAGATTAAGGAATAAACGTCTGCAACTCTATCCATCACGACTCTGGAACTCACTAAAGAAATAATAAACACTTCTGACCAGAGTATATACACTTGTTTATTAAAAACTAAATTCCAGTGTAACAGTTTCGACAACGTAACGTTGTCTTCATCAGACACTAACTGAAAGAGATATCTTAGAGCGCAGATATTTATACTAAAAGTGAAAGTCCTTGTGTGCATGAGAAGCTACCTGGGTCGTACTTCCCCGGCGGTCATCTTTCGGCCACCTGCCCTGACTTAATTACCCTCCCACCTGTGTTTATCTTTTCCAGACACACCTGTTGTTTATACTTGACCAATTGCCTTAACACTTTCTCTTAATCTACCTCTGATGCCTATTAGAAATAAATAACAGACTATACTACATACAACTGATTATAAATAAAGCAATACAAATATATATATATATATATATATATATATATATATATATATATATATATATATATATATATATATATATATAGAGAGAGAGAGAGAGAGAGAGAGAGAGAGAGAGAGACATAAAAATAAACTATAAAATATAACAATATATAAAACTCTATATAACTATATACAATATTAAACTATAAATATTAAACTATACATAATATTAAATATATGAATATAAATTACATATAAATATGTTCAATCTTGTTTTTTCACTTCAATTTGTTCCAATAATTTATCCCATAGATCATGTATTAACAGTCCATTTGTCCAGTTCATTAATTTGTCACTTTTCTCTTTTTTTATCGTGCTTCCTTCCATTTCCTTATCATTGGTCTATTCTCCCTTTCTAGCCCCTTTACACCTTCCCAATCTATATCATGCCCCGTTTCTTTAACATGTTTATATACGGCATTATTTCCTCTCTTAAGTCTCACATCATCCCTATGTTGTTTAATGATGTTTCACCCACTTCTTTATAAACCCTTTTCTTCTTCCGTTCTCAACCACTTCCTTGAGTACCTCATCCTTAATCTTCTTCTCTCCTATGACTTCATACGTTTCATCACAAAGTTCATCCAATTTCTTTCATACCGTTCTTTCTGCAAAACTACCACTGCACCTCCTTTGTCCGCTTGTTCAATAACAACGTCTTTCCTCTTCCTCAGTCTTTTTTAGCCCTCCCTTTCTTCGTTCCTAAGGTTCCCCTTTCTAACGTAAACATTCTGTCTCACTATCGCCACCTCTCTCTGTCTTCTTTGTCTTTCACATCCATGATAGCTTCTTCTTGAAAGAAGAAGTGAAAGAAGAAGGAAGGATTCCAAAGATGAAAGGATTCCCGAAGATTCACAAGGAAGAGATTAAGCTAAGGCCAGTGTTGGACTGTAGAGGAAACTGTCTAGAACCATTAGAAGAAGATGGACGATTTACAACAAGATGGTATAGGAAAGAATGTGCGTCAGGAGTTTACTGTCACGAAAGAAGTGATGTGGATTACAGCACCAAAAGAAACTTCATAAGGAATATGGAAAGAAGAATAAAAGAAATAGATACTGAAGAGGAGAAAAAGAAGGAGGACATAGGGAAGTTCCACAGTTTACTAGAACAGAACGGGTACAACAGACAGAAATTAAGGAAGAACAGAATTGAAGAGGAAAGAAGGAAAGGAAGGAGAAAGGAGAGAAAGGAAGAGGAGGAGAACAAATGGCATGGGATAGAGAGCATCGGGGAGAAGACAGAAGTACTAAAAAACTTACTTGGAAGAGGTGGTGTGAAGACGTACAGGAAAGGAGGAAGAAGAATTTTGGAAATGATTAAGAAAGCAAAAAGTAGAACGAAGGAAATATGTGAGAAAGATGAAGGTGTAGTGTATAATGTGACGTGTAAGGATTGTGATATGATATACATAGGGGAAACAGGGAAAAAACTTAGGGAGAGAATTAAACAACATAGGGATGATGTAAGACTTAAGAGAGGATATAATGCCATATATAAACATGTTAAAGAAACGGGGCATGATATAGATTGGGAAGGTGTAAAGGGGCTAGAAAGGGAGAATAGACCAATGATAAGGAAATGGAAGGAAGCACGATAAAAAAAGAGAAAAGTGACAAATTAATGAACTGGACAAATGGACTGTTAATACATGATCTATGGGATAAATTATTGGAACAAATTGAAGTGAAAAAACAAGATTGAACATATTTATATGTAATTTATATTCATATATTTAATTTAATATATTTAATATTTAATATATTTAATATAGTTTAATATTTATAGTTTAATATTGTATATAGTTATATAGAGTTTTATATATTGTTATATTTTATAGTTTATTTTTATGTCTCTCTCTCTCTCTCTCTCAATATATATATATATATATATATATATATATATATATATATATATATATATATATATATATATATATTTGTATTGCTTTATTTATAATCAGTTGTATGTAGTATAGTCTGTTATTTATTTCTAATAGGCATCAGAGGTAGATTAAGAGAAAGTGTTAAGGCAATTGGTCAAGTATAAACAACAGGTGTGTCTGGAAAAGATAAACACAGGTGGGAGGGTAATTAAGTCAGGGCAGGTGGCCGAAAGATGACGCCCGGGGAAGTACGACCCAGGTGGCTTCTCATGCACACAAGGACTTTCACTTTTAGTATAAATATCTGCGCTCTAAGGCCCTTTTTAGACGTTATGATAAATCATCAAGGGTGGAGATTTTTTTTATCATATGCAAGAGAGATATTTTCTATTCACACACGGCGATATCACTCGGAGATATTCCTCACAGAGGTCAATAGAGTCTGACATCTTTCGGAGGTTATGTGAACTATTTCAGAAAAATACAGGGCCACGATGTTTGCTTGTGGTGTGTGTGTGTGCGTTTCTACCTGCCACTTGTGAAAGGACAATTCCTGTTTCTTGGTAATTTGTGTTCCCGCCGAAGTAAAATAAAGAGCTTGAAATGGAAAAGAACTATTATGCGGCTTTTGCAATTATCATGTCCGTAGCAATGATATAATTGTGTTTATGTTTAAAAAAGAAAAGAAATATAGAACGGTGTTGCCTATTTAGACACTTAAGAATCGTTAATAGTAAGCTGAAAGACGAGTGTCATTTTATTGCTGGGGTTTTTAATATATATATATATATATATATATATATATATATATATATATATATATATATATATATACCTTATATACTACCTTTAATATATATACCTTGTATACTAATCCGTAACTACGCAACTTCTCGTTAAATCTTTTAGGATTCATGGTATCTTTGCGTAAGTGTTGTCTTTGACCGCTTATTTAGGTTCTATAACAGGTATTTAGGCCGGCTTTTTTATTGGTCAAAAAAATGATGCATTTTGGAATCAGATGGTCATCTTGGTGGCGCCAAGTGGGGACAGAGGGAAGTGACTTATCCTTGAGGAAATTTCAAAACTTTTTCAAGCCTTTAGTTTCTAACATACCAGATTGAAACTTTGCACACGGATTGTGTGCACCTTTGAGTAGGCCTATTTCTCAATTCTTTAGATCCATGTGTACTCGGGCCCGAGGCTGAGGGTCGCAACTATTCCGAGGGGGCGATTTTTTCAGAAAAAATTCTGATTTTTACCAATTTTTCCGCTTTAGGTGTACGATACGCACATGTGAGTCATACCGTTGGAAAGGGCTTGTTATATTGAAGAAAATAGTGTTTGAACCATGACTCTAGGCCAAATAGTAACGACGCAGTAAATTTTTATAATATGATTGAGTTGATTTTGAGTTTAATGTCCTGTTCAGCAGTGATGCTATGTGAGACGTGGACCTACTGATTAACGTGGAATCCAAACCACATGAGCTCCCACTGGAAATCGAACCCGGGTCTCCCACGCCAAAGGCGCGTACGCTAACCGGTTAGTTATACGTGCGTGTGTGGCCTAAATTCAGACTTTCAAAAAAATTTCATCCCTTTGTTTTCAAGATACAAGATTGAAATTTAGCACACGCATTGTGTACGTAATACGTATTTTCAAGAAATTTTCAGATCCCTACGTGAACCCAGGGCCGGGCCAGAGTCAGTGTCGGATGTAGAAGGTAAAAAATCGGGGAGCCAGCCAGACCCCAGACTATGATAGGTATATCATGACTTTACTATAAACTTTCAAAAATATATAAATAATAAATTATTTTTTGACTCAAAAAACTGGGGTCCTAGGCAGGGCATGATTTAGGGAGGTGCAAAAGTGCACGTGCACCCCCGCGTTGTTGTAAATATATCGGCCGCGGTGGCTCAGTGGTAGAGCGTTCACCTCTGGTGCATGGGTTCCTGGTTCAAACCCTGCTCCCGCCAAGTGAACTTTGTGGTGGACAAACACCGTGTACGTGGGTTTCCTTCCACTTTCTTCATTCCACCATTTCATTCATTTCTCATTCTCACCGTCTCCTTTAGCCTAACCGTTATAACCGTGGGGCTGAAAACTAAAAAAATTCATTTCATTTCGTTGTAAATGTACACTACCTAAAGTAAGAAGCTAGCAGAGAGCTTTGCAAAATAAATAGTTTAAGTCAATTTTCTGAAGGTTGAAGGAAAAGAATTCATCGAAATCAGACACTTAGCATTTCCAAAAGAATTTCTCATTCACATCACAGATAAAGCATTTAAAAAAACTCAAATTTAATTCAAATGTACTGGTAGTTATTGGTGCACCCCCTCAGAGAATCCTAGATCTAGGTCCCCCGGGCTAGAGCCGCCACTGGCCAAAGTGGTGAAGTGTTTCGGGGGGATCCTTTAAAAAAACCGGTTTTTCCCGAATTTTCCGGTCCAGGTGTATGATACGGACATGTGAGTGGTATCGTTGGAAAGGGTTTGTTATACTGAAGAAAATGGCGTTTAAACCATGACTCTAGGCCAAATAGTAACGATGCAGTAAATTATATATATAATGTAAATTTTGCAGGATTTAAATTTAGCACACGTATTGTGTACATAACTACGTATTTTCATAAAAAATTCATATCCCTACGTGAACCCAGGCTCGAACTAGAGGGATGCAAAAATTTCGAAAAATCGAAAAATCTCCCAGTTTTCCTCGATTTTCCAGTTTCTGGTGTATAATACGGACAAAGGAGTAGTACAGTTGGAAAGGATATTCTATTCTGAACAAAATGAGATATAAAACATGATCCTATGATAAATGATCCCATGATCTTAACATATTTCAAAGTCTATCGAATATCAAATTCATGGTGTATATTTCAAGGTGAAGTTTCCCCATCTATTCAATAAACTTGTATTTCAGCTCATAGAGTCAAATATTTTTGCTAACTTCATTTCATTGCAGTTTATTTTATTATAAACCATTACTTAATTCTACATATTATAGAATTGTTCATAATATTTGTCAAATTACCTCCGACATTTTCAACTATAAATGTATTTTTTTTTCATTTCTTTATAACGAAATGTAATGCCATAGTGACATTTTGCTCTCTTTCGTTACGAGCTAAAGGTGACTATTTTATTTCTAAACGAAAAATAAAATTAGTTATATTTAGTTCCAGAATTAAAGATGATGGAAACCAATGAGCTGACCACACACAAAACAACTTAAATCCATCTTCTTGACCATAGCTAATTAAGGACTACAATTGAAGAGCATTCAATTTATTTTTGAGCTGTAAACATATTCGTAGTTTTTATTAATACTGAAATCTAGAACAGTTTTACGCTTGTAAAATTCTACTTCATTTTGTTCGCTTGACAATAAATATATAAATACTTGCAGAATATCGAATCACATCTTAAACTGTAACTATATTTTCCTGTTTACTGGAGTCCTGTCTGATCAATGAAAAAATAAAAATAAAAAAAAGTGGGACCCAATGAGCTACGGAATAAGATACACAAGTCACCTACTATATATATATATATATATATATACAGGGCCGGATTTAGGGGGTGCAAGGGTAAACGTGCACCCCCTTCCGTTGTAAATATACACTACCTAAAGTGAGAAGCTAGCAGAGAGTTTTGCAAAATCAATAGTTTAAGTCAATTTTCTGAAGATTGAAGGAAAAGAATTCGAGAGCAGACACTTAGCATTTCCAAAGGAATTCCTCATTCACATCACAGATGCCTAAAGGCATTTAAAAAACTCAAATTTAATTCAAATGTACTGGTAGTTATTAGTGTACCCCCCTCAGAGATTCCTGGATCGGGCCCTATATATATCCGGGCCAGAGGTGGACAAAAAATCTAAAATCACTTCACACAGGACACGTAAGTTTGGCCCTCCACTGTACAACATGTGTTCCGGTTGCCGATCGTTCTTTTGTTTTCAATGTGTCATGTGGACCTTCCTCTTCCGTTAGCAGTAACAAGTTCACCTGTGAGTGTCGTGGTGTGAAAGTGGTGCGGTAAAATGGGCGACCTGACAGACTTCCAAAGAGGCATGATCGTTGGTGCCCGTCTGGTTGGAGGTACTGTCAGATAGGGACCGGAGAGCATTAAAAAGGATTGTAGCAGCTAAAAAAGAATACCACTGCAATGAAAATTACGTCTGAACTCAATTCCGGCCTATAGAACCTGGTTTCATCGAAAACAGAGCCCGACGGGAACTTCATAAAATGAAAATTCATGGCAGGGCCGCTATCGCCAATCCCCTAGTCACAGCAGTAAATGCGAAGAGGCGTATCCAGTGGTGCAAGGACCACAAGGCGTGAACTTATGAGCAGTGGAAACACGTAATGTGGTCCGATGAATCGACCTTCACCTTGTTTCCAACAACCAGTCGTGTTTACGTATGGAGAACACCGTCGCAGGCCTAGGATACAGACTGTCTGCTCCCAACTGTAAAGCATGGGGGTGATTCTGTTACAGTATGGACAGTGATATCGTGGTTTTCTGCAGGTCCCATCATAGCCCTGCATGGAATGATGAATACTAAGGAGTATGAGGCCATTTTGGGGAACCAGGTTCTACCCATTGCCCAAATATTGTTCCCTGGTGGTACAAAATTCCACACACCACGATTCAGGAGCTCTATACGTCCATTCCACGTCGGATCCAATCTGTTTTGTACGGAAAAAGAGGCCGCACACCATACTAGGTATGATTTTCACACTTTTGTAAACGTTTTAGATTTTTGTCCAATCCTCCCTATATATATATATATATATATATATATATATATATATATATATATTTGGTGAAGCATTTAAAATTGTTTTTGGGAATATCTTGAAAACTGCAAATAGGATTTTAAAAAAGTTGCAACAAAAGTTGTTCACCTCGAAGGGGAACATCCAAAGATACCACACGCGACCCCCTGCCCCCACCACCCGGGGGAGGGAGGGGCAACTTTGAAATCTTAAATAGGAACTCCCATTTGTATCGCATATTCTGATTCTCCGTGAAAAAATACGTAACTTCTGTATTGAACATTTTTTCGTTACGTGATAGATGGCGCTGTAATAGACAAAAACAAACATAGTACAAACGAATGACCTAGTTATTGTTTCAATTTTCTAAAGTCGGGGCTATCTTGCCAGATTATTAATATTCAAAGTCTAGTTTGGATTTTAGTCATATTTTCCGTTTACCATTTTTCCATTGCTTACTTGTATTTATTTTATTCATGTTTATTTTCCTTTGCAATTAGTATAAATTAGTTAACGTATAAGTGTAATTAGTTATCATTATTGTATTTTTTCCTTTCATTAATTATTTCATAATACAATTATATTACTACTGGTAAGCTTATGTCCGCGACCCATACCTTATATATATATACAGGCGCGGATCCAAGGAGGGGGCTATAGCCCCCCCTTCTTGACGCTCAGGTATACACTGGATTAAAGGGCTTCAATCCTGCTTTACACAGGATAAAGCGGCAAACTATGGTTTAACCCCTCCCTTGATCATATCCTGGATCCGCCAGTATTTATATATATATATATATATATATATATATATAAATTGCACTATGTAGCACTATATAAATTGCACTGAGACATAAATTGCACTATGTAGCAACGTCGCAAATAAAGAACCATAGATTTAGATGTATCAATCTATCAAATAGTTATATCGATTCTTTTCCAGATGGCAACTAAAGTCGATATTGATTGATACTGGCATCACTTATTAGTGAAGCAATCGATTTAACGCTTTGTTGTATTCGTAGAGTAATGCTAATGGCTTCAAGTTACTCTGCGACGTTGCCACATAGTAAAATTTTGATTCCCCATAGAGCCTGAAGGAGGCCCCGGAGGGCATTTCATCATACAACATTTTCGCTTTATTGTGACCTGCAGAAGAGTGCTCTGTGGTCCGTAGGCACCATTTTTAGAACACCCATAGTTTATATTATAATAATCTTAAGTGTTCTTGGAAGAAGATAAACCTTTCTAGCCTAATGGTTACTATTGGTTAAAGAGCTCGCCTTTGGTTAAAATATTTAATCTGACATTGTAAATTAAAATACAATTTATATAGAAGTGAAATAAGTATGAAGCATATATATATATATATTCAAAATTCGAAATTCTAGTTATGAAGTATCTATATACGATTTCTGAATTCGGAATTGAATTGAGTTGAGTTGATTTTGGGTTTTACGTCCCGTTCAGCAATAACAGGAGGTAAGCACTAAAACGCTTGATTGACAAACCAGAGTAAGAACTGAAAAATAAAACAATATTGAATAGGTCTACAACAAGGGTGGCTAACCTTTCTTAAGTTTGAGCGCTACTTTTCATTTCTGAAATCACTAGCGATCTACTGATTAAAATATAGACTAATAATGAGGACGTAATGGACAGTAAAAAAAAAAAAAAAAAAAAAAAAAAGGAAATACGATTCATAAAATTAAGATTATTTAAATATTTAAAAAACTAATTAATTCATTTTGATTTTCTCAGAAACGTTCATTTGTTATCAGAAACTAGCAATCAGTCCATCGAGATTGGTATGCTTGATTGATACAAACAGTAAGACAGACCAACGTGGGCTACCTCTCACAATTACTTATAGACTAGTAGACCATGGTTGATGTGTCCATCTCTGGTCCCCAGTAAATTTATGTGGACGTATTATTGCAAATACTGTATTTAATTTTAGGTTTATAATGACTTGTTTCGAAGATATGGACAAAGGTTTCAATCAAGGACGTGCCGCTTCTGATGTATGCGGTCTAGGTTTCAATTCTCGGTGCTAGTCGGTTTTATCTCATTTTAAACTATGGATCTATCTTTGCTTTAGCCGAGGTTAAATTTCATAAATCAAAGCAAACCAAATCGAACGGCTAATTTGTTGTAGTTTTCGTAGTTTGGAAAACTATTCGCATTTCATGAACAGAAAATGGGGAAAAGATATTTCTTTCCTTTTTGTCAAC
This sequence comes from Thermobia domestica, assembly GCF_964235325.1. NCBI lineage: Eukaryota > Metazoa > Arthropoda > Insecta > Zygentoma > Lepismatidae > Thermobia > Thermobia domestica. The sequence continues at coordinate 227,335,053 of NC_137464.1, read as the reverse complement.
AGAACAGATCACAGGACGACAGGTATAAGCAAATTCTTAGCAAAACCTGTTTTTTCCGCTTTCCTTCCAAGAAGCTGGCAGCGAAGAAGGGTTGGAAGCGGTGACCTATTCATTCCTTTGTTTCTCTACTGGGGGCTATACCTGGCTTGCATGCGATAAGTTGAACATGTCGAACTTATCGCATCGTATCATATGCAGGAGAGATATCATGAGATAAACTAATTTAGATGTGATGATTTCTGAAATTTATCTCTACCCTTGATGATTTATCATAACGTCTAAACGGCCTATAAGATATCTCTTTCAGTTAGTGTCTGATGAAGACAACGTTACGTTGTCGAAACTGTTACACTGGAATTTAGTTTTTAATAAACAAGTGTATATACTCTGGTCAGAAGTGTTTATTATTTCTTTAATAAACGTCTATACTTTCTTCTGAGAGATCGTACTTAATCCTGTAGCTGTAGGAATTTCTAAGAATAAAGACAGTTAAAATAAAATTTACCTTTCCCCCACCCTTTATTAATGTTCTCGAAGTACAGAGCAATGTAATGTTCTTCAAATAGGTCAATTGTTTTTGGCTGTGAAAAATTTGTATTCTACAAGCTCTCCCTTCCAGCTGAAATTTGCTTCATTTACGCTGATAATGATCAACATCCACAGGTTCTCGAATTCGAAATAAGGCCTCTTGAAATTTGGCTTTTTCGCTATTTTGGACAGCCCTAGCTCTGAAACTATGCACTTTTTCCCACAGGTCCATATGAACTTTTTCTCTTATTTTGATGTAAGGAATTACCTCTTACAGTTTGTCGGCATAGTTCATTAACACCCTATATATATATATATAGGGATGCAAATAAACAGCAAAATTTTACTCGCCCAAGAAAAATGTTACTAGCCCACATCCCACAATAGAAATCATTTACTTACCTTCGATATGATATTAAGTACTCGCCCGCAACGATGAACCACTCGCCCGGGGCTTATTTGCATCCCCGTATATATATTATGTATAGTTTAATATTATGTATAGTTTAATATTATGTATATATATTAGGGTGGCAATCAGTAATAGGGAGAATTTCGAAATTTATTTTAACAGGGTCTCAAACCCTAAATTTATTCCTTTTGGTTATTTAAGAATGCGTGCAAAATTTCATGAAATTATTTTAATATTTAATATTTAAAGGTCGCTCAAGGCATTAAATTTTATAGCTACGTTGACATTGCTTAAGCATTACATGCGAAACTCAGCGTGTCTTAACTGGGATCACCCCAACTCTTTCTCTTTGAGTCCCGATCAGGATTCTGCTGCCTACAGTCTTGCCGGCGCCGGACACCGGCGTCTTTTCGCGCGATTTTCGATCGCGACGAGCAAACACAGAGTCATTCACCAAAAGAAAACAAAGAGAGTTAGAAGGTAATTTATTGCTTTAAAATACGAATTAGGGCTTATATTTCACTCGTATAAAGCTTTCTCGAAATAGTTGGCAGACAGTCGGACGACGACTGCAAAAAGACACTGCCAGCAATTTCTTGAAAAACGACGTCGGCGAAAGTTTCAATATCGCGTAACAGCGGCAAGGAGTCGAATTTTGGAAAATGAATAGAGCCTGTATGTTCTTTAATGGTGAAGTAAAAATTTAAACTGTCTGAAGGTTTTTCTTGTGGGTGGACACTAATTCCATTAAATATGTCTTTTGAAAACGGAGTCGGCAGAAAGTCGGCATACATTGGACGGAACGAAATCGGCAAATGATGGTTGTAAAGACGTCGAAACGCTGACGGTGTGTCGACCATAGAAAAAGTAAATGTATTGAAAGAAATGTACTGCACGTAAAGGGTATATGAGAAGTAATTTTTAAAAATTAAATTACAAGTACGAGAGAATCCTTGACAAACATTTTGGAAGAAGATGGCAAACAGCGGACTGGCCGACCGTGGCAAATTTTGTCGGAAAGACGCCGGAATGCTGACGGCGCGCTGACAAGTAAACGAGCCGAAAGAAGGTCGGCAAACAGCGGACGGACCGACCTCGGCAAGCTCGGACAGGCGCCCAAACGCCGGCGGTTCGCCGACTAGTAAGATAACTCTTGTACTATAGGACCTGCGAGCCGAACAGTATATGGAAAGTAAGTCTCACAGCTAATACAGTAAGCTGATGATCCTTTTAAAACAACTCGGAAAAGGGTCGGCAGACAGTGGACGAAACGACTGCGGCAGTTAATGCTTGTATAGGCCTCCCTCATTGAGAATTTGCCGCCGTTGATGGCGGACCGCCTATTTCAGCGACCAGGCTGCCAACAGAGGTGGTGTCAAGGCGGGATGTTGACATTTTCCGCTTATGCCGTTTTGCAGCCCTTTCCCGATGGCGGCCCACCAGCGATGATAACCTTTGCCCCTGAAGATCCTGATTGGAGAAATTGTCGTCTGGTCGCGCTGCCTGTATGTTCGGTTCACGTTCTTCATTTGTCACAGTGTCTTCAAACGTTTACAAAAGGATGTGAGTGAAACAGACTTTGTCTGCACTCTGCCAATTACAACACCTATCAATAGGTGAAGGTGAGTTTACAAATGGGAAAAGATTTTTCGTGTGAAAAAGTATTCATTCATTGGCAACTGTACCAAGTTGTTGGTTAAGCAAATATGATGAAAACATGATGTGTAAGTGCCCCTGGTGGGGAAGACGACGAAGAAACTAAATATTAACTGGCTAATAGTATTCCATGTGAAACCTGATGAATCGTGGCCTGAGTACGAAGTGGAAGAGCTATATAGATGTGGTGAGTTAATTTAATATTATGCATATAAATTTCAAATTGTCATTAATTTTATATGTTGTTACATATGTTAATTGTTCCTGTGCAAGAAAAATATTCGGATATAGTATGTTTCCGCGCAATAGAATGATTGTATAATCGCTCTCAGCTACGTCTGAACAAGACACGCAATAAGAATAAGTGGGTAAGACTACGACTCAAGGTACTAAGTTTGGGTTAATTACTCTATCGCCGGACCAATTTTAGGAAATTTACCGGGCAAATTGGAGAATTTGTTTAAGTTTGTGAGGAAGAATGAGTAAATGTCAGGTAATAGGAATAGTAAAAGTTAAGAAAGTGGTTGTTTTTTATGTAAGCTTCACTGTATGTGGACAGACTATTTCGCGGAGAAGTACACTTGTTATGATATAGTGGCGCGAAAGGCAGTGTGGAAATGGTGCGTGTATGTCACGGGAATGACATATCATGTGTGAGTTATATAGAACTATTAAAAAATAGGGGGCGCGGTGGCTCAGTGGTAGAGCGTTCACCTCCGGTGCTTGGGGTCCCTGGTTCGATCCCACCTCGCGCCGTGTGGACTTTATGGTGGACAAACACCGTGTTCATGGGTTTTCTCGGGTTCTCCCGTTTCCTCACACTTTCTTCATTCCACCATCTCCTTCAGCCTAACCGGCATATCCGTGGGACGTAAAACTTAAAGATTTCATTTGATTTTTATTAAAAATAACGAGAGCGACGGTTAAGAAACTGTGGTACACGATTTTCTTCTTGAAATTGTAGAAATTTACAAGCCTTAGTTTTGAAGGTAAGTGGCTTCTAAGTCAACAGTAATGTATTTCTGCACAGTGTACGAAAGCTGTATTTCATGTTTACAACTGAAGCGTTACTAGTATGAAACCATAACAAGTAATATTGAAATATGTATGATTAGCAAAGCCCACATGTTTTCACTACCCTCGCTTACGCGTATACACAACGTCGCTGAAGCACCTGCTCCCTTTGGACACACCCCCGCGCTACCGCACGGGGCCACCACCGTCGCCCTGCCCTGACTGAGTTATATAGCATTCGTGCTTTTTAGTGGCCAACTACCACAGGTTGGTTTGTGTTTTTTGCAGTGTAGTTTTTTTGCCCCTAACCTAATGTCACGGAATCGAACGTAACTTAATCTAATCCAACCAAATATAACCGATTGGAGTAGGTTTTGGTACATTGTTTTTCGATTTTCAAATTGGTCCTGAGATATAGCGGTAATTTCCTAAATTTAGATTAGGTTAGTGTTGATAATTTTTAGATTAAGAGCTCTGGCTTACTGCTAGAGGCGATAACTTGATTTTGTCTTTTTGTGAATAGTTGTTGCATAATAGAGTAAAAAAGTGACCTAAAACGTTTTATTATGGCAAGAATACTTAATAAAGCGAGGCGGTATACAGGTTGCACCCTTATATTACAATCAAAAGAACGCTATTTCCAAGCAGAAATCCGTACTCCAGTAGCGCGGTGAGTGGTAGGCCTATTTTTTAATCTTTCCACCACCACATACCTTTTATTACAATATTTTTATTTACAATTTTTACTTCATTAACTTTTATTTAAATCTCATTTTCCAGAAGAAGTGGGACCCTTGTATTTTAAAAAATTAGAAAATAACTTTTCGCCATATTTTTCCTTCCTTCAATTCACACGCTAGAGTGCGCGAACAGTGGTGTGTGTTCTCTGGCGAGATTATAAAGTTAACAATTACGAAAATATCTTTAGAAAATAATACTTTCCCCAACTTTTTAAGTACAATTTTGCAGAAATTCTTTGCATCAAATAACAATAAATATACAAGTTTGGTTATATAAAAAATCAAACAGTTCTGTATTTTCTTATTTGGTTATTTAGATAAAGTTCATCAAATTTATTTTATTTCTTTTCCTTCTTTCAACCTAATGTTCAGTAAGGTAACCCAGTTATTATTTTTTAATCTTTAAGGCTTCTTGTACTTCGTCAATTGTTCTTGGGATCTTCGTACGGTCTCAGAGTTACAGAGATTGATTTACTTCTTTATAACTGTGTCTCTTCTCTGGTTTCTTCCCAATGGCTATAGTTACCGTAACACATGTGTTGCTGTGTGTTAAGGGGTTTCATAAACCAAATTAAAGTACCGCTAATTTTATCATTTTTCTGTAATCAAACTGAAAAATATTCGAAAAATTGCTCTGTAGGAACAGCAGGGTGCATGAGACAGTTATCACGAGTCGGCTAACTACTTTCGTTAAGCAGAAATTTGTGGAATTCGCATTAACGAAAGCAGTTAGCCGACAGGTGATAACTGTCTCATGCACACTGCTGTTCCTACAGAGCAATTTTTCGAGTTTTTTTTTCAGTTTGATTACGGAAAAACGGTAATATTTAGCGGTACTTTAATTTGGTTCCTCCGGGACCTGGTCCTTAAGACTCAGGCATTTATTCATCCGGCTGCCTGCGTACGGATTTGTGGTCTTTTAAAAATCGGTTGAGGCCCGATGTTTGGCCGCTCTTGGCCTGCCAGCGGATTGTCAATGAGAAACGCTGGTGGCGTGCCGACTACAAAGATTTTTTTGACAGGCAATTAGTGGAACAGAAAATCTGATAAATTAGACCATGACTATTCTTTTGTTTATATCGCCGATTTTTGGCCATGCTCGCCAATAAAAACTAAAATTGACGTTTAAAATCCTTTTTCAAATAGTTGATGGGAAAACAACAGCCTGAAAAGTCCGTATTGCGACGGATTGCTGCGGCTTTTTTTCTCCGAAGAAGGAGTTTGCAACTAGCAAATTTTGAATACATAGAACAGTGTTGTTCCTAGTGATCCTGATAGTGAAAATTGTGCTTTCAGAAGGAAAATGTACTGAGTGTTATAAGTTTCTCATATTAGGCCCACAGACGAGTTGATTGAATTATTCTTAACGGGCATTATTAGCTACTTGTTATTTTTGGCCGCTTTCAAGCATTTGTAAGTCATTTCCAGATACTTTCCCTCTATATGGCACTTAAATCGTACTAAGAATTGTAGAAATGTATTGCGTGTGTACCGAGTGCAACATTACTGGTGGGAATCCACCATGATTTTCATTGCATGCTACGCACCTTTTCTGCTGTTTGCCGACTGCTCGGGGAAAGGCTACTTTCCAGCGGCGGCGCCGATGCATTTTATGTGCCTTTCCGGCTGTTTGCCGACTGCTCGAAAGGACCTCTTTTCGATGTCGGCTTTCCGATTCTCCCACAGGCGGCATCCGACCTATTGCCGCCTTCGAAAAGTGGTCCTTTTCCGACTGGGGATCAACCCTTCAGGAAGTCAAAATTTTCACCACCTTTTACAGTAGCTCTGCCTAAGTTTGCCTCTGTGCTTTGATTTCTCGGCAAGGACACAATTACTAGTTCTGAAAGTATATAATACTTGCATGTCCTATTCAATTTATTCTTTTTTGACTTGGAGTGCTGCTAAAAAGCATAAAGGAAGAAATTTTATACTGGGACACACACAAAAAATGCAAGTATTATACTTCAAGAACTTGCAAGAGTGCTCCTTGTCGAGAAATCATAGCATGGGTGAAGACTTAGGCAAGACTAATGTAAAAGGTGATGAAAATTTTGCCTTTCTGAAAGGTTGATTTCCAGTCGGCAAAGGGCCACTTTTTGACGGCGGCAAGAGGTCGGATGCCACCTGTGGGAGAATCGGGAATATGATATCGAAAAGAAGTCCTTTTAAGCAGTCGGCAAACAGCCGTAAAGGCTCAGTAAATGCACCGGCGCCGCCGTCGAAAAGAGGCCGGCATAAGGGGTCGGCAGAGGGTCAGAAAGAGGCCTTTCCGACTGTTTTGTCAACTCTGACGGTCGACAACAGTTGACGAAGAGTTGGCAAAAGGTATTTGTTTTTAGGATTTTCAACCGCTTGCCGCCTCGGCAAAAGGCCGGCAACTTTGAACAAGTAGATCGTCGTGCCGCCGCTGACGGATGCCGGCTGCCTACCGGTCTTCTCTTTTGCCGACCGCAACTTCCTGATGGGGCTTGCAGTTTTCAGACTTACAATATGTGATCTCCGGATGTATTCACAAGGTATTGTAAAGTTTGGTGATGATAGTTTAGAGGTCTCATACCTAGGGTGTGTGACGAGTATATTACATTGGGCGCTTGTGCCGTAATTTGACTTTCTTATTTTACCTGAGAGTTTCTTCTCAAACCTAGCATTTGTTACAATTATTTGACATTTGAAAACAAGATACAATGTGAAATACACTTTAGGAATCATGAATACACTTTCGGAAAGTAATTCTATTAAGATACTGGCCGCTATATTTCTGTTCTTTCCAAGGAGAACTCGCTGAGGGACGCTATCACCGAGATAAGATTATATTCTAGAAATAAAGTTTGGAGGTAATCGACGGAAAATGCGTACGAAACAGGAGCGACATCCCGAAGGATGTCCGTTACAAAGAAGACAAAGTTATGTCGACCAGCCAACATAATTACACTAGAACTGTCTTCAGCACTGGATCGTGCGAAAAATCAGTGACAAGAAATGCCACTCATATTCGAGCTGCTGCAGCTTGAAGCTTTGGGCCACAGCTAACGAGAAATCTGTGTTAATAAGGAATATATTAGAAGAGCACGCAGAAAGAACCGCATGGGACTCGCTAGTAAAATTTGTTCGTCTTTTCCATCTGGTAGTCAACTTAACAGTGCATTGGGATAAGGAGTTGTTACCTGCTCTCACTTCTAAGGAACCAGTTAATCGCATAGCGGTTCTTGTTTCTGGGAATAGTGACACGAAACTATTAGGAGTACCTGCTATTCCAAATGGAAGTGGTACCTTCCAGTCGGAAGCTGTTTTTAAATTGCTGGAGGATTGGAACTTAACCACACGTGTACATTTCATGTGCTTTGACACAACATCATATATCACGGGGTCACAAAATGGAGCTTATACCCTTTTGGAACAGAAAATGCAGAAAGATTTGATCAGGGTCCCTTGCAGGCATCACATTATGGAACTAATTGTGGCGAGAGTGTTAGACATGGTTTTCGGTGCTTCAATGGGTCCACACATAATACTCTTTCAACGTTTCTCTGAGGCATGGAGCTCAATTGACAAGCTGAATTTCGACACCGGAGTCTAGGACGAGGTTGTAGTAGAGGCTTTGACCCAGTAAAGTATGAACTGACATATTTCTTCAAGTAGCAACTGACGCACTATCAACCCAGCGATGATTACAGAGAACTTCTACAACTTTTTTTGCTCTCATATTTCTTGGCGAAGTTCTTCCAAGAGGTATCACATTCTAGTTCCTGGAGCCTACCATCATGCACGATGGGTGGCAAAATTGAATTATTGCCTGAAGATATATTTTTCTCTCATGAGCTGAAGAAGCTTCGCGATTTCAACATATTTGTCGTCGCAGTGTATTTGAAGGCATTCTATTCCTCTCCTCTTCCAATTTCAGCTCCAAGGAGTGACCTGAATCTCTTAAGGCGCATTCAGTCCTACAAGAATAAAAGTTACAGAAGCAGCAATGCACAGTTTCTCACAACATCTGTGATATTTAAACGAACCACTAACTGGTCTTTGTTTCTTTGATCCTGAAATCCACGCAGCAGTGAAGGAAGACATGGTTATAGCGTTATTTAAGGGTGGAAGTGAAGGAGAAGAACTCATGCGCTTAAGATAGGAGGAGACCACAAAGATAAAGCCTTAGGACTTCGTTTCCATTAACACAAAAAAGCTATAAATATGCCACATTGACTTGATCCCTAGTTTTCCGTAGCAAGCGCTGCTATTGGCTGAAGGAAATCCACTCGCTTTCTCTTGCTTAGCAACAGCTGAACCATTATTGGCTCAACGCGTGGGTGTGAGCGTTAATTCGCATTTTTGCCACGGCTCAAGACATTTTGACAGCACAGTAGTTACTTGAAGCACTGGAGATTCCCACCGATTTTTTTTATTAGAAAACCCTGAAACATGGGAAGCGAAGGATACTTTCCTTCAGACTCGAGAGCGTGTGAATGTTCTGCATGTTTGTAAATGATCTGGCAGAACAAGGAATTGCATTGATTCAAAATTCAGTGGAAAACTGACCAATCAGGAAGATCAGGCCCAATTTCTTCTCCAGGTTGTACACCAGCACAGAAAGAAATTTACTTACCCCAAGTAAGTTCACTCTCAATCAAAGTATTTTTGTTGAATATACTTTCAAAACTTAAATCCTGAAAAAATATACATTCGTAAAACATAAATAATACTAAAGGATATTTCCAAACACATTTTTGAATTTCATAGTATTTATATGTGAATTTTCACATATTAGTGGTTTTAAGCGAATATATTGATGCGTTGAGCGACCACTAAATATTGTGCAATTGCTTCAAATTTTTTGTAGTAAACATTTGAGAAAAATAAAAATAAAATTTGATCCTGAGACCATCAAAAATGCAAAAGTGAATTTTCGTTGCCACCCTAATTTATATATCAAAATAAGAGAAAAAGTTCATATGGACATATTGCGAAAACTGCATAGTTTCAGAGCTAGGGCTGTCCAAAATCGAGCAAAAGCTACATTTCAACAGGCTCTATTTCGAATTCCAGAATTTGTGGACAGTGATCCTCATCAGTCTAAAGGAAGTTACGCATACACAATCCAAAAACGCATATTACTTCAATTTTCGACGGGGGTGCAGGGTATTCTGTATAGGGTATAATTCTCAAATATACTCTCAATAGAGTTTTCAAATATACTCTGATTTCAAGGAGGGTCCACAGTAGACAGGAGGTAAACCTTGGCAACAATCGACACCCAGTGCTTCGGAGGGAAGTCGGAAGTGTTAGGGACCGGCATCTCCATGGTTTTGTGTGTGTGTGTTCGGAATAACGTGTGCTCTGATGTATTTCGTCACGGCATATTCCAAGTTTTGTTTACTTATAAGAGTGAAAGAAAACACCGCAGCCTGCTTTTTCCCGAGTACGAGAGACTGTGCTGTTGACAATCCTTAACACTTCCGATATCGCGCCAAAGGATTCCGTGTTCATTGCTGTCAAAGCTTATCGTTTGCCTACTTTGGACCAATCCTAAAGTCACAGCATATCTCAAAATTCGGTTGATGGCATGTCTGGGAATTTCACCCTGCAGGGAGCACTCTGCACATCTATTGAATTTTAATTAAATATATTTTTTGGATTGTGTATGCGTGGCTTCCTTTACGCTGATGGAGACCACCACCACTCCACGATTTCTTGAATTCGAAATAGGACCTCTTGAAATTTGACTTTTTCGTGATTTTGGACAGTCCTAGCTCCGAAACCATGCATTTTTCCCCACATGTCCACCGGAACTTTTTGACTTATTTTCATGTGAGGAATCACTTCTTACAGCTTGTCGGTATATTTCATTAACACCCTATATTTCATTAACACTCCTTTCGAAATCAGAAATGAAAAAGTTATGGAAGGATGAGAGAGAAAGAAACGAGGAAAAGAAGAATCAGGTTAAACATAAAAAGCTACAGCAAGCTTTTGGTTACTCTTTCTTATGAGGAGATTTGTATGACTTGCAGTATATGATGGCGAATGAGTGGGATATCCTGGAAAAGTCAAGGAATTTGAAATTTCTCGAAAAGTTACGGAATTCTCAGAATTTCTGCTACTAGTCAGGAAAATTTCAAACTTTCGAAAGCATAGTGCCCTTCTGTAACAGTGTGGATATGTTTTTATCATAATGTTTCGTCATCGCTTCTCTACAGTATCTAACATGTTATTCCAAACCAGAAACAGTTTTCTACTGCTCCTTTAACATGCCATTTGGAACAGAAAGTAGCTGACGGAATAACAAAAACAAAATTTATGTTGAAAGAAAATTCCGTTAACATTTGATTCAACAGAGAAAGAAATGCAGATATTGTAAAATATTTTATAAGACACCCTAACCGCACAAGATGTGCTAGGCATGTGTCATTTAGGTGACGCAGCTACTTTTTAGGTACCCGACACTTACATATGATATTCATGTGCTAAGTATGTACTTCAGCTACCTACAGTTTTAGGTACTTGTTACACCTAATTGATATTTGCAACTATGTACCACAAATATAGCATTTATATAACTGAATCAGTTTCGCACTCTAACAGTCATTTGTTTTTATATCGTCACTTGGGACATATATCTGTCATATTCTAGGTACGTCCTTTAGGTACATACTTTTTCATACACCCTAAGAGCACAAGATATGATAGAGATGCGCCATTTAGGTATTCTAAATTCATCACTCACATTTGATGCATTTGTTGCTTCTTTTTCTAAGCGATTGTGTACTAGAAGCAACAAACACATCAACTTTATTTGTTGGCAACTGTCGCCGATCATTTGAAAGCAAATGTGGAAGAACCATTAAATAAAGTAAATAGACACTCGTCATTTTGTTATAAAATTACATGGCGTGCAGATTTTATCTGATCCCAAACCGTTATCGTCGAATATAAGCGGTTAAAGAACACTCTGATTAGCCAAATTCAAAAGACCTCAACAATTTATCCCTCTACAAGCAGCGTTTTATTTATCGACTTCGTGGGCAAGCCGGAAGAGCACGCGGCTAGTAATCCAAAGGTTGGTGGTTCGCGCCCACCCTGGGGTACATTTTCTTTACTTGTTTAAAGTGTTTTTTTAGACTCACCTAAATGTAAACACATTACTCATATAGGCGATTTAACATATTTTGGGGGAGTTAATTTTGTGGTTCATTGACGCTTACGGCATGAGGAACATACCTAGAATATACTATGCATGTTCCCCAGGTACATGTCAGGCATGTGCCTAGGGGCGGACATAGACTGTGACTATTACTTGCCATCCAAATGATTTCTCTCTCAGAGGTACATAAGGCACATACTGAACACATTATCATGTACCTGAGGGAACATGATAAGCATACGCCTGCTATGTAATTGTGCTGTTAGGGCATTATTGAATATGTACTTTTTATAATATGGATACGTAGTTCATGTGCTTTTTTTATAGTGGATATGTACTTTTAATAATAGTTGAGGTCATAATGAATGGAAAATTGTTATATTCGAATGAACAAAGGAAGGAACGTAAATATTGTAAAATCTTTTTCAATACATTTTTTTAATTCTTTTATTCGAGATTTCTTTATAGTTTGTTATTAAAATACTTACTAACATAACCTCATTTTATTGTCCTAACAAATATGTTGCAAGTAAAATAGTTTAGATTGATCGAGTTCCTGGTGTGGCAACCACAGTATTTCATATATCTCCCCCCCCCCTATTACGAGATCCTGGCGAAAGAACCAATATACCTTGCCAGTAAAGTACTTTAGAATGATCGAGCCCCTGATGTGATGACCACAGTATTTCATGTCACGGACCCCCCCCCCTTTTACGAAATCTTGAAATTAAAGAAAATCAAGAGGGGAGAATAAGTAGCCCAGGAAATTAGGTAGGCCAAGAGGATGCTTCCTTTTTCTTCTACGAATAGAATGAAAGGTTAGATACACTGCTAATTTTTTTGTGTATTATATCATATAAGATATACTGGTCTGCAATTCTTCTCATTAAAACTTCAATTTATGAATAAATTGAAAAATATTTAATTTTTAGAATCAGGTGAGCAACTGTACCCCTGCTTCCCCGTGTTGTGCATATGCCCCCCGAAACAAAATCCTAAATACGCCACTGACTGTATCATTCAACTTCTTTTTTCGTAGTGTAGTTGAGAATATTATCCACTGCATACTTAGTGTCTGCACTTGCGACCATCAGCAACATTGAACAACTTTTGCCTCCTTTTTTATCCGTTAAAACGATTGATGATTATGCTTTTTCTTTTAAACAAAACAGAAAACGAAAATTAGATAATAAACTTACGTATGGTTTCTGAACATGTCAGAAGGTGAGAGTGAGTTAAATGTAAGGCATAGACCATCTTCTGTATAAGTAACGTCAGGAAAAAAACCAGACTCAGTTAGCCACTTTACACTGTGTACAGAATAGCGGTAAGTAGCCTGAAAAAGAATCAAGAAATATGATAACTAGGGCCCGGAAGTTGAGGAAAAATCCTCTTTTTTTTTTTTTTTTTTTTTTTTTTTTTTTTTTTTTTTTTTTTTTTACGAGTGCCCGAAGACGAGGTTTAACATAATATATGCTCATTTTGGGTCATTGTAGGTCAGAACATGGTGAATTTTATTTGTTCTTTTTTGCCTTTTCGGCGTTTTTTTGTTTATTCGTCTTTTTTTTTTTAAGCTTTTCATAGGTCTTAACGTCTTTTTTGTGCACTTCATCTTTCGACAATAAATTTACTGGCCGTTAACTCGAAGCACCATCACCTTTTAAACATCTTTTCTTTAGTAAAGAAAATTCAAGAGATAAGACATTCTCTAACGACTGGACTGATAAGACACATATAGAGATATAGGGCAACAATTACAAGTAAGATAAGGAGGCGTAACAATGTCCTCCAACAAGGAAGGGGGGGAGGTGAGGGCCGGAAAGTTTTCTTGTTTTAGTTTGTACTTCAATTTGTAGAGGAAGGACAGACAGTTAATCTAACAGAAGCTTGTATTTCTTGAGCATTATATTCATTAAATATGTAATTTTAATTAAATTGGGTCTTATTTTAATGTCCTTTTTTCTAGTTATAACTTCCTTTTTTTAAAGATAGTATTAGATCTTTTTATAGGTCCTTTTTAGGCAATTTTTAGGTCTTCAAATTCCGAGCCCTAATAATAACACTTGTAGCTACTAAAATATCTCACGTCAGCATGGGCAGCGTGAGTAACAAACGATGGTGAATATAACTTTTATCTTCGTCTTTCACTTAATTTTTCTTTGAAAACAAGTAAATCTTGTATCACAGTGTAAAACTACATTCTATCCACTTGAAAACTATGCCAATTCAATACTGAAACTACAGAAAGTAGTGCATTTGTAAAAGTAGTACATCTGTAACTTCTGATTGCCATATAGCAATGACACCAAAGAAAGAACTTGTCTCTCGGACGCTGAATACATACCAAAAAAAGCCATTACTCGTTATACCTTGCTGTTTTTGCTTTATGAAGAGTAATATTGAAACTGAGGTAGAAGTTGATGTCTACCACTTTCAGTTACAAAAAATTACTGAATTCTAAGATGAGACACTAAAGGTTTGCACGGGCCTGAATTTTTAGCCCAGGCCCGGCCCGGCCCGTGAATTTATAATGTGAACCCCGACCCGAGTCCGCAATATGTTTTAGCATTTAGGCCCGAGCTCGATCCCAGCTTATGCGATAATCAAATGAGCCCGAAATAAGCCCGAATTACAGAAACTTAATAAGTAACGTATATTGTATTTTTATTGACAGCAATTAGACGTTTAATTTTGCAGTTGCTTTAAAAGTTCTTCACAATGAACGGTCCAATAAATATCGTTGTAGAGTACATTTACAAAGTTAGGCCCGAAAAGGCCCGAGAAATATGGTTATATATTTAAAAATTTAAGGCCCGAGCCCGGAGTGGGCCCGATCTGCTATATACTTTGTAGGCCCGAGTCCGGCCCGCGGGCTCGACCTGAGCTCGTGCAGACCTCTATGAGATACATTCTTGAGGTACGAAATCTATATCAAAATGGCGCTTCTCGATATCTACTACTATGTGTGTTCTATAGTAATTTAAACCGGAAATAGTTAATATCTAGCACTTCTGGATTAACTAGAAGAATAACAATTGAAATAGAATCTACTCTTGGGACACAGGATTGACTCCATAAAACTTCTTCAATCTGTCTATTGCTCTTTTATGCATATTGACGTTGAAACTACATATAGCGTTTCCGCTCTATTAAAACTAAAGAGAAACCCGAAGTACTACTAAATATATGCCACTTCTGGTTTTAATAGAGAGACGTAGCTGAAGTTGGTATCATTTTCTTGAGATAATGTATGAATCCCAAGAAACAACTTGTCGCTATCTGTTACTGTTCTTCTATGGCGAACGACATTAAAATCGAAAGTGATTAATTTCTTCTATGGTTTAGGTTTACAGAGAAGTCAAAACCTATTCTTGGGACGATAAATCGATTCAAAATAACTCTTCTAGATATCTCGTACTATTGTCACTCTGATACACGTGGACAGACGGACATAGTTGTTCTATAAGATTTCCGATACTTAGGGTAAGAACCCCGAATATGAGACCCTAAAAGTTAGGATGCTGTATACTGGTTAATTATAGCATAAACAAACACTGTTGTTACTTTAATATATTCTCTGGAATGTCTAATTTACGATACAGACTATTGGAATACATAAAAATATAACAATAAAAAATTATATTGAAAAATGTGACCAAAGTTGCTACAGTGCCATTTTTATGAGGGGTACCTAATAAGAAACCCCGGCTTTTTGTGTAATATTAAAAGAGTTCTTTTATTAATTCACCATTCAACACTGTCTTTAAGCCAAATCAAGTGATGGCACAAAAGTATAAAGCCTTACACTTCCAATCTAACTCACTTTTTTCAATTTTAGAATATACGCATTGTAAAATTTTACACTTTTTGTGCACATAAACTGCAACGTTTGTTGATCACTTCTTTTAATGTGCAAATATGTACCAAATGATAAGAAATGTGTCCAAAATGACAGCACAATGCTAACGAAATCATTGGCTCTATGTACAGTACTAAGTCTAAGAGACTACTTTGTGAATACAGAAATGTCGATACAAATGAGCTCCTAATATAAGACTCAATATTACTATACGGGTCACATTATGAGACCGGTCTCATATACTGAACCCGTTAAGGGTCTCACAGTAAGACATTCGACTGATAAACAAATGACTAACGCCATCTCAAATGTAATTGGAAGAAAACCGGTAACTCATTACATGTCGCAATACACATATTCACTGGTATAAAAGAAAGTAAAGATAGAACGAATATCAATTTACCTTCTCCATTTTCAGCGCCTGATGTGTGCACGTTAAAAAAAAACTTTTTAGGGACACAATTTTTTCCAGTCTCCACTATTCTAACAATTCTCCACATAACGAACTCACGTGACTTCCGATGCTGTGGTAGAGCTGTTCCGATAATCGAGTAATCGATTAGAATTCGATAAAATTTCAAAACCGTTTCATCGATAAAGAATTTTAATTTTATCGAAATATCGAACTTTCGAGACTCCCGAAATGTTCGAAACTCTCAAAATGATCGAGACTCTCGAAATGGTCGAGACTCCCGAAATGTTCGAGACTCTCGAAATATTAGAGACTCCCGAAATGTTCGGGACTCTCGAGGTGTTTGAGGCACTCGAAATGTAAGAAACATTAGACAACTTCGAGACACTCGAACTGTTCGAGAGTCTCGAATTGTTTGAAAGCACCAAATACAGAAATATATCAATATGATCGCATTTGTCGAGTCGCTTGAATATTTTGAAAAGCTCGGGATTATCGGAGTGTTCGGAAGAAACAACGCATTCGAAGTTATCATAGTTGTATACAATATGTATTACATATATGCAGGGTGTTCATATTAAAACGTCTCTCCTTAGCAATGAAGTGAAGGAAGTGTTTTCCCCACAGATCTGTACAAGGTTTAAGCAGTCTGTCAGAAGAGGGAAACAGGAAGAGAAAACATGCATCACCCGAATGGAATTGGAACCCAAGACACCATTAGTCTACTAATAGTCACTTTGCCGATTGCACCAATAACGGGGCAGGCAGAAAAATAATTTTACGTATGATTTCGACAAATACAACTTTGCAATAACTTATTAGATGAAAAAAGTTGTTTGACTAGTTTGGCTGCAAGAAGGAATCATTGGAGAGGTGAAGGAACCGAACTGTCCATCACCACTTTTGATAATACCCGAAACTTCGATAATACTCGAAATGTCGATAATACCCGAAACTTCTTTAATACTCGAAATGTCGATAATACCCGAAACTTCGATAATACTCGAAATGTCGATAATACCCGAAACTTCGATAATACTCGAACTTTCGATAATACCCGAAACTTTGATAATATTCGAAATTTCGATAATACCCGAAACTTCGATAATACTCGAAACGTCGATAATACCCGAAATTTCGATAATACTCGAAATGTCGATAATACCCGAAACTTCGATAATTTCAAATACTCGAACGGTTTCGAGTAACCGATGACAACTCGATAAATTTTCACTCCCGAAGTTCGATAGGTCCTCAGCCTTATCGAACACCCCTATGTTGTGGTGGGCTATTTTCTTCTGTTTTAGCTCGCTTCCACTAGATTGCAGCTCTTGCTTCACAAGATAGAAAGGTGTCGCAATTTAGGTGCCTATCCTCATATTAGGGGTTCTTACCCCATGCATACGAGGGCTGCTAGAAAAGTTTTTGCAATCAATATGAGAAACAGTTTCTTCTCATAACGGAAAATTCCGTAACTTTAAGAACAACTCACTCTCTATAACGCTATAGCAGTTGTTCACAACGTAGTTCCTATCACGACCTCCATTTTATCACATCCTCTTGCAGCGACCCCTTATAATTTGTGGTTTGTAACAAGCTTTTGTAGATTTTTTAATACCCATATACCTATACCTATTGCAGAGGCTCACAATATCCATCTATTACTATAATAGTAGAATCAATTTCTTGTATATAGTGGACACAGTAAACTTTCCTAAAAGCAAATGGATTAAAACCAAATTTGGTCAGTTCATTCATATTATAAATATTGAATCCAACCCGTCATACTGTTTAAAAATGGAAGCTATTTGAAAATTTCAAAATTTCACAACTTCCTTAATTTTGGGTCATATGATAAAAAAAAACTTATTGAAAATGTTTAGTAGACCTATATTTTTTCTCAACAGTATGTATAAAAATATGCCTATCACAACAAATATTTCAAAATAATAGTTGAAATATTTTCCTGTATTAGATTCTAATTATATTTATCTCTTTCGCTTATGTTCGTGACCCCCATGAAACCCACTCGTGACTTCCCTATAGTGCTCTCAACGGGTCGGGTCGGGTCGGGTTGAAGACCGACCCGACCCGACCCGTGACCCGAATTGACTGTCCCGACCCGACTGACCCAAACCGTGATCCGACCTGATTGACCTGACCCGACAACCCGACCCGAGCTGACCCGGTTGACCCTACCCAACAACCCGACCCGAGCTGACCCGACCCGACAACCCGACCCCAGCTGACCCAACTGACCCAACCCGACCCGAGTTGACCCGACCCGACCCGTAACCCGACCCGAGCTGACCCTATCCGAGTCGGGTCAACCCGATCCGTTTGAGAGCACTATAGTCACGACACTGGGTGAACGCCAAAATGCACTCCCATTGGGAATTAAACCCGGACCACATGTACCGAAGTCTTACACGTTAACCACTAGCTAGATCAAGCGGGGGATTTGTATATGTATCTTAATGAATATTTGGCACTTTTGAGGTTTGGTTATTTCTTTTTATAACTGATACCAATGTCCGACGTGGGAGAAATTTATTTTTTTTTCTTGCTTTAGTTCTATGTGACGAAATTTTTATTCAAGGTCAGTGTTCTCACTTGCGTGGACGGCAGGGGGTCTTCTCGGAAGGCAGTAGCAAGAGTCTCTTGGCGGAGACAAAAGGAAATCGTTTAACTACAATGATAAGGGTTGAGGAAACAGAAGAACACCTGTGATTATTTCCAACCCTTCAACTTTCATTCCAAAATAGGTTCTTATGATTCCGGGACCCGTGCCACTTTGATTTTTCTTTCTCGGTAATTAAAACGTATTTTACAGTATATATTTGCACGTAAGAAGATACATAATATGAATTTTGTAATTTAAAATTTAAAAATACAGTATGATATTTAATTATAAAATACTAATTTTATTTCATCACTTTCAGCCCAACAAATGAAATTCAAACAATTCGCTCCCTGGGTCTTCGTCATCAATACTGCGTCTTATTCTTTGTCTTGCAGTCAAGTCTTGGTCCTGTATTTCGTAGTCGCGGTGGTCTTTCATGCTATACAAGAGTCAAGAATGCTCGCCTCATCGGTACAAATGAAGACCAAGTGTGATTTTGATTATGGTCTTTCATACTATACCGAAAGCAAGAAAATATGCTCATCGCTACTTGGTGATCACCAAAACAATGCCAAGAGCAAGATTACTATGCAAGTCGTCTTGCATACCCAATCTTTACCTTGTTCTTGTATCGATGTCCTTGGGCTTGGTGAAATAAAATGAAATATTCAGTTTAAGATCCCTCGATCCTGCACCGAGGCTAAGGGATACGGTGACCATGAGAAATGAATGAAATGACTTCTATAAAATCAATTGAAAATTGCTATTTTTAATTAGGCAGCTAGTGAAAAACAGCAGTTTTCTACTCCAGCCGAGTTTAAGCTCAACCTAAACTCAGTTGACCAAAGTGAACTGGCCCGACTGACCCGACCCGATAACCCGACCCGACAACCCGAACCGAATAACCCGAACCGACAACCCGACCCGAATAACCCGAACCGACAACCCGACCCGAGCTGACCCGATTGACCCGACCCGAATAACCCGACCCGAGCTGACCCGACTGACCCGATCCGAGCTGACCCGACAAGAGTTGACCTGACCCGACCCGATCCGTAACCCGACCCGTTTGAGAGCACTACTTCCTACGGCTGGCGACCCCAAGTTGAGAAACCCTGCACTAAAGGATTCATGAAATAAAATGTTCTTATTCTTTCAATTGCTAAAGTATGTTTACAATTTATATCTATATACTCCACACGCTGTAACGAAAGATACAAGTTATATTCCTAACGCCATTGACTACGTTATATTGTTGCTTCAAAATTTCACCTGCACAATTAATTTTGAGACACACAATTTTTAAAAAATGTTAATTGCAATTAGTACATTTTTACACAAATTTACGTAGAATGTTGGTGCTACACACGAAAAACTATCTCATAATATTTTATTTCTGTTGGTATCGTTAGCATTTTTAAAATACTTTTTTTGAGTTTTAATTAAAGAAAAAAAATATTTTTCAGGGATTAAATAAAATCAAATAACAACTTACAGTAAACAAGAAGTCGAAAAATTCCTCATCTTTAAAAGTGATATTTTGCTTTAGAAACTTTGAAATTCTGTGCCCACATACCATTGATGCAATGGCAAACTGCTTCAATCTGAAAGAAAATTTGACTATGTGCAGAGAAAGAAAATACAGATCCGCTAACAACAATTAAATAATCAGCTAAATTTTGAAGCATCTTTATTTTGACCTGTAAATACCTTGCTCGTCCTTCACGGTTTTTCTTTTAAAAAATAATCACAAATATACAGAAAGTTGTTCTGTTTATATTCGACAGATTTGGTATCGCTGCTGTCATCAGCATATTTATTTTTTAAATTTAAAATCAATGTTGTGTCTTAAGTTGAGGGTGCAGAAGATTCGTGCTGATCTAATCAACTCTCTCCAAAATTGAGTCATTATTCGAATACACGGTGTAGGTACACTCATGTCCAAAATTGTTAGCGCATATCTATAAATATGTTGTTGCAAGAATGAAATTTGATAACGAATTCGCTCGGTATTTCTTATAATGTTAGTATGTATAAAATCGGCAAAGACATGTATTTGGCAAATTTCATGTCAAAAGATCAGTAAATAAGAACAATAAAACGAAAATAAAACTTTCTTGTCCATTTAGTAACATTTTGTTTTACTCACTCTAATTTTTGTATTTATAATTCTTATCCTATGAAATTTACCACAAATATACATTTCCCGATTATAAACATAGTATCAGTATTAAAAGTACCCTGCAAAATCATTATCAAATTATATTCTTACAAGAAGACAGTTATAGATATGCGACAATAATTTTGGACATAAGTGTACATCATGGCTTTTTCTCATGCAATCGATAGCGAAACAGAGTCCAGAAAAGATTCAGCGAGCAAAGCTCCATTCTTAAAAGTCAATTTAGATTCTTATCCTTTTCTTCTAAAAAGTTGAATTAATGCATACGAAATTTTTCATCATACGATCATCGATAGTCAAGTTTAAAAACAAAATATCAAGTACCATTGCTGCATAAAATATTTTTTTTTTAAAAGAAAAAAGCCTTCTTTTATTGAAGACATTTGAGTAAAATGATGCGTAGGCGTTAGAAATAATACACACAATAAAATTTATTTAACCATTCACGTGAGCTTCGATAAGTTTTGCTGTTGGGAAATGCTTTAAAGGAAGTTAAGCCAGTTTCCTCCTGTTTAACCCTTCAAAACGTGCCTACTGTTCATTCGAGATAAGTTGATAGGAGATCAAAACAAGTTTTCTCTTCCCCACGCTCATGCGCGTGGTATGTTAAACCTGAAATGTTGATGTTTGTTTTTCCACCATCAATCTACACACATAGAGATATACGGTGTATCTAAACAATTATAAAAAATAATCAAAATTTACATACGGTAATATGACTACACTTTATTGCATTCATTTGTATTAATGAGATAAATAACAATTGGTTAAACTTCCGTTATTTATTTGGTAGTTGGGGGCTATGAGATAATGATGGGATGAAAAGACATAAAAGAGTTGGGAATTGAAAGGATACTTTCTGTATTCCTACGATAATTTAATGAAATTTAAAGAAAGTATAATCTGTATGAGTAGTATTAGAGTGCCGAAATGATAATGGCTGAACTTTAAATGATTAAGGAGTTGAGTTGATTTTGAGTTTAACATCCCATTCAGCAGCGAGGCTATATGAGACGTGGACCTACTGATTAACGTGGACTCCGAACCACTTGAGCTCCCGCTGGGAATCGAACCAAGGTCTCCTGCGTCAAAGGCGCGTCCGCCAACTGCTTAGCCACGAAGGAACTGATGGTTATAGGAAAAATAACGATCTCCTGCGAACCTCTAATAAACTAACATTTTCACATTAAACTAACATTATACAGAGCGATTCACCTAAAAGTTGTACCCCGATTGGTTACGAGAGTAAAATACACCCGGTTTCAAAAAGAATATAGGTATTTCGAATGCATATAATTATTAAACTTTAAGACATACGAATATGAAATTTTACACACATATTTACGAACCTCTCTAGTACAAATAACAGTTCAAAGTTCAAATCCCAGTTGTTCAATATGCTCTCCATCAGCGACACAAACAATATCACATCGATACTCAAATTCCTCCTAAGCTTGGGCAAGCATGTCCTGCGTCACTGATATTATGGCAGTACGGATCCGGTTCTTCAACTCTTCCAGGTTCTGTGGGAGTGGTGGTACATAAACGTTGTCTTTAATGAAACCCCACAGGAAGAAGTCACAGGGTATCAAATCCGGCGACCATGGAGGCCAGTTGAGACATGCTAAATCGCCAGCTCCTTGACGACCAATCCAACGGTTCGGCAGAGTTTCACTCAGATATTCACGCACTTGGCGACTCCAGTGAGGGGGTGCCCCGTTTTGTTAAGAAGTGCAGTTGTCTTCGTGCAGCCTCGGAAACAACCAGTTTTGTAACATAGCGAGATACTGCTGACTGTTAACCATATTTTCATTCAAGAATAATGGGCCGTAAACAGATGATCGGGATATCGCACAAAACACATTGACTTTGGGCGAATCTGTACATGTTCAAAGAATGCATGTGGGTTCTGTAGGCCCCAAATTCGAACATTTTGTTTGTTTACCTGACCACTAACATGGAAAGTTGCTTCATCACTGAACACGATCCGTTGTGCGAAAGTGTTATCATTGCCAATAGCATCCAGAATCTCGTTACAAAATGCCACAAGTTTGAGTTTGTCATCGGGAAGCAGAGCTTGTAACAGCTGTAACTTTTACGGCTTCATAACCAACCGATGTCTCAAAACATGCCAAATTGTTGTTGTCGGCACTTGTAACTCCTGACTGGCACGACGAGTTGATTTTGAAGGACTACGATGGAAAGCAGTTTGAATTCGTGCAACATTTCCTTCAGGAACACGAGAGCGGCCAGGACTCTTTCCTTTACATACGCATCCTGTATCTACAAACTGTCGATACCATCTGCGAATGCTTTACCCATTCGGAGGATCAATTTGGTACATCAACCTGAAGCGTCTTTGCACTGTAATCACGGAATTGCACTTCGCAAACTCGAGAACACCAAATGATTTCTGCTGCGGAGTACCCATTTTAAACATATGACGGTTACCAAGCAAAACAGAAGACAATTGACATCTAGCGGCAATTAATATTAACTAGACTATATAGGGTGTTTCAAAACAACACCAACAACGTTTGGTAGTTGATTCCTGACACCAAGATGAAACAAAAATTATAGACCAACCTGGGTGCATAAATGCTTCCTTTCGAAGTTACAGACTGCCGAAAACATATAAAAATGAACTTCAAAGGTCCATAGCTTCAAAAGTATGGGACTTACTGTCGTCGAGTCTAGACTTCACTTAGAAACTAATATGTGCGGTATTTAAAAATACATGTTTCAGAATTCCTAAGGTACCCACGCAGCAATTTTTATAGAGGGAGTTTGGCTACGGGCTTGTAATTTGAAGTACTCACCAACTATCTCTATAAAGATTGTTGCGAAGATACCACAGGATTCTGAAACTTGGATATGTGGATAGGGCACATATTAGTTTCTAATTGAAGTTTTGACCCGACTGCGATAGGTCCCATAGTTTTGGAGCTATAGACCTTTAAAGTTCATTTTTTCATGTTTTCGGCGGCCTATAACTCCAAAAAGGAAGGATTTGTGTACCCAGGTTGGTCTATACTTTTTGTACTATCTTGGTGTCAGGAGTCCCCTCCCAAACGTCAGTGTTGTTTTGAAACACCCTGTATAAGAGGACATGTGAGTGTGTGTGTGAACATAACTTTTTTCTGCACATCTCTTTATTGATTGGAGCTCCTTCATGGCTAAGCGGTTAGCATACGCGCCTTTGACGTGGGAGACCCGGGTTCGATTCCTGGCGGGAGCTCAGATGGTTCGGATTACGTTAATGATTAGGTCCACGTCTCATATAGCCTCGCTGCTAAAAGGGACGCTAAACTATAATCAACTCAACCAACTCTTTATTGATTGATTGTATTAGAATTGTTTCTTTTACTGTTTTCACTTTTGTAATAAGTATTGATATTTATTTCAATTATTGCAAAGCCTATTGTAAAAAAAAAAAAAAAAAAAAAAAAAAAAAAAAAAAAAAAAAAAAAAAGAGCAACAGCTCTGTTATAGGTGAATGATAAATAAATAAATAAATAAATCATTAGTATAGAGTGTAGATTACCTTTAAACAAATGTATATTTTATAATGATAAATTTAAGTAATAATGCACTATACTAAATAAGTTTTAGCCCGACAACGAAAATGTTGTTGTAAGACGTGAAATATTTTGTTCCATATATTGCTTTTTTTTCCGTGATTGGTTGATTTATGGGGTTACTTACTTGGTTTCACTCCATTGATGAGAGGAGCTTTGTTCTTTATAAGCTTCCGTGTAATTAAAATACCATTGTAAAATTTTGTTTTCCGAGCACACTGTCACAGCTGGAAAGGGGATTTCAAACACAGGCGTCATTTTCTCTGAGAAGGCCACCATCACAGGAGATGTGGTCCATTTCAACCAAATGGTATGAATCATGTACCCACAACTACCAAAGCTGGCTACTATTGCAATTAACCAACTGATTCTGAAATTACATGAAACATATTTTCTTTCATTATTACATAAGTAAATTATTTACAGAACTAACATAAACGTATAATGATCTAATCAAGAGAATGTACAACTTCTTTGTTTCATCATGAACATCACACTTATGCAATATTCTGATCAGACGCGCAGCTAGAAATCTTTGTTGAAAGGAGTTCAACGTTCGGGGGCCGAGTCCAATACTGCAAACATTACATCTATGTAGTATTGAACTGACGTTATTCTATACCAAGAAAGACGATAAGTACAGTAATTGTTATGTACTGTCACCTATATTATCAGAAAACTTGATAGAACTAGATTGTTCTATAAGAAAATGAAATATACAGATGAAGTTAAGATTAAATCTTTATGCTATATTAATGATTTCTCTGCTAAATAACTACAGTTTTGTTAAGAAGGTGTGCAAAGGTAGGTTAAGTTACATAGTTCTCGGAGGGGTTCGAACCCAAAGGATTCAAGCAAGAATGCGCCCCTGATTCTGATACATCTAACTGTTATTATCTCAGTAAAATCTTTATTTCTTATTATTCTCATCGTCTTTTCAAATAATTGTTTTCCTTAATATCTTCAATCAGTTTCCTCATTTTCCTTCTGACAACATCGCAAATTTTCTAACATTTGCCAGTGTAGATATAAGTAGCATTTTTTAAACTAAAAAATGGAGTGCACTTATTTCAATTTCAATAAGTTTCTGCCGATTATCTTGTGCATTGTGTTGTTTTATTTCTCCCTTCCTTCCTTTTACGATGTAAATACAACAACAGTCAAGTAGAACAGAACGTAGCCAAGCTTTTACCATTCGACTCAGTCGAGATTTCGGTTCAATAAACTATACAAAGCCACATAATCTAGCAAAAATTGGCTTATAAATTTAAATTTCAACTTCTAAGTTATAAATGCTTGTATTTCTCTGGCATCATTTCATGGTATTTTGTTACCATAACAAATTTAATACACTACATTTATTTCGCGTTATAATGCAAACATATTTGAGTTAGTTTTCTCAAGAAATGGACACAAAATATTTGCACGGGTCAGAAGAGAATAAAACGCTTAATATATTATTAGAATACTTTTCTATTGGATGCCGTTCTTCATCTCCCAAATACTGGCAACCATGAAGGCTAGAATGGCGAAAGTATTCTTTCATGTCGCCCAGAATCCGTGAACCTAATCCGCTCTCCATGTTAATGTGAACCATTGGAGCATGAAAGATTGAACAATAGAATAAGTAATGATTGAAATATATATACAATTGCTGTGTGTTTTGGTAATAACATCCTTGATGACACTCAAACACATTGATCCATCACTGATGACACATAACGGAAATCGAAAATACTTAATTCAAGTACTCTGTCATATTAATAAACCATCTGCCAGTAATATATCAAATCAAACGACATACATTACCACTGTACACATAACATATTAGAAGCTTTGACTTAATGCTTCGAAAGCTTTGACATTTATTTATTTATTTTACATTTCCCGCAAATGCTTTGCAAATTTTTGTTTTTTAATTTAAAAGCTTTGAGTGAATAATTGTCTTTAATTTTACAATATTGGTTTTACATTTTTCACATTATCTTACCATTCAATAATGTTTGAAGTCACTATCTGTCAGTGTTCGTAGATTTCCTTAAGAAAATTTTCCTCATCTGACCAAAATTTTCCCTTTTCTTATCAAAATTTCCCTAGCTTCCACCAATTTCAATGACAGAAGTTATCTGATAAAATTAATTTGGCCATATTAAAAGAAGTGCAAATTACATTTGTTTATATTCATTTGCTTTTTGCTTTTATTTTTCTTTTTTGCAAAAAGTACACACACACAACAATGAGTCGAAATTGTGCTACTTTGGACACACACGCATACACAAACACATACTATTGCTATTGTGTTGATTTATTTCTCAAGAACAGAGGAAAAGTAAGCATTTATAGTGGTCAATTAGACAGTACGAGAATTTCCCTAGATTTTCACGTTTTATCGAAGCATTCCCTTTTCCTTTTTGGAGTATGTTTAGTACAAGGGGTTCAGAAGCACGTAAAGAACAGGAAATTTACAGGAGAAATGAATGATGCAAGTACTTTGACGTAACATAACGTAACCAAATCTAACCTAACCTTACATAAATTAACCTAAGCTAACCTGAGCTAACCTAAACTAACCTAATATTAGTAGAAATAAGCGAAATTCTATTATTCTTTGGAAAATTATGCGGGACCCCTACACTAATATAACATAAACTTAACTAACCTAACCTACCCTAAACTAACCGAATGTGAACAGACATTACCGAAATTGTAACATTTTTTTAAGAGAAAAGAGCTGGACCCCTTCTGCTAAACATAAGCCTCCGTTTTTGCTAAATTTACCTATGAAGTTTCCCTAGATTAGGGAAATTTCCCTTAAACTACGAACACAACACTGCCATCTGTAGGGTTGCTCACGAAACAAAGCGTAACAATTTTCGAGACGAGACGGAGTTCTACCAATGGATACATATTCACTTTTAGAGCCGAGATATTATTTTCAAACCTTTTCTAGACGAGTCATCCTTTAGTCTTATCTTGTAGGAAATTCTAATTACGTGTAATGTTGTACCAAATAACGGTATGAAACGTTATATTTTAAGTTCAACTAGAAATACAGTAAATCTGTAATCTGTAGAAGTTTCAATTTCGTCCGGTAGATGTCAACCGCTGGAGCATGTTTGCTGCCATCTAACGGGCAATGTGTAACATCTAGCATTCTACAATTATAACCTTTTGTCTCAATAGTAGGAAATAGGATATGAACACATGAACAGCCATAATTAAAATTATCGTTACGCGTAAATACGTAAACCGATTTATTCCATTAAAGAACTCGGCTGAGATAACCGTTCTAGCTTAAGCGAAAAAAAAAGAATTCAAAAAATTGCTTTCATTCAAGAGTTATCATGGCAATTAACGGATGTACTTACATAACAATCTTATGAGGCAAACTTCCGTGGTTCTAATAAAAGACGGGATAAAAAATACAAATTAAGAAATACATTCGAAAAGAACTTACTTCACTTGCAAAACTTTCTTCATTATAATATAGCCTACTTACGCTATGTTCGACACGTTAGTACATAAGAACCTTACTCCTAATCATGATTAATGATTTCTTAGGTTTAACCATACATGGCGTCGACGGCAAGTAGAATCGATGAATATAGGTTGAACGAAGAGGGCGCCTCATATTAAACACCATACCACCACATTTGAAGCAATCGTTTCTATGGATTTATCTAGCAAATGAGGGGTTGACTATCGTTCGAATGCCAGTTATGTTCTGACTCACATGGAAATATGCCTCACCGGATAACCAGATGTACCGTAAGATCATAAGATCTCGTTGATGTTAATCTGACATGTTAGTCTGTTAGTTGTTGTTTACGCTACTCTATGCTACGCTTATTAGCGACAGACGCAACCCCATTCCATAAAACATCTAATGCTCGATAATAAAACCCATACAAGTGAACGTTCTCTAGGAGTACAAGTTTTCTTCTCCATGGAAAATACCGAACTATCTTGATCTTGAAAAAGACATTCCACCAAGAGACCACGTACCCGTAATCCAGTTGCATACGTAACCACCTATCCTACTTGACACTGGAACAAGCAATGGTGTCCGGGAAACTTATAAGGTGGTTATTAATTTCCCAATACCAGGCGCCACGGGTGAATGGCGTATGCATAGAGAATGTTCGGAGACCTATTATCGCGTAATGATCTTAAATAAGTTTAGAGAAAGCAGTAACATCAACGATATTTGATACAATATCAGGTGTTACATACAGGTTGTCGAGTCTCAAGCAATGTGTAGAAGGAAGATAAGTACCGTATTCTCGCGTGTATAAGCCGCATTTTTTTCACGAAAAAGCAAACGAAAATGTAGGGTGCGGCTTATACACGCGAATGATTTAAAATGGCTTAAAGATAATTACGGTATTAATTTTTTGCGTTTGTTGTACGGTATTTACCGTACACCACACGAAACACGTATAGAAAACAAATCCACAAAGCCACAATCAGACGAAACAACAATTCAATATAGGAACAAACACGTTAACTCAAATACCGCTATTGTTGATTTGAATCAATAATTACCGGTAAACGAACAAAAGATTTTTTTTTAACGGAAGTAAAGTTAAATTTTAAGGGTGCGACTTATACATGAGTGCGGCTTATACACGCGAGAATACGGTATAAACATGTCGAATAGTCGTTTTCTAATTGAATTTCCAGTTGAAACCTTGAAAACCTTCCTACTTTGTTCCATTCTGCTTACATGACCTGCCTACCTGTGTCTCCTAGACTTGATGACCCTCACAATGTTTGCTAAACGGTATTAACAATGCAGTTTGTCATTATGAACTTTCAGCCATTCCTGTTCCCTTGAGTCCGAATATTCGTTTCAAATTTTTAATCATTTCATGGTAGCATTGACGACAGTGTGACTCAGTCTACGGGGGCAGTTAAGAAGAAGACTCAGCGGGCAGTTTTTTTCATTCCTCAAGTAGTGTTTGGAAATGATTTCGCTTCACATTGAAAGAGTTTATCAGATGCAAATTCTGCATAAGTCAGAGGCAGAAAACTGAACAGCGTGAGCGGCTGTGTTATGATTTGCTGCAGGTTATTAAATTTGAAAGCTTAATGAAAAATGCTCTATTTAGTGATGAATCCACGTTCCGCACGTGCAGGTTAGTCAAACAAATACAATTGCAAGATTTAGGCACCTAAGCAGTCGATTGTATTATTATAGTGGGAACAGGAAGCACCCGAGATTAATGTGTGGATAAGCATTACCAAAAGGAAACTGTATGAACCATTCATATTTACTAAGCGAACAATGAGGGGAAACATCTACCTAGTAGTGCCAATTGATTCAGTATGGTATTTTGGGTACTGTTGTTTTCCAGGTGGATGAGGTACCAACAGCTTTAGCTCTAAGTATACGGAAACTCATCAGTACACTTTTGCGAGAAAGTGGATTGGTCGTACAACAACTTGGGCATCCCGATCACCCGACTCAACCTCAATGGACCTTTTTCTTTGGAATTTCGTTCATATTCGTGTACATCAGATAAAATTTAATAACATGGAACAGTTAAAACAAAGATCTACGCAGCTGCGGAAGAAATTACACATCTATGCTCGAACGAGTTTTTTTGAGTCACAGAACAGCGTTGGGATACATGAGCAAGATTACAAGGCATCACATTGGAATCTATTGATTTCTTATGTACACTCATGTCCAAAATGATTGTCGCATATCTATAACTGTCTTCTTGTGAGAATATAATTTGATATTAATTTTGCAGTGTACTTTTAATACTGATATTATGTGTATAATCGGGAAATATATTTGTGGTAAATTTCATAGGAAAAGAATTGTAAATACGA
This sequence comes from Thermobia domestica, assembly GCF_964235325.1. Classification (NCBI taxonomy): domain Eukaryota; kingdom Metazoa; phylum Arthropoda; class Insecta; order Zygentoma; family Lepismatidae; genus Thermobia; species Thermobia domestica. Next base: position 227,305,073 of record NC_137464.1, on the reverse strand, counting down.
AAATTAGAATGAGTAAAACAAAATGTTACTAAATGGACAATAAAGTTTTATTTTCGTTTTATTGTTCTTATTTACTGCTCTTTTAACATGAAATTTGCCACATACATGTCTTTGCCGATTATACACATACTAACATTATAAGAAATACCGTGCGAATCCGTTACCAAATTATATTCCTCGAACAACATATTTATAGACATGCGACAATAATTTTGGACATGAGTGTACGTATGCCTTCGAGTGTGAATTAGAGTTAGAGTGAAAGATACAGTTATCAGACAGTCTTCTTACAAGGTACTGATTCATGTTCATAGTGAATGTAGTTTTCCGTATGCTTGTCCTTACGTTGTATAAATGTAAAATGTTAAGTGACTTTAGGGACAACCTGTATAATAGAGCTTGCCAAGAAAAAGGCGACAAACATTGTATATAATTTATTTCTCATATTTTTGTTGAAAACTCATAATATTATTTATGTCGTATATAGACACCTCATTCAGCAGGCGATTCGCTTCCTTTTCTGGATTCGTTAGTGTATACAACTGTACTAAACATTACAAGTACATTGTTTACCTTGTGCAGAATGTTGTCTCACCTTTAAACTCTTATGTTATTGGGTTCAATGTGACATTAACTGACTTAAAACTAGGGATGGGCAAAACTGGTTTTTATAAAAACCGAAAACCGGTTTCTATAAAAACCGAAACCCGAAAAACCGACATTTCGGTTTTCTCCAAAACCGGTTCGGTTTTTACCAAAACCGGTTCGACACATAAAACTATTTCTGTGGAAATGGATTCGGTTTCCGGAGAACAACGAAACACCACTCTGGTCAGAAATAGAACAAATTTAAAAAAACGGAATCGGTTTTAAAGAAAACCGAAACCGGTTTCGGTGAAAAACCGAATAACCGGTTTTTTGAAAATTTTCAAAAACTGGTTTCGGTTTTTCTAAAAACCGAAAACCGAAAAACCGGTTTTTGTGCCCACCACTACTTTAACATTATTGAATGCTATGTAAAAGAAATATGGCTTTCAGAGGACATTGGATTCAAGTCCTATTATCGAAGTTGTTAGAGAAAACGACATAAATATATACGCTCCATTTAAATACAGGGGAAAAAATGAACATTTTTGTACATTATACGAGTGTTTTACAATTTTTGGACAGGAATCTTTTAAGAATTAAAACGGGCTTCAGGTAGAGATCTTAAATATGATATAAGTCTAAAATCATTAAAAAAAAAAAGGTGACCTTGAATCCTTTGTGTAGCGAGCACCCCCAAATGTAGAAAATATAGTTAAGTCGAAATTGAGCTACAAATGAAGCTAACCATACCAATCAATATAATTATAAATGTTCATCAGTCACTTATGAAAGTTGTTAAGAATTAGATTCAACTTAATAAGGAAATAATACTTCTAACATGTTATGTGTACAGTAACAACACATGTTGTTTGATTTGATACGTTATTGACAGTTTGGAACGTTAATCTGTACTTTACAAAAGTATTTTCAACTTAATGTTGTATATTATCAGTGATGGATCAATATGCTTGAATGTCAACAAGAATATGATTAACCAACAGCACAGGCACTGTGTATATTTCAAAAAAAAATATTTGTCTTATTAAACCTTGAATACTTGTTAGGGTAACATGAAAATGGAAGGTAGATTACGTGCACGAGTGCTGGTCGGAATCAAAGAATATTTGAGCCATTCTAGCCTTCATGGTTGTCAATATTTAGGAGATGAAGAACGGCATCGAATAGAAAGGTACTGCATTAACATTGTGTTTTAGGCCAAACCAAACTTTTACTTTTAAATATTCTATTGCCTACTTGAAAATGTGTTCTTTGTAACTCGAGATAAGTTTCGTGACTAAAGTTTTGATTCACTAGGTAACTAGTATTTATCCTAAAAATTAAGATATTAAATCTTTAGATCACTCCCTATTTTACCATGTGAAGAACATATTGGTTTTAATTAAATTTGAGAATTGAATTAACAATCTTTATAAACAATTTGGTTATGGCCCATCGTACTATGAAATAAATTCTAGCATTTCATAACTGGGACATAGTGCAGAAGATAATAGTCTGTTTACAATACAATATCATACAATTATGTAAGAATGATGTTAATATCTAGCTTTAAGCGTTTGTCTTAATTCAGAATACCTCAATGGGAAAAGCGGAAGGAGGATGCTGTTAAAGGAATGTTTCTATAACCATTTCATTGACCGGTTTATCCTCTGCTGTTATGTAACCTCACATAACAGATATGTAATATCAGGTTGCATATAGGCAAGATGTTCTCAGAGACAATCAGAGACATCCAAAATTTTCATCCCAAGCCAATTCTTCCGAGCTGGAAATAAAAAAGAAAGGAAGAAAGAAAAGAAAAAGAAAACGGTTTTGTACGTGATTAGGCTTCGTGAAGATCTGTACAAAATTTGGTGGCTCCAGGCAGCTCCTTTATATCCTAAAAAGCAGCAAACAGGTAAACATACATTATATTGTATTTACTACAATAAATTAAATAAAGTATCTCTATAAGTTACTAATTTTAAAAAATACCTAATTGTATTATATTAAATGTGCTCATAACAAATTAATTAGAGTATTCACGATGAAGGTTCCATTGATCTACGCATAAAAACAAATTTAATCAACACCACTGTCGAACTAATATAGGATGTTGACAATGACAATTAATATCTGCACGTAGTGAAGGCATCTGGAAAGAGAGAGGAACAAAAGAACCAAACTGGAGATCTTGGGAAGATAGTGTATAGCTAAGTAACAAAGTTTACACTTACTTTTATTAATTTTTTCAACATATTTACTTTCGAATTTTTCTACGAACTCAGGAATGAACGCAATAGGGGAGCCCTGGTGGTCTTGATCCCCTCCGAAATCGACTTTTTCTGTAAATTTAGCTTAGGGGTAATTTTAAAAAATTAAATATTTATTTTTTCGTATTAAATTTGGAATATTCTAAAAAGCTTTGAACTCCTCATTGGAAAAAGATTTCTGCGTACATGCCTGCACTAAATAGTCGCAAACAGTGTTTCTTTCAGAAAAAATGTTACCGGGAGCATATTTAGTATTCGGGGGGGGGGGTACATATATTTTAACACGGCACTATTCTATTTGTAATAATATTTTAGACAAATTATTTTCGTCTCCTCCGGGGGGCAATGTCCCCCCAAAAAACATGTCTGGAATAAAACACTAGTTACAAAATGAAAGTTTATAAATTCAATATCTAAGCAAAATATGTTTCTTACCATACGGAAATGAAAAAAGAAAAGACATTTACTACATTTCATGAAAGATGTTACGCAAATTATCATTTCCCTAAAAATGAAATGAAATCTCAATGTAGTTTCTATTCTGCTCAAGAGTCTGTAGGCTACTTCGCAAAACCAGTGCGAAAACTATTTGATTAGACGGTGATATTTGTATAAAGCATAAGCATGCCGGAAAATGGAGAAAAGTGGAAGAAAAAACAAATGAAATACTAAAACAAAGAGAAAGGATAAGAATAACAAAATGAGATAAAATTAAACATTCAAAGATAAATTTCTGAGGAAAGTGTCTCAGTAAGAAAGTAATACACAAAAGAAATAGAGAACAATCTAGAATGAAAAGAGGGAGGTAAGAAGAACAACCTTACAATTGGTGAAAGGAAACAATCATTCTCTTATCAAGATGAAAAGGTTAACAGCAACATAGAACAACAATGCAGTAGTGCAAGGGACTTACTCATCAGTGATTATCAGTTATGTCAATATTGCTGTAACGTAATTTTGGTTTTATAACAAACAATGGCGTCGAGATAAGAAGAACTGTCTTGATATCCAGTTTAATACAAAGTTTTAATTGGTGTACAAGAATTGCTTTGTAATTCTTTTATGTTTAATGGAAATTTTAAAGATTGTGGATATTCCTGGCTTTACTATTTATAATATTCACGTTACTTTAGATGTATAACAAACTATTTAACATGGATGATTTTAGAATATATGTCTGCGCCATTTTGGTTTGCAACATCGGTTGTGACCATGACAATTATAGTGAAAATTAATTTTGTTTAATACAATTTTCTACTTTTTAACAATTTATAGCGCAATAGCTGACATAGCTAATGGCTGCAGCAATAATATAAAACCACAACTGTCGTTATAGAACAAGAACAAGAACAAGAACAAGAACGTAATTTTGTAAACAAAAATGAGGAGGAGAAAAATGCAATTGAAGGACCACATTAACGAGAACATATCTTTATGAACACGAAAACATTAATAGTGCAACGTAGTGCAAGAGCAAGAATTTAGTTTTATTACAATATTGTACACTCAGCCACAAAAGTATCTCCCTCCTAAGTGCTCTAATTCCATTACTTGGGGTCCAGGTCTTTTGCAGTTGTGAGAACGCCTAGACATATGCAACCCAACGCACACGTAACTTTTCTCGGCTTTGACAGCAGTTGGTAGCACTGAGTCAAGTCTTTATGGTAGTAAAATTGTGAGTAGATGATGCACGAAACATTTCACCATTCTGAGATCAATCTCTCTGGTTCAGAGCGTGTTGTCCAATGAATATCGTACGTTAATCTCAATATTGCTGTGTATGTAATGTATTTTTTCATTATATACTGTATATTCAAAGAAATAAAAACAATGATCACATATGAATCAGAAAATACTTGAAAGTAGCTGAAAATATCAAATCTAGAACAACTGCTGGAAATAACTTTGTAAATGATTGCCTCCATTGAGAGACCTTCTGCAATTCTCCTCATTCCAACATCTTTTTCTTCCTGGAGGAGAGAAGATCTCGCTTGTCACACTGAGTATGCATTGAAATTGAAATTAAAACAGAAACACTTCAAAAAGTTTCAGCATGACGGGGATTCGAACCCGGGTCCACCAAATAAAAGTTCAATACGCTAACTACCCACCTACCGCGCCATTTAAACTTCCATCCAAACTAATACCTAGTTAAAGTCGTTTCATGGAAAAATATAAACAAGATCCTCAAATATAAGAAAAACATACAAATATAAATAAAAATATAAATAAGAAAATATAAGCAACTTGTGTGAGTGTCTTAATGACTTACTCGAGATTTCCTTGTTTAATTCAAAAACAAGTTATATAGACGTTGCTCAATAAGGAAAATATCACAAGCTGTTCTTCAAGTTGAGCCTATGTCATTGGCAGAGCCGTACCTTGTGGGGCGGCAACTGCCCCCCAGAGAAGCTCCCCGCCGTTCCATATATGATATGAACATGAAATTAGAAATGAAGCATCAAATAGGGTCGCTACATTACATAAACAAAACAGCACACAAAAAGTAAATAGAACAAAAATGAGTCGTGGACCCATTTCAGTAATATTTATTCGTATGGCTTTGAGATTTATCAATATTGTCCCCTTAATAATGTTGTCATGTATGGACTGGGCCCAGGGAGTAACTAACGGAATCGCAGACCTTGCCGTTCGGGAGGGCCCACGGCTCCGAGGGGCCATAAAGATTAAGAGAAAGTTGGAGAGAGGGGGGCCAATAATTAGAAAATCAACTTTTTCTAGGGGGCCCGAATAAGCTTATTAATGCTTGCCCTCCCCCAGAGAAGAATTTAAGTTACGGCACTGGTCATCGGTTGCAGGGATGGTCTCGATTTAGTCTTTGCCATAACTTCTAATTTCCAAAGAAGAAAAGACGACATAGATTATTTTCACATTCTTTGAATTGTACCAACACGTGTAGAAATAGACAGTTCTATGTTTATGTTCCATAACTACTAGTTTATTTTCCTATATTCATATGAGGAGTTTGTGGCAAATTGAACCGATGGCACTAGCCGAGTGATCCCGGGCGTTCGGCTTCTGACCATGAGGCTCAAACCACTAGAATTTCGAATTCCTCTAAAGAGCAAGGTAGGAATTTTAATTGTCCTCAGTATTTCTGTGTTCGTGTTCCTGTAGTGTTTGGAATACGTTGAAAGGACATGAGGTGCCAGTGGCGAACAATACTGTACTCCGGTTGGGGCGATTTGTTTTAAAAAAAGTGTGAAAGCAGGATACTCCCGTTGCACCTACTTGGGTTCAAATTCCGTCGTGGTAATTATTAATTTTTGTGAATGGGAAGATAATGTTTATGTAATTTGTATTGTAATAACGGAAAGGAAAAGTAACATAGTCAAAGGTATTCATAGAAACAGAAAAGAATTACAGTATGTCAGATGTTTCTGATGTTTACACATGAATGCAATAATATTATTACGTTTATGGATTTACAGATAGAATTATCAATTTATGATAACAACAAATGAAATATAAAGATTTGTAAACTGCTAACAGTAATGCATTTTCTTTCGCCCTTCTAAGCGAAAAGGTGAGATGACATCTTAAATAGGATCATTCTCGTGACTAGCGATCCCTATTGTAAGTTCGATCACTATTTACAATTTGTGCACAGCTAGGAACAGTTCCTTGGAACTCACTTTTCGCCCATACTACAGCCTTAAGGACGTGTTTAGCCCTTATGTGTTCAACAATTCTTGTCCAAACACGTTACTTGACAAATAGTTACGAAGGTTGATACTGATGATGTTTTGTGTTGTTGGCATTTCACCTGTAAAGGAAGTTGTTTCAACTGTTAGACCCAGAGAAATTGAAAATTTTTCATGTTAGTATACATCAGAAGTATCAGTTTTGTAGATTATTAAAATTTCCTGAATTGTCACGGCGGGAATCGAACCCGTGACCCCAACATTGTGAAACTAACGCTTAAGCCACTACTCTAAGACATCACTGTTCTAGGAGAAGGAAAAAACTTAATGTGCAGTTAATTCAGTAATTACACACTTTTACGATTACAATGCTATAATGATGAAACTTTCTGATTTCATGACAAAATAGTAAAGTATTATGCAGAAAGAATAGTCAAGAGAATTCAACTTTAAATTGACAACTAAAAGGACAGGCAAACACACAAGACCATGGAGAAGAAATTGAAGTTTAGATACTTCGAACCCTTGTCAGACACAGTGCCGTTCGTGAGGGGAGCGAGCAGGTCTACGGCCCCAGGCGCCCAAGTAACGAAGTGCAAAATTCGGCAAGAAAAAGAAAAGAAAACAAGGAAAAACTATTGAAAGTGCTCAAAATAAGGGGAAAACAGGGTTTATTTTTGAAATTTTCTTACGCCAGTCATGGTGGCGCTTCGCAGCTTTTCTAACGACCTCGCTCATACGTATGGAGGCACTGTCGTATGCTCTCGCCTCGGGCCCTAATTTTTCACGGCATGGCACTGGACAGATACTCATATTGATCGGAATCTGTAGTTTCAGGGCACTGGATTATTTTTTTTAAAGTTAACTAATTTAACTAACTTTCCTTAGTACCTTATGTTTCCTATTTTTACGCGGTTTACTTAATTTTACTCGTTTTACTCACTTGTACACTTTTTCCAGTAACTCTTTAAGAACAGGGACATAAACACAGAAACATTGAGAACAGTAAAAAATCACAAACACTATTCGCGATTTCTTCCCTTGCTTGACATAAAACACTAAAATATGGTGAACACTCAATTTTCGGTCTCCCATCTTCTCTGTGTTGTCAAATCTGTAAAACCAAACCAAACAAAGAGCAATATTAATATGCAAAACGCTCAATATCTTTGCTATTCATAACATAACTATTGCATGAACCGAATAACTAGTATATCTGCAAATTACCATTTGTCATATTTTACCCGAATACGTCATGACTTTTCCGACAACCTGAGACTTTAAATGTTGTTAATACGCAAAGTTCCTTGATCTCATCACTTATTCACTTATTCTCTTATGGTAATCACAACCTTTAGGGTACTTCCCGTAGATATAGAAAGGTGAAATATAGTGATCAAGCTTTTTGTAGCGTGCAAGTAAACAAATGAAAAGCAACAGGATAATATTTCCCTCCTCCAAACCCCCTAAAGTAGAGTGTGTTGATTATTCAACAAAAGGACTTGAAATCTAATCAGAAAATTCACAAATATAAAATATGTAGCCAAGTCTCGACTTTGCAATAATAATAATAGTAATAATAATATTAATATTATTAATAATAATAATAATAATAATATAAAGAAATAACAGAATTACAATATCAATTACGTAAAGAATACCTTCCAATTAAGAAAAAATGATTGACACGACGCAGGGCCGTGACTTGTGGGGGCAGGGGGCCACTGCTTCCCCCAGTAAGTTCCCCGCTGTTCGAGGGATTCCCATTTTAATACAAAGTTGTCTTACTCCATATACGATACGGAAATGAAATTATAAGTGAAGCATCAAACAGGTTCACTACATTACATAAACAGAACAGCACAATAAAGGTAAATAAAACAATAATGAGTCGTGGGCCCATTTCAGTAAAAAAAAAAAGTCTACTATTAGGGACATTAGAAATAATATATATTCGTATATTATTATTATCAGATTTGTCAATATTGTCCCCTTAATTAATTTGTCGTGTATGGAACGGTCACAGAGGCGTAACTAGCGACCCCGCAGACCTTTTTGTGTGGGAGATTTCAAGAATTTCGTATATCTTCTGATCTTATAGGCCGATACAGATAAAATATCAAAAGTCATGACTGCATATAGCGGAAATTAAGGCCAACTGCTGTCGGTCCTAGTGGCCGAGTGTTCTAGGGCAACGTTCTAGTAAAGGAAATTGTTTCTTGCTTGTCCTTTTTAAATTTTCATAACACTTTTTTCATTAAAATAAGCTTGCAGTTTTACTATACGGATCCATAATAAAAGTAATAATAATAATAATAATAATAATAATAATAATAATAATAATAATAATAATAATAGTAGTAGTAGTAGTAGTAGTAGTACTAGTAGTAGTGGCAGTAGTAGTAGTAGGAACGGGTTAGAAGCCCCGCGGGGGTTGGTTAGGTTGTGTTCTCTTGCTCAAATTTTTCTGTATATTTTACATGACCAATTTCAAACAGCTGGCTAGGGTAGCGCGCGAATACTGAAACTCTTGGGATCGGCGTAAATGCTGCCGGCTCTTCTTTGGAAATTAGAAGTTACGATGAGGAAGAATAGTAGTAATGTAAATCGGGAGCAGTTAAAACGATGTGGTAGCCTTAACTTGAAGAACGTTTCGTGGTATTTTCCTCATTGACGAAGGTCTATATAAGTTGCTTTTCAGTTAAAGAAGGAAATCTCGAGTAAGTCATTGTGACACTCATAAGGAACGTCTTCTCATGCGAGCATTAGTAGTTTGTATAGCCTTACATGCAACGATTTAAGTGGCTAAAAGTCTAGATTAAAGGTTAAGTGACGCGGTAGGTAAGTAGTAAGCGTATTGAGCTTCTGTACGGCGGGCCCGGGTTCGAATCCTGGCTAGGTTGAAACTTTTTCAAATGTTTCAATTTCAATACACACTCAGTGTGACAAGAAAGATCTCTCCTCCAGAAAGAAAAAAATGTTAGAATGAGGAAAATTGGAGAAGGTCTTTCAATGAAGGCAAAATCATTTACTAACTTATTTCCAGCAGTCGTTCTAGATTGGATATTTTCAGCTACTTTCAAGCATTTTCTGACTCATGCGTGGTCAATATTTTTATTTCTCTAAACATACAGTATATAAAAGAAATAATACATTACATACACAGCAATATTAAGATAAATTTATGGTGTTCTTTGGAAAGCACGATTCGAAGCATAGAGATTCATCTCAGCATGGAGAACTGTTTCGTTAGTCACCTACTTTACAATTTTACCTGGATAAACACCTGGATCAGGGCTACCAACTGCTGTCAGTGTCGAGAAAAGTTGCGTGTAAGTTGGGTTGCATCTATCTAGGCGTTCTCACAACTGCAAAAGTCCTGGACCCAAAGTAATGGAATTAGAGCACTTGGGGGGGGGAACTTTTGTGGCTGAGTGTACACACAGATAAAACAACAAGTCTTAATTTTAACCTAGTACTGTTTATACTTAATCTAGTTCGCTTATTTGGTAATGAAAGAAAATGTTTCATGTAATTCCAGAATCAGTTGGTTAATTGCAATAGTAGCCAGTTTCAGCAGCTGCGGATACATGATCCATACCATTTGGTTGAAATGGACCACGTCTCCTGTGATGGTGGCCTTCTCAGAGAAAATGACGCCTGTTTTTGAAATCCCCTTTCCAGCTGTGACAGTGTGCTCGGAAAACAAAATTTTACAATGGTATTTTAATTACACAGAAGCTTGTAAAGAATTAAGCTCCTCTAATAAATGGACTGAAAGCAAGTAAGTAATCTACATACCCTCTACTAAATGTTTAAGGTCAATATGAGTAATAAATTATTTTAGCATTTAGAGTAATATTTCTCTTACCATAATCAAATCCCCTTACTTTTTAGCGCATTACTAATTAAAAAGATCTTGGAAATTTACATTTGTGTTAAGTTAGTTTTGCTATTAGTATAGATTGTAGGGAAGAGTAGCCAAAATCGCACTACTTTTTACAGAAATGGTTTTAATTCGAAACGTTTGAAGAAATTTAAAATGATTTTTTGATCATATTGAACTTTATAGTTCTCCATTCTTTTACAGTGATTTCATAACGATATCTTATCAACATCATGATAAAAATGATATTTTAGAAGCCTGCGATTGGTGCGATTTACGCAACAGGTTTCCCAAATCGCATTATATGAAGACAAAATCGCAAAGCCATTTGTATATCGGGTGTTGCAAAATAAGTGTTACAACTCTTGGGAGGTGACTCCTGCCACTGAGACAAGAAAGAAAGTTCTCTTCAACTTTCGGCTATAGGACATAGTTTCGGATTTACAAGGTGCCGAAAGCGTAGGAAAATGACTTTCGGACGCCAATAGTTCGGAAACTATCCAACGTAAAGACGGCGGGTAAAAAATTCACTGAAGAAGTCATACCTGCTGTATTGAATTTTGCATGTTTCACAATCCTACCATACACACGCAAGGGATTCCCTAAAAAACACTGGGTTCCCGGATAATCTGCCAAATAAACATTGGTCTAAATGGATATGAATTGATAGTGTTTCTACCAGGTAATAATAATTCCTTTGTATTAAGTCGATATCTGTAACAAATACAAAATGGCGGACACCTTCAAGCCCGTTGTGTGTGGTTGCATAATCGTCAGGTACGAATACTGGCCAACAGTGATGTTCTGAGTATTAAGTATAGCGAATATGTACTCAAATGCTCTAGAAAGACATCTGGAGTACCCGTAGAGCACAACAGATGAAGCAGGGTGATTCACATGTGTGGAAACACTTAACGAAAAATGCCCAGAAATGCACTCGTACTTAGTTAACGTGATTTCAAAGCGTCGGAAATGTAAGGATTAGCGTCAAGAACATGAAAGCCATTGCCAATTTACCAATAATATTCCCTTAAACCGATGCAATATGATCTGCACGGTTGCATACCAATAGGAATCCAACAACTGAAGCCAAGTTCAAATTGTGCAAGGGGACTCACTAAGAAACTGGGTAAACTAAATGAATGCCACTATTGGGATCGCATGATCGATATTGAAATGTGGCCAATGTGTGTGTTGATATCGACATGTAGCTAGTGGACAAATGTCAACAAGTCCCACTACTGCTGGGACACCGTCCCACGTGCGAAAAATAGGAATATAACTTCTAAAGTCTTGAATCTGAGTTCGTGGGCTCACAGTAGGATTGGAAACTGCGACCACACGACCGAAAGCCAACGCTTTAGCCCTGAGACTCAAGGGAGCTTCACTTTCTCTGTATTTATTTCTTTGAGGAGTACCCAATTTGTTTGGCAAGCGCTCTTGTACAGCCTCCCGAAATGCTTGTGTGTTTCATTTTGTTACTCCTACTGCACAGGTGTAAACAATCATAGCTTTAAAACGATACTTCCTATTTCTCATGTCGTTTTATTTTTCATATGTATGGTGTTCCAGCTGTAGTGTTACATGTGAAAAAATTGTTCATTTTCGTCTTTGTCTTGGCATGTGCACTGTGTGTAAGATACTAATTTCTGGAGGTATTTTAATATATTTCCAGTTCGTCATATGTCCCAGAAGACGTGAGACATGATACAAGTTTGTTATTTTCACGCTCTATCAGGATTTGAACCATGGATTAAGATATTTATTCTCATATGTGTCGACTGTTGGACAATGTCCCAAAAAAGGACATTGATACAATCGTGTTCTACTTACATTCTACCAAAAAGTGCACGAGATATAATAGCAGAATGTACAACGTTATTTTCCTAGTTTCCGCACGTGAGACGGTGTCCCAGCAGTAGTGGGATATGTTGACATTTATCCATTAGTTACATGTCGATATCAACACACACATTGGCCACAATTCAATATCGATTATGCAATCCCACTAGTAATTCATTTAGTTTACCCAGTTTCTTAGTGAGTCCAATTGCACAATTTCAACTTGGCCTCAGTTGTTGCATCCCTGTGGTATGCAAAGTTGCACATCATATTGCATCGGTTTGAGGGAATATTATTGGTGAATTGGCAATGGCTTTCATGTTCTTGACGCTAATCCTTACATTTCCGACGCTTTGAAATCACGTTTACTGAGTACGAGTGCTTTTGTGGGCATTTTTTGTTAAGTGTTTCCACACATGTGAATCACCCTCCTGCTTCATCTGTTGTGCTCTACCGACACTCCAGATGTCTTTCTAGAGCATTTGAGTACAAATTCGCTACACTTAATACTTAGAACGTCACTGTTGGCCAGCATCCATACCTGGCGATTATGCAACCACACACAACGGGCTTGAAGGTGTCCGCCATTTTGTATTTGTTACAGATATCGACAAACGAATGCAAACGAATTATTGTTACCTGGTAGAAACCCTATCAATTCATATCCATTTAGACCAATTTTCATTTGGCAGATTATCCGGGACTCCCTACGTTCCTTTAGGGAATCCCTTGCGCGTGCATGGTAGGATTGTGAAACATGCAAAATTCAATCAGCAGGTATGACTTCTTCAGTGAATTTTTTACCCACCGTCTTTACGTTGGATAGTTTCCGAACTATTGGCGTCCGAAAGTCATTTTCCTACGCTTTCGGCACCTTGTAGATCCGAAACTTTGTCCGATAGCCGAAAGTTGAAGAGAACTTTTTTTTCTTGTCTCAGTGGCAGGAGTCACCTCCAAAGAGTTGTAACACTTATTTTGCAACATCCGATATATGAAAATTTTTACAGTAATGCATATGGGTAAAACAAAGTATCACTTCCATGGAATATCGCATTATTTTATATATGTTATATTAAGATGAGGTATAATAAATCTTTAAAGGGAAAAATATTGCAATGTAAATATCCAAGTACAGAAATAGCACCTTAGAAATAAGCTAAGTAGAAATGCAATCTACAAGTAAAACAAATTAATATTTTTATGATATATTACATTCTTTTATCTCAGTGTTTTTAATACGAGGAAGAACATATCATTAAAGAAACAATATCCATATGCTTGATCCAATGAGCAATAGTGTTCATAATCCTATGAAACATAAAGAATTTATATTGATGGGAAACAGACAGTTACACCTTATGCGCACAAAAATCACATTGGAATGCACGTTCATCTCCTGAAACACCCGCACAAGACTCATGTATCCAGACGTTACACAAAACACTCTGTACCACATCTTCGACTAAAGTTTGTTGACAAAGGACGCAAATTAATCTTGTTCATAAATTTCAAAAGACAAATTTGAAACACTATGAATATGTAGCTCTGAGTATCGTGATTTGGATGTATCTACTTTTCGAATACACTTTTTGGTGTTAAGGTTTCCTGAAGCACATGCAGACCTAGCTGATGGTTCAGAAACATTAAGCCTCTCCACACGTTTGGATACTCTTGATTGCCTTTGCCATTATTCTTCAAGATGTTTTTTGTAAGAACTTGATGAGAGTACTTCTGTTCTTTATTATTGCATGTTGGTAGCTCTATTTCCTCCTGCGACTGGGCTGGGCAATGTCACTTTATTTTCTATATATTTTTTTCAAAGCAAGATTCATAGATACCGGGGACCATTTTCCATATTGCCATGTGCCCACCTTGTGTGAACTGTAACGAGAAAGAGACCAGGAAAATCAATTCATCACGGGAGCCAAAATATCACTGGTGCGATTTCGGACACACGGTAGTAGTGGGATTTGGGAAACTACAACATTTAAAAAAAAATATTCTTTACATACCTCACAAATTAAAAAAAGAATAACTTGAGTTTGTCACTATAATATTGATTGTATTTTGTTTATTACTACTTATTGAAACATTAATCCCTATTCTACTGCGAAATACCCCTGAAAATTAGTAAGGAGTACTCCAATTATATTGTACTGCAACTGCACACACACATAACTTACTGAACGTCGTCACTTTACTCTAGTGGCTAGCACGCATACCTTTGTCTCAGGAGTTCACGGGTTCGATTCCCGTTTAAAAGGCTGTGAACTTTGAACGCATTATGTTGATTTGGAACCCACCTTAAACACTGTAGTCTGCGCCTCATATAATCTTTGTGTTGGAAATAGATACTAAACTTCAATTCAACCAATGGATACTCATATCCAGTTTGTATGAGTGAATGAAGAATTTGTATTACCTTCATACGCCGAACGCCGCACAAGTATCCTGGAATACTATCGACAATATTTTGAGAGCATTTGTAGTAGTGTATTCTAATCAATGGCGAAAAGTGATAGTTTCAAGAGGGTAGACCCAATGTTCTTCTTGTTCTTCTTCTTCTTCTACTACTACTACTACTACTACTACTACTACTACTACTACTACTACTACTACTACTACTACTACTACTAATAATAATAATAATAATAATAATAATAATAATAATAATAATAATAATAATAATAATAATAATAATGAAACAGATTAGACATAAATATTTTACTACAGAAACACAAGAAGACAAATTCACATAAATTTAACGTAATTGTAGTCCATCGACAGCACTTATTCGATCCGGATTTCAATTTTCATAACGAAATTCACGTATGTGACTCATAGTTTATCTTAATTCGCCGTAATGCAATTTAATAATTTTAATTTGGCGTGGTCGGGTGGGGAAGATGGACAATCACATTATCTTAACAAGAAACATTTGTAATTTACTCTACTTGTACTGAAACAAACTCAGCTTGTAAACTTTCGTCTTTAATTATATTGTTCAAAACACATGATAAGCATTCAATCAACCCAGGGCTGGATTAACACATCTGCAGGCCCGGGACTAGAAAAAATATATGGCCCCTGCTGACTTCACCTAACACATTTCTGTGAAAACACAGTAGGAAACTTAAGGGAATATGTTTCATATTTTTGGTCATGTTTTATTTTATGCTGATGATTGTATCTTCATGATTCTTTTCAGATAGCCAGTTGAGATATTGAACAGAGTGGAGGTCCCTGTCAACTTAGGGTTATAGCTTCCCTAAGGCCCTCCCTTAATCCGATCCTGAATCAAGCCATTTTCTGTATCACTTAATTCCTCTTTAAAAACAGAATCAGACCTAAATGTTTTTTCATATGCTGCTCTTTATTTCAACAACAACAAATTTTTATTTTTATTTATATATTTATTTCATTTTACTTTTTTTTTTTTTTTTGTACCAATGCATGCAGAACTCTCTTGCCCTCTGTTTGTTCTATTTTCAACGCACTTCGTTCCTTAATAACACATTAATTTTCAAAAGACCACTGACATAGAAGATTCTTTTATAGGAATTATGCTCCAATTACTGACATTTTTTCTCACTCACTTTTGCAAATCTAAGAAAAAATGTCACTCACAATATCTCAAAAACGCACACTCTCTACTCAATTCCAATGAAGAGCTCCTTCGTGGCTAAGCCTTTGGCGTGGGAGTCTCGGGTTCAATTCCCAGCGGGAGATCATGTGGTTCGGATTCCACCTTAATCAATAGGTCCTGTCTCATATAGCGTCGCTGCTGCAAGGACGCTAAACTCAACTCAACAACAACAACAATCAATTCTAATAAACTCATGGAGTCTGATTTCGTACAGGTTTGCACTAACGTAACGGAATGAAGGAACATTAGTTTGTGATAATAGGCGTAGCACCATTACAATTGCTTGTTCCAGCTTTTGCGTTACGTTATGAGTCCGCAAATTTTAATGAAAGTTGGTATGGAATGGTTCCCACGTTCTCTTGCTCTTTATTTGTTTGACAAATGGAAACGAAATCGAAGGTCTCGGGAGAAACGCTTTATGAAGAAACGAAAGTCGATAAGCGGTGAGGCCGGTCTCTTTCGCACGTTGTTACCAACACGTTCTCTCGCGGAATTTTCTGAGTAGCTTGGCAGTAGTTCTACTGGCGCCTGAGACACTGCTGGGTGAGCCTCCCGGCAGTGGTGCTAACCACGATTTCTTTATCGAACAATATTTTCTTTTTGAAATTAGAAAACTATCGTACACTCTTTGCAAGGAAAATGAATGAATTATAAATTATAATTTCTGAAAGTAAATGGGCAGGCCGAGCCTCAGGGCGTCTTACGACCCTTCGCTACTGATTACAATGTCAATGTGCTCCATAGGACGATGCCTTAGGTGACAGTTCACTGTCTTGTGCATTCGTTAGGTAAGAACTCTAGTTTGCTTACACTACGTTTGGCTACTGAATTAACAGAAGCCAAACCTACCTCCTCCTTCCAGTTTAGTTTTTCTATGTCGTGGCTTGTTTACACTGTCCCAAACAATCAGTATAAGCTTGAAGAATATATTCAGCCTTGTTCAAGATAGTTGGGTTAAATGTACTTGTCTCTGTTGTTGTTTGCTGTGTGCCGCTACACCTTGACATTGAAGAAATGATCCTTTTGTCACAGCTACCAAGCATGCCGCTGTAACAAAGCTGCATTCAAGCATTCTCTTGTTTTCCCCGATCTCTTTGGTGTACAAGTTGTTACTGGCAAGCAGTGATACCAACTTGGAGCCTTATAAAATGTCATTTAAAAAGACGGGTACTTTCCATTTTTCTTTTAAAATTCAGACATACTATACTAGTTTCAAAGGGGCCACGGTGGCTCAATAGTAGAGCGTTCACCTCTGGTGCTTGAGGTCCCGAGTTCGATCCCAGCCCCCACCAAGTGAACTTTGTGGTGTAGAAACACCGTGTGCCTGGGTTTCTTCGGGGTTCTTCCGTTTCCTTCCACTTTCTTCATTCCACCACTTCATTCATTTCTCATAATTACCGTCTCCTTTAGCCTAACCGGCATAACCGTGGGTCGTAAAACTGAAAGATTTTATTTCATTTCATTTTTACTACTTACAAAATTTTCAAAATTTATAAAATATGAAAATGGAAATTACTGTAGATCTATGTTACTTACTTTCTCCAATATTTGAGTGATTTTTCCACTTATTCCGATCTTTAAAATTGTTAATAAGTATTTTTCTTAATTAAAAAATACTATTGAAATTTTGATAAAAACAAGTACATTTTTTTGTCAGAATTTAGTATTTCCATCATGTTTTTGTGCTATAATGTTCTACTGAACGTTATGTTTTTTTTTTTTTTTTTTTTAACGAACTTCATTCTCTAGTTAATTTTGTCTGGGACATTTTAAAAATTAGCAATTTCTCGTTTGATAATTTACATTTTCCGTTTATGATTTTTTTTAATAGAGTACAACTAACATTCCTTGTTGATCGTTTTTTGAGATTTACGAGTTCCTCCATAAATCATTTTCACACTAACTTGTACTTTTCAATAATAAAATTTGACAATTAGCAGTGATTTCACGTTTATTGAAGCGTCATTAGCCTAATATGCACTCAAAGAGAATGTTGTTCATGTCGATGAAATAAATATATGAAAAATCCCGTACATGCTGCAAATTATAACGAAAATTAACTTTTTCCCTATTTCAAAAATTGCAAAAAGAAAAAAATCCTACGTTTTTTAAAAGGGGTTGACATCACTACTGGCTGGCAAATTGGATTAAGGTCAAGGAAAATAATCTTTATTCTGCAAGGTGTCTTTTGTGAAATCGACAGACACCCTGACGTATTAGAGCACAGACAAAGTGTTTCTAGCATGTTTGTCTCATCTGACCCGCTTATCATATAATAAATGAAGCAATTTACAAGCTTTTGTACTTATTCCATGCTTCTTTCTTTTAGTACCGTAATATATTTGTGCATTTGACTTATATATAATTCCTTCTTTTATTCTAAATATTAATTAATTACATTATGCATTCTTCTTCTTATTTTTATTCAATCTCTTCTTTTCTACTATCCGTCACATCTGAATAAAATGTCATGGATTATTTGGGTAATGGTCTCCGTGTGACAGGCAATACACTATAACTATAATCCCACTATACTACCCGTTCCATTATTGTGATATACTAATACACTTTACCCATTACACCGTTATAAATCAATTTTATATTTATTATCTTTTATATATGTTACGCTCCTAATTGATTCTTAGTATTGGCCGTTCATACTGTTTTAAATGTGTCGTGCCACTATGTATTCGGAAATCCTTGTCGAATGCCCAGAATACCTAAGGAATATTAGACCAGTCTAAAGATGTCATACTTGGGCAGTGATAGTAAGTACTTCCATTGGTCATGTTGTCTATACAGACTTATGTTGTAAAACTTGGAAGTTTTAACTGATATTGACAGTTTAAGGAGTTAACTTCTAACTCAGTTCAAAACTGTTTATAACGTAAACTAAAATTTCTACTTGTCTTTCAATCTATGGAAATTTTGTTTCAGGTGGAACAACTTTGCTATGGCATCAATGATATGTGGACATACTTTTGCAAAATTAAGGCACAAAAATATTACCTTTAATAATTATGATTTTTTCCATTTCTTGTACAGTGTAAGTTGATATTTTACTTTTCTTTAATTCATAAATAACTGATTTTCTTTCTTTGATTTAAAATCCAAATATTTTTAAAGTATTAGTGAAATCGTACATAACAAGAGTTATCAGAAAACATTTCTTGTGTGATATGAAATTATTGATGACTACATATTCGAAACATTTTGTTTTCTTTGTTCACAATTTTTCGGGACAAATTCTCGATCTCAGTAGTTTTAACGTCACGAAATATTCAAGTTCATTTAGAATGTTTCGTGTTCTTTTAATTACTTAGGGAGTAGCTTTGATAAAGATTACGAATGAATTAAAGTTCTTCTAAGAAGCAAAAAAGTCAAGCTTTGATAAAGATTACAAATAAATTAATTTAAACTTCTTATAAATAGAAAAAATCGATAAGTGTCACATAAATTAAAGCGGTTAGAGGATAAAGGTAGTATGTAACATATTGTACATTTTGGAAAATTTGATTTTCACAACTACGTCTATTAACATACACCCTTAACTGTTTGTAAATCTCGTTCTTGGGACGAGAATTCACTAAATGATGTGTTATATAGCATAACTAACATGTAAGACGTGCACGGACCGCCAGAATTCAACATTTTGAAAAATAGAACACCTTAAGCGCTTCAATTGTTTGAGAAAGAACGATGTTGTGGATGTTATTACGGAAGTAATATACCTAAGAAAGTAACTGGTAGTGTATATCTTTAGTAGGACACAGTAGCGTATACTAGTTTAAAGACATGGGCTACCACGAACTTAGTATATTATTATTATTATTATTATTATTATTATTATTATTATTATTATTATTATTATTATTATTAATAATAATAATAATAATAATAATAATAATAATAATGATAATGATAATAATAATATACGAAATATGTATAACAATGAACAAAAAGTGGTTCGTGTGTTTTGTTTAAATGTTTGCTTTGATACCATTAATGTTTCAAACGGTAAATGAAATTCCATCATACATTTGCGTAGTTAACTTCTCGTGGATTGCATTCGTAAAATGTTAATTTTTACCAATGTCACTTCCCTCAAGAGTCGCCTCTGTTACTGACGTGGTTGTCATTCCGTACCAATCTTCGCAAAAATTCTGAGTATAGCAACGTAACGCAAAAATGCAGACAATCATTATAATTGTTATGTCCCTTATAGCTAGCCAAATCACATATTTTGCGTTGTGTTAACGCAAACGGTTACGGAATGTGTCCAGTTATCACATACAATATTTTTCGTTCATCAATTTGCATCACGTAATATGTATAGTGATTTTTCTATTTGGTCTTAAATCCATTAGTGTATTGATTCTAGCCTTACAAAAAACATTATATAATCAATTTACTTTGTAACAAAAATAAAAATTGATAATTTTCTTCGTAGCATTTCGTTTTCCCGCTAGATATTTTTCACAATGCTCACCAGAGTAATAGACGTTAGCATATTCTCCAACCTACATTACTGTCTGCAGGCCTAGTTTAGTTACGGTTGGTACAAAATACACGGATTCACTCAATACAAATAACGCAATAAGTAATTATAACTACAATAACAAGAATCGCAAAGTAAAACAAAAATGTTGCACTGCGTTGACGCAAAGCGCTACGAAATGATGCACTGAAATTCTCAGCTAGCCCCAAAATTACTGCTATGCCATTGTTCTTAAGTTCGATTTACTCGCTCCGCCTACAGAAACCGATGCACAGAGAGGAAATCTACTTGGTTGCCAGTCCGTGGGCCGCTAGCACACTGTTCCGGAGGAATCTACGTTTGCGCGCAGCAGTTATACGTTTCTTTCTGTTGGTAGCAGTAGACAGCTGTATTCTAGAAGTTGCCAAATCATCAGTATCTACGTAAGCGAGAGTGATTGCGTTCTAAGCGTTAACGGCTGACTTAGTACGTATTTACGTTTGCGAAAATATAGAGAAACTAGTACCATGAAAAGAAGATGACAAAGTGTAAATGTATTTTTTTTTTTAAATTTTATGCTTGTTATATCAACTTTATCAATGTTGCAGGGCTGCCGCCGGTAGCCCCGGTTGTCCATAAAATACACCACTGGTAGGACATGTGAATTATTCAGGGTAGACTATAAGTCATGAAAGGGATTCTAAAACAGCGTAAGTCCTTGCGTAAGTTAGCAATATGTATTGCATTGCTGGTATAACACACATTACGTATGGGAGGCTTCTGTCATCTACATGTGTAAAATAATTTCACGTAAATGTTTGCATGATGCAGTTCTCACTCATAAGCTCTTGCCACAACATTCGCCATTACTCTTCTCAAAATTGCTAACGTTATC
This sequence comes from Thermobia domestica, assembly GCF_964235325.1. Lineage (NCBI taxonomy): Eukaryota > Metazoa > Arthropoda > Insecta > Zygentoma > Lepismatidae > Thermobia > Thermobia domestica. Next base: position 227,283,804 of record NC_137464.1, on the reverse strand, counting down.
GCTTGGATTTCTGCACGGACATTCTCCTTGAGCTGCTGTATTATTTGAGTCTTTTTGTATAAACCCGTCCTTTGAATTGGACTCAAAAGTAAATGTGTGGTGGTGTTAAATCTGGCAATCGTTGTGACCAGGGAATGTCTGGATTTTGTGAAATGATTCGATGCCCAAATACGGTTTATAGAAATGCGATTATATCTCTGAATGTGTACGTTGTGTCAGTATCTGGAGGAGCCAAACATATGGCATGTTCTTCACTAGAACGCGTAAAAATTTATTGAATCATCGCTTTGTGTCGATCATCGGTGATCAGTAGATGGTCATTGCCATCTTCGAAGAAGAAAGGCCCAATTATTTTCTGGGACGTAACAGCACACCAAACCACATACGTACTTCAGAAGGTGTGGTGAACGTTGGTGGATAACCTGTGGATTCTCAGAACCTCAGAATCTGTATCTTGTTTGTTTGCATACCCATGGAGTTTGAAATGTGCTCTGTCACTCATAATCAAATTGTCAAGAAAATCCATGTTCTCACGAACCAACACCTGAATACTGGTAGCAAATCTGAGGCGTTAAGCATAATCTATTTGTTTCACTTGTTGCACTTTGTATGGATACAGGTGGAAATTATGTTTTAAAATGCAGTTGAGTGCCATCCGACTCAATCTCTCAAAGCGACAAGCCTTCTTGAGGAAATCTCCTGTGTTTCTTTGACATTTCCCCGAACCTGTTCAATTACTGGATGTGTTCTTGTGGAACGCGGTCTTCACGATCGTGTAAAATCAGCTACTGAACTATACTCTCTGAAACGTCCAGACAAACGACGAAATTAATATACACTCATTGTATGTTAATGAAATTTACTTTTCTGAATTGAGTATGTATGACCTCTTTTACGCTGATGTCGACCGCCACTTCATGGTAACTTGAATTCGAAATAGTATATGTTGAAATTTATCTTTTCCAGAATTTTGGACAGCCCTAGCTCTAAAACTATGCACTTATTTACACAAGTCCATATGAAGTTTTTATCTTATTTTGATGCTAGTAATCACTTCTTACAGTTTGTCGGTATAGTTCATTAACACCCTGTATATGTACAATTTGTTTAAATTAGTCAGTTGTAATGTATCTTCTAATTGAACTAATTTTAATCAATCCTTTAAATGGAACGTTATAATACTCCAAAAAGAACACTGAACACATATACGTAAATATTGTAATTTGTCTTTTAAATGAATAGTTGTAATACTCCAAAACTAATTCTAAACGTATATAAGTGCAAATTGCAATGTAATCCCTGAGTAGAATTAAAAATATTTTCCGTAACGACACTAAGCATCGCACGCTTTTCAACTTCTAGCCAAGTTCTCAGGATGAAGTATACAGTAAACAACATATTTTTGTCTTTTCCTCATCACCGTTAACTGTGTTAATTAGGTGCACCAGATACGATGTTCTTATATGCTACAAGTGTATGTAATTTGGATTTTGTGTTTTGAAAAAAAAATGCATTATATGTTTGAAAAATTGTAAGAAAATTTACAAGTGGCAGTCACTGCCATTTGCATTTATTGGCCGACCATAAGGTTGAATTGCCTGAATTATGAATTTATGTAATTGATAGAGTGTAGAAATAATGATTCATTTGAGTCAGAATCATGTATAGATAATGTCAAAATAGAAATAAAAAGAAATTGTCAAAATTAGGTATGTGTAAGTGTTAAATGAGGGAGTTCAAGCAGTGAAAGAGGTCGGCATAACAAAAATGTGGAAATGTAAAAAAATTAGTGAAATAAAAAGTGTGATGTATTTGTTTATGTGTGGATGTGTATTTGTAAAGAGTTTTATAGGTGGTGTAAAGTGTAAAATTTCCACTTATCCCTCTTCCTCTTCATAGTACTACTGTAAAACGATGTTATCATTTCCACTGCCGCCGCCGAACTCCATAATATAGCCCTATTTTAGCCATTCGTCTATCCGTCCGTTACTTAGAATTTATTATCTTTCAATGATTTACGATAATGACTTAACATAGAAAAATATAAATAGAGCTTAAAACGTTGTTCCTGCCAACACTTCAGTTAATAAATATCTGATCATATTTTCTCGTTTTTCTTTTAGACTGCTTATCGTTCTTCTATGTACGGAGTGAAGTGGCAAGGAAAGACTGGTTTCGCAAAACTAGCTTATACAGAAAATGGTTTGTGCTTAACATATAACTCACTCTCACCTTCTGATATGTTTAGAAATTATGTGTAAGTATATTCTCTACTTCTCTCCTTTTATTTATTTTTCTCTTTTTTTTAAAAAAAAATAATAATTAGCTAGATATTGAATATTTTGGCATTATAATCATGAGAAATAGGCAAGCAAATAGTCTCTTATAATTCAAGAAAAAGGCAGTAAAAGAGGTAATAATATCTAACTCGAAATGGTGAATGCTAACATTCAATCACATACAAAAATTGAAGTTAAGTGATTAGCGATGTTTAAATAATCTAGAGAGTTTGATAGTTGTGAGTGGATAATCTCTATATTAAAATTCTAGGTTTACATGTTTGTCTCCAAAGATAAGCTTATATGTTTGTCTCCAATCCTTTCGACAATGAGATCTGAAAAACCACAAGTGCTAGAAACGTGTCGTTTTCATTGGTCGATTCCAAATTTTGTGTAGATTGTTCAGCTCTATATGAATATTTAAAAAACGTGGTCGTTATTTCTTTATTACATGTTTTAGGGTACACTGGAAGTGTTGAAGTTTTTTTTTTAAAAAAAACAAAGTATCATATCCTACGAGTTATACATTCCAAAAACAACTTGGTTGTATACAGGGGTTGGCGTTTGTTTCATGGCCAAATGATAATGAAAAATGACGGATAACCATTTCTCCAGTCTAAGGTGAATCTTTATTGTTTGTAGTGTTTTGTCCAATGAACACCATACATTGCTTACATTATAATTAATTGTGTGTGTAATGTATTTACTTATTACGTACTACATGCAAGAAGAAAGAAATCACTGGTCATACATGAATTAGAAACTCCAACCGGAAGTAGGCTCAATCTTGCAAACAGTGCGAGGTATTGAAAAAGTCTCCCCTTTATGGTACCGCTTCCCAAATTTTATCAAGACGTCTTTCACTTGAGTCTATAAAGGGAGATGTACAGATGTGAGGAATGACAAGGAAATTCATACCTATATGTGAATGATGCGCTGTGTAAAGAGCGCAAGTTCAGCTAGTATATTTAAAAAAAAGCAGGGATGAAGAAGTTCGTACCATGTATAACTAGGAACCAGGAACTTGCGGAAGAGACGTATTCCGTCTCCTGAGATCCGACTACATTTTCATGACTCGAAGACAATGATAGGGAAGTGAGACACGAACATCTTGAGAAAAAAAAGCAGAATATAACTGTGAAACAATTAAGCAACGCAATTTTTATTTATGATGTATATTATACATTTCCAAGAAGTTTCTGGAAAGTTATTTTCATTAAAGAGCATCAGTGTGATAAAAAGAAGGTTATTCAATCACTTAATTTGAAATATTGGGATTTTTATAGATATTATTTTATAAGCTAACAAGCACGAAATTCAGGCACGTCTTCGACCATTGATGCATGTTTGTAAACAGAAAGGTTTATTATACAGAACGTCATCAACTGCAACAACCCCGACCAGGATTGTGTCTTTCTTATGGTGTGTTACGGCTATTGAAACTGAGTTTAAACACAGACATATGTTACCCTATCTTTCAACATGTTCTCAAGAAATCACGGAAATCATACAAAATGTTTTACTTGATTTTTCCTGAATCCCGTTTATTGTACATTCAATGTACATTCAACAGAAGAGTTCTTCTGTCGCAAGACACAAAGTACCTATAGCCTTGCATTCCACCCTCAAAGTATGGATGAAGTATGATTTGACAGTTAAGTATTCCGTCAAGGTTTTGATAATCCCAGCCTTGTTAACCAACTAACACTGGAAAGAGACGCAAGCGAATGTAAAACTTGAAGGTTGCCTGACGCTGTTGCTTGTAACATGTTGTCATAAAAGTCAACAAATGAGTTCCCAGTAAAAGTACTAACAGTCATCAATTCGTGCAAATCGAAAGAGGTCATAACGTGAATGTGTTAGGAGGATTTTCGAATTGAATAGATTGTTGTTGGAATTCAGTTATACAACACTGTCATCATCTCTTCATTTACGAACTTGATCTCACGATTGTGTAATTGTAATTGCACAGGCAGTTTTTAGAGATGGAGAGTCCGAATTACAAATACTCTCTCTTCTGTCAGTTTACTTGAAACCTGTGTCGTGCTTACTGTTATTAAACTAAGAGTCAAAAGGTTTACATTCTGACAGCTCGAGTCTGAAGATAAAACCGCTCAAGTTACCAACAGTTTTTGTGAATGTGTCGTAGTATCTCTCCTGACATTTGAACATTTTGGGGGTGCCGGAATCAAATTCTTCTGTAAAGGAACATTGGTTGGAATAAGATGTCTTCAAGCTGTCAGACTCGAAACAAAGCAACATATGATCTTCTGAGAGAAATCTATCATCACGATCAATGACAACTTTCCACAACATCTTGCCTTGGGATGAGTGAATAGTCATACAGTAACAAATAATGAACGATATTTATAGTCTAGAGAAAGTTTTTAGTTTTTGGAGATATCGTTATGGAGTTGTTAGGGAATCGAGGCCCAGTGTAGTTCGGGAAGTCAAACTGAGCCAGCTGACATGTCCGTTCTTGAAGAAATTTGGTCTTAATGTAATCGAAACTGTCACCAATCAGCGTAATGACCCCGAAAATTACTAATGTTGGTAATTTTGTAAATTTAAATTTTCAACTCTTTGACTATTTTACGTATCCTTCTCCCACTCCAAGGGGACTAGAGTTATCCTTCCTCCACAATATGGCATCGGGAAAGTAATTCCTTATCTCAGTGGCACTGAAACCTTTGCATTCAACACTGATGTTGATTGTCTTTTATTATTGCGATTTATTAACCACCCCCTTAATCGGACGAGAAGACCTGATGGAAAGAAGAGGAGTGGTTTACAAGATAATGTGTAGGGAATGTAACAGTTGTTATATTGGTGAAAGAAGGAAAAGCTGAAAGAAAGGTTTAAACAACAAGATGATGTAAGATTGGGAAGAGAAAGAAATGCCAATTTTTAAGCACGTGAGGGACACGAAACATGATCTTAATTGGTGCGAGGTTGAAGTGTTAGGACTGGAACAAAGGCCGTTAATGAGAAAGTGGAAGGAGGCCAAATTTATTGAAAAAGAACAAAGCTGTGTTATGAATTGGAATGCAATACTTAAAATTGATGGACAGTGGGGCAAGTTATTGGAAAAACTTAATTTGTAGCTTATTTTTCTGCAGTAGCAGGGAGGGGAAAGAGATTTATGATGTTTAGTTTCACTTTTCGCTACTTCTATTATAATTGGCTTAGTCCGATCTGATTAGCCATTCAGCGTTCAGAACTAGCTTATAGGATCCTTTTACTGGTATATTTATACGCAACTCCCTCTTGTCTTCATTACAGTGTCTGATGAAGCCAATATGTTCAGTAAGTTGGCGGAACTGTTACACATTTTATTATTTTTAAATAGTTGCTTTGCTTAGCGATTTATGTCTCTAGTTTAAGTTATTTAAGATTGCAAAGCTAGTATGAACCAAATAGTTATAGGAATTCAAAATAGAAACTAAATATAATTAGCTATGGACGGAAGTCAAAGGATATATTCTGTGAATGCGGCTATGAATCTAAGAGCTGCTAGCACATAAAATTAATTAGATCTTGTCTTACATAATCTCTGTGTTAAAGATGTAAATCTAATAACATGTGATGTTTTCATTATTTAAATAAGAATTAATTATACGAATATGGCCTGCTGTACATTGAGAAAAAAATGTATGTGGCGTACTTAAAAAGATAGGTTACATGCGTAATTCCTGTAGTTTTTGGATTTAACGTACAGCAGACGTATAACTGAAAACGCATGTTTTATAATACTTTTTGTATAAGTGTTCCATCTATACATACTTTCCGTATGAAACAATGTAGGCGGTCAGGATCTCACATATAAATGGACATATATAACATATAGCTGACGAATGTAACCTAAGTATATGCATGTGATATACGGAAAACTGTTAGATGTCAGACATCCTGCAATGACATGATGTAACATCTAAGGGCAGTGCCTAAGTAGCATACGGATAACGTATGCTCCGTGCTGATTTCTATAGTAACCAAGAAGATACCGTATATTAGTACGATATATTTATGTCCGGAGAACGGATTTTTCTCTGTGTAAACATCCCTATAGTAAATAATTAGGAACACATAATTTTACATCACGCATTGTTCTTTAGTACGCGTAATATGTTTAAAATATATACTAATAATAAAGTAATATTTTCTAATTATATAGTTTATTTCCACAACCGAGCTGGACCAATTTAAGAGGCTGGGACCCGGAAGAAGGATATTTCCCATCGTTTGCGTTAGATGACGTTTACCCTAGAAGGACGTGGGGAGCTGGCTCTTCAGCTGGATTAAGATTTCAATTACAATTTTGGCCTGAACAATTTGACTTGAAATGTGCCGAACGAAAATACGGGTTTAAGGTAAGTTTTCTGACAATAACTTTATCCTGATTATATAATTGTATTAGCACAGACAATGAAAAGATGCTCCATAAAATAAGAATATAGCAAAATTTCTCACTTCTGTGGAAACTAATATTTTCAATACACATAATTTCATGTGTGACTACCGCTAGTACTTTCGTACTAGATCTAGTACGTTTTATAATACTTAAGTGTTCTAGTACGTTCACGAACAAATCTAGTACCTTTATTCTCCCCTTCTTTTCTCATAAATCCATTTGAGAGAGAAAAAGAAACTTTTGAAACTTCGGCAATATACGAAAATTTCACTGCTTCTGGTAACTTTTTCTGCCTGTTATTTTTCAACAGTGGTATTTACAAGAGCGGAAGTAGGACATGGGTACCGTCCGGTCGCCTCTTCCAACTAATGAATGACCACCGTACACAATATTACATATTTAGTGATCTTTTTAAACAGTAGATTATTAAGAAATTAAAACTCGATTTTCTCAATAAGTCTATTTTATGATATTTCTTGTTTTCTCCCGACATCCTCTATATTTGTCACACCTGTGTTACTTTAGTGGTTTTACAGTGAGCTCTATTACGACAATTAAGCAGAGATTCCGTCAGGATTTTTAGTTTGGGGGTGTAAAGTCAAAATTGGAATGGTGTAAGTGGTTTGCACGGTTTGTATCGAATTTTGACTGTAAAAAATTTAAAATTGGAGGTTCTCGAAAGAACAAGGGAGTCAATCCCCACCCACAAGGGAGGGGAGCTGCCGGAAACCTTCTAATAATATATTAATGTTGTAAAATGTCATAAATAGGGTGAAACGGGAGCAGATAAAATTTTAGTACTTTTCCCCCAGATCTAGCCTAGTACTTTTTTTGCTGCATATGTTAATACGAAATATTTTTGCTGGATGGCCACACTGGATCCTTCGCAAATGAAGGAGACGTGCGGAATGCACTCGCGGATTTCTTTGCATCCACGACTGCCGAGTTTTATCACCAGGATTCTAAAGAAGGATTAGTCTTGCTGCTGACTGCTAAATAAAGATTAAGGCTCGTAGCTATATGAATGACGTATTCGTGGCGTGGGAGACTGTGTGAACGGATCCCACGTTAGCCAGTAGGATCACATTTCATACATCCTTGCTGCTGCAAAGAACGCTAACTCTCATCAATAAGCCAACCATTGTCTACTTACAGACGATTTAACCTAAGCATCGAAAACTGCACGAAAAAAACTTTGAAATGAGGAGATTGAGTACAAATATTTTAAAACAAATCAAAATTAATAATATTTATTCTTAATGTTGGTATGCAGGAACTAAACGTTATATGCATTTGGAAATGCATTCGCGTGCTTTCAAACATAAATGTTTATCTCGGTTCTTTAACTGAAGGCAGGCTTACAGTGGATAGGCAAGTATAACGCAAAATATCAGATAGTTCGAAAGAAGAAGTTCACGGTTTCTAATTCATTCGTGGGAACCAAAAAAAATATTCAGCGATTATAAACTGTCAGCTTGTAACATATGTTAATAGTCGTACTATATACAGGATGATTTACGAGAAAGTGAGAATACTTTAGGTGTGGCTAGCACGGGCGGATTAAGGCTTTTGGAGCCCTGGAGCCGACTATTTCAAAGGGGCCCTATGTTATGAATAATTCCAGCACATAAATTTTCTCTGCTGACTTCCACAGCCTCATAAGTTTATCCAAACACCGAGAACTATGCTGTAATATTTTAATGTGCTCCAAGTCTACAATAATTAGTTTAATTACATTCATTACTAACAGTTAAATGCTCATATACGGCAGTGTAACACAATGCCAGATACAAACCAAATGGTTAACAGTCCCTGTAAAAACAATAATTAAGTAAAGGAAATTTGGAAAACCTCGTAGGTTTGCTCTAACTAATGACAGAGATATTTCAAAGGAATGTCACCACAAGCTAATAATTTGGTTTATAATAGAATCCCAGTATAGTTCACTCCTTCACAAAATAAGTATCGTGAGGACGCTGGTAGAAGAAGACTTAACTCTAACGATACCGCGAGAGTTGCGAGCGGGAAAAAATAGCATGGGTTTCAAGCCTATAATATAATAAGTTGATTGTTGGACAGGTCTTCTCGGGAGCAGCCAGGTAAATACTGTTATATCTTGTGACGTTTCGAGGGCTGACATCGTCCTCATCTTCAGGCGAATATGATGGTGCAATAGAGTGTATGGAATATATATACTCATGTATGAATGATTGGACTCTTCTTATTTGTGGTTGAAATGGCGGCTTCTGATTGGTGCTTGAAATGAAGGGATATGATTGGTGTCCACGTTCTACTGAGTTGGAATCCTGTGTCTCTGTTAAGGTTCGTTTTTTCTTGTGTGATTGCTACGGCTTCTTTTATCCTTCTGTCCCAAATTCTTGAGATAAGGGTGACGATATAAAAGATAGTTTTTACGAAGAAATGGAACGGATATTTGACCAACTCCCGCGATACCATATGAAGATTCTATTAGGGGATTTCAATGCGAAGGTAGGACGAGAGGATATTTTCAAACCGATTATAGGGAACGAAAGTTTGCATAAGGAAAGTAATGACAACGGTGTTAGACTCGTGAACTTTGCAACATCCAAAAACCTAATCGTGAAGAGTACAAAATTCCCACATCGCGACGTTCATAAATACACTTGGACATCACCAGACGGAAAAACACATAATCAAATTGATCACGTTTTAGTAGATAGAAGAAGACAATCTAGCATAACTGACATCCGGTCGTTTAGAGGGGCTGATTGTGACACTGATCACTACCTGGTAGTAGCGATAATACGGGAGAGATTATCGTTGAATAAAGGTAATATTCAATGTCCGAAAACGGAGAGATTTAATTTAAAGAAATTAGAAGAGAGCCAGGTAAGAGAGGAATACCAGATTGAAGTTTCGAATAGATTCGCGGTTTTAGAAGACTCGGAGTGCACTAGTGTTGAGGATACTTGGATTGAAATTAGAGATAGCATTAAAAGTTCAGCAATAGAAAAATTGGGACACGCGGAAATACGTAGGAACAAACCATGGTTCGACCAAGAATGCATTAAACTAGCAGAGAAGAGAAAGCAGGCAAAATTACGGTGGCTACAAAACCCGAATGAAACAACTGCACAAAATTTCGCAGATATCAGGCGGGAAACTTCCAAAACTTTTAGAACAAAGAAACGGGATTTTTTGAAAGCTAAAATTAAGGAACTTGAAGATAATAGTAAAAAATAAAAATATTCGGGACATGTATAAGGGGATCAGCGAATTTAAGAAAGGCTATCAACCTCGTGCTTATATATTAAAGAAATCTGACGGAACAGTTCTCACCGATACGGATAGCCTCTTAAATAGATGGAAAGATTTCTTTGACGATTTGCTGAACACGCAGCCAAAAACTAATATGCGTGGAGAAAAGGAGATACACACCGCAGAACCGTATATTCCAGAACCCAATCGAATAGAAGTGGAAGCCGCTATAAAGAAATTGAAGAAACATAAATCTCCGGGTGTAGATGAAATTCCGGCTGAGTTAATTTTAGCTGGAGGCGAAAAATTGTGGAACAAGATACACAAACTCATTCTCCTTATCTGGAACAAGGAAGAATTGCCACAAGAGTGGAAAGAATCAATCATTGTTCCAATTCACAAGAAAGGCGACAAAACTGACTGTAATAATTATCGAGGCATTTCTCTTCTGTCAACATCCTATAAAATCCTTTCAAATACTCTGTTAGCAAGATTGACCCCATACGCAGATGAAATTATTGGAGATTATCAGTGCGGATTTAGACGAAATCGATCAACTATCGACCAAATATTTACCATTCGCCAAATACTCGAAAAGAAGTGGGAATACAATACCCCGGTACATCAACTATTTATTGATTTTAGAAAGGCTTACGACTCGGTTAGGAGAGAAACATTATACAACGTTCTTACAGAACTTGGAATACCGAGAAAGCTAATTAGATTAATTAAGATATGTTTAAGTGAATCCCAAAGTAAAGTCCGGGTAGGAAAATTTTTGTCCACGAGCTTCCACGTCGAAAATGGCCTGAAACAAGGAGATGCGTTGTCGCCATTATTATTTAACTTTGTGCTGAAATACGCCATAAGGAAAATCAAAGATAGCAACCAGGGCCTAGAGTTGAACGGCATTCACCAGGTTATGGCATATGCTGATGATGTAAATTTAATAAGGGATGATAGGAGAACAGTAGAAATAAATGCAGAGATCTTATTAAACGCTTGCAGGGACATGGGTTTAGAAGTAAATGCAGAGAAAACTAAATACATGGAAGTGCGTCGGGACCGTAATACGGCAAATTGTGGGGGCGTTAAAATATTAAATAATACTTTTGATAAAGTGGATACTTTCAGATATTTAGGATCAATATTAACAGATGAAAATCATATTCACGAAGAAATTAAATGTCGACTAAAAGCAGGGAATTCGTGTTACTATTCGGTTCAAAATCTCTTGTCGTCGCGAATTCTGTCGAAGAATTTGAAGCTTAAAATATATAAAACGATAATCATGCCTGTTGTTCTGTATGGTTGTGAAACATGGTCGCTTACTCTGAGGGAAGAACATAGACTGAAAGTATTTGAGAACAAGATCCTGAGAAGAATATTCGGACCCAAGAGGAACGAGAATGGGGAATGGCGGAAACTTCATAACGAGGAACTACATAGTTTATACGGTTTACCCAACATTGTTAGGGTCGTCAAGTCTAGGAGGCTTAGGTGGGCAGGTCATGTAGCTCGAATGGAAGAAAGTAGAAACGCTTTCAAAGTCTTGACTGGTAGACCCATAGGAAAACGACCATTAGGAAGACCTAGGCGCAGATGGGAGGACAATATTAAGATGGATCTTGCAGAGATAGGAATACAAAGTAGAAACTGGATGCAATTAGCTAAGGATAGAAGTCAGTGGAGAGCTTTTGTAAACGCGGCACTGAACCTCCGGGTTCCATAGGCCATAGAGTTAGTTAGTTAGTCCCAAATTCTTGAGCATTTTGCTATTATTTCGGTATCTGTGAACAAAATCTTATGTTAGTGTTTGATGTTATGTTCAGCCAGTCCCGATTTTTCTGGTTGGTTTAGTCTGATGTAACTGTTGTGTTCTTTGCATCTGGCTTCAATGGTTCGTCCTGTTCCATATACCACCTTGTCATGAGATCCCTGCAGTAGAGAGAAGAACAGCCTCACTACTGAAGATGTCGGGACTGAACGAAGATACACGCAAACAACTTACACCATACTGCAGCATACCTCCGAGACTATATGGCTTACCAAAAATTCATAAGCCGGGGATAATCAATAGACCTATTGTTAGTGCAATAGGAAGTCCAACCTACTCTTTGGCAAGTATCTTACATTACTCCAACCATACGTGGGCAAGTGTGAACACCATGTGAAAAACTGAACAGAGTTTGTAAAAAGCCTGAAGACGATGAAGATCTCTTCCATTGATCTTATGTTTAGTTTCGACGTGGTACCATTGTTTACCAGAGTTCCGATCAAGGACACAATATTGCTTCTTGGGAAACACTTCCGGCGTGAGATATTGCATCTCTTTCAACACGTTCTCACTTCAACCTTCTTCTTATACCGTGGTCACTACTATGAACAAACAGACGGCGTCGACACTTTCACCTGCAGTAGCCAATTTTTATATGGAACACTTTGAACATGAAGCACTGAAGAAGCACCACTTGCACCCGTACATTTCTATAGATATGTTGATGACACCTACACCATCTGGCCACATGGACGCCGTCTTACAGGAATTCCTGCAGCATCTCAATAACCAGCATCCGAATATTAAATTCACGATGGAAGCTGAACAAGGACATCTACCATTTCTTGACATCATGATATACATAAGACCGGATGGCAGCCTAGACCATACGGTATACAGGAAACCAACACATAGAGATTTATATCTGAACGCAAACAGTTTCCATCACAAAGGTCAACAGTTTGGAGTTCTCAACACCTTAGTACATAGAACATTCTCTATCTTCGACAAGGATTGTTTAATAGAGGAACTCAATCACCTTCGCAACACCATGCTACAGAATGGACACTCAATGGGAGATATAAATATGGCCTTGCAAAGGACCAGAACGAAGGACACTGACAACAAGGACAAAAGTGCAGAACAAACGGTGAATTAAGAAAGGAAGAACACAATCTGCCTCCCATACACCAAGAACACTTCTGGAAAGCTCACAAGGGAACCTTCCGAAAATGATAGTTGCAGTGAAAGGTATGGCCTATGCCAATTGAAAGAGCTGTAACAGAGATGAGCATTCCCAAAAGAATAGCTGCCCATAGCAATAGGTTCAAGAAATATAAGGGGTGGAAGTTCGGGAAACAGCAAGGTTGGACAAGGGGGGAAAAGTGCAAACTCCGCAAAAAAAAGGGAGGCACGACAAAATACAATGCTGACAAGTGATGTATAGAAAGAGACTTGCCACAATAGGGAACAAATGAAGACCACCAGGAGGTTAACAGTGTTGCCAACTGCAAGGAAAAGTACATGTTTAGCAGAGAGCACTATATGAGTGCAATATTCAGTGTCATGTAGAACATAAAATATCGCGTGTATAATCAGTGGTACAATCTAACAAAAGAGAATAGAAAAAACAGAAGTACGAAAAATACGGAAAATACGGAGTTGACCATAATGCGCCACATTTGATCACGAGCTATGCATATTGGAATGAACAAAACAAGAAGCACCAACTATGCAGGAAATCGACGTACCTAGAGTCGAAAAGAAAAACGAGTTCCCAAGTTGGCAGCACTGGCCATAAACATCCAGACAATTCTAATATAGTTAGGCCACTTGCTTCACAAAAAGAAAATTCCAGCAACAAGCATCACTCGGAATGCATCAATGCTAGAGTGATTGAGGCAATGCCAAGTCGGGGAACATGAAATGGTTTTGTTGACCCAACAACCTATAATAGGAGTAAAATTATGTCATGGTTGGGTCGTATGTGGGAATATACAGGGTGCCCCACCAAACTTTGTGACTTGAAAGATTTGAGAAACGAACAAAAATGTGACTGATCCAGTTGTGCAGGAATGTACCAATGTCAGGGGGTGATAAAAGTCTGTGAGAAGCAAGTGCCCCCAGGATCCCCATCATAGGGCCCCAGGAGCCAACTTCAAACTTTCAAATGGCAACAGGGGCCGAGTGGTACTTCTCTCGATAGATCATGGAATGTGCATCAACACATATAGGAAACATTTGCTATATGAAGCATGTTTTTCAAAATGGCCGCCACAAATATATGTTGTGTCTTAACATGGCATCGAACATTGTGATCTCAAATTGCTGCGAAGCGAAAAGAGATGTTGCAAATCCAATTGCACAGGAATGTACTCATGTCGAGGGCCAAGAAAACTTTGTAAGAAGCAAGTCCCCAGGGTCTCCATCATAAGGCTCGAGGGGTCAGCCGCAACATTTCAAATGCGAACAGAAGGGGGATGATGTTTCTCTGGATAGATACAACACCGCCTACAAGAAACATTTGCCATATGAAGCACGGGTTTCAAAATGGTCGCCAAAATGCACGTTGTTCTTGTCACCGAGCAGATATTTTTGGCGGCCACTTTGAAATCCCATATAGTAAATATTTCTGATATGCGTTGTTGCATATTCCATGATTTATCGAAAGAAATATAACTCGACCGATGGTGCTATTTGAAATTTTAAAGTTGGCCCCTGGGACCCTATGATGGGGGACTTGGGGGCAATTGCGTCTCACAGAAGTTTGTTGCCCGCTGACATAGGTACATTCCTGCACAATTGGATGTATCACATTTTTTTCGCTTTGAAACTATTTCAGTCGCAGAGTTTACAACGAGATACTTTGTATCGTTTAATAATTACCTGTACCTTGGGCAGAAAGTGCTCATACACAAGCACTATACCTGATATAGTGTTAATTTAAAAATAACAAAAGAATAATGTTTTTAATATATGTAAGAAATATATATTATTGTATAATTAGTTGCTATGTAGTTGTTTATAGTTACCTAACAAATATGTACGATTGGAAGACAGTCTATGTGCATATTCGTTCATAGAGAATCAACGAATAAAACTGTTTAATACGTATCACCGTTTTGTAATTTCAGTATAAAAGGTGAGAATATAAGTAAATGTACTCACAGAAGATATTTTGAGGTGTGAATAATTACTACCACAAAAATTTGACTTAAATTATTAGCCGAACCAGGTTAACGATTACCTTGAGTGAATCGTTGTAAAAAAATTTGGTTTACCTCACCCGGGAACTTGTAAATTCAATTCCCGAAGTTAAGTAAGGGTGAATTTACTTCTGCAAAAAAGTTAATGAATACGAACTTGACAAGACTGAGAAGTGGTAGAATAATCTCAAGAAATATGAACGGGGAAACAATGGAGAAAGAAATCAGTGATAGTGATAACGGTGAACAAAGTGCAGCACCAGGAATGTCACTAGAAGACCGAATCTTACTACTCTTACAACGGCAAGAACAAAGCCGAAAAGAAGATATGGAACGGCAAGAACAAAGCCGAAAAGAAGATATGGAAGTCATAAAGCAGACGATGGAGCAGAAGTCAGATGAGACGAAACAATTTATTATTCAGGCGATGAATGACATCACCTCGCAGTTTGACGAAAAGTTAAAAAGAATATCTGAGGATTGTCAAGATAGTCACAGCCATCTAATCCAAGAAGTCAGTGGTGTAAAAAGGGATTTAGAAGTAATAGAATCTTCTGTACGTCAACAAAAGATCCAGGTCACGGATAACTCCAATCAGATACGTGCGAACACGCAGTTGATAGCTATTTTACAAGAGGAAATTAGGACACTACAGATCAAGGACAACACGTACCCCAACAACACGATTAATGATCGTGTGGAATTCCCTTGTTCGCCAGAGATGACCTCGCCTTCACCCGTATCTGATGAGGACATTATTTTGGAAGAAAATCATCCGAGGAGTTCAGATGGGCGGAAAAGAGACGGTGTAACTACACATCACACCATAGATAGGAATTGTCACTCAAGAAGAACACGGAATGATAAAAGGAAGGTAAAGTTAAGCGTAAAGATGAGTGAAATACGTGCCATGAGTAAGTTCAGTGGTAAGTGTAATGAAAATGCTACTTCTTTCCTAGAAAAATTTCAGGACGAGTGCAATATAATGTGTATAGATAGATCACAATATATGAAATTAATCCCTCATTTATTACTCCCACCATGTTCTTTATGGTTTAAAGCAGTACGAGATCACGTTAGTACGTATGAGGAGTTTAAAGCAGCGCTAATCGCAAATTATGAAAATGACTTTTTGCTTGCAAATAGAGATGCCACGATTAGAAACCAACATTTCAATCCTCGTTTGCACAAATCCGTTGTCGAGTTTGTTGTAAATACATACAATGAATTAAAAGTCGTAAATCCATTACAATCAGAATCTAGAATCATAGCATCAATTCGAAATTTGTTACCGTTCAAGTTACAACAGATCCTGTTTTCTACACAGTGTATGAGTTTCAACCACTTATTAATGCTTGTTCAATGTTATGAAACTCAATACCATGCTCTGAACCAACAAGCAGGAGTAGGTAAAAGTAAAAATAATTCAGATCATTTTGTACCTGTTCGAAATCTAAATATCCGTAGTGTGAACAATACCGAACACAACCTAAATCGAGTGAATTTAAGCAATCAGAACGAGCAAAATAGGCAAAGATATGTTGGGAATCAACCTAACCTAACCAATCGTGACAATAATTATGTCAGATCACTCAACCGAAGTAGACACAAAAACAATCGAAATACATGGCGAAATTCTAGAAATGCTACAAATCCTATGTATAGACATAATCGTTGTTCAAGAGATGGCACTTCGTATCAAAATCAGAATCACGACGCAATACATGTACAAAATAGTACGGAACCTAATCATGATTGTGCAGTACAATGTACTTTATTAGAATCATATGCAAATACGAATTTAAGCTGACTACAATTGATGAAGTAAGGGTTAAACCCATATCAGCTATAGATTTTCATGAACATTTATTTTATTTTTATTCAATTTAATTTTCTTTAATTCTCATTAACCAATGATAATTTTCAAATGATTTTAATTCTCTCTTGTTAATGTGAAGAATTATAATTCGATTTGTAAGTGATTAAAGGCAAAGGTTATTTATATTATATGGATTTGTGTTGAGAATTTGTTGTCAAAGATTATGTTAAGAATAAGGTTCATTCTATTAAGCTATTTATCCGACGACTGTCTTTATGCGCTACCTTACATATTACTCGAATAAGATTCTTCTATATTCTGACGCTTTATCGATACAATGTATATTTTAAAACATCATCTAATGTAGTTATTATATAATGCGCCCTGGAAAGATCAAACATTTTTTTCCTTTACATCACCGTTTGTAATAATGATTGAAACTGTTAGTCATTGAGATTTATGTTTTAAAAAGTAATTTGCCTTTTACCGATTTTGACTTCGCACCCTTCATTGATTAGATTATTAAACGACGACGTTTTTATAATAAAAGATAAATGATAATGGAAGGAAAGATTTATTATAAATGTATTTATATATATGAAGCTTAATGAAGATATATACGAGGGGCGATCAAAATGTAAAGGACATAAGTAATGTAATACCATTATTATAAACGGACCAGTGGTTCTTAAATATAAAAGCCAAGCTTCCTTGTAACTTTTATATTCAGTCCCATCGTCGGGCGACATTTTTATACAACGAGATACTTTGTATCGTTTAATAATTACCTGTACCTTGGGCAGAAAGTGCTCATACACAAGCACTATACCTGATATAGTGTTAATTTAAAAATAACAAAAGAATAATGTTTTTAATATATGTAAGAAATATATATTATTGTATAATTAGTTGCTATGTAGTTGTTTATAGTTACCTAACAAATATGTACGATTGGAAGACAGTCTATGTGCATATTCGTTCATAGAGAATCAACGAATAAAACTGTTTAATACGTATCACCGTTTTGTAATTTCAGTATAAAAGGTGAGAATACAAGTAAATGTACTCACAGAAGATATTTTGAGGTGTGAATAATTACTACCACAAAAATTTGACTTAAATTATTAGCCGAACCAGGGTTGACGATTACCTTTGGTAAGCACGTTATAAGTTAGGTGGGACACTCTGGATATATCATATAGGCGGTGATAGTACTGCAGACAGCAACACACAGCAGATCAAGCCTTTGATTATGTTTGCTTTCTACAGGTGTGGATATGTGATAGAAAGACAACCAAAGGTTCCGACACCTCTAGAGTACTGTTTCGAGACATTCACAGGCGATCATTGTGCCATGTGTGGCGGATTGGCAGTATTCCGCTGTGCTCACTGCAAATGTATCTTCTGTTTGGACCATTCTCTCATCTAACAATTGCACGTACAATGTGGACGAGCATGTACAAATGATGCGAAGGCTAATGCCTCTTGCCGGAATTTTCCTTTTGTGAAGCGAGTGGCCTAACTATATTAGAATTATCTGGATTTTCATGGCCAGTCCTTCCAACTTTGGAACTCGTTTTTCTTTTCGACTCTAGGTACGTGGGTTTCCTGCATAGTTGGTGTTTTCTTGTTTTGTTCATTCTAATATGCGTAGCTCGTGATCAAATATGGCGCATTATGGCCAACTTCGTCTTTTCCGTGTTTTTCGTACTTCTGTTTTTCTATTCTCTTTTGTTAGATTGTACCACTGATTATACACGCGATATTTTATGTTCTACATGACACTGAATATTACACTCACTTCATATAGTGCTCTTTGCAAAACATGTACTTTTCATTGCAGTTGGCAACACTGTTAACCACACTGGTGGCCTTCATTTGTTCCCTATTGTGGCAAGTCTCTTTCTATACATCACTTGTCAGCATTGTATTTTGCCGTGCCTCCCTTTTTTGCGGAGTTTGCACTTTTACCCCCTTGTCCAACCTTGCTGTTTCCCGAACTTCCACCCCTTATATTTCTTGAACCTATTGCTATGGGCAAGTAATTTTTTGGGAATACTCATCTCTGTTACAGCTCTTTCAATTAGCATAGGCCACATCTTTCACTGCAACTATCATTTTCGGAAGGTTCCCTTGTCAGCAAACTATTTGTCAGGTACAACATCAGGACAATACACAAACCTCCAGCAAAAATAAAAAAAAAACTTAATACGACCAACCAAAGACAACCTGGGCCTCCGAACTCCTGGAGTTTACCGCATTCCATGTGAATGTTGTAAGTCTTATATTGGACAAACAGGACGAACCATTGAAGACAGTTGCAAACAACACAACAGTTACATCAGACTAAACCAACCAGAAAA
This sequence comes from Thermobia domestica, assembly GCF_964235325.1. Taxonomy (NCBI): domain Eukaryota; kingdom Metazoa; phylum Arthropoda; class Insecta; order Zygentoma; family Lepismatidae; genus Thermobia; species Thermobia domestica. The sequence goes on along the minus strand of NC_137464.1, from coordinate 227,264,709 downwards.
ATCCGGACTGGCTGAACATGTCATCAAACAGCAACATAAGATTTTGTTCACAGATACCGAAATAATAGCAAAATGCTCAAGAGTTTGGGACAGGAGGATAAAAGAAGCCGTTGCAATCGCACAAGAAAAAAACGAACCTTAATAGAGACACAGGATTTCAACTGAGTAAAACATGGACACCAATCATATCCCGACATTTCAAGCATCAATCAGAAGCCACCATTTCAACCACCAATCAGAAGAGTCCAATCATACATACATGAGTATATATATTCCATACACTCTATTGCAATGTGAAGGACGATGTCAGCCTTCGAAACGTCGCAAGATATAACAGAATTTACCTGGCTGTTAGCCCGAGAAGACCTGTCCACAATACGTCGCCAGGAAAGCTTCAATAGATACGTTGATTGCTGTATTTTAGTATTAAAGAGAGGGATTTTGGGTGCCCCAGAGCCTGGGCTCCATTGGCTTTACTCTTAATCCGCTCCTGCTGGCTAGTATGGGTGATTCTAAGCAAAAACGTTCCCATGAACATAGGTCCGACTCTCAACGGTTTGCGAGCTTCAAGTTGTTAACCATTTTAAACTTCTCCCCAGTGAAAAGTATTTTTACTAGACATAATTATAACTGTCGTTCTGGAAAATGATATAGCTCGTTAGAAAGGAAAAAAAGTTACCATTTGAAGTTCTCGAAAAATTTTCCCTTTTTCGAATATTTTTTAGGAATTGGGTAGCAACACCTTGGCCAAATCAGACAAAAAATAGCACTGCGTAATTCGCTATTTGTCAAATATGGCTGAAAAATTTCAAATCGTTAACTTTCATAGGGCCAGTCCTACAATATCCTGATATTCTTTCTGATTACTATCAGTCAGAATTAGATATCAGGAAGTTGTCAGTTACTTTAACCCGTGGTTCGTTCTACAATATACTGTGCCTGATATATACTCTGTCAGATAGTTAACCCGAAGCAAGGTTTTAACGGACCATTTGATTGGTTGGTTTTCTGTTGCTCATACTGAAAACAATTGAAACGTCAAGTAAGTTTTCGGTATGCTTGTTTAAATTATCCTATTGAAAACATGGGAAACAGAAATGAATACCGGTATTTTTTGTTATGCACGTTATTGTCTAGGGGTACACTATCGTAAAGGCAAACACAAACTTAAGTAATAAACTACATTTTATAATACTACACGTAATAACACAATCTGAGCTTTCAATTAATTCATTTATTTGATATTCCACCTCTAAAAATATGTAAATTAGATTAATAATTTAGATATGTTTTTATATAGGCCCTATCATTCAATTTCAATAATTAAACTCTATATTTTATATAGAATATATTTCTTCATCTTCTAACTACACAAATTACATGGCGCTTATGTGCGGGCACTTGTAGCCAACGGGTACTACTTATCGTTATAAATTGGCATATATTCGAGCTAAAATGGTCTTCTAGGCCTCGCTATATATTGAACAATCTCCTCATCGTCCTCGGACACCATCAACAATTCTTCGATTTCGTCCATGGTTCACTACACGATAACTAACAAGAAGCTGATGGTTGTTAACAGGCAATTGAACTTCCTGTCAAAGTACCAACCAGCTGATAGGGTTTATCAGTCACCTGATTGTTATCAGGACATTGTAGAACACTTATCGGAAAAATGTCAGGAGGATATTTATATCAGACAGATATCAGAAGATGGTAGGATTGGCCCATAGTAAATGAGAAAAAATGTTGATATTGATGATTGGTAATAACAAAATTGTTGGTAAACCAAGGATAGTCAGAGGAACAAATATGGGGTAACAATCTTAAGGTTCAAAAAGCCAAACTACAAAACTAAAAACAAAGCTTTAATGTGTAAAAAGCAAAAAATAGTAAAACAAAAACAGAAGCGCAAAACGTACAAAGACGTGTAAGAAATAATAATATATTTTTTTATATTTAAGCACTATTCCTCAAAGCATAAGAATAAAATATTAAGTTAATTTTTACTGTTTGCTGGTTTAAATATGTTAATTTTGATGTTTCTCTAAAAGTTTAACTGTGCATTATAACTTAATATTTTATTCTTATGCTTTGAGGAATAGTGCTTAAATATAAATAATTTGTTTTGCATTGTAATAATTTGCACGAAAAAAATTTTTAACCTATTTTTTTAAAAACGTGAAAAGAATATGCACATTTTATTGTTGTATACCATTCTAAAGGTTTATTGTTGTATATCAATTTATTTTAATGACTTCCTATTAGGTTTCAAGTCCCAAATTTAAAACGTGCATATCTTACTAATAGAGACGGGTTGATCACCATAGAAACGTAGTACTAATTGTTGTAAACATTTTACCACTTTGCGATCAGTGATGTGTCCATTTACAAAGTATAAAGAACGAGTGCATAACAATATCCATTTCTTGCTAACAATCAAAATTGCATAACAATGCATAATAAACTCCCAAGTGTTTTAACAATAGGATTCGTTACTAGGCAACGCAATTTTGTGGTAGACTTATATTGCTAAGACTAATAACTCGCATTTTGAATAATGATACCATAGGTTATACTTGGAGCTTGAAATACGCCAGATGAAGAGTGGCAACTGTGAGGTGGCGACCGCAGCTCCGGGCTGTTTGCGGTAATGTAGAGTTTCCTCCGCCATATTCGGTTTGTACAATGTCTTAATCCCATCAAGCCTCAAAATTCTTGATCCATCTTCCTCTACTTCTAAATGCCTCATCTCATGTTGCATTTCACCTTTCCTACAGTCAATTGTCTTTTTTTCCCATCATTGTACAAAACGTACAGGGTAATTTAGTGTACGAGCAGGTTCTTCAGAAGTTATCTAACTTACATTATTGTAATTACTGTATGTACTGTATCGATAAAAGAGCTCACCGTTCAGTATATTGAAGCCTAAATCGCATTTTCTTGATCATTTTTGAAAATCCGAACTACCAGTGGTCCCAATTATCGACTTCCTACTGTATATAAAACGATAATCCTGCCTATTGTTGTGTGTAGTAGCGAAACATGGTCACTTACTCTGAGGGAAGAACGTAGACTGAAAGTATTGGAGAATAAAATTTTGAGACAAATATTCGGACCCAAGAGGAAAGGAATCAGGAATGGCGGAAACTTCATAACGAGAACTGCATAATTTATATGAATAACTGCATAATTTACCTGTTTAGAGCCTGTCTATTTCAGGTGTGCCCTCGGAAAATATGGGAAATATACATCGGCCCTACCCCTGCCAACCTCTGATGGAGGAAACCCTCCCTTTGTTTACAGAAGAAGTGAATGACATCAGCTGTGTTGCCAATTTGTCATTCAGCCGTTTCGTCTTGAGTGAAGATCGTAAGCTATTTAGAATGGCTAACAAGACAGAGCACAGCGCGAAGTCCAAGAAGTAATACATTGTATCAACGCTTCCGTATTCAACAATCGAAAGATTTCCGCCATAGCAACTTGTTCCTCCTCTTTCGAGGGAGGTACGGGAAACCACATATCGACAGAAGGAGCATACTTGAAACAGAAAGGCTCTAGGGTCATCAAATCTAGGAGTCTCAGATGGGCAGATCATGTAGCCAGGATGAAAGAAAGTAGGAACGCTTTCATAATCTTAACTGGAAGACCAATCGGAAAAGGACCATTAGAAAGACCTAGGTGCAGATGGGAGGGCAATCTTAAGATAGGTCTCGCAGAAATAGGAATAAAAAGTAGAAACTGGATCCAACTGGCTAAGGATAGAAGTCAGTTGAGAGCTTTCGTGAACGCGGCATTGAACCTTCGAGCTCCATAGGCCATTGAGTTAAATAAAATAGAAGCTTACGATTCAGAATTTTCTGCAGGGTAAATTATAGTAGCCCAAAAAGTAGAGTGTCACCCAATTCGAAATTTTTGTAACGAGAAAGTCACCCAATCCGCTATACAGCCCAACTAGGCAACGCTGGTTCAACATCTTCCGAACCTTGCACCCTCCTCTGCAAGCAATTGCCACTTAGGGTACTCCAAATTTGATCTTGACTTTATAAAGCCTTGTTTCACATACTCAAAACAGAAGGAATATGCATGATATTTTACCGAATGGTGGTATTTTGGCAATCCTTTAAATTGCTAGGGGGTCCCTTAATGCCATATCAAAACATCTGAGGAATTGGATCTTAAACGATAGTGGTGGTGTTGTAGCTTACGCTAGTTTCCGCCAACTCTACTAAGGAAATGTGAGCACCACGGTACCACTTTCTATAGACTAAGTTCTCTAGAAATGACGCTGGAGAAACAGTTCATTAATTGACAGGTTTTCGCCAGCTTAGGTCTCTGACAATGACGCTGCAGAAAATAGTTCATTAATTGACAGTTTTTCGCCAGCTTAGGTCTCTGACAATGACGCTGCAGAAAAGAGTTCATTAATTGACAGTTTTTCGCCAGCTTAGGTCTCTGACAATGACGCTGCAGAAAAGAGTTCATTAATTGACAGGTTTTCGCCAGCTTAGGTCTCTGACAATGACGCTGCAGAAAAGAGTTCATTATTTGACTGGTTTCGAAAGCGGGCACATAATATCATAAGTATCCATAACATTACGATCATACCTCACTTTATTTTGTTGTAATATCTAGGTTGATTCAAAATTAAATTTGGATCAAAGAAATCTGAATAAATGTCGCCACAATGTTACATTGTGTTACAAAGGCGATTACCATGAAATAAATAAATTAAAATAAAACATATCAGTACGAGTTTCACCCCTATGTCAGTCAAGGTAATCTTATACAACATTACCAATTTTTCGGTAGTTAAATGGAACATTTATTTTTTAGCGGGAAGAAGAATGACAATAGTGCATCTTATGAGCAGAATTATTTTCTTTACTTTTGCAAAAGATCAATTTATTTTGTAATTGATAAATTACATTGCCCAACATGTGCGTTATTTTACAAAAACGTGTTTTTTCTTAATACATTAAAAATAACGTTTACAACTATTAACGCTGCAAAGCAACATTCAGTTTTTTTTTGTCCCATCCTATAAACATTGATGCCTACTAAACATTTACATTAAGAATTACCGCAATTCTTTTTTTTCTGTTCCTCACAATTGCTTATAAGCGACTTGCAATTTTTTTAAATTACACTTTCAGTCATTTAATCAATTACTAAAATTAAACGAAATGAATTCTCATTTGCTTTATTCTCAAAATATCTCTATAGACAACGCTAACTTTTTCATAAAAATCAAGTATCTATCATTTTTACTTCAACAAATATAGTATACTCAATCAAAATTAGGGTTGCATTTCTTTTGGGACACCTTGTATAAAGTAAGAGAGTGGAATTTCAACCTTTTCTAAAGAAATAAAGTAGGATAGAGAATAACCGATCTAGCTTAATTTTTATCGGATTTTTAGTGATTTCTTTGAGTTGACAACACTGCTTAGTTCCGATTCCAGTTCCAGTTCCGATTTAGTAAAGATAATACGTTAAAAGAGAACAACCCCTTTTTTAAACTTCTATGTAACATGGCAGAGCTAATACAAGAGTATGACTTATTTTTCAACGCCTACATAAGAAAGTCTATGACCACCTTTTTAACCTCTATTAACATAGTAAAAATTACATATAGAGTTTCTGCAAGAATGGCTATGACCTTATGTAACATTTTTGTTCTGTTTTACGACATAGCAGATCAGTGCCGTTCCGTGAGGGGGCGAGCGGGACGACGGCCCCGGGCACTGAAGTAAGGGGCGAAAATTCGGCAGAAAAAAGAAGAGGAGGAAAGAAAGAGAAGAAAAATTACACTCACGCACACAAACAGAGTATCACAAAGTGGAATCATAACAGCGAAGCTTCAGAGTATTCTAGCCTCAGAATAAAATGGCAATTGAAGGGTAGTGTGTAAGAAACAAGCAAATGAACAAACAAAAAGAAAGAAATACTGATGGAGTTAGTCACTTCTTCCACAAAGAGAACAATACGCAAACTGAAATAATGTTCAATAAATATTACCAAGCTATATGTATAGCAAGTGAACTTGCAGTACTATTTCCCAGGATTAAAAAGACACAGAGAATTCCTTAATTACAACCTCCATCAGTAGTAACAACCTCTCGTATTTAAGTATGCTCTATTATAAACGTAACCAAGGAAGTTCTATCGCTTTTTGTGGAGGTCTGTGTTTAATTGGCCCTCACACCGTGAATTGAATGCGAATGGAGAAAAGGCGAAGGTCAATATCCAACATACTACCTGGTAGTGGCAGTTCAGTCACATCGTGAACTTGCGTAAAGACAGAGTGAACATGCTGTACGAGTTCAAACTGGGGTCAAACGCCGCCCGTGCCGTGGTTTAACAACTTTAAGGACGGTGACGAAACACACAAAGATGCACCACATGCCAGAAGACAAAATGAAGATTTTCAGGCAGCAATTGAGGCGAACAGTCACCAGACATGTGAGGAACCATAAAGATAGCGACTTGGCAATATCGTCATTTTGATCAATCCGTTGACTTTATTTATTGGCTGTATATTTTCATCACCCTGTAGATAAATTCTAGGATGTCCTACAGGGTATTTAGCACACTTATTTATATACGGATAAAGCAAAACAATATCGAAATATTTTATTTTTTCTCATGCTTTTTCGTCCTAAACAAATTACACATATAAGTGATTTAACATATTTTGGGGGAGTAACTTTGTGGTTTGTTCCCCAAAATATGTTATTGGCATTTCGTCGTGTCTCTACCGCTGGTTGTATAATTTTCAAAACTTAATTGGGGCTATCACAGATCATCGCTGGGAGGCCGCCAAGTTTCAACGAGAACTCGATAGTTGCCCATACTTGGTCCACCAACCGTTGTGACATGCAGGGCTGAATTTCCAAAGGGTTCTCCTGTTATAGAATATAGCTAAGCCCCACGTGGCTAGGATGACCCGGGACACCATTCTACGCCTTGGATGCAAAACACTATTGCATCCGCCATGTATATCTCACCGTCCGATTATCACCTGTTCCATTCCTTGGGCAATCACCTTAGAGGACGCTACTTCAAATCTCTATAGTAGAGGTGCAAAATGCACTTAATACCTTCTTCGCTTCACGAAGCACCAAGTTCTACCGCGATGGAACCCAGAAGGTTGTTCATGCTGATGGAGACTATTTCTGATCTTTCAGGTACGTCGTAGGTGACATATGGATGTTTCAAAAAGCGACAAAACTTTCTTGGTTATCTGCTGTCCTTCTTCGTCATACTACTTTTTTTTTCGATGATTAGGTAGAACTCCAGTAAGAAGAATTTTAGGAAAGTACAATACTAAAGGTAAATTCCATTAACAGCGAGCTTGAATTCAAAATCAACTACACTAAAAAAACTCATTTTTTCAGATTTCTTCTACAGTTTTTCAAGTTTGACCTTGAAAAGACCTTGAAATAATCTTGTCGGGTCACGAGAATGACATAATCGGATCTAGCGACGCAATAAACATTCATGTACTTTTTTTTTCATATATTTGCAATGTTCCCTCTCGATTTGACCTTCAAATGAGCTTGAACCTGACGTGATGGAGTTTAACCGACCTCGGATTTGGAATCAGCGACCCCAAAAACACTAGTATACCCTAGGGATACTCGCTTATACTCCATAGGTAGACTGCAGATCTAATTATTATTTTCAGTTTCCGAGGGAGCGTATGCCTTTAAGTGGCGATAATAATCAGCGGATATCTAAAAAGCGTGGGGTTTTAGAGCTTCGTGCCCATTGAGACTTTTCAGTAGGCGACCAAAATACTCAACATATTGTAATACCAGCCAATTTAATGGAAACTGGATTTCCATAAGCACTATAACAAGAAAGTATTAAGGTCAAAATGCCTAAATCCAGATACGACAAGATTTGGTGAAGACCCCCATTTCTGTATTGATGTCTGTGTGTCTGCATGTATGTACATTCAGAGAATATTTCGTCAACGATAAATCACGTAATAGATTACATATACACACGGGGCCATGCACAACTTTCTATTTGGTTCAGTATTCTCGAACAGTCTGACATTTAACATGCAATACGTTGCAAACTGTGCAAGCTACGGTAAAACTCACTACACCCATGAATTTCCAAGAAAATTGTACAGTGCGCGGCAAAAAACCAGGAACATGAGCGGTTAAGTTCATCGTGAAACTACGCCTAACCCCCTAGGCAACCAACATAACGTAATAATCATTCCAGATAAACATCGGCTACCTCTCCCTGCTCACTTCTTTTGGAGCAAGAAATGCGTAGATCACGTGACTACAAACTACTAATTTTGCACCAGAGGCAGTAAAAGAATGTGATTTTCCTAATTTATCTTCTCATCTCACATCTCGACTTTAAAGAGAGAGAAAAAGGTGAAAGTGACAAAAACAAAATAATAAACATAAGAAATACAAAAGGCAATGAAATGAACGTATATATTAACAAATCACTCATATGCCTCAAATTTGGCCGTGAAGTTTCTTTTAAATGAAAAGAGTTTAATAAGTGAGAGAATCAGCAAAATATAGGAACATAATTATATATAGTGAGTATTACATTATATATATTTATTTAATCGAATAAAAGTGCTCGAAGAAAGCTGAAAATTTCTTTAAAATCTCAAACATAACTGATAGAAGAATTTACTCTACCACTTGCCAGAGGTGAACACTCTACCACTTGCCACCGCGGCCCCGGTGGAGGAAGAGAATAACATAAAGAAAGAAGAGAATAACATAAAAATTCAGATTAGAATATTACAATAAACAAGTGTATCTTTTTTTTAGATTTTCCGAGTCATATTTTATGGGGATTATGGAAAGAAGTATAGAAAAATGTATTGGCTCTGAACTCGAACTTGCAACGTTTGTTGTGGAAGCACGCGATAATAGAAAAAATAAATATCGGGAGGTGGGTTCCAACACGAGAACTTCTAAGTAGTATACTATTCTACTAAACCGTTCAACCACATCTAGTTCGATTTCACTCTACCTGTTTCTATTTTCTTGCTTGTCAGATACGCATACGAGTGAGTTTGTGGCAAATACCATATTACAGTTCTTGCCAATTTTTCCCCCAATGTGCGCATTTGATGTCTAGAACAAATCCCAACCAACCCCTGCGGGTCTTTTAATCCGTTCCTACTACTACTACTACTACTACCAATATTATTATTATTATTATTTTCCATTTTTTAAATAAAAAAGGTGTTCTGAAATTTTTAAAAAATAAAAAAACTTAAGCCGGGTTTGAACCCACGCCAAAAGCGACTTTCATTACTATCCCACTAAGTAAATCACTTTCTTTAATATTATTTTCAGTATTCTAATGAAAAAAAGTGTTATGAAAATTTAAAAAAATTGTTGGGATCGGGTTTGAACCCTCACCAAAATAGACTTTTATTACTAGTATGCTCACTAGTATGCTCAGTTACATGGGCCAAAAGCATCTTGCGTTTGATTTCTTCTATATGCATGCAATGACTCTTGATGGCTTATGTATATCGGCCGATAAGATCATAGGATATTTGAAACGTTCGGGATCCGCAAATATGCCCCCGGCATAGCACTAGGTTTGTGAACTGTGACAGGTCTCTATTAATCTACAAGCCATGCATCGGAGGAAATAGATTAAAGTCACAAATCTGCGTATAAAAGTTGATCGCTCGCTGAATTATTGTGACCAATAATTAAACTAGATTTTAGCTTCCTGAAATTGTGCTTCTAGGTTACTAATATTGGTTTAGAACAACACGTAAATATATTCTAAAAATAAAAAAGTGGAATATATAATAGGCTGGAGCAATCTTTAAATTTCAGACACGAACTAGTTGAAATTCTCATTCTTCGAACGAGAAAAATAAGTTTATGGAAATATTTTTTGTGAAGTTTTTCCGCAATAAAATAGCATTTAAATCAAAGTGAAGTGATAAAGATCCAAGTGAATCCAACTGCTAACCATTCTTGAAGATGTATTTTAAACAGCTAAAAGGTTTATCACTTTGGCCAGTTAATGAACACAAAATGGGAAATTGAGATATTGTACCAGTGGCATTCCTTTCTTTGCTAAAGTTGGAATGACGATGAAGCACGTGGTCAGAGATTTTTAAGGAGTTTAGAAGCCGAGTTTCATCTTCCTATGATGAGAGATTCGTCAGAAACTCTCTCTTTTGGAGTATATTTTTAATCCTCCTTTCCTCGCTTACAATATGTATTGCATGTAAGTAACATGATAAAAGCCCGGCCATAATTAACTAAGAAATAGTCAGCTGGCGCTTGCAGGCGAGCTTGGACATTGTTTAGAGAATGAACAACTATGCTTAAATGAAAACAATCAGTTGGAAATACACGAGGAGAAGTTACGGGAATTGAAGTGAAGTTTAGTAAAAGAAAAACTCAATTAGAAATTTTAATGTAGCCGCAATGGACAGCGCTAATTGAGAGCGCAACTAAACACTTCAAACACGCGTAAGAAATAGCCGAGCGGTTGGGGTAAATAATCGGTTAATCATATTTTCAAACGCCGTCCTCTCATCTCTAACAATATGTACGGCGTCCCCCAATTCCTAAAAAAAATACAAAAATACAAAGATAGGCAGGGGATGGCGTGACGTCATGCCGCTACCTACCGTCCCCTCACCTTTTCAGATCCAGTTTTACCCCTGTATATATATATACACAGGGTGTTTCAAAAACACCGACAACGTTTGGGAAGTGATTCCTGGCACCAAGAAAAGATGAAAAGTACAGACCAACCTGGATGCACAAATGCTTCCTAGAAGAGCGAGGAAGAGCTACGCGTTTTAGAAGAGCGTAGCCAGGCTTTCGATAAAACAAATTATAAGGGTCCATACAGCCGTGGCCGTACCCAAGGTGACCCTAACATACATATCTGTTCGAATGGAACTAGTTCTACTTCACTGGTAGTATGTAATAATAATAATAATAATAATAATAATAATAATAATAATAATAATAATAATAATAATAATAATAATAATAATAATAATAATTGAGCTGAGCGAAGCGAAGCTCTTATACTCGGGTTAGCCGTTTGGTTGTCCGCGAACTCCTCCTAGACCGTTTGGCCGATCTCAACCAAACTTAGCACGCTGATAGAGTATGTCGTGCTGAGTGACAACATAGGTCGAAATCAAAAATCCGATGTACCATCGAGGAATAATCACCGAAAAACGCTTCCTCCTAGACCGTTTGCCCGATCTCAACCAAACTTAGCACGCTGATAGAGTATGTCGTGCTGAGTGACAACATAGGTCGAAATAAAAAATCCGATGTACCATCGAGGAATAATCACCGAAAAACGCTTGCATAGACTTAACATGGGGAAAAAGTTTTCACGCGATTTTTTTGTCAACAATTAAAAATGGCATTTATTATTGCATAATGGCCAGGAATGATTACGTAGTTTAAGCTCGCTCAGTTCATTTCATTGCAATGGGATACATCAATTGTATTCCTAGTAATAATATTTATTATTATTATTATTATTATTATTATTATTATTATTATTATTATTATTATTATTATTATTATTATTATTCGTATAATTTATGAATTTCGATGGCAACTGCCACCGAATATTAGCAAGTAAATATGGGAGAACTATGAAATAAATAAATATGTACTCGCAATTTTACTTGTATTATAAAATTATATGGCGAACGCATTTCATCTTATCCCAAACGGTTATCGTTGAATATACACGGTTACAGGAGCACGCTGTTGGTCAAATTAAAAAGACTCAATGATTTATCCCTCTATAAAGAGACGTTGCTTATGTGAGTGTTAACAATGACTTACTCGAGATTTCTTTTAACCCAAAAACAAGTTATATAGACGTTCCTCAATCAGGAACATATCACGAAACGTTCTTCAAGTTAAGGCTACGTCATAGTTTCAGCGATGGTCCCGATATACATTATAATTCTTCTTTATCTTCTAGTTTCCAAAGAAGAAAAGACGGTAGAAATTATTTTCACATTCTTATATCAAGACTTGTAGAAATAATGTGTGTTATGTTTATCTAATATAACTACTAGTTTATTTTCTTATCTTTGTATGAGAAATTGATAGCAAACTGTGAAAGCAGAGAAATGCCATTACAGCGACCCAGGTTCGAATCTCGTCGTGGCATTTATTATTTTCTCTTTATTGAAAGGTATTTTTACGTAATTTATATTGTAATCCTGTCATTCCTTTATTATTATTATTATTATTATTATTATTATTATTATTATTATTATTATTATTATTATTTTGAATTTTTTTAATTTTGAAAATTTAAATTTTTTTAGGTTGTTTTCTTGTTCTCTCTTTTAACTTTCTTTCTCTTTTCCTATCATCTTTTTTCTTTAATCTTTGCTTTTTTTTGGATACTGCACTTCTTTTTATCATTATTATCTCGGTTATGAGTTTCACATGCCATATGCTAATTTTGTATTCTCTGGTAAATTTATCTTATTTTTATTTCTATGAGTCAATTGATTTGAAAATCATGCTTATATTATTTTATGATTTTCATGTATGTTCATTTGTAACTTTGACTATATGTATGTTCCTTTTAATATGTTATATACTTTTTTTTTCCTACTGTATACTCATATCAATATGTTATTTTAGTCTCATGACAGGGTGTACTTGTTTGAGATGTACTTAAGATGATATTTCTGCTTATTTGTTTTCTCATTATGCTTTTCATTGTATTTCTATCTGTAATACCCATTGCATGTATTATTTTTTTGCATGTTTCATTTTTATGTTATTTAAATGTAAGCGCCCTATATTTGCATAATCTTTCTTGGGGGCACTTTGTGGCTGTAGCTGTTTGTCCCTAATAAACATTTAACATTTAACATTATTATTATTAATATGAATAATAATAATAATATTAATAATAATAATAATAATAATAATAATAATAATAATAATAATAATAATGCAATTCGAGACGGCTACATATTTTATGAATTTTCTGATTTGATTTCAAGTTTTTTGGTTGAATAATTAACACACTCCATTATAGGGGGTTTGGGGGAGGGAAATATCCTGTTGCTTTTTATTTGTTTATTTGTACGCTACACCAAGCTTGGATATTATATTTCACCTTTCTATATCTATGGGAAGTACCCTAAATGTTTTGATGATCATAAGACAGTAAGTGAATAAGTGATGAGATCAATGAACTTTGCGTATTAACAAAATTTAAACTATCACGTTGTCGGAGAAGTCATGACGTATTTGGGTAAAATATGAAAAATGATGATATGTAGATATACTAGTTATTCGGATCATGCAATCATGATGTTATGAATAGCTAAGATATTGAGCGTTTTGGGTATTAATATTCCTTTTTATTTGGTTTGGTTTTACAGATTTGACAACACATAAAAAATTGAAGACCAAAAGTTGAGTGTCCACCATATTGTAGTGTTTTACTTCAAACAAGGGAAGAAAGCGCGAATAGTGTTTGTGATTTTTTAATGTCCTCAATGTTTCTGTGGTTTTGTCCCTATTCTTAAAGAGCTACTGGAAAAAGTGTAAAAGTGTGTAAAACGAGTAAAATTAATTAACCAGCGTAAAAATAGGAATCATAAGGTACTAAGAAAAGTTCGTCAAATTAGTTAACTTTTAAAAAAATAATCCAGTGCCCTGAAACTCAAGATTCCAATCAATATGAGTATCTGTCCAGTGCCGTGCCGTGAAAAATTAGAGCCCAAGGCTAGTTCATACGGTAGCGCCTACATACGTATGAGTGAGGTCGCTAGAAAAGCTACGAAGCGCCACCATGATTGGCGCAAGAACATTTTCAAAAATAAACCGTTGTTCTCTGATTTTTAGCACTTTCAATACTTTTTCCTTGTTTTCTTTTCCTTTCCTCCCAAATTTTGCACTCCCTTACTTTGGCTCCTCAAGCCGTGGGCCCACTAGCTCCCCTCACGGCACGGCACTCTGCCTGACAAGGGTTCGAAGCACTGTAAAGGACTATTTCTCCTTCATGGTCTTGCGTGTTTGTATGTCCTTTTAGTTACCAATTTAAAGTTGAATTCTCTGGACTATTCGTTCTGCATAATACTTTACTATTTTATTATGACTGAAATCAGAAAGTTTCATCATTATAACATTGTAATCGTAAAAGTGTGTAATTAGTGAATTCACTGCACATCTAGTTCTTTCCTTCTCATAGAACAGTTCTGTCTTAGAGTAGTGGCTTAAGCGTTAATTTTACAATGTTGGGGTCACGGGTTTGATTCCGGCTGTGGCAATTCAGAAAATTTTTAATAATTTACAAAACCGATACTTCTGATGTATACTAACATGAAAAATATTCAATTTCTCTGGATCTCAGAGTTGAGACGACTTTCCTCACAGGTGAAATGTCAGCAACACAAAAGTACGTTATCCGTATCAACCTTCATTCGTAAATGTCTTGGAACGTGACGTGTTTGGAAGAGAATTGATGAACACATAAGGGATAAACACGTCCTTACTGCTGTAGTATTGGCCAAAAACGAGTTCCTAGGAATTGTTTTTAACTGTGCACAAATTGCAAATAGTGGTCGAACTTACAACTCTAGTCACGAGAATAATCCTATTTAAGATGTCACCTCACCTTTCTACCTAGAGGAAGGACGAAACAAAATGCCATAAAAATATGTAGGAACTTCCAACAAAAAATAGATTCTAGCAAGCAAAGTATGCTATTTTTGGCATTATTAAATGTGATCGGTAGCTATATTTACTACTAAAATGTTGACATTACTTGTTGTTTCTTAAATATCTAGGTACATACAAAGGAAAAAATATTTGACCAAAAATCCAGCGTTAGATACGTTGATTTATATAAAATATAGCGAAACTCGAGCTGATTCAATAAGGCACTCTCTGGATTTATCGCTACTTTAAACACTTTTTAAGGACAATATCATAACCATGGGACGTCAGATTTGTGTTGCGTTCTTCAAGGTTTAAAGTTCTTAATATATTTCAGATTAAGAATCAAAGAATCAAATTCAAGGTATATATATTTCAAGGTAAATTGTCCCGATCAAGTCAAAAACTTGTGTTTCAGGAGATATGGGCAAATATTTTTGCTAACTTCAAATGCTCTGCATTTCATTGCAGTTTATTATAAACCATTGTTTAAATTTATTACTGAATTTTTCATAATATTTGGCATATTATCTTCAACATTTACAAGTATAAATGTATTTTTTCACTTCTTTATATAATAAAATCTAATGGCATAGTGACATTTTGTTCGAACTATTCTCACTGTTTTGTAAGAAATAAAGGTGAGTATTTTATATCTAAACGAAAAAAAAAATAATTATATTCTGTTCCAGAAATAAAGATAATGGAAGTTAATGTGCTGACCACACACAAAATAACTGAAATCCATCTCGTTGACCGTAACAAATTATGGACTACAATTGAAGAGAATTCAATTTATTTTTCAGCTGTAAACTTATTCATAGTTTTTATTAATAGTAAAATCTAAAACAGTTTTGCGCTTGTAAAACTCTACTTCATCTTGTTTACTTGACCGTAAATAAATAAATAAACACTTCCAGAATATTGAATCACACCTTAAACTGTAACAATATTTTTACTTTTTATTGGAGTCCTACCAGATCGAAAAAAAAAGTACAAGCGAAGTAATACGAAAATCCGAAAGCGAGTGGCGGGAATAGGAATTCTGCACAGATTCAATGAGCTACGGAATTAAATAACTCAAGTCCTCTGTTCCGTAATATATAGAAATAACTGTAAGCTTCACGCTGTGAATGAACATCGTTTTTCTGCTTTTTATTAACGTTTACGATATTTCTATATTGTCTTGTGTGAACTGCAAAGAGAAATATCATGCATTTACCGATTGGTTGGGAATTCGGCTTTTAAAGCCTTTAAAACCTTTAATAAAATTGTGAAGTGGTAGAAATGAAAGTGTATAGCTTTCATTCTCATAGTAAGAGGCCAAGGATACTATCCGGGAAAACCATGAATTCTTTTTTATGACAGATAATACCTAACTTATAAGTCTCACGTCGCTCACTTCCATCAATTTCTGAAAATAGTGTGCTCGTCGAGAGACGTCATGCCTCATAAGTGACGGGCTAAATAGCCATCGATGCCGAAAGCCCAGTGATCTAAATCCTAAACCCATTACTAAGAAGGTAAGAAAACAAGAAAACGTGTTCATTAGATATTCTTTTACACCATGTTTGTGCAATAGCAAGCAATATAGAAAAAAGTATTCAATACATTCAATACATTGTATGACGTTGTATGTATAATATAGTTCTGAACCTATCATGAACATCTAAGACTTAGCTTTTTTACAGAGTCCATTCGATTCTTCATGAGTAACGACGTAGGTGTATTTTGTTCGTGTTAGAATAGCTACATCGCTAGTGTTACTAATGTTATGGTTCTGGGTTCGAATCCCAGGAGAGGACAGTAATTTTTACATTCAAAATTTTCCAATGTTGTGTAAGCGTGAATCTCTGTCTCATTTCTCCATGTAGATGGATGCTACGAAAATAAACAATAAAGAAGTAAATTCTTCTATCAGTTATGTTTGAGATTTTAAAGAAATTTTCAGCTTTCTCCGAGCACTTTTATTCGATTAAATAAATATGTATAATGTAACACTCACTATATGTAATTATGTTCCTATATTTTGCTGGTTCTCTCACTTATTACACTCTTTTCATTTAAAAGAAATGTCGCGGCCCTCTTTGAAGCATATGAGTAATTTGTTAATATATACTTCATTTCATTTCCGTTTGTATTTCTTATGTTTATTATTTCTTTTGTCACTTTCACCTTTTCGTCTCTCTTTAAAGTCGAGATGTGAGATGAGAAGAGAAATTAGGAAAATCGCATTCTTTTAATGCCTCTGGTGCGAAATTAGTGGTTTGTAGTCATGTGATGTTCGCATTTCTTGCTCTAATAGAAGTGAGCAGGGGGAGGAAGCCGAGGTTTACCTAGAATGATTAGTGACATGAAGACGTTTAGTTGGTTGCCTAGGTTGTTAGGCGTAGTTTCGCGATGAACTTAGCCGTTCATGTTGAAGGTTTTTTGCCGCGCACTGTACATGAATTTGATGTATCACTATTCTCATTTGAAAAATCGAAAGTTGAATCCAATATGGCGAATCCAAGATGGCGGCCCGGGTGGGTAACTTGTGTCAGAAAAGCAGTACTTGATCCAATTTGTTCGCATACGCCCCATTCATGTCCAGTTACATCTAAATAAACTAAAAACATTTTTGTGTTCGAGCGTTATAGTAGTGTATGGTTGAATTCCGGATATATATGAAGGCCCATAAATATACATATTACCGGTATAGGCCGCTAACATTAGTACAATACACATTGGACCGCAGAGAACTTTCCATTTTAATCTATTTCATGCGAATCCCGAGGGAACACTTCGCGAATATACCTTGTAAGGAGGAATCACATTGAAATATACAGAATAGATTTTACGCCTGTATAACCTCTTATTTTTCTATAGGTTAGAAAGTTTTCAATTACCTCCGTTTAATACATATACATTAAAAGTGTGCGGCAAGAATAACTGAAAAGTTACAAAATAAAATCACCCAGTGGGATTCGAACCTCGTTCAAAAGTATTAGATCCCCACAGAACGAAGCAATTTAACACGCATGGCTATCGAAACTACAAAGGTTTCCTCCAGTTATGCATATAGATAACGAATTTCTTAACAATTCGTTCTTTTTTTTTTTTTTAACGAATTTTGTGGTCGAAAAGCGTATAGGTATTACCTACAAACAAGCTTTCTGCATTTGTCAGGGTACTATTTTGTTCCAAAGGTTTTATTACACTAAGTTAAAAAGATGAGAAGCTGACTGTTCCAAACAGCGAACTGAAAGCTATGTTCGGAGGTCTCATTATTTTACCCCTACGACTTGCCCTCCTATTACTTCAGATGCGTTGTTGCCAAACCTACAATTAAGGGACCTGAAATAATTTTAAGGGACTTAGGAAAAATTGAGAAACGCAATAATGGATAGAAAGCTTCGACAGTGAAGAAAAATGGAAAGTATATAGTTCTCCCTAAAAATACAATTTTATTCTGAAGTTCGAATAGTCTTAGGCTTCGCTATTGTGACTTCACTCTGTGATACTCTTTAAAATGTAAGAGTAACCAAGAAAGTTCTGTCGCTTTTTCACCCACCACCTTCGAACATCCCTATGTCACCTACGACGTACCTGGAAGTTCAAAAATAGTCCCCATCAGCAACGACAATCTTCTGACAACTTTCTGGATTCCATCGCGGTAGAACGCGGCAATTTCAAAGTGGACCCCAAATGCATTCTGAAATCTATTAAAGACTGGGAAACAGACAAAATTTTAATCTGTCCTAGCTGTGCTGAAGCTGTTGAGAACCAGATGGGAGACGGTTCTCTTTATCGTGTTCTTCTTCTTCACGAATGTCAGGATCTACAAAAATAGCTTTCTTACGGTTAGCAAGTTTAATTTTTCTCTCTCCCTTCCTCTCGGGAAAATATACTCGTCTACTACACATCTTCACGAATACTGTTCTACTTAAGTATTCTTCTTACAAATATAGAAACGACTGCGCAAGCGCACAAACTTTCAACGAATACGCATGCGTATAAGTTTCCTACAAAAGTTAACATTATTTATCTGTATTCATATTCATTCCGTGTAAAAAATCTTTATGTAAAAATATTTGTCTTGGAAAATCGAAATCAGACAGTACCAAGTGAAACATAACGCTTTCATAAACTTTATTAAAATTATACTGTATAAGACCATGTTCCTTCTTACTATAAATATTATGTTATTCTATATATATATATATATATATATATATATATATATATATATATATATATATTCATAATTTCCTTGCACGTATCGTCCTCTGATAAAATACTAAAAGCTCCCAAGTCCAACACATGTTTACTTTTTAAGACACAACTATGTATATATTTTATTTTTCAAACTGTAATAGCATACATGACAAAGTAAAACTTTATTTGGTATCCACTTAATTAAAGCTTATTTACAATTAATGTCAATACGTGATTTCTCATACGAGCAATTCATACTTTTACTAATGCACAAACGCGTCTTGTAACAAAATATTCTCAACAATGAACACAAAATATCAAAACAGTTTCTTTTCTGCACAGGTATTGCACTCTAGCTGGCAATCCTTTATTTCGTGCTCTAAAACAGTGTCGTACTCTAGCCGACATAAACATGTATTTCAAGTTCTAATATTTTGATAGTTTTGCATTTCACGTTTCTTCTCTTCAAGAATGTTTTTCACGTAAGTTTTTATTCTTGTTTATGTTTAGATAATTTCTTAAAATGTGAAAAGATATAACGAAAAATTAAAATATTGCGCACATGTGAAACAAAACAAATGATCAAGTAATACATATAAATGCAAAAGAAAATAATTATCACTAGTTAACAAAGGTTTTGTTACATAAAAGGATATTCCTGTTCTTAAAGGAACTTTTTGCGCTGAATTCGAATATGCACTCGGTTTTTCTCCATCACGTACGATTTTCCCGTAACAGAGGGATTTTCGGGAAAATCCCTCAAAAATTCCCTTTTCGTTTATTTTACACCCCAAGATCTTGTCCCCTTGCATATACTAACATAGAAATTATACCTAAGTATACTTTGATTCATATTTAACAAACCCTCCAAGTTTCGTAATAATCGCTTTATTCTTTCTAGAGAAATAAATATGTTTGTATGTATACTGTGTGTACTGTTTATTGCACCTTATAGTAATGCTTTCAGATCTCTTAAGTTGAGGTAAAACGTTTTGCTTTATTACCACAAACACATATAAAATATAATACAATATAATTTACAAGTGTGACAATTTACAATAAACAATAATACAAATGTACCAGAAGGTCATGAAAAGACAATCAAAACTATCACAATATATGAAACTTCCATTGGGTTACAAAAACGTACACTACTTCCTTCTTTTGTAAGAAATGTTGCATTCTCTAACAAGACCCCAACAATAGTCCCCCATCATTGAAGGATCCCATCGTCACTGGTACCTTTTCTCCATTGCCATTATATCTTGGTGGAATTTTTTCCCCTGTTCGTCGCTGAGAGCACCTAGGTTAGCAGGAAAGAAGCTGAGGTGGGAGTGCAAAAAGTGGATTTTTAAAGACATCCTACAACCCATCTCTTTGTATTTCTGTATCATGTCCTCTACGATTTCTGTGTAACTCTCAGCTTTGTTATTGCCCAGAAAGTTGCGCACAACACACTTAAATGCTGCCCAGGAAGCTAGCTCAGCACTGTTTAACTTGCTATCAAAGCTATCATCAAGCATTAATTTCCTAATTTGGGGACCAATAAACACTCCCGCTGAAATCTTAGCATCACTCAGGTTAGGGAACTTATCTCGCAAATACTTGAAACCTTCACCAGATGTGTCCATGGCTTTGACAAAGTTTTTCATAAGTCCTAACTTGATATGAAGTGGCGGTAGTAATATCTTATTAGGATCTACCAAAGGAGCGTATTTGACGTTGCATTCTCCAGGTACGTAATTCACTCTAGGTTCCCATTCCTTCACTTCATAATGTTTGTCATCAGCTCGGCTTTCCCATAAACATAAAAAACATTGGTACTTCGTGTAACCGCACTGCAGTCCTAATAAAATACCAACTACCTTGAGATCACAACATATTTGCCAACAATGGTCCTTGTAATTTATAAGATTTAGCAAAGTTGACATGGTGTCATAGGATTCCTTAATCTTCACTGAGTGCGCAAGTGGTATAGAAGGTTTTTTTTCCATTATGTAAAAGGACAGCTTTAAGGCTGACCTTTGACGCGTCGACAAATAACCTCCATTCTTCTGGAACGTAAGGAATTCCTAGCTCCGCCATCAACCCATTTATATCCGTACATACGCACTCATTATCTTGCATTGAGAAATAGCTTGAAAATTGAACATGCCTTTTCCTGTACACTGATATGTTCGTTTCTGCATCCAATAAGTTCCACTGCTGGAGCCTTGATTCCAGAAGTTCCGCCTCTTGTTTTGTCAGGTGCAAATCACGGACTAGGTCATTAAGTTCACATTGCCGGATGAAATGTGGCTCGCGAACACAGTCAGGGATGAACGTTGGATCCTTGAATGTACATGTTGATGTCGATGGTTCATCAAGGTCATGATCATCATCAGAGTCTTTTGGCCATATATCTTCCCAGTTGGTAGGGGGCTCGGGAAGTGGAAGTTCTTTTGCATTCTGTTACATTTGATAACAAATATTGATAACCATTTCATGAACAAAACGAAAAAACTTGGAGAATTGTATATATATGTATTAAGATATACATATACTGTACGTTTAAAAAAAATATACGTTGGAAGTACATTCTATTTTTATACACGTTTCTAATTTACAGAGAGCAATACAAGTGTGTTGTTGACTATTGTAAATATTCATTTTTTATGTCTGTGTTTGTAGTAATAAAGCAAATCGTTTTTACCCCAACTCAGGAGATCTGAAAGCATTACTATAAGGTGCAATAAACAGTGCACACAGTATACATACAAATATATTTATTTCTCTAGAAAGAACAAAGCGATTTTTACGAAACTTTTAGGGTTTATTAAATATAAATCAAGGTATACTTAGGTATAATTTCCATGTTACTATATGTAAGGGGACAGGAGCTAGGGAATAAAATATCTGAAAAAGGGAAATTTTTGAGGTAATTTCCCGAAAATCCCTCTGTTACGGGAAAACTGTACGTGATGGAGAGAAACCGAGTGCATATTCGAATTCAGCGCAAAAAGTTCCTTCAAGATCAGGTGATTTTTCTCATGTAACAAACAAAAAGTTTAAATTTGTTAACTAGTATTATGAAACATGTGTTACTTTCCAACATTTTACTTCTTAATAGATTTTTCTTTTCCCCTACCTCGGACAGGGTTGTTGTAACGCCATTTTTATTAAATTGCATATCCTAACACAGGAGAGAGGTTAAAAATATGCCAAAAACAGAATAATAACGTTTGTGATATGAAACTTGATATATAGAGTAAAAGCATTATTTGAAAAGAGTGTGTATGTGTCCGACCATATTTAAAAATTTCGATATCAAGTGGAGAATAGGGGCAATTTGTATAATTTTTGCTCAGTATTTAAGAATGATGACATCGAGGTGTGTCTTGTCATCACAGTAAAACGGATGAAGCACTTGAAATTATCTTTTTAACATACTGTATTTACCATTTGGCGCATTCGGGTTTTTATAATTCATTAACACGTATATCATAAGAGGAAGAGATGGACATAAACATCTTATTTTAAAATATGTGAACCCACCCTCCATTGTCCTTAAAAATCCGCTTTTGAGGGGAAAGGGGAGCAAGTTCTAAATATTTGATCAATATGTAAAAGTGGCATCGTGATTGTCTGTCTAATCATCACGGGAAATCGAATGAACCGTTTGACGTCCACTGGAAACTTGACAAAACTTCAATACAATTTAGAGGAGGGTGAACTATTCTAAATATACATTTCAGGTGGAAGTGAACATGAGGAAAGAAGTAATACGGGTTATAAGTTTAGCATTGGAAGTAATTGAAAAACAGAATGAGATGCGCGCAAACAACAACAACAACAAAAGTGACTTTTTATAAGGTTTGAAGACAGGATTAACAGATTATTTATCCCAACGGATCGACTATTTCTTACGTGTCTCAAGTGTTCAATTGCGCTCTCACTTGGTGCTAACTGATTGCGGCTACATTAAAATTTGTTTCTTATTGAGTTTCATTAGTACCCATAACTTTTCCTCGTGTGTATTTCTACCTGATTTTTTTTTACATTCAGGCATAATTGATCATTCTCTAAATGGTGTCCAAGTTCACCAGCGGGCACCAGGTGACCATTTCTTACAAGGAAAAAGAAGACTTTGGTAAATCAACTTCGGGTCCATCCTTCGCGAGGTAATAGTGCATATTCAAAGTGTTAATATTACGAACTGGGAGAGCACAATAGCCAGAAATATTGAAGAAAAGCATTTTTGAAATTCCGACTCGCGCATCTATGATACGACACGTACATTTATCAAGCAACGGCGTGGCAGAGTTAGGAACATCTACCAACCCCGTGCAAAGGGTCCCGGGTTGGATTCTCGCTCGAGTCAACTTTTCTTGTGTTTTGTTTTAACCAATAAAGTAGCCATAAAATGTTAATTCACCATATGCTTACTATGCATAAAACAATAGAAGTGTTCAAATCAGTTGTAAGTCTTTCAATGTAACTAGCAATAAAATGCAACCTATTCCGCATTGTATATTGATATCACAAGCTATATTATGGATAGCACAGTCGTTGTGTAAAAAATTTTCTTGACGCTTCGTGTCTATATCTGTGGACAGTGTGCCAATTACAAGGAGGATGACGAAGGAATTTTCTTTGGTAATACTGGATTTATGCTATAACCAGTGGCTTCATTTCAGACTTCGCTTCGGGGGGCAAGAGCACCACCGAAATAAGACTTCCACGTTTTGTACTATTATATTAGTAGGCAATCGATTAAAGTATGTTTAATCCTCATACTCTTGAGTGGCAATTGCCCCTGCTGCTCTCCCTAAATGGTACCCCTGGCTACAACTGTCATAGTTTGCCATGTAATTGTCATCTGAAGCACAATCCATCCCCCTTGCAAAAGTCCGTTCAATTTGCATACTGTTCACAGATATAGACACGAAGCGTCAAGAACATTTTTACACAACGACTATGCTATCCATAATACAACTCGTGGTATCTTCATACAACGCGGAATAGGTTACATTTTATTGCTAGTTAACCTGGCATATTCAAAGATTTTAAAACTGATTTGAACTATGTATTATAAAATATATGATGAATTAATATTTTACTTGTAATTACAAATGACTACTTTATTGGTTAAAACAAAAAACAAAGAAATCGACTCGAGCATGAATCGAATCCAGGTCCCTTTCCACGGGAGACGTGGATCCTCCTACCTATGCCATGCCGTCATGCGGCGAGTTGGAATCTTTAAGACGTTTTTTCCCCACTATTTCTGGCTATTGCACTCCTCCAGTTTGTAATATTAACACTTTAAATGTGTACTACTGTCTGCTTTCTCATTCCGGGCTTTTCTCATGTTACTTTCATACAATACATGCTCTAAGCAAAGAAAGGAGTATTAAAATATACTCCAAAAAAGAGAGTTAGTAACGAATCTCTCATCATAGGAAGATGAAACTCGGCATTTAAACTCATCCTTACAAACCTATCGTTTTCGGATAGCAAAGCTTTCACTCTAGCAAAGAAAGAAAGGCAACTGCTACAATATCTTAATTTCCCATTTTTTGTTCACAAACTGGCCAAAGTGAGTAAGCATTTTAGTTATTCAAAATAAATCTAAAATATATTTAGTAGTTGTTTCACTTGGATCTTTTTCATTTTACTTCGATTTATATGCTATTCTATTGGGAAAGACTTTTGAATATTTCGCAAATTTTTCCATAAACTTATTCTTCTGGTTCGAAGAATGAGCATTTCAACTAGTTCGTATCTGACATTTAAAGATTGATTCAGCCTCTATTTTTAAACGAGTTGTGTATTCTATGTTTTTGATTTTTTAAATCTATTTACGAATCTTTTGAACCTGTATTAGGAACCTAGAAGCACAATTTAGGAAGCTGAAAATCAACTTTAATTAAGGGGGAGAATGGTTCAGCGAGCGGTCAATTTTTATACCCAGATATGTGACTTTAATCTATTTCGGGTTACCTAGAAATTGCTCCATGCATGGCTTATAGATTAACAGAGACTTTTCACAGTTCACAAACCAATCATCATTCCTCAAACTGATAGTTCTAAGATAGATCAGTTGGTTCATTGGGAATGTAACATCCCTTTCAGTACCGAAACTATATGACACATGGTTTTACAACTTAACTTGGGATCCTAAAACTAAATGAATCCCATCATGAATCAATCTTTTGATAGGGTTGGTTTCCTAAATGCTACATTCTTTTCATTCTGAAGTGAGTATTCCCAAATAGAATATGACCTTCCAGAATAATACTGTCTTTCCACTTGGTATGAACACTAGTTTATTGATCATGTTCTCATTAAATAATGAATATGATTTCCTTTTTCAA
Source organism: Thermobia domestica (assembly GCF_964235325.1). NCBI lineage: Eukaryota > Metazoa > Arthropoda > Insecta > Zygentoma > Lepismatidae > Thermobia > Thermobia domestica. The sequence continues at coordinate 227,239,457 of NC_137464.1, read as the reverse complement.
CATATTGAAACATCTAATAATAAAAATAAAATGTACTAATATTGTTTCTTTCCTCTTCTCTTTATGTTGTCACACAGACCTGTATTTCATTGATAATGTTGTGTGTGCTTTTTTTAAAATGGTGTGTTCAGTTTACAGTTAAGACAGAGATAAGACAAGTACTTGAAATACCCTCAGGTTATATTGCTTTGTTGTCCTGCTCAGTGGTGACTCACCAACTTGCTACTTTCAATTACTTGCATATTTAGTTTCGGATGTAAGCTTATTTATATATTTTATTAATGGAAAGAAATCTAGAACACCTTTACTTTTGATCTACCTAGGTAGAATCATATTTTCAGCCTTATATTATTATCTTAGACAAGAATAAGAAAAATCTAACAGAATGAAACCATATATAAAACTCTAATACTACAAGTAATGGTTGTTCCTTCGACGAAAAGAAAAAAGTAAATACTACAAGTAATGGCTGTTCCTTCGACGAAAGAAAAAGTATACTTGTAAAAGATTAGAACATGGATCAGCTCATTGGTAATTTTACAATAAAAAAATTAAAATAAATAAAATATAAAATGAAATAATGTGGAATGAAATAAATGTAAAATGATGAATGTAGTGTGATTTCTGTATGATGTTCACTTTCCTTCGGACTGTGGATTATGTAAATGTATCACTGACTGGTGGTCGCGAACCTACTGAGCCCGGTGCAGGCATGCTACCAACAATCACCGATCCATTCACCAACCCAGTTGTCTCTGGAAAATAGAACTCAAATTTGCCCAAATAATATGATTTCAGGTCCTCTTTCATCTCAAGTCGTACCCCGGCATCCAGGCCTGCAGTACGTCATCCGCACCCCTTCGAGTAAAAGGTTGTGAACCACAAACTACCGACACAGGAAGTCGACCTCCCAGTGGAGTTGGCAATGAGGACTATGGAAATCTTAAAATTAGTCTATAATGGCCTTACCAGACAAAATCAAATACTTTCAATACAATACCAAACTCAATTTAGCGCAACGGAAATATATATATATATATATATATATATATATATATATATATATATATATATATATATATATATATATATATATATATATATATATATATATATATATATATTCCAAACTGAAATTTTGGAAAAGGAAAATGATTATAAACTGAAAGAATGAATTTCTTCAGAATTCGGATATTTTCGTCTCCGGTCACACTAAGAAAACACCTCTTTTGTTTTCTTCACAGCTGTACTATTCAAATTTTCTAGAGAGTGTATTGTTCATGTACTGCTCTGAACCTCATCAATATTTCATACACATTGCACATTACTTTATTCTCAACTACTTAAATTTAAGTAAAATGTTTCTCTGTTTGAAAGAAAAATCAAATACTCTATCCACGGCTCATCACTTTATTTCTATAATCAATAAAATTTTCACAACTTTAAGTTTGCAGGAAATTATTTAAAAATAACAAATCAAATATATCATAAATCAGCATACCCATCAGAATTCAACTTCACAAATTACTATTAAAATTTCTTTGGTTTGGACAGTCTCATTCAATATAGGTCGTTTACTTTTGAAATTTAAAAAAAGTTACTTAATCAGCATATATTAGTATTATAAGTTGACATTGATAAAAAGTAAGAATAAAAAGTTGAAAATAAAATCATACCGAGATTGCAACACTTCAATAGTATTTAAATCACAATATATTTTCTTTCTTATTTTCTATTAAGCTATTTCTATGCATTTTCTCTCTTTTTCTTTTATTAATGTCAGTTCTGCATGGTGATGACCGGCCAGAAGATTTTACGCATTTCTTAGCTACCTCATTTTTCAACACGGTCTTCCCAACCTACCATGTTACAACTTGTACTGACATTTCTTTCAGAAAATGTTCCTCGAGAGAAAAGAGATATCTTACATCTAACCTAACATATCTAACCTATCTTAACCTACCTAACCAACCTTAACTAAACTAACTTAATCTACAAACAATCACATATAATTATGCTTCATTTTATACTAGCACAATATTTTCATTTTATGACAGCACAATATCACATGTGCTTCATTTTATGATAGCACAATATCTTTTCCAGTTACCGTACAAGGACGTTTAGTTATCAGATTATTCATTTGATTACTATTAATGTTTCTAATTTGAAATTTACAAAATTATTCCATAAATACTATAAACTTCAGATGGGTATCAGAATATAGATCGAGGTTCGAACTACTGATGAAAATCTCGCATTAGCGGTGCTAAAGAAAATGCACCCATATTGTCTACTTGAGCCGGGAAGATTCCAAAATGAAGTGGTTATACTTCCTGCATATAAGCGAAAAAAAAGAAAGTTAAATTACATCATGAGCAGTACTTTCGAGGTTAAACAAAAAAAATATTTCTACCAATTATAAACTAAAATTTCTTTAAACTTTTGGGTAAATATATGTACGGGTTTGTACATGCATTTGTTATTCTTATGACAGTCGCTGCTGATGCTATGCCACCCTCCCCCCCCCCCCCATTGAATGTGCTATGACATTCACATTATGATTCTGTATATGGATAATCCCTAGGGAAACTACTGAGCTTAGTGCAACATTATTACGTTAAATTCTTCCAAAACGAAGACCATTTTTCACTGTCAAAACACCACAATTTTGAAGGTATACTTGTCAGAAGGAAATTTTGGTTGGACTACCTCTACTTTACTCACTTGTTTAATTCTTCCTTTAAAAAAATATTCATTTGGTACCTCTTCTATCAATCACTGCAGGGCTTCTTAAATAATGAAATTACACCACCATTTATTAACTAAATGGCTACTTCGGTGCACAGAAAATAGATTTTCCTGGCCTTTGCTTCCATGCCATTCAATTCGGATATGCGCAAGATGGCTTACCTCAACCACTCGCGTTCTTATGTGGACAGGACTTGCTTGAACTCAGGAAAAACCCATGTCTGTTGAGCAACACAACGTTATTTACTATTGTACTGCAGCCATTTGTGTCTGTGACGGTCCAAAAATATAATTTTATTCGTTGACACTAGTTAAAATTCCCAAAACTATTTCTTTTACAGACGAGAATAACTTCACGTCTAACTTCTAGCACTGCTTCCGGTAAAGAACAAAGATAATAGGAAGAAAATCCGTAATTGGATATTTTCGATGACGTAACTATATGACGCTAATTTTTCTACTAGACATCGAAAGAACCGCACAATCTGAAACGCAGCTGTGATTGCGGATGACCCAATGATAGATAATTCTGACTGAAACAAAGAGATGTTTCAAGAAAACATTATGGTTGACTTTTCTGAACTAAAAATTTTGAAGAATATACGAAATAAAATTTTTGATTTTCTTAAGAAGATTCCTTACTTCAAGATATCATTAGAAATAAACTAAAACCCACTAAAACTACCAAATATTCTCTTATTTTCTAAAATAATGCAATGTTTTCGATTAAATAGGCGAAATTCTGAAATGGTAATCCTAAATATATATATATATATATATATATATATATATATATATATATATATATATATATATATATATATATATATATATATATATATATATATATATATATATATATATATATATTTATGGGATATAAATGAATATTATTGTTTGGGCAAAATTTATGCAAATTTTGCGACTTACTCCTATACTTCTACGATAAATTGAGGCATATATTTTTGAAATCTCTACTAACCGAAATCTTGCGAATATATACAGGATGTTCCAAATTCTCGGACATTGTTACATTATACTAAAGTATAAGGTAACAGTAGGTTAGAACGTTGCTCACTACGTCACATACTCAGGTGCTTGTTTTCTTGCTATACACTTTAAACATTCAGCTAGTGATTTTTGTTTCTGTTGTCTTACCATATAACAGTTTTTCTGCTTACCCTGCTTGTCACATTATTCGTGTCATTTATTGTGTAAATTGCATTTGCAAACGTAACATATTTTGTTGTTTTACCAGGTTGTTTTGATGTGGTCATTCATCACTTGATAAAGGCAATTGACGTATGGAAGTTCTTATTTGGACAAGATATACCATCCACATTGGAAGTACAGAAAAGCTGGGACAAAATAATCTTAAAATCAATTATTGAACAAGAGCTATTCTTGGATAATGTATTTGATATAGCTCGCTTTAAGGCCTTACAAGAAAAAGAATCTGGCGCATGGTTGCAATCAATTCCATCGAGGAATATTTGAACTTTCATGGATAACAATTCTTTTCGTCTTTGTGTTACTTTACGCCTTGGCATGAATATGTGTAAAAAATTTACATGCATTTGTCGGGAGCAAGTCAATGAAAAGTGTTTGCTTCCATTGAGCTGTCCCAAAAACGCAGGCAGAGTGTCCCGTCACGCTGAATTAAATGATATCCTAAAGCGTGCTTTGGCCAGCATAGACGTGCCTTCAATTTTAGAACCATCAGGTTTATCAAGGGATGATGGGAAAAGACCAGATGGAATCACGTTAATCCCCTGGGAAAATGGGCAATGTCTAGTATGGGATGTCACTTGTGTTGATACTTTTGCAGCTTCTCATATCGTATCAACATCTAAGGAAGCTGGAAGTGCGGCAGAAACAGCGTGCAGACGAAAACATTTAAAATATAAATGCTTAAAAGAAGACCATTTTTTCATTCCCTTTGCTGTTGAAACAATGGGTGTTTTCAGCAAAGAGGCAAAGAATCTAGTGAAACAAATAGGTTCACAGCTGGTTGTGAAAACAGGAGATCCGCAGAGCAAACAATTTTTAATACAGAGACTCAGTTCAGCAATTCAGCAGGGAAACGCAGCTTGCATTTTTAAATCATTCCCCTCTGCTCCTATTATGGAAGAAGTTTTTTATCTTAAATAGTTAATCCGTTCCACGCTAGCCACATCTACCATCAAGTACTGTTATATGAAGGTTCAATTATATCACATTTCACACCACAGTGTTGCCTGGAATTTCGTATATTATGTAATGCATTGATTCTTTGTACATCATTTTGTATATTTCGGTTAACTTTTTATCTATGACAGGTTGAGGATATTTCTTTTAATGTTTTGCATGTCTAATTTATTTTATGTTCTTTGGTTTGTCATTTAATTTACATTTTCATATTATATATGTCCGTTTTTAACTTAATGCACCAAATAGTTGTTGATATAGGTTGATATTCATGAAATTGTAGTGGTTATAACTAGAAAAAACAATACCTGGTTGTTACATATTAAAATTTAGAATGTAATTTTAAAAAATTAATGATGAAATGACATTACAAAATAAATCACAATAACAATATACATTTTAAATACAAGCTCAACACGAGATTACAAAATACGTTACACTTCTATTGAACAATTAAAATACTCCTGTAAAGAATAAAAGGGCGTTGCAACTAACCAATTGTATAACTTACTTTTAAATCTATCAATATGTTCATCTTTTAGTGATGCGGGCAACTTATTAACCAGGTCAATTACATTGTTAAGCGAACAGATTTTCTCATAGCTTCCATCGCTTCAAGGAGCAAGAGATACTATTCCGCAAAAAATCATGGCATTGTTTTATGTGACAGATAATATACGAAGCTAAACTAGGCACAAACGAATTGACAGCTCACAGACACATGGAAATTTATGTTTAGAAGGGAATCTACTTTATAATGCTGTTAAGGCCAGTGACACACGAGTTAACCTTAAACGTTTGGTGGTAGTTACAAGAAAAGAGCTTAAGAAAGGATCAACATCATGTTGCTCTTTGCCGCATTGTAACGCACATTCAGATGCGTTTGTAAATCGAGGCGGAATGACCACGGCAAACGCTTCAGGAAAATAATCATGACAAGGCAACAGAGCAGCACATGCTCCTTCAAATGCCATTTTTTCTTACTTGCTTCGAGTATAGTTTCTGGACGAACAGATACTCTTGATTTTTGAAAATAAGATTTTGAAGGGAAAAAACGCATATTTGGAGTATAACGTCACATTTAGCACCGAGCCTATATAAAACGTGGCTATATAGATGCAACACAAAACGAAAAAAAGGAGAGAATTGTGAGATATATTTAAAATATTTCTTAACCACAATCTTACATATCACATACGCTTTTACCACTATATCCATGTGTGTCCTCGTTATGAAAATCACAATCTTGTTGCCCGTATAATATTTCATAACCCTTAGTTATTACCAAGGTTTACATTGTGTAACAGTCCCACTTTTCTGTGTGATCTATTCTCGTGTTATTTGTTTTAAAAAATCATATTTTGTTTTCGTAAAACTTGAGCTTTCGTTTATTTCTGCGAATTATCGACCCATTAGACATAACAAGAATTTTAGGGATGATCAAAAATGGATCAAAAGATTGCGATCTTGGCCAAGAATTTTAGGAATGATAAAGAAATGCATCAAAAGATTGCGATTTTGCCCAATAATTAGTTTTTGGATCAGGGGCCACAAAATTATTGAACGTCTCCTAAATCGAGTTTTCGTGTTTTCTACGGAAAAGCACATCATATTGAGTTAAGTGATAGTTTGGGTTTGTTTACAGTATATGTAGTTCTCCAGATATAAGGCGTACAAGAAAAATTTTGATTGAAATATATTGGATCTTTTTATGCAAAAAAAAAGAGACATACATGAGTACATATCACAAAATGATAACATTTGTTGCAGAACTATACATGTATCAAATATCTCCAGCTTCAAATGTACAATAATTATTTTTCAGATGCTTCTTCATAATCCTGTAAGTTTCCCGCGCATTGGGCAGCAGTATTTTCGGGTGCCTTTAGACTACTATGTGGTGTTAGCTGTGAAACCCAGAGTGATGACGACAAGTAATAATCTTCGGAGTTATCCACCAGAGCGGCGCCGTTGTTTCTTTAACTCAGAGCGACAACTCAGATTCTTTACTTACTATACACAAGACAATTGCAAAATGGAATGCCTCACCAACTACACTCTACAATTGTGCAACTGTGCCATGTGGTACATGCCAAGTAAGTTATAATTCCTCAATTTTTCAAAAGAAATATTTTTATGTAATAGATTTATATTTCAGTTTGTATATATGACTGATATGTGTGTTTGTTGTAGGCAATACTAGACCATATAGTTAATATAAGATGTTATTTATTTTGGCAGGGGATAATCAAACTTCGTTGTGTACACCAAAAGATTTACCGTGTGTAAATAAGGCAAAAGGTACGTTGTTAATACTAAAATTACACGACGCTTATGTAAGTCGCACATATTTTCCAAAAATGGCGTTAAAAATAAATTGTACAGAGGCCTCATTCCTTATCAGCTTACATCACCGCAACAGAAATTTTGCGATATTTGATACCATATACTTATTTCGGAATGTAATGTCACTGACGCAAATTTTGTTGTGCGAAAATTTATTTTGCTCATTTTTTCCACAGACTCTCAAAAAAAAATTAATACATATTTTTGTGTTCCGTTGCGGTCTGAAAATTTTTGTGAAGACTAATATGGAATAAGACCCCTGTTTTTACACAAGTGACGAGAAATGCGTACATTGGCAACATACGTAGTATTACTTACTAGATGCATGTATAATTCAAGTAATTATAAGTTATCATTGAAGTTAATAAACATTGACTGATATTCAATTACAGAAGTAAATAGGGTGAGTTAACATGGTTGTTGTCTTTATTTATTGTTTTTAAAGAAAAAAACCTGTTTTGAGTAAAAAAGTTCTGTGCAAGTTTGGAAGTGTTTTCGTTTTTAAGTTCTTTTCACCCAACTAGACTTTAAAATACTTTCTAAGCTAGTTGCGGCCTTGTGCATCTCAATATTACTCTCAGGAATTGTGTATATATGTTTCGTATGGCACGTGATAACACCATAATAATAATTACTATTTATATGTGTACGGTATGTCCAGTGCAATACTTTTAACATAAAATAAATCAGATCATATATTTTGATTGGTCTAATTAATATGTATTACAGTTTTTCTGCTTACCCTGCTTGTCCCATTATTCGTGTCATTTATTGTGTAAATTGCATTTGCAAACGTAACATATTTTGTTGTTTTACCAGGTTGTTTTACCAGGTTGTTTTACAATAATTATAGTTCAAATACGTGAGAGTGATCTTTTCTCTTAGGTATATACAGTACATACATAAACATTATTTTAAGTTGTTCAGATAAAACAAACGTCACTAATAAATTTCTTGCATCAGTTGCTTCATCCAACGTGAATTTTCTGTTGTTTTCCTAACGGACACACTAAATCATAGATGTTAACAGATGTTAAATTTGGGCCCTTTTCGTGGCGTTTTCAGTAATTTATTGTTGACGGATAGAAATCCAGTTCTTGTTCCTTTGCACAAATTGCCTAATATCTCAAAGTTATAGCGATCTTAAGTTGTGCAAGTGTCTACGTGTAAACAGTGTCTACGCTTGAATAAAATTAAGTGACATTAAAGGGCCTTTCCTTGTAAGATAATGAAATCGGCCCTTGATCCAAATTGGGTCGTTATTGACCCAAAATGTTAATTTCTACCTAAAACCACCCTAAAAATGTCTCGACCCTTTATACCCACCCGTTACCGAATTAGCGTATCATACATGCTCAATTTTGGAGAGGATGGTCCAAATAATTTGAAAGTTTCACAGATTGTACACACTATGTAGGTGTAAATGCGTATTTTCTTTTCTTTCTTGTATGTTGAAAATTTAAAAAAAAATGCAGAAAATTTTGGGGGGGGATACGTCACTAATTTTTTGTTAAAAATGTTGTAATACCCTTAGGTACAACATATGAAGGGTAAGGGAAAAAAACAAGGAATGTCCATGTATGAGGTTTTTCGGGTGCTTTGTCCTATCTGTTGGTGACTCTTGGTACTATTTGATTGTATATGCCATGCATGCGTAGATGTAAAAATATCCATGTAGAAAGGGGCAAAAGATGTAACTAACCCTATTCTTTTTACGTGGTTTTGAATGTTAAAACGCCGTTTTCTCGTAAATGCAGTTTTGTGACATTCCTTCGTTTTTCCCCTTACCCTATTTTTTCAGTGTCTGAAAGTGATGGAAATATTGTCAATAATAATAATAATAATAATAATAATAATAATAATAATAATAATAATAATAATAATAATAATAATAATAAGTAAAATTGAAAAAACGTGTTTTCTGAGTTATTTGACCATTTTAGTATCCTCATGTTCAAAAATTTGAACGTTTCTTTGCCAGAGTTCAGTATTTTCCTTTCTCTTTTGTCACTATTTTATTTAAAACAGGGTGTAAAGTTGAAAATATTCCAATTAACAAAGCTTTATGTACAAAAATAGTTTAAGAGTTGAAAAATAAGATTAAGGGCACATTTAACTTAAATGAAAAGCAAGAGAAATGATATTTGGATTATAGCTATATCAATGTGTTTTCATTTTACACGTTTGAATAAACATATTTACTACACATATTAATTTATTTTAACATACAGTACAATAACTTACAATAAGTTACAGTAAAGCACATAAATATTCTCTGAAAATAAGAACAAATCAAAAACAAAACACCATATAATTTGCGATAATTCATTCAATAGCCGGCATAATCGTGGGACGTAAAACTAAGACAAAACTTAATTCATTCAATCTTCGTCGCTGTCTTCGTTGATTGGAATATTGTCAACTTTAGATCCTGTTTTAAATTAGTGACGAAAGAAGAAGGAAAGTCGTGAACTCTGGAAAAGAAATGTTCGAAGTTTTGACTTTGATTGTGCTAAAATAGTTAAAAAAAAAGGAAAAACTATGAAAACACGGTGTTTCTGTTTTATTTATTTATTTATTTATTTATTTATTTGAAAATATATGTTGTACCTAATGCTATTACAGCATTTTAACAAAACAAATCAACGACGTGTTCCCCAGAAATTTTTTTCTACGATTTTTTTCAACACGCAAAAAAGGCAAGAAAATATCCATCGATTGTTTTGAAAAATATTCACATTTACGCCTAGGTACATAGTGTCTACAATCTGTGAAACTTTCAAATTATTTACACCATCTCCATCAGAATTTTTTTAAAAAAAGATTAAAGTTTGAGCATGTATGATACCCTCATTCGGTAAGGGATGAGAATAGGGATCGAAATTTTTGAGGGTGGTTTTAGGTCAAAACTAACATTTTTGGTCAATAACGACCTAATTTGTATCAAGAGCTAATTTCACTATCTTACTAGGAAAGGCCCTTTGGAGCCTTTAAAGTAACATTCATAACAATAGTAAAAGTATCTACAACTTGAATACACTTATAACTGCAGTTTTCATATTAATTTGTGAACGCTGAATTCAATAAAACTATGTTTAAGCTTATGTTTCCATAGGATTCCTCGAAAAATGATCTCAGATGGGAAATGAAAATAAATATAAATATTGCAACTCTGAGGTCATTTTTCTCGTAATCCCGTGGACAAATTATATTATACCAGCTGCTCTAATGAGTGAAACGGAAATATAATTATGATAATACTATGATACGATGGATGAAATAAGTAAGTAAGCTATCAGGGAATAAGAGATTGATAAATATAATAATCCACGATAAGTTATTATTTATAATAATGAAATTACATTGGATTATGATAAAGACTATACTAAAGAATTTAAAATGAATATAAATATCAAGCTAATTATTAATGTGCTTATCGAATGCTGATCATATAATGTTGAATGTGCGTACATATTTGATTGTTATACATAACCGAAGCTTTTTGTAGTGTATTTTTCATGTGAATGTACGAATTATTCGTTTCCTTTTCTACGAAAACTATTTATTTTGTATGTGAATAGATACCTTAATTACCTGCCATTTTATTTCATTTTTGTCTATATCCTATAGCTTTGTCTTCGTGTGTTTATTAATATATTTACAATATTTATTCCTGTTACTAACATATTCCTGTTATGTTTGACTCGTATGAGATTGTTCCATATTGGTGATATAAAGTTTTCTGAATGTCTATATAATCTTATAATCTAATTTTGTTTCCCAGCTCTGTCTAATATTCTACTTAGTTTTATTTTTTGATGTAATGTCGATTTTTATAAGATTTTTCACAATAATATATGCATATGATATCATGATTGATTTTCCGACGTCTCGACTCAATTACCTGTTTTTACTGTGTTTGTATTCATAAGAATCTTTAGTTTTAAAGAATTAGGAGTGTATCTCTAGATATAATTCTATAATGGCGGCTTCATTGACTAAACTACATTTGGTTTTGTATGAATTTGGTATGTCCAAAATAATATAGTATCAGGTGTTAACTTTAACCAGTTCACACTCTAGTCTAATGTATCGTCATGCCTCTGCGATTGGGGTGATAGCGATACAAAGAAGAGTATCGACATCGAAGAATATGTGACTGGCGTTGTGAGCTAAGAGTGTGTGATACTCATTAATACATAGCTGTAATTGAGTTTGCGGCCTGGATTCGCAGACTTAACAAAATAAAAAGAACGTGTTGATTAGCGCACATTTGGAACACCCTGGTAACATGAGGAGGTAAGTTATTCTGCTAGAAGATGGGGATTATCATGCAACATTTCCACATAGGATCAGAAAATGGGAAGAACACGAACGGAAATGCATTAGTACGTAAATCTTTCTGAATGAAAATTAGATGTGAGTGGAATGTATAGCTTATTTTTCCCATACCCGATTGTTAGTAGGGATGGGCACGAGCGAGTTTTCATTGAAACTGAACTCGACTCGAAAGAGACATCTTTGAGCTCGAGAACTCGGATGAAAAAATTTCCTCCAACCCGACTCGAATTTCACTCGAGTTTCGAATCGAGTCAAGCCAAAACGAGCCAAATGTTGTGTGTAGGTCCAAGTACTTCAAGCATCCTACATAGACAATACAATTATCATCAATTATACTTACTACTACTACTACCACTATTACTACAACTTCATCATCATCATCATCATCATCATCATCATATTATTATTATTATTATTATTATTATTATTATTATTATTATTATTATTATTATTATTATTATTATTATTTGGTTTGTGTCTGAATACTAAAAACTAGTTGACTGCTGACCTCGGTAGTCGTGAAGTCTAGGAGGCAAGGACATCGTTCGCGAAGTTCTGGGTTTGAGTTCCGGAGGAGCAAGTATTCGGGCTCGAGACAAAATTTGTTAAAAGTTATAGGGGGCGGCCAAACATGTTCAAAACTGTTCTTCCCGGGTTTAGGGTTGTCAACGGCTCTAGCGTCTTGGCTCACAGCTCATTCCCTATCTATCGAGGCGAGCCAACAGCTCACCCAACCGAGCTGGCTCGAGCCGATGGCTCACCTGAACCGAGTCGGTAGCTCATCCTAACCGAGCCAGATCGAGCTGTTCGCTCAGTTGAATTGAGTTGAGTCGGTTGACATCACTACCCAGGCTGGGCTTCTGCTTTGGTTCAATACTTCGAGCGCGCAGGTCTCAGTCTTGATGATAAGAACGATATACTTATATTGATATTCATGACATTTGAGGCTGTCTCATTATAAAAATCCACTGTCATGTTGTTAATCAAGACGAGACGAGATGCGAACAACACTAAAAATACAATCTCGTAAGGAACACTAAAAATATTCCACATTACTGCTTACATTTCTCATGGCTTTCGCTTTCCAGTCTAATCAAGCAATGATTTTAAAACGAGTTAAAAAGAGCTGAACGAGCGAGTCATTTATCAAACCCGACTCGACTCGAAACTCGACCTTAAAACAGTGACTCGACTCGAAACTCGACCTCAAAACAGTAACTTGACTCGGAACTCGACTCGAGAAAGTTACCTTTGACTCAACTCGAATTCGCTTCGAGTTTCGAGTCGAGTCGAGTTTTAACTAATCCCTAATTGTTAGATGCAGATCATGTGTGATGAGTGGGAATACATACTGAATTTCCATTCACCCGTGTGTTTACGGAGAAGCATAAGATGATCATTGTATTCAAACAGATGCGATTCTCGTAGATGAGTACTAACCCTTCCATTCGTCTTACTACTGCTATCTTCCTTGACAATACAGAAGCCACTCTTGGTAATGAGCAGGTGTCAGACGTAATATTACGAGATAAACGCTGGAACGTAGACTCTATCTCCAATAATAGATTATTTAGTATTCATGCGCTCACGTGCGGCTATAATACCTCCAGCAGCCTGTCTCGTTAAATGTGTTAACAAAATGCTTGCTTATGTACACTCATGTCCAAAATTATAGTCGCATGTTTATAAATATGTTGTTGTAGGAATAAATTTGATAACGAATTCGCACGGTATTTGTTATAATGTTATTATGTGTATAATCGGCAAACACATGTATGTGGAAAATTTCATGTCAAAAGAGCAGTAAATAAGAACAATAAAACGAAAATAAAACTTTCTTATCCATTTAGCAACATTTTGTTTTACTCACTCTAATTTTCGTATTTATTATTCTTTTCCTATGAAATTTACCACAAATATACATTCCCCGTTTACACACATAGTATCAGTATTAAAAGAACCTTGCAACATCATTATCGAATTATATTCTTACAAGAAGACAGTTATAGATATGCGACAATCATTTTGGACATGAATGTACCTAGTGGTACCCCTGTACATAAATAAGTAAAACAACGGTTAAGTGTAGCCTTAATGAGGATGACAGCAACGAGGCAATAGGTAATTGTCACAGTGTAGTTGAATGCTCTGAACTTGTAGCTATGTAAGAACTGCGAACTTAAAAATATGAATTTGTAGTGAAAACTCACATTCACTACACCTTATGCTCAAATGAATCAAATGATTAGTAATATTAAATAGATGAAAAATAGAGATGAAACATATTATTGTGTACCACAATGTGTAATGAAACAAAATATTTAATTGAATTTTTAAATGTGTATAAAATAGGCAATGTATGAAGTGGAGACAGTTTGAATATTCTTTAGGATTCATAATCCAATGGAAAATTTAGAGTGCCTTGACTTCTACAATGCAAATGACCGGCTATGACTTCTAGAACTAGGAAGACTCAGAAAGAATGTGCAAGAATATTGACATGACGGAAAAATCATATAAATACTACCGGATTGGATTCTCTTCCGGGTATGGGAAGTTCTATTTTGACGTCGAAGTCAGATCATTCATCATTAGTTTTGTCACTCCGTCATTCTGTCCATCAGAGGTTCTGTTCATCATCGTTACTGAAAGTAAGTGATTATGCATTGTCTTCTCTAGTCTTTAAGTCATGCCAGTCCATACCATGCTCTGTGATTATTCAATTATTCAAGATCAGTTCATTAAATTCTTATTCTAAATTATTTCTGTGTTATCGAATTTTATCTTTGAATCTCTACTCCCATGTTTCTAATTAATTCTGAGCTACGCTATCTACGCCTCCAAGACTTGCATTATTTTAAATTACTTCTGGGAGGAACTGGGTGGATTTTAAGGCCATTCAGTAATTTCATGTATGAGAATTGTTTGTGGTTCGCAACCCAAACTAAAGGTCTCCGTTCGACATGCCTCCGGAAGTTTCTAACTGCCTTTTAAGTCACAAAACCGGTCACGTTTAAGTAGATTGCGAACCTATTTTTTAAGGTTTTAGCAATATTTTAAAATAGTTATTGTATATTAACTTGTTTGTTTCCAGATCATCTTCGAGAAATTTCATTTTCGGAGACATTCAAGAAAGAAAGAAAAGATAGTTCTGTCAACATCTTCTGCAACTGTTTCCCTGCCTGCGTGGAGATTAATTACGACTTCGAACTGTCTCTTTCCACGTACAACTGGATGAAGTACCAAGGAGATAAAGATACAAAGCACAGGCGATACCGAGTGTAAGATTTTGTTCATTAATGACTACAGATTACTTTTAGTTTCAAGTAATAATTTCGTTGTTCGTTGAATAAATAAATACGAAAGAAAGCTATCTTGTCATTACTATAGCGTTTCGTTGGTGCTACTGGAGAATTGCAAAGATTTTTAAAATCATTTTTGTCAGTTGAATGTAATTCGTCCGATTTTTGTAGTCAAATATTATAATCTACTTTCTGGGAGCGTGAGAGACATTGGGTTTCTGACTGTATTTCGTCCTGCAACATAAAACAGATAGTTACTGAATTGTGGTCTTTCTTTATGATAATGCCTATCCATATACGGGACGTTGAAGTTTCTATGATAACGTTTCTTCTAGTAAAGATTTCAAAGCCGGGAGACTTGTTACAATAGCGTGCAAAAACAACTAGAAACAGTAAGTGTAATTCACTTTATTTTATGCCACTATAATCACTTGTGGAGACATTCATGAATAGCTCTCGTATTTGTAGGTATTGAAACTTTTACATACTGAAAGTGTGTTCTGTTACTTGGTTAAGTGGTTTTCATTTGAAGAAAAGAACCAAAAGACCTCTGGCCCTTGAAATTACCGACGATCTTCATATTGCGAATTTTGATATCTTTACCCAATTGACACAGTAAAAAAACACACATTTTAGAGAGAAAGAAGTTGCTTGGAAATGTACTTAAAGTACCAATCTAAATATTAGAAGCTTAATAATATGTTTACCAAGTACATTATTGTTATTATTGTTTTAATTCTAGGGGATCTTATGGTATCGTCAATATTTTCTTTAAAGAAGATCACTTTATTGCTAGCAACAGAAGAGAAGTTTATGGCCAAACTGAGTTTTTTGGTAAGTGGTAGTATTTATTTGAATTCAGCAAACATTTTACATTGTATGTCACATTACTCCATGTATCAAGAAATACGATGAGTAAGTTAAATCTTACGTGGTTAATCAAACGGGGATAAATTCTAATTAATGGTGATGAAGGAATTAAGTGAACTGAATACAGTGAGAAACATTTACGACAATATTTCATCGACATAATATTACCTCCCACAAACTCGCATTGAAAAATATCATGATTCAGTGGTCATGATGAAGTATATATATATATATATATACACACACACACACACACACACACATATATATATATATATATATATATATATATATATATATATATATATATATATATATATATATATATATATATATATATAGGGAAAGGGAAATAACTTTTTCAGTGGGGATGGGCTGTTACGTACTAACCACTTGTGGGATTAACCCAAATTATTGCGTTTACAGGTAATATGTAAAAATGGATTAACCCAATTTTTCGGGCATTTTTATTTGGATTATTCTAAAATAATTGCACTTTTTATTTTTTATTTCTGTTCAATAACAAATAAATAAGGACTTAAAACAAATAAATAATACCAAAAATATATATTCTTTCAGTGCAAATTTCTTCTATTCTTGCAGTATTTTTAACTGTGCCCGAAATAACTTGGGGTAATCCAGAAGGAGTTTTCTCATCAATGATACAGTGAACAACATTCGAAGATAATTACCGGCAGTGGCGTATTTACGATTTTGTTTCGGGGAGGGCTTTGCTAACTTTCGGGGGGGCCTCTCCCTGAAAATGTGAAAATTCTGCAAGATATTTCATATACTTTACTATAGTAAGTAAGATTTCGGGGGGGGCTTAAGCCCGGAAGCCCCCCTAAATACGCCACTGTTACTCCAGATTTAATTTCGAGTTGATTCTGATCTTAAAACATCCATTTGGCCAATACCACCACGCAGGCCCTTGGTTTACACTTTAACTGTATCATGATTGGGGCCCATTCCGAGTAGAACACAGTCGTTAAACTTCATGATATATCACACAGATTAGAGATTCTAATCACCATCTTTGTCTTTAAAAGAGCGGAAATCAATATTTTTCTTAAAGAGTAGGAATAAGCTTTTTTTTTTCTTAAAGACTAAGACTAGTTTTAGAAGGAAGCATTTCTCGTAGCAGATGTGCTGCCAAAAATCTCGTATAATATTCTATGGCATCAAAAGTATATGGTGCTTTTACACGGTAGCATTTTGATAAGCATCTTGTCGTGACGTAGCAAACAAATCACTGGACAAGAGCGCAATTATGGCTCCGAAACTAAAAACAGAGATTTCAGTCACTATTTCTTCTAAAGCCCTTTCCCGCATATGCTTATTATGATACAAAGGACTTTTAATTTTGTACAAACAAGGATGCTCCTCATATTTTTCAATCAGCATAATAATAGCATCCCTACTCCAACTCACTTCTCTTTACTACAATTCAATTTCCCATACAAAACAGAGAGCATGGATATTTGGCACAAAATCTTTCGCTTCTTTTTAACACACCACGGCACTGCAATCGGGTCAGAAATGCTGGGGAAAATGCTACGAAATGGAGCAGGTTCTATCGATTGCCATAGGATATGCCATGACATAGGAAATGCAATAGCATTTGCTACTTTACACGGTGGGATATCGATGATACGATTTTTGCTACGAGAAATGCTTCCGTCTAAAACTAGCCTAAGAATCATCCTTTGGTTATTATACACATTCACGAAACGAGACCGTCTGTTGTTCTCGTTTCACGATTATTTTTCTCTCAACTTAAAAAGCGTTAATATATCATTTTCGTTTTGCAATGTATATTTAAGAATTCATTCATTATATTCAAAATTTTATTTACATAGTTACAACCATTAATTATAACTTTCTTCTGGGTTTGCTTCCTAGAGGACGATATTTGATTTTTCACCAATCATTCACTTGCTTTTCGTTCCTGGTCCGCAATTGTGGTTCTTTAAGAGGCGCGGGTGGTTCAAAAAAGCAACTCGAATTTGTTCGGAATGCCTGGATTTTTACACATGCAATGTAATATGAACATGGAACATCTGCAATCACATAAATAAAAAATATGCGAAAGTTTCCACTGAAAACATTTATTACAAATATCAAAAATGAAATAATAATAATAATAATAATAATAATAATAATAATAATAATAATAATAATAATAATAATAATAATAATAATAACAATAATAATAATAATAATAATAGGATATTTCATGACTTCCAATGAAATCACCTTTTATAATGGGTTGCACTTACAATTCCATTTTTCCCACTTTTTGACACTATTCACATCACAAAAGGTGGAAACAGCTTTACACATAGTTATTTCATTGGCGATGCAGAAATCAATATTTGATGCTGTCGTAAATGACAATTCTCATGCAATTGATAACGTTCTTTGAAATAACCTTAGCTTTTCAAAAATTAAATTCCAATTTCACAATACAGGGAAACTGCAATAACCGTTTGTTTGATATTATCCTTCAGAAGCTAGTCTCTATATCATAGAAGAAAAAGTGAACGTGGGTCATGTGATGAGGTGTCGACGTGCACTGAAACCAAAGAGTGCTTTCTCAAAATTTAGCTGATGCATTGTTCTTCAAACCAGAAAGTACCAAAAGGTTGACGGCAATTTATTTTCTATTATCTAAGAACTGCATTTCATGGTATGGTTCTTTGCCATGGTTTCTCATTTACTTTGAAATGTTTCTAACTCACTATATAAAAATGCAGAAAAAATCATTAAATGTTATAGATAACAATATATAAGATTTCAGTTCAAATAAATTTTAATTAGCAATGTTGCTGACTAGTGCCTATCCCTCTCTGGGACATCTGGTTCAGTAGAAAGCAGGATTGCAATCAAGAGGGTGGCTACGATGAATTAAAGATTTGGTTACTCATCAATGTTTGCCAAGATATACAAAGAGTTCTCATTATTATACGCTAAACATAAGATTAAGTGCATTAATTTATGGCTTCCAAACATACAAAAAAAATGGATTTTTCCATATTTTCTTTGTACAGTCACGAAAGAAAGTATTCTTCAGTTGACAAAATTTCTTTTCCTAATAACTCAACAATAAATTAATCTATTAGAGTACCGACTTTGGCAAGTTGTCAAGTTATAACTATTCTAAGGATAACAACAAAAAGATCCAACTTAATTCATTTGTTTCCCGGTTATTGGCAAAAAAAATGTCAACTATCAAATACTTTCTTTTCCGTGTGTACAGTTGGGAACAAAAGTACACCCATGTCCAAAATTATTGTCGTATATCTATAACTTCCTCTTGTAAAAATATAATTTGATAATGATTTTGCAGGGTACTTTTAATACTGATTTTGTGTGTATAATCGGTAAATGTATATTTGTGATAAATTTCATAGGAAAAGAATTATAAATACGAAAATTAGGATGAGTAAAACAAAATTTTGCTAAATGGACAAGAAAGTTTTATTTTCGTTTTATTGTTCTTATTTACAAATCTTTCGACATGAAATTCACTACATACATGGCTTTGCCGATTATACACATGCTAACATTATAAGAAATACCGGACGAATTCGTATTTATAGACATGAGGTAATAATTTTGGACACAAGTGTACATATGGAATCCAGGAGCAGTTACATAGTGTATAAAAATATTATTTTTCGTTACAGGGAACTGTGGTGGACTACTAAGCCTGTTTCTTGGATTTAGTTTACTCAGTCTTTTGGAGCTGGTTTACTTTTTGGTGTTACGAATACCCGTTGAAGTCTTCAAAACACACACCAATAGTAGAAATATGTCATGCGGAAAGTAGCCATTTATTACCAAAAAAGGAAAAAAAAACAGTGCGTATAAACTTTAAGGGGGCAGACTACTAAATATTTTTCAAAAGCTAACAATTTTTCTTTTGTCTGTTTTTCGTAAGTGAGAAGAAATAATGAAAGGTAACTTACCACAATAATAGATAATGTTATGATATATGTGTTTCTTGTTAACTACTTTTTAAATAATAATTGTATTTATTTTGTAATAACTTATTTATTTTGTAAAAACTTATGCAAGTTATTACAAAATAAATATAATTATTATTTAAAAAGTAGTTAACAAGAAAAAGAGATATCATGATAAGTCGTCAATTATCGTTGAGTTTATTTTTCTAGTCTCTGACTTAATCAAGATTTTTGGGTAATTCAATTTTGGCCATACTGTTATTTCTATGGATGGCAACACTGATTATTCTTCCGATTCGTATTTTTAGGTGTAGAATAACATTATCTATTGCGATAAGTTACCTTTCATTATCTCTTTTCACTTACGAAAAACAGGCAAAAGAAAAATTGTTAGCTTTTGAAAAATATTTAGTAGTCTGCCTCCTTAAGACAACAATTACATTGGCTTTTGAACTCATGTCGTATTATTTCTTGTATTAACGTAATGTAATGCTCAGTAGAGGATCTAGCCCGGAACCAGAGGGGCCTAGAACCCCCCTCCCGGTTTTTGAATGAGAAAAATAATTTAAGCTATTATATACACATTTTTGGAAGTTTACAGTAAACTCATGATATACTTACCATAGTCTGAATTCTGGATACCACCCCGTCGTTGTTACCTTCCAGATCTGTCAACGGTAATGCTCAGCCTTTTCGATTAAAATTTCTTTTGAAAATTATAATATACATTAAATTCGATTATATATGTAGTAGAAATATACACAATAAAATCTTCTTCAACCTCTTATAAAGTTCTGTAAGAGGCATAAACTCTACTTTGTATCGTCAATATTCTTATATACAAAATATTATTATATTTAAATGTTTGTATTAAATACTTGAATGTTATTGCCAAAGAATTGTTTCTAAATAAATGTCTTTCACTTCTTGTGTCTTGTTAAATTATAACTAAACAGTTAAGATTGAAATTAATCAACACACAACAAACATAATGTTAATGCAGCATGTATTTAAAACCGTTATAGAAATAAATAACGTTAATATCAATGAGAATTAACTAATATTTGTTACCAGTTGAAATAATGTTTTAGGAAATTTTAAAACAAATATGTCATAATTATACATATATATATATATATATATATATATATATATATATATATATATATATATATATATATATATACCGTAGAATTTAGTTCTTCCGTCCCGCCATCATTAGAAAACTTCGAATAACATCGTTATCCATAATCGCACTAATAACGCTTAAGACTCAAATCGAATTTCCTTGATGTCATCATACAATAATAGAAAATTTGAATTTTTTCACAATTAACCTAAAACATTAGTTCTCAGACTTTTGATGCTGCAACGCTCTCTTTGCTAGTTACAAACAACCCCTTGATCCTTACAAATAATAATAACAATAATAATAAAATGCATTAAAATACACCTTAACGACGACTCACTAACAATCTGTTCACGACCCTTGGATGGATGTGGCTCAAAAGAAAACCTCTACAGTACTTTTTTTCATTGAATTATCACATACAATATTTACTCGACTGATACATTTATAGGATTCACTGTTGTTCTTCCAAAGTGCGAATACTGTGGCTCAGTGATAATGTTCTGGTGCGAGGAGTCCCTCAATATGGATCACAGACCATAAAAGTAGACAATATCGTATCTGTGAGGTTTCTGTGGTTTTCCCGTCTTCCTCTACACTGTCATTCCACGAATTCTTTCGTACTAATTAATTAGCTTTCATTTATCACCATCTCCATTAGCTTAAAAGACATAAACGTGAGACGTTAAAACTGTTTCATTTTAGTTTTTCGTTCGAGTTTATTCTGTACTAAGACAAAGTAGATCAGTCCTACATGTGTATTACTCCTTCTTTCGAACTGAAGCAGTGTTCTAAGTTGAACGATGTACTATGATTTTTGTTCGTTGAAATATCGGACTTGACAGTTATTTATATTTTAAATTTGATTTCTGATAAAATACCTTAAAAATTCTCCAGTTTCTTTGTAGATTACCCTTGCGCCCCACTGTACAAAATCCAAATTTTGCATCAATGGAATTTAGGATTAAAACAATGATGAACTTTCAATTTTACTTGACTTCGATCCGATATTTTATTTTTGAGTTATGCCTGTTTATGGATTTTCCCGACAAATTTTCGGCTAGTCATAGCACTGAGAGGAAGCATTTTTACATTTAGGTTGATCCATACTTTTTGTCCTATTTTGGTGTCAGGATCCATCTTTCAAACGTTGACAGTGAGATTTTAAAACATCCTGTATAACAATAAACTTATCAAGAAAGCACACCGTATTTGTTTTCTTCATTTAAAATAAATAAATAAAAGATAAGTATCACTGAAACAACCTTTCTCGCTGTCATTTCTTATATCTCATGGAGGTAAGATGTTGTGATGGGGAACGGTATATATGTGAAAGTTGAAATTCGAAAGGAAATGAAACTGGTAAATATATATATTGTGTTTCAAAGAAGTTTTTTCTATTAGAATATTACTTAATAAGAGATGTGATTACACCATTTTCCTTGAAGATGTAAATAAACTGAAACATTTTCTTCTTTTACACTAAACTTTCCAAAGAGGAATTTTCTTATCTTCTCCCAATAAGTAATATCAAACCAATAAGTAATTTACAGATTTTATTAGAATTTAACCCTTATCCGGGCAATCGGGGCCTCCCAGGCCCAGTAGCTTCATTTTTCTAAAATTTCTCAATAACCATACATATTTCGAAGACATAAAATACTGAATTCTTCTATCTTTCGTCGAAGTTAAAATCATGAACATATCGAGTTGGTAAAGCTTTTTTTTTCTTTTAATTTGAAAATCTTTTCCTGACGTAACCGGGCAACCGGGGCCTAGGAGGCCCCGTATAACTTTAGTGAAATTCCTGTCAAATATTAGATCAAATTGTCACATAATTATATATTGAACACGTGACTATTGTAACCTTTAGTCGGAACAGTATGCGGCAACCGACATTGAATTTTGAGTGTTCTGCACTTAAAATATATACTGGGCCTGACAGGCCCCGGTTGCCCGTTTACGTTACAAAAATGTCCTGCCCGAATAAGGGTTAATGATAGTGAAATTGTTACAGGCTTAATAACCATATGATAATTTATCATCATATACGATAATTTAAGCCTCAATGGCTATATACGATAATGCCTTTGCGATAATAGTTTTAATATACGATAATTTTAAAACGGAAACTTTTTGTACTTTTCGAATGTGCAAATAATTTGTAGATATGCATTAAATAATTATAACACACACGCTGATGTTTTAAGTCATTCCCACTAAAATAAATCAATAACGATTTGAGAATTGGCTAATGACAACCCTGCATCCATTCTTTAAATTCAATTATTTTTACGAAGGGGTGGAAACACAGTTGATGTTCACGTAAGTATTAATAAGATTTTTTTTTTTAATGATGAGGACAGTAACCCCGATTTCGAATTCGAAACTGAAGATTAATAAATAAATTTGTTATATATTATTGCTATTATTAGTAGTATTGTTTCTACAATTATCATGTGCATAACGAATATAAGATTTTTTGTAATACACTATAATTTTAACGACAAAAATCTATAATTTTGTTCTCTAAGGTTGGCAATTCTGAATTGTTAACATGCAATTCTATAAAATGTGAGATTATGAGATAGGAAAGAGTCATTCTTGGGTAGATGGAGAACAGTGTATAAAGATTTAATGCTGCCTGCAGGGTCTAATTTAAAGTGTTTGTGTCCTCCATCTGATACAAATGTGAAGTGTAAGAGACTCTTCAGAATCATTAAAAATAATTTTAAAAAATAAAGATGTTAATGCCAACAAGTTATGAAAGTAAAATTCAATGTGAAAATGACCTGTGAAGAGTTCAGAGTTGGAAAAAAGGATAACTTTCAGCTACTCAAGAGGACAAAATCATCTCTGAAGTAAAAATGATGGTGACTGAACTATTTTATTTTATTTATTTATTATTTTATTATTTCTCTGATTAATTGAACAGAATGAAGGTATCAGTGTTTTAATTTTTCTGTTGATTTACGTCAAATATATCCTTTTTGGTCAAAATATTTCTGGCCACTTTATGCATAGCAAAGTTAGAAGTGTAAAAGGAAATAGTTTACTATATTAATACCATGTCCAGTACACGGATAACTAAACATTTTTATTCCACCGACCAAAGTTAAAAACAAATTAGAATATTCAACTAAACTAATTCGGTCATGACTATGGAAACCAAATTAGTTATTTACGTTTCACTATCATAACTTTGTATTTGGATAAATGTTTTCTGTTTCTACACGTTTGTTTGCAAGCTTGAATTTCATACTGTTGCACTATCATGGTTGTGCGAATCCATTCATTTGCTGCTCGTAGGGGAGTGAGCAAATAGTTCACCTTTCTTTCATTTGTAAAATCATTTTGGAATTGCTGTACCGGTATATTGCTGCCATGTTCTTTTTTTTATTTTTTAAGAAAAAAAAAATAATTATTTTATTTTTCACGAAAATCAATAAATGATACATAACATAGTTATATGATATAGTTTATTCTTAAGCATCTTAAATTATATACACATAATTTTATATTAATTGTAAAAGAATCTAAGTAATAAAATCCAAAATTGTTCTTGAATGTTCAATAAAATGTTCAATAAAATGTTAGTTGGTCGCGAGTTCTTCTGGTTGATTTGGGTAGTTGCTTGGATGAGAAAGAATATCGACAATTTTATTTAAAAACCTTTCCCAAATTTCTTCATTTGGCTTCTTTTTCTTAAAGTTTAAATGATGCTTCAAAAATATTAACAATGCTTCCAACATAAGCTGCAAGGAAGAAAGAACTTACTTGCAATTGGTAATAGAAACTAGTGGTTTCATTTTATGGTTCTTCAAAGAAGATTATTTTTAGGTAACAGTTCCATTGACCTGTCGAGGATATAACCAATGTTTTATTACGATAATAATAATTATTATTCGTTGCTTTCTCCAAGCCTTCGGCCCGCTATACGCAATATATTAAAATCGTGATTTATGTTTTTAGTTTATCCAAGTAATTTGCAGTTGCAAATAAAATGTTCAGCTTTAGATATGGTTACGTACTGTTAATGGTAGTATATTTCATGTGGGTTACCATTAAAGCTTGTTATTGCACAACCCTAAAGGTAAACTGTAAGAAATGTTCGTAGTTCATATACACAATCCTAAAGGTAAACTGTAACAACTGTCTGCAGTTTATATACTATGTACTACCTACATGTTGCTTAGTTAAGAAATTATACTGTGTTTGACATGGAATAAATAATTGTAGATTTTATATAGGGTAAGTCTGGTAGAGATGGACCGTTTTTCTGCCTTAAATAACTGGAATAATTGTGCAGGTAGAGGACTTTCTGTAACCACAACTAAAGCTTTTACGATAAAAAGAAAATACATATTTCTACCCGAGATTTCTGGCTGACAGGTGCATCTATCCCATAGTAATATGGGTTAGAGATACCATGCACTGTGGAACTGATAGACCATACGCAGAAGCTAACTTGGGACAGATAGATCACTTACATATGTGGTTAAGTTCTCCCACAATGCAAGTGGTTCCTCTATACAAAGAAGGAGGGGTAAGAAGAGTAGTTTAATTGTTTTCGTTCCTGAACGCGGTAAACTTCGTTTTCATTAACACATTCTTCTATGAAACGCACTAGTAAAAAGCAAGAGCGAAGAAAGCTATATCAGAACGAGGAATATAGCTTTCAATGAAATGTGGTTAAAAAATGACCTAGCCGAAATTAAAAAAGAAATCTTGCCTTCTGAAGAAAGGTGTGGTCTTCTGCTTGAGGAAAACACACAGTGTCTAGTATACCTTTTTCATGGCACTACATCAATATTCACACTTCACTCTGATGAATAGTTTAAGAATTATGAATCCAAGTGGTTCATCTCTACAGCATTATCATCACTGTCTACTTTTAAATAAAGGCAGACAGGCAGCAAACCTGCTGCTGGAGCGGCGATTAACTACTAGGAATTAGTGTTACTCACAGATTGATATATACTGTATATTCTAAGGTTTATTAAAGCCCTCACGTGACAAAAGTATATCAGATTCATGAATTACGAAGAGTAACATTGATCTGTCTCTAAAGAAAATATTTTCATTATACACTGTGTCCACAAAAAACACTCCGTGATTTCGATTGATTACAAAATGAAAACTTTTTGCAATATATTTATAAATAAGATATCAGGAAATGTATTAACTCAAAATATTTTTGTTTCTTCCCTACAGGTTCTAACATTCACTTCTTGTTCCGCTAGAGGGTAGTAAATTCAAGATGGTGCTCGCCAAACAGCAACGCAACTATTGAGTTTTGGAATTTCACTTAACAAAGAGCGTTGTGTCCGTGCAATATGCGGTCAGGCGCAAATTTGCTGTGAAACCATCTTCACATGAGTCAACTTCGAAATGATACAACGATTTCGTAGATGAGGGGTGTATCTGTGACAAGCAAAAGCGGTATCCCGGCCGACTACTATTGTCGAATCAAGTTGTTGATTGCGTGAGAGGAATCCTTGTGCGGATCCCTAAGAAATCTGTGTCAAGAACTACAAATCCCAAGAAGCACGATTAGCAGGGTGTTACGCAGACTCTTGCATTTTCATCCATATAAACTGTAATTGATGCAGAAGTTGAAACCTGAAGACCATCCAAAGTGACCGCAGTTCTGCTTGAATCTCCAGCAATTACTCAAAAATGATTATAACCTGATGTCCAAGATCATTTTCAGTGGTGAAGCAAGCTTCCCCCTGCATGGAAAGATCAACAGATACAATGTGCGAATATGGGGATCAGAGAATCCCCATGCCACGCTGGAGGTGGGACGTGATTCATCCAAGTGTAATGTTTTTTTAGCCATATCAGAATGGAGAGTTTATGGACATTTTTTGAAAGTCTAACTGTGTCTGGCGAAAGTTACCTGGATATGTTACGGAATTTGTTGTTGCCATAACTTGCTGAGGTAGGTGACTATTTTTTTCAACAAGATGGAGCATCACCGCACTGGTATCGCAATGTCCGTAAGTATCTCAATGAACTCCCGTCAACAAATGGATTCGTCATGCTGGACGTAATGACCAAGAGTTTCTCCAGTGGCCTTCTAAGTAATCGGATCTTACTGTATGTGATTTCTTCCTGTGGAGGTATGTTAAAGACAGTGTACGTGTAAAGAGAGTGTACGTACCTCCACTACTCCCAACTATGGAAATTCTGAAGGAACGAATCACGCCGGATATGCTTCGAAGAGTGTGAAGTGAGCTTGATTTATCGAATAGATGTTTGCCGAGTAACACATGGGACTCTCATCCGGTACCTGTAATGAACATATACCACATTATGTGTTGATATAGTTTTAGACAAAAAATGAACACAAAATTTCAAAAGGTTTTCATTTTATTACCAATTTAAATCGCGGAGTCATTTTGTGGACACGCTGTATTAAAAAAATATAAGATACCAAGATGACAAAATGCATACAAACGTAATCTTTGTGCCTCATATCTTATTTCTTCACATTAAGTGCACTACAGAGATATACAAAGGCATTTGTATTTTAAATTTGAACTGAGTGTTCGGAACTCACTAAAAATCCATGTTAACCTGTCCGAATGGGAAATATTCTTACACGGGAGGGTCCCACAAGTTGTCGCTAAAATCTGATTGCCACATAGCACATCTGATAGAGCATCATGCGAAATGAAAATGAGCAAAATTTACGGTGCTATGGACCAGAAGAATAGGAACTACTAGGCTTCAGAATTTGAATATCCAATAATTATAGTATGGAATTACGTACGATTAAAGTAAATATCTTGAAAACCATTAAAGCGATCAAAACAAAAGTTGCACGATATAATGAGAACAAAATGCCCTATCGAAAACCATAAACAGTGTTGCTATAGGTGAAGCAGTGTTGCCAACTCAGCACAAACATATTTTGTTTGAAATAGCACCATATACAAGTGCACACAGATTTAAAATGCACTATTATCACTAAACATAATAGTGAAGTGTAGTGGTACAGTGTTTCACACAATTGGAGCTATGTGTGCTGAAAATGTACAATGGAGAAGTCTGATATGTGGCAACAGATGGTGATAAAGGAATCTGGGTCTCATAGTATGAATTTAGTTCAAATGCATAACACAGATAGTATAACATAGCAAAATGTCAGCAGTGTCACAAAATATTGATGCATTTGAAAAACAAAATTGAGTGATGCCATTTTTACGTTCTGTATCAGCTCCGAAACTATATAGGAGTGTAAAGTGGGATCCGAATCACTATGAAAGAGAAAGATTACAATGTACATCCAATATCGGATCTCCCCTACTCTCGAAAAGTAATTCCTTCGCTATGTTACCAATCACTTACCTGTGACCCATGATAAAAGTGGATCTGAAAAGGTAGGGGATCGCATGACATCACACTGTCCTCGTGCTTTCTTTGCCCATTGTACTTTTTGAGGAAGCGCGAGGACGCGAGGAAGCGTTCTAAGTGATCAAGCATGTGCCACTCGACCATCTCCACAAAATCTATTTTTTTTATGAATGTTTAACCTATATCAGGGTACTTCAAAACCACAATTAATTACTTTTTTTCAACATCCCATGGCGACACAGCGGCTGCCGCTATTTTGCGATTTCTCCATTTTAGGCGTTAACTTTGTTTTGAATATCTCAGCATGTATTTGTACTACCAAATTGAAAATTGCTGGATATCTCCAAGTCATGCAGAGCTAAAACTTTGATCTCTTAACATTCTGGCCTAAAACCGCTTGAAGGGGTGAAATCAGGGTCTGCAGTAGCAACATTTTTGGACATTGAAAACATGTTTGGGAAGAGGAAACAACTGATGTAGAGATCTGAATTTGTGTGTACACGTAGTCCGGGGTCATAAGTTAATACACAAAAATTTACAGACCTGTAGCTGCTCCCAAAGGCCTGAAAAAAATCGTAAAGTTGGGGAATTATGCCAAATTGGCATGTTTTACTGTCCAATATCTCCAATGGGCCTGGATAAAAAAAATCTGAAATTTTGTGAATAGTTAGTCCCTTGGTATACCATAACACACAACAAAGCGCGTTTTGTGTTTTTGAACAGAAGGGGGTCAAAGTATTAAATAATGACGTCATATTCTAGGAGGTGTTTTGTTTATAAATTCAACTGGAATTTTTTTTTCTTTTTTTTTTTTGTGAAGTAAAATAAAGTGGGATGAATGGTTAGTTCAGTCAAGGCTCTCAAGCTCGTTTCTTTCCTTTAGTTGTAACACTGTCTTATCACATCCACAGCAGCACTGATGAAGAATGCCGCTATCAGCAGAAGGCGAGGAAAATCAAAATGCACACTTGACAAAAAAGTCCGTAAGTATTCCTTGCTCTTGCTGCTTGCTATATCAATGATATTCAGTTATGTTTATTCTTGTTTTAACTGTCAACATGCAGGAGACTGTTGTCCTTTCGTTTGATCTACATTCCCAAGTCAGTGAACACTTACTCGCTGTAAACACTTATTGTGGCAGTAATATGAGTGCGAGTATTGTTATGTTGTAGAGGAAATTTGTTTTCAGAAGTCCGTGTTACTTCGTATAGTAGGTTTACGATTTTTTGGAGATCAGAATACAAGTTATTATTGACTATGAGTTCCGTAGGCTCTAATGCTCCAAAATGACACCCTTTTGGCACCAGAAGAAAGTACTAACTTCCCTGTAGAAGATTGTGTCCGATAATGGATACTGCCTCTATTGCATGCTCGCTTTATTACTTTCGGAATGGGGACGTGGTGGCTCAGTGGTAGAGCGTTCACCTCTGGTACTTGGGGCCTCTGGTTCGATTCCAGCTCGCGACAAGTTAACTTTGTGGTGGACAAACATAGTTTGCGTGGGTTTTCTCGGGGTTTTCTCATTTCCTCCCACTTTCTTTATTCCACCATTTCATTTATTTCTCATAATTACCGTTTCCTTTAGCCTAACCGGCATAATCGTGGGACGTAAAACTTAAAAATTTCATATTTTACTTCCGGAATGTAATAGCACACCCATATTTCATTCCAAATAATGAATCTCTTCTGAAAGTTTGCGGAGTGGCAAAATCTCGTCACACATCAACACATCCTGCTTCAGTTCGTCTATCAGCTGGCATGATACCATCCTGGCGCACACATTTCGAAATCTGAGCACAGCGTGGAAGATGTTATAGATTGAACCACGACTTATGCCAGTGGTTGTAGCTGCTTCATCCAGTCACTCTGCATTGCCCCTTATCACAATTTCAATTTACATAGAGCAAAGACGGTAAGTGATAACAAGCAATTATTTGTTGGTATAGATTCAGCGTCCCAAGCATAGGTTCTATCTGCGCTCCTTATTCTTATGTTGAAACCGCAAGTGGTACACGTATCACTTACGGCCAAAATATTGGATCAATAAGAGCTAGACATAGAACACTCACTTCTGGTGGGTGAGATTTTTGGCTGGACCCGAGCTCGTACCAAGTTTGCTTTATGGTGGACAACAGACAAACCATATGTGTGGGTTTCTTCCGGGTCCCTCCCTTTCTTTCATTCAACCATTTCATTCATTGTCATTATCATCATCTTTTATTCGGAACACAATGATAGGACGTTACAAAAAAAAAAAAACATTCATGTCTCTCGGTTATGCCGTGTAGGCTAAACGAGACGGTGATGATAAGAATGAATGAAATAATAGAATGAGAAAAGTAGGAACACACGGGAAACCTTGAGAAAACCCCCACACACATGGTGTTTGCCCATCATAAAGCCCACCTGGAAAAGCTGAGATCGAACCAGTGATCCCACATACAGGATGTCAATCCTCTACCACGGAGCCACTGCAGCTCCGGAGTAGAAAAAGGATTTGCATTTCTACTGCGTTTCTCAACTGAAGATATACATAATTTATTTTCATTATAGGAAAAAAAATAATCAAGCTTTACGGTTTTATGATTTTTTTTAAATACTAACTAGGGAAGGTCGTGGGATATTACTCTGACATCGTAACGATATTAATTTCAGTCGACGACTTTTTGCATATGAAACAATTAGGCAACCGGAGAAACCCTCGTTCGCAAGCGTGTTCGAATTATGAGCATTAAAAGCTCAAAATTGAACAGATTTTGCAAAAAGTTTGAAGAACCATTTCTTGAGATAGACGCTTCAGTTTTGGCATCAGGGAGTTCTCCTGGATGCCCAACACAGTAGTAAGATCAAACCTTACGCATTTTGAAAGATAAGGGCAATTATTTGGAAGGGTATGAAGGGTAATGGCGCCTTACACCTTGCAAATTCCCCCATTTGGCATACTGGGTCAATAAGCTAATAAAATGTATTTGATACCCCTATTTGACTGTATTGTTATTCAAATATCACTTTCTGTGTAGCCTCCTTCAAATTGAACCAAAGCATTTGTCTTGAAAACGCTTTGCAACTAGTGCAAAATTCAATGAAGAACGTCGTGGTATTCACAATTAAACTTGTGATGATCTATATTGTAGTGTTCTTCCCAGACAAGTATCCATGGGAGGTCTAGGGGCCCGGACTCCCCTTAAATTTTTACTGCCGCCCTTAAATTTTCACGGTAGGCTTGCAAATGAACTATAATATGGTGATGATCAATAATATGGTTGGATCGCCCCCTCCCCAACATTTTTGGGCTGGCTACAGGCCTGATTCTTCCCCTTCTGTAGCTAGGAGTGAGACCAATATTTTCTCAAAAAAACTCTGTCACCAATGTGTTGTTTTGTCCGGATCAGTTGTTTACCAAAAATTTTGCACTGGGCCATACTAAAATATAGTATCATATGTGGAAAACGAAAATCATGTTATTGTTAAAATGAAGTTAAATCAAATAAATTATCTACTAAGGCTGGCATTGAGGGTGAATACGAATATTAGTTTATACCACCAGTATTTTATTTATTAGTTAGATCCTAATCGTGCGGAAATGCGATCCAAACAGCTCAGAAACTCCTGAGCGGTACTTCAAACCCTGTCGGCTTATGCTTATGCATGGCAGAATACGGTGTTCTAATATATCATCGCCAGCCATGTACTTAGTTTTCAGCGAATTGGAATGTCGATTGTGGGGAAATATTGGTCAAACTCTAGGAAATAATCTAAGATATTCAATTGGCCGAAAAATTTAAAGAAAGAAAAAAAATGGTTAGCGGGAATGTGCGCTCAAAATTGTGAACCAGGTGACTTATTCTCGAGAATACCGCTGTTTGCATACATCATCGCTAGCCGATTTTTTTTTTTTTTGGTTTGTTTTTTGGTCACATTTCTCGCAGAATACCGTAAAATATTGCCTGAAATTTTGCCACTATTTTCAAATAATCGCCATTAAAATCCGTTGAAAATTATAAAAAATGGTTATGGATGAAATATTGAAACACCGTCTTCCATAATGAATACCATCATGTCCAATTGTTTTCTTGGAGTATCCGAACAAGCTTGCGCTCGAGGATTTCTCCGGTTGCCTAATTGTTTCATATGTAAAAAGGAGTCAACAGAGCATAGTGTCAGTATGAAGCCAGAGTAACACCCCACGATCTTCCCTAGTAAGTGAAATTAATTAGTATTTTCCACTAATAAGTTGAGGCAACTATTCGTGTATATATGAAAGCTCAAAAACATATATAAATTATTTTCAAGAATATATAATATTTTACCTAAGCAAAATGAGTTTCAGCAAAAATAAATAAATAAAAGAAAGGAAAGAAGAAAACAGAAAGAACACACATTACATACTTAATGTTCAAAATGATCGTCAAAATAAACTACCTTTGTATTACACGTGTGCATAATATTTACCTGGAAACAAACAATTAAAAATTGAAAAGCTGTTTCTTCAAATTATTGTCCCTTTCTCTTCGCTTCCCTTGGCTCTTTGATCTTTTACTTTGAGTTGGATTCTTCTTTTTTTGTATATGATTCCTTCCCTTTCCCCATTTTCCACTTTTATTATTTATAATAGTTTTGTCACAATTCACAGGTTCCGCCTCTGGACTTGAAACGCTAACAATGAATTACCCTACTACTGTGACTGCAACAGTAAACATGCAAGTTTGGCAACGAAGCATTATGGCGTCCTGCGCAAGCCTGAGATTCAGCCGCTAAAACTATTTACTTAAACATAGAATTATATTTGGATAGAATGTAAAACATAACACGAAAAATGGTAATATAATATCCATATTCCGTAATGAGACAACTACTTATAAAATAATTTATGCTTGTAAGTAAAAATTTCATATAATTGAGCACAGGAGTAGCAAAATCTAACAGCAAGCGCCATCTTACGTACTCATCTTAAAACTCATCAAGTTTTCCTCTTATATGTTACTTTTTTAGATAACAGAATACATAATCACAGGAAATAGTATCTTATGTTGTAGCTGATGCGTAACTCTATTTTATAGTGCAATATTTATAATATGTGCCATTTCTTTACGAGTTGGTTAAGGCAATGAACTAATGCTTATACTGACTTCCGGGTAGTGATCCACCTTAATTCCAATGATTTCACAATTAACTGTCGACAATACGAGTTAGTTATCTTTTAACTCAAACGGTTTTCCAATTATCTTACGACAAGAGAAGTACATTATCTTTTAATTGAAATCGTTTCACAATTAATTGACGACAATAAGTGTTCATTATTTCTTAATTCAAAAGGTTTCCCAATTATCTCACGACAGTAAGAGTATATTAACTCTTAATCTCTTAATTCACAACTAACTGACGACAATAGAACTAAGCTGAAATTTCTGTGCACTAATCAGAAGTCGAAATCGAGAAGATGTACGCTAAATTACACTGGAGCTAAAAAAAATACACACACACACACACACACACATATATATATATATATATATATATATATATATATATATATATATATATATATATATATATATAATATCATTATTATGTTATTTTCTCCTACCATCTTACAAGACTAGCATAATTACCTTGAACCCGACCTCAGGAACTTCTACACCTTTCCGTTCGTGGATACTTTTTACGTACTTAATCTTATTAATTATATAGTTGGAACTTCCTACATTTGTTACAATGTCGCTAATATGATATATAATATTGATGGCCTGTCTTTGGAAAGCTGGATTCTTTTCCAGTAGAGGATGTGGGTACTCTCGAAACTTGGGATAAACTTCCTGAAATTCTGGATGAGCGTCCATGAATCTGTAAAACAAAAGAAAAAATAGCAAGAAATAGATTTGCAAAATTCTCTTCCATCACTTTCTTACAATAACTTACTAACTTTCCATCTAACTTCATCCTAGTTTTGTAGAACATGCATTTTCTCATAAGACACTTATAGTCAGGAATAAAATGGCAATTATTTTATTGGGTAATGCTAGTCTATAAGCATGTACCCAGTTGCCATTTATCAAGTAACATAAAGCGGTACAATAAATGTTTGAAATAAATACGCCTCTTAAAGACAAGAAGGTACCCTGACCAACACCTGCTCATGCGCCCTCATGGATTCCATCGAACGTCTTGCGTTATGTGGTAAAAAAAAATAGTAGGGTCTACCCTGTAGAGGAAGTTCAGCTATTCTGTCCCCTTTCGGGTAAACTATACCCCATCTTTTTCTTGCAGTGAGTTGGCAATTTTATCAGAGGAAATGAATTTCGTACCTAACCATATGTGAAATCTTTCAGAAAGGAGGCCATTGAATGTAGGTCAGGATATGCAAATTTATGTCTATAGGTTTTGAAATTTTGCAAAGGAAATTTGTTTACAGTATTTTTGCTGTATCAAGAAGGACTTGCTGCTGTATGTTACGTTGTCTTGGCGTGACCTTACAACAAACATTATACCAAATAATAATAATAATAATAATAATAATAATAATAATAATAATAATAATAAT
The DNA here is from genome assembly GCF_964235325.1 of Thermobia domestica. Classification (NCBI taxonomy): domain Eukaryota; kingdom Metazoa; phylum Arthropoda; class Insecta; order Zygentoma; family Lepismatidae; genus Thermobia; species Thermobia domestica. Next base: position 227,204,660 of record NC_137464.1, on the reverse strand, counting down.
AATAATAATAATAATAATAATAATAATAATAATAATAATAATAATCGCTGTTGACGCGGCTAAAGTAAACTCCTTCATGGTGCTTAAGTGGAGTAGGGTCCAATTTGCCATGTACTGTCAGGAAAGCTTCTTTATTGACTGTTTTTACTGAATTTATGACTGTCACAACTAAGTTTATGAAGTCAAATTTCAGTATAGACCTTGGGTAGAGTGTCCGGATTCAAAAGTCCGCAGGGGACAAAAGTCCTTTTCAGGGTACTTTTTGTTGTAGTTGTGCAACTCTGCTTGTGCTGCAGAAAGATTAAATAGCGGCGGTGTACTGTCCATGTTAGTAAAGGTATGCGGTGAAATTTGTTGATACAATGAGGTAAATTACATTTTGTCTTACTTTGAAGTAATATTTTGTTTTATGGGAAATAGTACTACGGTCCGTGGAAGAAGTCACGACTTATTTTGTTCCTGTTTCATATGAAAACACTTCTTGAGTAACAATATACACTATCTTCCCTTTTCCCGGTATCAGTTATTACATCAGCATTTCATTGTAATTAAAACAAGTGCGAATGGGTCAAAATTCCGATTTTTGTGGGACAAGAATCCGAACGCGGACTTTTGCCCCAGCTATCAAATTTGTAAATAATTTTATTCTTAAATTTAAATTCCAGTTTATCACAGCAGACCTATTTAGATTCGTTTGCTATGTAGGCTTTCTTTAGCTTAACTAAAGCTATGTAGGCCTATATGGAGTTTGATCTTTAAATTTGGGCAAGCCACGCTCAACACTGATTAGTGCACCGATGGCACCAAGGGCACCATTCACATTTCAGCGGTGTAAACAGAGCCTAGGATTAATAGTCAGTAGTGCTAACACATATCTGTTTGTATTGCTGAATCCATCTGTTGAGGTGTGAAAAGTACTCTTGGAGTCATTTGGTTCATCGGCTTTGGAGTCATTAGAAACACTACAAAAAGAGCTACGTACTGTTCGAAAAGAAAAAGAGAAGAAGGGTCCTAAGAAGTCAGCCTCACGGAAGAAATTGTTTGCATCCGCTGTAAGTTCAACTTCAAAAGTAGTGGAATATGTATGTTCATTGTGTAAAGGCAAATATGTCGATCCACTGGATGAGAACTGTATAGTGTGTAACTCGTGCGAAGAATGGTGGCATCATGATTGCACAGCTTATGAAGGAGGCCAGTTCGTATGTGACAAATGCCTAGACCCAAGCCTGGTTTTGTAATTATTTCACTCCATAATTTTATGTGCCTTTCTTAATAAGTGGGATAATTTCTTCTTTTACTCTAAATTTGTTGATGAAAAGAAAAGTTCTATACGTTGTCTCTCTATTGAGGTTTTCTTAAGTAAGGAGGACTTATTTTTTTCTTTGTATAACTTAACACGAACAAAAACTTTATGCTTCGTATGTTCGTGTGTGTGTGTGTGTGTGTTTTAAATAAATAACTGGGATAGCCTAATTTCTTCATTTAGTGTAACTTAATACGAGGGGGAAAATTCATGCTTTGTATGTGGTATTCGTAAATGAGTGGAATAATTTCTTTTTCTTTTCCCTAGTTTAACTTTATCAATACGAAGAATAACTTCATACTTTGTATGTTTATTGAGTTTTTCTCAAGTGAGATAAACTTATCTTTCTGCTTAGTCTAACTTTTTTGTTAATGCGAAGAATCACTTCATGCTTTGTATGCTCTTTGTTTATCTTAAGATTCTTGTAGAAAACAAAATAATTCAATAAAAATGCCTATATGTCGGTTTCCTGCTTCGTGTATTTCAGCGGACTTTTGCCCCATTGCGATAGGACTTTTGCCTCCTATATTGGGACAAAAGTCCGAATTTGTCCATCCTTTTTTAAATTGGTGTATCTTATTAAGTAACAAATTAGTAGGCTTTCTAGCACCTTCAAAATATAGAGGAATGTTCACTTATACTTTTGTGCGAAATTCGTTATTTTGCCGTTATATCTTTCTGCTCCAGCGCAATCCAAACACCAAACTGCGGATTTTTGTCCCCGCTTACTCTACACAAGCACAGATGCACGAAGAAGTTTCTTAGGTTACTGCAGGATTATTATAGCTATTGGAAAAGATGTTCATTGGAGTTATGAAACATTACTAAAGTAAAGAAGTCAGTTAAAAAAAGAGAAAACAAAAAAAGAAAGAGGGAAAGAGAGAGAGAGAATGTGGGATTGTGGGATTGTTGAGATGCAATCTTCATTAAAGTACAATTAAGAGACAGTAAAGATTTCTGTAATATATTTGATTGGTAGGATTTGAGTTTAGCGCCCTCTTCAGCGCCGAGGCTATGAGACGATAACCTACTAGGACAAGGATCGAATCATATGAGCTACAACCGGGAACTTTTTTTTATATATATATTTTTGGGGAACTTTAGGTGTTGCAATTATTTTTAATTTCACCCAGTTTCCAACTAAAGTTGTTCTACGGTATTATATGAAATCATATACGTATATGCGTTTGTCGTATGTAAATTCTAAATATCACGTATCCCTCTTCCCACCCTATAAATAATCTTAAAATCTTTCTTTTTTCTTTCTGAAAACTCTGGCAACCCTACACGTAAGGAAACAAAGAGGACATCAAACAACGCAGCATAATCGCGAAAAGTTCCTAAAATAACCCAATTATCTGTATCGACGCATTACATTTTTGAACTTATTCTCAAAAGAAAAACAATCTATTATACAGGCACTTTGCAACAATGTGTCTCTTGAAGAGTGGGACAATCCTTAATAGTAATTTCACGAAGACTTCAGCAGCATGTATGGGTGAAAAGTTATATCCATTTTTATTAACTCTTTCCCGTGTTGTCATATTTTCGTCTACAGAATGCACTATTAATAAAATAATCTATTATTGGAAATTTATAAAATAGGTTTACTATACCGAAAGCTTTAAAAAAAATGTACATATGAAACTACAGGAGAATTCAAAATAAATGGGATAAAAAAGTTACTTCTTATTGTTGTAATGAATTTATTTTGGAAATATCAGTATAACATGTAAGTTGAATTCTCCAAATTTCCTTTGACAATGTTGAAGAACTTGCTATTTTCTAAATTGCCCACTAGTGGCGCTAATATACAAAATTACGGCTACCGTTGTTGTGCGGCATTTTTATTTTATTCTATATAGAAAACTAGCAGCGTTCACCCCGCTTCGCTGCGGTCACCCCGGAACGCAATAAACTTTGTTACTTAGATAATTTTTACTTTTTCGCTTTCAAGTGATATGATAAAAACCATAGTAGATTGCAGTAAATGTTAACATTATATCGCCTGTCATTTATGTTAACCCGCCGAGTGACACGGTCATGCGGGTTGCATATAAATACGTTTATTTTTACCTATGATGAACTAACAAAGGATTTGTACGTTATGGACACTTGAATGGTCAATTATCTCAAGACACTGGTAATTAAAAATTAAAGTGATATGATAAAAACCATCTAGGGTCCAAATCCTAATAACCCCCCAAAAATAAAAGAAATTGGTTCAGCCGTATTAGCGTGATGAGGGAACAAAGGATTTGTGCGTTCTCTTTTATATATAAGATAAACCTGTTGGTTATTTATCACTAGAGTCGCGGCTATGGAGCCAGGCCCGTAGCCAGCCCAAAAACGTAGGGGGTCCGGCTGAAGTTAAGGGGGGCGATCCAACCATATTATAGTTCATCGCCATATTATAGTTCATTTGCAAGCCTACCGTGAAAATTTTAGGGGGCCAGCAAAAGTTTAGGGGGGCCGGTTCCCTCTAGACCCCCCTGGATACGGGCCTGTATGGAGCCATGTCGACTTTATCACTAGAATTACTCTAAAATTGTTTCTTTTCTTTCTTTCATTTAAACGCCCCACGATTATAGGGTCTACTCTTTAGACCAAGGAAGACGGCGTTCTAATATTGAAATTGATTCTAAAACTACAGAATTTGCTGTAACCAAAATGACTTGGTCATGAGGACGTATAGCCAGATCTAAGTAGAATTGTTAACAAGAAAAATTGTAATGAATAACGATGAGTAGTGGTGCCAGGCATGTGGTGCCATCCCTGCTGAAACCTTGCGCCAAACTATGCAGAACATGATTGTCACAACTAGGATCTAACGAATATTCTCGTCAAAGTGCTGCCCATCTAACAGATATAATCTTCAAACACTGAGAACACTACAAAACTCCTGTCTTTTGACAATGTGTTCCACACACTTGGTAATACGTGTTGCGTTCAACATGCTCCACAAATGTATTTTAAATATGTCCCATCAATATTGCCCCTCTGTATGAATTGTTTTAATTAACTTAAAGATTGTATCAAACTAAAAATTTTCTAAAAGTGAAATTGTGTAAAAATGAAAACTTGAAAAATGTAAGAGCTTTAAACTCTGTAGTCATCTGTCCAGGCGCCATTTCATTTACTGACAAAATTTCGTAACCGAGCAGCACACCAGTGAGTGAAACAGTGTGGGGGATAGGCTGTTTATTCCAAGGGATAAACACTAGATGGCTAGAACTTGATTATCGTTTAGACCTCTGCTGCGTTACAAGAGAGGTTCATATAGAACATTCGCGAATATCTATGATTGAATGTGAATGTTTGTTAAAATAATAAACGAGGAGTGTTGGGAAAGTCATGTCTATGGTGGCTAACAAGAAAACCAATGAGCTGAGAAAAAACACGTTATTATTTCCCAATGTAATCAACTTCCAGTTTTACACATTGTCTCCATTTTGTTCCAGTCAAAGAACTGAACCACAGCATCCATTACCTGCTTGTCGCTTAAAAATCGCTGGTCCCTGAGGTATTGTTTTCAAATGACGAAACACATAATAATCACTTGGTCAGGACTGTAGGGTGAGTGGAAAAGTTGAGACATTTCCTGTTCTGTGATAGCAGCCTGCACAAAATGTGATGTGGGTGCAGGCGCATTGCCATGAAGAAGCAAAAATTCGACGATGTGCATCTCCGAGTCGTTCATTCTGAACTGCTCGGCGTAAATCTTCAAGTGTTTTTTTTTTTTTTTTTTTTTTTGTAAGTAGTCCTTGTGATGGTATGTACCTTTGGTATAGCTTCAAGCAAAAGAATTCCTTCCCTGTTTCAGAAAAGTCACCATAACATTGTCAGCCGATTTCTTTGCCCTGAATTTTTTTGGAGTTGGTGACCCCTGATGCTTCCACTGCATGGACTCTTGTTTATATTCTGGGTCATACCAGTGAGCCCATGTTTCATCCCCTGTCACTACATGCTGGTAGAAGTAGTCATCTCCCATAAAATCCAAATTTTCCTGACACATTTGCACCCGAGTTTGCTTCTGAAAAACGTCTAAATTATGAGTAATTCATCTGGAAGAGACCTCTGTGAGCCGAAGGCGTTGGTATAGAATATCCCAAACACAATGAATATCAATCCTTACTTGCTCCGCTATTTCTCTAATCTTTTTTGTACCAATTTTTGTACAATTTCCACGACTATGGATGGTTTTCTTGTTAGCCACCATAGACAAGCATTACCAATTTTTGTACAATTTCCACGACTTCAGGTGAAGTTGCTGTTTTTAGTCGACCACTCCTAGGCTCATCTTCGACGTTTGTTTTACCACACTTAAATGAGCTTATCCATCGTGTTACCTGTCGATGCGACAGTGCATCATCACCATACACTTCCGCCAAGTTTCGATCAATTTCATTAACACTGACGCCCTTACGAAAGAAAAACGAATCACATGTCTCTGTTCTAAATTAGTATTTTCTGGGTTTTAATTAACTTGTTCACTTGTGGAGGCTCTGGCGACCCGGTCACTTGACATTTTTCCTTGAAATCTTGTCCACCTTCTTAAATATGCTTGTCCTTTATGGCCAGGTTGCTTTCATTCACCTAAAAAAAGAAAATGGAGGTAATTAGACATGACTTTCCCAACATTCCTCGTGGAGAGTTTACTTTTTATGTTATATCGGTATTTTTTGCAATAAATTCAAAGCAGCTGTCACAGATAACTTTTCATTTTGTAGATACAATTCACTTTGAATTGCACTTTATTTTCAGCATGAAATAAATAATATGCTTACAGTCGAAAGAAGAGCAAAGAACACCCGTAGGGATGGTTTTCTATTTCCTCCCAGTCTTTCAGAATAACCCTCTTCTCCCATTCATGTAAGTTCAAAACAGGATCCATCATCTCCTCATGTTTCGGTTGCGAAGAGCACGTGCCCATGTTTCTGCAAAAATAATTTACTTTACATTGTATTGAATTGAAATGTATACTTTTTGGTTAAATGAATGCACTTAGTCATAATTATACTGGTTTAATATAACGTGCTTAGGTCACATAAGAATCACAATAAAATAATTTTATTTTAAACATCATCATCAATGTTTACATCAAGTTACAACTTGGCATCGGTAAGAATTTCCTTTAGAGGGCTTTCATTAGAGATTACTAATACAGTATATATAGGGTGGACATTTTAATCTTTCCACGGAAATATCTCGAAAACTGTTAAACACAAATGAACCAAACAAAAACTCAAATAGGGAATGCCAGGGAGCACATGAAACGGTATTGTTGTGGTGCCTCCCAGGGCTACCCTTCATGGGGGCCCGGGGCCCAACTTTAAAATTTTAAAGGGACACGTGGGGCGAGTGATACCTCGTTCGATAAATCTATAAAAACTAAAAAGCGTTATGGCAAAAGATATGGCCGCCAAGATATGGTGCCTGTATCAGGTAAAACGTCCAGTACTCTAATATGAAAACGGTTGAACATAAATGGACCGTATAAAAACTCAAATAGAAAATGTCATGGGGCACATCGATTGGTATTGTCGCAGTGACTCCTAGGGCACCCTTCATAGGCGCCCAGGACCCAACTTCAAAATTGTAAATGGAAACATGGGGTGAGTGATATCCTGTTCGATATGTATTTAAAAACTAAACAGTGATATTGCAAAAGATTGTTCATATAGGCCACCGTTTTCAAAATCACCATCAAAACATGGTATCTATATCAGATAAAACGTCCAGTACCACTAATATGAAAACGGCTCATATTAAAGATATATGAACAGAACAAACATTCGAATAGGAAATCACAGAGGGTATTTATCATTCCACGGCTTGAGAATAATATAACGGAGAAAAGGATTATTAAAGTATAATTGACATAATGCAAAAGATGAAATGTAATTCTTAGAAAATTATCTTTCCGATTTCCCTCTGTAAGTGGTTGAAGCAGGAATGAATGGTAAAATCTCAAATTAGAACCCCACTTTTACTTGCAATAGGTATGGTTTGTTTGAAACACTTGTGTGTACAAATTACTGGTACTGTAATGAATAAAAATAAGATGAAATTCAAGTTTCACCCATTTGTATTGCAAAGTGTGATTCGATGGGAAAAAAGAAACAACTGAAATGAGAAGCAAAGGTTTTAATAATACTTTTTTTGGAAGTTGCAAACATTTTGCCTGCCCCTGATAATTTAACGCAATGCGTGCAAGATGTTTGGGAGGTATCTACATCAATAAATACCTTTCGTTACTGAGGATCACAACTGAGACTACAGCTGAAAGTTGTTCGGAGTGTAACTGTGGACATTTCAGTGAAGCTCATAATCTATCCCATGCAAGAAGACATAGAAGGAAAAGAATCCAACCAGTATCGTGCAAACGACTGTTGAACAAGACCAACGTTTGTACACATTTTTTCTAAAATTGCATTGATAGACAAATCTGTTTCGTATTTCAATTGATTCATATTTGCACCAAATCATTGCCTACAATCAAAATGGAAGGTACAATTTAACAAGAATTTTACACACTTTATCCCATTACACAGATATCTATCCCTTATAAAAACATATTTCAGATAACTTTGTTTCGTAGTTACAATTTGCAAACTCTAAGGTTCTCATTTGCAATTTCACTGTTCCTTCCCGCTTCACCAACTTACAGAGGGACGTCGCAGCGATAATTTTCTAGGAATTAGACTTCCTCCTTTCCATTGTAGGACTCTCACTCTAACCATCCTTTCATCTGTTGCAACATTCCCAAGTCGTGGAATGATAAATACCTTCTGTGATTTCCTATTCGAGTTTTTGTTCTGTTCATTGTTCTTTAACCGTTTTCATATTAGTGGTACTGGACGTTTTATCTGATACAGGTACCATGTCTTAGTGACCCATACGAACAATCTTTTGCAATATCGCTCTTTAGTTTTTAAAGATATGTCTAACGAGGTATCACTCACCCCATGTTTCCATTTACAATTTTGAAGTTGGGTCCTGGGCGCCCATGAAGAGTGGCCCTGGGAGCCACTTGAAGCATTTGAATACTATAATGAATTCAACTACATAGTTATTACATACATTTTGAAATTTTTTCTACTTTGTCACTTTTTCTTTTATTCCATTATTTTGTATTTAATATTTTACTGCCTAGGCTATATATAGGATGTTCTGAAAATGGCGCCCACCGACTACAGAGTATTACTTTAGAAGTCAAAATAAAGCGAAATATCTATATGTGTCTATATCTATCTATCTATCTATCTATCTATATAATTGAATACTTTCGTGTTCTCGTCTGGAGGTGTGAATTGCACTATGTGGCAACGTTGCAGATAAAGAACCTCAGAGAAGATCTACCAATCCATCAAATAGTTACATCGATTCTTTCCAGATGGCAGTTAAAGTTGATAGACGTTGACGCTAGCATCACTTATTAACGTAACAATTGATGTACCTGTTTGATGGATTCAAGAAGCAATGCTAACGGTTCCAAGGTAATCTGCGACGTTGCGACATAGTGAAATTTTGATTCCCCATACCAGGTAAAAGAAGTCCCGGAGGGTATATGATTATACATCATTTTCCGCTTCATTTTCACCTGAATAATAGCGCTCTGCTGTCCGTGGCGTCATTTTTAGTACACCCGATATATCGGAAATGTTTGTAAAGCAAGACTAAAACCAAGGAGAGAAACATTATTTTATTTGAGTGAAGAATACGCGTATGTTAGAATTGTGAATCTGTTTATTGTGTTTACAATTTATTTCAGAAATTGATAGCAGACTTACAGGTATTTACTTTTTATTATCCATTTTATTTTAGCTTAGTCAGAAGCAATATTAAAACATTCTGACAACGAACTCTTTTAAATAAAATTAAGCAATTGCAAACAGTTACCTTTTGCGTCCTTAATTTGAAATTTATCAACTAATATCAGCATTACTACATTTCCATCACACGCACGAAACTAATCTCGATCAAATATTTATCAGCATTTGTAGTTTCGATATCTTGAAGCTTTAATAGCGTGGTTTTAATTTCAACCATGACGTCATATTTGCGAATTGATAAAAAAAAGCACTTAATGCTACGAACGCGGTGGCTCAGTGGTAGAGTGTTCACCTCTGGTACATAGAATTCTTGGTTCGATCCCAGCTGGCGCCAAGTGAGCTTTGTGATGGACAAATACCGTGGGTTTTCTTGGGGTTCTCCCGTTTCCTTCCACTTTCTTCATTCCACCATTTCATTCATTTCTCATCATCACCGTCTCCTTTAGCCTAGCCGGCATCACCATGGGACATAAAACTTAAAGATTTTATTTTCACTTCATTTAGTGCTACGAAAGATATTCCAAATGTGTAATTTTGTACTGTAGAAGTTCGAAGTAATTGCTATATTGTGTTATATAAAGAAATACGAGAGATATTCTTAGTACATTTTCATATAAGTATATTTCGGACTTGTATACATACACTTCAGAAAGTATTAAAAATATATTATGTAAAATAAACAATTTTTGGTGTTAGGTAGAACACACATTTCAGATACTACGAGTGTAGTGTTCTGTTACGTTAGGAAGACGAATATTTTACGAAGTAACATATATTTTTTGTCACGTATATTGTAATTTTACATTTATAAATTTTATTAATGGAAGTTTCGATATTTTAGCACGACAAGTATATATGAAACTTCATTTATGAACAACTATCGACATTCACAAGACGAAAGTATCTTTCCAATATGTCCCTGTGAACTAATTGATCCTTTCGAGATGTCTATATTATATACTTATCTCCAAGACTATCAGTATTGTAAAACGGAGATGCAATATAATGCCAAGTACAAATAAATTTTGTTAACTTTATATGTTCAACATTGATTTACATAAAGAAATAATAAACACTTCTGACCAGAGTATATACACTTGTTTATTAAAAACTAAATTCCAGTGTAACAGTTTCAACAACGTAACGTTGTCTTCATCAGACACTAACTAGTATTGCAGTTAGTGTCTGATGAAGACAACGTTACGTTGTTGAAACTGTTACACTGGAATTTAGTTTTTAATAAACAAGTGTATATACTCTGGTCAGAAGTGTTTATTATTTCTTTAGTGAGTTCCAGAGTCGTGATGGATAGAGTTGCATTGATTTACATCTTTTCCAGAGTTACAGTATGGATGCTGATAACTATTAAATATTTTTAATTTCAACAAGTCAAAATATATTTTAGCAATGTGTTCAATAATAACTAATTTATATTTTCTCTTGGTAACTTTTAGATCAACCTATATATATACATATACATATACATACATGTATATATATGTATGTATATGTATATGTATATGTATATGTATATGTATATGAATATGTACATGTATTGAATCTTTAAAAGGTAAAGGTACTAATAAATAAGTCATAACTAATATGAACTACATACATACAATGATTAGATGTTTTGCAGCCATGTATTGGAAAAATAGAATTTAAGTAAATACTTGCCTGATGAATATTTTTTTAAAGCTTTTCCAGTTATCCAATTTTTTTTGGAAAGAATATTCTTTTTAATTTTACGAAACAAGGTGATATCTCTATGTTCACATAACAGTTTCACGCAATTCTCTCACATTTTCATGCATAAAATTATTTTACATATTATTTTGTGCATTACCATGGGTGAGTAAAAGTGTCGATATTTTAATGTTTGTATTTCCTTACGTAAATTTCGATAGGTGTTTATTTAATACAAGTTAATTAAAATTTTTACCATTTATGTATATTTTTTCCTAATATTCACCTATATATTTTGTTTATTTAAAAAATGAAATAAATGTTAAATAAACAAATAAAAAGTGACCGAACTATGGATACATAAACTCTTATAACCTCATATAAAATCAATATTTATTATCATTTATTCAAAGTTTATTACTTTAAAATATATTTAAACCAAATAATGAGAGACTAAACGAAATTTGAAAATAATAACTAATATGCTCTCTAATAAGCATATTTTTAGTGAATAAAATTCTCACACAATCATCATCATCATAGGTATTCTACCCATATTAGCAGGTCACTTGCTGCAGCTAAGAAGCTTCCATGCTCCACGGTCCTCCGCTAACCTCTTCGTCTTCACGTATGATCTTTCTGTTTTTATACATCCATTAATTGTAGTCTTCTTAGCCCCTCCCTCTCTTTCCCGCCACCATACCCTTTAGGACGTCCCTCAGATACAATCTCTTCTTAGACAATGTCCCAACCAGTTTCTCTTCTTCTTCCTAATAATATATAAAAGTGTTCTTTTCTCACCCACCATTTCTAACACTCTCCCATTCGTTTTCCGCTCGACCCAACTAATTCTTTCCATTCTTTTCCACACTCACATTTCGAAGGCTTCCAGTCAATTTTCATCAATTTTACGTGATTTCCACGTTTCCACCCCATACAGTACACCACTTCACACGAAGCATTTTATGAGTCTTTTTCTCAAATCTTTATTCAAAGTCCCACAAAACAGACTTTTCTTCCTCCTAAATGCTTCTTTTGCCATTCCTATCCTTGCTTTTATTTCACGTTCGCACTTCATGTCATTACTAAAAATACTACCCAGATATCGAAAACTATTCACTTGTTCTATTTTCTCCCCTCCCACTTTTATATTTGACACAGACCCCTTCGTTTCAATCACCATGGCTTTTGTCTTTCTAACATTTATTTTCATCCCATATTCTTCAAAGCTCTTCCTCATGTTAAAATTGATTTGAGAATTAAATTCTCGCAGTGTTGAAAAAATGTTCACACTTATTATTATTATCTATTATTAATTTATTAATCCTTATCCCCACTTCAAGAGAATATTGGAATCATTTTACCAACGTACAACTTCCCTCGAGGGAAGAGAAGTTCTGAAGAAAAGATATTTTTCAATGAAATCTTTAAAGGAATATCCGAATTCAGGAATTTTAAGGGAAGACAAACGAACTTCCAAATATCAAGTGAAACAAATAATGCCCCAGTTTACTAATTGACGAAGAAACACACTTCGATCATAAATATCTTTATTAATGGATTAATCCCTAGTGATATTTACCAAGATTTACGCCAATTTTCATCTGATGAAGTGTCGTGCGAACAAGTTTCTAAATTTTACTTTTCTCCAATGTTTCCGTTATTTCATATCACAGTTCAAGTTAATCATATCGTCGAAGAGTGTTGCCAATGAGAAAAAGATTTATAATCTAACAATGTTGCCAAATATAATTTTTTAGTAAACATACGAAATTTCAAAACCTTGTTTCAGTGAACTTTGAAACAATTTACAGCCAGAGTTCTTCATTTATTTTAGTAGTCTACAAGCAAATTATTTCATGCCGAGTGTCAGTTGTAACCAGTCCATGGTTCCATGATTTTTACTCGAATGTGCAATGCATTTTAACCCCATTTATTTGTTAGTAACATTTCTCGTTTTCTGTGAGAAATCCAGAAGTTAAAACATTCTGAACTTATTAATTTTCTTTTCTCCTTTTCGCAACAAATAATGAACTTTTTTATTCAAGAGACCAGCCAGGTGCTTTTCAAGACTGTTCGTCGCTAAACATCTTTTAATACGACACAAATGCGCATGTGAACAAGATTGCTGTGTGAATCTCAAAGCGTAACTAGTCGGAAAGCCAAACGAACTATAACACAGTCAGAATTACCAATTCATTATTATCTTTCGAACTATTTTTTGTATATTGTTAACCTAAAACATTCATTGACTTATATTTTCCATTGAAGTTAGTTAGAAATTACAAAATTTCAGCAGCACTTTCTGTTTATTAGTTTAAAAGTTACAAGGAGATATCAAAATAAATGGCCCATCCTGTATAGCTATGTATTGAACTTGAGAAGGCTATTTGTTATTCATTCATAGGACAATATTAAATGAGACGTTTCACAAAAGATAGTCTAACATTTTGTACGTTCTTTCTATAAAATTAAAAAATTGGTTGATTTTAAGACCAATAACATTTTTATGTCAAACAAATGCTTATTGATTATGTTGTTTCAGGTGGAATTTATCAAATAGTGTCTCACAACTTATATATTTCGAGTTAGAAACTTAGTTTTGTGTGATCAGAGAAACATTTCTGAAGAGCTGCAAGGAAGTTTTTCTTTCTTTTTCTTTCTTTTTTTTTTAATCTGTCGTACAGAAAGAATGTGTTTTATGTTAAAACCTAAAATTACAAGTATTTTAGAGTAGCTGCACAAGGTATATTGCTAATATAAGTGATTCATGCCTCAAACCAGAACTTTACAAGGGAGATCGGAGTGTTTTTAAATTTTTCTTGACTATTTTCTTTGCAGTATTTTTCCTTAGTTCTAAATTTTACATACGCAGTTGTATACATTCATGAAATAACAAGGGCACATTGAAACTATCAATGTACTCCAACCCTTTCTGTATTAATGTGCTCCAATATTCTTTAGGCAAGAGCTTAAAGAACTTAGTAGGTAGTATAGAAAATTGACCTATTAGCCTTCTCCTCCCACTATATGGTAGTGAAACAGATATTTTCTCCGAAATTCGGTGTTGCCAACAAAATTCGAACTGGACGACAGCTCTCGGTGAGAATAGGGGGCGAGTAAAAGCTGATCTTCTCCGTCATATGGGTAAGGAATGGAATGTCTTAAATGTTTCGGCGAAGAAAAAAGTAGTCTGGAAAGTTGAGTGCTTGGTGTTATTTGACACTTTCAACCTGCTTTCAACAGAATATTTCTTCTTCTGTTCAGAAGTCATTAATCATAGTGTAACGGGGATCAAAACTATGGCAACGTTGTTGGACACACATTAAGTTACAATGTCACTAGTAAGAGGATACGACTGTTCGGACAGTTCCGATTACCACCCACTAAGGACATCTTCTTGTTGCGGCCATTATAGCACCTTTTTTAGTCCAAAGGTAACAAAAAAATGAAGTTTCATGGTTTCGCTGAACTGAGACTAACTTACACACAAAGAATCAACCTTTCTCACACAATAAAACTTTTTCTGAAAATACTCTACAATAAATAATCCCTATAAAGGCTTACAAACAGGAAATTAAAAGCTTACTTTGTCTTCAAAAAAGTGACAAATAGTCAAGAAAAGAAATTCGACGTGCCACTTCCATGAACTTTCACTCGAATAACAGTCGACATTCAGTGATGCCAAGCACCTACGCCTCAAAAGTTAATAACTCGTCTAGGAGAAGATATCTACGATATATTAATGTTCCCCATGTACCAATGTGCCTCCCTCTCCCTTACATGATCTGAAAACTACGATATATCAATGTTCCCTACGTACCAATGTATCACCCTCTCCTCTACAAGATCTCAAAACTTTTACAATTTTGAATCTTACCTTAACTGGCCAAAGCAATGACGATCTAGCAACTTAGTTCATAACTTCAGCAATAAAAGAACATTATTTTATTATACATTGGCATTTCAAATTGATATTTCATTTTAAACATAAAGCATAAAATGTCTTAGTAACACAGTCCAATAAACATTTTAATTTCTATTATTGTTATTCGATTAGCTTGAAAGAAATTTCTTGCGAATCATCACTGCACAAATATTGTAGGTTTAATTTAAAATAATATAACTACATTATAAAAAAGAGAACGTTTTATTTTACAAATTTCGTTTACATTTAAAATATGATGCAACATCTTATGAAAGAATCTTCGAAGACGTAGTAGTTGTAATAGTAGTAGTAGTGATAGAAGTAGATTTAGACTCGTTTCCTTCCCTGCAAATAAAGATAAAATGTTTAAAAACTGTTTAAATAATTTATAGTAACAACTTACTAAAATATTTAACACGAACATACAACCGACTCGAATTATGTATTTCTTTAGCCTAAACGTAAGCCAAGAGATGATAAATGATCTTAGAATATAACGAAGACAAGGAGCATCAGGATTTCTTACCACTGACCGACGTATGCAATAAAAATTAAACGTTAAGTATTCTTTGTTAAAATTGTAGCAAATTCTATTTTGGTACCACTTTGTGTGCTACAGGATCTTTTGTTATAGAATGTGGCATTGGAGAAGGAATAAAATCAATGTTATTTGTACGTAATAGGTACGGTTAGGTTAGATTAGGTAAAGTAAGGTTAGGTTAGGTTCGGTCGCTATGAATGTCTTGTTCAAAGTGCACTTTTGCATACAGTTTTTACTTTATTTAAAGTTAGTGCGGCCCAAGAGCCAAATGGTGTGAGCGCAAGACTGAATGTTAATGTCCCTCACACTGGAGTATTTGCGGATATGGGATACCCGTTGAGGATCAGGATTTTTTAGAAATCAACACTTGAAATTACCATTTCAGAGCTATTTGAACCTAAAAATTAACGTCGCATAATATCTTAAGATGAAATTTAACAGACTAATACTTTTCCCGATATATATATGAATAAAAGATCTACTTACTTAGTCTCTTAAACTACCTTTTTCAATGAACGATCAAATAAACTGAGTAATCTACCGTAATATCTAACTTAATATTTTGTTAGTGTTTAAATAACTTTATTTAAAACATTTTTCTATAAATCAAACTTTAAAATGTAATCACAGCTCACTGTAATATACATTGTATTAAAAATAAAGTAAATAAATGGTTTACCATTGCAATGTTTTACAATATTACCATTATAGAAAATAAGATATCCAGTACCTCCAAATACAACATTTGTTATTTGTTTCAAAACAACACTGTTATGTAAAGTAATCTAAATATGCAGAAAATAAATTAAATATAGTTGAAAATAGGAACGTATATATTATTTGCTTTAGTTTAGTATATAGTAAGAGCAATGAATGAACAGTTACATATTCCAGTGAACAGCAGACTTGTAAGCAGAGAACACTTACAAAATATTAGATAGCCTAGAAACTATTAGGGGAAACAATGCTTGAATATTACAGAAGTATTACAAAAATATTCTATGAAATAAGAAAATTATGACACTAAAGTTCGTGAATTTACATGTAACCAAAAACTGTTTACTCTAAAACAAATTTGCATTAAAATTTGTATTTTTGATTCCCCTCAGACGTAACTTTCGATCAGACAATTTACTTTTCTACAAATAGTTTTTGAAAGTATAAAATGTCTTCTACATATGAACTGTCAGCTGCTGGGGATGGGAGTGGGGCCATTTAGCCCATCTTGGTAACGAACTCAAGCTCGAAAATGAGGAGAGTTGATGTCAGGTAGGACACCGGCCGTACGAACTACGCAAACACAATACGATGGGTTCTCTAAATAAAGCCTCGGAAAATTCTATAGTGTACTTTGGAGACGACGCGTAAAGGCTTTGTTTATCTTCTACGAGAAATAGGCAAGAGCTACCCAGTCGAGAACAGGCTCGGTTAAAGAAGCTAGTACACGTGAGGGTAACAGTAAAAACGCTTAATGTTGTGACAATGAATGGATGAGGATGCTCGCTGTCCTTTAAATTATAAACTAATTATACTTTTTTTTTTTTTTTTTTTAAGCAAAGTACAAGAATTCAACTTCGTTTCTTTTATATACAAATTCGCGTTTCAGAAAACTACAAAATTTCCACTAATACTCTATTTTAGCTGCAATCTGGAATTCTTTCAAGTTTTGTGATTTCTGATACATAGTGTTTCGATGACAGGTCATTATCAAGGTAAAAGTATACAAGAACACGAAAAGTAATGATTGCTATGCAAACAATCAGATGTACTGTGAATTATACGGTATTCTACCTAACTTAACTTCCGTACATATTCTCGCATAGAATGACGTTTTAACCCTAGTTACAGATAAAAAAAAATACTTTTCGGAACTGGGATTTGTTTAAAAAATAATAGACATTTTTAACCACTCCATAATAAACAATTAATTTTGCCCTGCTACAGTGATTCTACAAATTAACAAAGAAACTGTTACAAGATACAGTAGTAGCGAATCTTGGAATTTGAAAATAAACTTCCAAATATAATTGTACAAATAAAAAGTATGATAATAATTACAAAATAATAATAATAATAATAATAATAATAATAATAATAATAATAATAATAATAATATCACGAATAGAAGATCATTAAGGGAGGAAGAGTAGATGATCATTGTTTTCGTTCCGCAACCGACATGTAAAAGATTCGAATCCAGCGACTGGTCCTTCTAACTGGGATTATTCGCAGCTTACCCGGTGAAAAATGGTCTGATAAAATACAAAAGGTGAAAAAAATATATATGCACGATTGGCTCGAGAATCAAATCCAGGTGGGGGACATGATGGATCAGTGGTAGAGCGCTTAGCTCTGGTGCGAGGGTTCCCTAGTTCGATCCCCAGCCAAGTTAATTTGTGGTAAACAACATCGTGTCCGTGAGTTTTCTCGGGGTAACCCCATTTCCTCCCATTTTCTCATCACACCAATTTTTCCATCAACATTCACTTGCTTTAATCATCGTCTTCTTCAGCTAAAGGGCATAATCGTGGATCGTTAAACTGAAAAATTTAATTTTTGAACCCAGTATCGGGTTAAGAGTGTCTATGCCTTACCCACTATGTTACCCAGTTCGCTTCCTGCACAGCCATACATGCTATCACTCTTCAAGCCAGTAACTAAATACTCAGTGAACATAGACTTTACAAGAACTCCTGCTATATTGAATAACCAAGTTCTAAATTACAGAATATCTCTGACGGTTGAATTACAATGATAGAATGTATCCAGCTGCGCATTTGTTTCACTTATATATATATATATATATATATATATATATATATATATATATATATATATATATATATATATATATATATATATATATGAATTCTCGCCTACAAAGGAATCGGTGTATTATAAAATCCTCCATTTATCATAATGAACGAGATGAAGTTTAAAAAATATAGAAGCATCAGCTGGCTTCACTTCAAAATTACTTCTCATGTTTAAGTTTTAACTATCTCTAGTTTAAAATGGTTTCAAAAGCGTATTAGAAACTTTTATTACTAATAATCTTGGCTTACCTTGATCTAGAATCCAAGTCCATTTTCTTAAAAAATTAAAATAACAGTTTTTCCAAAGAACATGTTATTAGCATGCAGCAATTTTAACGCCTATTAGAGAAGCAAAATGAACATTCATGTAAGTAAAGAAGCACAATTTTTTAAAACAAAAAGAATAAATTGGTAAATTTAACTAGGTGATAAAGTTGTATTTTATTATTTGATACATGCTTGATTCATCAGCAAAGCAGGCAAATACGAAACACATTTGATTTGTCTATTCTACTGTAAGCTATACATTAAAAATAACACACATTAACTTGCTTATCTTTAACAATTTAAATTCTTATCATTTTTGTTAGTGACTACTAGGGAATTATTAAGACTACAACAAATGCAATACAAGTTCCGGTACGGTGGCAATACTATATAAGCATACCAAGTTTTATAAGTGATACGCTCTAACACAATTAATGAAACGCAACAATAAAGATATTAGAACTCTCATTGTGTGTAGATTGGTATTAAACTATTTAATACACAATAGTGCGCGTACATAAATTGTAGAACAATGTTATTAAAATATTACAGTACGAGACGTATTAAGAAAGTCAACTTTCCCACGTGTCCCATAGCTAGGAAACTGTATGTTGTGCGAAGCGACTGAATGCACGTGAGAGAGTAAGGTCTTAGCATGGCTCATGCGCTAGCGGAATATCTTCTCTGCTCTCAGTAGTGTCGTGGCAGTGGTTGAAGATGGATGTTCCTATTCCAGCTCCCGCCGCGTGTGAAGTGCGAACAATAATAAAGTTTTTGAATGCACAGGGCATAGCGCTGATTGAAGTCCATCGTCAGCTGTATCATTGCAAAAATGTCAATGCTGACCCCATTCGCCTTGTTTTGTGTTCTGGAGTCAGTCCTTCCAGTCCACCTGGCACACAATTCTTGAATAACTGGTGTCCGTGACAATAGTGTGCAATAAGGAGCGGGAAATCTGCGGGAACTCACCGCTTAGTTTCCTTATTGTGAAACGACGATTCTTCATGATGCGTTCCCGAACAAGGCCAACAAGGTCGTTTGTGATAACGGTTGACCTCCCACTGCGTCTCTCATCATGCACGTTTTGGCGTCCTGCTGCAAATTCTCTACAACAACAATGCACCATCTGCTTGCTCATGACGTCAGGCCCATAGATCTGACGACGGATTTCAATCGGTGCTATGCCCTGTGCATTCAATAACTTTACTATTGTTCGCACTTCACGTGCAGCGGGAGCTGGAATAGAAATATCCATCTTCAACCAGTGCCACGACGCTACTGAGAGCACGAGGAAAGTTTCGCTGAAGTATGCGCCATGCTAGGACCTTACTCTCTTTTGTGCACGCAGTCGCTTTGCGCAACATATGTTTCCTAGCTAAGGAACGCGTGGGAAACTTACTTTTTGGATGCGCCTCGCACTTTTAAAATATTGTTTGTATCAAGCTTTCGTCTAAAAAAGAATATATTAAGATTTCACCAAAAGCGAAAAGGAAATGTTAAAGAATTTAAGAAAAATGAAACAAACTCACACATAACTGCAACCATTAATGCATTGAGACGAGAGCTTCGAATCTACATTGCAACCGTCATAGACGTTAGAATGTTGAGATAATCAGAATCAACGGAGATACAATGAACTTATTTTCATAGATTTTTTTTTCTAAACTCTTCATAAAACTGAACATGACTTTATCCAAAACTATAAGGGCTCTACAATTTACACTAATGTATATGAATTACTGAAATTACAAATAGCTATTTTATGTAGAAATATCTGCTACTATTTACAGAATATTTATTGAATTGCCATATTGTAAATAATTTACAGAGTTGCTTGAAAATATCCTGATCAAGACAGAATTTTTTCATTTGAAACCCTCTGAATCTATTCGAGCTATCTTCACATATACAGGGTGTTACAAAAGTTTGACACAATATTTTGAGAACAGATTCCTCGCATCAAAATAAGAAAGAAAAAAAAGTTCATATGAACTGCTCAAAAGTGGATAGTTTCGGAGTTATAGATTGCCGAAAACGTGAAAAACAATGAACTTTAAAAGTTCATACCTCCACTACTATGGGACCTATCGTAGTCGGTCAAGACATCCCTGAGTTACTGGTCTGTAAACTATCCCAAATATCCATCTTTGAGAATCTCCGGTACTTGCACAATCATTTTTAGAGAGGCTGTTAGGGAGTACTTGATTACTCTCCTCTATGTCTATAAAATTGATATGCAAGTATAGGAGCAATCTTAAACATAAGTACATAAGTATTTTTTTCAAGCCCAACTATTGGTCAAATACATACAAATAAAAAAAATCGGAATGTTTGTTGTGGGATTTGGATTTTAAATCTTTCATTTCTAATACTTATTCTATGCTGCTGCAATAATAATAATAATAAGAAGAATGCCTTCTCCGCTGGTGTAGTGGTTACCGCGTGTGCCTTTGGTGCACGAGGTCCCGGATCCGATTTCTGTTGAGAAAATGAAAAAATAATTTCACGATCATTCACTTTTATTACTCATTCGCCTTTTTTCGCCTAAAGACCATAAGAGTGGGACGTTAAACTAATTTCAAAATAATAATAATAATAATAATAATAATAATAATAATAATAATAATAATAATAATAATAATAATAATAATAATAATAATAATAATAATAATAATAATAAATGCTGTCAAATGGTTAATCTTCGTTGATCTAAAAATAAAGGAAAATGCCTTAATAAAATAACACTATTTAATATTATCCCAATGACAGTTATGTTTTTAAAATTATCGCAATGTCGTCCCAGTGTTGGGTCCCAACTTCCAATGAACAATCACTGCCATGATAAAAACCTTGTTGTCAAGCAATTCTATAAATCATTTTCAATATTATAATGAATTACTAATAAACTGTAATGACCTATAAATGCTCCTACACAAAACAGCTATTAGTAACTTCCATAATTTATGTGTATCAGTGTAAAATATAAAATATCTATAGTTCTCGGTAAGGTCATGTTCAGTCTTATAACTTTTCAAAGAAATAGTTTACATAGTAAGTTTATTATATCACCGTTGATTTCAATTAACATACGTTATGCCTGTCTCAATATGGATTCGTAGCTCTCGTCTGAATGAAGAAACAAACAGTTATAGTTACAGCGTGATTTTGCTCCATTTCTCTCCTACAATTTTACTTAAATTCTTTCAATTTTTCTTCCTGCTATATCTCTGACGAAATTTTGAAGATGTTCATTCAAAGACGAAAGCTTGATACAAGCAACGAATGAAAAAATCATCTTAAAACTTCCATTTGTATAATATGCTTCTTTCATGAATATTAAATTTTCTCAAAAAATTAGGGAACTTTGTAAAATTTTGTTTTAGGTCATTCTCGATGGGACAAAATGTAGTGTCTATTAGTCTAATATTGCCTAATGAAATTTATTTTAATAACAACCATTTTACAGATAGTATTTCATAATGTATGTATTTATACACGAAACAAACTATGAGAAGACCGATCTGAATGCAGTTTGTATTTGACCTATAAACATCTCAGTTAATAACAATAATAATAAAAAGTACGCTACAGTATTTAGTGAAGATATCCTAAACCAAAGAAAAAAACAAACAAACAAACAAACAAAAAAAAAGATTCTCCTATTTTGAAAAATTCTTTTCTATAACAGCAGAAATAATGGGAGAGTGTACCTGAGACGTTAACAAATTGCATGAAGTGAACTTTCTTTTAATAACGATCGTCTTGAATACATGAATAAAAACGATCTTTAAATGACTGAAAAGTTGGAAAAAATGTATCCTAAATTTTCAAAACTACAAAAATGACCTTAAAAACATGTATTTTCAAAGCTATAAGTTTATGAATCGAGTTTGAGTAACCACTTCCTTTGTCCTATCTGTAACAGAAAAATGGTATGTGAACAAAACCCAAGGCCTGCTATTAATATTTATAACCTTTATATTTGTTCTACTAAAATTAGTCACCGAAAAGGAAAGGCAAATGACCCATATGTTTCGTTATATTTTCACAATTTATTTTAATTATAACAGTTTACATGAATTATATGTAAAAAATATACAGTTAGTTTCAAAACAAGGCGATGGAGAAAAAAAAAAGATTTAACGTAATTTTTAATTCATTCAGTTAGCGCGATCACGCACAGGCGGCAAAATTCCGCGCAAGCGCCGCAGTAGGAGATTCGTTTAGTCTTCATACGGAGCAGCGACATATCACCTGGGTGCCACGTCGAAAAGCAGGCGGCACCTCTTACTCACTACTGAATTTCGTGGAATTTAACATCGACGCTGTTAATTTATCGAAGATGGAAAATAAAAAGACGAAGGAAACGTTTCTGGGAGCATCTAATTCTATTTCTCTTCTGTTTAGTACCAGAACTTTATGTTGTAATCGTCAGTAGCACCGTACTATCTGTACGTGCAATAAACTTATTTTCTATTCTATCCTTTTCGGGTATTTATCGTTATAGTCGCAGCTATAAAGCCAAGTCGACTTTATCATAAAATTGTTTCAGCATTGAAATTGATTTAAAAGTAACCAAAATGGCTCGTCGATGAGGACAAATAGCCGGTTCTAAGTAGAACTGCTAACACTAAAAATTGTAAGAAATAACGAGGGATAATGTACCAGATATACATATGTAACTGACTTAAAGATTTATCAAACTAGACAAAATGTCTAAAATAAAACTGCTTAAAAATGTAAAATTGACAAAAAGAGAGAGTTTAACATTCATCCAGTTATTTGTCCGGCCGCCATCTTTATTCCCTTCCCAATAATCTTATTTACGCATATTTTAAATTGTATAACCTGGATAATATATGCTATAATGTATGATAACAATCCTGTCTCTCCCAAGTAGTTAATTTCTAATGTTTAAACAATTTTTTTTTTTTTTTTTTTTTACAAAAAATATATATTATTCATATAATTAAGTAAAGTTTTCTTGATTAACTTTAGCTCTTCGATTCTTGGTTCTTTCTCAAAACAATTAAACTATGCCAACGTTTAAAGATCACTGATTTTCTATGGAGGTTCAAGTTTATTCTGGTGATGTGTAAAGTCTCAAAAATGCGTTTTAATCATAGACAAGACAGTGCTTTGTGGGCGCCGCGAGATTTTTTTCTTTTTCTTTAACTTGTGTTTCTGAATCAAAAGATCCAATAAATTTCAATCAAAAATTTTCTTGTAGACCTTATATCTGGAGAACTACATATAGTATAGTCAAACCCAAACTATCACTTAACTCAGTATGATGTGCTTATTCCGTAAAAAAATACGAAAACTCGATTTGGGGGTCGTTCAAAAATTTTGTAGTCCTTGACCCATAAACTAATTCTTGGTCAAGATCGCATCTTTTGATACATTATTTTTAATCATTCCTAAAATTCTTGTTTGCTTCATTTATTAATATTGTAGCATACGCCGCGCACGGTAACCACGTGGTTGCAACGCGGTATTTTGCTGCCCCGTATGTGACCACGGTTATGCTTTAAAATTTCTAGCAAAAGAATATTGCATTATAATTAGAATTTAAGATTTGGAGCTTGTTTTTTTGATAAAAGAAAAAATCATTCTCTTCAGATATAATTAACGGTACCTAATATAGATAATTTGATTTTAGTATTAGTGAAAGCTATTTCTAATACAAATTAGTAAACGAAATAAATAAATTAGTTTTTATTGTGTTAGTCTAAGATAATATTCAAGCTACTGTAATACTAAATATAGAATATATTAGATTACTAGTACTGAAAAGTTACTGAAGTAAATATAAAATTCTATTTTATAATTGATTCAATATTATAGTTTATTCTAATGTATTACGTAGTGTTACCATATTTGGTAATAGAAAAATGTGAATACAACTTTCAGCTGCTAACTCGTTATATAAACATTAACTGTTTAGAATACAGGGTGAACATAAAGTCTCTCCCTGATAACAAACATTAATAACAAGGAAACAAATAATAATACAAGCATTCGGTCTAAAATATCGCTTGTATGCTACCTTACGATTTTGCCACAGCTTGCGCTTCCATCTACTGCCAGTGATCGCAGTGTGACAGTCATTTGTTTAAAAATAGCGTCAGCATAGCAGAAAGCGAAGTGTGTTGTGGTATCATGAAACAAAATCTCTCGTCACAGTTCAACGAACATTCAGGAGAGAGTATCAGGGTTGCCAGAGATTTTTCAAATCAATTTTCCCTGACAATTCCAGGTTTTCCAGGCAAGATCTATTATTTTTCAGACATAATTCTTTCCTCCAAAGAATGAATGAATGGAAAGTTCTTCACAACATCCACCCACTGTTTTCCATTCATTTTTTTTCTTTTCGTAAGCACGATTAACAAGATTTAAACCTTTGATACATTTCTTTCATTACAATAAAATTACAGTACCGTACTTATGATTGCAGTCTACATAAATAATTTCTGTTAGGGAATTTTACACTAAACAAATTACTACTACATGTTTCCTTAGTTTCCACAGTTCTCTATCTTAGAGATGCTTTCAAGGTCTCAATTTCATATTCCAAATTTTTGTAATCAACTGAAGACTCTAATGGAAGTTTTGCTTTCTTTCTTTTTTTTCTAAAGTGGTAATCTGATCGGCTATGTGCTTATTTTCCTTTTTCTTTGATTCGTTTCCAGTGGTTTCTGTCCTTTTCCTTTGCATGGCTTCTTCATAACGTGCATATGATCCACGTACGTACTGAATCATTTTTGTCTATATAAATACCAAGGGGCCATCCAGCACACTTTATAGTATCATCAACAACTCGTAAACTCACCCACCAAAGATTCTTCATGCATATTTTCCACCAGCACGTCATTGTTAACTGAGAAATCCTTCTCAACGGAAGTATTTCCATGGGAAAGGGCAGGTAACATTATAATTATGTCCCACAAATCAACGAATTCACAATTATCATGTAGACTTCAATAAAAGACATTTAAAATACCTATGTGTACATTAAATGATTCGAATTTGTTCTTCTCTTTTATTACTGAAACACATAATTTGGAAAATTGATGTTTTACTTTTCAGCTTTGGCAGCTACAACTACATTCTTGTTATGGAGTTCCTCAAGAACATTATACATCTTTCCTTCGCTTACACTTTGGTTAATACAAATTTTACTTAGAATAAGACATGACAGATTTCGCACTATTTTGTGTTTTAATGGGCAGTTTTCAATAATTTTTGAAGTTTTTTTTTTTTTTTTTTTTAATTAATGTCATCAGTATACAAAATTCCCTGACATTTCCAAGTTTTCCAGTATTTCCCTGACACAAATCAATTTCCCTGACATTTCCAGGTTTTTCAGGTTTTCCAGGTCGCTGGCAAGCATGGAATATGGACAGCAGCCACCAGATGTTAAGAGCATAAAGGAATGGCAAGCAAGTTTATTGCAACAGGAAGTATTTTAGATCGTGATAGAAGCGGTAGACCGAGTGTTAGTGAGGAACGTGTGGAAGCTATTCGTGTTGCTTTAACCCGAGGCCCACGAAAATCCTTGCGTTGCATATCACGTGAACTGGACATCCCGAAGTCAACTGTGTTAAAAATTTTACACAAACATTTGAAGTTATACGCATACATGATGCAGATTTCATGCGTTAACACAAGAAGACCGTTCCTGACGCGCAAGTTTCGCATGTGACATCGCAAGGGTAACTGATGGAGCACTAATGGGCAACTAGTGTAGATTCTCTAAATCAGGTTTTTTTTTTTTTTTAAAAAAAAAAAACTTTTTGAGTTTTCCTATTATTTACCGCAAACCGCATGCTTCTATCATCGACAGTTTTCTTGTTATTAATGTTTGTTATCAGAGAGAGATTTTGTGTCCACCCTGTATATTGTCCTCCTTATATGGCTGATATGCTGAAAGCATA
Source organism: Thermobia domestica (assembly GCF_964235325.1). Classification (NCBI taxonomy): domain Eukaryota; kingdom Metazoa; phylum Arthropoda; class Insecta; order Zygentoma; family Lepismatidae; genus Thermobia; species Thermobia domestica. The sequence goes on along the minus strand of NC_137464.1, from coordinate 227,178,347 downwards.
TAATAAGCACAATAATACAAAATAGAATCACGGTGTGCCTAATCATTTAAATATTTAAATATGACAATATGTTGACACAACTCTAGCATAGCAAAGCTCGGCACAAAGGACCGGAAGTACAGATACGGAAGGAAATAAAGAAAAAAAAAAACGCACTAGGGGAACGATTGTAATGCCAAGATAGCCAATCTGCATATTTCACGTTCAACGCTGGTACCAATATGTGAATACGATGGACAGCATTAGAAAGAAAATATACTTGAGCTCAGAAAATGTGATCAATTTAGGGAATAATTTCGGATGGAGATTTTTTACTCTTAAAATGTGGATATATCCGCATAAATGTTGTCATATATTATGATGTATATGCATATATATATCAGATGTTATAATTACTCCTTGCCTAACATTACGTAGAAGTATAAGAAACGAAAAGATTATGGCTAAAAAAGAAAAATCACCACCACCACGAGAGCTAGAATCCCAATACTCGAAAAGTTGAGTTACCAAATATGCCTAAGTTTTAGCTGAAGCTAGAATAGTTTAAATAGATCGCATTTAAGCTAGATTGAGTATGACAGTTTATTTACTGATAGTCAAGTATTAATGAGGGGTTTACATTTTAGAGTATAACTACAAGCAATGATAGTGACTGTACATTCATATAATAGTAGCAAGATCTTTTAGATTTACAGTGGAGAAGTTATTTAGACTGTGTTGAGACTATCTTAGCTTATGCTCCCATTTTTCAGATCCACCAGTGGAACGCTCGCACTGTAACCTTAAGTACTAGACCCTAGATGCCTTCCTTCCAAATTCTAAAATTTTTCCATCTTTTTCATTCCAGTGTAAAGTAATTCTGTCAGAAACTTCGTTAATAATATAAATAATGTGATCAGAAGATCAATACAAAGTATTTTCTCAGCTTTCTCAAAGATACACTAAGAGTCGTAGTTCCATTAAAAATAATTATAGTGAAAAAATAACACTTGAGAGACATAGCTTATTGAGACTCTCTCGTGACTAAATAGCCAGAACTCCTGCTTTTGATGTAGAAGTGATTCCCAATAGGAGGCAATGTAAAATTTTAAGGGATGCATAATAACGCCTTCTATATTAGAATAATAAAATAATTGACCTGTTAAAGCATTGTGTAAATTATTATCGTCTGCGAAATTTCATTTCCTTTGTACCTTCGTAGAAACATCTTCAAGCAGTTATGTTCAGAATAATACCTTGAATTTGGCTGCTCGCAGCTTGCTTCTGTGTACAGAACAAGTAGCAGTGTCAAGTGTATACAACGCGAAGGAACTTATATGGTGTGATATTTTCTTAATTACTATTGAAACCGGAAGTGGTGGTAGATATCTACCACTTCTGGTTCTAGTAGAGAGATTAGAGAAGTGGAATATATTCTTGAGATACTTTATTGATTGCAGAAAACCACATCTCACTGTGGATTTTAGTTTTTACTCTATAGTGATGAACGTTAAAACCATGAAGTGGTTCATTTCTGCCACTTCCACTGTGAATAGAGGATTAAGAGAAAACATCAACACTAAACGATTCCCAAAAAAAATGCTATCACTTATCGTTTTTGCCCTATGTAATCAATAACGAAACCGGAAGCTGTAGTGGATTTCAATCACTTCCGGTTTTAGTCGAGAGTTAAGGATAGAGATGAAAAGTACTCTTGGGACGCTCAATGGATTATAGGAAACAGCTTCTCATCATTTACTGCCCTTTTTGCTTTATTAACGAACAAAGTTAAAAACCGGAAATGGTTGATTATACCAGTTCCGGATTGAATACAGCCTCTATCAATGAAACCGATTCCTGATTTTTGAGGTTCTATATTGTGGCCAAAATTGACTGTGATCAATCAAGTAGTTGAATTTTTTTCTCTCCCGTACGGACTACCGGACACACAGACTAACAGGATAATATATATATATATATATATATATATATATATATATATATATATATATATATATATATATATATTATATATGTATATACAGGAGTTTTGGTAAACCAAACTCCTTACAAGAAAGAACTATCCACATTTCACCAGGGACTGAATTGGAAATAAATCACTATTAGTAAGCTGGTATACACAGACACGTGCTACTAGTAGATATACTTCTATTTAGCAGATTATTTTTATTTATTTATTTTACCGCTGGTATGTATTTTAGTATCTTAATTTACTACTAGTATGCCGCCTCATGCTGTAACAATTCGGTCACTGATTAATACTTAAGAAGAAAAGAAACTGAGGATTGCACCTTAAATGGTAGGTCGACTACTGATGTTGATTTGGTATTGAGAACGGAATATTCCTGAAATCCAGCCAACCACCAAAATGCTGGTCGGTTTTGACGCGTTGTGTCCTTATGCAACGCCGAACTTATGAAAGACGGAACCTACTACTATTAACGTAGGCTCCGAACCACTGCAGGGGATTCAATTAAATGCAGTCGGTGGGTGCATAGACGATCATGCATGATCAATCCTAGTTCCCCATCACATTATCTCACCTTCAAGAAAGCTGGACCACTAGTACAAAGAACGCTGCTGATAGATATGTGTTTTAGCATCTACATCAGAGACACCTGTACAAATTTCCACAAGCATATCTGTTACTCTTTAATAAGAACGTGCTATCTCAAAATTGACTATGGCGGCCGCACAAATTATTTTACAAATAATACGTAGTAAACGGAGAACAATGTCATAATAAATACTAATATTTACTCACCTGGCTCTAACGTGGTGAAGGAAGGAAATATTGACGGATTTTGTTCTTGATATTTTACCAGCTTTTAGTTTCCACATTAGAGTAACAAGTGTTAATGCAGTTATCAGTACGTTAATGAAAATGACCAATTAAGTTTCATGGACATATTCAAGTTGTAATTTATTATATTAATAATCAATTTCCTTATGAAGTTCTGGATTGCAAATGTTATGTGCGAAACTATTAGGAGTACTTTTTTGTGGTTATTAGATGTGTGTATATGGCACCTTTGGCGGAGGACAAGAAATGAAATCTTTGAGTGTAACGTTTTACAAGGCTCTTGGGGCTAAGGGAGACGGGTGATTACGGCAAGTGAATAATTATGGAAGAAATGGTGGAATGAGAATGTGAAAGGGGAACGAGAGGTACCCCGAGAAAACTTACGGACACGATGTTGTCCACCACAAACTTACTTGTCCGGAGATCGAATTGGGGACTCCTTTCATGAGCGCTCTAGCACTGAGCCACCGTGACCACAAATAACAGCAAAATAAAAAAAAAGTGTCAATTATCATTGGTAACTAACGAGATACTTTTTAGCGCTATAAATTTCTTCCCTCGATTTTCTCGAAAACTACGCATGAGAATTCATCCTCAAAGTATTCCATTTCGTTCAGTTTAATATGATCTATCAATCAATATATGTGTTACCTTTAAACAATATTATCATTGAATAGAAATTTTAAAAAAATGAAATGAAATCTTTGAGTTTTACGTCCCACGTTTATGCCGGTTAGGCTAAAGGAGACGGTGATTATGAGAGATGAGTGAAATGGTGGAATGAAGAAAGTGGGAGGAAACGGGAGAACCCCGAGAAAACCCACGAGCACGGTGTTTGTCCACCACAAAGTTCACTTGGCGGGGGCTGGGATCGAACCCTGCACCCCAAGCATCACAGGTGAAAGCTCTACCACTGAGCCACCGCGCCCCCCGAACAGAAATTAAAGTATGCAAGTTAATCATAATTTTAGACTATATCTCATTAACCATAGGATGCACATTTGTCTTCCTAGTGTCGTATTAAAGAACTAAATGATAGTATACTTCAATGTCAGCTTCACCTTCATACGTAGTCTGGCTGTCGTACAACATCAAATTTTAAGATTAAAAATACAACTGATTTTCTTCAAAACTATGCATGAAGTTTTACATTCACCCAAGTAACTTTGTTTAACTCGGTGAGGTCTGCTGATTGATTTACGTCTCACCTTTGAACACTTTTTTCCCATTAAACTCTAATGATATTGTAGAACTTACAATACGTGTGTTTCGTTTCACGTTTTGAATTTATTAATCAAACTTGAAATTTGATATGATCTGAATTGATTTTGAATTTAACGCCCCTTTCAGCAGTAAAACTACATGAGACGAGGATATACAGCTTCACTTGGAATTCAAACCATAACGAGGGACCGCGGTGGCTCAGTGGTACAGCGTTCACCTCTGGTGCGTGGGGTTTCTGGTTCGATCTCAGCTCGTGCCCAGTATACTTTGTAGTGGACATACACCGCATGCGTGGGTTTTCTCGGGGTTCCCACGTTTCCTTCGACTTTCTTCAAAACTATGCACCACTTCATTCATTTCTCATCATTACTGTCTCCTTTAGCCAAGCCGGCATAACTGTGGGACGTAAAACTGAAAGCTTTAATTTAATCTCATTTCCAAACCACAATGAGCTCTCGTCTGAAATCGAACCTGGGTCTCCTACATCCGCCTAAAGTGTACACGCTCGAACTTGAAGCAGAACTGGTTGCAATAGAAGAATAAAATAAATGATAGAAGTTGTTCCTCGAACGCTGAATCCACACCTTTAAACATTGAATCGATTAAAAGAAAAGTCTTTTATCTGTTACCGTTTCTGATCTATGACGTTCGACATTGAAACATGAAACGGTTGATTTCTACTAATTCCAGTTTGAATAGAGGATTAGCGAAAGGGAATGCAGCCTATTCTTGAGACGCTAAATCGATTGCAAATAACTGATTCTCGATCTCTCTTACCGTTTTTGCTCTGATACCTGTTGACAGACGGACGGACATAGCTTTTCTATAAGACTTCCCAAAATTTATGCATAGCATAGTTTGCAGGTCTAATAAATTAGAACTTTAACATGCACATGAATCTTTTATTGCTATAGTTGCATTAACATGCCTGTTATTTGCATTGATTTTTTTTCTAAAAATCTCCATAGATCCGAGGATATATAATGAAAAGTGTTAATGGCCCAAGTTAAATTGAAGCTTTTAATCCATAGTAGCTGTATCCACTAGGCTTTCCCTTAAACGATTTAAAAATATTTTCTTGACATACAGTAACAGATCGCTGGGACCAGTAGTACAGAATCTACTTGGTAATTATTAGACCGGAACTCAATTTCCTACACTCCAGTAATCAGTGTTTTGAAAAAAAGAAAACATCTTTTTTTATTTTTTTTATTTATAACTAGCAGAAGTGTCCGTTATTTGCACGGTCTGAATACTATGTAACCCACAACACCACAGAGTAGTGTGGGTTATCTAACTTGAGGTGCTTCTGTGATACTCTATACTCTTTGGAACCTCCAGAGCGTGTTTTCTGCCCCGAAATCATTCCTCGAGACGAAAATAGAAAACAACGGTTATGTCTGAAATTGTATCTGGTGAAGATTTATTATCGGTGTACGAAATTTGGTGGCTTTAGGTGACTCCTTTCTAGGTAAAAATCTAATAGTCACAGATGAGATGATATATATGTATAGGGTGTCTCAAAAGTCCGCTAACATAGAGTAACTCTGTTATTATCAGAGTTACGACAAAAACATAAGAGGGGAAACCGGCCGAAAATATGATGTTTTCAATCTAAAGTGAAGAATTTTTAAAGTCGGGCGAGCTGTTTGGGCTGTACACTCTTTATGCGCCCAAGGTTAAATGAAAATGCAACGTTGTCATTTACCTGGATCCACAACATAAAGTGAATGGGGACATGTTTGAAATGGAGGCTGCACATCAACACGTTAACGTAAAAGACAGTAACTTCATTCACTTATGTTGTGGGTTCAGGTAAATGGTAACGTTGCATTTTCATTTAACATTGGGGCATAAAGAGTGTACAGCCAAAACGGCTCATCCGATTTAAAAAATTCCTTCACTTTAGACTGAAAACATCATATTTGCAGACAGTTTCTCCTCTTACGTTTTGTTGTAACTAATAATAACAGTTACCTTATGTCAGGGGACTTTTGAGACACCCGATATATATATAAGTAATAATACAAAATTAAATAATTATAATACAGTAAGGAAGTTATATGACAGAGATAGCAGGATTAACTTCACAGAAGGCACAAGTTTCTTTTTCATTCTTTATTTTAGATGTTAATTTAATATCGTACAAAAATAATTAAATGTTTTCTGTTAGTAATCAATAATTTCTATCACAAGACAAAGAGGGAAGTAGAACAGTTTCATGCAACATGCTACATAAAAGGCATTACAATGGATAAAGTTTAGTAAAGAAGCATAACAGGCAAGGGAATTCTAGGTTAACATCATGCTGCTACTTCGAACATTGATAGTATGGGCATGAGTGCATTTGTAACTATGAACAAAATCAATTTAATACCCTTCAAGGTCCAGATCGTTCTTTAGGTTAGGATACAACTTCGCGATTCCACCTTCCGAGTTTTGTTGTCCATAGAACTCAGGTCGTCTTCTCGTATGATCTGCATTCGCCTTGTTCAACCACAAGTCAAGCACTGTTTTCGGGCCACACAACGAGCCTATTACACGTGGGGTTTTCACTGGTGGTGGTGACATTGGAGAATCTGTTGTGGCGCGTATCACAGTTGCTCTCGGGAAATCATTCATATCACTGCTGGCACTAAACCTGTTAAAAGAAAACAAAAATCATATTGATGAGTGCGTACAAAAGAAAGCATTAGTTTCTGCTTTAGAACTATATCTTCTTACCTCATGTACAGTCAAAAACAAAATTAAGTATAGGTTGGAGGTATAAGAAATAATAGCTCGAACCTATATTTAATATTGTTTCTGATTGTACAAACTTACATACGCCCATTCACAACCCTAAAAGCCTTCTGGTCGGATAAAAGCCTTCATCAGTTGTAACATTTGGGAGTCAGTTGTACATTATTCTTAATGTAACTTTTGCAATAATGATCCTGTTCTTATTTCAAATTCATATACGCAAGTCCAGCAAAGGATGCCAGTAACTTTTTACTTAACAGAAAGAATTTGAAAACTAAGTTTTTCAGTTTCCAAACTTCCACACTCATTCCCTCTAATTCATACAAACACATTTTTAACACCCTCCCACGATTATTTTTGTCCTGTCCTAAAGAGGCGTGTACAAAATTTTGCGAGCATTAGTTATCTTAACTTGCTTTTATTATTACTACTATTATATATGTTGATTCATATATTTACCAATACGGAATTTTGATAAAGTTTGCAGTATTGCTAAAAATTATGAAACAGAGTGAACATGTAATTACAACTACTAAAAGGCTATTGCTCTAATGTTATAAATGCAACGTAAATTACATATTTTAAAACAATGTCCCACAACTACATTTTAAGCAGTATCAATCTTTACCTACGTTTTTCATACCTCCGAAAGGGCTTCAGTTATTAAATTCTTGTAAACGATATTATGATCTTTACGTTTATTGAAAACCATCTACGTCATTGGATATGATAAATATCTAAGCACTCTTTCGAAACAAAACCTTTTGAAGAAAGTCGCATGTTTTTATTCCTTGTAACTTCGTTCCTATTCGTTAGAAATAAGTCATATCCTGCCCATAGTATTCGACACTAAAGTACTTCCGATGTTCATTGTCACATCCGTCTCACTTGCATTATTGTTGTAGAGGCCTCTAAAATTTGGATGTTTAAGGACGTTTGTGATACTTTTGCGCCCTTAGGTCGTAACACTGAATAGTACAAGTGATGTAAGCTTTTGTTTAACATTGAGATTTGAAATGTGTAATTATCTGACGTAATGCCATTTAAAGAATATAATTTTGAGTTGACAATACTGTTAATTGCGTGGGATATTGGACAGCATGTCCAACAATGTTCCTGTTGATGTTTGCATGTTGCAAAATTTCATCAAGTTTTATTTATTAGTTTACAAGTTACAAGGGCATTCCAAGTTTAATGGTCCACCCTGTATATTTTCCGCAACAATCTTTCAACAGTGAAAATAAATCTATTGATTCCAGTGTCTATCAGATATTCATGCAAGACGTGGAAAGAGAAGAAAGGCACTCCCAATTCCATGTGACCGACACATATAATTAGTTCATTCTTCTCACAAAATAGTAATTAGTTTCATATTCGAAAAAAAAAAAAAAAAAAAAAAGGATCGAAAAGTCCCGGGCGCCAGGTTGGCATAGCAACTGGAAATACATATTCTATAAGATGCACATGCTCTAATAAAATGACGACATAATGACGGGCAATGACGTGACAGACAAGCGTCAGAACAGGACCACTGAAAACCAGGATATTGCGACTTACAGCATTACTGAGACACCGCCATATATATAACGGTTATCCTTCTTTAGGCATTCCCCATTAACACGGCCCGTGATTTGAGGTAAGGTAAACTACGACTCATCCGACCGTATCACATGTTTCCAGTCATCATGAATGATTACGGCATCGTCGGCGTCATGCTAAAGTGTTATAATCTCTTATCAGCAGTTTCATCTATGCAACCCAACCTCGTACGTCGATGTCCTGTGCCTCGCAGCGAACTGTAATTGTCGACACAGGTTGTAGGAGGTGCTGGTAGGAGTTCTTCCGTGACTTGCACCGCAGTCACACGACGGTTCTGAGTGACAATCTAATTTAATGTCCGGATGGACCTGTCACTGAGGGTTTTCTTCCGACCACTGTTCCTCTTCGCAATGTGATGTTTCGTAAGTTTTATACGTCGTCATCATCTTCCTCACGACACACCCACGACGCTTGCCACTTTGGTCACGCACTACATAACCAAGTTCAAGCAACTGCAGTGAACAATCAGTGCTGCTTTTCATAACATTCTATGATAGTTAGAGACTTTTATTAAGACTCATTGCTCCGCTATAGTGTGTTCATCTCTAGCGCAAAGGAACCCTCGCTCTAAGTGTTTGTGGTAAATATTATGTTTGTAACTTTTTGGAGTTTTCCTCCTACTTTCCCATTCTACTAACTTTTTCATCCCCATTGTCATGCATTTATCATCCGCCTCCTTTGGGAGAATATAGGTGTATGGCGAAACTTTAAATCATTATCCTTAAAAGACACTTCATTTCACGTAATTTCGATATGTCAATAATTTCAAAATACGTTTACTTACTGATCTAATTCTCGAAGTGCTTGATCCAGTTCCACTTTTTCATCTTTGTTCGAGTTCTTCTCCAACTTTACGTCCGAAGTCTTACTTCTGACCTCCAGCAGGCAGCGTAAAACACGACTATGTTGTTCGCTATGAGAATTGGCGCGTAGAAATGTTTCAAGTTCACTCCATAGTATTCTGTACTGCTCTTCCCTGCAACAACGTTTGAAAAAAATGCATATTTAAATAAATGAAAATAAAAGTATATATATATATAATGATTGTTTGGGAATACAGATACTGTAAACAATAAACCAAAATACTTAGCTTTAGAGTCACGGATCGCTCCTCATCGCAATGTAGAGAATGCAAAACAAAGGGAAAAAAATGCTGGAGAGAACAACAAAACGTCTGGAAATATAGCATAAAGTTTTACCTCTAGCGTATTTGGTACAAAAATTACCTCTAGCGTACAAAATTAAAGAGGTGCTCAATCACTGCAATCCGCCTTCCCGCAGCATAGCGCTCAAAATTTTGAAGAAGCAGAAACTTCCGTCATAAGTTGCAAATTTTGCCGCAGCCACCGGAAAACAATTTTGCCCACAGAATTTATTTATTTTGTTTGCCTCAAATGCAAAGAGATTTCACATTACTGGGCAAGTAAACTAAGGAAGTTTCAGAAACTGGTCAAACACAATCTTCTAGTGCTTCACTGATAACTTACAAATTTTCTTCAAAATTGATAGTTTAATGTGGAATATGGGATACGCATATTGCTAATTCATTTTCTGAATGGACAGTGTTTATAAAAATATTGCTTCCTGATGTGACGAAATGGTACCAATATTCGATGTGATCTGCACCAATTCAGATTCGTTTAAGCATGACGGGATGCCACCTCACAATATAGAAAGTGTATGCCACTAGTTTCCCAAATATGGATTGAGAGAGAGAGAGAGATCTGTAAAATGGGCAACATAGTAATCTGTCGTTTACACCATGGACTTGATATCTGTGGCACTTATTATGAAACTACTGTATCTGAATTCTCCCCAGAAAAAGGTGGACATTAAACAGTTGCTCTGAATTCTCACATGTTCATGGGAATTGAAAGAAACACGGCAGGTCCGAAGAAGTGTGTTGGGAATGTAAAGCACATTTTGCATTAAAGTAGCCTGATGTTCATCAGCTTTCTGATAGGTTCTAGACTTCATAGCTACCCTGTATTTACAAAAATACATATCGTAATTACTTAAGATAGATAATGCTATTCTAAACTTGATGAGGGCTTCATTTGTTCCATATCAAAAATCATTTAAGCATGTGAAATATCTGAGCCATCTTGGCTCATCAGTGCATTGATCTCTATAAAAAAACTATAATGCTTTTAGAAATGAACGGGAATGTAGTGGTTTTATTTTACCGGTTCACTTGCAAATTCAGAAAGTACTTTTTAGATATCTACACTAAAGGTAGGACACGAAATTCCGAAGAGTCACGGTGGCTCAATGGTAGAGTATTCACCTCTCGTGCATGAGGTCTTTGGCTCGATCCCGGCTAGTAAGCAAACACGACGTCTGTGGGTTTCCTCGGGCTTCTCCTGTTTCCTCCCACTTTCTTCATTTTACTATTTCACTCATTTTCATCGCCACGTCCCATTTAATCTACCCGACATAATAGTGGGACGTAAAACTGAAATATATAATTTTATTTCATTTTCATACTACCCTAAACTTGTATTTTAATAAACTAATGCAAGCATACTGTTACATACACGAATTTATTGATAATTATACTTGCCTCTTGGGTCCTTTTCCTCTTTGCCCTATGTTCAATGTCTGCAAAGGCTCATTCTTGGCTTCTAGTCCAATTAAGTTATAAATCACCTGTTGACATGTGATTACTTCGTCTTCAGATAATTCAGCCTTCACCATAAGCGTTGGTAATGGGTCGATATACTGAAATGAATAGAAATATTTAAATATTATAATTAGATATGAACATAATTTAGTATCTATAGTAATTTACAGTGATCAGTACAAATATTTACTTAAATATGCTACAGGATACATTTGGAAAAATTAAAAGAATCTCTTACCTTCGTATCTACTTAAGACACAAATATGTATTGAAATTATAATATATATAATAATTATATATATTATAATTTCAATAATATTTGTACCTTTTTAAGTATCGTTACCTCGTTAAATACTGGGCTCTTACAAGAATCCACTATAACCGGAAAAGCAAATGTATGAAATGTACCCCCCCCCTCCCCCCCAAAAAAATTGCACTTAGCTATTTATTGAAAATTGTCTGCACTTTGTATCCTTCAGCGAAAAGAATGTAGGCAACGATTTGAATATCCACAAAGAACTAAATACTTAACAACGCTTCACAGAAAATTATGTTCACAAGAACGTCACTAATGTGTAAGACTTATAAAGCGTCCCTTTATGACGATATAGTAGTTATAAGTTAATTATGTACGAAAACTTGTCTATTTACTAACATTCTGTATTTTGCTACTTTTCGTGAAAATTGTATTCCCTGAATATAGTAATTTAATTAGCACTGACTGTTAGTGACACCACCGCTGTTTCGATTTCTTCTTTGAGGTTTTGTGCAATGCTGTGAAATAAAAGAAAAACGGGAGCTGCTTAAAAATCCAGTTTTTAAGCTCCTACTGTAAATTCATGTGTTGAAATAATACACAATTATATGTCTTAAGTGGATACAAAGATAAGAGATTATTTTCATTGATCAGTACACAATTCTGAATTATTTGAGAATTTCATTTAACAGATAAATGACAAGTCTAACAACTCTTAAATGTAAGTATTACCTCCTTACTCGTCCGCGTATATCTTGGAACGGATTAGCTCGCTCCCTAATAACTAAACAGTTAACGTTCTCGTCTTTGGTGCGGCAGACCTAACCTCGAATCGAGGAATAAAATGAAATGAAATCTTTAAGTTTTACGTCCCACGGTTATGCAGGTTAGGCTAAAGGAGACGGTGATGATGAGAGATGAGTCAAATGGTGGAATGAAGAAAGTGGGAGGAAACGGGAGAACCCCGAGAAAACCCACGAGCACGGTGTTTGTCCACCACAAAGTCCACACGGCGCGAGCTGGGATCGAAACAGGGACCCCAAGCACCGGAGGTGAACGCTCTACCACTGAACCACCGCGCCTCCACTCGAATTGAGGGATAGTATCCCGGCCTCTTGATGGCATTCCGTCATCAAAGTACGAGCCTTTGAGTGCAGACTGAGTTTCGGAAATAGAAAATAATCGCACGGGGCTATATCTGGTGAATAGGTAGGGTGGTATAATACACAGATTTTATTTTATTTATTGGAACAAAAAGTCTTGCACAATCATTGCCTTCTAATTTGTGGCATTGTCATGGATCATCCCGATACTTGGGCTTTACAAGTGTGATACGTTCAGTAATCGCTTCAGTACCTCAAGATTAAATAAGCATTACCTGTTTATCCTGTAAGCACAAATTCCTTATGCACAATGCTCTTAATATCTTAAAAAAAAAAAAAAAAAAAAAAAAACGTGATTTTGGATTTTGACTTCCGTTTTTTTTTAATATACAAAAAAGCTTGTTGAGAGTCAGAAGACTTCCTCTCTGCACTCTGACTTTTTATGACATGTATTAAAAAGTATCTCTCGTCCTCAGTAACGATATTCAGGAGGAAGTTAGGGTCCCTATTAAACAGGTTTCGTCCAATTCTATTGCAGTTGACTTCTGCACAAGTTTAATCCCAGGCTTTTAATTTTCGTTAAAAAAAAAAAATAGCTCCTTAATTGATTTGACATCATTAGTCCAATTAAACATTTTTTTTGTTCTGTTAATATTATGTAGATTACTGCATTTTAAATGTTGTGACTGTCCAGAAGTTGGATGTTCCTTTTCAGCATACTTTATATACTCCTTAACTGTTGTTGATAAATTTCCTTTCATGGTCTCCATACATATTTACTAAGAAGAATAAGCAACTTCTCACTGGTTTCTAACTATACATAAAAAGCTTTTATATTCATAAATAGTTTCGTTCTAAATTTTAGCTTGGTTTAATAGCCATATTCAAACAGAACCATTTTATACGTCTTTCTCTAAGATTATTGTTTGCTAGTTGGCCGGTGAAACAAGCGTTTTTCATTCTTGCTATATTCCTTGTTTGGAAAGTTTACTGCACCTGATTTTCCCAACGTTTTTTAAAAAGTAACTTTATAGGGTAACAAAATATTTTTCTGTTTCACAGATACATTTAATTACTTCGTTTTGCATTTCTTTTTAACGGCACAACGAAAACCTCCCTCGGAAGATTTTCTTCCAGATGTTCACCTTCATTTTTATCGTATTGACTACATACGGCATCTTTATTTTTTTTTACCTAATTGATTTATACGGATATACATTTTCAATTTTCTTTGAAATCAAGACAGATTCCAATTGTTTTAAATTTTACTCATTTCTTCTTTAAGTCTCCTTAAATACACCGTGCTTTGCCAAAATGCATTTGCATTGTAAACTAGCTGCAGTGCCCGTTTCTCGCACGGGGAGAATAGATTTATAGAAAAGATTTTAATCTTCTTCCCTCACTTCAAGTCTACATACCAATACTTATTTAACCTTTCTTCAGTTTCCTGGCTGATAAAACGTCAGTGAAAGAGCGGATAGTTTACTTTCGTTTGTCAGTGTTTTTATCTGATTTCAAGTAAAGAAAAAAAAAATGGAATTATTCATTTTACTCCCATAGTGATGATCTTTAGGCTAAGGAAGACGGATGATAAATTACACTATCTTATATATGGCATGGGATCGAACTAGGGACTCTTTGCACCAGAAATAACCATTCTATCACTGAGTCACCGTCCTCTCTATTCGTAAATCAACAATTTACTCCCTACTTAAGTTCATTATATATCCATATGCTTACAGATAGACAAATTAGAATTTAAGACCAATGCTCGCTCTAACAGTAATATTCATGTACATCTTATAAGTATTAAAAAAGAGATAACTATGAAAGATGATAACGATATAGCCACTTAACCTGATCTAGAAACCTATCAAAAAATTCATTTCATGCTGCTCCACTTTAAAGCGCTGTATCCTTTGAAAGCAGAAAGTACGAATTGTACGTGCAAATTTTTAAATAACCTGTATATTCAGTGGCGAATTACCAAACAGGCCCACTAGGCAAGTCCTTAAGGGACGGCAACTCATGGGAGCGTCAAATTCTTTCTGCGGAATATCAGAAATTTCTTTCTTTTCTTTTTTCTTTTCAATTTAATGTGAAGGAATATTCTTGTTGGAAATTCATAGTTTGCAACAAAAAGTAATTTCTTTTTCATTTATATTTTTTACATATATGCTGCGTTCTAATGCCAACATCACATATGTTTGCAGTCCGTTCTTGACCTTCGACATCGTCGTCTACCAACGAACCTCTTAAGCTTCAGCCTTGAAATATTTATGAAGCATGAGAATGTGAATTGTCTTCAATTACTATTCAAACATTTTAAATTTATTACCTGTCATTACCTACATATGATCTGATACCAAAATTGTTGGTTATTTCCTCATTTTACACATAATTAACACGTTGACTGTTATCCGTATGGAATTTCATACACATGGTTCTCCCATGCAGCGCCGCGTGTACGATTTACCATACACAAACAATATTGACTTTTGTGCGAATGTTTTATACTTGTGTATGAAATTACAAATATATGGCGTAGAAGTCAAAATTTAATGTCCATGCCGCGTATATGCAAAACTTACACAAAGAAAATCATACATTTATACGCCTGAAACAAAGGCTTAAATAAAATATTACTGGCGAACTGTTGCTAAGAATGTTCGCCCTTCATCAGGTCTTCGAAACCGTTGGACCCAAATACTTGAATCTTGTACAAATATTCCCTTTAAATCCTACACTTCGCGTAAAAAAAAAGCGCTTTTGTAAAATTCGCCCTTAAGGAGGCAAGTAGAGTTGAAATAGTTTACACTACAGTTACACGTTTCATTGGAACTACTGGACGCAAAGACAGGTAATTTACTACGAGTTTTGAGTTCACAGATTTTAAATGTCATTCATTTACATGAACGTAATACAACTAATGGAAACGGAGAGGAAGACCTCTTTTGAGTGCTAAAAATAAGTATATAAAAAAACTGATAAAAAATCTTCAGGGAGGCTTTTTGGTAAACCTACGTATTTTTTCCCAAATTTAACATAGTTTTAAGCAGACATTATGTCTGTCTCCCTGGGATATAGAGACTGATTTTTTGCTTACAGTAATCTATCATGTACAGCTTAAAGCATTCTTTTTAAACCCCTCCCTCCATCACAGGCTATTCAGTCTTAAGACTAGGTACAAATCGAAAAGTCTTATATTTTCCTTCCTCTTTATGAGAAAAGAGGGAAAATTATATATATAAAATTTGTTTTCTTTTTATGATTGCTACTGCACTATGGTTCCTCCATATAGAGAAATCAGTGGACTATTGTACTTTTACCAGAGTACGTAGAAGATTCAAAGGAAATAGAATGAAGTCAGCGCATAAATATATCAAATTCGATTAATCACTAACTGATACGATAGGATGCACATCTACTAAAAATAATAAAAATTTCTCGTATGTCAAAACATCTAAATGACATAAGGTTTGTGATCATATGTCTTTTGGATATTTTAACGTATGAGAATTTTTATTAACTATTAGTGTCTAATCATTGTTCAGCTTTACCTTCTAATGTTGCGAAGTTCATCTTAAAAGCTTAAACTTGGATCTTCATTGCGACTTTGACAAGTTTTATCGTTTATTTTTATTTATTATTATTTTTTAACTTCTGCTCTCACGTGGTTCCACAATACTGCCACTGACAACCCTACAAAAGCTAGTGGGTAGTGTTCTTGTTCATTTTAAAAGAATAACACTCAAAATGTCAATCACTGAAACTACATAAAACAAGAATTAACCAAAATGATGTGCATGAGAAGCAAACATTATACATTGGAAAGCATATAAAAATATAAGTTTTCCTTTCGAACCACTAAAATGTAACTTATGAAATAAATACTTACATTTTTAATATTAAAGATGAAAGTACCAGAAATCGTCATTGGCCAATACATTGTGTGCCTTTCCAGTCTCGCTTTCATTCTACTTAACGGGCTATCCGCTGGATCAGTGAATTTTCTTTTGCTTGGAGCAAGTCGATTGTTGTGCATTAAGACACCGAAGTCCTGAAATAATAATAATAATATTTATTCATTTCCGATGAAAGCGACACCACAGTCAAAGTCTTGATTCGGTCACATAAAAGACAAAGAAACATGTAAGACGCAAATTAAAATATTAATTTAGAAAAACAAGAGTTATGTAAATTTTAAACAATAAAATACACTGTGCTTGCATAGAATTGTCCAAGAAGAAAGAAGAAAAAAAGTTATATGGTAATTTGACATACTGATTTAAATTACATTTTTTTTTTATTATAATAATTTTTAATTCTTTACTCATTGTTCAGGAAAACAAGAAACAACTAAAACCTTCAGTTAGTCACATTAAAATAAGAAGAAGATGTGAGTAAAAAAAAGTAATATAAAATATTCTACAAAAATTAAAAACATGAAAAAACATCATAAAATAATACTTAGTAAAATACATAACTTATGTAGAAATTGACAAAACAATATTCTATGAAAACACAGAATTGCCCTAGGAAAAAAATATTCATTAGTAATATTCTTGAAATACGTATTGATTTTTAATTTGAGGAAATTGTTTGTTAATGTTAGGTTTGTTTATTTTTGGTACCTTCAGGGAAGCAAAGTATTATTTTAATTAACTTCTAAAATGTACTAGAGTTTACAAATGAATTATACCACTTTCTTTTCACTGTCAACCTTTAATTGACTTACACCAATACACTCAATTAAACAGGAGCCTTCCTGTATCCCAAAAACTATCACAATAACTATGATCCCACTTGGCATTACCATAAGCCACTATAATATCAAAAGCCACTCTTGGCTCTTCAACCTTATTATCAACAGCCACGCTTGGCTCATAAATCCTAAAATATCAATTGCCACACTGACTCTAACTTTCCTTAACATACAAAAGACTTCAGCCACTTATAGCTCCATTTTTACATCAACACGATTACACATTATTTATTTCTACACAGTGACATCCTTCATTTGTTGTTTCTATTTTCCAACACTTTGTCCGATTATTCAAAATCAACACCTTTTGCCCGGCTAACTAATATAACCCAACACTCTCCCGGATATTGCCAAAAACAAATTGTCAAAAGCACAGTATTATCCCAATAATTAAAAATATTAAGTATTAAAAGTTTTCTTTATATATTGAAGTACGAACCAAATTATAGTTACAAGAAAGAAGTCAAAAATTTCTAGGGTTAAAAGATGGCGTTCTGATGTACAACAAATTGATGAGATCAACCTTAGCATGAATTATACTGTGAATAAATTTGATCGCTATAAATTTCTTCTTTCAACGAGGGAAGTTAATTTGAGTTTCAAAAGAATAACATCATTGGTTAAGGTATTAAATTTAAAATTAAATCGAAGCCAGGCCAAAAAACGAAATTTGAATAGCTTCAATAGCTTGAAAGATCGAGATCAAATTCTTATTCTATATCAAAGCAGGCTTTCTAAGTGGGATCCAGCGTAAGCACAATATAAAACTTTACAAGTCAGAACATCTTGCTACCCATTTAATAAGACCTAAGTTCCTTCTGGCTTTTGACAAAATATTATCAACATGTTCTTTAAACAGTAAATTATTATCCATAACACTGCCAAGTTTACTACTAGTCAAAACCATTTTAATTTTATGATCATTAATTTTGTACTGATAAACTGATACATTGGTTTTCCTCGAATATAATACTGCTTTATACTCTGCGTCCCCCGATTTGGTATATGGAGTCAGCCAGTAAGTTCGCAGTGCGCTGTTACCGGGAAAAAATAAATGAAATGAAATTTTTTCGTTTTACATCCCACGATTATGCCGGCTAGGCTAAAGGAAGCGGTGCTTTTATGAGAAATGAATGGAATGCTAGAACGAATGAAGTAGGAGGAAACGGGAGAACCAAGAGAAAACCCACGCACATGGTATTTGTCCACCACAAAGTTCACTTGGCGCAAACTGGGATCGATGGCGCCAAATAATGTCCGGAAATGTCTGACTCAAAAGGACACTATTTAAAAGAACATACTGTTTACTAGAATATAGGGACGCAATGAAAGCAGCTAGGGAGAAAGACTACAGAGTAGGGTTCGCAAAAAAAAAATTTTTTTTTTTGTTTGTTTAAACCAGGTTTTTTTTGTTTAAATAATTTACTCTATGTATTTATATTAGATATGGACAGAAATTAGTTTGTTTCGCCTTGGTGCTATTATGCAACAACAAGGTTATGCTGGAAGGGGTCACATAAGCTTAAAGTGGAATCCAAACCGCTTCTCGGCTTACATCCGAGAGAAATTGTCCATTTGGACACGAAACCGGGGCTAATTGGTCACAAATGCGATTGCCAACTCACTCACGAAGGACTCCTGATAAAAATACGTTGTACTGATCTTTACATAGGCCTACTTGTTAATATAATTGTCAAGAGTCATTTCAGAAGGACAAAAAGATAAACACTTACACAAGTAGAATTATATATAAATCGGGAAACTCCCGCCTTAGCCATTGGGAAAATTCTGTTATTACTTTAAATGTATTTGTATGTAAAATTTTAAGGTCAACGTATCATAATCACTACGCTAAAACTGAGGTATTAAATTACAAATTTGATATGTAGATATCATTCAGTAAAATTAAAACAAGGTCGTCAAATCCAAGCTGATGTTGGAAGCTACGTAGGCATTTGATAAATTTTGCCAATTTCTATCAATATGTTTAAGCAACCTTGGCTTCTTTATAAAACAACAGGCATTCATTCAAGTACAAATATATAATTTGGTTTCATTTCGTATGTTTAGGCTTAACATCCTTATGAAATACCAAGGTTACCATGCAGAAGACTTTCGCTTAAAGGGACACTTCGAATCGCTACTTGGTTTACACTTGAAAGATGGGTTGTGGTTCGACCGAGAACTGAACACGGGATCCCTTGATTAAAAGGTGAAAAGTAGATAAACATAATGTGGATGGTTTGATATGTGGAAACGTCACCATGAAGTTCACAAGACTTAAACACTTTTCGTTCTTTTTTATTTTGTTTTATTTTTTTATTTTTATTTATTTTTTTTTGTTTAAACCAGTTTTTTTTTTTTTTGAAAAAAAAAAAAAAAAAACAACAACAGCTGGTTTAAACCAGCCAACCCTGCTACAGATGAAAAGAAAGTTATATGGGAGCGCGATTAATGCTAAAACTTTCATTTAGTTCTAAGTAATCCTTTGTTATAATGGAACCCACATAGATGTTTTTATCAGGATTTCAGATTGAAATAAATGAAAATTAAATAGCTGAGAGAATAAAAGCAAATACTTACCGGAATTCTGTAATCGGTAACCCTCCCTCCACAGCCTTCACTAATTGACGGTGGATCCTCCAAAACGCTGCGAGCAGTTCCCAAAGCGTGAATAAAAATCTCTCCTCCGTGCGCTGCTAACAAGTGCGAAATAATCCTTCCGCCGGACTTACGCGGCATCTCCAGATTAACTGAGCGACCATTCAGTAAGAAATTGATCAAACAGGACGATGGCCGGCTGCAAGAAAAAAAGTACACAATTGTGTATTCAAATTCTGTATTCACAACATCTACAGTAATTTAAGATATACGTTCGGCATGCTCATACAAGGGTTAAATATAAAATTTCAAGTACTATATAATTCTGAACAAATACTAATCAATATTGCTTACAAAATAAAAATTCTATCTCGCTGCATAGTATGTATTAATCAAATTTTAATAAATATGCAAAGTAAAAGTGCGAGGGGCATTCAAGTCAATCCGGTAAAGAATTAATTTTAAGGAGCCGAAACTACATTTACTTTTCCACATAACTCCTGTCTGTTATACATTTAGCCCCGCATTTAACTCATGCCTGGAAGGCATCGGCATAGACATATTTATCAGCACGTCTGAACCATTATAGGTCAGCCTGCTACACTTCGTCATCACTGTGGATCAATTCCGCGGTAAGTGACCCTACGAAGGAAAAATTTGAAGTTTCACCTTGGCCTACATAAGTATTAAAATTCATTTTTAAAAATGCTGAATTTTTCATACATGAACAAGATGATACCAACATTGATTTGTAGATGGCTCTGCAGGAGGTAAAATATGGCCACTTTCATGTCGCAGAATATCGTACCTACGTTTGGATTTTAACACAAAGTTTTTTCCTGCTAATTCCTGTAGGTAAGTGAAGATCGCGTATGGTATTTATTAAGGTAATGTTTGTGTTTACATCAGTGACATTGTTTTGCACATAATTTAATAATAGCATGAAAATTATAATAATTGATTTATTCAAGTAGGCTGTCGTGTAAGTCACAAGAAAACATAAATAAGTTTATGTATTTATATACATAATTAAACAAAAAAGCTGTTATTCTAAATTTTCTTCATTTGGACAGATGGTAATCAAAGGCCGTGCAGAAAGTCCTGAAATAATACGTGTAACTCTTTTAAATACAAAATATAATATGTCGTGTAAGTCACATTTCTTTCCCTGTCGTGTAAGTCACATTATGCGTGTCGTGTAAGTCACATTTTCTTGCAATGTTACCACATTGCCAATAGTAGCTAATTGCAGTAAAACGTATAAATAGTGAATTGATAACTCAATTAATGTATTAAGTGCCATGTTTAGTGTAAGAGAATGAAAGATAAGGAGGATAAAAGCAATATTATGAAGTATGGATGTAAAATGTACTTGACTGGACTATAAATGTAACAAATGAATGAAAAGTTAAACATTATGAATCAATGTGATCTAGAAAGAAGTTTTAAAAACGTGACAGGAAGTATCTACTGTCTCTGGAACAATGCTGGCATATGTGGTTCCGAAGTTTCTAGCCCAGCTACTTTTAATACCATTATTGGTTTTCTCGTAGTCTTTCGTTGTTTTGGAAACATGCTTCTAAATTGGTATTTATTGCCTTTAGGCATCTAAAGCTCAGTCCGGTATAGGACGGAGATGGGCATGTGGGAAAGGATTCGTTCAGATCTACTGAAAGTATATCATCTCGGCATTTGCCTGGTGTGAATGAGGAACATCTCAGTCAGGATTGCCAGCAATATGTTTTAAACCCGCAACCTACCGAGTCAAATCTAGCACGCTACTACTCTGTCACGCTTCCTTGGTAGAAAACATGCTTACTCAAACGAAAATATGTAAGTCACAACAAAGTTTACTTTAGGATTATGAAATTAGGACACGTCAAATATGTAACACTTGTCTTTTCTATTGCATTTTCAGATGTGCCTAGTTCAGAAGCTGAATGGAAGCGGAAATAGATAGAGAAGTTGAAAAGAATGATATTACGTCAAATGGATTTTTAGTGGAAATTACTGTTTTATGTACCAAGAAAAGATACAAACCGGTCACTGGATATCACACAGTTGTACTATATAAACTGCAATAATATATTTTCCTGAAGAAAAGGAAACCACAGAACATGATTCGTGCGTAATTATATCTGATTGTATGCATCAAGATATGTTTCCATTTGCTTATTTCAAGTCTACACTTATGGAAGATTTTGAAGGATGCCATCCGGGTTTTCCGATCAACAATGTGAATTATCAGTCGGATGATGGTGCACAACATTATTAACTTTGTTCAATAACATTGCAGAAAGTTGAAATGTATTGGCATTTTTCTGCTACGAACTATGGAAAAGGCTCTCAAAGACAAATTGATCCTCAATCTGCTTTAGAATTTATTGAGAGAGTACGCAAGTTATGTCCGAACATAAATGTAATATACTGCAGAAAAAGTATTACTTCAAAAATTTGAGTTGATGCGCCAATGGAAACTTCATAAGAAAGAAATTTATGTAATATTCCAAAAACACGAAACTAGCACTACTTTCATTGTATTTCAGTGTATACTATTGAATGTTGTCTCATCTAAGATATTTCTTCACCACGAAGGAAGTTCGATTTCATTCCAGAACTGTTCATTAGCGCATGTGAAGGGAATAAACGCAGCGAAGAAGTGATGGAAATACTCTACTGGAGACAGGGTATTATTACACTTCGCCGAAAAAGAACTATTAAATATTTGTTAGATGTGGAGAAAAGAATCATAACAACTGTATGTAACATTTCTTCGCCATTACCATCAAGATAAAGAATTTTATTGGCCGCAATAGAAAGATTAGGCCTAGGGTTGCATTAACAGACGTCGATTACAGACATAAATTAGAATTTGACAAATTTTGCTCCAATAAAAGAACTGTTAACTTCTTGTTTTGTCTGTTAACTTCCTTTTATCTCTCTAAATCATTAGTGCCACTCTATCCGCCAATAGATTTTGAAAGTGTAATTAAACGAAGACATGATGTTAGACTTGTCGTGTAAGTCACAAATTTATGTCGTGTAAGTCACGTTATATTTGTAGCATATATTTTAAAATAGATACAGAAAATATAATAATTTTCTTTTGGTCTTATAGCTTGGTATCTACTTAATATATGAAAAACGTTTTAGTTTTCTTGCAGCAATAGAAGAACAGAATTTTCATATAGTTAACCGTTATTCAAAACACGATGTCTCCTACTGTCGTGTAAGTCACGTATATATTTAGAGACTTGTTTCAGCCATTTTGTTTACATATTTAAATGCTACAAATAAAAATGAATGAAGGACTTACTGCCCCTTATTTATAACCTAAAACTTGCCCATGAATATATCTTATAATTTTTGTAATACATAATATTTACTGCCGTCTAACGTCTGTTGTCGTGTAAGTCACAAATGGAATTAGCCTGTGGTAATGTTGAGTTCTACAGAATTATTTTAGGGGACAAAATAGGTGGAAGTAACTTGTTGCTAAGTTCGCTCAATAATAAGGCGGTAATGCAATTCAGTACAGACTTCAACTCTTCTGTGTCGGTCAAACCGGAAAACTGTTTTAGAATAAAGCATGCACTCATTTCCCGGAACAGCAAAAGGTTATGAATGATTGTGTTTATCGTTCCTAACGAAAGACTACACATCTCTGTAATCTCACGACGGTTATGAAACGATTGTCAATGATAAGCTTTTCAATGCGCTGAATATTTCCAGGAAAAACGGCTGTAGGCTGGGATCCACCACAACCCGGCTTGTCAGTGACAGTTGCCTTTGAAGCCTTGCACCATTCAAATGTTCTATTCTGGCTGAATGTCTCATCATGGTATTGTGAACGAAGTCTTCTGTAAATTTAAGATGGTTTTGTATCATCGTTCACTAAAACCTACCATACACTGTTGTCCGCCATCTTGAATAACGTCTTCGTACTGGCATGCAAAATGAGTGCCGCTTAAAAGTAACAGGACACAGTTATCAGTTCCTACTGTAGTGGTTTGGTTCCAAGTGACGGACTTTTTGACTTCTGACCATCGAATGAGGACTGATTATGTTAACTTCTGTTCTTATTTATTCCATAGAAAAAGTACGCTAACGTATCGTAAGGATGAAAACACACTGAAGCAAAAGTGTTTTCTAGATGAGTAGAAAAAAATGAAGACGGAATACAAGGATGGAAAAAAGAATACAAGTTTGAATAGAAGAATGAAAGAAGGAATAATCAAAGACAATAGGATGGAAGAAAGACGAGTGGAAGACTGAACAGAAGGATGCAACAAAAAATATAAGATAGAAGACAATAAAAGGATGAAAGAAGAAAATAAGAATGGCTAGAAGAATGGAAGGAAAACAGAAGACTCAAAAGAAGACAGAAAAAAGAAGAATAGAAGACTGAATAGAATGTTGAAAGAATGAAGAATAGAAGTATAAAAAGGAGAATAAAACTGAATAAAAGAATTTAAAAAGGAAGAAAATTGAATTGGCGGAAGAATAGAAGCCCGAATAGAAGGATGGAAGAATGAAAAATAGATAACTAAACAGAAGGATTGAAGAAATAATAATAAAAGACTGAACAGAAGGATAGAAGAAGGAAGAATAGAATACTGAAAAAGATGGAAGAAGAAAGTATAGAAGACTGAAGAGAAGAATGGAAGAAAAACAGAAAACTTGAATAGAAGGACGAAAGAATATAACAGAAACTGAATAGAAAGATAGAAATAAAATAATGATATCGTATTGAGGGTAAACAAATAGTTGACGACTTTTTTTTTTTCATACCGTGTACCAAAAACTTGTCTGGGTAAAGAATTTCAAGAAGAATTGCCAAAATACTCTTCTGACCTAGCAATATATGCTGTAATCACACCAGAACAAGGCTATTAAAATAAATAAAACGAAACCGTTTACCGGGTTCAAACGATAGTAGTAGTAATTCATATACATAATTGAGCACACACAACGATCATATATCTTCAACAAAAATACACGAAATAGACCCACCTTTGAACAAACTAAATAATAAATCTAAAATTAAGAAATGACTCGTAAAAATTTCACTTTTTGAACTGCAAAAACGAAGAGCAACAATTTTAGGAATGATCCAAAAAAATGGATCAAAAGTTTGCGAACTTGAACAATAATTAGTTTTTGGATCAAGGGCCACAAAATTTTTGAACGGCCCCTAAATCGAGTTTTCACTAAATGCGCTTACGAAATAAGCACATCATACTGAGTTAAGTGATAGTTTGGGTTTAGTTACACTATATGTAGTTCTCCAGATTTAAGGTCTATAAGAAAATTTTTGATTGAAATATATTGGATCTTTTACTCCAAAAATAAACGCTAACTTCAGGCTTAATACTCCCATAGCATCTTTTCATTAACTGTCCCAACATTCATTGGAAGTAATGGGAAAAGAACAAACAAACTAATAAGCAAACAAACAAACAAACAAAGAAAAAATGATCTGCATTTCAGGACTGATATGAAATTTGACGTTTATGAGTTACTACTCTACAAGCTAAGCTACATTGGTTGATGAAAATACAACTGAAGTCAAAAAATATTATTAAGCTACTCAAAACTTCTATTTTATGTATTAAAGACTTACCTATTAACATCCACCGGTGTAATCCTATGTACGGCAGTACAATTCTGTAGTTCTGATGAGCTACAACTACGAGGAGTGCACCATTTAAGAGTAATTGTTTCGTACTCCGTTCCCTCTCTTTGTGTACGAATCTGGGCTGAATCTGCAGCATTTCCTAAGGTAAATAATTATGTTATGTAATTGTATATAGTTATCCAGACATATCTCCTAGGACTTCTTAACATTATCTACAAGACCACATATATATATATATATATATATATATATATATATATATATATATATATTCTGAGAACACATACTACTTACCCAATTACTCGACATTATACAAGTATTAGAGGTTCCCATCATAAATGCTTATGCACAAGAAATTTGAAAGTGTATACCTCATTTGCGACCACCTTGTACGTCGAAAACCAAATAAATGAGGTTTTAATTACTACAAGCCCCTTTCTAACTCCTTGTGCTTCAATTATAAAGAACTTGAGTACATTCTTGGTTATCTGAGAACAAAGACAATGAATCCTCGTAAACCTTATTCTATTTTAGCCCTATCCACCAAATACGAGGCGCGTTCAAAAAAGTAATTTCCGATTGGTCACTGAGCGTCAAGTAGTGTAGGCAGCGCTACCAACTTAGCACAGACGTGCGCGGTAGATCAGTCTGCATCCAGCCGTGGTAGAGTGAAGGTTGTCTGATCACTAGTTCCGCTTATGTAGCGTCTTTAAATGTGTGCTGCAATACAAAACCTCGCCAAGTACGAGGTGCGAGCTGTTATTCGCTTTTTTACGGCAAAACAATATTTGGGAACTTTGTGCCGTGTATGGACCAAGTGTGATGAGTGAAGTTGTTCGCGAATGGGTTCGTTCATTTAAAAGTGGACGAACAAACATTCATGACGAAGAGAGGAGTGGCAGGCCATCAGTGGTCACTGATGAACCCGTTCACCAAATTGATGCAAAAGTTCGTGAAAATCGAAGTTTCATAATCTCGGAGCTTTTCGATGAATATCAGCATATTCCCACGCTGTGTGATATGATGTAGTAACACAGAGATTAGGCTACAGGCTAAAGATGCGGTCACAGGCTGGCTCAACGCACAGGCGAGAGATTTTTGTGCTGATGGAATTTCTAAGCTAGTGCAGAGACATAATAAGCACTTGAACGTTTATGGAAACTACGTTGAAAAACAGAGCAAAGAAGTAGTTTTCAGACGTATACAATAAATTCTTCTTATTTACTTTGTTTTTTCTTTTATTAACCAGTCGGAGGTTACTCTTCGAACATTCCCCGTACATAAACTATCAACCCAAACTAGTGTATTTTATACAATACCTTTAAGAATTGAAGCATGTGCAGCAGCCGGATGAAAGATCTCTACATCGTAATTTGCCGAGGAGCTAGCGTTTTGTTCCTCTTTCATGGGGATACCAGTCACAGTTGTGGAAGCGAGGTCATAGTGACATAATGTTAAATGAGACATTTTGGTAGCGAATTGCCCACCTGCTTTGGCACAATGTACTTCAGTCGTTAAGATAGCTGACAACTGTAAATGAAAAAGAACAAAAAAATTAAAATGAACTGTTATCTAAGTATGTATAGTAATTTAATATACAGGGTGTTCTATTCATGAATATTTTGCAACGAAATTTACAGCGGGCTTACTTCAGTTTATGAGAAATGTAATACTATAATAACATGAGCTAAAAGTTGACACCATTTGTGTCGTACACAATATTTCGGAATTTGCTTGCCAGAATCTCCTTATCACTTCCTGAATTGATCATTAATGCTTGCCTAGTTCGGGGTTTGTTTGCATAAACTCTTCCTTTCACATATCTCTACACGAATAAGGTGGTAGCAGCATATCGGGTCATGACAAGGTTGATGTAAGAAAACTGAATTTTGTCCATGTTGGCGCATAACATGTGGGATGTCGCTCCCTGCTGCAAATATACAATGAGGAATTCCTCCTTGCTCAATTGATTCATAAAGACGTTGGCAAATTTCAAATTTGCGGTTGCTGTGATGGTTCTATCGACGATGGTGGCCAATTATGTGCTGCCGCAACATTCTACATTTAACAAGAATCTTCTCGAAATGAAAAGTTTCTGCATGTATTGTGCTGGCACTTTCACTTTTCTAATTGCAGGAATTTGCAGGATTAGTGTATCGCGAAAAGTGAAACCGTGCCTTTTTTCATGTAGTCAGACCCTTTTAATTCGTGAAACACGGAGGTACTGTAAACATGTAATTTCATTGTTGTCGCAGTACGATGATGACAGATCCTTTTGAACAATCCTGATTTCTGCAACAGTGACTTCTTGGAGTTGACAATAATTGGTCCTTCACATTCTCAATAGCTTCCTCTGATATTTTTGAACGACCTCCTACATGCTCGTCCAAATGCATCTCCCTGGTTTCGAGTCTCTTCGACAAGTTCTAATTAATGGACTTATTCGGCGGATGTGCCTTCAAATTTAACCAAGAATTAGCGTTGACGTGATTGTATCTATTATGTTTTCTAATAAGTGCGAACAATAAACGTCCACTGCCTCAGTTAGAAACTGAGAGAAACAAGAATAGACAAAAAACAAAGGCCAACTTCCTTCCCAATTTTCCTTTCCTTGTTCTTAAAGATTTTTTTCCTTCTCCTTTCAGAATTACATTCTTTCATTTGTTCTGCCTTCCAGAGTAAACGAATACATTTTTCAACTATTTTCTGTGTGCATACACACTAGCACTCGCAATCAACAACTACTGTGTAGTCACCTTTAGCCAATCGAGAAGTACAAAACGATATCAGCAAAGAAGATGAAGACGGGAGACAGGCTGATTGGCAGACCCACAATTTAACTCCATGTAGAACTAGAAGCCACATAAAACCCATTTCTTTTCCACTTGTTAACATTTCATTGGAATATATTCATTGGTATTTAAAAAAAAATATATTAACGAAATGTCGGGTACGGTAGTGAGTCAAACAGTCTGCGCTTTACCGTTAAGAAGAATACAGAGCATATTCTACTCACGTTATACAGTACAAAATTCCAAAATTTGGGAATCCAGAGCATATTTCACTTCGGTGATTATAACGTTGGAACAAAGGAACGGAAAATGAATTACTTGCCAGAAAACACTAAAAATACGCTCACACACGCTAAATAAAATAAGAAACAATCTTAGAATGTGAAGGAACGCCTAAATGAATGATTCACAGCTAATTTCCGTTCTCTAATTTCTCATTTTTTTTTTCTTCCTATTTATCTCCTCCCAATTTGACGAAAGATTTAGCGAAAGTGCTTACAACGAAACATTTAAGAATACTCAGTACAAATCGCCAAATTCAAAAGAAAATTTTGCACCACACAATGTGCGTCTGCAGACAGCATGTTGATCTCAGTTTCAAGGTACCAGCACACCGGCCACATTAGAAAGCCTCCTAATGTAGTGTCTGTAGAGGACATGTTACTGGCAGTTGAAGGTCACTGAACAATACAACGAATATAGTTAAATGTGAAAATCCCTTGTGCATGGATTACAATCCTCTACAGTAGCAGCAAATACTTATTATGCAATGAAGTGTCTTCCGGCGTGATGATGTAATGGGGTTCTGACAGGCCAGGTTCATTGATGACGTACACAATGAAAGGCAAAGGGTTCCCACAGTAGATATTTCTCCACAAGATATCTAGGAGTGTCTAGACCAGACATGTGCAATAGCCGGCCCCCGGGTCAGTCCCGGCCCGCCTGACCTGTTATTGAAAATATCAGGGCTCATAGTGGTCTGGTCTCTTGTAAATAGTTGAAAAGTGACCAAAAGCACACGAAAAAAGTGACCAAAATCTCATCATGGCCCTTTTTTCCTTTGTCAATTTCTCCATCACTTCTCTCTTTGTTTCTTGTTTTGTTTCATCTTTTCTTCTTCTTTTTGAGCTTCCTCCTTTCTTAGGTTTTCTAAGTATGCTTTGTAATTACGGTAAACAGACTTAGCAGATGTAAGAAGCTTCTGAGTGACTGGAACCAATTCTGGCCTATTTCCGAATTTCTTCATCCCAGACATTATATTTAACTTAGCAATGAGAGTTCTCAAAGCCATGAAATATTCAAATTCATCACCTACTCTTAAGAAGAACATAAAAGAAGCGTAACACAAGACGAACACGATGAACCACACAAACACACACACACACAACGTTGAGCGGAGCGTTAACTATTACGAGAGAAAACTAAAAGACTATTATGATAGAAGAAAGAATAGACAATCCCACCCTGAGAGCTTAAGGATTCACCAACCATTCACTGTGCTTTAGAAAGAATAAAGCTGAAGTGAGAATAAAGCTGACTGATTCACATGTGGCAGCAAGTACTGAAGCTTTCAGAAGAGTAATGAGTAACAAGTTTCGGCCTTTTTCCGTTTATTTTTATAATATTTTTCTTATAAAACTGCCAATGGAAAACATAAATCACACAAAAAAGTCACTCTACCTCCCAAAAAAGTAACTTTAGTGATAAATTTGAAGAAAAAGTAACTTTTAGTGGCCAACTTGAAAAAAGTAACTTTTAGTTAAAAAAAAGTGACTCGCTATGAACCATGAAATATACTTCTTACATGAATTGAAAATATTTCCTAGATAACTGATTTCACCTTGGAAAATATCATCCGCGTTCGAACATTCAGTGTACCACGAAACATTGAGAGACTAGTTCAGAACATGAAGAATCAAATTCCATACTAAAATGATAAATAAATAGATTTTTTCCTGCTTTACTATAGTAAAGAAATATGCTGGTTAACGTTATAACAGTTTTTGTGTTCCTGTGATGTTAGTGTATGATGAACGAGTTTCTCAATTAAATGTGACCATTCGATTGTTATGAACATGTTATACATTGTCTTATACGGCCCTCGTAGCCAGTAAGTCCTCTGTAATTGGCCCACACACTGTCTCAACTTGCACATATATGGTTTAGACAAAGGATCATTCATGTTGCTCTGACAACAGTGAATGCCAATCAAATCTTAATGTGATCACACGAACACTTGATTGTGGGAGGCATCAAGTTCCCATCGCACAATTACTCCTGACACTTGCTAATTACCGTCTTCGGTGGTTTCAGGAAAGACTGCAGTGGCAATGGGAATGGAAGGTGGCATTCAGCGATGAGAATCATTTATGGTTCAGAAGACTGGATTGGATTTTGAGTTTAACGTTCAGTTTAGCAGCGAGACTATATGAGACGCATACCTACTGCTTAACGTGGGATCCGTACCAAATGAGCTCCCACCGGGAATCGAACCCGGGCCTCCCATACCACAAGTGCGTACGCTATCCACATAACTACGAGGGAGCATGTGGTTCAGACGAGAAAAGGTCTGTGTGTCCGTATACGTGCAGATGAGCGGAAAAATCCAGCATGTGATCGCACTTGCACACAAAACTCATAGCTGGGATTTTGGTATGGTACACGATAAGCCACGCATTTCACTCATCTCTGGTTTTTATTAGAATATGAAATGAGATCACATTTGTGAACTGAAATCTTAATGCAACTACAATTATTTTGTATTTAATAACTTCTTTTTAAAAAAGCCAAATACAACACATTAATAATATGAATGATACGAAATGAAATCTTTCAGTTTTAACGTACCACGATTATACACTTTAGGCTAAGGGAGACGGATGATTAAGGCGCGTGAATGACGATGGAAGAACTGGTGAAATGAGCATATGGGAGGAAACGGGAGTAACCCGAGAAAACCAGTTAACAAAATGTTGTCCACCACAAACTTAGTTGAGTGGGTATCGAACCAGGAACCCCACAATCCAGAGATAAGCGTTCTACCAATGAACCACCGTGCTCCCTCCACCCTCATCCCCACTTCCAAGTTGAATGATATATGTACGAACGTGATACACAAATGAACCTGAACACTCTTTCTTTCGAACTGTAGGCATTCCACTCAAATACAATTAGCGTTTTTCAAGCAATAACCCTTAGAAATCGCATGAAGACTTTAGAGACAGCGTGCATATATATCTATGTAATTGTAACTATACTTACATCCTTTGGAGGATGAGGTGCAATCTTGCTTTCCGTATTATTTGGATACGTATTTACAATAACAAGATGACAGTGATGGATGGTCAGCAAGCTGAAATGAAGTAATGTTTTAGTAAATCATAACTAATGACGCAATACTATGATACAAATTCTAAAATTTTACAGGAATGAAAAATTTACTAGCGATATGATATATGGTCCATCGTGTATCTCTCTCTCTCTCTCTCTCTCTCTCTCTCTCTATATATATATATATATATATATATATATATATATATATATAGATAGATAGATAGATAGATATAGATATATATAGATATAGATATATATACACGATGGACCATTTATCTTTAAATGCCCTTCTAACTATAAAACTAATACATAAAAAACAATGAAATTTTGTGATATTTTCCATAAGTAGAAGCTTTGCTTTGTATATCATTAAATACACACTAATTATTTGCTGAGCAAAACCATTATATTTTCATTAAAAATTAAATACGTGTTACAGTTTCGCCAACTAAGTTTTCGGCTTCATCAGACACTATGAGTTACAGGATAACTGTACAATCTTATATACATACACCAGCTAAGACATCTTTCTTCAGATTGGCTCCTGTCAGCTATATTTACACTGTCAGCTTGTCATTGTGTCTTATTAGCAACAATAGAAAGCATCTATATAGGAATTTTCAAATAAGTATACTTGAAGGAGATTTGCTGCTCACAGATGTCTTAGCTGGTGTATGTATATAAGATTGTACAGTTGTCCTGTAACTCATAGTGTCTGATGAAGCCAAAAAGTTAGTTGGTGAAACTGTAACACGTATTTAATTTTTAATGAAAATTT
Organism: Thermobia domestica; assembly: GCF_964235325.1. Lineage (NCBI taxonomy): Eukaryota > Metazoa > Arthropoda > Insecta > Zygentoma > Lepismatidae > Thermobia > Thermobia domestica. The sequence goes on along the minus strand of NC_137464.1, from coordinate 227,146,090 downwards.
AATGATTATGCTCAGCAAATAATTAGTGTGTATGAAATTTTGTACTAAACAAATGTCAACAGGGGGACATTGTTCGACATATTCAGTAATACCAATAGAATAATAGTATTGCAAACTCAACATAAAAATTCACTTTTTCAATTCCCACTGCTTCGGTTATTTCGTATTTCGAGTCCACGTATTAAACGAAAACTTACAATACAGTATAACATCTATTATTCACTGTTACAAACTAAGCATGCTACAATACCACAAACATCCCAACTTTGGAGGCCTCCAAAACAGTAAAAACATACGTGACACGGACGGGGCATTGCATATCTAAAATACTACTATGAGTAGGATAGTGTCAAATACTATGAGTATGATATGACATATTTGAAATGAATGGGAACAAAGTAACAAAGAATTGAAAATTTTATTTTATTTTATTTTATTTTTTTAAAGCTATTCCGAATGTCTCATTATATTTCAATTTTAAATATATATATATAATATTGTTATATATATCAAAATAATATATTGGGGATAAGTTTCGGAAATATAGCGTATTTTATTTTATTTTATTTTATTTATTTATTTATTTTTTTTTTTTTTGAAAGTTTTATTTCAAAAAACTGCTTAGATAAATATAACATCTAACTACATAGATGGTTTCCAAAAGCAGTTTAAAGCAATGATATCACACGAATCGTTCCGGGGATATGAAAAATATGGGTAAAGATTGGTATACTGCTTAAAGTGGTGTGTTTATTGGAAATTTTTATGACTGTTGTCCTTCTATAAGATTTAAAAAATAAAAGTTTAGTTGTTATAATTACAATAACTTGACTTTAAACAGTGTTCCAAATTTACCAATATTTATAACGTTCTATTGTCGGGAAAACGGAAATAAAAATTATATGACTTTATACAGTGAAATATCAATCAATCAAACCTCCTTAGCATTATTTTTGTCTTCTAAACGTTTAAAAGAAAAAAAAAACCTCCTGCAATACCATCTGTACCAACTCTTTTGAGGTAATACACATATAAATAATAGTTCCCCTCTCTAATCTTCAGAAATTCTGTTTTATCTAACTCCACTTCAAATATCCTGGCTATATGATCTGTGATTTTTGCTTTATGTTCTTCGTGTGATTCCGAGGTTTTGAAAGATACGCTTTCTTTTAAGATAGGACAACTCACTCCTTGCTTTATATCCGAAGTTTTGTTGTACTTGAACCTCCAAACATGTTCATTAAAAGTGAACACTAAATGAACTGATAGAATGCATATTTAATAATGAAATACTAACCGTTAACTTCACTTAGGCGCCAGTTGTATTAACTTAATCGTATGTATTTTGATGACTCCTTAACATCATCATTGGTATATGATTGTTAAGGAATTTTTACATCGATTCGTGGGTTCGCTTCTAGTGGAATAGTAAATTGTAAGCTTTGAGAATAAAACACAATTTTATACTTCGTTAACAGCGAAAAACACTACTGCGAATTATTATTCCAATAAACCACTTGAAGGGATTATTTTTAGCTGTTAATGAAGTATAATAGTGTTTTGTCCTAAGAACTGAAAATTTATAATTACGTGAGTCCACGAACCAATGTACAAATTCCTTAACAGTCACGTACTGATGATAATGATGTATCGATGATAAAGAGTCATAGAAACGGAAATAATTAAAGTATACAACGGGTGCTTAAGGGAGTTTAAGGTTATAGTCCGCGTCACCCGAATTGGCGTGTGATATCAGCCAATAAGCTCACAGTGCCCTGTTACTAAACCTTCAGGGAGGAATTTAATCATTCAAAATTGATTTTATTCGTACTTGTGGACAATTATGAATGATTAGATTCCTCCCTGAAGGTTTAGTAACAGGGCACTATGAGCTTATTAGCTGATGCCACACGCCAATTCGGGTGACCCGGATTATAGTACTTCATACAAGCTAAACACTCTTCAGACTACATTGCTGTCCTATAGGGCGTGTCGCAAAATTTTAAAATTTAAAAATCTTAAAGGACTTAATAATCAGTCAAAATCAGTTTTGAGATAGGTTGTACAGTAAGGGACACTTCTGGATGGTACACTTTTGCCGTAAATTTCCATATGGGTGTACCATCCAGAAGTGTCCCTTACTGTACCAGTCAATGCCTCCAGTGGCAGTAACACTGCTCAGCATTACACGAGTCAATACTACATAGAAACTTACAGTCTTCCACTACTATAATTTATATTAGTGTTAATTAAAACATAAAGTTAAGTGTGGGGGCCGCGGTGGCTCAGTGGTAGAGCGTTCACCTCTGGTGTTTGGGGTCCCGGGTTCGATCCCAGCCCCCGCCAAGTGAACTTTGTGGTGGACAAACACCGTGTGCATGGGTTTCCTCGGGGTTCTCCCGTTTCCTCCCACTTTCTTCATTCCACCATTTCACTCATCTCTCATTATCACCGTCTCCTTTAGCTTAACCGGCATAACCGTGCGACGTAAAACTCAAAGATTTCATTTTCATTTTTCAAGTTAAGTGTGTCGTGTAGGCGTTCAGTACAGTGTATCGAAAATCGAAAAAGGTTGAGAACCACTGCATTATCTTATGCTCACTCAGTATTTGCAACGTAAAAAAATTATATACTAATCGAAGAAGGAAACAACCGATTTTTTTTTATTTTATACACCAAATCCTCTATAGGTGCGAATTTTAACTTTTCCACTCCTTGCGTTAGAATTCACATCTATAGAGGATTTGGTGTATAAAATAAAAAAAATCGGCTGTTTCCTTCTTCCATTAGTATATATGAAATCACAACCGTCATAAAGTGCTCGGTATATGGACAGAGGACTGTCCAATCACAGCAGGGATCTGTGGTACGATCTACGTGGTCCGACCGACGAGCACCGAGCCTCGAGAGTGAGAGAATGAGTGGCTATTCTGGGAGGCGGACTGGGTTTTGTACTGATTAACGCATCGACACGGTATGCTGGAGGTACTGGGTTCGAGTCTCGGTACAGTCGGTCACTTTTTCACTCTTTGCGTTAAAAAAATTAATTATTCCAATTAAAATTGGGGCCAATTATTGTTCTTCAATAGAATTCCAAACCTTAGGACTGAATTTACATGTGGATAACACAGCGCCCCAGAACACAGAAGATGCTATGCAAAAGAACATTAAGAACTGTGATCATGTTATCAACATCTGAAGGAAACGACACAACATCGCGACATAATCATAACGTTGGGAGTGCGGTGGCTCAGTAATAGAGCGTTCACCTCCGGTGCGTGAGGTCCCTGGTTCGATCCCAGATCGCGCCGTGTGGACTTTGTGGTGGACAAACACCGTGCTCGTGGGTTTTCTCGGGGTTCCCCCGTTTCCTCAAACTTTCTTCATTCCACCATTTCACTCATGTCTCATCATCACTGTCTCCTTTAGCCTAACCGGCATAACCGTGCGACGTAAAACTTAAAGATTTTTCATTTATAACCATAACGTTAATTATCAGCTGTAAACATGATTCAAGAACATCTTGTCATTGCATTTAGAGGTGGTTTCGAAATTTCTAAGATGTTCTGTTTTCCAAATTTTAATTTTCTTTTATTTTGAAGTTAATATGAAATATAACTCGTAATAATCTTGGGAATGAAGATTCCATTTAAAATGTTTTCTTTTTAAAACAAAAATGTCAATTACGAACGTTGTACCGATAATTTAAACATGATACTTACTAATCTGATCCTGCTGCTATCTTATTCTGCTGAATTAGGACGGAATGGAAGTAATCTTCCAAGCTCTTAATGTAAGCACTACTTTTTGCGTGTGTTACACAAATTACTCGACATCTGTTTAAAACCTAGAAAAATATCAGACAAAATTACCTATAAGTGAATAGGTGTCTAACTTAAATTCAAAACAGCTTACAAAATAAGATCATAAAAAATAATTCCCGAATATACATTGTAAAAAAAGAAAGAAAAAAAAACAACTAAACAGAAGTGTAACAAGGGGCAAGAAAACAACGTCTACCAATTAAAATTCACTTTGAAATTTGCGTAGTTAATTCTTGACACATTCAATTAACCCAAAATACACTAAATTCTTAATTCATCCTATCACTGGCAAAGAAAAAAAAAAAAAAAAAAACTGCAACCAGACAGTTGAAAACGAAACCTGCTGCTTTCGTATTGAACACTTGCTCGTAAGTAAGACAGTAAAAATTCACTGCAAAGAGAACAAATACAACTGTAGCAATATACGGATAAATTTAGAAGACTTTGAGCATCAACCCCAAATCAGATATTTTATTCTGGGAACAGCAGCGCGCTTTGGCTTCCTGAAGAATACCAACGTGTTTATAACATATACGCACATGGTTTCAATTAATGGAGTAAGTGTGAATAAAATACAAATTCGAAGTATTTTGCATTTTATTAAAGAAATAGCGAAGATGTAATCATTTATATCACCAATAAATTTTAATTTAAAAGCTCTCATTGTTCTTCATATTGCTTTCCAAATAATGTTTGTATTTTTTGCAGGCTCCTCTCCTTACTTTGAACTTAACACATCTTTTCAGCCCTGAGATTACATGAGACACTGAGTTTCAGATCGGGTCTGAAATCACACGTACTCTCACCGAAAATCAAATCCAGGTCACAACAACAACGAAGGGAAACACCCACCCACAAGAGAGTGTCAATAAATATAGTACCGACTTATTAAAATAAGAAAGAAAAAAAAACATATAGTAGGCTCTCGACTATTAAGACTAACGTGGAAGACGGGCAGGCCGGATAACAAAAAAAGCCGGATACATCCTAGTTCTATTATAATTCTTAACCTACCACACTCACACCATTAAAAACACATTATTTATAATGTTTATATTTTCTGATCTCGTAGTATAGACCAGTACTTTATAAATGTTTGTTGTATACTATACTGGCGATTTATAGAGAAAGAAAACCCGCCTGTAACTGTAAACGCATTAGTGTGAACCAGTTTGGATCACCATTTGTGGAGCCTACTGTGGACCCCTACACCTAATTGGGACTTGATACCAGGACCACGATCATCCTGAACGGACTGACAGGTCGAAGATTGTAGTATGACAACATGTTGTAAACTGTCACCAAAGGTTAGAATCGTGAACGGCCGTAAATATCAAAAATAGGAATTTGTTTATCTGTGAGTTCAATGTTATTTTTTGAGTGTAAAATAATCCATATTAAGTGCTATTACATGTGCTATACATTACAAACCGAATTTTCTTTATTTCTCCGAATATATATATACACACATATATCCATTCATTTACATCTTTACGGTACTTATACTTTATCCGCCGCCTCCCAGATCCGGTTGTGATAGAATATAAATATTGGATAAATCGAGTTTCGTCGTGGCACAGCTGGGAAAACGAGGGAGAAAGGAAAGACGACAAGAAAATTCAGTAATGCATTTATATTTGAAGGAAATTCTAACCATAACGAAAATCTCGATAACATCCCAAATTCACCCCATTCGGCTGCGCGCCGGGGGTCACTGGGGGGATATCGAGATATGTAAAAATAATCCAAAATGACCGATATTAGTGTCAAATCCATAGTTTTTGCGGTCGCTGAGATGAATGGTGACACTCCCACAAGCGTTGACTTCCAAATACAACTCCCATGCGAAGAATGGGTATTTTCAGCTAGTATATATATGTTTGTGTGTGTGTGTGTGTGTACAGATAGATAGATATTGGGTCATCCCACAAATGATACGTTGTGTTCAAGCGTATGAATCAGCATTCGGAGAAGGAGCAGATACATTACCTGCAGTAACTTGGTATAAAAGTAGGTAGGGCATTTACCTTATTTTTCTTAGTGGAAATTGTGGAGAGTGCAGTTCGATTGTAATAATTATTTTCTCAAACTTAAAATGGAAATCATAAAAGAGCTTATTCGGCATATTTTGCTTTACACGTTCAATAAAGACAACGACGCAACAGAAAGTGTGAGGAATATTTATGCAGTGTATGAGAATCGGACAATAAGTGTAAGGGGGTGACAATGGCGGTTCCAGAAATTTCGAGCCGGAAACCACACCTTAGAAGACGAACCTCGCCCTATAAGAAAAAATCCTATCGTAACATTAACTATTGATAAACTAGACGGGATGCTTGGATTTACTCATTCAACCATTCACCGACACTTACCTGCGTACCAAAGGAAAAGTCAGCATACGGGTCAATGGATTCCTCACAAATTTCAGAGTTTACTCGGACGCAGAGAGTGAACGCTGCCTTTGCTGTCACGTCTCACGAATAAACCCTTCTGTGAATCGAATTTTGACTGGTGACAAGGAATGGGCTCACTACAAAAATGTCAAGAACTGGAGACAGGGGATAGAGAAATGAGATATACCGGGACCCTAGGCTAAAGATCTTAATCTTCCCCGTAGAGTATTGTGTTTGGTAGTCTATGAAACATTGGTCAACTTCGAACTTTTAAACCGAAACCAAACGATAATAAAGGAAATCTACTGCGAGCAGCTTGACAGACTACAAGAAAAAGACCATCTTTGGTTTCAAGAAAAGGTATTCTTTCATCAGAACAACGCTTGGGCACAGTGAAGATGACATTACAGAGCTGGAGAAGTTTTGAATATGAAACGATGCCTCACCAACCATATTTGTCGGACACTGCCCTATCTGATTATCATTTATCCTCCACTCTTCAAAATCATTTGGACGAACAAAATACGAATTCTATTGACGAAGAATTTTGTTTATTTTAATTCTGACCCCCCCAAAAATGAAGCATAGAAAACCGTATTATTAAGTATAGTCATATACTATACTAAATCAGCTACAAGAGGATCAGCGGAATTCCGTTTATAAGTCGTCATAAAATGAAAAATATAGGCCTTCCACAAAACATTTTTTGTATATCTGAATTGAAGATATTGAGCTACTCCTTGATACCCTCTTCTCCGTAGGTTATAGATCTAACTAGTAATGTACTTGCTCCAAGCTTAATGTAACTGTCTCCTGCTTATGCCCCAATTTACTCTATACATGGTGTTTCAAAACAACACCGACAACGTTTGGGAAGTGATTTCTGACACGAAGATAAGACAAAGAGTACAGACCAACCTGGGTGCATAAACGCTTCCTTTCAGAGTTGCCGAAAACATAAAAAAGAAAAAAAATGAATACTATGGGACCTACCATATCGGGTGAAGACTTCACTTAGGAACTAATATGTACGCTATCCAAAAATACATGTTTCAGAATCCTAAGGTACTCACGTAACAATTTTTATAGACGCAGCTTGGCTACGGGCATATAATTTGAAGTACTCACCAACTGCCTCTATAAAAGATGTTGCGGAAGTAACGCAGGATTCTGAAACATGGATATTTGAAAAGGGCACATACTAGTTCCTCAATAAAGTCTTGACCCGACTACGGTAGGTCCCATAGTATTGGAGCTATGGACCTTTAAAGTTCATTTTTTCATGTTTCCGGCAGCCTATAACTCCAAAAGGAAACATTTGTGCACCCAGGTTGGTCTATACTTTTCGTCTTATCTTGGGTCAGGAATCACCTCCCAAACGTTGTGTAATACTTTATAGAATACTAGAAAATTGTGTACATCACTATACATTACAAGTTTTCTACTCTATGATATAAGTGCACAACCCGCCCCTACTCTAGTGGCAAGTGAGCGCGACTTTGGTGCACCGGGTTCCGTATTCGATTCCTACTGGAGAAGCATTGAAGTTTGAGCGCATTACGGTAGTTCAGATTCCACTTAAACTGTAGGCCCACGTCTTGAAAAGGAATGCTAAACTCCCATCTTACTAACAATCAATATACAGAGAATAAAGACGACTACTTAACCTTATTTGCACTTTCTGTTAGTGAGGTTCTTCTCTCATGCTGCAATTCCGAACATTCACAGAGACATTCAATCGCCAACTTTAAACCATGCATCACAGTAAACTCTCCTGCGTCTTGAGCGGTAGGTGGAATCCCAACTGACGCCAACGCTGACAGTATCTGCAAAAAAAAAAAAAACATTTCTAGTTAGAGTATGAAAGTCACGTACTGTGAGACTGGAGAATTCATTAAGAAAAGATGGCCTCATATGAACCGGATGGTGCATCTTAGTGGTTAAACCTTCATTTCTTTTCACTTTTTCAATATACCTTCTTTATATACCCCTACATACACATATACATACATACATATTATACCTTTTCAATATTACTGGTAGATGATTTGCCTGCAAGCTATGAAATATGTATGAACTGCATATATGTATGTATGAACTGTAACTAAAGCAAATTAAGCTCAAATTCATAACCCAAATTATTAAAGACCCATATTGTTATAATACACTACATTTGATACTACTGCATCACATTTTCTTGTGCGTATTCTTTATAGGCACGAAAACACAAATTAAGTTTACTTAATTCCTGGTTAAAAAAAAAAAAAAAAAAAAAAAGTGACAAAGAAAGAAAAGTCTTACATGCTGTCGTAGAGACTGAAATATATAAATATCTTGGTTTTATAACCAATATGATTATTATTAAAAAAAACTAACTTTTTTTTTCTGTTTTTGTAAATTTATAATACATTTTCCTAACACACAACAATGATAAAACATGTCAGTTCAACCCTCTTAGGTATACCATATCTTGCTCCAGTATTTCCAGTGTTCTGCTAGAAAATTTTCCAGTATACTACAGTAAACAAACAAACAAACGAACAAACAAAGTGAGTGCCACATAGACAGTATTTTGTGATATTTAACAGCCTATAAAATAAGTAGAAAAAAGCAAAGTCGTCTTCAATGTTACTAAAACTAGTGAGTTAAAATAAAACAATAATCAGAAAGAGTGAATATTTTCTGGACGTTATTTCTTCCAGAATTCCTGTGGTAATGTACAGTCATCTTTCTTTTGTGTGTTAGCCTCAACTCGCCCCTTTGCTCATCTAGTTCACCGTATTAAATATATTTATACTTTTCTTTCTTTCTTTTTTTTTAAAAGTTCGCATTACATTTCGTACAGAAAACACTGTTAGGAAGAAGATCAATTAATTACAAATATCAAGGAGTAAAATTTTTAATATTCATGCTTACACATTTAGACGTGCTACTGTCTTGACACTTCACAAATATTAAATGAATACAAACTGCATATACATAAGTTGAAATCGTAAACATTTCCTGGTTACGATTTGACCATTTTCATCAAGCTGTTTTTTCTATTTGCAAAGCTTCTGGTTCCTCTTTTGCATGCTGGAACACACCTTTGCATTTCAGTTCCAATTTTCTGATCTCATCAGCAGCACATTTTTCAGTGGTTGGCCAGTTAGTCCTATTACCACCTACATCCAAATGATGGGAGTTGCCATCTTGAAGGGTCTCAAAGATTTTTTTTTTTTTTTTTAATTTCTGCAGAACTACACAATAATTTCCAGTATATTTTCAGTAGTACTTCCAGTATCGAGAAAATTTCCAGTATCAGTAGACACACTGTAGTAACAACTCACTGGCTCTGCAGCCATTGATAAATCATTGGTTTAGTACTTGGATGTGTTTTCCGTAGAGATCTTATGGAGGGTTCTTCTATCCATAAAATGAACGGATTCTCGGAACTGATACTAATTTTTAAGGAGTGTTTAGATTCGAATAAATACGATCCATAAATATCTTTCAAACAATAGCGTTGTCTTCCAGTTTAGTATTCTGTTTGACGCTAAAGACAACTTTTTTTTTTCTAGTTTTACGTTAACTTTAAGCAATATAATTGAAAAAAGAAGTGTATATAATAACCACTTACAAATGTTAAATTCTGCTGCTGTAGATTCCATGTATTCAAGGATTGAGCTGAAGAATCACTAACAACAAAACGTATCTGAAAAAACAGAAAGAAAAGAGTTATGTACAAAAAAAATTCACACTGAATATTTGTCACATACGAAACGTTTATCGGGATATAAACTGTTTTAAATATTAACACCATGAGAATATACGTAACAAAAAACGTCTGAATTCCTTTCCAAGGAATTATCGAATCTAATTATATTACATTATAAAGCAAAAACTAGCAGTTCTGCAAAAAAATCTGTCCCATTAAACCTTTTGAGCAAGATTCAAAATGGCAGGCTGCAAGATAGCGGGCCGTTCACCTGACACGCACCACAAAGATCCCCCCTTGTCCTACTGTATCCTTACAATTACCAATTCAGGATATCTACACCATCTTTCATGTTATAAGGGGTGGTAAGGTAGTATATATGGTATATGTTCAAAAAGTATTGAACCTTATACTTTTTCCCGCGTGAATTAATGAAGAGCGGGAGGCTTTCTTCAGTGTAGATGTAGAGGGGACACTCATGCGCAGTTGTGAATTTTTCCTGCCCGCAGAAGGCATCAGTCGCGGTCAGTTGGCCAACGAGTGAAGACGTGTAGTGAGCGGTCATCGAATTTGAGTTTTTGACCTTGAGCAGTGATATTGCATCAAACTTTGCCAAAAACTTGGCGATACTCAAGCGGAAACTATTTGCAAGTTTCAACATGCTTTCGAGGATGATGCCATGAGCACCTCACGCATAAAGGAGTGGTACAACCACTTCAAACATGGATACGTACCAGTGGACAATGAACCACGTTCAGGTAGGTTCTCAACAAGAGCAAGTGTAGACTGTGGTCTTGCAGGACTGTCGTATCACAGTCCAAGAAATTTCGAACGATACAAGGGTAAACATCGGAACAGTATATTCAATTTTGAACAAGAATTTGGACATGAGGAGAGTGTCCGCGAAATCTGTACCGAAGCTGCTAGCAATGGAGCAGAAGCAATGGCGTCTGCACATCGCACAGGACATCCTGGACAATGCAAACAGTGACCCTAACTTTCTGAACAACGTGATCACAAGAGCTAAGAAATGGGTATATGGGTACGATCCCAGTCAAGTGAAGACATCATGCGGAATGCAACGGCACAGTTGCTAACCATTTCAAAAACTGCTTTCTGGAAGTATTTCCAACAATGGTGGAAGCGCTAGGAGAAGTGTGTGCATTACCAAGGAGACTGCTTTGAAGGGGATTTGTGTTTCGGATTTCCAAATCAATAAATCTATTTTTGCCAACCAATGGTTCTATACTTTTTGAAGACTCCTCGTATACACAGCTAAATATCAGATCGTGTCTTCTAACAGTGATAAGAGCCACTCCTAGCAGTGGCACATACTCATAAGAGTTACGAACATACTACTTGTTGTCATATGAGTGTTGAGCGAAAAAAGAGTGATTAAATAAAATATAAGTCCGAAGAAGAAACATATAACAATCGATAGATTCCATTCACTTGAATGAAGTGATATCTGTCAGTGTAAATCCTCATGTGTAATTTTCGAGAAAACTATATTTTTTTAATTTTATTTATTTATTTTTTGTACACCTAATCGGGAGAAACGAATGTTTATATTGTTAAAAAGTATGTTGCTCGTGGCTAGTCTGATGCACTTAATAATTTTTTATTCTGAAGAAAGAATTGAATTTTTCCTGGTGTTGTGATTTCAGTATGTCTTCTCGGGCTATCAGCCAGGTGAATGTATTGGCTAATTTATACACATCTTACTTCTTGCAATCTGTTATTTCAATTCCTGTGCTTTTTTTATGCAATGTTTTTACTGAGCTGAGCTAGTTACAAATAAATTTCACTTTTTCACCATAGTCAATCTCTGAAGAGGTCAACGACTAGATAATCGAAACAATTATCAGACATTAAATATACCGCATGGCGATGTATCTCAAACATACAGCAATACACTAAATTAATAAACTGGCACCTATTAAGAGATTCCATAAGTACTATTGCTAACTACATTATATACTTATATTCATACTAGCAGAATGCTCGTTCTTCGCACGAGAAGAATAGGTTTCATTTTGAACATAAAGGGCACCAAAAACTGTCACCAAACAACTTAGAGACACCAAAAGCTATGATTTCGACACTAATATCGATAATTTTCAATTATTTTTACATATCACCCCACCTCAAAATTTAGGAGTACTAATGGGGGCTGAATTTGGATTTAAACGGCATCGAAAGTGTTTATGCACTCAGCGACCATGAAAACTATGGATTCGACAAGAATATCGGTCATTTTCTATCATTTTTATGTATCTACCCCCCTCCGCTAAGTTGCACCGTCAAAGTGGAACAAACACAGTCACTTTCATTTTTATTTATATAGATTTATTTGTAAAATACTGTATTTACGCGAATCTAAGACTCTTCAAATGTAAAACGCACCCCCAATTTTTTAAGGAAAAATTTTAAAAAATAAAATCTCGAATGTAAGACGCAAAAATGAAAAAAAAAACTACACTACATTGATTTTAAAGGATGAAATAAAAATTAATAAACATGGGAAAACAAATAATGTTATGACAAAAAAAAACACTGAACTTGCTGCTGGAATTTACGGTATATTCATGTGCATCTGCTAGTATTTTTTTTCCCCTTTAGGACGAAATTATGGTACAATACTTGCTTGCGTCAAGATGTGTGACTCACTTGTGTGTGCTCTTTAAATGGAGGAAGATACCAGCCACTGGTATGTGGGAGAGGAAGGAACAATCTCTCCACTGTCGTAAATTCATAAGATTGATTCATCTCTTTCATTTGCCACTGGTTTGCAAGCTAATTTTAAAGGGTTTTTATTTCGCGTAAAATACACGCTTTTATTTCTGCATTCTGTTCGTACACACAAAACACACATTCTTTACAGAATCGTGACTAGCGGGATTAGCAATTTTTAGAAAACTCCATCTAATCTGGCATAAATTTGCAAAACTAAAATCTACGACGCACCTTGATTTTGGAGAAAAAAAAAAAAAGTGCGTCTTTGAATCGCGTAAATACGATAATCTTGGAACCTTTCTGTGTTAGTGTGTAATTTCTCGTATTAGAAACGCTCAGCTTCATTGCTCCAAGGATTACTTATCTCTTATTTGGTTAGATTGGAGCACTGAGCCTATATGAAACGTGGACCTATAATTTAAGGTAAACTCCGACCCACTGAAATGTGTTCAAATTTCAATGCCTTCCCATCGCGAATCGAACACTGGACCTGTGGATCAATGGCTAGTAACTAGACCAGTGAGAGGGGAAGTTAATCATTCTGGATATGCTATGTAACCATTTTTAATATCTTGCGATTATTAGATATGAAGATCAATGCTTCCACCGACCTTAGCCGATGAGAACCCACCACATACAGATTGCTATGTGCAATTTTCGGTTTGTTTTTCCTTGCCTTGTGCTGCTATCCACATAGAATTCAACTTGAATCTGTTAGGTTAAAATCATGGCTTACTAAATTTACTTTCATTGTTTCTTTAATTACTCTTTCGTAATCAAAGGTCTTTAGTTCGATGACAGAGAATAATATTTTTACATACATTAAGAAGGTTTGCAGTTTGATGGCCCTACTTGCTTATCGCAAGCTAGAGTAGAAGTCCCTTTAATTAAACTTTAAATTATAAGCTTGGGGGGAGTTATGACAAATGTAAGTGAAAAGAAAATAAGCTAATGGATTTAATGGTATTCCCGGAAAACGTACGAGAATGATGTATTGAATAGATATAGCTCAGATGGACTGAAATCGAAAAGGAAATGAAATGAAATATTTGAGTTTTACGTCCCACGGTTATACCGGCTAGGCTAAAGGAGACGGTGATGATGAGAAATGAATGAAATGGTGGGATGAAGTAAGTGGGAAGAAACGGGAAAACCCCGAGGAAACCCACGCACACAGTGTTTGTCCATCACAAAGTTCACTTAGCGGGAGCCGGGATCGAACCCGGGACCCCATGCACCAGAGGTGAACGCTCTACCACTGAGCCATCGTGGTCCCCACTGAAATCGAATTAGGGATCCTAGCATCAGAAGGAAGGAAGGATTAAAAAGAATGACGTAACCACCTGGAGCAGACGAAATATCTATTGTTGCAAGGTACCAAAATTGAAATGACTTCGTCAGGCGTTGGGGATGAGGTCTGAGTTACGAGTATTCAGAATTCCCAAACAGTTCATTTTTACCAACTTAAAATGCATAAAAGTAAACTTCTTACTAGCTTGGCTGATATGTGTATGGTACAGAAACTAGAGCTCTAAGAATATTTGCTGATAGATGCTATAGGATACATAACTTAAAGACTAATCAGTAGAGCAACCCACATTATACTTTATTTTTTGTTTAATTATGTTTCAGTTTTTTCCAAATTATGTTTTATTGTTAATATCAATCATTATTTTACGTTAATCGTGTGTAATGTATAATATTTACTACACATTAAATATTCTAAATATCTTGATCTATTTATTAATATTTAATGCAACCAGTTTCCTTCATTTTTCATGAACTTACTACTTATGAACTGTAGAGAGATATGTTTTACTCGAGTCAGTCTTTTTTTAGTTTGTTTGTTTTTTACATAACTTGTGTGCATCTAGGAGTGCATATATACAAAAACGAAAAGCAAAAGATGCCACCCAAAAGTACAGAAAGTGCTCAAGTTCAAGAGGTACACATAACAATATAGTGTGGAATTCTTGTATACTATTCATTGTTGGCGGAAAGTTTTCTTCTTTTCTTTTTCTTTTCTGCACATCAAAGGATTACAACGAAATTAAAAAAAAAAAGCTTTTCATTGTTGCATTGTTACGTTCTCAATGATTTTGCATTGTAAATACTGGTTTTAAAAAATATTAATACAGTATGTTAAACTTGCAGTTCAACAGAATTTTCCAACAATTGTTCTAATAGAATTTGCAAAGAATTGTGCTATATATTTTAAATTATTATGCTTTATTTTCTAAAATTATACTTTATTATGTTTTAAAATGACTTTCTTCTGGACCCTTAGACAATTACAACCATGTTCTAGGCACCAGCCATATGTGTAAATTGCTGCTTTTTTTATTTTTTTATTTTATTTTATTTTTATTTTATGCTTTTGGATTGCCCTACTACTAAGACTAATCTTAGTTTGTATCTTGAATTTCTGTTATTTACTTATTCGTGACGTGAGGTGATTTTGAGTTTAGCGTGCCGTTAAGCAGCGAGGCTATATGAGACATGGAGATACTGTCTAACGTGGATCCGAACCACAGAGCTCCCGCCGGGAAATCGAACTCTGGTATCCCACACAAAAGACGCGTATGCTAACTGCTTAGGCACCAAGGAGATCATTCATTCAGTTGTTGTCACTATTTTCTGACACTTTCTTTGGTGATGTTCAAAAGTTGCTAAACTGTTCTGGGAAGAACTGTTGCTAAAAGTTCTTCCTTTTCATTGAGGGCTTCTGGGAAAAAAAGGAAAAACTCGTTAACCAAATATTGTAAAAAAAAATTTTGTTTCTTTGGATAAACGCATGAACCAATATAAACCTCAATTTACAGTATTCTAGAAATTCATTCCAATGTTCACCAACAAATAGACAAAGTTTATAAACTCAGTGATTATATTTAATCTGTGTATCACTTTCTTTTTCTTTCTTTTAAGAAGTGTGATTCGTTTAAGTAGTAGAAAGTAATAATGTATCTACTATTCACATGAAAGATCAAGATTTAAAATACGTTACAACATACAATTTTCAAAAATAATAATAATAAAAATGTTTCTACGTATAGTGTTTAAGGAGTGAGATGATTTACTGCTTTTTACCAAGAGAGTTCCATAGCAAGGAGGTTTCTTAACAATGTGTTCAGTTTAGCAACTTTTAGACCTCACGGAAGAAAATATCAAACGACAGTGAAATCATATGGGTGAATAGCAAAACTTCGAGATACAAGATAAGTGTGAACTCGTACACCTTTAAATAAGAACACTCATATTTACATATGTACAAATTGAAATGTTACAATGCATACTGTTAGTACTCTAATATACAAACTTACCAATTTCCCTTGTGGAAATAAATCCCAAACAACTCGGCAGTATTCAACAGCTGCTTCTACGCAACATGTCCAAAGAGACTTTGATATGGGAGCCAGTGGGATAAAACCCGGACCTCTAGTCTTGGTAAAATCAAATTCTATCTGACATTCACAAGAGAGTCCAAAAAATGGTGAATGGTCTAGCACAAAAATAGTTTTGTGATTAGACGGGAACATTATTGACAATTAGACATCTGCAACAACAAAAAACAGAACTTCAGTTATTACAATAGCTATAAGTTACAAAATTAAAAGCACACAAAAGCTTTTCCTTTTAGTTTTCTAATTTAATGTCAAAATATGTACAGTTCGAGTTGCTAACTGAATGAATACCAACAATTCAAAAGACTCTTCTAAAAAAAATATTCAGAAGATGGACTCCCCCGCTAGCGGGTTTTGAATCAAGACGCATGAAAGTAAGTCGGATGGCATTTAGTATCTCCCCCAACTTGTTTCATGGTTCCAGAACCGAGTACCTTGTTTTTGTCTAAATTGTGATAAAGGTAGAAATACAATGGCCCTGGGGGGCTTCTAACTCCCTTCGCTAGCTGTCCCTAGCTCAGCTATATTTTGTAAAGTAAGTAAGACACTGTAAATCTTATATGTGCAAGATTGGGGAAGATACTAAATATCAGCCAGTAAGTCATTGTTAAATATTGAAGTTAAATGTAGTTTGTCAAGGTTGACCAAGAAATATAAATGTTTTTAAATTTAAACTGTTAGCAATGAAATACTTAAATTTTCATTATTTATTTTTTAAATATTCGTATTATCGTTTAGCTATGCAACAAGCAGGATATCGTTCACAACACACTACTGGTTTTGAAGCTAGTCCGTCTTTAAATGTAATTTAGGAAGACCAGATGTAACTACTAAAGCCAGTGCATGAATTTGAAGAGTTTTAGCTGTATTATTGCCGATAAACTAAGATAATTCTAATAGCGTATTAGTATTCTTCACGATATCAAGCGGAAGATTGGAAGCAACCACATTAACGATATCAAGCGGAAGATAATTCTAATAGCGTATTAGTATTCTTAACGATATCAAGCGGAAGACTGGAATCAACCACATATCAAGCGGAAGATTGGAATCAACCACATTAACGATATCAAGCGGAAGATTGGAATCAACCACATTAACGATATCAAGCGGAAGATAATTCTAATAGCGTATTAGTATTCTTAACGATATCAAGCGGAAGATTGGAATCAACCATATATCAAGCGGAAGATTGGAATCAACCACATTAACGATATCAAGCGGAAGATAATTCTAATAGCGTATTAGTATTCTTAACGATATCAAGCGGAAGATTGGAATCAACCATATATCAAGCGGAAGATTGGAATCAACCACATTAACGATATCAAGCGGAAGATAATTCTAATAGCGTATTAGTATTCTTAACGATATCAAGCGGAAGATTGGAATCAACCATATATCAAGCGGAAGATTGGAATCAACCACATTAACGATATCAAGCGGAAGATAATTCTAATAGCGTATTAGTATTCTTAACGATATCAAGCGGAAGATTGGAATCAACCACATTAACGATATCAAGCGGAAGATTGGAATCAACCACATTAACGATATCAAGCGGAAGATTGGAATCAACCACATAGTAATTCGAGTTATCTAATTTGAATAATATTTTATCTTATTATTATTTCTGTTCATGATAGTAAACATACTTCTTTTTCAGATTTCAGACACCAGCAATAGTGTATAGCCAACTACTTGTCCTTAACGCCTCGGTCAACGCATAACAGAAGGACATACGCTATTAACTTTTCACCAATTAACAATCAATTCCACGTGGCTATAGCCTTGTTTAGATTCATTCTGGCCCCCTTTTGTAACACTTTCTTCCACATCGCTTTTTCCATGAAAGATGTAAAATCTGGAAACGAAAGAAATTTGTTCATGAAACTAAATTTGACGCCTTTCGTGAAAATTTCAATATTCTTTTGTGGAATTTCATGTTTTGGCCGATTTAAAATCAAGTATATCTTATTAAATAATTACGGATACATTTATTCGTAAATTCCCTTATTATTATTACTACAACTTTGTTTCTAGGTTGGGGGGCACGGTGGCTCAGTGGTAGAGCGTTCACCTCTGGTGCTTGGGGTCCCGGGTTCGATCCCAGCCCCCGCCAAGTGAACTTTGTGGTGGACAAACACCGTGCTCGTGGGTTTTCTCGGGGTACTCCCGTTTCCTCCCACTTTCTTCATTTCACTCATCTCTCATTATCACCGTCTCCTTTAGCCTAACCGGCATAACCGTGGGACGTAAAACTTACAGATTTCATTTTTTGTTTCTAGGTTAACGCCTCACGATTATGCTCCAAGGCTAAGAGAGATGGTAATACGAAGAAAGTGGGAGGAAACGGGCGAGAACCTTAAGAAAACTCCACCACAAAGCTCACTTCACGCGAGCTGTGGTCAAACCACGGACCCTACACTTTTTTTTATTATTGTTATTATTATTATTGTGTGTGTCTTAACAAGAAAAAGAAAAGTAGATCCGAATCAAGGTAGAACAATCTTCGGTTTATGTTCTGAGGAGAACACACTTCCCTGGATTCAAGCAGATTAAAGCACCCACCTCGGTTAGCATTCAAATAGTAGGTGGTGATGTTTTTTTTATATTGACCGAAGAAACAGTGGGAATCAATTGCAACATTAAAATTTACTACAGATACATAAATAGATTTGTAAATTGTTCTTCTACCAAAAATGTTTCGGCCGTTAACTGTAAATAAAACTCTACACGCCAAACTTTATTTCGTCGGCACCTTAATCTCCGATCATCCACTGAATCACATGGAAAGTACAAACTTAAACATACGAATACTGAAACCAACCTAATCTAATGTATCTCAGGTTAAAGATATGGACAAATAAATCACAAACTATTTTCATAAGAATCTCCATGCACATCTGTTTAAGTCAAATGGTGCAGATTGAGAATACGGATACTTTTTAAAATTAATATTTACAAGCAACATTTGTGACTTTAGTATTGAAGAGTAATATTTGAGGAACTTATTCAAGAAAGTGGTTAACGGGTAAGCCATCTATGAACATAGAAACAGCTTTAAAAAGTATAATTCATGACTATGCAATGTAATGCAAAACTAGCTTGTAGTAGCCAACAGCACAAGTTGATGCGAGTCTCTTCCAGTTGTCTGTATTTACGCGCGTACCTACCATCGTTTGACAGTTTTTTCCTACGGACATACCAAAGGTCAGATCTACCAGCTTCGCCCTGTACTGAACTGAAATACATACAATTTTTGTTTGTACTGACCATCTAGCACAGGTTGGTGCGTATGTTTATGAGTAATTGATCTAATCAAATATAAATAAAGTTTGTCTGCCTGCGTGCGGCCTGGGAACCAGACGACTGGACCTAGAGTTACCAAAATACGGTCACGGGTACCTTGATCCAGGCCCCAGATCAAGGCGAAGCGGTCTTTTTTTTTTTTTTTTTAAATTTAATTTAGAACCAGTGAGGTCTCAGGGGGACCATTTACCACTACCGGGCTGGGGAACAGACAAGTTGACTGAGAGTTACCAAATTTTGTCCACGGATATCTTGGTCCAGGCCCCAGACCAAGGCGAAGCGTTTTCTTTATCAAAATTCGAACCAGAGGGTTTCAGGGGAGCGTTTACCGGGACATGTAAAAGTAGTAGAAAATGACCGATATTAGTGTCGAATTCATAGTTTTCGCGGTCACTGAGATCAATGGTGAAACTCAAAATCGCGTTTACTTTCAAATATAGGAGCGGAGTAAGTAAGGAGCGGAGCCATAATAAAGGGTCATCGAGACATGTAAACATAATCCAAAATGACCGATATTAGTGTCAAATCCATAGTTTTCGCTGTCGCTGAGATGAATGGTGATATTCCCGAAGGCGTTGACTTCCAAATACAGCCCCCATCGGCTGGGAGCCAGAGGCATTGTTTTTAGAAAATTGGAACCGAGGAGTCACAGGGGGCTTTACCGTGATATGTAAAAAGCAGTAGAAAATGCCCAATATTTGTGTCGAATTCATATTTATCGGGGTCGCTCAGATGTATAGTGACACTCTCGATAGTGTTTACGTTCAAATTCAGTCCCCGTCGGCCATCCCAATGAAAACACATCTACGTTATTGAACTTACATTCACACAAAATAGATCAAATTTTAGAAATGTTTCTCAACCCTAGAACGGACGGGTGAAAAAAAGTTACATGAACGGACGGGTTGGGTCTACGGGACCCAGAAAAAATCTTATTTAAACATACATATACAGTTAAATTTATTTATTTATTGAACCAAACAGTATATTGTACTTTTATTTTTCCCAAAATGGTATTAAGTAATATTAAGCTGAGAATTATTGTTTATATAGTAAATTTATAAAAACCTAAGTATGTGACGTAATGTTTCATAGTATTACAAATCTATAGAAAATTCTGAAAAATATACAGGAATTTCTAACCTATTGAATTTCAGAATGTTCTAACTTAAATTTATCCTGTATTCTGTGTTTCAGTTTTTAAGTTCAACACATTTTCCACATACCATTTGTGTGTGTTTCAGAGATACCCATACTTTGCAATATTTGCAAAAAATATTTGGTTTTGCTGTCTCGACACTTGTAATGTCCACTTTTGTTTGAGATCATAAATTCCACTTGCGTGTCTGGTGGTAACACACGCACCACTAATTCTTCCGGCCAATTCCCTAATATGCATTGGCAGTCTTTCATGTTAAGCCCTTGTTGCCATTTGAGGTGTAACTAAAAGCAATGCAAGTTCTTAGACGAATTTACGACGTGTGAGTTACTCAGGATCCAGTGCTTTGTTTGCTTTCAACACGACGTATGCATGCAAATGAGTGACAGTATTGTGACTTCTGGTTCGACAATTCATAGGTAAAACGATTTTGTTCTATTTTGTTCGTTCATCTCATCCACAATATGTTGAAGCTAAATCATAGCTCTCAAAACCGACTTCATTTTCACCATCATCAACATGCAACATTTCCAGGCGAAGAAAAATATTACGACTATCAGATAACACTTCAACAGAATCATCATCTAAATCACTATCCGTGTTATGTTCAATTTCTAACTGGAAATCTAGATTTACATCACTCATCGAATTCACTATATTCTCTTTCCAATTCGTGTCGTTTTTCATCATCATTTACAAGGACCTCAGCCATTTTCAAACACTCAAATACGTTGCAAACAATATCCACATACAGATATACAACATATGTAAATTATTTGGTAAACTTGATGAAGCTTTTACGAGAAACGTTGCTCAATATGAAATAAATAAAGCTTTGTCATCTGTATGCTAGAAAATGTAAACTAGGCCTAGCAGGTATTATACCTTTAGTACAAGAACTGCAATTACTGAACATTCATTTCTCGTGGAGGCCCTCAATATTACCTATTCTGAGCACGGTTTTGACATCGACTATGGAAAGCACGAGGACACTATGACATTACTCGAGCACACCGTTCTACCAAACTTTGACACATTCCTTATATTTCCAGATTAGGTTATAGTTTTGTACTTCTTTTAGCAGAGCATGCACTAAATGAGGAGCACTATTACTACTGACAGATTGACTTCAAGAGGGCTAGACATGTAGACGTAGTGCAGTGTAGACGTTTGACATAAAAACTACAGTGCATAAAACACGAACAAACTTGTGCTGGGTGGCCACTAGAAAGCACGAATGCTAGCTAACCGAGTGAGGGCAGGAGTTCAGCAGGGAAGCCGAGCGGAAGCGAGGGGTGCGTCCGTAGGGAGCAGGCACGTCAGCGACGGGGATTATACACATAAACGAGGATAGTGGAAGAGGACACTTACACATTCAATACTTTTACTCTCTCTCAAAAATCATTTCAATATACTATGCACTGACAGTAATTACTTATATTTACACTCTTATTCCTTCAAGAAAAATATTTCACATCGTATTTGGGTTAAGTACTGTATCGCCGGACCAATATTAGGCAATATACCGGGTCAATTGGAGAATTTATTTAAGTTAGTGAGGAAGAATGAGTGAAAGTCAGGTAAGGGGAATAGTAAAAGTTAAGGGTAAGTCTTTACTTTGACTCCAACTGTGACTTTAATCGGTTCTTATAGGTTCAGTTACTTCTTGGAACTGTTTGTGCGTGAGTCACTTGTTGGAACTGTTCGTGCCTTTGGTGTGACGTCTTAGTTCATATTTTTCCCACTAGGTGTCTGTGTAGTCATATGGTAGTTTGTTAGTGTGATGTCACATGTTCTGTGTTCATGTATGTGTGTGCTACTGTTTGTGGCATGCGGGAAGCGCGTAATTGAATTGGTTGAATTGAGTTAGAGAAAACCTATCATAGTTGTGGTCTAAAGCTGAAGATATTTTCGACGTATTGTAAAAGTGGATGTTTATTGGTTTCTTGTTTGTAATAATAGCAAGTGTGCTCGGTTTAATAAAACGACGTGTGTGCGGAAAGGAACATTTTTCAGTAATGTTGAGTATTGTGCATGTGTTCTTGGTATCTTATTTTTTCGTGTGTGGAATCAGCAGTTATGAGTTCATAATTCATGAGTGCTCTCCTATGGCGAAATGGTGAGTGTTTTCTTTTTTTAATTCATATTATTTTTATTCTTGATTTGTTTTGCATTTGAGTATTAGGCAAAGTATTTGGTTTGCTGCAATCCTGCTTGTCCTATTGTCTTGTTGAGATGTAATTTTTTTTTCTTTGTCATGCACTGATTTATGATTAGAGACGAGTGTTTTTTTTTTTTTTAATTTTTTCCCTTCTTATCTTAGCTTTATAGTAGTGGTGTGATTATTTATTATTATTTTGGATGTTTTTATGGTACTTGAGCGGGGGGTTTGGGGGGCGGTAGCTTCCCATTTAGATCTGAAAATTCATATTCACCGCTTCACCTGAATTAATGTTTAGTAACATTGTGGCCCTTGCACTTATAGTATAATTCTTAACATCGTATAGTAACATTGTGGCCCTTGTACTTATAGTATAATTCTTAACATCGTACATTACTTTCACTGTGTTAGTAATTGTAATCGATTCATGTGATCCGGTTCCGGGAGCAGTTTAGGAATGATTCCTAAACTGCTCCCGGAATCGGATCACATGAATCGGTTGAAGTCACTGTTTGGCTCAAAGTAAAAATTTGCCAAGTTAAGAAAGTAGTTGTATTTGTTGGCTGATTTTGATGTTGTAAGCGGCACTGTATGTGGAGGCGGATGGACTATTTCGCAGAGAGGTACACTTGTTTTACTATACGGATTCATATAGCGTAAAATGTGCAGAAAAATATGGGCAAGTCTTTAATATGCCCATTTCAAGTCGATAACAGAAACCAACCAACCCATGCGGAGCTTCTAACCCGATCCTCCTCCTCCTCCTCCTACTACTACTTATATAATGGATCCGTATAGTAATACTGCACGCCTAATGTTACGTACTCGGACGTAAGGTAATGTAATCCAACCAAATATAACCGAATGCAGTATAACATTTTCGTACTTTTTTCGATTTTCAAATTGGTCCGGCGATACAGCACTAATGCCTCTTATTTTACTATAAATTTTCTATTTGATAGAACCGTCTGCTAGGATCAATTTCCCACTATTTCCACGAATTGTAGTGTTTTACTGTTATATAAATTTCTCCTCGTACTATTAAACATTAGGACTCACATTAATGCTTCGCTACGTGAGAAACAGTCTCCACAACTAATGCCATAGTGTGTACTGAACTTTCAATGTAAACAAAATAATCTTCCTTGCACTTAACATTATGAATTGTTTAAAGCACCGCAGCTTGAATGAAAGTACAAGTCTTGAAGTAGAGGAGAGTTAACAAACTTATTAATATGGGAATATATATTACACCTAATAACAAAATGGGAGCGACATATGTTCTGAATGTTACCGCTTAGTTTATTCTTACCTCTCTGCACTATATGAATAATATAAAATGGTCTTGGTTTTTGAAGCATCTACATCAAACAACACGAACACAAAGATAAACATACAGCTATCAGTGATGCCAACTTGAAATGTTATAAAATCCCATTTCAAGAGGCATATATTCACATTTTTATCTTAAATTTCCCATATTATACTAATTATTATATACGTAATAATAATAATAATAATAATAATAATAATAATAATAATAATAATAATAATAATAATAATAATAATAATAATAATAATAAATGTTATTGCAGAAACATCTGAGAACATCAGATGTATTACAATTGTCAGAAATAAATAGAAGTTGAGAATTTTAGGGTTACATATATAACATACCATAATATACCAGAATATAAACAAAGATCACTGCATAACAGACGCAAATATTTTAACTATCAATTTTGAGTTCAAAAAATTCTTCAACACTATAGGCCTATATACAATTATTAATAAGTATTTTCTGTACTTGTTTTTTAAAAGCTAGAAATAGAAGTTCTCTTAAAAATATAGGAAGAAAATTATAAAATTTAACTGACATATAGTAAAAGGTCTTTTGTGTCTTATTATATTCACATCTAAATGATCCTAAACGGTTCCTATTGTAAATATGATTGTTTTCCTTGATGTAAAGCAAACATTGGTATATGAAAATTGCAAGTACTGTCATAATTCCTAATTTAATTAAGCTTGACCTACAATGTGCACGACTAGGGAGACCGAGCATTAATCTTACAGATATCTTTTGTATTTTCAATAGGCTTTTGATGGAGGACTGATGACCCCAAAGTATCGTGCCATAACGTAAATGACTGTGAATTTGTGCATAATAAACAGTTTTAACTACCTTTAAACTTACGCACAATCTTAATCTAAGTATTAGATAAACTCCTTTACTAGCTGTAGATTCTACCTTAAGGATATGGTCATCTCAATTCAAATGATTATCAATTAAAAACCTTAAAAAAGGAGCGGAATATTTTTTTAAGTTCGGCATTCGAATTTTTGTTGTTGTAGGTAAGCACCAAGTTTTTGATCTCATCGGAGTTATACAAAGCAAGTTGGAAGTACACCAGTCTTTATCAAATGTGAGATGATCTTTAATATAGACTGAACTGAGTCTTTTTGTCTTGAGTTAACACAAATATTGAGATTATCAGCAAATAAATAACTATTAACGAAGGGTGAAGCGACGTTGTATGGGAGGTCATTAATATAAATAATAAAAAGAATCGGACCAAGAATAGATCCCTGAGGTGCTCCGTGTCTAACTGGCAACAGGTTAAACTCTTTTCCTTTATAAACAACTCTCTGATATCGTCCATTTAAATACGAATGAAGAAGTGACAGAGCTGCATTATGAAAACCATTGAATTCTAGTTTTTGTAACAAAATATCATGAGACACCGTATAAAATGCTTTCGACAGATCATATAGTTTTACATGAACAAAGTTTTTACTGTCCATCCCGGAAGTACATTTTACCAAAAATGAGACAGTAGCCTTAACAGTACCTAGTCCGGATCTATAGCCAAATTGAGAATTACTAAATAAATTATTGCGTTCAAAACAGTCAACAATCTCAAAAACTTTAGATACAACTGGAACCAATGAAATCGGTCTATAGTTATCAAGAGAAGACTTATTTCCTTCTTTTCATTATAGATACTACTTTCACTAATTTAAAGCATTCAGGAAAATAACAGTCTAATATACCAGAGTTTATAATATGAGTTTAAGATTCCTTTATGATATTTACCCCATATTTTAACATAATAGGACTCAGATTATGAATATCCTCACATTTACTGCTACTCATTTTAATAATCGCTTTCTCAATATCTTTTACTTCAACTGGATGAAAATTAAACGTAGTAGTAGGTTTGGGCAATTTATTTAAATAAACACCTGACTCATTATTAGGAGAGTATGATGAAACTTCCTTCAGTATCTCTTCAATT
This sequence comes from Thermobia domestica, assembly GCF_964235325.1. Lineage (NCBI taxonomy): Eukaryota > Metazoa > Arthropoda > Insecta > Zygentoma > Lepismatidae > Thermobia > Thermobia domestica. The sequence continues at coordinate 227,120,108 of NC_137464.1, read as the reverse complement.
TTGTTAATGAAAAAGTTATTAAATTGAGAGGCATTCAACTGGTTATCAGAGTTTTTTTTATGTTATTGTATAGTATAGGATAACTTTCTATTTTTACAATATTCCACATTGCTTTAGACTTATTGCCAGAGTTGTTGATGGTTTTATCATTAACCTTAATTCTAGTTTCTCTCACTAGTTTATATAACTTTTTCTTACTAATTTTATATAAATTCTTTATGACACTTGAGCCAGTACTACTATAATAGTCATAATAAAATTCACATTTTCTTTGAGTCTATCAATTTCTTTACTCTTAACTCTAGTAGGTTTCGGTTTAGTTGGCTTACCCATAACGTATTTCACAGGAAACGCACTTTCAGTTGAGAGCAACATTACAGACATAAAAAAATTCTAGTTTATCCTTAGCATCGTGCAAGGAGCTATACATGTAATGTGAAAAATGAAACTATTGTATGTAACTCACCTTTTTCAATACAGTACCAGTGAATTATCCGTAAGCTTCGGTCTTCTAAATTTATCAAATGAAAATGAAACAAATACATTGTGTTGTCAGCAGCGACGCAACTCGGCTAGTTGTCGCCCGGGACAAATCTTGCCTTAGCCCCCCTCCCTCTCGCTGACCAACCAAACCGAAACGTCACTACACTTGATATTGACATCACACCGTTTATTCTCCTATTCCATTTCTTAGAATAACATGCTTGACATATTGTTATAGTCTTATCATAATAACTACAAATCACAATGTTTTTGGAATCGTATCGGGATGTGAATATGTGTAGAATGAATCAATAGTTTGTCGCTTTAGAATTAAATATTTAATTATGACAGTTAAGGTGTTGTCTCGAGTATTATATTCGAAAATTTTGAAGATCTTTTAAATCGATGTAAATAAACTGAAAACACAAAAAGGTGGAACTAAAATTTAACTTTGCGAGCGGGCTCTTTTGGTTGCAAAGGTTTTTACAGTGTTCACAAAAGATAGCTTTGAAACTAACTTATGCTCTACGGATATGATCGTAAGGTTGGTGAGTCGTTGTTGTTCTGTTACATTTATGAGTTTTTTATTATTATTATTTTTAGTTTCTTAAAACTCATTTCCTTGACTTATATTGTGAAAATAAATATTTTACCCAGTTTTGTGCCCCCCAATCCAGTGCCCGGGACACAAGCCCTGTTTGCCCCTACGTCACTGGTTGTCAGGATTTAGTATTACTGCATTATGGTTGAGCCATCAACTTTTAATGGACGTAACGATACTAGAACTTTATTCTTGGGCTATTTTATGTGGAACTTTTCCAAATGGGTTGTTTCTCTATTCACATTTTACTTTTTTTTCCTAGATTGCAGCACGATTTTTCTATTTCTAGGAAAAAGCTTCTTTATTCTGTTTTAAAATGTTACTTCTTCACTAGCATGCATGTATTCTTCGAAAAACAAAATAGACACTGATTTCAAGATTATTGAGAACTCAGTCTACTTTCCGTCTGCAGAGAATTTTGTTGCTGAAGAAGTACGAAAAACATCATATGCTGCTAACTACAGCGAAATTTCCCTTTATCCCTCTGAAGAACACTTAATCTGAAAATTCCTCAGAATGGGAATTTTCCCACGAGTTAGCATTACTGACAGCTTTATAACATTCATCTGTTTTCTCATTTTGACAAAAACGAATCAAAAGTCATGTTGCCAAATCGTACTCTAAGCATGTGAAATATTTTCCGCTGTAAACCTTTACTCCCCTATTAAAGAGTTTTCAATTTTGGGGTTCGAAGAGAAACATTCATACCAATATCTTCGTAAAATTCTGCTTACAGTAACATAACGTCATATGAAATGTGCCCGTTAGTCCAATACTCACTTAAAAAAAAGTCATTAGTTTCTATTGAGAACAAGAATTAGCAGGAATACAATCATGATAAATGCAAAGTACAATGTAATGTGTACCGTCATTTGAAAAAAATACTGTAACTCTTACGTTTTCTCCAATAACCCTGTTTTCTTAATGAATTATTGATTTTTTTGTGCTTTCCTTAACAAAACAGTTTAGTAACTAAAAATTATTTACAAATTTAGTCTACGTAATAATAAAGAAAACTAAAATAAACTTATAAGCAAAAACCTTAATCGATATGAAACGTTAGTCATGCAAACTATTACCTAATCGGAATTCATTGGAAAAGAGGCCTAATCACTGCGAAATTAAAATACCGCTAATTTTACAGTAATTAAGTGATATTTTCAAATAGATAAAAGATAATGGAAATGTGGAACAACAGCACCTTGACAATATTTTGCATGAGGTACTGTTATCACGAGTCACCTAGTAGCTTTCCGTTTGCAACCATTTAGAAACGCAAAAATAAATACCGATTTTGTAAATGGCTGGAAATCGAAAGCAGATAAGTGAGTCGTGATAACGGTATCTCATGTAAAATAATATTGTCTAGGGCGTTCTTGTTAAACATTTCGATTATTTTTTATCTATTTGAAGATATGACATAATTACTGTAAATTTAGCGGCATCTTAACTTCGCGCTGCACAGGTATTAGGAACACACACAAAGATGTGAAGTTTACCAGAGAGGAAAAAGAGAAAACTACGTATTTCTGGATTGAACATACAATATATACAATATGCAAAGTCTCCTCATAAGACGTCAATATATAACTAACTGTATGCCCTATGGAACCTGGAAGTTCAATGCTGCGTACACAAAAGCTCTTCCGGCAGTAGTAGAAAATGGATCGATCTGGCTCATACTAGGCAAACTCAGGAGCCCCTGGGAAATCGAGCATCTTGAACCGTCAACCCACGGTCTTTTACGACCTCCATTTTAGGGGTGAATTTGTTCCCTTTTATGAACACTTTTTAGAGGGTGTACTCGTTCTCTTTTATGACCTCCATTTTAGGGGTGAACTCGTTCCCTTTTATGAGCATATTTTCCAACCCCTATTTTCACATAGCAGAAATTACGAACACATAGCAGAGCAGATAATACATAAGACTACGTAACACATAGCAGAACATAAGACAACGTAACAGCAGATGTAATACAAGAGTATGGCTTATTTTCCAACCCCTATTTTAACATAAGACTCGTTCTCTTTTATGAGCTTATTTTCCAACCCCTATTTTAACATAGCACAGCTAATAAAAGAGTATGGCTCTTTAATCACACAGAGACTATGAAACATAGCGAAGATTAAACATAGTTCATTTTAGGGGTGAACTCGTTCCCTTTTATGAGCTTATTTTCCAACCCCTATTTTTACATAGCACAGCTAATAAAAGAGTATGGCTTATTTTTTTCAACCCTTATTTTACCATAACAGAGACTACGAAACATAGCGAAGATTAAACAGTTCATTTTAGGGGTGGACTCATTCTCTTTTATAAGCATATTTCCCATCCCCTATTTTAACATAACATAAGACTCGTTACACACAGCAGAGCGGATCACTCATACTCGTTCTCTTTTATGAGCACATTTTAAGGGGTGAACTCGTTCCCTTTTATGAGCATATTTTCCAACCGCTACGAACACATAGCAGAGCAGATAATACATAAGACTCGTTACACACAGCAGAACATAAGACTACGTAACATCAACCCCTATTTTAACATAACGAACATAGCAGAACTAGTAAAAGAGTATGACTTATTTTCCAACCCTTAATTGAACATAACAGAGACTACGAAACATAGCGAAGATTAAGGGGTGAACTCGTTTCCTTTTATGAGCATATTTTCCATCCTCTATTTTAACATAACGAACATAGCAGAGAATATGAAACATAACAGGGGTGTACTCGTTTCAACCCCTATTTTAATTACGAACACACAGCAGAGCGGAGAATACATAAGATTCGTTCCACCCCTATTTGGACATAGCAGAAATTATATAACACTTCGTTCCCTTTTATGAGTTCGTTTTAGGGGTGAACTCGTTCCCTTTTATGAGCATATTTTTTAACCGCTATTTAAACATTGCAGAAATTACACAACTATTTGACATAGTAGAGCTGTACTCGTTTTTTCAACCCCTATTTGAACATAGTTGGTCTATTTTAAGGGGTGGACCCGTTCTCTTTTATGAGCAACGAACATAGCACATAACACACAGCAGACATAAGACTACGGGGGTGTATTCGTTCAACCCCTATTTAAACATAGCAGAAATTACACAACTATTTAACATAACATAGCAGGGGTGTACTCGTTTCAACCCTCTATAGCAAAGTGTCTTTTAAGGAGTGAACTTGTTCTAACCTCTATTTGAACATAACAGAGATTATTTTCTTTTACAAGGAGACAATATTTAAAGATTGCAAAGGAATGCAAACCCCCGTGTTTTATTATCAGTTACATAATAACTTCCGCCATATGTGGATAATTCTCATTACGTCATTAATCAGGATTTTAAAAACATTGTGCTAGTTTTTTCTTTAACAGACAATACTGATTTAATAGTATGTGTTGATCGCTCGCGGTATAACTTGTCATTCAACGATAGGATTAAAAAAAGGGGAACTCCGACCGTGACCCGATGATATCATCCTTATTGCGCAATATTACGCAATGCAATCACAAAGGTATATGTTGATTGCTCGCGATCTGTCTTGTCATTTAAACCTGACCGTGACTCGATGACATCATCCCTATTGCACAATATTGCGCAATGCAATTTACAAAGGTATAAAAGACTGACCGAGAAGTTTTTTTTAAATTAGTTCCTTGTTGGTGTTTAAAGTGTAAAGTTCTTATCATTGAAGCTCTGATTTTTTGTGTGTGTCTATATCAGTGTGGTTTTGTTTCTTAGTTGTCTATAGGTAAGACATTTTATAACAGTAATATCATATTATAAAAACTCACTTCTGAACTATTATAGTAACGTTGCGTTATTTAAAAAATGGCAACCAAAAAGGTTAAACCAAATACTATCAATTTACCAACTGATACTCTATTTAATAATAATTTGAAAAAATTCATTTTAAAATGTGATAGTGTCTTAAATTAGGATGGTGGATGCTTTTTAAATAATAAAAGAAAAGACTGTTTAGATATATTGAAACAGGAACAAGATAATTCATCTTTTAAAGTAAATTTTTCTTTGGCTACAACTTTTGTAAAACCAGTAGATTTAGAAACATGTATATTCTTTGTAAATAGTGGTAACGAAATTATTTTACCGAGTACAGATGTGAATGCTATAATTGAAAAACTATTTAATAAAATTTTAGTTGAACAAGAAAACAGAGCAATTAAGAAATCAGGGTGGTCTCTATGCTCTCAACCTAACCATCTCTTAGAAATTAAAATCAGTAAATATGATCCCCTGACCGCATCATCTTTTATAAAATTGCCTCAATGGATTTTATCTTAAAAAATGTGTTCTAAATATTCAAAATAAACATAATAGATGTTTTATATATTGCATTCTAGCTGCATTACATCCTATAAAAGAAAATCCACTGCGTGTAAATAATTACATACAATATACTAATACTTTATTACCGTTATTTGAAAAAACGAATATAAAATTCCCTGTTGAAGTATCACACATAAGCAAATTTAAACATATGTATAATTTCGTATTTACTAAGGAACAAATTTCTATTAATATATATGGCATTGATTATGATAATGTTACAATTTTTCCGTTACGTATAAGCGAAAACACAGCTGTAGGTAAACATATTGATTTATTATATTGTGAAGAAAATTTCAATAGTCATTATTGTCTTATAAAAAATCTCAATGCCTTATTGAAAAGTCATAAAGATAAAAACACATAAAATTGCCTCAATGGATTTTATCTACAAAATGTGTTTTAAATATTCAAAATAAAGATAATAGATGTTTTATGTATTGCATTCTAGCTCCATTGCATCCTATAAAAGATAATCCACTGCGCGTAAATAATTGCATACAATATATTAATACTTTATTACCGTTATTTGAAAAAACGAATATAAAATTTCCCTGTTGAAGTAGCACAATAAGCAAATTTGAACATATGTATAATTCCGTATTTACTAAGGAACAAATTTCTATTAATATATATGGCATTACTTATGATAATGAAACAATTTTTCCGTTACGTATAAGCGAAAACACAGCTATAGGTAAACATATTGATTTGTTATATTTAAACTCTCATTATGGTTTAATTACAAATTTAAATGGTTTAGTTAGACATCAATTAGGTACTCATCAAGCATTTATTTGTAGACGATGTTTAGTATCTTTTTATAACAAATCAAAATTAGATGAACATGAGAAATTATGTAAAGAACACACTCTAACCAAAATTAACATGCCGAAACAAGGAGATGTTTTAAAATTTCGTAAACTAAAATTGTTATTAGAAAATGATGTCATAATAGTTGCAGATTTTGAAAGTTTATTAAAACCTATAAATAAACAAATTGGATCTAATGCAAAACAAATTCAGGAACATATACCATGCAGTTTTAGTTATATTGTGTGTTGGAGTAACAAATATATAAAATCAGATCTAGTTATTTATCGTGGAGAAAATGTATCGATTAATTTTATGTCTGCTATGGAGAAGGAATTCAGAAAAATAATGAACATATCAACAAAAAACAATAATACCATTAAATAGTTCTCAGTTACAGGAGTATAATCTATCCACTGAATGCTCTGTTTGCGATAGTAAATATATGAGTAACAATAGAAAGGTTAAACATCATAACCATTTAACTGGAAAATATATTGCCACGGTGTGCAATAATTGTAATTTGCAAATTAAACGTCAGAGTAATTTTATCCCTGTATTCTTCCATAATTTATCTGCCTATGATGCACATTTATTCGTGAAAGAACTAGGTTGCACACCTGGCAATATATCTGTAATTGCTCAAAGCACTGAGAAGTACATCACATTCTCCAAACATTTTAATTTTAATGGTAGACCTATTGAGTTACGTTTTGTAGACTTATATAAATTTCTTCCGTACAGTCTCGAAAATTTGGTGTCAAAATTAAAACCTGAGGTATTCGTATATACAAAGCAATATTTTTCCGAAGATAAGTTTCCTTTAATTCTCCGTAAGGGAATTTATTTTTATGAATACATAACAAATTTAGATACATTTAAAGAAACTGAATTTCCTGGAAGAGAGGCGTTTAATAGCAAATTGAATGGAACACAAATTTCCGAGACCGACTATAAATATGCAAAACTGATTTGGCGTGTGTTTAAATGTCAAAATTTAGGGGACTACCATGATCTATATTTAAAATGTGATGTACTTCTCACAGCAGATGTATTGGAAAACTTTCGAAAGACGTGTTTAAATGCTTTTAGTAGTGACCAATTAATTGTTTTACTGCACCTGGTTTGGCATGGCAAGCCATGTTATATAAAACAAAAGTTGAACTTTTATCAGATATCAATATGTATATGTTTGTAGAAAAGTCGATTCGTGGAGGCATCACACAAGCTGTATTAAGGTATGCCAAAGCTAATAATCCCTACGTACATGATTTTGATGCGGAAAAAGAAAAATCTTATTTACTGTATATTGACATGAACAATCTGTACGGACTATCAATGATTGATTATTTACCATATGGTGGTTTTCGGTGGGAGGATAAAATTGACAATTGGCAAGACAAGAATAAAATTATCAATTGGCTCACGGATAGTGAATGGGGTTTCTTTCTAGAAGTGGACTTAGAGTATCCAAATTATTTACACGAATAGCATTCTGATTTTCCGTGTGCTCCCACTAATGAAATTCCACCGAATGGTAAATATTCAAAATTACTATTAACACTTAAATCGAAATCGAATTATATCTTGCATTATAGAGTATTACAATTTTATCTAAAACAAGATTTAATATTGGTAAAAGTACATAAAATATTATGGTTTCGTCAATCTAAATGGCTTGCATCTTATATACAAGAAAATACTCAGCGTCGTGGAAATGCTACAATTGAATTTGAAAAATATTTCTGTAAGTTATTAAATAATTCTGTATACGGAAAGACAATGGAGAATGTACGAAATCGCATTGATATAAAATTAATTAATAATGAAAAAAATGTAAAAAAAGGTAGCGCAAGATCAGTTTCAAAATTGGGTAAAATTAGGAGACAATCTTGCATTATTCCGTATGCTAAAAAAATCTGTAACTCTAAATAAACCGATCTATGTAGGAGCTACAGTTTTAGAATTATCAAAATTAGCAATGTATGAATTCCATTATAATATAATGAAACCTCGATATGGAGATAAGATTAGTATTACTTACATGGATACTGACTCTTTCATTTACTACATTAAAACCGACGATATTTATAAAGATATAAAAGACATGAACGAATATTTTGATACTTCTAATTATGCGGAAAATCATGCTTTATATAACACAAAAAATAAACACGTTTTGGGTAAAGCGAAAGATGAATTAAGTGGAGTTCCTATCATTGAATATGTTGGTTTACGAGCAAAAAAGTATGCAATAAAAACTGATGAAAATAAAGAATTGAAAAAATGTAAAGGGATCAAGAAAAATATAGTTAAAGAACAAATTACGTTTGACGAGTATAAATCATTTCTATTTCAAAACGAAACGATTCATAAAACACAATTTGAAATTAAAAGTAAACATCACAATTTAACAACAAATCAGGTAACAAAATTAGCGTTAGATCCGTATGATGACAAAAGAAAAATTTTAAAATGTAATATACACACTGTTTCTTGGGGGAATCAAATAAAGATTTAACATGTGAGACTTGTATATTGTAAATATGATATTTTAGTTTTTGTATATATATTAGTGTAATAGTATTGATAAACAAAAATATGTCACAATCAGTTTGAGAACAAATAGTATCTGAATTACATAAAGGTGCAAGACGAAACTATCCTCGAATACCCGTTATAACGAAAGGAATTCATGATTTATGGCAAGCTGATTTAGTTGAAATGAATAGTGAAAAATTGAAAGGTCTAGCAAACATTAATCGAAATTTCAAATATTTATTAACTGTGATAGATACATTCTCTAAATATGCTTGGGCTATTCCTGTGAAAAATAAAACTGGGAAAGAAATTACACAAGCATTTATAACAGTACTGAGAAAAGCAAATAAAAGCCCCAAATTTTTACAAACTGACAGAGGTCGAGAATTTTATAATTCAGAGTTTCAGAAGGCGATGAACCAAAATAACATTAAACATTATTCCACGTACAGTGATGTGAAAGCAAGTGTTATTGAAAGATTTCATAGAACATTACGTAATTTAATGTGAAGACAATTTACACTGCTGGGAAATTATAAATGGATTGGCATTCTGCCGGAATTACTAAATAAATATAATAATACTATTCATTCCACTATTAAAATGAAACCTATCGACGGTATAAAAAAATGAAAAACATCTATTTACAAACATCTATTGCAAAAAGTTTTCTGTGATAAAAAGAAAAAGTAAATTTAAGGTAGGTGAATATGTAAGAATTAGTAAACTTAAGCGTCCTGGTTTTGATAGAGGTTTTACACGCAATTGGAGTACAGAAATTTTTCGAATTGCTAAAGTTTTCTTCACTAATCCTCCAACATATCACTTAGTAGACTCAAATAATAAATCTATTGAAGGAAGATTTTACGACCACCAATTACAGTTAACGAAATTTCCAAAAACATATTTAATTGAAAAAGTTTTGCGAAAGAAAAATAATAAGGCCTATGTGAAATGGTTAGGTCTGCCAAAAAGTGAAAATTCTTGGATTGATTTAAAGCATACTCTATTGTAAAAAAAAGAAAAGTCAAGAATTTATAGGTGAAGCATGTCGTCACGAGTATTTCTTGTGGATTTTATAATTTCAAAAGGTGAATTTTATATTTTAAATTCTAGCAACACTAAATTTTCGTTGCTTAGTTAAATTGTCATCATCATCATCATCATCACGAGGTCTGTCAGTATCACAAGTAAAAAGTATATTAAATCAAATTTGTTCTTCAACAAACGCTGTGTTTTTATGTAAAGGAGAAAATAAAGCAAAATATTTAAAAACATTAATTAAAATAAATGTGATATATCTGTAATATGGAGTGGAAAATTCCGTTTACATGTATGATAGCAGGTCCTACAGGCTGTGGAAAATCATATTTTGTTAAAACATTTCTGGACCATTATAGTAAGTTATTTAAAAATATTGTATGGTGTTATGGTGAATGGCAGCCGTTGTATGATACTGTTTCAGACTGCACGTTTAAAGAAGGTTTACCTCAAAATAATGAATTTCAAGCACACGAAGGCCCACATCTTGTAATTATTGATGATTTAATGCGTGAGTGTGACCATCGGATTGTAGATATTTTTACTAAGGGTAGCCATCATAGAAATATAAGTGTAATATATATAACACAGAATATTTTTCATCAACAAAAAGGAATGCGCGATATTTCGTTAAATTGTCATTATATTGTTTGTTTTAAAAATCCTAGAGACCAAGCTCAAATTAATTATCTGGCACGACAATTGTATCCAGGTAATACAAAATTTATTCAAGAAGCATATCAAGATGCTACTCGAATTGCACATGGTTATTTACTTTTTGATTTAAAACAAAATACTCCTGATGAGCAGCGAGTTCGAACAAATATCTTTCCAACAGATTCTTTTAATTATGTTTATGTGCCTGTAAAAAATAATTGCAATATGGTTTATATTCTAACAACTATTTGTGCTTTAATAGCCGTAAAAAATGATTAGTAAGGAAAATGCACATTTGTTAAAACTTTTAGGAAAGTCAAAACCGAAAGCACGTAAGGCAATTTTACAAAATGCAGACCCTGATTTAATTCGCTCTATTTGCGAATGTTCCTATAACGTATTACAGGGAAATGTTTCATTAAATAAAACAGAGATAAATAAATTTTAAAAAAAATATAAAAAGGAACTGAGATATTTGGTGAAAAAGGTCCGTCATTAAAACAAAAGAAATAACGAATAATTATACAAAAAGGTGGTTTTCTTACTGCATTGCTTGCACCTATTTTAGGAGGTATACTATCTAGTTTAAGTAAATAAATATGCAAAACGCACAAAACTTATTTTAATCTCACCAGAAAAATTACGTCATTATCAAACGATATCTAATCTTGATGATGAAATGAAAGAAATTTTAAATAATAAAAGTTTAAATGCAGAAGAAAAATGGATAAGATATAGAGAAGTCGTACAAAAATATTTATATATAATTCAAAAACTGGCAGCAGTTACAACAGCAACTACTACTACTATTGATAAAGAAGAGGAGGAAGAAGAAGAGGAGGAGGGGGGGGAGGATGAAATAATATCTACTCTCCCTGAAATTTGTAAACGTAAAGCAAGACCTTTATTACGTAAATTGAAACAAAATCCTAATATTCAATGCGACGATAATGGAAATGTGAATATTAATAATAAATTAATTCCAGGTGCAAATATAGTGCATTTGATATCCGATTTTGTTAGATGTCGTAAGAAAAATATTTCAGATGCCGGTTGGAAACCTTTTGCTACATTATTAGCAAAAGCCAATATACCCTTAGGGTACATTGGAAATCCTCAACGAATAGATTATATTAGAAAACGAACAGAGGACGAAGAGGATGATGAGAACGAAGAGGATGGTCCTCCACCCCGTAAACGCAAATGGTGTACTTATAAGCAATAATACTAATATTATATTGTAATCTATTGATATTTTTGAGTATATAGAAAGAAAGATGAATAAGCCGTACTTTAATTATTACACTAATCAAGCAGGAGGTGGTTATAACGTGTATAAAGGTACAACATATCAAGAAGGTTATGGCATTGGTAGTTTTCTAGGAGGTTTATTCCGTACTGTATTTCCTTTATTAAAACAAGGTGCAAAAACTGTTGGTAAAGAGTTGATACGTACAGGAATTAATGTAGCAGGAGATATACTAGATAATAATAGACCTATTGAAGAGTCTTTACAAGATCGATGGCAAGAAGCTAAAACAAATTTAAAAAATAAAGCTCAAAATATTAAATCAGGTGTTGGAAGGATCTGGAAGAAAAAGAAAGAAAGTTCATTTTAGTGGTGTGAAGCGGATAAAATATCCAAAGATATTTTTGATTGATTATGGAGCAAAGTGATAGTTTTTTATCTCACACTTCCTAGCAATAGTTCTATGGAATATTTTCCTCAAAATACTCTTGCTTGTTATACTACTAAATTATATCATCCTATTGTACTGGAGAAGGGAGTGTGGGAAACAGCTGTTGTTAAAGAAAATCATACAAGTTCATTTCAGAATGTTTCCAAATATACAAATAATATTTATTACCGCATCATGAATACAGAAACTGGAACATAACTCAAATCTTACCAGGCCACTATTATCATGTTGATGATATTCTATCTCAAATTAATCATAAAAGTGATATATTAAATTTACAATTAAAAGTTAAAGCATCAGTAAAACGAATTGAGGTTAATAGATTAATAAAAGATCAAGAGAAGCATATAGAAGTACGCCTATCTCCTGAACTAGCCAGAATACTAGGGTTTGATCATATTCAACAGGAAGATATTGCAGTTGTTCATCATGCTCGTTATCCACCTGATTTGCAAAAAGCGCTACCTACACTTATGTATATTTACAGTGATATTGTAGAACCACAAATGGTAGGTGACACCATAGCTCCATTGTTACGTATTATAAATACAAATATTACAGAGCATGGTATTAATAATGTACATATTTTTGACAATCCTCATTATGTCACCGTGCAACGTAAACAATTTGATCAAATTATTATTGATTTCAGAGATAGTACAGGTAATCCACTTCCTTTCCAATATGGTAGTGTATGTGTAAAATTACATTTTCGCAAACGTAATACGGTATTGTAAAATTTACCATGTGTGAATATTAATAGTAAGAAAAGAGAAAAATGCAGTGTGAGTGTATAAAATCAGAATTAGATTTATTTGCTGGTTCACCCACTTAAACCAGTATTATAGGTAATAAAATGGTTCCATATAAGCCGGTGGCTTCAATATCTGATAATGCACCAATAGAATTTGTTGTCCCCGGTCATGGGGATGACTATATGGACTTACCGCACACAATGTTATATATTAAAGGTAAAATTACTAAATCAGATGGTTCTAATTTAACTTCTGCCGATAAGAAAATTGGTCCTGTAAATGATTTTCTCAATGCAATGTTCAGTGAAGTGCAATTATATTTGAATAATCAACTTATTTCCTACTCTTCACATACATATCCATATCGATCATATATTGAAAAACTATTAAATTATAATGCTAATGCTAAATCAACGCATCTTCAGACATCAATGTGGTTTAAAGATACTGCAGGGCATATGGACAGTGTGGCCGATGGTAATTTAGGATTTAAACAATGTTTTCTTCTCACTACTTTCTGCACTACTTTAAGTCAGTCATTTGAATTATTGGGTTATATTCATGCTGATATTTTCAATCAGGAGAAATTTTTACTGAATGGTGTACAACTGCGTATTAAACTAATTCCAGCTAAACCTACATTTTGTCTAATGGGTGACGCAGATGCTGATGGAAAAGTTGTAATTACAGATGCAACATTGCTTGTGAAAAAGGTTGATGTATCACCAGCAGTTAAAATAGCACAAAATAAAGTATTACAAAATCCTAAATTTAGAATAAAATATCCTGTAACAAAAGTACAGGTGAAGACAGAAACTCTGCCACAAGGAATTATGGATAGTACACTTCCAGATCTGTTTTCAGGCATTGTGTCTAAACGTATTATTATTGGTTTTGTTACTAATGCTGCTTTCAATGGTACTTATCAAACAAATCCATTCAATTTTCAACATTTTAGTATGTCGTTTTTTACACTGTATGTTGATGGATTGCCTGTCCCATCCAAACCATTACAACCTGATTTTGATAATAAGCTATATATACAAGCATATTCTACGTTATTTACAGGTTCAGGTATTTATTATTCTAATCAAGGTAATGATATTTCACTTGCTGAATATCCTAATAGTTATACTCTACTGGTGTTTGATTTAACTCCCGATTGAAGCATTTCCGATTCCCGATTCAAGTGCTGCATTTCATACTAGTCCACAACGGCAAGGAAGTGTACGTTTAGAGGTTCATTTTAAAGAAGCACTGCCATCTCCTGTAACAGCAATTATTTATGGTGAATTCTCTTCAGAATTAGAAATTGATTTCCAGAGAACAATATATATTAATTAAAAAAATGTTAAATACAATTGAACTTTTTGAAGCATTACAACAAAATTTACCTAAAGATCATTTTATTGGTGTATATGCTGCAGATGAGTTACCTTTGTTTATTCATACATTTCCAGCCGCCATGATTATAAACACTGATTCTAGTGATAAGCCTGGTGAACATTGGGTTGCTGTTTATATATCTATTATGTGTGTGGGAGAGTATTTCGATAGCTATGGTATACCTCCTTATATACAACATCATATAAGGTTTTTAAAACGAAACTGTATTATACATGGAATAATAGACGTATTCAAGGTGATTTATCTCAATTTTGTGGGCATTACTGTTTTTTATATCTAGCATGTCGTGCATCTAGTTATTCACTGCACGATTTCTTAAAGAAATTCTCACTCACTACTATTGATGCTAATGATATTATTCTTTATTCATTTATGAGAGTATGATGATGTTATTTTTTAAACTCCGCCATTGCCGGTCCTAAGCCCTGGATGAGAAAGGAGGAGGGTTGGGGGTTGCTACCCCCGTAAAAGAAAATAATCTCTTCTATGTTCAATTAGGGATGGAAAAAATGAATAAAGCCCTGTGCTATGTTACATAGGTATTCATTGTCCGCTATGTTTAAAATATGCTCATAATAAAAGAGAACGAGTTCACCCCTAAAATGAACTATGTTTAATCTTCGTTATGTTTCGTAGTCTCTGTTATGTTGAAATAAGGGTTGAAAATATGAGCCATACTCTTTTATTAGCTGTGCTATGTTGAAATAGGGGTTGGAAAAAGTATGTATTCTCTGCTATGTTAAAATAGGGGTGGAAATGAATCTTATGTATTATCTACTATGCTATGTATTCTCTGCTAGGGGTTCAAAAACTGAACGTACTCTTATGTGTTATCTGCTATGTTTAAATAGGAGTTGAAAAATATGCTCACAAAAGGGAGCGATTTCACCCCTAAAATGAACTATGTTTAATCTTCGCTATGTTTCGTAGTCTGTTATGGTAAAATAAGGGTTGAAAAAAATAAACCACACTCTTTTATTAGCTGTGCTATGTTCAAATAGGGTGGAACTAATCTTATGTATTCTCCGCTCTGCTGTGTGTTCGTAATTAAAATAGGGGTTGAAACGAGTACACCCCTGTTATGTTTCATATTCTCTGCTATGTTCGTTATGTTAAAATAGGGGATGGAAAATATGCTCATAAAAGGAAACGAGTTCACCCTTTAATCTTCGCTATGTTTCGTAGTCTCTGTTATGTTCAATTAAGGGTTGGAAAATAAGTCATACTCTTTTACTAGTTCTGCTATGTTCGTTATGTTAAAATAGGGGTTGATGTTACGTAGTCTTATGTTCTGCTGTGTGTAACGAGTCTTATGTATTATCTGCTCTGCTATGTGTTCGTACGGGTTGGAAAATATGCTCATAAAAGGGAAAGAGTTCACCCCTTAAAATGTGCTCATAATAGAGAACGAGTATGGGTGATCCGCTCTGCTGTGTGTAACGAGTCTTATGTTATGTTAAAATAGGGGATGGAAAATATGCTCATAAAAGAGAATGAGTCCACCCCTAAAATGAACTGTTTAATCTTCGCTATGTTTCGTAGTCTCTGTTATGGTAAAATAAGGGTTGAAAAAATAAGCCATACTCTTTTATTAGCTGTGCTATGTTCAAATAGGGGTTGGAAAATAAGCTCATAAAAGGGAACGAGTTCACCCCTAAAATGAACTATGTTTAATCTTCGCTATGTTTCATAGTCTCTGTGTGATTAAAGAGCCATACTCTTTTATTAGCTGTGCTATGTTAAAATAGGGGTTGGAAAATAAGCTCATAAAAGAGAACGAGTCTTATGTTAAAATAGGGGTTGAAAAATAAGCCATACTCTTGTATTAGATCTGCTGTTACGTAGTCTTATGTTCTGCTATGTGTTACGTAGTCTTATGTATTATCTGCTCTGCTATGTGTTCGTAATTTCTGCTATGTGAAAATAGGGGTTCGAAAATATGCTCATAAAAGGGAACGAATTCATCCCTAAAATGGAGGTCATAAAAGAGAACGAGTACACCCCCTAAAAAGTGCTCATAAAAGGGAACAAATTCACCCCTAAAATGGAGGTCGTAAAAGACCGTGGGTTGACGGTTCAAGGTGCTCGATTTCCCAGGGGCTCCTGAGTTGGCCTAGTATGAGCCAGATCGATCCATTTTCTACTACTTCCGGCTTCTATTCTTAGTCAACTGGATTCAGTTTCTACTTTGTATATCTATATCTGCGAGATCCATCTTAATATTATCCTCCCATCTGCGCCTATGTCTTCCTAATGGTTGTTTTCTGATCCATCTTCCAGTTAAAACTTTGAAAGCGTCCCTACTTTCTTCAATTCTGGCTACATGACCTGCCCATCTGAGCCTCCTAGATTTGATTAGCCTAAGAATGTTTGGTAAACAATATAAACTATGTAGTTTCTTGTTATGAAATTTGCGCCATTCAACATTCCTGTTCCTCTTGGGTCCGAATATTCGTTTCAGGATTTTGTTCTCAAAAACTTTCAGTCTACGTTCTTTCCACAGAGTAAGCGACCATGTTTTACAACTATACAGAACAACAGCCATGATTATCGTTCTACAAATTTTAATCTTCAAATTCCTCGACAGAATTCATGACAACAAAAGATTTTGAACTGAATGAACACGTCAATATATTCAATATAAAAAATGAAAAATATACAAAATAAGTTACTGTAAACTCCAAATGCATATCTATGCCTCAAGCATTTCTAACGCGTTTGCTCTATAACTTGCCTGTGTGGTCAAATGGGAATAGAGATATTTGAAATTACAGTAGGGAAAAGCAGCGGTTCGGCCCCCACTCCGAATTATTTTTCAGTATAAGAATATAAAACCATACGAACGATCATATAAAAAATTACTACTTAATATGAAATTAAATAGCAGTAATACAACTTGTGATAACCATTTGTTTTATTTCTTTTTTACAATACATATATACCTACACACACACACACACACACACACACACATATATATATATATATATATATATATATATATATATATATATATATATATATATATATATATATATATATATATATAGATAGATAGATAGATAGATAGATAGATAGATAGATGGCGCTTAGAAACAACTCGCGAACAGATTATCCATGCTGGTTCACAAATGAAATTATAAAAGAACTCAAAACGAAAACAAACCTACCATAAAAAATATTATCTTAATAAATTCAATGAATTGCGTAGGGAAATAAAGAAGGACATGAAGCTGGTGTACAGAAGGTTCATACAACAGACCGAAAACAACATCAATAACAATACCGAAAACAAGTTGATTCCAAAATGGCGGACGACAACCTTAACGAAGTCATAATGTTTCCCCCTCCCACAACAGTGGTCCCAATTGATTTCGGATCGACTACATTTATAGTTTCTCAAACATTTAGCCCGGTCCAGAATTTTGACCATATCCTGTATATTTTAACCTTACTGTTGCGTCATTTTTTTGATGTCACTCTTACTTCCTCTCATCTGACATGGAATTTGTGAGAGCAAAAGTGAGATTGGAACTCAAGAGAGTGTTTACTTTTACAGTTTAAACAAATGTGAGTGAAGATGAAATACAAGGAATGAAGTATAAGAAAAGTTAAGTGAGGGATGAATTCGAACTAGCATATCCGAAATAAATCATATACGCACAGAGTTGAGAGTATTGATAATTCGTGAGTGTGTCTTGAGACTTATTTTAACAGATCATGATATTCCATTGGAAACCGGTAGCTCGAAAACGTTTTCACCTGCTTTGACTTTGTTTATGACAGTAGTTCTCAATCGGTGTTTCGCGAAATTTTAGAATTTAAAAATCAACAAGCATTTATAACTAGTTAAAATTAGGCCGTGTCCAAAAGATACAAGTGTGCATTCTAAGTACGTTTGTTTCCGGAAGTGACGTCACCTAGTGTGCGTCAAAAGATCCAAGTTCACAAGTGTGCGAGTGCATAGTACGTAGTGTGCGAGGATGTACACTACGTTAGCATGCTTGCGTACTTCAGATGGGAGTTCTTCGTAGTAGGAACAACAATAATGTCAAAGTGACTTAATAAAATTTTAAGACATATTTTTAATATTTTTGTTGAGGTGAATATATTTGTGGGCTGATCTGATAATAATTTACTTGATAAATATATAAATTAGTGATTTTACAAGTGGAATATAAAAATGTTACGCAAATAACAAACGTATTTACGCTGTGTTCTTTGAGTATGCAATGGATTTTAAAATAGTATAGGGAAATCAACCAAATAATTTCTTTAATAATGCTATAAAGGCATTTGTGTTTAAATATTACATGCTTTCTGCTGCTTAATTGAAATAACTACACTATCGGTAATTGAGCTATTTGCACGTAAATGACAAATTTTAATGGCGTATGAATTAAAATGTTAAGCTCTAGCTTAGAATACTGAATACCTAGATTATTCATTTCTCTATAGCTACAGCTACAGCTGGCTGCAAATGTAATTCGTAGGTAGATAGGCCTAATTTTCTAATTTAGATTCTAAACAAAATCCTTTCAAAGCTGCCACATTTCCTTGCACTTGAGAGGCTGTAATATACCAATTACCATACATTTTGCATTTTTGACAGCTGCTCAAAAGTGAAATACAGATCCAAAATTTCTTTCTCCACATTCATCAAAGATTTCACAAATTCCTCTTGGTAAGTCTTTACTTTGGCCATTTCATTTTTTTTTTTTTTATTCTTCGATTCAGCGATTTGATCTTTCGGTTCCGGTTTTGAAAACTTGCCAGCTCATATTATATATATATATATTAATAACTAGGTTGGTTCCTTTCTGTACCAAAGTTTAATACTTAATTTACATAGTATTGCCGAGCGAGCGTCAGCGAGTGATGGTAGAGTAGAGGTTCGCAGGGCACGTTCTTTTCAGTCTTGGTTACGAATCGGTTCATTGAATGAAATGGCCAAAGTAGACTTACCTTCCTTTTAATTCATATAATCCCATTACGGTACCCATTATGAATTGATTATGAACAAATAATTCCTTCCGTATAGTTGAACATCAGAGGCACTACATTGCATACTGACTTTTTTTATAGATATATATATAAAACCGTCTCTTAATTTTCATAAAATTCTTATTAGATTAATAGTAGCTTTTTACGGTTATATTTGGACGAGGGGATTTGTTTCGTTACTGAATAACCAGTTTCGTAGTGGGAAGCAAGAAGAAGGGACAGTGGGTATATTTCAAGAAAAATGTAGGACGCCGAAAGCATAGTGAAGTGCACGCAAGGTTGAAGTGTATACAATGTACATAACTCAATTTAAGCGGGCTTATAAGATAGTAATCTTATATTTTTTTTAACATATTACTTTAATTAGGGTTATTTTTTTAACATATTACTTTAATTAGGGTTATCCACCTTCAGTATACACGATCCATATAAATTTGTATTTCATAGTGACCTATAGTTCTTTCTTGTAAATATTGATCCTCATGTTGTTCATCTCCACCATTTCTTTCCTTATCCTTGTAAGTGCTAGCTTTTGCTGTAGATTAAGAATACGGAGGCACTATTTTGAAGATTTACGGGTAAAATCTATAGATTCACAAAGAAAGAGTAACATATAAGAAATTTCAACATTAGCAAAATATGGTAGAAATTGTCTAATCAGTATGTCTGTAACTGAAGCAATACAGTAGAACGACGGCAATTATAGTGTCATTGTTGTGTATCTACCGTACATAAAAGAATTATACTCAATATGAACTCTCTCCCAAAGTAGTTTTGAGCCACATTATTGTAAATAGCGCTCCTCTTGGTACCTTCGGTGTCCTAACGCTCTTACAAATTGCCTACTTTCACCTGCAATAAAATTCCTAAGCTACTTTGCAACAGTTTCATCGGCGCCCTAAACACTAGTGCTGCTTTTCTTCCGGGGGTTAATAAATATTCCCTCCAGCGTTGTCAGACTGTACGATAATTATCAAAACATACGATAATTTTGAGCTCTGGTTGATAGAAAATAATAATTATAGAACGTACGATAATTTTAGGGTTGAATAGAATATACATTTTCCATTGGTATTTTCTTTGTGCATAAGGAAGAACAGCTGTTTGTGCGGAGATGGAGAGGTACAAAAATATCGACTGTAATACGAAAGAGCAAACGAAATGACATTTTCCT
Organism: Thermobia domestica; assembly: GCF_964235325.1. Lineage (NCBI taxonomy): Eukaryota > Metazoa > Arthropoda > Insecta > Zygentoma > Lepismatidae > Thermobia > Thermobia domestica. The sequence continues at coordinate 227,099,581 of NC_137464.1, read as the reverse complement.
TTTTGAATCCCTAACTGCTTCAGCGGACAAATCTCAGGTCAGCAAGATGACCATAAAATCACAGTGAAACTCGGTTCTCTTTTTGATGGGCGAGGAGAACAAGCGAATTGATGATCCTAGCTGCTTTTTCACTTTTCCCTCCCATTATACAGCTTTATAAGTCATGTGTGGAACACACACACACACACACACACACACACACACACACACACATATATATATATATATATATATATATATATATATATATATATATATATATATATATATATATATATATATATATATATATGTATATATAATGTGTGTGTGTGTGTACGAAAAATACGATAATTTCTTCTGATATTCGATAATTTTTAGTTATTGTGACGATAAATTTGTCTGTGTTACCTGGCAACGCTGATTCCCTCGCGCAAGCATGCCTAATAAAATAGAACATCGCCAACAGTTTAGTGGTTTTCATGCTGATAAATATTTGCAGATACGGCAAAGCTGAAGCTGTTGGCATACATGAAAGAAACTCTTAAGTCATTTTATGGTTGCCACATATTGTCAATCTGTACGATATATTTATCTTAAATATAACTGAAAAGTCATTCATCTAAAAAAAATGTTAATTTTTTTCTAGTACGCAAAATTCTCCCTTCTTTTGTTATTAATGTTCCATATTCCACCACGATGAGGCGCTGTAAACAAGTGTGGATCAAAAGCTAATTTGACAAAGTGTACACTATTTAGTGTGCACTCCATTTGTAGACTTCAAGTGTGCATCCTCGAAGTGTGCACTATGCACTTTTGGACACGGCATTAGTTTTGAGATAGTGTAGACTAGTCAACGTCTCCAGCGGAAGCAATAATGCTCAATACTAAATTTTTATTTAAAAAAACTTATTTGATAATCAGTATTTTATAGGAACTTATAGTCTTGCACCATTATAAATTATTAATTAAAAAAACGAAGAAATGTGTCGCGACGTTGTGGGTGTTCAGTACAGTAGGTCGTCAGTGAAAAAAGGTTGGGAACCGTAGGTCTATGATTCAACATATTAGCATAGGATGAAAGACAGTTATATTTGTCAACTTGTGTATTTATAACGTTAAATGGGACACCCTATAACTGTGTATATACGCTTTCTTACAGTAATATACAACTAGATACTTTGTCCTCCCATGCAATAGCATTACCTTCCACCCCTTCTTTCCTAGAAAGAACACATCTTAAAAATAGCCATGATTTAAAAGGACGTTATCCCATCATAGTTTTAGTAGCGTTACTGAAACTATTGAATTCACCGATAATAAACTTATGAACAAGTAAAGTAGAATTCTTTATTATTATATATATTTTTTACTTATATACAAACGTTACTGGATTTTTTAAATCTTTAATAACGTATGTGTAACTATGTTTATTAATTCATTCGATACAAAGTGAAATAACAAAAGACTTACGAGAATTATTCCAGGTCAATTATATCGGATCAAGTTCTCATCGAGGCTGCCAATTGACAACAAAAGAGATAAAGTTACGTACAGTCTCACGTTAACTTCTTATTTTGTGGAATGCAGAGCCGTAAAAGCATAGATAATTAATTTCACTGTCATTGTTAGAGTATATCGGTACTATATTCTTTCTAATTAGAAAAATTTCCTTCGTTACACTCGCAAAACCAGAAATGAGGACAGAATAGTCCACATTTTTGTTCACTCGCGTTTCATGCATTGCAGAATAGAGTGGATCGAAAAAAAAAAAAAAAAACTTTTTTTTTTTTCGAAATCGATAACGGCTCACATGGGAAAAGTTGCCCACTCATAACAGTAGTTCACTGATTTCTTTTTTAAACCATTTTTCGGACCATGTCTTCCGGTGCAGCAATTGACCTAAAATTTTGGAAAAGTCAAAATAGGCAACACGCATTACACCGTATGTAGACAGTCTGTTTTATCTTCCAATACGGTTCGGAAGCAGCATATTTCTATACGTGATTGTTCGTCAACTTTACGTCCTGTACTAACATCAATAATATGTATAGTTTCTTGCTTGTATTAACAATAAAATTGCAATTATTAACGTTGCAATTATGAACGAAAAGAATAGGAACGAGGAATGGAAGCCCGACTCCACTGTTGCAAGTATTACCGGGAAGCGATACAGTTACTGTTTGTTTCTGGTAGTGCACGAGTTCATGTTGAATGAATGACATGGCCGAAGGGGGGTTGGGTTGCTGGGAGGGGCTGTGTTTTGCTTTAGCGCAGTGTCGCCTGCGATACGATTAACGTGTTGACTGTTGAGTGTTGACGAAGCGAGCGTTCTTTGTGGTTAAAAGTGTGTGATTCGCGTGTGAGCAGTTAGTATTCTGTTTCTTGACTGTTTTTGAGTGTTATTATTTAACTATAGTTGGTTAACAAACAAACATATTGCTTAACAATTTACAAGGACATCGACCTAGTAAGGAATAAGGAACCGGCAACGAGTGAACGAGTTGGTTGCAACGTTGCAAGTGCTACAGTGTCACCACTCTTTTTAGATTATCGGCTGCCTTCATTATGAGTCGGTGAAAGCCTTCTGCGAGGACTTCCCGTCAGCGTGTGAATAGTGATTTTTTGGTGCGCCTTTGGAATTAAAGGAAGCTCACTTGCCGACGTGTGGTGACGTCATACGTTTTATAAACTGGGTGAAACTACAGTTGTCTTCTGAGAGCAATGACCGTGACTTGCCGTTAAGTCAAGTTTTGCCAACAATCGCAGATACGGTGATAGACATCTAAATCTTTTTATGGTTAAAATAAGCAAAGAACTGCACATATTGGTGATGCCAGTACAGTACTTAAAGTTGAAGAACGACCATGTAGAGAAATACGCTACATCCGAACCGTATTGGAAGATAAAACAGACTGTCTATATACGGTGTAATGCGTGTTGCCCATGTTGACTTTTCCAAAACTTTAGGCCGATTGCGGCACCGGAAGACATCGTCCGAAAAATGTGAGAAAAAGTCAGTGAACTACTGTTATGGGTGGGCAATTTTTCCTGTGTGAGCCGTTATTGATTTTGAAAAAAAAAGTGTTTTTTTTTTTCGATCCACTCTATTGCAGAGTGTAAATAAGTTTAATACAGGGATGCAAATAACCACTCGCTCACTCGCCTGGGGCGAGTGGTTCATCGGTGCGGGCGAGTATTTAATATCATACCGAAGGTAAGTAAATCATTTCTATTGTGGGATGTAAGCTAGTAGCTTTTTTCTTGGGCTAGTAAAATTTTATTGCTTATTTGCATTCCTATACCTAGTCTTATTAGTTTTGATAAGCTAAGATCGCCGTTTACAACTGTTACAAACAATGATCTAATTAATAAAAATTTGCATTAGTAAAAGTAATTATCATCATGAAGTCAATTTTCAACTAGAAATATTTTATTTTAAATTATATACTTTTAATGTATTTCAGTTTTGTGTACTTTATGCCAATTCTTTTTCGCCCCTTTCTACTGCATGTTTCACATACAATAGAGGCAGGTCTGGTGATATATTAAATATTTGACACTGAAGTACTTATAGCGAGGTTTTCGACGGGTGAGATTTTGGCTCATGTGGTTCTAGATATAAAGTTTCGGCCGCAAGATTTTGTACCCAAATCCTCATTCTATTCTTCTACTTATTATATTCAAACTAGTGTTTGAAGCAATATCATAATACGTAACTCCTTGACTGATATTTTCGTTCGAGAAGCCGGAAAGGTTGCTGGAAGATACGCCTAATACGGACACATCAAGTGCCGTACTTCTACGCCTGACACATTTATAAAGCTGACTGACAACCAAAGGAGCTGCCTGACGTCTTTTTCTATCGAATTTCATTAGAAATCTCTTTAAGAGAAGTAAAACTATATTCTGCCTACTCTTTGTGAGCTTGGTGGTAACCATAATTATGTAGTTGACTTTGGAACGTGAGGACTCACAAGGGCCTATCTTGGAACATTACCTGAAAACGGAGTCAACAATAAAAAGTAAAAGATACAGTAATATGCTGGTAAGCAATTCGCAATAAACGCAGAAGTCGATTGTCGGAAAGCGTTCATGTTTTGTATGACAATACTTGTCCACATACCGTCGCCCACACTGCTCAAACTCTTCAAACACTGTGTTTCGTAGTGCTTGACCATCCTGCATACAATGCAGTTCTTGCCCCGTCGGATTACCATCTGTTTGGTCTACTTAAAGTTACTCTCCGAGGCCATTGATTCAGCTCCGTTCAATAGGTTAAGAAAGCGGTGCATTCGTTAGTTGCTGCGCAGCCAACCTTCTTTTTCTGCAGAGGATATCCTAAAACTTGTGTAACAGTGGACCAGATGCATTGAAAAGCAAGATGACTAATATATGAATAAGAGCATTGTACTCTTGTGGTAATAAATAATAAAAATTGATTGCAGATAATTATTGACTTACCCTCGTAATAGAATGTATAATAGGTTTCTGAGGTAAATTAACACAAAATATTGCTTCTATTGATAATAATGATATCAATTTAAGTTATATATTCTTATGCAATACCGAGGCTATGAAGACCAGCATCTAGTATTAACATAGACTCCGAACAGAGTTGTCCAAGCTCGGGCCTTGGGCTTAATCTACTCCAGGCTCAATGATTGAGCGCGACCACAAGTGAGCACGTGCTCTATAAGTATATAGCGATCCAAAGCCTGAGTTAGAGTGAGCGCGAGCCGCAATGAGGTGAGAGAGCATGATCACAAGCCAAGTGTAATCCGATTCGAAAGTGAGCTCGAGACCTAAGCGAGTACGAGCCGAATGAAGTAAATGGGCACAAGATCGATCCTATTTGAGAAGAGTGAGAGCTCGAACGAGTCAGAGTCGAGTTATTGTGAGCCTTATTGAAAATAGTGAGCGTGAGCATCTTTGAGAATAGTGAGCCTCAGTCCACGCAAGCCCGGTATGGCAATCCTCCTAACCATAGATATAACTGGGGCGTGAATCAGGTGGAATTGGCAGGTCACAGACCATTATTGAAGAATATCCTTCATAAAAATAGGCCCTTGCTCACCAGTGGCGTACCCAAGGGAAGGTTCGGAGTTCTGTAATACATTGCTCCAACCTCCTGGAGCAATGTATTACAGAAAAATAAGCATTTGCTTTATTAAGATATCTCTATATACTAAAATCACCCTTGTTCTGAATGCATGTAAGAGTGCTTGAACTCTCCGGAAGTTATGAGGAGTTGTTTGTTGTAACAAATTGTATTCACCTACTCTCTTTTAATAAATTGTAACTTAAGTTGAACTAGGTATTCCATTATTTCGTGAAACTCACTGAAACCTAGTCCGAATTACATATCATTTCGTTGGTTTTAGTTCAGCAAGGTTGTGCTGTCTCTAGGGTGTAGACTTCGTCTACTCAATGGTATCAGATTTTGTGTTACCTCTCAATAACTCTACCACGAGGACACCTGGATAACTTGATATCGTACCTTCCATCATACAGTCTAGGTGCCTGCTGACTATTGAGCATTGTGTGAAAGTGTGTTATCCTTACCAGTATGGCTGAACGACGTCAAGATGAACCTGCATTCAGCTTGTTGTACAATGTACAGACACCTGCATAAGTATCTCCCCCTGAGTGCTCTAATTCCATTCCTGGGTGTTCAGTACATTTGAAGTTGTGAAAACGCCTAGACAGGTGCAAAACAACTTACACGAAAGTTTCCTCGGCACTGACAGCAGTTGGTAGCTGGAAGTCAGGTCTTTATGCAGGTAAAATTATGAGTAGGTCCCTAACGAAACAGCTCTCCATAATAAGATGAATCTCTATGGTTGTTTATTTAAAACCATATATTAATCTCAATATTGCTGTGTATGTGACGTATTATTTCCTTATATACTGTATGTTCAAACCAATGAAAACACTGACCACGCATGAATCAGAAAATGCTTGAAAGTAGATGAAAATATAAAATCTAGAACAATTACAGGAAACAAGTTTGTAAATCATTGCCTCCATTGTCAGACCTTTTCCAATTCTCTTCATTGCAACATTTTTTTTTCTTTCTGGAGAGGAGATGATCTTATTGTCACACTGAGTACGCATTGAATTTGAAATTTAAACATTTGGAAAAGTTCTAACCTGGCGGGGATTTGAACCTGGGTTTCCCGAATAGAACTTCAATGCACTAACTACTTACCTTACTTACCTACTTACCGTCACTTCATCTTCCAACCAAACTATTAGCTAGTTAAAATCGTTTCATGTAAGATTATATACAAGATACTAATGCTCGTTTTAAGAGACGTTCCTTATGTGAGTGTCACAATAGCTTACTAAAGATGTCCTTCTTTGACTAAAAAACAAGTTATATAGAAATTTCTCAACGAGGAAAATATCACGACAGTTGACAGTTGAGGCTACATTCGTTTTCCATGGTCCCGATTTACTTTACAATTCTTCCTCATCTTTATTTCTAATTTCCAAAGAAGAAAAAACTGCAGACATTATTTTCGCATTCTTTGAACTGTATGAACACGTGTAAAAATATAAAGTTCTATGTTCATCGTTCGTAACTAGTAGTTTATTATCTTATATTTGTATGAGGAATTTGTGTCGTATTGGTAAAGCAGGAAACTCCTATAGCAAAGACTTCGGTTCGAATCCCGTCATCTCAATTATTTTCTTAAATTGGAAGGTATTGTTTACGTGATTAGTATTGTAAGTCTGTTTTTCTTCTTCTTCTTCTTCTTCTTCTTCTTCTTATTATTATTATTATTATTATTATTATTATTATTATTATTATTATTATTATTATGGCTACATATTTTATATTTTATGAAGTGAAAGATTGGATTTCAAGTCTTTTCGTTGAAGAATCAACAAACTCCAGTGTAAGAGCTTATGGGCGGGAAATATCATGTTTGTACTTTGTTTCTTACTTGGACGCTAAACCAAGCCTGGATACTACATTTCATCTTTCTATACCCTAAAGGTTATAATGATTATGAGAGAGTACTTGAATAAGTAACGAGGTCAATTAACTTCGCGTGTTAACGCCTAAAGTATCAAGTTGTCGGAAATGTATGACGTATTTTTGTAAAAGATGACAAGTGATGATTTATGGATATAATAGAGTTATTCGTATCCATGCAATTGTTATGTCATGAATAGCTAAGAGGTTGAGCGTTTTGTGTATTAATATTGCTCTTTGTTTGCTTTTACAGATTTGACAACACATAGAAGATGGAAGACCAAAAATTGCATTTTCACCATATTTTATTTGTGTACTTCAGGAAAGGAAAGAACGACAAGAATGGAAAAAGTTGAGTAAAGTTTGTGGCAACAATGCTCTACGGCAAAAACGTTAGTGCCAACGCTGGTTCACGAAATTGCGATTTTGATCTTAACGATGACCCTTGGTCAAAAATGCCAACAGAAGTTGAAGACGACTGAACAAGTTTATTAATTGATTCGAATTATAGTAACACGACATGAGAGATTGCAGAAACATTGAATATCTATCACTCAACTGTTCACGTTCATCTGAAGAAACTGGGATACAGAAGCAAGCTTAATATGTGAACTCGTGTTCCTTGTAAACTCAAAGAAGTTCATTTGACGGCGCGGATAAACATGTGAGACACGTCCATTAAATGATCCCTTTTTAAGTTATTGATAACTGGTGATAAGAAGTGGATCGCGTACTATCTGTCAAACGACTAAATGCTTGTTTGTCGCGGGATAGTATCGTCTGCACCTTGTTGCTATCGATGGTATGAGAATAAAATAGGCCCTACTATAAAATAAAATACCACCATTAATATAGTTATCCATCATTTACTGTAAAACAGAGTTGTGCTCCCAGCTTTATGAAGAACTTCCATATCCTGTTCGCTTGCAGTAAACGATCGTCCGATATGAATTTTTAAAATATTTGGTAATTTGCTAATGGAAAAGGATACGAAATGTCCCTAGCTAAGAAAGGATAGATCTCTATTGTAGCGTAGCGTGTGAATAAAAAGTTTGAGACAACCGTTAAGAATATAAACTGATCATCCGACATTCAGTTAGTAATTATCAGCTGTCCTTTCGAGAAGAACGGCTGCCAGAAAAAAAGAATCTCAGGTCTTTTAAGTTGAGATTCTCAACTTACACTCACTCTTCCTTGAAAAGAGGTAATGGAAATTGAAGAACTCAGGAAAATTAAGTGGGCATATATATTATTAAACCATTCTAGTAAGCAACCTTATAGAATCGAAATGTTACTTTGTCTACACTGGTTGTGTTAAGAAACTGAACAATAAAATTCACTTTTTAGTTAAGTTGTAAATATTGTATGATATAAGAGCCTGGTAGTCCCGTTTTGAAATACCTTGTTTCGAGGCAGGCTACGAACTAATAGGGGAAACACCTCCCACAGCAAACGTATCCTTTAGTAATTGTTAATGCAATAATCATCATTAATGAAATAACAAGTAAATACACAAACAGTTATCACGACATATTTCATAAATGACACTTCTGGAAAAAGTGGCTAAAGAACGGGCTCTGTTATACTCACAGTCATACGCACATTACTGTAATTTCAAACATGTTTTATCACAATTATAATTATATCTATGAATAGAGTTCGAGATGTAGACATGGAGAATTATGGAAAATCAGCTGGAAAGAGAAAATAAGAAATAAAAAGTTCTAAGAAGAGGGAATGAGGATAGAAGAATACTGAAGTTAATAGTAAAAAGGAAAAGAAATTGGTTTGGACACTGCCTAAGAATAAATCCAATTTTTAGGAGTACTTTGGAAGGATTAGTGTCTGGAAGGAGAAAGAAGGGAAGAAGAAGGTTTCCTCTCTATCAAAAATTCTGATTGTTTAACAAAAACGAAGGCTGAGAATAGAAATGAAATATAGGTTTGCTGTCAGGACCTGTCAATGCGGCAGAACACTGATGATGATAGTAAGGTAATAGTCATGCTCATAATAAAATACGTAGGATTTGTTCTCTTCATCACGATACATAGTAACGCCCTTTCTTTCAGTGAAACAATTAGCATTATTTTTGCGTTATATTGATAGTTTAGCAAAATAAATATACAAACATAGGAAAGAATTGTGCCTACTTACAAATTTTGGTTGACTGGATATATGGAACGGGTTGGAAATGGCGAACGAAAATATTATTTTAAGTTCTAGCAGGAGTGGTAATAGTAGAAGAAGAAGTAGAAAGTTAGGAACAATTCCACGATTGCTAGGAAACAATAAGGTTTGTTCTTGATCAGTCACATTTGATGTTCTTGATTAGTCATACTATGGATGAACGATATGTATTCATCAATTGTTTGCTAAACACTTATGTTCCCAGATAATACGATCAAAGTTGATGCGGCTGACATCATTTTGTGTTGTTAGTATTTCACTTGTGAAGAAAGTCGTTTCACCTCTAAGACCGGGAGAAATTGAATATTTTTCGTTATTATAAATCAGAACCATCAATATTGCAAATGAAAAAAATCATTCATCTCACCGGAAATCGATCCCAGGACCTCAAACTTGTGAAACTGACTCTTAAGTCACTATTCTAAGACATCATTGTTGAGGAACAGATAAAAAAAAAAGCTCGATATGGAGTGAATTGAGCAAATATCTCATTTCTATGATCCATTGCTGTAATAATGACAAAACACTCTGATTTCGGTAATGATAAAATAGTAAAATGTTAAGTAGAAAAAATAGTAAATTCAAATTTAAATGTAAAATAGAAATACATACACACGCGCAAGGACATGAAGGAGGAAATGGTCTGATTACGTTACTCATAGTTTTATGTGGAAAAAATAGTCTGCTAGCGACAAGGCAAATGTTCCTGTTCGTTTTTCATTTTGCATGAAATAAAATAATTGCGTCACAAAGTTGTATGACACACACAAACATATATGTACGTATATATGTATATACGGATATATGTATATACGGATATATGTATATACGGATATATGTATATACGTGTATATATATATATATATATATATATATATATATATATATATATATATATATATATATATATATATATACGTATATATACATATGGGCGGATCTAAGGAACTAAAGGGGCTTTAGCTTCAAATTTGCAGTGCATAATGGCCATGGCATAATTTAGTTTCACTGGACAAGAAAAAGACTAACTAGAGTCTAGCTACTAGAAGTGTTCCAAAACTTAATCGGTTTGAGTTCGGTTTCTGTTCAAACGTAATGTGGCGGTTTATTTCAGAATCTGAACCGTAATTTGGTTCGGTTCGGTTTGAAAACAGAACTGCTTTACCATTACGGCACAAATTCCTCAGACAAAGATAAAAATTAACTAGTACTTACGGAAGATTAACACAGAACTTTATATATTTATAAGTGTTGATACAGTTCAGGGAATGAAAAAATAATGTCTACCATCTTTTCTTCTTTGGAAATTAGAAGTTAAGGAAAGAAAGAATTGTAGTGAAACGGGACCATCGTTAAAAACGAATGTAACCTCAACTTGAAGAACATGTCGTGATACCGTATTTTCCTCGTTGAGAAAGATCGATATAACTTGTTTTTCAGTTAAAGAATTACATGTTTAGTAAGTTATTGTGACACTCACATAAGGAACGTCTGTTTAAGTAAGTAGTTAGCACATTGGAATTTTATTCGGGAGACCCCGGTTCAAATCCTGGCCAGGTTAGAACTTTGTTAAATTTCAATGCATACTCAGTGTGACAAAGATCTCCTCTCCAAGAAGGAAAAGATGTTGAAATGAAGAGAATTGGAGAAGGTTTGCCAATGGAGGCAATGATTTACAAACTTATTTCCTGTAATTTTTCTGGATTTGATATTTTCATCTACTTTCAGGCATTTTCTGATTCATACGTGATCAGTGTTTTTTATTTCTTTGAGCATACAATATATAATGAAATAATACATTACACACACAGCAATGTTGAGATTAATATATGGTGTTCAATAGACAACACGATCCGAACCTCATGTGGTTCGGATTCCACGTTAATCAGTAGGTCCACGTCTCATATAGCCTCGCTGCTGAAAGGGACGCTAAACTAAAATCAGCATCAACGATCCGAACCATAGAGATTCATCTCATGGTCAGAATAGAGAACAGTTTCGTTCGTCACCTACTCACAATTTTACCTGCATAAAGACCTGACTCAGTGCTGCCAACTGCTGTTCTTGTAAGGAAATGTTTCGTGTGAGTTTTGTTGCATTTGTCCACTCGTTTTACAAACCACAAATGGTCCGGACTCCAAGTAAAGATACTAGATCACTCAGGGGGAAATACTTATGCTGATGACTGTACAATGTTTCAGGGTAATTAACTTTCAGAGTCTCAAATTATTAGCTTAAACGTAATCATATGTTTGCACATAAACACAGGTTGGAAATTTTGAAATAGAAAATATATGTTCTTGAAAGAAAAATGTTTTTCTTGTTTGTTCTTCCTTCAACTCCTTAAGTGGTAGAGACGATCATGACGTCACTGAAAAGATAGTATTAATATTAATTCTTCACGTTGTCCACATTATCAATATTCCGTAGCTGATAAGGTAAGTGATAACATGTACGATTTTATAATTATGAAATACAGAGTTTTTTTTTTTAAATGTTGTACAAGGTATGTAGATATCATGTGTTTGTCTTGAGTTATGCGAATTACGAATGTATCATGAAAACATAGCAGTTTCTTCTTTTTATTCAAAATCTTACTTTTATACATAAAGGGAGATTGAAGTTTTTAAAATATACTTTATCTCTTTTCGATATGATTTTCATAAAGAAGTCCAAGTTTGAAAACATTTCATGTAAGATATGGAATATTCTTCAGAAACGATTGAAAAAATTAGTTATATATATATATATATATATATATATATATATATATATATATATAAAGAGTTTTATCTTCAAATTTTGCTTATTTTTAAAGCAAGTTGCGGAACAAAGTTAAATATAGATGGTAATTTACGATTAGTATCGCTTCTCAACAGAAAAGAAATTATTATTATTAGCAGCAGCATAATGACATATTTTTGAATATCAGAAGCATGGAGATAGAGTAAAACAAAACAGAGAAAAAATGATGACATATATATATATATATATATATATATATATATATATATATATATATATATATATATATATATATATATAGGAAAGGTGTCGAATATCGGATACTGTTTGAAAAAAGTAATAAAAACTTTACCAAGAGATGTGTAATTGATAAAGAATCTTCTAAATGTTCTGTTATCTTATAGATTATAATTTGAAAGTTTCGAAGCAATAAGGAAATATGAAAAGAAAGATTCATACACTTTTTTAACAAAGTGACATTTTTCTCAGTTCGGAAAAGGTTGTCCAATATCATATAGTAAGGGGTCTTAATATCGGACGGAAATTAAATGGGAAAGATTTAAGGAAAACCACCATTGGAGAAGACTGTGCATTATTTTAATTATATTACACGGTGTAAACATATACAAAACGTAAAGTTGCAAACATGTAGATTTAATTAAACGTTGTTCTACAAAGTCATAAACGTTTTCAACATGTAGATTTACTTTTAACTAAACATTGTTCTATCAAGCAGACAACGTTCTAAATATGCAGATTTTCTGGTACTTAAACATTGTTCAACAAAAGAGGCTACTTTCTAATAATTTAGATTTATTTGTAACTAAACGTTGTTCTACTCATCTGTAGTAAGATCTACCAAGAAGTTCAATTGCTGGCAAAAATCACAAACATAGGATTTCCACGTTTTTGGATCAGTACCTGCACATATCTCATGTGTCCACTTAAGACATTGGATAAATCGTTATATATCGTTCACCACCTTTGTCAAGTTTATACGGCTGTGAACAAAACGCACATTCGTCATCCGCACTATCTTCTCAATCGGTTGAGAGAACTTAATGAATCGTGTGAAGAAGACGTTTCATGTATGATTCTTTTATGGAAGAATGCTTGCTCATAGGATCTGCGTTGCAGCAAGAGCCTGGAACATACCCTCAGGATTCCACTTCTTCCTTCGAGCGATTACTGCCATCTGTAATAATCGAAGAATGACATCAGCAAAACTGTTCCCTAATATCTGATATCCGATATTTGGAACCTCTGTACTATCCGATATTTGGCAACGAAGGTCGTATAGCAACTTTTAACTATATACATCACGTAAACAGAAACGAACTACCAAAACATCATGTAATTTTGAAACTACTCTTCCAACCCTATATTATAATTATAGTATGAATATAATTCGGTTACTTTTATGGACGACATAATGTAATCTACTGCGGTATTAGAAATATTTCACAAGTGCAAAATTACAAAACACTTCACCACACAAATAAACATGTTGCGAGAGATATCGTAACTCAGGTGCCTAATGGCCCACCGATTAGTGTGTAGTTACGATTACGACTGCTAGGCTGCAGCACCTTACACGGAATATTTCTCGGTATCCGATATTGGGAAACCATCCAATATTCAGCATCGTGACCCTACATTTTGAAATTAGTAGTAAGTTTGTCACTCTACAGATTGTCTAAATTTGTACCTCCCTTTTAGTGTATCGAATAGAGTTTTCTATTAAGTGAAAAGTGAAGTGAAATATAACATGAATTTCTGTGAGGTTGGCGGAATTTGTCAAGTAGTTATTTCTTTCTTTTCTTTTTTTCCCGTTTAATCCAACTCGCTGCTAAAAACTATGCTAGAAGTCTATTCTGCCATTATCCCTCTCTTACTTCAGACTTTCATTGCAATCTCTTTTGTATTTAAAATTTTTCATCAATATTAAGTTAAAATTTATAATATTAACATATTATTTGCATGCTAAACGATCTTATTGGACTTCAACAGTTGCTGCAGATCATTTATAGAAATTACATAAAGAACTGGATACAAAGTAAACCCTCAGAGGACACCCAGGTTATGACGTCGAAAGGTAGCAAATCTTTTGAGTCATCCGTTTTGTGCACTCGAAATCTTCAGGATATTTTCTATTGATCGAATATCAAGAAAACCAATATTCAAATGTAACCTTACCTTTATGTCATCCTTTTGAATACTATTTTTAAATGACTCATGACTTATATTGTGGAAAGCTGTAGAGTAATCAATGAAAAATCCATTGTTTTCTAAGTTATTATTATTATTATTATTATTATTATTATTATTATTATTATTATTATTATTATTATTATTATTATTATTTTTATTATTATTCAATGTATTGGTAACTTCTACAAGAAAATGAAATACCACAGTGTCGGTGTATGTCATGTTTGGAAACTTTTTTTTTTTTAATGGAAGAGCAGAAAAGTATTCGATAATGATATATCGATTGATTTTAGAGTCACATCTTCTACCTTCTACCTAAGTAATCCTAGTTAAATTATTAGAGTTCCTTTTAAGAACGGAGGCTAAATAAGACATCACCTGCTCCTTAAAATGAGCTTCGAAACACTATTCGAAGTACAACTTGTTTTTTAGTAAATTAAAAAGAAAAATGGATCATTATTTGTAATTTTTTACGTCATCCACATTTCCTCTCTTTTTTTCTTTTAAATGAAGAAGCATCAATTTCGCCATCCCTTAGTTTAAATCTCCTCTTACCGCCAGCCACTACATTCACAAAATAGTACGTTCTTTGATACCGTACGCCATTATATTGACGTATGCAGAAGACATGATGTGACATGCGGCTGGCCGGTTGGGAAACGGAGTTTTCGGTTCGTTTGTGTGTCGAATATATCTTCACACATAGTAATAAAAATTTATACTAATAATACTAATAGTAATGAAAAATTTATAGTAATAATACTATTTCGTTCTAATACCTAAACCAAACAGATTTCGCATTGGGAAAGTTGTAGCTACATTTCAAATAAAATTATTTACAAACCAAATAGAAAACGGGAGAGTTTTGGGGTTGGTTTCCCAAAAAGTTACACTTTTTTCTAGAATTTTCGCTTTTGCTCTCCTGGCCCCCCTGAATTTGAAAAAATATCATGAATGCCACAAAACATTAAACTATAGAGACCGTAGACAACAAAATACTTTTTACTTCATGTCTCTATACACAGTAGAAGTGATGCTATACGCTTTTGTTTCATACACTATGGACTATTAAAATCATTTAAATGGCCCGCGGAATCGCGAAGCATACCGGGTGTTGGTTCCCGTATCAGGAGGGTTCATGGGTATTGCTGACTATACGATGCAATTAATTGGGACAAAGTGAAAAATGAGTCTTCTCGTGGCTAAGCGCTTAACATAAGCGCCTTTGGAGTGGGAGACCCGGGTTCGGTTCTCGGCGGAAGGCCATGTGGCTGAGAATTCACGTTAACGTATAGGTCCAAGTCTCACATAGCCTCGCTGCTGAAAGGGACGCTAAATCCAAAATCAAATTAAATTTATATCTTCCTATGCCGGTATAAAGTATATATCATGGCCTGTATCAGTATGAAGTATGTCCTCCTTTAGCAGAAATTTCCCCTTGAATTCGTTTTCGCAGTGACTCTATTAACGTAGTGAACATATTTTTGACTTCATCATCTTGGAGTTACACTTGTATAGCATTTGTTATCATGCTTAATTTGGTTGTGAAGTTCATAGGTCATTAATAATGATAAGAATCATTTACTTATACCCTCTGGAAGATATGAGAAGTCGCTTGCTGTAACATTTTATATTCATTCATTCTCTTTTAATTATTGTAACTTAGGTTGAACTAGATCTTGGATTATTTTGTGAAACAGACAAACACTCACTCAGAATTACATAACATTTCATTGGTCCTAGTCCAGCGAAGTTATGCTGTCACTAGGGGATAGAATTCGTCGTTTCTTAGTGGTATCACATTTTCAGTTTACCTCTTACAAGGTATACATGACTTCAAAACTGAATTACCACCTGCAATTTTCCTTTTCCTGCAATAGTAGGCAACTTGAAAACCTCGGTCGTTGTGTTGGTTGAGAATTCGAAAGGCGTTGGACCAAACCTCAATTCTGTTACAGATATATCAGTATGGCAAACTGCAAAAAAGAGAATAAAGTAAATTGTTAAGAATGACGGTTTTATTATTGTGAGGGAAATGGATGACGCAAAAAGTTACAAAATGATCTTACTTAAGCATTCGAAACAAGATGAATGGTAAGGAATAGATATAAGAGGAAACCAGTTTCTTCCTTTTTTCAAAAAACTCAGAAATAAGAAAATAGGTTACATAATGTAAAGATTTAATATAAACGCCTAACAGCACAGGAAACGGAAAGATAGTACTAAGACACCATTAGCTTAGTAGAAAAAGAAAAAGAAAATATAGAATAAAGACAGAAATAAAAATTGAATGAGTTCTATTTTACTGCTAAATTTCTATCAAAAAGAACCTACATTAAAAGTCGAAAATATATCATAATGAAAAGTCACAAATGTTTAAAAGGAAAATTGGATGTTGGTTCCTTATAGACGTAGCAAAACTTGCATACTTCGCATTTCATACGTGGATGAAACAAATTGAAGAATTATAGGGTGGAAACGAATTTTGTGTGAAATTAATATAAATAAAATATCTCTTGAAATAACCCAAAAGGGGGCCATTTTCTAGTCATTTCTGAAAATTTTTGTTTCGAATATCCACCCTCGACTCCACCTATTGCGGATATAACGTTATAATTCGTAATGATAGAATTAACACTAAATCTAGCGTGTGATTTTTAAATTCATTTGATGAATAAATCTAGTGCTGTTCCTCTAGCAGCAATATTTCTGTAAAGAGTATTGTTTTGTGTTCCATAACCATTCATTTTTCTTATATAATTATAGAAGTAATATAGGCCTAATGTAAAATAACCATAACCGCAATAATATCAGCTGTAACAAAACGGGCCATTTCCAAGACACTTTTCCTTTCCCCTGAAAATGTTTTGGAATTAGGTGTTTACACTTAGGCAATCTAGTCGTATTCGCTAGGCAATCTGATCGAATCGACCACAGAAAATAGAACATCCTTCAAGACAGTTGCCAGTCGATTAGTCGCTTTCGATCAACAAACGATTAAATTGAATTCCTGTTTACACGGTCGATTAAGTTGAAAGTGACGTCAATTCAACTGAATCGAACGCAAATCGACTATGTGTAAACGCCCCATAAACGAGCAATCCGTAAGAATTTCGAAGCAAACACCTGTATCATGATAGAGACGATTTACAAATGTTGGTTGGGAAAGGGCAAATAATAACTATGGGGGCTACTACAACAATCCGAAACACTTAATTGGTCTATAGTTATGCTCTCCCATGTTATTGCTCTTAAAAAGAAACACTATAAGTATTGTTAAATATGTTTATATGTTTCGGGTAGTGTAACCGTTAGTGTATTGGTTCCGTCCTAGACTTCCAAATAGAAAATCTAGGTTCGAATCCGCATCAGGTAGTATGTTTTTTCTCATAAACGATTCGCTACCATCGTTGGTTGGAAAAGTTACAAGGCGAGAATTCGAATAAACAGCGTGTGCAGTCATCATCATACAGAGTAATGATAAGTAGTTTTCATATTTATATTCTTCTCTCTTTCTCTCTCTCTCTCCATCGTTCTTGACGCTTCCTTATCATATCTTGCATCTTTCAGTTCTCTCTCTCATACACACTCTATGTCAAGGAAATACGTAAAGTCTCTTTTACGCTAGAGCTGAAACGGGTCATCACAGTAACAGGGTGAATCGATTGAGACTCGGTATGCCACAAGAAAAAAAGAGAATCGTTTATGAGAAAAAACATACTACCTGATGCGGATTCGAACCTAGATTTTCTATTTGGAAGTCTAGGACGGAACCAATACACTAACGGTTACACTACCCGAAACATATAAACATATTTAACAATACTTATAGTGTTTCTTTTTAAGAGCAATAACATGGGAGAGCATAACTATAGACCAATTAAGTGTTTCGGATTGTCGTAGTAGCCCCCATAGTTATTATTTGCCCTTTCCCAACCAACATTTGTAAATCGTCTCTATCATGATACAGGTGTTTGCTTCGAAATTCTTACGGATTGCTCGTTTATGGGGCGTTTACACTTAGTCGATTTGCGTTCGAATCAGTTGAATTGACGTCACTTTCAACTTAATCGACCGTGTAAACAGGAATTCAATTTAATCGTTTGTTGATCGAAAGCGACTAATCGACTGGCAACTGACTTGAAGGATGTTCTATTTTCTGTGGTCGATTCGATCAGATTGCCTAGCGAATACGACTAGATTGCCTAAGTGTAAACACCTAATTCCAAAACATTTTCAGGGGAAAGGAAAAGTGTCTTGGAAATGGCCCGTTTTGTTACAGCTGATATTATTGCGGTTATGGTTATTTTACATTAGGCCTATATTACTTCTATAATTATATAAGAAAAATGAATGGTTATGGAACACAAAACAATACTCTTTACAGAAATATTGCTGCTAGAGGAACAGCACTAGATTTATTCATCAAATGAATTTAAAAATCACAACTGCTGATCTACGTAATAAAATTAAAAATATTAAAATGCTTCGAAAAGGTCAGGTGCAGGTGTGGAAGAAATGCCCCAACAAAAGATAGCTTGGTTCTGATAGCTTTTTACGCTAGATTATGTAAGCTCCATTACAACGTACAGGTCTACTCTTGCCGCACCACTAGAAAGAATTGTTGAAAAATTATAAATCTTTAACTAATATCCTTCTTATAACCTAAAAAGTTTCCACTGGGCACCCTGAAAATACTTAACTTGCCATAGATAAAATCCAAAGGGGCCACAAGAAGTAATTGCTGAACAATTACAATTCTTTTACGATTTGCGTATAAATACGGGTTCCGGGTGTGTAGAATAAAATCTACAGTTAAAAACGAAAACCAACATTTGCTAGGTGGCTATTGAAAGAAAAATACCATTTAACGGAGTCAGACAGGACGAAGCTGGTTGGTCCGCGTGGTAGCGCGGGAAGAGGGAAGTCCGTAGGGACCAGGAGTGCCAGCGATGCTAGGTGTGCGCGCAATCGAAGGTAGTCGAAAAAAGTTGATTTTGGCAATGATACGAGTTTCAATAGCATTTGTTATGGGTTCATACTAGTAACGCTGCACTTGTAAACATAAAATAGAGGTCTTTACACTGTGCAGAAATATGCCACAGGTGGAAAATAGCATCTAATAGAGCCATCTTTCATACGCACCCACTTATTTTATCCATCGTAAAACACTTGTAATTATTTTACACTAGTAATCTTACACTTGTAAATCTAAAATATAGATTTCTTTGTATTTAATGCAAGATGTATTTCTTTGTATTTAATTCTGATGCCTGCAGAAATTTGCTCCTTATAAACATGTTTTTTCATGCAAAGTATTGAATCTTGCCGGTAAATCTCCCAAAATAGAGTGCACCAAAACAAAATCTGCATCCGTTAGTAAATGTTATGATTTGACCTGTTAAAAATAATCTATTATTTTGTGCTAAGCAAAGGTTTTGCTGCTCCTCGTCTGTGCGGTTTAAATACCATTCTTACTTTACCTTCACTGTGAACGGTCCCGGGTTCTATTCCCGGTGGGGGCACTCGATCGGAAAAACTGTAAAAAGTTTTTTCATGCGAACCATCCTGAATGAGGTTTTCCTTATTCACACTAGGTAAATACCAGGGTGGCACCTAACATAGATCCTAGGCATCTTCCTTCCTTCCTCAATCCTTTCTTTCTTCCCTTTCAGTGTTCTCACCGAGGGACGTCATCTCTAAAAAACGTGACGGGCTAACATGACCTTAGATGCCGAAAGCCCAGTAATCTAAATTCTCGCTCTTAGTGGCTACCTTGACAAGTTGGTTAGTGCTTTTTGTAGCTATTTACTGTTAGCTTTTACGGCACTACGCTGTACTTGTACCGATAACAGGTAAGCCTTTTTAAAGTAAATCTGCATCCAGTAATGCAAGTCCGCCCAAGAGATGGATACATTATGATTCTAAGTATGTGTACCTAAACTGGGACTGCACTTACTAATGACTATCCTACTAAAGAACTACTAAATTTTACGAGAAAATGCAAATTTTAAAAAAATCATATCAGTTTTTCATTATTTAATGTTTTTAATACATTGTATAGTGAAATTTGTAATAGACCGTCATAAAAATTGTAATTTTATGGTAAAAAAGAGTTGGCTATATATGAAAGTAGATTAATACGATATTGATTTCCACTGGTGGAGCTTTTTTGCAAAATGAAGGTAAGCAGTATTTTATGTTAACAAGTGGTATACTGCGGTTACGATAGTGAGTACATATGAAAGATGACTGTGTAATATGTTAATTTCACTAGCGGAGTCTTTCTTTATAATGGAGGAAAGTATATTTCATGTTTACAAGTTTAGAGTTATTACTGTGGAACCATGACAAGTCCTTAAATCTACTCAAAGATTCTCTACTGAAAATTCTTTCATCAAAGTACATGTATACAATGCTTCTAAATACAGTTTTCTTAATATAAATTCCCTTATCCAACATCATTTTCTTTTCTTTTCTCTTATTGCTCCTATTTTAATTTCGACCCTTAATTCTTCTGCTATAACACCGCAAATTATACCAATTACTTTTTGCTTGGACATCTTTAGAATTGCCGGTCGATTTCGAATCGACCAGAGGAGAGCGAGTCGACAAGCAGTATTCAATCTCGGTTGAAATAATTGAACACATCCACCGATCTGATTCGACCTAGTCGCTTCGATTTAGTCGCAAATGCAGCGAGTCGATTTAGCCGTGCGACTAAATCGACCAAGTGTAAACGCCCCATTAGTATGAGAAGTCATTCTTCGATTCTTCACGATCACTTTGTGAAAGAAATACCTTTGTCTTGGGCAGGATTGGAACCTACGTTTTGAACCTATACTACTAGTGAGTCCTGGACGTTACCCTTACCCTACCCTGCCAGCTGAGACTATATCTCAAATCTTACTAAGTTCAGTTCTGCTCTTTGGAACGAATGGCTTCTTTCTGTAAGTATATTTATACCAAAGTGCACGCCGAAATTCATTCATTCGACGAGCTGGAGACAACTTAGTGCCCACTAATAAACGAAATAACATACAATCCAAGAAGATATACAGAAATAATAACATACTATGCAGTAACTACGCCATACAAGTTGAAACTCCATGCCGTAAACGTCGCCATCACCTAATAGCCCACTAACTTTGTCAACGAGTATGCCATCGTCCGTTAGAATCGCGGTCTTCCAGAGAGAGGTCGGTCCAAGACTCTGCTGTCCTTGAAGCGTGTCAATAACTTGCCAATCATTATATGTGATGACAATGGGAGCTGTGGATGGTGGTGATGAAACTGTTCCGCAGCCGCAATTATACTCAAACCGAATGCGTGAAGGACCATTTTCGCTTTGTGTGCAGGTGAACACATAGTTGCTATTCTTCATACACACGGAAACGTACAGACGCCAATTCAACACATCACTTGAATGCAACACAGCCTCTGAAACAGAACTAAACGGGAAGTGAAAGGTGAGAGGTCTGTTGCTTATTGCTTGATCACGTAAGACACTGCCACTCGGGCAAAATAGGCGTATCATGGCACTATGCTCATTTAAGAAAATCGCTCAGTGGCGCTTTCTGCAATATTTGACGGTTTCCTTCCCTCTTGCTTCTGTCCACCTTCAATGGAATTTCCCATTAAATAACGCACATTCAAACAATTATTATGTCCCAGTTCAGGCATTTCCTTTTCCTTTCTTCATTTATTTCATTTCGACTATTTCCCAGTTTCTATACTGTTCGCCGTAGTTCAGTTAGCCCTTCCCGCTGGTCTAGTGGCTAGCATGTGTGTCTTTGGTGTATGGGGTTCCGGGTTCGATTCCCGTTAGGAGAGCCTTTGGAATTTTAACCGACCAGGATATGTATGTTCGTGTTCCTGTCGAATTTAGCAAAGGTCAAAGAGGCCTTGTGTACGAGGAAACCTGGGTTGCTTAGGAAACTGAGGTATGATCGGTCGATCTTTTTTTTTTTAAAAAAAAAAAAAAAGAAGTCGGTAACGCGTCTGACTACGATACAGGCTATTCATGTGGTCATGGTTATTACCTCGGTCAGGAAATTGCGTCATTTTTAGCGCTCTCGTATCTGGCAACACTGAGGTGAATTCAGCCACTTATTAAATTGCGTAACAGTGTTTTTTTGAATCAGTACCCTTTCAATGTTCTCTCATTTATTCAACAAGTAGATGACGAGCAATGTTACCCCTTGCATGACTTGCATTCTCTTGATGTCATTCAGTTGTCAAAGGAACAAGGATGGTATGCCATGTCGCTCATCAAACGACTGCTGGAATGGTACATTTCAAATAGCTGGTTTCTACATTTTTAAATCCCTTTCCAATGACATAAGTGGTATTGCTCACGAGACCAGAACATTCTCGTATCTCGTCTCGTTTCGAAAATTCATACACGACATTAGACAATAATTCAACGAAATGAGATGAGGAGGCAACACGTTTACGAGTCAAGCCGAGACCTACAAATGAATAATGATGCTCAACAGATGAGAATCTTTATTTATTTATTTGTTAAAGAAAATGACACAAGAAGAAATCGGGCCTCAATTCCAAGGTTACATCGCCCCTTTAGGTGAGTCTAGGATTAGGAAAGGAAGCGGCTCTTGGCCTGAGAAGAATGGATCATCCCAGCATGCATCC
This sequence comes from Thermobia domestica, assembly GCF_964235325.1. Classification (NCBI taxonomy): domain Eukaryota; kingdom Metazoa; phylum Arthropoda; class Insecta; order Zygentoma; family Lepismatidae; genus Thermobia; species Thermobia domestica. Next base: position 227,076,822 of record NC_137464.1, on the reverse strand, counting down.
GGGGGGACACAGCGAAACCAGGAGAAACCCCAATCAGTATGCTCCGTCGGAGCAGGGTTCCTGGCAAGTTCTACCTACCAAATGCCCTGCGGAAGGCAGGCACGCTACCCCTACACCAGCGGCTGGGTACGAGATAATTAATCCGTCTCGTTTGAACTTGTCAAGAAATGTGACAATAGTGGCGGTTCTGTTTCTAGACGAGACAACAATTGAATAATGAGACAGGATTTAAGTGCCGCAATAAGTAGAATTGAATCAGAGGCGGCGATTAGGTGGGGCAAGAGGAGGCAATTGCTCCCCCACTGTTTTTGAAGTGACCCCTATTGTACATAGTTTCATTTAGAAATGCAAAGTTTTTGTTTGTATTACTGGTTCATAAAAAAAATAGTGCCATATAATATTTGCCGTTGCATGAGTACGTATTGATTATTTGTCTTCCTCTGCAGTTAACAAAGCTACAGAAATTGCGTTTTAATTTCAATTCAAAACAATTAATATTGCAATTGCGTATTTCTATAAATATCGTAGCACATTGCTTGTAATATTTACTGTCTTCCATTTTCTAAGAGTAATAACATACATTATGGCATGTGTGGAATTTAAACTATAAGTTGTTCATTAAATCTCAGTTTCATTATAACGTCTACAAAACAAGCCTCATTATTATAATTAATATTATCCCCTTTATTTATTTGATTTGCAAATTTGTTATTAAATAATTTGATCATACAATTTTTCAGACATAATTTTAAGATGTTCATAAGAAAGGAATCAAATCTCTTCTTACACTTTCGTTGTTTAAAAGTACAAAGGGCTAGTATCTACTTGTGTTGCTCTTGCCACTTTACTTAACAAAATATAAAATACGATATACGGTATTTTAACTGAAAAATATAGTATCCTATTAGTTATACAATCTTTCGTCAAACAAAGTGTTAGAAGCAACCTGGAAAACTAAATTGATATAAAATATTCAGATCATGTCTTGTCAAAATCACTTTTAACGTCCAATCGCAGCCACTGAATTGAATTGTATCCTTCAAAGTTGTCTTAGTACGAAGCAGAATACATTTGTAACGAGTTTAAAGCTTAAAAGTTAATGGTTCTGTTTTAAAGCAATCACATGGTGGCAGTACCCGTTTAACTTGTATTACGATAACTCGTATTTATCGACTTTTCTCTGGTTTTTGAGTCTTGGCTCTTAGGCCCTTTCTAATTTTATTCAATTGTCCTCTTGTCTCGTCTCGTTGACATCACTAAGCAATTAATACCAGTTTGCCGTGAATAAATTCAATTCAATTGCTTTTTCATAATTGTAACCCTCCCCTTCTGATGGTGACGTCATTGCCTTGGATTGATGTGTGTGATTCTTCTTCATATCCTTCATTGTAGCCGACCCTTCTATTCTCTTTACTCCAAAATACTTCAAACCACACGCACTTTCCTTCATTATCATCCAACAAAGGCGTGTCAACGTTGCATTTTTCTTTACCATTGGGCGCTATACCAGTATAGAGCCCAAACGGTTGGTTCAATTCCAAAAAATTCCAAAATTTTAGATTGAAAAAACATATTTTCCAAAAACATTACTCTCTTATCATTTTTTCGTATCTTCAATAATTACCGAGATGGTTTACGTAAACGGACTTATTGGACACCCTATATATATATATATATATATATATATATATATATATATATATATATATATATATATATATATAAAATTTAATAACTCTTGAATCACGCGACCGATCACCATCAAAGCCACATACATGAGGTTCAGGCCTGCGATGGCTTTTATCAGTTTACGTTGACGGTGCATCTTACGGGAGGGGGAGATATTTAAAAATGATCGAAAATGACCAATATTGGTGTCGAATTCATAGCTTTCTGGGTCACTGAAATGAACAGTGACACTTCCGGTGCCGATTAAGTCCAAATTCAGCCCCCTAACTTGTGGGATGGGAGTGGTATTTATATATTAGAATGGAGCGAAAAAATCAAATTTTTGTATCGAATTCTAAAAGGGCTCAAAAGTTGCGTATTGCGTGCTAGTCAATGCAAAAATAACGAAAATAATCACACTTTGGATCTTCAGTTCGCGCAAGTGGCCTAAAAGTTTTTTTTAAAAAAAATGACCAAAAAAACACACCAAAATTTATCTTAACGCAAGGAATATACAGATGACTTCTTTTTTCATTTCTTTAGCGTCTAAGTACTTTATTTTAGTTGTGTGAGGGCATGCTTGTTAATAGTCCGTGAATGTGATTGATTTTATACATTTTATTTTCCCAATGATTTTGCAGCTCTTCGCCCATTTGTCAACATTTTCTTCTTCTTTTTTTTTCATAAAATGGCCCAAAACTTATCACGAGGAGGTGGCTGCAATTCGAATTCCACTCACATCCTACTCAACTCTCCTACCAATTAAGGTGTTCTAAATTATGTTGATTTAGTTAAGGATGTTGTCTTAAATTCAGACTTTTTAATCCAATTTTGGCATTGTGAGTCTTGAGAGCAAAGTTGCAAAGTTCCTCTTAACGGAGCCATCTCTGTTTTCTTGTCCACATAATTTTCCTGCAGACTCCGTAACAAGTTAGACACTTTTCTGCTTCCTGAGTATGACCAGTTAAACTCATGACCAGATTTGTCATGCATAAGTGATAAGTTTCTGTTGTTAAGCTTTCGAGCACTGGAGGGGGTGATAGCTTAAATTTTCTCCAATCTTATCAGCTCACTGTAATTCGTGGCATCAAAATTTATTGAAGTTGCCATAAAAGATCTAACAGAGCAATTCAGACAGGGCAGTGTGGTCCAGATGTGGCTGTAAGAAATCCTAGACCTCTCAGTTACTTCCGATGGCTGACATGTGCAAACCGGGTCTTACGGATGTACGTTTCTCAAACAAATCCTATAAACGAACTCAAAGTGCTTGTAAACTACATTATAAAAACATATGTTCCTATCTGGTTCGACATAAAGAGATATCAGTCAGTGAAATATGGACCTAAACATATTTTGAAGGTATTTGAAACAATTAGACATTTGCCAAACAACATTAAAAGAATTATCGATCCTGTGATTTAGAGAAACGCATTCTTCTGTCATCCAAAGAACATATTGTAAGCTATGACAGTGTATGAGAGACAACACGTACGAGAGTTGGGTTCGGGAGAGTGCTAGAGGCAAGAAATCAAGATCCGAAGTTTAAATCTGTTATAACTTTTGTGGAAGTTTAATAAATTTTGATGCCACGGACTACAGTGAGCTGATAGATTGGAGAAAATGTATGCAGTCGCCTCCTCCAGGCTCCAGTGCTATTTTTTTTTTAAACTAAATACCAGAACTTCAAACTTAAGCACGTTCCCCGCGGATACTGCGTGTAAGCTGAATGTCCTTACGCATAATTGTGACTCTCTTTGCGTGAATAGCACACAAGTTGGTGTCTTCGAAAAGCCCTACAAGATATGCTTCTCTTGCCTCCTGTAAACCCATAGCAGCTGAGCTTTGGAAGCGAAGATCTGTCTTGAAATCTTGTGCAATTTCTCGAACGAGTCGTTGGAAGGGCAGCTTTCGGATGAGCAATTCAGTGCTCTTCTGGTAACGACGAATTTCTCGCAGAGCCACAATACCAGGCCTGTAACGATGGGGCTTTTTCACTCCACTTGTAGCTGGAGCACTCTTTCTTGCAGCTTTGGTGGCAAGCTGCTTTCGAGGAGCTTTGCCTCCAGTAGATTTCCTAGCTGTCTGCTTGGTACGTGCCATTCTATCTGTCCCGACTTGTTTCAAATAATCTTATCACTTATGCATGACAAATCTGCTCATGAGTTTGACTTCTTCAATTTTCCATGCCATACTCAGGAAGTGTAAAGATGTGTCAAACTTGTCACAGAGTCTGCAGGAAAAGTGTACGACCATGAAAACAGAGATGGCTACATTAGAGCAAATTTGCTCTCAAGACTCACGATGCCAAAATTTGATTAAAAAATCTGAACTTAAGACAACGTTCTTGTTTAAATCAACACAATTTAGCACACCCTAATTGGTAGGAGAGTTTAGTAGGATGTGTGTGGAATTCGAATTGCAGCCACCTCCTCGTGGTGAGTTTGGGCCATTTCATGAAAAAAAGAACGTTGAGAAATGGGCGAGGAGATGCAAAATCATTGTGAAAATGAAACATATAAAATCACTCATATTAATGAATTATTAAGAAACATGCCCTCACACTGAGAAAAATCCATTATCCGGACAGCGGTATATTGTACAAATACAAGGATTCGTTATGCTTACTAAGGAAATCTGTACGGAGCGTACTTTATCCATATACTACATAGGTACTGCCTTTTACCCGCTTAGATATTACATCATGTCGCTGCAGGATGTCTGACATCTAACAATCTTCCGTATTTTACATACGTATACGTATGTTAAATACTTCAGCTATATGTTAAATACGTCCATCTGTGTGTGAGATCCAGGCCGCCTATAGACACCTCTTTCTTTCGCCATGGCTGACGTCATTGAACTACCGTCTTTTGCTTGCGAAACGAGGTTGTTTACAAACGGAAAAGAAGAGAGGAAGGAAACAAATGCTTGGGTAAGTACACTAGTTAACTATTACTTTAGTTAAATATTCCATTAATTATATATTCTTTTAGTGTAACTTGCTTTAATATAGTACTAAGTAAGTAATGTAGTTTATGAATACAATTCTTACTATTGTAAAACTCGTTAATGATTGAGGAGAATGGAATGGGTGAATCTGAATTTTGAGAAATCTTTGAATATTAATGTTTTGAAACATTTTACATTTCAAGGTAGCAAAATGAATGTTATGTGTTTATTCATTCCGTTTTATATGTGACGATTTATTACTTGGTGCAGATTTACTACAGGGCTGCTTAACATAATTGCTAATAAACCGTTTTCAGCGCGAAAATTCCCTTGTGTAGTGAAGATTTAGGATTTAGATTTCTGGGCTTTCGGCATCAATGGCCTTGTTAGCCCGTCGCATATGAGGGATGACTTCCCTCGGTGATCACACTATCCGGGGAAAGGAAGGGAAGAATGGATTGGGGAAAAATGAGGCCGCGGTGGCTCAGTGGTAGAGCGTTCACCTCTGGTGCTTGGGGTCCCGGGTTCGATCCCAGCTCCCGCCAAGTGAACTTTGTGGTGGACAAACACCGTGTGCGTGGGTTTTCTCGGGGTTCTCCCGTTTCCTCCCACTTTCTTCATTCCACCATTTCATACATTACTCATCATCACCGTCTCCTTTAGCCTAACCGGCATAACCGTGGGACGTAAAACTCAAAGGTTTCATTTTCATTTTTGGATTTGGGAAGGAAGAAAACGGCCTGGGATCTATATGTTAGGTACCACTCCGGCATTTGCCTGCTGTGAATGAGGAAAAGCCAAGGAAACCTCATTCAGGATGGCTGGACTTAAAATCTTTTGATACTTTTTCGACCGAGTTCCCCCACCGGGATCGAACCCGGGACCGTTCGCACCGAAGGCGAGAGCGTTAGCGAATACGCTACGCGGGGCCACTAGTGTAGTTTAGAAAACTCATTTTTACTAAGATATTTGCAAGATTTTTTTTCTTTTAGTTTAACGCCCCATGATTGTACATCAATGTAAGAGAGAAGGTGACGATGAGATACATGATAATGGTGGAATCAAGAAAATGTAAGGAAACTGGAAAGTCTTAAGAATAACCACACCTACAGTGTTCACCAAAAGCCTATTTGTCGGGAGCAGGAATCGAACCAGGGACCTACCGCGTCAGAGGTAAGCGCTCTCAGAGCTTTCTTTTGTTTAAAGAACTTGTTTACAATGAAATATATATATATATATATATATATATATATATATATATATATATATATATATATTATATATATTACGAAGATATTGACATATTTTACAGCCTTACTGAAATTTAAAAAAAAAGTAGTCAGGGAGAGCTTACTTGTCAGGTTTTTATTTTTTAATTTAATTTATTTTTATTTATTTATTTTTGCTTTGTTATGTTCCCTAGTTAATTAATGTTTGGGTTACTGAAAATTAAAACCTTTTTAGTATTATTGTTATGTCATCACTTTGGAACCAAAACGTTAGATTCTTTTCTTGTGTTTTCATATAGGAAGTTGGTGAGTTTGTGCCTTAGCACTGGTTTGGTTTCTAGAACGTAATTGAACGTCATGTTGAGTTGAGTCTTGGTGGGTTTGAGTTCGTGAAGTGTCAGGCACTGCTTGTGCCCCTGTCTTCTGTTTGTGATGTTTCCTGGCTTTGGGCTGTGACGTATTTATGTTGAGGAGTACCAACGCAGGCCGCGTGATATACAGGTAGCTACAACACAGCTTCAACAGTTACGAGTGTCAGGTCTTTGAATTTCAGCTTTCGTTACGGCGTGACTAATGCAGTATAGTGCTAGGTTGAAATTCTATGGGTGGTAAAAACGGTATGGTAAGAAATACAACGTAATTGTTATTAGTTTAATTAGTGTTTCTTCATAGTATTGTTTCACTATTTCTAGAAGGAATTAAGGGCAAATTTTTACTTTGACTCCAACTGTGACTTCAACCGATTCATGTGATCCGGTTCCCGGAGCAGTTTAGGAATCATTCCTAAACTGCTCCCGGAACCGGATCACATGAATCGATTACAATTACTAACACAGTGAAAGTAATGTACGATGTTAAGAATTATACTATAAGTACAAGGGCCACAATGTTACTATACGATGTTAAGAATTATACTATAAGTACAAGGGCCACAATGTTACTATACGAAGTTAAGAATTATACTATAAGTACAAGGGCCACAATGTTACTAAACATCAATTCAGGTGAAGCGGTGACTATGAATTTTGAGATCTAAATGGGGGGCTACCGCCCCCCAACCCCCCGCTCGAGTACCATAAAAACATCCAAAATAATAATAAATAATCACACCACTACTATAAAGCTAAGATAATTAGGGAAAAATTAAAAAAAAAAACACTCGTCTCTAATCATAAATCAGTGCATGACAAAAAAAAATTACATCTCAACAAGACAATAGGACAAGCAGCAGCAAACCAAATACTTTGCCTAATACTCAAATGCAAAACAAATCAAGAATAAAAATAATATGAATTAAAAAAAGAAAACACCATTTCGCCATAGCAGAACACTCATAAATAATGAACTCATAACTGCTGATTCCACACACGAAAAAATAAGATACCAAGAACACATGCACAATACTCAACATTACTGAAAAATGTTCCTTTCCGCACATACGTCGTTTTATTAAACCGAGCACACTTGCTATTATTACAAACAAGAAACAAATAAACGTCCACTTTTACAATACGTCGAAAATATCTTCACTTTAGACCACAACTATGATAGGTTTTCTCTAACTCAATTCAACCAATTCAATTACGCGCTTCTCGCATGCCACAAACAGCAGCACACACATACATGCACACAGAACATGTGACTACTAACCAACTACCATATGACTACACAGACACCTAGTGGGAAAAATATGAACTAAGACGTCACCAAAGGCACGAACAGTTCTAACAAGTGATTCACGCACAAACAGTTCCAGGAAGTAACTGAACCTATAAGAACCGATTAAAGTCACAGTTGGAGTCAAAGTAAAGACTTACCGAATTAAGTATTAACGAAGTAATGAATAAGCAAAAGCACACATTGATTGACGTTTACTATTTCTCATACTCCATTGAGAATGTTTTGATCCTCAGTTGCGCAAACATCCAGTGTGCGTTTATTTTCTTTCTTTTTTGGGGGGTTTACACTGCCTCACAGATGAGCTCCCTCGTGGCTAAGTGGTTAGTGAACACGCCTTTGGCGTGGGACACCCGGGTTCGATTCCCGGCCGGGGGCCGCGGTGGCTCAGTGGTAGAGCGTTCACCTCTGGTGCTTGGGGTCCCGGATTCGATCCTAGCCCCGCCAAGTGAACCTTGTGGTGGACAAACACCGTGTGCGTGGGTTTTCTCGGGGTTCTCCCATTTCCTCCCACTTACTTCATTCCACCATTTAATTCATTGCTCATCATCAGCGTCTCCCTTAGCCTAACCGGCATAACTGTGGGACGTAAAACTCAAAGGTTTCATTTCATTTTTTGTTAATCTCTTGCACCGACCGACCGATCTCGATCAAATTTCCAACGTAGATGCGGTTCTGGCCTGGGAGTGTTTTTAGCTATTTACTTTGACAGTAGAACTTAGGGGAGGGGGAGGAGGGGGACAGAAAAAATAAATGACTTAATTTACTTTGAAGTGTAAAAGTGCGAGCGTTTTCTTCTCTCTCTCTCTCTCTCTCTCTCTCTGTCTCTCTCTCTCTCTCTTCACTTCTCCAGTCTCCTCTCACTTTTAGGGCCGCGGTGGCTCCGTGGTAGAGCGTTCACCTCTGGTGCTTGGGGTCACGGATTCGATCCTAGCCCCGCCAAGTGAACCTTGTGGTGGACAAACACCGTGTGCGTGGGTTTTCTCGGGGTTCTCCCATTTCCTCCCACTTACTTCATTCCACCATTTCATTCATTTCTCATAATCACCGTCTCCTTTAGCCTAACCGGCATAACCGTGGGACGTAAAACTCAAAGATTTCATTTCATTTTTCCTCTCACTTTGATTTCATGATTTCGCACTCTGATGAAAAGTATTAAATACCGCCAGGAAAAGTACTAATATATAACCTCTCTTTTAGGCGCCCCTCCAACCACGCGCCGGGACACGTGCTTTGCTTGCTCGCCCATAGCTGCGGCTCTGTGAGCTACATAAGTAACATACAATGCTTACGTAATACTTTGGGTCATAAGTACTATTAAGAAAGGAAGAATTGCATTTTTTTAACTTTGGGAAAGGAGCTACTATGGGATTAAAGATAAGGTAGGAAAGGCAACACATTCCAGTCTATGCTTTCACCCAGCAGACATATTGTTTGGAACCAAAAAAAATGTGACTTTTGGAATCTTGTCTGGGACGGCGCTAAGGGTGGGCGGGGGTGGGTAACCGCCCACCCATCCGCCCACCCCAACAGAACAGGGGTGTCATTAAAGGGGGACAGGAGGGGGCAATTGCCCCCCGCAAGATTTTGAGGAATACATATACTTTATCGATTGTCTACTAATATACTAGTGCATACTGTGAAAGTCTTATGTTGTTGGTGTTCTTGCCCCCTCAAGCGAAGTCTGAAATGATACCCCTGCAACAGAAGAAGAAGAATAAAGGTGACCAGTGCCGGATTTCGGTTTGATGGGGCCCTAAGCTATTGAAGATAATGGGGCCAATTTATTTCTAGCATTCTTTTTCAGCGACAAAATTTCGCCTTTTCTGTTTGAATATATGCTATATGGTAATTTATGGACCTAATACATATCTATTAAGTAAATACGTTTTCGTGTATATTTCGTTAACTTAACTTACTGTTTTGAATACATTACAGAAAAACTGTAAAATTTGTAAAATTAGCGGTAGTTTAATTTGGTACCAATAAAGTCCCTTGCCGATCTTTTTGCACCAACTATGATCCACGCTCCACGCCATGCTTCTACAATATGTGGAGACCGCATCATTTCTCATTTCAAGTTGTTTCTATTCGGTTTGGTAAAGTTTGAAACGTTTCCAGGGATCCGTGTAAGTAAATACAGTCTAAATATCATCCAGGGTTGGTAATTACTGCCTGAAGCTCAACTAATCGTGTGAGCTTTTTCCAGGTCAGGTTACTGGAGTAACTCAAAATGGAATGCAACCCTCGAAGATTACTCAAGGTGTAATACGACACAAATTCGCTGGAACCAGAGGCGAACTTAGAAGGTTTAAACTGGAGAAGGGGCAACTAAAACCCAGATTATGATAGATATATCGTGAGTTTACTCTAAACTTTCAAAAATATGTAAGTAATGGCTTCAATTATTTTGTCACTCAAAAAACTGGGATCGTAGACCTCTCCACACCTGGATCCGCCCCTGCCTTTAGTGATCCATTATCGCACTCTATAGATCACTATATGAGCTCCTCCGTGGCTAAGCGGTTAGCGTACGCACCTTTGGCGTGGGAGACCCGGGTTCTATTCCCGGTGGGAGCTCATGTGGTTTGGATTCCACGTTAATCAGTAGGTCCCGTCTCATGTAGCCTCGCTGCTGAAAGGGACGTTAAACTCAAAATCAACTCAACTCTATAGATCACTATGAAAATCAGTGCCAAGTTCTGAAAGTTATGAAAATACTTCTGCAAACTACTTTTCATACTTACGTACAGCGAAATAAAATAGCTATAATTTCGCGATGTAAAGATTATTGCCGCTTAGGGTTGTAATTCCTTTATATTTTACTATTATTTCGCGAGCTTGTCGTTTTATGCCTTCTTCTTAAGCATCCACTGTTACCAGACTCAATTTCTTGTCGAATTCCAAATAGTACAAGAAAGGGTAGCACTAGAGTTCTATCCGCATACAAGATACTGTATCACTTATGCTGTGAAGTCTTATTAAAGTAGCTAAGTGTAATGGCTGGAAAACAGGGTCCCGATTACAAATGGGGCTCTGAAACAAAATCCCCATTACAAGCGGAGCTGGGAAACGAGGGTTCCATTATAAGCGGGACTGGGCAACAGAAATCCCATTGCAGGCGCGTTGGAAAACAGGGCCCTATTACTTGCTTCATGAGAGCTTAATACATAACAGTACAGAACACCGTTGTTGTATGTGCGTTTTATCTTATTTGCTTTTTCTTATTATTTGGAAATGACATTACAGCCACTTTTTCTTTAAAATTTTTGGGGCCCCCAAGAGAGCTATAGCTTGTTTAGCTTAAAATCCGGCACTGAAGGTGACATCCTGTACTTCACAAGCAATAGGTATTACTTTCGATTGTAATGTAATAGGTTCTATGACTCTGTTTAACTCTGCAATGGACAATGATTTAAGACAGATACTTGTAGTAATATAATGGATGCCAAAAGTCGTGATTAATGAATTGAAGTTTAACACACACGCACAATCGTGCTATTGAAACGCCAGTGTTTGTATGTGCTGCACTGAAAAAAAAAAAAAAAGTGCTTTCTAAAAAGCCAACTAAATAATGGACAGAGCTGGCCAGTATTATCTATTGTCTCATTTTGAGAAAGAGAGGGAGGACAGTAGTGCTTTGTGTCAAGGGCGCCGATCCTGGGGGCCCAAGGGGGCCCGGGCTCCCCAAAGCCCATGTGCGCCCCCGCATTTTATTTATGAATATACAATATTTGGCATAATTTGAATTAAATTTGTCTTAAAATCCTCATGCATGCCTTCTGCATCTGAATGCCCCCCCCCCCAAATTTACAGAGAAATCGGCGCCCTTGCTTTGTGTTGGCGCGATAGCTTCTTATAAGAGGGTTCCAACTTGTAATTGTTTACAGCAATGTACCACATGTCTTACCCGTGTGGCATTAAACAGATTTGTAAAAACCCTTATTATAGCATTGTTGAGTTGATCTCTGTTGCGTTCAGAAGTCTTGGCGGTCGGTGCTTGTTCAGCTAATATGTCGAAAAAATTTAGCGATTTCTTCTCAGGCTCGGTGTCTTTCTCGTGTTCAAAGAAGCGCGATTTTCAATCTGTTGATGTTACTGATAATCCTTCTTCTTCAATGGGGAAAAAGACAAAAAATACAAATACATGTGACAACCAGGATTCGCAATTTGAAGTGTTCGATTTCGAGGAAAGTGAAAATGAACTAGATGTTGGAGAGAGCGAAGACGACAGCATTGCTTCTGAAGTTACTCATTTATATTTTTTGCCTCTTGCTTTCTTGTAATAAATACTTCAAAGATAAAAATGTTTGCAGCAGCCTATTTTATCCTTGTTTTACTTTACCTACTTATGTTATTTTACTTATGTTATTTTACTTATGTTACTTGTGTATTTTATGTTATTAACGAAAAGTAGAGTATTATCTGTTAGTCTGCGTTGTTTGAACCTTTTATTTCTATGCATTCATGTGCATTCTTGGAGGGAGAGGAGTTAAAGCAGTCTTGAACTTCTTCGACTACACAGAACACACCGTTATTATTATTTAAAAGAGCTGAAAGTAGAGGTAGTGTGTGTGCCACGCGGAATTCGGTAGGTCGAGCATATTGCCACGAACTCCCGCAGCCCATCCTAAGTCCTGCATTTCTTCAGTCTTACCAGGTGAATGCTGGAATGGCACCTTCTATAAGGCCAACACAAATGTTCCACATCCTTGTTTCTCCCCTATTTCAGTCTGAGCCTTAGCTAACTAAAGAGTATAAAAATTGAAATTTAATTATTGTCAAAAAATGTCTACATTGCCCAGTTCTCATTTTCGTTGTCCGCCCACCCAGCAACTAGGTCCGCCTCTTTCCGCCCACCCCATCAAGCGTTCCTGGCGCCGTCCCTGAATCTTGTACTTAGGTTCACAGCGGAAGCGACGAAATAACTTGAATCATCCATTGTAGCTCTCCCCGCAGCCAGTTTCTAAAATGTTGGCAATAAGTTTGCGAAACGAGAGGTGACGACTCCAATTTTGGGTGAAAAGTCGCTATCTTATATATAAAGAGAACGCACAAATCCTTTGTTCCCTCATCACGCTAATACGGCTGAACCAATTCTTTCATTTTTGGGGGTTATTAGGATTTGGACCCTAGATGGTTTTTATCATATCACTTTAATTTTTAATTACCAGTGTCTTGAGATAATTGACCATTCAAGTGTCCATAACGTACAAATCCTTTGTTAGTTCATCATAGGTAAAAATAAACGTATTTATATGCAACCCGCATGACCGTGTCACTCGGCGGGTTAACATAAATGACAGGCGATATAATGTTAACATTTACTGCAATCTACTATGGTTTTTATCATATCACTTGAAAGCGAAAAAGTAAAAATTATCTAATTAACAAGGTTTATTGCGTTCCGGGGTGACCCCAGCGAAGCGGGGTGAACGCTGCTAGTAAGAAATAATCGAGAAATTCATTGTCTATAAGCATTGTAAAAGTTGTAAATGTAAACTAAACAATATGTTCTACTCACTGGCGCAAATCCCGGGGGGGGGGACGGATACATGTCCCCTCCAATCTTGGAACTGAGGAGGACTTCTCCCAAATAATCCGATTTGAAATGTGTTTTTTGGGAGAAATTTGATGATTTTTGTCCGATTGCTACAAAGGAACGTGAGATGTCCCCCAGAATAAGCCTCAAATCTGCAGCCTCCTAACGCTAAAGACAACTCTGATCCTCCACAACATTGTTTTTCAACTTCATAAGTATTTTGGACATCGCCAAAAAAAGTATGGTAACGGTCTTACCCTCCCCTCCCCCCCCCCAATGTTGAAGACAGATTTGCGCCGCTGGTTCTATTCACATCTTTGTAAACAGGGCGCAACCAATCCTTTAATTCAGGGATCATTTCAGGTTGTTTCGGGTACTTTTGTTCATGTTGTGGTCAAAATAGTTCCGAAATAATTAACACTACAGTACTTACGTTAAGCAATTTTTGTAAAAGAAAAAGTGCAGAATAATTAAAAGACCCCAGAGGACAAATATAACAAACACCTTCTTCGCCTTTTTTCACGCATCTATAGCTAATCTTGTTGCTATCGGTAATGATGTATTACGTGTGTCTCTCAACGGAAACTCTGCGAACTAAAGGACATCAAGTTTGTAGTTCTTCTTCGTTAGAGGGCAAGGGTAACATAACAATGCAGGATTGTGGAGTAGTGAGTTCGCTGTATTTCCAAACTCTTCATCACTTGCGCTGATTAAAACAAACAAACAGAAAAAAATAACGTAAAAACTTTTTTGAACTAATAATGCTTCTCTACAGATGAACATTTTGTTTGCAGCAAAAAGTCGCTAAATGTGTAAGTAGGTAAATCGTCATTTAAAAATCACCCAAAAAAGTCTCCAATCGGAATTTTTTTTTGTCGTTCTCGTAGGGCGACCATACGTCCCGTTTTGACCGGGACAGTCCCGTTTTAGGGGCGTGTCGCGGCCGTCCCGTCAGTAGATGGAAAAAAGTAGTATTCGTCCCGTTTTATGTAAATGAAAGAAGTAAATAACAAACCCAGTACCTTTACTCCTTTTAAAAGTATTAATAATAACAAAGCGGCAAAAATTGAACTGAAAATCCCTATATTAAACATACTCTATAGTTCGCAGTACTGCTCGAAAGGCAGCAGAGGTTTTAGCAGTTGGTTGTGTGTTAAACAAACTTCAACGTGTATTTCCTTTTTCATAAGTACCCGCTCTGTAACAAAGAGAGAGAGGGGGAACTCTGATATCAAGGCACTGATAAGAACAAAGGTAGATCTAAAAGTCTAGTGTTGCAAGAACCTGTCCCGTTTTTAACTGAAAATTTTATGGTCACCCTACGCTATCGTTGAGGTCGAATTCCCCTTATTTAGCGACTTTACCCAAAATTGGCAACATTGACCCCCACTGAACAACACCCCGTCATCTTGAGCCTAGCCAGCATAATAGTGGGACGTAAAACTTAAAGATTTCATTTCGAACAACACTCCCAGAAACCTACTGTTATACTATTCTCAAACCACCCTTTCGTACAGTTCTCCCTATTCGAAAAAAAAAAAAATTGTAAATAGCAGTGTTCATACATAAATATGGAAGTCAATTTCCCTGAATTTTGCAGGTTTTCCAGGTATTAATTTTGCAATTTCCAGGTCTAGTGGAAGAAACTAATAGTACGAGAACACATAAATTTTAAGAATACTATATTTATATATTTGAGAATGGCCACCCTTCTCCCCAATGAACGATTGCAATTAAATATTGAGTCACAAGAAAATAAATAATTAAAATAAATAAAATTTAAGTTGAGAAGCCTACTAAGGGAATTATATAATACTTTTGTTCCATACTTGAATACATTCAAAATATACAAAAAAATATTGGCTTGGGGAAGAAAAAAGGGCCCGTGAGATTTTAACTGATTCTTGTAGTACTCGACGACAGAAATAGATTACTGAAAGAATTTTCAAAATTGGCACAGGCAAACATGAAGAAAATCGCATTTTCAGGTACCGGTTCAAAATGAGAAGAAAAAAGGACCGCGAGATTTTAACTGATTCTTGTAGTACTCGACGAGAGAAATCGATTAGTGAAGGAATGTTCAAAATCGGCACAGGCAAGCATGAAAAAAAAATCCCACTTTCATGTACCGGTTCAAAATGGGGAAGAAAAAAGGGCCCGCGTGATTTTAACTGATTCTTGTAGTACTCGACGACAGAAATAGATTACTGAAAGAATTTTCAAAATCGGCACAGGCAAACATGAAGAAAATCGCATTTTCAGGTACCGGTTCAAAATGGGAAGAAAAAAGGACCGCGAGATTTTAACTGATTCTTGTAGTACTCGTCGAGAGAAATCGACTAGTGAAGGAATTTTCAAAATCGGCGCAGGCAAGCATGAAAAAAAATCGCACTTTCATGTACCGGTTCAAAATGGGGAAGAATAAAAGGCCCGCGAGATTTTAACTGGTTCTTGTAGTACTCAACGGGAGAAATCGATTAGTGAAGGAATTTTCAAAATCGGCGCAGGCAAACATGGAGTAAATGGCATTTTCATGTACCGGTTCAAAATGGGGAAGGAACAAGGTCCCGCGAGTTTGAACCGCTACGATGTATGTTCACGAATGTGCCCGTCTTCTCAAATTTAGTTAATTACTGTGACACTGAAACATGTGACACAGAGTCACATTGTGGATGACTCTGCAATCGGCAACCACTGCACATATACTCCTCCCGCCCCACAGTTTGATTATTTCGATCCATTCCTCACGTGCTAACGGCATGGTTCAACATCTGCAAGAAAGAGGTAAATGTAACGTTCAATTGGCAATAGCTTTCCACCAAATTAAGCTGCATGAAATCTGATTGCATATTTGACATACTGAGAAAATTCTAGCCCGTGGCCATATGTATCACATATCCCACCAGTTCATAAAAATTTTGAACACAAAATTACGGTCGTCCGTGTGACGTACTCCCAAAAGGCCTAATGTGTATCACCCACCTCACATTCAATTTAACCACATCCGTGTAGAATTTAGAAAGGAACTTCTTATGATGTATACAGGATGTCTCAAAAGTTCACTAACATAGGGTAACTCTGTTATCAGAGTTACAACAAAATGTAAGAGGAAAAAAAATCTCGAAATATGACGTTTTCAATCTAAAGTGAACACTTTAAAAAAATCGGACGAGATGTTTGTGCTGTATACTCTTTATGCACCCAATTTTAAATGAAAATGCAACGTTGCCATTTACCTGAACCCACAACATAAGTGAATGAAGTTACTGTTTGAAACGGAGGCTGGCCATCAACATGTTAGCGTAAAAGACAGTAACTTCACTCACTTATGTTGTGGGTCCAGGTAAATGGCAACGTTGCATTTTCATTTCACATTGGGCGCATAAAGAGTGTACAGCGCAAACGGGTCATCCGATTTTAAAAATTCCTTCACTTTAGATTGGACACATCATATTTGGAGATGCTTTCCCCTCCGACATTTTGTTATAACTCGGATAATAACAGAGTTACCCTATGTCAGGGGACTTTTGAGACACCCTGTATATCTTATTTAATATATGTTTGATGTCACTATATCTGTAGTATAATTTAGTTTGTTTAAATTTACAATTTAATAAGTAGATTCGGATTTACATGCGTAGGATTTTGTATGCATCTAACTAATGAATTCTTTTATATTCATACTTAACTTAGTGACTTGGCTTTGGACTGCAACTGATTATTGTAACCCATTATTGCTTGAGAAGAAACAAGATATCCGAATCTTCATTTGGAGAAATCAAAGGTCTATTGGAAAGCTGGGAATTACAACCATTAATTTCTACATTTCGAGGTGCGTAAATTATATATTCTGTGTTTATTATTACTATTATTGGGTTTAGAATCAATCAAGCATTTCATGATATTTTAGAGGGATCAAGATGGGTGCCGGATAGATAAGTATTTGAGCGTCAGGCTCTTATTTCTTTTCAATTTAATATTCAATCAATGATTATTTTTCTCCCTCATTATTCCACCAAATCGTATTCCAAGATCATAAATTTTCATTACTCATTTGTGACCGTCAGCCTACATAACATATTCGTAGGACGTAAAACAAAGATTTCGTTATTATTGTTTCTATCTCTTTTCTCCATAGCTGTGAAAAATAATGCCTTCAACATCATAAATTTGTATGCCACTTGCCTGCTTTCGCCTTCAGTCGTCTTACTCTTCGGACATCACGAAGCAAAGCAGGTACTTTGCAGTTTTCATAGTTTTGAAAGGATGTGACATAACATAATGATGTTGGTGTTGCGATGTTCAGTACCGTAGATAATTAAACAATGCTAGTAAACAAATCGAGTAGCAATTGTAATTTTTTTAGCTTACATGCCTTTCAGACCGGCCATTTTTTTTTTACAACATATTGTTATTTCTACTCTATATGAAATATATTCTGAGGTTGTGTTTTGGGGGACGTGGTAGCTCAGTTGTGGAGCGTTCACCTCTCCTGCGTGAAGTTCCTGGATCGATCCCAGCACGTGCTAAATGGGCTTTGTGTTGGAGAAACACTGTGTGTGATTTTTCTCGGGGTTTTCCCGTTTTCTCACACATTTTCATTCTACTATTCCATTCATTCTCATCATCATCGTCTCCTTGAGCATATCCGGCATAATCGTGGAACGTAAAACTCAAAAATTTCATTTCATTTCATTTCATATAAACTTTGTTGCAAAGTAACCTGATAGCTGAAGATACTTTGCAACACATACAAAAAAGTATTTTCAGCATACGAACATAATGTTTCTGTGCAGTGTTTTCTCTCTTCTATTGATACATTTCACTTCCTACACAAAACTGCATGCAGTCTACAAATATTGAGGTTGGACTTACGGTACCGGTGTCAGTACTTAGTACGAATTATTGATATTTGTAAAGAAAATTATGTATTTTCTGGTACCGACATAGGAACCACGTTCTGATAGTTTAGTATGTCCCACAAAAATGGCAACTCAAGAACAGCAAAAATCTTCGAGATCTGATTTGCCTTGGTTGCTCTTTATATCCAAGAATATCATCCCAAACGTAATCAGTGGAAGATTTACGGGATTTGAGGCTTTCAGGCTGAAGCTCACCCAAATTACAGGATTTCTTTTTTACAAAATTCTGATGTTAGTCATTCCTATGCGTCTACGCTTCAAGCCCTTCAAAAAGTCTAGTCGTTTCTAAATAAAGGAAGTCTTTCTGTGTGAAGTCACTCTCAAACTATTTTTCTGAATCCGCCGCTTTTCGTAATTTATTTTCCAACAAGAAATCCATCCCGACATTTACCTGAATAGGAAATTTTCCTAAAGTTAGATGGCAGGAGGTACCCGTAGTAATAATTTCCTATCTGAGGGGTTACGTTTGATCGGTGCAAAGTAGCCCCGATTAGAGGCTGAAACAACCTTCTCCCAGTTTTATTTTTCTATGACTTTAAAACGTTTCACACTTCAATTTCAACTATTGTCTCAAAGTCCCATTATACACAGAGTATTCTACGAAACTGACTTGACTTTGACGAAAATTCTTGTAGGTGATATCTTTCAAATTTTGTCGGCCTTTACAGTGACTGCTTTCCATACCTCTACAACAACAAACCCTTCAGGTAATTAGAACTGATGTTAACCGCCAACCAAATAGTCAATGTTCTATCTTACGGTGACAGTTGAAACTTTCTCTTTACAGTCCATCATTTTACCGACAGAGGACTGTGAAACTTTTGCCGTATTTTGTGCAAAGTTAATCCTGAAGTGCAAAATAATCCCGTCTTATGGTACTTACAGAATATTAGTCAGTAATTTTCACATTAATTTTAAAGGTGACAACAGTTGGAGCCTAGGGCTGTGTGATATTTAAATCGAACGGTTGATATTTTCAAATATCAAAACATCGATATCGAAATTTTTGATCGATATATCCATATGCTTTTCTCTCTTTCGTATTTCTATATTTTCGATTTTTGATATTGTTTATATTTCGATATTGCTGTATTTTTCAATATTTCGAACAAGTTTCGATAGTTTGTCGATATCGATTATCTATATTTAAATTCGGATATCGCAAAGCCCTATCGAACCCTTCGGAAATGAAGTTTTTGGCTATGGACCTGATTAGGGATGCACACGAGACAAGACGAGACATAATTTTTGTTACGAAATTCGAGACGAGACAGAGCTCTTCCAATAGAAACGGATCCAGTTTTCGAGACGATACATAACATTCGCGGCACCTTTTCGAGAGGAGACAATCTCAAATCTTTTCTCTTGCGCATCCCTAGACTTGATCACGAGTTCTCAAAAAAAAAAAAAAAAAATTGTTAATGAGAAATAACATCTAAATACAATATCGGTAGCTAAAACATTTTTGTTTTCATTCTTCAGTAATGCATTGTTATTAATCTCAGTATTTTATAGTGTATTCTTAAGCTTAAGGTGATGTATAATTAAATTTTGAATTCAGTTAACTTATTTTGTTTCTTAGATTGTTTTCAAAATGTATGTACAAACGTTTATTTTCATTTTTGAGTGTTTAAAGTGACGTATAGTTATTAAACATAGTATTTAATATTGTACTCTTAACGTGAAAGTGATATACAGTTAACTTTAGAATGCAGTTAACATTTTTCTTTCTGAAATTGCTTTAAAAAGTATGTAAAAACGTTTTTTTCTTTTCTTTCTTGAGTGCTAAAAGTGATGAAAAGTTATTAAGCTTACTACTTTATATTGTATTCTTAACCCTAAACTGATACACAGTGCGTTTTTGAATAAATTATGTCAAGTTATTTGAGTGACGAACACTGATAGAAAATCCTGACTATTACTGGAACATTTTGATTTTAAGGTGAGGACTACTGGTGCAAGGATTTTAAAATATTGTTTTTCCTTCTACTCCTTTTTGAATTCTGACTACATGGTCATTATAGGAAGGATCAGTGAGTCTTTCCAACTACGGTATAGCTCCGACAGATTCACAATGCTCAGAGAAAAGACAAAATAGTATGTTTTCAACCTTAAAGTGAGAACCACTGGCGTTTTTACCCTGCTATGCAAAAGTGAGTGAGTACTCCAATGGGGTTCCAATGCGGTCCCTAATTTCTGCATTTTAGATATATGGAAATACATGTCTCTAAAATGTAAAGAACTGATTTTTTTTTAACTGAAAACTGCAATTCGGTAAGCCTTATGGATACCGAGATATAGGAAAATAGAGAGAGATACTATAGGTATGTGGGTCTTGCATACTTGACGCTACAATTCGGAAAATGAATTAAAATATGACTAACGGCCATCAAGATGATGTCAAATAAAGGGGGACCAACACAGTTAAGGGGTTTTCGTGTTAGATTTCGCTAAAATTTCCGAAATCGTTCATGGACAGTTAATAAACACCAGTAGCAATTTCATCTTAAAGTAATTAGATATATTCATGGGGTGTTAGAACATCATGGAGTCTACCAATATTAAATTTTAAAAACTTTTGAAAATATAATGTGACATTTGTAAACAGTATTTGAAATATGTGTTTACCCAAAACTTCCAGCTAGTACATCTAACATCTGGAGAAACACTGTGAAATAAAAGTGTATGAGATCTTGAAATTTCGGAAACAATTATTGGTCGCAACAAAATTAAATAAGATGGTACTTCTATGGGTTAAATGAGTACCTCAGCACAATTTCGATCGAAAGATTAGTTCAGTCCTAGGTTTTCTTCAGGCAATTCCAAGGGTTCATCGAGCTGTACAAAAGAATGAAAATTCGCTGTCAATATCTAAGATAGTAACCAAGATAAAAGGAATTATATATTTTATGGCGTAAAAATAGAGATCTTTATATATTTGTACTTTTGGGTCTTTCCTATAAGAAAAAAAAATCAGAAAACTACTGTATATACCTTAATAGACAATTCAATGGGCGGGGACACAGTAGCTTAGTGGTAGGGTGTTTAACTAATCTTTTTTTTGCAGAAACTATTGGAGTATTCACTTAACCCATAGAGATACGATCATACTTAACTCCCTATTTAATTTTAAATTAAATAAAAGGAAATATTTCAGTGTAGCGACCCACGATTATGCATTTCAGTCTCAGGGAGATTTTGATTAAAGCAAGTGAATGTTGTTGGCAGAATTGATGGAATGCAAAGGTGGGAGGAAAGAGAGAACCCCGAGAAAACCCACGAATACGATGTCCACTACAAACTGACTTGGCCGCGGATAGAACCAAGAACCCAATACACCAGAGGTAAGCACTCTACCACTAAGCCACTGTGCCCCCGCCAATTTAATTGTCTATTAAGGTATATACGGTTGTTTTCTAAAATTTCTTCTTCTTACAGCAAAGACTCAAAAGTACAAATCCATGTGGGTCTCTATTTTTACGACGTCATAAAATACACAATTCCTTATATCTCGTTTGCTATATTAGATATTGACAAAAAATGTTCACTTTATTTCAGAGCCCGATGAACGCTTGGAATTGTCCAAAGAAAATTTAGAGCTGAATTAATCTTTCGATCGAAATTGTACTGACGAGTCTGCGGTACTCACTTAACCCATAGAAGTACCATCTTATTTAACTTTTGTTAGGATCAATAATTGTTTTCTGAAATTTCAAGATCTAATACGCTTTTATTGTATGGTGCCTCTCTAGCTGCTAGATGTACTAGCTGGAAGTTTTAGGTAAATATATATTTCTAATACTCTTTATAAATGTCAAAATATATTTTCCAAAGCTTTTAAAATGTAATCTTGGTAGATCCCATGATGTTCTTAAACTCCATGGAAATACCTAATTACTTTAAGATGAAATTGCTACTGATGCTTATTAACTTTCCATGGCCGGTTTCGGAAATTTTACCACCTAACACGAAAATCCCATAACTGTATGGATCCTCCCTTTATTTGACAATATCTTGATAGTCATATTTTAATTAATTTTCTAAATTGTACTGTCTAATATGCAAGCTCCACGTACCTATGGTGTCACTTTTTATTTCATCATATTTCGGTAACTGTTAGGCGTACCGACTTGCGGTTTCGGTAAACACACACCTCTAAGGTTCTTTAAAACGTTATTAAAACATATTTTAGAATGTTTAGAAATGAGAGTTCTGCGAATATTATGGTACCCGAAAACCCCCATCAGGGCGTGTGTGTAGTGTATTTAATTGAAACTACTTTTGAGGTGGTTGTAAGCTCTCGTAATTACGTTTCCGAAACTGCCCATCTAGTACGCAAACCCCACATTTCTATGGTGTCGTTCTTTATTTTCCCATATCTCGATATCCATAAGGCTTACCGAGTTGAGGTTTTCGGTAAACAGATATCAGTTCCTTACATTTTAGAGACATACATTTCCATATATCTAAAAAAATACAGACATTAGGTACCCCGAACACCATTGGGGTACCCACTTACTTTTGAATGGTAATACATTTTGAGTTGTTGTTCAGCATCAATAAACACCTCATATTTTTTCTACGTGCAACCCAAAAGTCCATACCTGACCGAACAGATTTTTTCCATTTAATCTCAAAAAGGTTAAGATATTTTGTATTGTTAAGTACAACCAAATTAAACACACTGAATATAACATTTTAAATATTTTCTGATTTTTGTTGCAGGTATTTCGTGCTTCAAACCAGGATTCTGCTTGAAAGACAGTCAAAAGAAGCAGTGTAGGTTGTGGCTAAAAGTACGTCCTTTCTGAAGACAGACCCAGTTGTACTTACATTATTTTGTACGAATATATAACCCTAATAAAGATACTGTACTACAAATTATTTCTTTCTTCCATAAATTATAATAAAATATTATCTCTGTTTAAAGAAAATGATTGTTAATGTTAAGTCATTTTAATTCTTTTTCTCTGTAATAAGAACATTATCCCTCGCAATATTTTTTATCTTTGTGCTATTGCGATTGGATGAAGTAAAATTCTATACGAAGCACTATTATTTCAGACATGCATTAATAACTAATGTATTGTTCTGTATGTAAGACAATGTGTATACTGAACATGTCTAGCGAAGGTGTTGTTTTAATACAGAATCTATAACTCAGCTTTTCAGTAGTCAACTTTATTGGGAATCCGAAGAAAGAAGTTAAAAAAAAAAAAGTTGGACTTGTGTGTGTTCGTGTTGTGTGTGTTCGAATTCTGGACTAATCCAAATTATCCAGAGAAATCATTATATATTTCTTTGTTGCTATTTCAGATGTATCCTTTATCCAAGTCGTATGAAACGGAGACTTCATACATCGCTATACTTTCTATGAACTATGTTCCGTATTTACTTAATCACTTTGTAACTTTCTCTAGTGTTGACAAGACCGCAGGTGTCAATCGAATAGTTTAGTGTTTCACTCATGTCACCTTGTGACTAAGGTACGTCCTGTCGGTATATATATGGTACTGGGTTCAATTAGCGATAAAATACATTTTTAGCGTTAAACAAATGCAAAAATCTACACGAAATGATATACCGTGATCTCTGACTTACGGATAACACCAAGCAACTAATGGTACTGAGTGTGATTGAGTTTACTAATTACTATTTGGCTAAAATCAGTGTTCCTTTACCTATAGTTCTTTTCGTGCTTTGAATTGCAAAGTTTGAAATAACCGTTTTAAATTGTGTATATATATCTTCCGAGTAATTCTGAGAATCATTGCTCTTTCTTTAAGCAATGTATGAGACTGTTAAATTGCTCGTTGCTTAAAATGTTGCACTAAGAAGGATGCATCCAGGAAAGTCCAAATTTGCAGAACGTCTATAGCAGGGAAGAATAAATATGTTTAGTCGATGGCTGCACAACGCCTCCGCTGTCACCACGTTGTCACACAGCGAATACAGCGAACGTTTAAGAGTATTCTGCACTTACTATTAGGTATCGGCCTGGGAACTTTGGCGCATCTACCCAGTCTCCTTCTTGGTGTTGCATTTTTAATAGCGAGTACTGAGTAGGAATCATCTTGTAAGCGAATACGTTTTCGGCTGACACTACACTTTTAATTATTGCGACATTAAAAAAAAAAGAAAAGAAAGGAAAAGACATAACTTACCTGTTAATTAAAATGTACAGAGAAGTTATTTCTGGAAAATTCTATTCAGGCCTCTTGTAACAACTGCACTTTAGAAGAAGATACTATTAAGGAAAGGAATGAGGTAAACTAATCTTTATATCGTACAAGCAATGGATGATAACAGCTTAATAAATGATTGTACGTAAATCTTGTTTGAGTTTGAATATAGGATTGTATAAGGCTGTGCATTTTGCATTATTATTGAAGTGCTGCAACTAACTAACTGCAAACCATATGATAAATTTTTACAGTAATATTGATTTACTCTGTATGGAAACGAAAATAGTTTAATATATGGTTAACCTCCTTTGTGCCCATAATTTTAAAATTAACGCTTGTGTCACTTTTCAACACTTGGCTTTGCAGTAGCTTTCCAACGAATTAGCAGGAAGCCCAAACTTATAGGACACCCTGCAGGTAAATACATTTCTTTGGACAGTTTCACTGCTCCAAACTAAGATTTGAAAAGTGTAGTATTGTTAATTTTATTATTATTGGCACAAAGGAGATCAACCATATTTTAAGCTATTTTTGTTTTCATACAGAGTAAAACAATATTTGACAACATTACAGTAAGAATGTATCATGCACTTTGCAGTATGTTGCAGCACTTTAATAATGGTGCACTATACGTACACTCTAGATCCTGCATATGTCCGATCCATACATTACAAGAAGGCAATACGTATTCGATACAGGTAAAATCTGTATATTTCATATGGACAACCTATTAGCTATATACATCCGATCTATACATTACATATGGCCAACCTGTACGCGACATACGTATAATCTATATGCTGCATGCAGACAGTCTGTAAGCTACATATATGCACTCTGTATGGTGCATACGGATATTCTGTATGCTGTATCTGGACAAGCTGTGTGCGACATAAGGAAAATCTGTATAATACATACGTACAATACGTATACTGTATCTAGTCGTACGTATGGGGCACAAGTACAATATAGATGCTGTCTCGGGGTTGAACGCAAGAAACATACGTACAGAACGTATATTGCATACTTCTTGAAATCATGCTCCGTCCTGATAGTCAGTGTATGTCGTCATTATTAACCCACATGCTACATACGACCCTGACGTCACAAAGCTAGATATTACCTCCGTATATACTTGTTAATGCAGATGACGTCACACGAATGACGTCATTGCACTTATGCAGACAGTACGTATAATACATACTTTTTCAGCTATACGTTTGCTGCAGGATGTTATATACGGTTGTACGTTAAGTCCAGAAACTACAGGAATTACGAATGTAACCTACGTTTTTAAGTATGCCACCTACATTTTTTTTTCTCAGTGCACCCAACTAAAATAAAGTACTTAGACGCTATAGAAATGAAAAAAATAATCTGTATATTCCTTGCGTAAAGATAAATTTTCGTGCTTTCTTTGTCATTTTTTTTAAAAAAAGTTTTAGGCCGTTTGCGCGAACTCAAGATCCAAAGTGTGATTATTTTCGTTATTTTTTCCATTAATTAGCATGCAAATACGCAACTTTTGAGCACTTTTAGAATTGGATTCTTAAAAATCTGATTCTTTCGCGTAAAGGTAAATTTTTGTGTTGTTTGGTAATTTTTTCAAACTAGGCCGTTTGCGCGAACTAAAAATCTAAAGTGTGATTTTCCCCCTTATTTTCCCATTGATCAGCATGCGAATACGCAACTTTTGAGCTCTATTAGAATTCAATACTCGAAAACTTGATTTTTTCGCTCCACCCGATAATATATATATATATATATATATATATATATATATGATCAAATATGGTAGATTTTAGTGTCGATTCCATATCCTTAGTTTTCGGGGTCACTGAGACGAACAGTGACACTTCCGATGCATTTTAAATCCAAATTAAGACTTTTATGTCCAAAATGATGCGTATTTTCCCCGTGCGAAGAATGGGTATTCTGTTACTATAGTAACTAACATCTCCGTGTTACTTTATCCAGTGTATACCCGGACGTCAAGGTGGACTATAGCTCATATAGGCCCCTCCATAGATCCTTACCTGCATATATTAAAAAAAAATAATAGAAACACTGTATTTTTCTTTGACTAGCAAGGCATGGCTACTTGCTCTGATCCACTCTTACTTAACTATCCTTTTCATATCCTTTTTTAAAAATTTTTTTCATTAGATAAAGATCGAAATAATGCATACATACATACACATACATATACATATATGTATATATATGTATGTATATATGCATTATTTCGATCTTTATCTAATAAAAAATAATAAAAAATATGAAAAGGATAGTTCTAAGTAGGAGTGGATCAGATCAAATGGTCATATATTAATTATACTATTATGGAAGGATGGAATTTGCTCTCCTCCTCAATCTTTTTGGTGGCCCAACCGTCTTTCGAAGTATGTGATTACGTATATGAATGTTTGGAGTTTCCGTTTTGCAATTAGGAAGTTCAAGTTACATTTAAATTTAAAAACACGGTTTTCAAATTTCTCACATGGTTACTGTCTTTGAAATGAATTGAACACTCTAGAAGTTTTCAGATTTAAGTTGTCCTGTTTCTTGCACTTTCCTCTCCGCGCACGGCAAAGATAGAATTTTAAGGAAAGCCACGAAGTGAATATGTTTTTTGAATTGTTTGGACTAGTCACAACAACACAAGTAGAAGGCACGTTTTATAAAGTTACACGTACATATATTTTCGCAACATGTGTGACTATATTTCTTATTACGCAATACGAAAGCTATGTAAACTGTTTCCAATATACCACTACAGAAAACGAGCCGTCAACGAGAGATGTCGTGTGCTCTGTATAAGTACTGTGATCTGGTCTATACGCTCTTCTACGTCACATCGAGGTTCCGCTCACCACAAGATCTCCTCTCTTTGTTTAACCAAGACAATACTACTTTTCTTTATACGTACTTTTGGCCGGGTAATCTCGGCCCCCCAGGATCGGCGCCCTAGGTGTTTTCCTAAGATGCTCATACGGGACATTGGAATTTTGTGCGAGACTTCGTGTTCAGACAAATTCTATGGGTAATATGCAGAAGAAACAAAGGGAAATATTGCCTAGTTACACGTAGGGACATTTGATTATATCTATATAAGTGACGATCTTTTAAAATTTAAATTTGTCTCAAGGCACACTTAAGAACAGAAAAGAAAAATCATACATAATCTAGAATATAAGAGAAAAGAAAGTATAATAATAATAATAATAATAATAATAATAATAATAATAATAATAATAATAATAATAATAATAATAATAATAATAATAATAATAATAATAATAATAATAATAATAATTATTATTATTATTATTATTATTATTATTATTATTATTATTATTATTATTATCTTATCCAATAGTATACGTATGTTAATTAATTTTATGTTACTGAAAAGTGAAAATAGTCGGAATCTCCTATTTCGAAATATTTCAAGTATCAAATTCCTATTCTGTTTGCTAACTATTGAGTGAATTCCCTTTTATCCATTTGTGGCTATTAGCCTATGTTAAAAGACGGATGCAATGCATGGAATAGGGAAAGAAAATCAAAGAAAAAAGTTACCAGAAATCTGATTCGCGCATAAATGAGGTTATGTTTTAGCCTGCGGCTGAGTAGCTTTTCCAAGGTCTACTTCTAGTTATGACGATGAATGCTTTAATAACATAAAATCAAAGAGAAAAAACTACCTTCTTTTGTAAAAATATAATAACTACCCTGGCATGTGAACAAAACTTTGAAAGTAGAACAACAGAAATATTCTCTTCTCAGTTGCTTCACTTACCCAAAGGTCACACAGTTGCCTCGTGTACAAGGTAAAGTTTTATATCTTACTTGAACTCTTCTTCCCACGAAGATGTGATTGGGTGCTAATTATTAATTTTATTAATTTTTAACAAACGGGGAAAATATATTTTAGTCGACAAAGAAATTCAACTCATCTTATCAGGAAGAAAGGAAAAAAAATATACAACCGTGTATTTTTATTCTATCTTCATAAGAAAAGAAGAAAATCAGTAGAAAAGGAAGTTTCCTGGTAAGTTTCTCATTTAGTAAACTTATTTAATGACATGAATATTAAATAAAATTAAACCCTTGAGATATTACAGGATAAGGAGTGCTATGTCCGACCGCAGAGTTTAGATAGCTTTTAGATAGGTCCCATCTATGTTATTTCTGGTTTCTGGAGCGTACAGATTTTTTTTAAAAAAAAGTATGAACTTACAAGGTAAATAATGACCGAGTACTTCTATATAGCTAATGTGATCCATAAATTTGAATGTGAGGTTTTTCATGCTACTGCCTCAAATAATGTTAATCTATTTATGTCATTCTTTTCCCTGTCACTCCACTGGAGTTTTGAAATATTTAAGGAATCATTATTCTCCCCTTCAACAGTATAAACTACGCACCAACATTCGTAACATAATACATTTTGTAGCATTCAATCGCCCTATTTTTATTCTCAACCAACAATGGAAGTAAAGGAAGTGTTGCAATCGTGAAAAACAATATAATTTGAGATTCCATTATGTGTGTACACGACTCCAAAAATACATTACCATTTGCAATTCTCCTTTTCCTGTAATAGCAGGCAGCCCAAAAAGCTCGGCGGTTGGGTTGGTTGCAAATTCGAAAGGCGTTGGATCAAACTTCAATCTTGTCATAAATATATCACTGTGGCAAACTACAAATAAGAGAATAAAACAAATTAAGAATGAAAATTTTATTATCATGACGGAGTTGGATGACATCAAAAGTTACAAAATGATCTTACTTAAGCAGTTCAAACAAGATGAATGGCAAAACACAGATATAAGAAGAAAGCATCTCTCTCCTTCCCCCAAAAAACAGAATCTCATAAAAAAGAAAAAGGTTACATAAGTAAAGATTTAACATAAAAGCCTAACAGTACAAAAACAAACATCTACACGAAACGAAAAAAGAGACGAACACAGAATAAGGGACACCAGTGGCGTAGCAGACTTGCGGTTGTTCCATGCAAGACAAAGAGATGGTACCCTAGTTGTAAACCCCATTGTTATAATAAAAATAATAATTATAATAATAATAATAATAATTATTATTATTATTATTAAAAAGTCGTTTCCTTTTCAAAATCTCTGACTCTGCCTAAGAGCATGCCTGCATATAGCGGTCATGTGTGCACGTTTTGTCAATGAGTGGTCCCAAATGCCAAAAGGGGATGGAAATCTCCGAGAGAGAAGAAAAAAAATCTTATGATAAATTCTAGTTCAAAGTTCGAAGCACTTGCTTTAGCACGTGATTTTTTCTTTTTCCGGGAAGAGAAAAGTTCTGGCGCCTAAGAAATTACACCCTATAATATTGCAAATTTGCAAGTGGATATATTTACATTGAAATTTGTGGTAATAGAGACATTATGATTAGAAGACATTATTGTAAAAAGTAAGTTTTATTTCTTCATCCACCGCAAGTCTTAGGGGCCCCCTATACCTCGCCCCCCGAATATCGATATCGAAAATTTAGAACGATATATTCATGTCCATATATTTGCGATATCGAATGTTGATATATGATAATATAGATATCGACGATAGCGATATATCGAGATATTATAGAAGCCCAGGTCCGAGAAGTGATGCTTGAAATATACTGGAATCAACAATCAAATTCTAAATATGTTCTCCATTTCCGTATCCAATGTTGAAGGAGAAGGGTGTGACCCCAAAAGAAATTTGAAGCCAAAAAGTGTTAAAATAAAAGTAGGTTTTCCGATTCCCTTTTAATGTGAAACTATGAACAGAAAACTATTACTATAATTTATCTTTTACTTCTGTTTCTGATTGACATCACAAATCAACGACAGTACACATACTTTACATAGTATAGCAATACACTCTATAACTTTTCACAACCAAACAAACCGGAAGATGAATTTCCTGTGATATTAAAGTGGAATGTTCTCAAAATAAATATAATTCATTGTCCATATTTCTATCAGTACTTTGGCACGGACTGAGAGCTACAAGACTAACAGAACAAGAAATTAGAGATTTCATTCCTTTTTTTCTCTCAGACTAAAAATCTTCTGCATTTTGCTGAGATTTTCATTTTTTAAATATAAGTCTCCTATCCGTTGCTAATTCTGTCTACCGAAGTTTCGAGGTAATCGGTTCCCGAAAGAGTAAAGTTTGTCGATAGTTTGTCGATATTCAAACCTCGATAGTTTGTGAAAAGAGATTTCACAGTTCATGTTGTTATTTCTTCGTTACAAAAACACTTCTAGTTGACTCTATTCATGGTTAATTGCTGAACTTAAACATTTACAATCATTGAAAAATGAATAATTATTTTTAAACATAAAAAGTCATTACAGTTCAGTAGAATGCAGTAGTAGACGGAAGCTAAAATATTGTTTATTTGTTGAGATGTGCAAACCAAATGTGAATAATAAGTGTTTATAAACCCATACTCTTGTCCAGAAGCGGATCTACGATGGACTTCTGAGGGCACGGTTGTTGTAATACTGCTACTTAGAGCTACTTTTAAAAGCTTCAAACTCTGTAATGTTTTTTATTTATATATGAAATAATGAAATTTCCTCTAATTGGCGGCGATTGCCCTGATCGCCTCTGGATCCGCCCCTACTCTTGTGTAGCAGAATTTGAAGACATTTAGCTCGTGTCTCCTGTTGACGCTGCTGATCCTGCTCTCTAGGGATGGGAGATGGAAATTGGAGCAAGTTTTATTTGAAACTTGACTCAACACGAAAAACTTCTCCAACTAAAGTAAAGAAACTTACTGTAATTTACATTTTTTCGCAATAACTTTGTTTTTGTTATGTATTTTTTTGAATGTTCATGAGAGAAAGAACTTACAAGTAACACTTCCGAAGTGCAACACTCCGATTTTGATAAAATTTGGTAGGTAGATACTACACATAAAATAATCGAATGCATGTTTTATATTTTCTGCGGAAAAACGGTTTTAGGGGGCAAAAGCCACACCCAAAATTTTGAAAGTTGACACCTGAAAGGCAAGAACAAGTGAACCGAAGTGAATAAAATTTTGCACAGATATTGCAGACGTAAAATGAGGGAAAACGGGTTTCGTATTTTCCTGGAAAAACGGTTGGATGGGGCACGGATCCCTCTAAACCTTTGATGACGAAATATGAAAAGTGCTAGTAACAGTATGTCAGATGTGTGTAAAGGACATGAAGAATTGCAACGACACATTTTGTATGGGCAATACGCAAAAAATAAACGATTACAGTTTTTTATTTTCTCCGGAAAAACGGTTTTAGGGGCAAAATCTCCCACCCAAAATGTTGAAAGTTGACGCCAAAAAGGCAAGAAGAAGTGAACTGAAGTGAATGAAATTATGCACAGATATTGCGCACGTAAAATGAGGGACTACGGGTTTCGTATTTTCCTGGAAAAGCGGTTGGATGGGGCACGGATCCCTGCAAACTTTTGATGACAAAATATGAAAAGTGCTAGTAACAGTATGTCACATGTGTGTAAAGGACATGAAGAATTGCAACGATACATTGTGTATGGACAATTTGCAAACAGTAAACGAATACGAGGGTGAGAACAAGTTTCCAGCATGAGGGCGAGGGCAAGCGAGGGTGAAGGACAACTCCTTTCGTAAGGGCGAGGGCCGACTTTCACTGCGAGGGTGATGGTGCGCGAGGGCTAGGACAAGTTTCCAGCACAAGTTTCCAAGGCGACGACAAGGAAATTTTAATTCGCGAGAAAGGGGCACGCGAGGAAGGACAAAGCTTCCTTAACAACACCTATTTTGGAATTTGCTGTTTGACAATTTTTGGAGGGAATTAATTATTTAAAATAACATTTGCCATGTCCCCTGGAATGATAAAAAGTTGCTGTAATAGCAAGATTATAGATAGGTCATATTCTTCCTTTCATTTAATTGCAGTAGACAACTTCTCTTGTGTACTTCTACATACTTATTAAAAATAATAATGCAAATGAAAATAATATTTGTATTTTTCCGAGGAAAGTTTCCGGATAGAAATAGCGCTATGTTTAGAAGCAAGTATGGCTGATTGTTGCCCTGCCTGTGCTAGAGACTTTTAGATAAAGGCTGTCTACACTATCATGTTAAAGAGTGTTGCTGGACAGACAGTCACTCTCGATGTTTACGAGTAAATGACATAATTTTAAGAGCGCTGATATCTGCACAAACAATCAGTTTGAGAACCAAGAGAATGCAGTAGATCAGATAGAAAAAGACTTGATGGAATGATTTTGGTTCATATATGGCCATTTTTTTTGCATTGGTGTCTCTCGTGCTTGCGCTTACTCCTTTTAACTGGGCTCACGCTCATTTGCGCTTGGGCTCACTGCCCTCAGTTGGGCTTGCGCTCTGGCTCAGATCCCTCAGCTGGACTCGCGCTCGCTAGCGCTCAGGCTCACTGCATTCAGTTGGGCTCTCACTTATTTGGGCTCACGCTGACTTATTTCATTAGGGTTCGGGCTCGCACTTAATTATTGAACCCGAGTCCGGTTGAGCATGAGTGCCGTGCTCGCGAGCGTCGAGTTCATGAGTTTGGAAACCTATGAAATGGGCTGATTAATGGCGTACTCTCCCCTCCAATTTCCACTCCTGATGGAGTTGTTACGATTAATTGTAATTTTTAGTTTCCTATTTTTGTGACAGCCCAAACTATTAACTGAATGAATATTTGTTAAATACTGTTTACAATACTGTTGATTGATTTGATTGATTGATAGTTTAGCGTCCTCCTTTGTCGGCGGGGCTATATGAGACGTGGACCTACGTGGAATTTAAACGACTGTCGTCCAATGCTCTCCCACTAGGAATCCATCCCCAGGACCCCGTGCACCTAAGGTTCGCGTGCTAGCCATTAACCATTAGATAGTCATTAGAGGCTTGTAATACTTTTGTACAATGATTTTTATCTTATATATAAAAGAGAACGCACAAATCCTTTGTTACATCATCACGCTAATACGGCTGAACCAATTTCTTTTATTTTTGGGGGGTTATTAAGATTTGGACCCTAGATGGTTTTTATCATATCACTTTAATTTTTAATTACCAGTGTCTTGAGATAATTGACCATTCAAGTGTCCATAACGTACAAATCCTTTGTTAGTTCATCATAGGTAAAAATAAACGTATTTATATGCAACCCGCATGACCGTGTCACTCGGCGGGTTAACATAAATGACAGGCGATATAATGTTAACATTTACTGCAATCTTCTATGGTTTTTATCATATCACTTGAAAGCGAAAAAGTAAAAATTATCTAAGTAACAAAGTTTATTGCGTTCCGGGGTGACCCCAGCGAAGCTGGGTGAACGGTGCTAGTTAGGAATAAATTGAAGTTGATTTTATTTTCGTTTAGTCAGCGTAAGGAAGATTACGTTTAAATTACAGTATGATATAGTAATCGTGAATGTGATACCGCAAGTATTGAACAATTGTGTGGTAAGAGGAGAAATATAAATTGATGCAAATGAAATAAACGGTTAGAAATAAATTGTAGGATATATTAAACATACGAAAAGACGCTTCAACAAAATGAGCAGTTTGTTTTGTGGGTAAGCAATTTAACTATATTGGGACATTTGCAGAGTCATTTCAAATTATGATTAGCGTCATAGTAAAGGCCTGACTACTGCAGGAAACATACGTATGTTAGTCGAACTCTTTAGTATGGCACTAATCACGCATCAGAACGACTCTGCATAAGGCATATTTTATTATTAATTTTGCACAAATGTGCCACATATCATAGCACAAATGCTGAACATATTTACCTGTTCTAGGATGCTTGTCCATTAGCAGACAATTATCTCGGAATCAAACATTATGCATAGATATCTCTTGTTTTTAACTATCATACAAATTCTTAGTGTGTGTGTGTGTGTGTGTGTGTGTGTGAAAGAGAGAGAGAGAGAGAAGACAGCTTTATATCATGCGATCGAACCTTTGGATTTATAAGTAGAAATTTTAGGAGACATTACAGGTATTCAACGTTCGTGAAATTACAGAACTTATAATCATAGCTGCTAAAAGTTTACAGAAAGTGTTAAACTTTATGGTAAAGGAAGTAATAGGATCTGATATCAGTGATTATACGTTTTGGTTAAAACCATTTTATAAGAAAAGAGCTATCTCTGCAGGAGCTAAAAGCAAACCAAGAGATAAAAAGGAACTTTTTCTGACCCCTTTGTATTGGTTTTAATGTAGCACAAAGCAATAATGATACTTCAGAGGATACTTCAATATCAATGGTCTCCTTCAACATATATGCATTTTTAGCCCAGTTTGGGCTCCAAAAATACCGACTTGAGTTCCACCCTATCTACAGGGAGGGTGGTAATGAAAGCATTAAAAGTAAAAGGGTTTTGAGAAATTTGACAGTGTATACCTCCAGAGCACTTACTTTTTTATATGAAGAAATATTACTCTGGTCTGTTATTGCAGAATAATGTGACAAAGAGAGAAGGAAATGTAGAAAAGAAGTCTTTTATTTCTTTATTTTTTAATATTGTGCTTTCAATGGGAGGCGGCTTGTGAGAGAAGTAACACAGATAAAAATTAAATGTTTTTTTCTTGCTTCATACTAAAAGAAAACTTTACTAACATATTATTTGTCGTATACAACAATCAGGGCCGGACTTAAGAGGATTGAGCCGATTGCTCCCAATCGAGTCCGCACTAGAGTGTAATCCACTCGCCAGTGCCGTCTTGGCAGCCTAATGGGCCTCTGTGGAAACCAGTGTAGCCCCTACGGCTAAATTTTGCAAGTAATACATGTAATTAATACATTATAGTACGTTCTGCTTCCGGGGCTCTTAGCCAAGTAACCATCAGACCGTTAAGTGGCTCTGCTACTCTTGGCTTATCAAGTACACACAACATGTTGCAATACAGGCACATCCATGGAGCCGTATGGCTTCTACCTAGAATTCAAGTGAATGAATAGTTTGTATTGTTTCTGGAAACAAGCAAGATGTTCTGAAGTTAATTGTGCAATAGTTTATTTCTTTACGTTTCCAACTTCTGTTGTAAAAATAGATACTAAGTGATATAATACGTCCATGAACACCCGGATAGCCTCAGTGCGATTTCTTTGTATGTTTTTCTCTTCTCCTACCCCAAACCAAGTTTTATATGCTCAAAGACACACACACACACACACACACACACACACATATATATATATATATATATATATATATATATATATATATATATATATATATATATATATATATATATATATATATATATATGCGTATGTGTCATGGGGCAATATAGTATAGGCCTATATGCAATATATGTGCAAGTTAGTTGGGAACCTGGGGTCTCGCAATAGTATTCCCAATTCGGTCCTGCAGCTTTTAAGTCCATTAGTTATATTTTCCCCTTGCTTTGAAGCTTGAAAGTTTAATTTTTAAAAAATATGTGACTTCCCTCAGGAACAACCTCTACTTTTAAAATGTGTTTGAAGGCATATTGTCCTGCTAAAATGCATTAAATATGATAATTTCTTAATTAGTTCTTATGCAGTAGTAATAAAGATCGGTCCGATGCATGTTCTTATATTGTATCAACGAAGAACTAAATATTTTTTTTCTTCGACAATAGATAACATTACCTAATGACCAACCAATACCCATTTCTTGGAAAAATTGTCAGAACGAACCTTCAATTTACGGTACCCGAAGAAAAAGTTCTATCTGCAGCTATAACGCCATCAGGTAATCTAGATAGGAATCCAGGGATGGATTAGCAACGGGCTTCTGGGAGGGCAGTGAAAGATTTATCCGATCTGAAGCTGCTGCAAAATGCTTTCACGAAGGGGAGAGGCAAACTACACTTCGTTTTGTGCTGACACAGAGATTTCTTTGAATTTAGTACAGGTGTCTTCCTCATCACTGTAGTAAAATTAGAAACTGACTTCTACACACAAAAGTGACATTTGTATTCAAACTTTAAAAAAATGGGTCAAACATTTATGCACATAAGAAATATATACCACATATTACAAAGAATGCTATTGCTGGAATTGTAAATGAAATTCACCGAACTAATTTCGTGCAAATAACTAACTCAATACTTTACGTAAATCTTATATATCTCCTTATATATTAATAATTATAAGAAACTATATGTTGAAAACAACACTTTTTAAACCTTATCACCATTATCACTCTTATAATTTGCACTATGAGACAAAACGATAATTTTTTCGAGTCTTGTGAGCAACATTAGTTCACCCACACCTTATTTAAGTGCTAAATGATCCGTATGTAAAACCTATAAATTGATAAAAGTTATTGTACGATCACAATGAAGAGCATTTATGAACGTTTAAAGATACTCAAATCATTACATAATATATTCCAATAATAAATATGGTTTAAATGTTGTTAGATTATACCCTTCTTACACCTCTCGTGATTCAGAAGGAATCTGATAACTTCTAGATAAAGGAATACATTTTGTACGTAAATTTACAGAAGTGAGTCGTCGAGAATTGAAACAATAAAGAAGATTCCGAGAGTTGAGACGAGACGAGACTTCTATAAAATTTACGAGACGAGATGATAAACCTTATTTCTCGTCTCGACTCGTCTCATAAGCAACACTAGTTTGCACCGAAAGATGTAAAGGAAACTATTCAAATTTTATCTGAACATATTAATGGTAATATTAAGCCTAGGGTAGTCAATGATTTGTTCCATTTTAGGTCATCTGGAGGGAGTGATACTATAGCATGTTTAGTTGTCTTTGTTTACGACGTATTCAACAACTAGGATGGAAAATTCAGGATCTGACCATCGCGAGGGCCTCCTCACTCTCAAATAATCTCGTCCTCAAGGATATGTGAGCAAGGGCGAGCGGCGACGATGGACAAAATCCTTCGCGAGGGCAAGGGTGAATGAGGGCAAGGGTCAACTGTCACTGCGAGGGCGAGAGTGTACGAGGGCGAGGACAAGTTTCTAGCCCGAGGGGGATAGGCGAGCGAGGGCGATGGACAATTCCCTTCGCAAGGGCGAGGACCAATTGTGACTGCTAGGGCAAGGGTGAGTGAGTTCGGAGTAAAATGAACATCTATGTATTCAAGATGAAAAATATTCATTCGCCAGTTGTCGTAATTACATGTCTGCGTAAATTCCCGTAATACGCTTTCTCCTTTACTAATATGAGCTCCTTGGCCATGGTACTGGCTTATTTCATAACTTCTTCGAGAAGAATCAAGTAGTTTATCTATGTTGGGTCATGGTACTCCGAAGATAAGATTTCATTCTTCATAGAGTCGAAAATAATCTTTCTGGTGTCGCTGATGTCATAGGAACAGTAAGGTAAAACATTGTTAGCTCATTAACTTCCGAAAACAAATAATGAGTTTTCTATTTTGGTTCAGATTTCAATAAGACAACCAGATCTTGAACACCTTCAATGACGTTTAAAGAATCATTTTTGCTTTGGTGAAGCGTGGAAAGCATCTCTAACTGTGCTTTTAAGATATCAAAATTTATATCCTTTGAATACATGCAGATTAAAACTTGGGATATGTGAACAGATTTTCCATTAGTATTACTAATCAGTAACTGTTAAATATCCTGCAGCACAGAGAATATCTTCTGATCATAGTGTTTAAAAAGAAGTCGTAGGCTTCAAAGTATTTTTCATGGTAATATTCTTTCGATGCTAAAAATGATCAGTGTCGTCGTATTTTGCCGTAGCAAGCTTTTCAGAGATTCTTCTCTGCCGTAATGTAGGACTCAAAGTTAAATCTTCTGCCTTCTCCAAAACTTTATCTTAAACTTCAACGAAGTCGTTCAGTTTCGACCGAAAGGAATGCTTCGTTACTTCTGCTCGTCTATTCATCACTTCAGCTTCAGCACTGATATTACTTTTCTGTAATTGTTTGGAAGAATGTTCTGCCAAGGAAAATGTAAAAATATATACTATTACACACGTACTTGTTATTGTCTTGGTTTATTCTCTTTTTCTCGTACTCCTTCGTTCGTGGGATATGCATCATGAATGCCATTAGAAATAATAAGAAGGTATTTCATCAGGAAATGACATCTATATTTTTTAGTGTTCTCCATATTTTTTCAAAGCAGAAGGTTCTCTAATCAGCCTAAATATAGCGCAGAGAGAAGAACAGAAGCTTGTGGAGCAAGCAAGAGCTCTTTTCGACTATACTTGATTCTAAGGTGCCGAAAAATAAGTTTCCTTTTTTCTCGTTCATTTATGTATCTGTTCATTTTCACTCACTCGATAGACACTGAGTTCAACAGGGTTGGGTGAGAAGCAGACAAGCGACAAAGCGAAAACGAAACAATACTGTCAATGCTCCTGTTATTATACTCTAGTTTATTTGACAGAATGTTATCTCTACAGTGTTTGCGTGGTAGTTGAAAGCGGAAGAAAGAAGGAAAAACAATTATTAGGATGTAAGGTTATTACTTGATTTCTATTATCATTTTTAATAGGTCGTGACTTTTTTAAAATTAATACTTCCCTAAATATTGACCGGGTTAAAATGTAAATGCGGCTTCAACGTCGCACAAGCAGCAATAAGTGTTGGAGTTCTCATAAATACTGCTCAACAATGGGTAAAGCGATATTGGGAAACTAGAGAATCTGCTAGACGTTCAGGTAGTGGGAGAAAACGTTTAACAACACAAGGGGAAAATAATCGACTCATTGCTGTTACACAGTAGAGACCACACACGATCCCCCGGTTACTGAGACAGGTAGTGAATTTCCCTGCTTTACGATCTACTGCTAGAAGAAGGCTTAGGACAGCGGGTCTTCATGCTTGTGGTGCTGCGAAGTCCTCTCACAGGATCACATTCGACTGCATCTTGAATTTGCAGAGACGAACAGGCATCGAAATTGGAACGATGTGATCTTCACAGATGAATGCGTGTTTGTCCTTGAAAGTTTAGGGCCAGTCGTGACCAAAAGGAACTAGGCATGACCCACGATATGTCTACCACAGATGGCATTGTGGGTGTGTTTCTGGGTCATCCTGGGGTTTCTTGATGTCAAAGGGGTTAGGAGTACTCCATCAAATAGACTTTTCTTCATCGCCTCCGTGGTGAAGTCGGAAGAACACGCGCGTAGTAATCATAACGTTGGTGGTTCGCGCTCACCCCAGGGTACTTGTTTTTTGTGTCTTTTAGACTCACCTTTAATGTAAACAAATCACGTATATAGGCGATTTAACATATTGTGGGGGAGTAATTTTCTGATTCATTGGCGTTTCTTTGCTTCTCTGCCGCTGGTGGTATAATTTTCAAAACGTAAAGAAGAAGATATTCTTGTTTGTGTAAAAACTACTGCTTTTGCAATCACAATGCTTTCGTTTGTAATTAGATGTAATGGAAATATACAAGTTAGCCATCACATTTTGCATCCAATATTACACTCTTTGCAATGTCCAGTTGAATGTATCGTTAATCATTGTGATATTAATATGATATATGTAATATTATGGCACGTAATTAAATTTCAGAAGCAACCCCACGCTGTAAGCGTCGGTGGACCAGCGATGGGGAACTAGCAACATCTCGCCAAATATTGGCGGGTCCGCAGTGACGATCCACGATGGCACCATTTATGTTTTGATAATTATACGACCAGTGGCCCACTAGCGACAGAGACGCGGCGAAACGCCAATCAACCCCCCCCCAAAAATATTCTCCCTAAATATGTTAAATTGCCTATATGAGTGATTTGTTTGCATTAAGGTGAGTCTAAAAGCAGTATAAAATAATAAAACAAGTATTATCTCCTGTTTCCTTTACCTCTATTCTCAATTGTCTGTGAGTTTGAAATAAGGCATAATTATAGACGAACATTTACTGGTGATATTTAAAAAAATATTAAATTATAATACTTTTAAAAATAGAAATGGAATAGAAGTGATTCGAACCCGCGACCCTTTTACTCGTAAACCGGAGCACTGCGTACTTTGCCACGAATCCAACAGGAAATACGAATTACATCAAATTTACACGTGTGTGGATATAAGGTCTGCAATTGAAAAGAGCATAACAATTACTCGTTCCTTCCAGCTCGACGGCATTGCACATACTAGGGACTTTCTACAATATTTCTCGGCATTTAACCCAAATCAGTGAAGAGAATTCTTTTTATTACGAAAATGTACTATAAACATTATGGACTAGGTAAGGCTCGAACTGTCAACAGTACGAAGTGAACACCCAGAAAGTAAGAACTTACTTCCTTACCAATACACTAAGAAGAACATGACTGCTAGAGAGTGATTTTGAAGGTGTTGGTGTGACGGGTATAATGTTGCCACGAGACGAGTGTTCCATTGCATTTTATTGTCAATAGCTAAGATACCTTAAACCTCATTTAACTGGGACAGAGGAAATAAAATGTCTTCAGACATTTGTGAACTCGAACCCGTGACCTAGACGGCTTTTGTATGTGTCCTTACAATTACTTTTACCAACGTATGTCCTGCACAGTAAAACAAAATATCTGTGTCGACACAATGCAATGACCCAGCGGGACTATCACTTTTTGCGTTAAATCAGCACATCACACGATCTTGATTTCGGTAATGGGAGAAAAAGTTAACTGTATTGAGATTTGAACATGGATTACTCAGTTAGAAGTCGAGCATCATACCTACTTGGCTAGTTCGGCAGACAGAAAGAACACTTGATTTAAACAATATAGAGATTAAAAAAAGTTGCTGAACACTAAAAACAAAGTTATTTTCACGACTTATACATGTTACGGAGGCTCGTAACAATAAGAGAAAAATATTAATGTTATGGTGGGTTGGGATTTTGACACATGGCGTAACTTGAATAATGCCTGGGTCAAGACACTCCCGGTACATCTCGATTTAAGCCGAAAGCTTGGTTGAACTCAAGCGGTCGAATCGCACTTCGAGTGAACCCGAAGTGCATGGGACTCTTTACTGGGACCGGCGTCCATCATGTACCATCGAGACCCAGAAATGGTAAAGCATTAAAGTTAATCACTAAACTTGGCACCTACGAGAGGTAGGCGATCGAAACACTGGTATTTGAGAATTGCACCTTCATACAGCACACCATGTCCTCCAACATAGGAAAGAAATTTAATTCCTTACTACACATAATTTCCTAAGGGATTCTCTACAAATTAAATTCATTCCCTCGATTAAGTAGCTTTATTAAAGAAATTTTAAAAAAATGTGTTAACAACATACCACTAGGCTACGGTCGAGAAATATACTCTCGATTCTAAATTTTCAGTCCAACTACAGTTAGTTTTTCACATAACCTTCGTGCTAGTCACGAGTTTCCTTCGAACACTAGAAATAATCACAGAACAAGCTGTTTAGCCTTTCCATTGATCTTGGGCCAAGGTTCACAAAGCATTGAGAAAATTTTAGAGAAATATTAACAATTAAATTTAATTCTGGATGTCCAAATCGTAGCCTCCTACCCACGTGCCTTGGGATCCAAGAATGTTTTACCAGTTGGGTCTTGATCATCCTTAACGGGTTGTCTGGGATGCATAGGTGGACATCGCTCGCCTCTCATTTCTGTGGGAGACAAAACAAGATTATACTAGATCCTAATAATTATTTAACGTTTTTTTAAAAAATAGTTTCAGTTCTTGCCTCAGTTACCCCAAACTAGCATCTATGGACTATGGTAAAATAAAAAAATCAACACGGGAACATTTCGTCTGATGGCCTTTCACATGCATTGCGTTTCAAAATCTAGGTGAATAAAAATAAAGAAAACGTCAAATGAACAGAATGACATAAAATGATTAATTCCACCGTTCAGATGGTTTATATTACAGTTATCTGCCATTACTTGCCATCCAGGAGCTAAAATCAAATTCAATTATTATTATTACTATGAATACTGAAGTCCATTCTCTATATTTTAGCATTTAAAAAAATATCTGACAAGATCAAGTTACCCACATTACAGGTTGTCTTTTTTTATTTCACTACTGATGGTTTATATTCAGCTCATGCTGTGCCTGAGACGAGACGAGACACACTAGTCTCAAGACGAGACAACGTTTTCTCTTGCCAATAATGTTTTGATGGGTTATCCTATTATTATTATTGTGATTAGCCTATAATTTTAAATTGCACGTAATTTTTGCACTATCTATATGAAATGATACATGGTCTACATTAGATGTACCTGATATAAGACGTGTCTAGTTCTCACCTCTTGCACAATTATGATTATATACTACTGGCTATGATTCTAATACTTGTTTGTATGAAAAATGATTGTGCTATTCTTGAATATACAAATACTTTGAAGAACGTTTTATTATACTTCGTGTTTACTGCTTCTGCTCAATACTCTTTTTGGTGGCCTTCTTGGTCTTCGTACTTCATCATAGGTTGTAACCTTCCATATTTTCTCCTTGGACTTTGCTGCTTGGACATGGTTCGGATACATCTAGAAAGAAATTCTCAGCACAAACATAGACATGATATACCCATATATTACCTACAATCGCACCAGTATGGGAGAAAATAATTAGCAGAGATTAATACTTACATAATATTCCTGAAAGGAGAATATTTCTGAGGAAACACTGCTTATTGTAAACTTCCAAATATATATAAATGTAGGCTTCAATTATTTCGGTCACCCAATAAATTGGAAGGGGAGGCAAGGCCTCTTGGTTTCGTACCAGATCCCCCACTGGATGGTACTGTTTCAATATGAAGTTCTATGTTATAATTAAGGGGAGTGCACTGATATATATATTTTAAACACATTTAGTTCTTTAACCTAAAGAGGACTCGGCTTTATATTTCCGTCCGAAAGTCGCTCGTTCTGACGAGACCAAAATAATTTTATTCTGTGATATTTGTTAACTAGTGCTTTACAATGTTAAGTTATTTAAAGGCTTAAAACGTGCACAAGGAAAGATTCTATGAATAAACAGATATGTGGTTTCTGGTCTGTGGTTCATTGATATAACAGACGTTCTCAAGATTCTGAGTTGTCTTAGTCTTTCTTCTTCGGATTTCGTATACTTACAGCGGTTGCACTCGGAGGGAACTTTTCGTCTCTAAATTTCAGCTACTAGGCTATAAGTGGCATGTACTAATATTGGGAGTTATTAAAATCATTTGGAGAAAATGATTTCCCGTTTCCTTATATCACCGGTCACCATACTAATAGTGAATGGTTTTATTTGCGACTTTTGACCTAGGGGAGGCGAGACATTAGGGTGGGGAATGGATCTCTACCAAATGCCAATTGTGGACCATGCCTTGTTTGGCAATCAACTCCGAGTAGGTTTCATTTTTTTTTTTTTACAAGATACCGTTCAATATTCTTCTACAGTCCGTCTATGCGTCCATCTGTCTGTGTACTACGGTTACCTGCGCATTTGTCGAGGCGCCATCTTGTTTAACGCATTTTGCCCGAGGTTTCCATAAGGTTTTAATAGTACTCCTCAGGGGGTGTCTTCACGTTGCGTTCTTACTCCCAACACGAAAGGTAATTTGCTGAAGATGGAAATACGCGATTTTGTCTACAAGAGTCCTAACAATTGTATGTATTTTCCACAAACATTTCAAATAAAATCGGTAACGAGTAGTTTATTCTTGAGGGATGTCTTTCTGACATTCGAAATTTCCAGATGTAAATTATTTTGTTTGTATCTCCTAGCCATATACTTCAGTAATGGCGATGGTTTACACAGTTAAGGAAATTCGTAATACAGAAGTTTAGTGCGGTGTCCCGTACCTTCTTGTTTTCTCTTTCACTCCCAAAGTCCATGTATTTTATATGCAAGGGGAACAATATAGGTCACAAAATGTATTAGTGGATGCACGTAACCGCTGACAA
This sequence comes from Thermobia domestica, assembly GCF_964235325.1. Lineage (NCBI taxonomy): Eukaryota > Metazoa > Arthropoda > Insecta > Zygentoma > Lepismatidae > Thermobia > Thermobia domestica. The sequence goes on along the minus strand of NC_137464.1, from coordinate 227,032,750 downwards.
ACGGGTCTTTGGATTTTTATTTCCTCTACTGGTCCTCCCTAGCTACGTCACGATTTACTAGAAGAGCAACCTATCTTGCCTACTGAAGAAATATTACAAGGTCTATGACTGCAATTTACGGAAGTTCTATATTACAAGGTCTATTTACGGAAGTTCTAATCTCAGTTAGTAAGAGCAAGATTACGTTATCACTTCCGCTCGGTTTATAGTCTGTTTAATAAACATTGCATACCTGATTGCATGTGACATTGTAATATTACATAACTTGGGACTAGCATACATGAACATTGCACCGCTTAAGAGCAGATTTCTACTCTTCCGATGCTATGAGTGTCCGTCTGTCCATCTGTGGATAACTACCTTTTTATTTTCTGCCCATACTGGTTAGTATATCTATATACATTATTACAAAATAAGATGTATATGGATTTACATTCTTTTATCCTTACTGTATCCAACTATATTATCTTATTCCTATTCACTATAAGAATTAATTAATTACAGTCACCTATAGCATATTATTAATACTTTCAATTTTATTCAACTGAAATTACTAATTCCGTAGAGTACGGTTTATGATTGTCTTCGGCAGTGTGCTTGGCATTAAATATTAGATAACTGTTAAACTGTTAACAGTAATTTCTTTCGACATCACGGTACCATTCCGTCATTTGCTCCGTTGTTTAAGGAAATTACATTCATGTATGGGGATGAATTTCTAAGGACTTGCTATTAGAGCACAACGTTGTTTCATAAGCACTTCGCTTCCTTTTATGGCAGACTAAGGCACCACCCCACGATTTGTTCCCTGTAGGAATTCTGCGGCTGAGTGCTACACGGGAATGGATATTCTAAGTAATTAATATTTAGTAGTCTCCATTGAATCACACCATATGACACGTTAATTGTATACGAGTTTCCATATTGTACACTATGGAGGAAAAAGGGGTTCGGAATACTTCGAAGTTACATGTCCCCACACTATTTTCTCCCATTTGCCGTATAATCGCACTGCAGTGTACACTCTTCCACATTATTACAATGTCGCGTGCAAGTGGCTTTTAATAGTATTATACGATTTGGATGGAATACTCAACAGAACAACACCCTGAGTTCCTCTTACGGCATCGAACTTACAACTTGTTTCATTGTAACATTCCCTATTTCGTTGAACAATATCTTAAAGGAGCAGTTCGACTTAGAAATGCATTTTCTACAATTTATTTCCATTTGTAGAGTTGAAAATTCTAAAAGGAATGGTGTTTGTTTGATCGCGATACGTTCAGTCGTTAGCGAGTAACAGAGGAAGAAAGATTTTGTGATGACGTCATAGGTGGGCAAGAAGCGAGAGCAGGCTTACATACTACACAGTGCCAAGCATTTCGTTTGTGAGAGGTGCGGTGGCACAGTTCTAAGTGCGGTTTCCTTTTTCAGAACTGATTGCAAAGACTTACAAATATCATCTGCATGTAGAAAATGCTATCTGATGGTGGGCTGTACAAACGTTTTTATAATATTATAAAACGTATCCTACAAGGCATGAGTTCAGCGTTTAAAAAAAAATCGAAACCAATATGTAAATAGATGGCGGACGAGATTGTTGCAACACCTAAGTACCTTTTCTTTAATCATTCTTCCGATTACCAAACATAAGTACGTTCATTTTCACGTTTTGTTGCAATTTTTAACGCTGACCCTATAATTTTGTGCTTCAAGGTATGTACAGGAGCGTAACATATGAGGCAAAAATGAAATAACCTCAGTAAAGTTTGCCAGAATACGAAAAACACTTAACCGGTTACATTTCTTTTATTCTCATAGCTGTCCGCGGAACAACTCTCATCACCCGTTTCATCATCATTGTCACATGATACAGAGAAATTAAACGATGGATCAATGTCTTGAGGAACAGTCATCGTGACTGATTCCTTCTACAAGCCGGTATATTTCACTCCCTAATTCACATTGTATAGCTTATTTCTAAAGCAGTATCTTCAGAATCATGAGTGACATCGTCTCTATTACCCTCTAATGCCTCGTCTTGACTACAACCATCAATTGCGTCTTGTACGAAATTTGTACGTTGGTAACTGGACATAGATCGGTGCTTGTTCAATGGCTCGGACTTTAAACCTTTCAATAATATACTTGGAACAGCATTCTTTCTCAGTTTGCGTGTAAATAATTCTCCTGGCATTAGCCAAAAGTGGATCTAGACGGTAAAACCTCAGGGGGGGGGACTATGATATGTATATCATGTTTACTAAAAACTTTCAAAAATATCTAAATAATAGCTTAAATCAAATTTGTCACTCAAAAACTGGGGGGGCCTAGGCCCCCGGTCCCAGCCTAGATCCGCCACTGGCATTGACTTTTCTTTCAGTAAACTTGACTTCTCGAAGGCAGGCTCTTCAAGATGTTTGGAACACGAGTGATTTTATTTGGTACATTTTTTCCCATTGATTTTCTTGGGCCATAATTTATATCGATCTGGTGATTTCTCACGACTTAGAAACGTAAGAAAAGATACTTTACGTCCTCAGCTTCAATTGCACAAGAATTACAACCGAAAACACAGCAGCTGTTAGGCATTTCTACTTCACTTCACAGACACAGCACGCGCTGTACTAACACGTGTTTTCTACTTCACACTAGTGTTTCTTTCAGAAAAAAAATCCGGGGGGGGGGGGAAGGAACACTTAGTATTCGGAGAGGCACATTATTTTTACACAGTACTATTATATTTGTTACATTATAGACGTATTATTTTGGTCTCCTCCGGGGGAATCTCTCAGAGCTCCAGGAGATAGTGCCACCCTAAAAACGTCTGGAAGAAACACTGTTTCGCACAACAAATGTAATTACTGCTCTCTCTCTACTCTTTTTTATACTAATGCTATAGGAAAAACAACTAACAAAAAATTCCCTCATCAATTCAACACAAACAAGACTGCTAACAAATCCAAAACACAATCTATTAAATCCAATGCACTATTAAAGGTTTATCAGCTGCGTACAAGGGAATGGTTGCTGACTCACATTGAGTTTCTCGCGTATCCCACCCATGACGTCACAATTTACGATTCATCAAAAACAAATGCCTGTAGAAGCTGAACGAGACGGCCTATCAAGATATAAAAAAATACGGGTCTCTTATTTTTTGTTTCTCTTTCTATTCCACCAAACTTGTTTTTAACTCGAACTGCTCCTTTAATCATACCATCATATGTTCTTGTTAGCTAGTGTTTCGTCATTAACACGTTATGATGTGAGCTTTATTTTCGTCGGGGCAAAAAGGAAAGGGAAAGCAGTGTTATCTTGTCGTTGATAAGCCAGTGTTTTGGTAGAGCGGATGGAAGCCATTTTGTTTTAGGTGACGTATGCTTCGTAACTCGTTGAGTGTTTTCCGTCTGAGGACAGAGGAACTTCCAATGTAATCCGAACAAGCTAGTGGTTGATTGCGAACACATACCAAGAGATTAAACATTTCCACTGTTTACATTCCATTTTAATTATTTAACGCATAATATTATTATAGTAGCGGGCCAGCCCAAAAAGTAGTTTATTATTTAAGAAAAAAATATTTAATACAGTGGATTCTACCCCGTTTTACATGCAACCGTGGGGAATTATGCCTCCCTTTTTAACAGGTTTCTTACATTATCAATCTCTTGTACAGCGGTGGACACTTCTAAATGGTACACCTTAGCCGTAAATCTCCATATGGCTGTACCATTTAGAAGTGTCCTCCGCTGTACTATGTGTCACACTGCACACCAAAGGTGTGATGTTCGCCTATTCCGATCATTGAGTATTACAGTTAGTGAAAGTTATAGTAGTACGGGACATTCCGTACAAAATTACAGAAGTTCAACAATATTTCTGAGTTCGATTTATGTCTCTTCGTCCATCTTTTTGGCATTAATTTAAGAGTGGTGTGCGAATCTTTTCTTTACATATCCCAACCTCTTTACTCGATGTATACTGCATACTGCGCGGGCCTTTCTTTCTTTAAGTCTCAGAAATAGAGGGGCGTGTCTTCGTGTTACTTAATGATGTTAAAAAAGCATTGAGAAAATTTTAGAGAAATATTAACAACCATTGTGGGTTATTTATGTTCCCAATAGTTGCACAAAACTAAGATTTTAAGAAAACTGGAAAACTTGAAATAAATCTGAAAATGGACCAAATTTATTCGGAACAACGGGAAGATTACACGCTCGTCGAGCATTATTAATATTGGTACTAATAGTTCTAATTCAAGCTTTCACCAACGGACGAGTACGTTTCAGCTCGTTCAAAGACTATCTCACTAAAACATAATAAAAATTTATAAAGTTGTTAAAATTAGTCTTAAATTCTTGGGTTTTCTAGAAATCAAATTACAATCACATATTACGCTGAACTGGTGTTAGAACTGTGATTAGCTAGCTTTTCCGTATTATGACTCGTTTACTACAGCATTAAGCCAGACAACTTCTGCCTAGCACTATTTGAATATGCAGTACATATACTTCCATATTGTGCTCTGTTCGGCTGGGTTCAGTTAATGCTTTGCTGACAAAACCAACCAACGCGGCTAAAATAATGGGGTAGAACTTCCGGTTTCTTTGGTCTGCCATGGGCAAGCAGAGCTTAAGTTCACTCTTAGAATCGCTTAACTGGTAAAAATTCCTAACTTGGGTAAAATTCACCTTAGAACTCCCGTTTTTGTGACGGAGGAGGAGGTTGCTTACTTTCGGTCTTGTTCCTAAGTTGGCGGACATGAGCGTATGTCGACCACCTTACTGTCTTTAACAACCTCGCGCTAGCTATTTTCCTTACATGTTTGCTAGTGTTCGACTCACCTTGTGGATTCTATCACAGAATATTCTCCTAACAATGCAAACAACGCGTATGCGAACCACAGACACTGCGAGAGAGCTCCTGTCAGACCCCGCAAGGCTCCGAACCCGCGTTTATATACTTGGGAAGTAAGGTAACCATAACCTCGGGTCGGCCCACAAAAGGAAGGATAGGATTTCTGTAACCTTGGACACGCCTCTTTAGAGTGAGATGGAAGAAGACACAACAATAGAGAGAGAGAGAGAAGATATTATTTTCGTATTTGTCTGAATATCGGAAATTGCTTCTTTTCATGAATTCATTCAAAATCACATCTTTTATCAACACACAATTTGTATGAGAAAAGAGATCGAATATGTTGAAGAGAACAACGATTTAGCAGAATGCATTAAAGTAAATTTAATGGGAGAGAATATTCTCCATATCGTCCAGAACAGGTCCTTATCGTTTACAACAGTGTTTTACCTCCATATCTCTGTTAAACTTCAGAGATCGCTGTTAATTCTGCTTGCCATCACACATACCAATCTCTCTTTACCTTACACACCCTCTATTTATCTCTTGTATTGCATTCATTACACTCCTAACGCAAAAGCCAGGAATCCAGGTTCCGACCGGTTCAAAGCACGTTTACGCCCTTTTCGGCCAGTGACTTACTTCGAATCTAGGACACAACTTTCACACATTAAGTATGATCATGCATACAGTCGGCGAAGATTCCTGTTGCGTTCAGCCAACCAAGTACAACTCAATTAGTTTCATACTTCGTCCTCCTATTGCTTTATTACATAACATTTTAATGTGTATCGAGCTCGACTGGGAGTCGAACTAGGACACCTCTCATTCGTGTTCCAACCCAGCAGAAAAACGCTGTTTTTCTATCATGGTGTCACTGAGGTCTTAAGGTGAATATAAAATTTATCCACATTATCGACTCATTATTATGTTTTAAATTTTTATTTTTTAATTATTCTTTTCTGTTGCTTATATTTACTGTTTAAACTTAAAAAGAAGTAAATTTGTTATCTGTCCGCGCTTCCGGTGCTAAACTCGGTGACGATTTTGGGCAACATTCAAATTAATGTTCATCATTTGTGTCTCTCTCAACTTCACTTATGTGGGGTACGTGTGTTTGATGCCCGCTTACAAATCGAGACAGGGCCGTATCCTGAAAATATAGGGGCTCAAAACTTGTATCGTAACATACATGATTTACTTACTTTTTCATTGGCCATCTAAGAAGCACTATTCCCCGTCCCTTTCACCACCCTTTCGATCATTTTTTAGCCAAACTACGCGATCCGCCGACGCGATGAGCAAAACATTCATCACGCTTTTTCTTATTGTATCTGGAGCCTGTCATTGGCATCGCTATTACTAGCGTCGAATCATAATAGTAAATACGATCGTAATTGTAATATGCAAATTCCATTTTCTTCTACACTTTCCTTGTCAAAAACGTTCTTATATTATCGTATCTAATATAATAAGTGTGTTAGGACTTAGGAACGGTTAGTGAAGGTTAGGAAGGGCACGGCGCCATTTTAAACCTATCTTACGACCGTCTTTACTACTATAATTCGCGTGTGCTATTACTAGCTCCAGCATCACAGTAGACCTGCCTATCTGACTTGACTCGCGGTTTTAGACAGTAAGATAGGTTGCACGGACAAACATTAAAAAAATCTTACTGAGTCGGTATTGAAGTATTGAACACGTTTAGGAAGGCCTATTTCAATTCAATTTGCGCTTTTACTTCCTGTAAACATTACTTGATATTAGTCTTTGTCTTCGATGTACCTTTGAGCAATTTATATTCGTGTATTCAAGCTGGTAAAACAAATTTTAATGTTTTAGAAAGTTAAAAAAAAAAACTGCAAATCTGTCTTCAACAGTGGGGGGTCAGACGGGTAAGACCGATCTCATATTTTTTTCTTTAACGATGTTGAAAATATTTATGAAATTGAAAAACAACTCTGTTGAGAGTCAGGGGAGCAGAGTTGTTTTCAACATTGGGAGGCGGGCAGATTTGATGCCTATTCTGAAGGAGAGAGACAAGACTCATAGTATGGTAGATGAACCTGATTTCTGAAGTGAACCTGTTGTATATTATATATCAGGCGATGTAGTTGAAGTGGCAGTCGGGCACAAATCATCACATTTCTCTCCAAAAACCTCATTTCAAATCGGAATATTGGGGGATTGTCCCTCCAGTTCCAAGATTGGGGGAGACAAGCCCCCCTTATCCCTACGGATTTGCGCCAGTGTCTCAGAGAATTAACAGCAGAGATATATTATCTTCTAAACTATTTGACCTTGCCTTGTGAACTTATTTGAATTTATTTTAAGACATTTAGGCAACTTGGTCTCACGCGGAATTGATGATGAAAGCATTAGTGGAATGAAGAAAGTGGTATAATACGAGACAACTTCTAGAAAACACACACACTCGATGTTTTTTCACCACAAAGCTCACATGACACTAACCGAGATAGAACCGACTACCACACACACCAGAGGTGAATGCTTCACGGCGAAGATACAGTGACAATTTTTGTCTTGTATGTTCTGGGTAATAACTTTGTGCATATTGATCAGCATGGTGCAGTCTGCTACATTTTGTTTTCATTCCCATGATATGCTACATTACATTGAGAGACGAGGCAAAACGAGACGAGACGGGACAGAACCCCCGAGACGAGAACACATTTTTTTCGAGACGAGACATGCTTTGCACGAGACGTATGCTTATACATATATATACCGTATATATATATATATATATATATATATATATATATATATATACCGTAATCACACACACCACACCAACGTGTTTAAAAAATGTGAAAGTGTATTGTATTTTATAGCATTGCTATTCTTCTAAGCTCGTTTCGGATCGAACCACCAACAGTTTCTGCCTGCCTCTTCATTGTGTGTGTCACAATCTGCCATGGCCATATACAAAACATAAATACTCTGCAGATTTCTAACCTGTGATACTTGTTTCCACGAACAATTAAGCTTGCCACAATTGCAGATTGCAAACTCAGTACATCTCAAAACAGTGAGGATGAACACGAGCCGAGTTAGAGGTAATTTACCCGAATCGAGCTGCTAGCCAATTCATTGTTTTTTAGGTTAAATTTGGAGTCGAATCAAGTATGATATTTAGCTCGTCCGTACACTCGTTTTCACTGGTTTCGAAATCATCACCTGATTATATGGAAAACGAAAGCTATGAGAAACGTTAAACAGTAATTTGGAATAGTTTTAATGTTGTTCACGAGAGGGGATAATTATAGCATCTCATCTTGTCTCGATAACGAGAAGAGAATAAATTTTTATGACAAGACACCCTCGTCAAAACTTGTCTTCTGTGCGTGAATATCAGTATTTAATTGCTATCAAGGCAGATATGTGCATGCTCAAATGTTTTAGCTTAAGCCGAAGTCCAACCCGAGCCGAACAAGTTTGAACGTGTATGGCCGGCGCACGATAATTGAAGACTTTGGCGAAAAACCCGTTAATTCCCCGTGAAAGTGTAAAGAAGATAGCTTCACAAGGGTTTCTTTTCATCTGATTTTCTTCAAACTTGACACACAGATCAAAAATAAATCGACACGTATTTTTTTTAATCTTTTGGAAAATAGCTTAAGAGGGGCAAACGGCCCCTTTTCAAAAAAGGGGTCACTTGATTAAAAGGGCCACTTTATAGAAACGAAACTCTGCCGATGCAAAGATGACTTCAAACTAGGAAATACGGGTTTTGTCGTTTTTGCGAGAAAATGTTGCAGGGTCAATGCCCCCTTCGAATTGAAAAAGGACCCCGCACAATCCTTACGGAAATTGGATTTCGGTGGAATTGCTTGAAACCTGATATGTAGTAGATATGGTGCTCCGGGGGAAAATCTCAATGGGCACAACCACAAATCACTGACTGTTTGGCCACTACAGGGCCACTTTTTGGAAAACAGCCGAAGATAACACTGAGAAAAAAAATGTAGGTGGCATACTTAAAAACGTAGGTTACATTCGTAATTCCTGTAGTTTCTGGACTTAACGTACAACCGTATATAACATCCTGCAGCAAACGTATAGCTGAAAAAGTATGTATTATACGTACTGTCTGCACAAGTGCAATGACGTCATTCGTGTGACGTTATCTGCAGTAACAAGTATATACGGAGGTAATATCTAGCTTTGTGACGTCAGGGTCGTATGTAGCATGTGGGTTAATAATGACGACATACACTGACTATCAGGACGGAGCATGATTTCAAGAAGTATGCAATATACGTTCTGTACGTATGTTTCTTGCGTTCAACCCCGAGACAGCATCTATATTGTACTTGTGCCCCATACGTACGACTAGATACAGTATACGTATTGTACGTATGTATTATACAGATTTTCCTTATGTCGCACACAGCTTGTCCAGATACAGCATACAGAATATCCGTATGCACCATACAGAGTGCATATATGTAGCTTACAGACTGTCTGCATGCAGCATATAGATTATACGTATGTCGCGTACAGGTTGGCCATATGTAATGTATAGATTGGATGTATATAGCTAATAGGTTGTCCATATGAAATATACAGATTTTACCTGTATCGAATACGTATTGCCTTCTTGTAATGTATGGATCGGACATATGCAGGATCTAGAGTGTACGTATAGTGCACCATTATTAAAGTGCTGCAACATACTGCAAAGTGCATGATACATTCTTACTGTAATGTTGTCAAATATTGTTTTACTCTGCATGAAAACAAAAATAGCTTAAAATATGGTTGATCTCCTTTGTGCCAATAATAATAAAATTAACAATACTACACTTTTCAAATCTTAGTTTGGAGCAGTGAAACTGTCCAAAGAAATGTATTTACCTGCAGGGTGTCCTATAAGTTTGGGCTTCCTGCTAATTCGTTGGAAAGCTACTGCAAAGTCAAGTGTTGAAAAGTGACACAAGCGTTAATTTTAAAATTATGGGCACAAAGCAGGGGCGGATCCAGGACGGACTTCTGGGGGGGGGGCGGTCGGCGGTAATACTGCTACTTTTAAGAGCTCCAAACTTGTTATGGATGGGTTTATTTATATATAAAATAAGAAAGTTTCCTCTTGTGGGGGGGGGCGATCGCCCCGATCGCCCCCCTCTGGATCCGCCCCTGGCACAAAGGAGGTTAACCATATATTAAACTATTTTCGTTTCCATACAGAGTAAATCAATATGTGATATATTACTGTAAGAATTTATCATATGGTTTGCAGTTAGTTAGTTGCAGCACCTCAATAATAATGCAAAATGCACAGCCTTATACAATCCTATATTCAAACTCAAACAAGATTTACGTACAATCATTTATTAAGCTGTTATCATCCATTGCTTGTACGATATAAAGATTATTTTACCTCATTCTTTTCCTTAATAGTATCTTCTACTAAAGTGCAGTTGTTACCACAAGAGGCCTGAATAGAATTTTCCAGAAATAACTTCTCTGTACATTTTAATTAACAGTTTTTTTTTTTTTAATGTCGCAATAATTAAAAGTGTGGTGTCAGCCGGAAACGCATTCGCTTACAATATTATTCCTACTCAGTACTCGCCATTAAAAATGCAACACCAAGAAGGAGACTGGGTAGATGCGCCAAAGTTCCCAGGCCGATACCTAATAGTAAGTGCAGAATACTCTTAAACGTTCGCTGTATTCGCTGTGTGACAACGTGGTGACAGCGGAGGCGTTGTGCAGCCATCGACTAAACATATTTATTCTTCCCTGCTATAGACATTCTGCAAATTTGGACTTTCCTGGATGCATCCTTCTTAGTGCAACATTTTAAGGAAAGAGCAATTTAACAGTCTCATACATTGCTTAAAGAAAGAGCAATGATTCTCAGAATTACTCGGAAGATATATATACACAATAATTTAAAACGGTTATTTCAAACTTTGCAATTCAAAGCACGAAAAGAACTATAGATAAAGGAACACTGATTTTAGCCAAATAGTAATTAGTAAACTCAATCACACTCAGTACCATTAGTTGCTTGGTGTTATCCGTAAGTCAGAGATCACGGTATCTCATTTCGTGTAGATTTTTGCATTTGTTTAACGCTAAAAATGTATTTTATCGCTAATTGAACCCAGTACCATATATATACCGACAGGACGTACCTTAGTCACAAGGTGACATGAGTGAAACACTAAACTATTCGATTGACACCTGCGGCCTTGTCAACACTAGAGAAAGTTACAAAGTGATTAAGTAAATACGGAACATAGTTCATACAAAGTATAGCGATGTATGAAGTCTCCGTTTCATACGACTTGGATAAAGGATACATCTGAAATAGCAACAAAGAAATATATAATGATTTCTCTGGATAATTTGGATTAGTCCAGAATTCGAACACACACACGCTGGTAAGTCCAACATTTTTTTTTTTTTAACTTCTTTCTTCGGTTTCCCAATAAAGTTGACTACTGAAAAGCTGAGTTATAGATTCTGTATTAAAACAACACCTTCGCTAGACATGTTCAGTATACACATTGTCTTACATACAGAACAATACATTAGTTATTAATGCATGTCTGAAATAATAGTGCTTCGTATAGAATTTTACTTCATCCAATCGCAATAGCACAAAGATAAAAAATATTGCTAGGGATAATGTTCTTATTACAGAGAAAAAGAATTAAAATGACTTAACATTAACAATCATTTTCTTTAAACAGAGATAATATTTTATTATAATTTATGGAAGAAAGAAATAATTTGTAGTACAGTATCTTTATTAGGGTTATATATTCGTACAAAATAATGTAAGTACAACTGAGTCTGTCTTCAGAAAGGGCGTACTTTTAGCCACAACCTACACTGCTTCTTTTGACTGTCTTTCAAGCACAATCCTGGTTTGATGCACGAAATACCTGCAACAAAAATCAGAAAATATTTAAAATGTTATATTCAGTGTGCTTAATTTGGTTGTACTTAACAATACAAAGTATCTTAACATTTTTGAGATTAAATGGACAAAATCTGTTAGGTCAGGTATGGACTTTTGGGTTGCACGTAGAAAAACTATGAAGTGTTTATTGATGCTGAACAACAACTCAAAATGTATTACCATTCAAAAGTAAGTGGGTACCTCAATGGTGTTCGGGCTACCATGGGGTACCTAATGTCTGTATTTTTTAGATATATGAAAATATATGTCTCTAAAATGTAAGGAACTGACATCTGTTTACCGAAAACCTCAACTCGGTAAGCCTTATGGATATCGAGATATGGGAAAATAAAGAGCGACACTACAGAACTGTGGAGTTTGCGTACTAGATGGTGCAGTTTCGGAAACGTAATTACGAGGGCTTACAACAACCTCAAAAGTAGTTTCAATTAAATACACTACACACACGCCCTGATGGGGGTTTTCGGGTACCATGATATTCCCAGAACTCTCATTTCTAAATATTCTAAAATATGTCTTAATAACGTTTTAAAGAACGTTAGAGGTGTGTGTTTACCGAAACCGCAAGTCGGTACGCCTAACAGTTACCGAAATATGGTGAAATAAAAAGCGACACCATAGGTACGTGGAGCTTGCATATTAGACAGTACAATTTAGAAAATTAATTAAAATATGACTATCAAGATATTGTCAAATAAAGGGAGGATCCATATAGTTATGGGGTTTTCGTGTTAGGTGGTAAAATTTCCGAAACCGGTCATGTAAAGTTAATAAGCATCAGTAGCAATTTCATCTTAAAATAATTAGGTATTTCCATGGAGTTTAAGAACATCATGGGGTCTACCAAGATTAAATTTTAAAAGTTTTGTAAAATATATTTTGACATTTGTAAAGAGTATTAGAAATATGTATTTACCTAAAAGTTCCAGCTAGTACATCTAGCAGCTAGAGAGACACCATACAATAAAAGCGTATTAGATCTTGAAATTTCAGAAAACAATTATTGATCCTAACAAAAGTTAAATAAGATGGTACTTATATGGGTTAAGTGAGAACCTCAGACTCGTCAGTACAATTTCGATCGAAAGATTAATTCAGCTCTAAATTTTCTTTGGACAATTCCAAGCGTTCATTGGGCTCTGAAATAAAGTGAACATTTTTTGTCAATATCTAATATAGCAAGCGAGATATAAGGAATTATGTATTTTATGACGTCGTAAAAATAGAGACCCACATGGATTTGTACTTTTGAGTATTTGCTGTAAGAAGAAGAAATTTCAGAAAACAACCGTATATACCTTAATAGACAATTAAATGGGCGGGGGCACAGTGGCTTAGTGGTAGAGTGCTTACCTCTGGTGTATTGGGTTCTTGGTTCGATCCACGGCCAAGTCAGTTTGTAGTGGACATCGTATTCGTGGGTTTTCTCGGGGTACTCTCCTCCCACCTTTGCATTCCATCAATTCTGTCAACAACATTCACTTGCTTTAATCATAATCTCCCTGAGACTAAAATGCATAATCGTGGGTCGCTACACTGAAATATTTCCTTTTATTTAATTTTAAAATTAAATAGGGAGTTAAGTATGATCGTATTTCTATGGGTTAAGTGAATACTCCAATAGTTTCTGCAAAAAAAAAAAAAAGATTAGTTAAATACCCTACCACTAAGCTACTGTGTCCCCGCCCACTGAATTGTCTATTAAGGTATATACAGTAGTTTTCTGAATTTTTTTCTTTTAGGAAAGACCCAAAAGTACAAATCCATAAAGATCTCTATTTTCACGTCATAAAATATATAATTCCTTATATCTTATTTACTATCTTAGATATTGACAGCGAATTTTCATTCTTTTGCACAGCTCGATGAACCCTTGGAATTGCCTGAAGAAAACCTAGGACTGAACTAATCTTTCGATCGAAATTGTACTGAGGTACTGATTTAACCCATAGAAGTACCATCTTATTTAATTTTGTTGCGACCAATAATTGTTTCCGAAATTTCAAGCTTTTATTTCACAGTGTTTCTCCAGATGTTAGATGTACTAGCTGGAAGTTTTGGGTAAATACATATTTCAAATACTGTTTACAAATGTCAGATTATATTTTCAAAAGCTTTTAAAATTTAATTTTGGTAGACTCCATGATGTTCTAACACCCCATGAAGATATCTAATTACTTTAAGATGAAATTGCTACTGGTGTTTATTAACTTTCCATGACCGATTTCGGAAATTTTAGCATCTAACACGAAAACCCCTTAACTGTGTTGGTCCTCCCTTTATTTGACAACATCTTGATAGCCGTTAGTCATATTTTAATTCAATTTCCGAATTGTAGCGTCAAGTATGCAAGCCCCACATACCTATAGTTTATTCCCCCCCCTAAAAAAAATCAGTTCTTTACATTTTAGAGACATGTATTTCCATATATCTAAAATGCAGAAATTAGGTACCGCATTGGAACCCCATTGGAGTACTCACTTACTTTTGCATAGCAAGGTAAAAACGCCAGTGGTTCTCACTTTAAGTTTGAAAACATACTATTTTGTCTCTTCTCTGAGCATCGTGAATCTGTCGGAGCTGTACCATAGTTGGAAAGACTCACTGATCCTTCCTATAGTGACCATGTAGTCAGAATTCAAAAAGGAGTAGCCCTTGAAGGAAAAACAATATTTTAAAATCCTTGCACCAGTAGTTGTCACCTTAAAATCAAAATGTTCCAGTAGTAGTCAGGATTTTCTACCAGTGTTCATCACTCAAATAACTTGACAATTTATTCAAAAACGCACTGTGTATCAGTTTAGGGTTGAGAATACAATATAAAGTAGTAAGCTTAATAACTTTGCATCACTTTTAGCACTCAAGAAAGAAAATAAAAACGTTTTTACATACTTTTTAAAGCAATTTCAGAAAGAGAAATGTTAACTGAATACAAAAGTTAACTGTATATCACTTCCACGTTAAGAGTACAATATTAAATACTATGTTTAATAACTATACGTCACTTTAAACTCTCGAGAATGAACATAAACAATTGTACATACATTTTAAAAACAATCTGAGAAACAAAATAAGTTAACTGAATTCAAAATTTAATTATACATCACCTTAAGCTTAAGAATACACTATAAAATGCTGAGATTAATAAAAAATGAAATCTTTAAGTTTAACGTCCCACGGTTATGCCGGTTAGGATAAGGAGACGGTGATAATGAGAAATGAGTGAAATGGTGGAATGAACAAAGTGGGAGGAAACGGGAGAACCCCGAGAAAACCCACGAGCAAGGTGTTTGTCCACCACAAAGTCCACACGGCGCGAGTTGGGATCGAACCAGGGACCCCAAGCACCGGAGGTGAACGCTCTACCACTGAGCCACCGCCCCCCCCTGAGATTAATAACAATGCATTACTGAAGAATGAAAACAAAAATGTTTTAGCTACCTATATTGTATTTACATGTTATTTCTCATTAACATTTTTTTTTTTTTTTTTTTATAACTCATGATCAAGTCTAGGGATGCGCAAGAGAAAAGATTTGAGTTTGTCTCCTCTCGAAAAGGTGCCGCGAAAGTTGTCTCGTCTCGAAAACTGGATCCGTTTCTATTGGAAAAGCTCTATCTTGTCTCGAATTTCGTAACAAAAATTGTCTCGTCTTGTCTCGTGCGCATCCCTAATCAGGTCCATAGCCAAAAACTTCATTTCGGAGGGTGCTCGATAGGGCTTTGGATATCCGAATTTAGATATAGATAATCGATGTCGACAAACTATCGAAACTTGTTCGAAATATCGAAAAATACAGCAATATCGAAATATAAACAATATCAAAAATCGAAAATATAGAAATATGAAAGAGATCAAAAATATGGATATATCGAACAAAAATGGATATATGATCTTGGAATACGATTTGGTGGAATAATGAGGGAGAAAAATAATCATTGATTAAATATTAAATTGAAAAGAAATAAGAGCCTGACGCTCAAATACTTATCTATCCGGCACCCATCTTGATCCCCATAAAATATCATGAAGTGCTTCATTGATTCTAAACCCAATAATAGTAATTTAACAATAAACACAATATATAATTTACTACGCACCTTGAAATGTAGAAATTAATGATTGTAATCCCCAGCTTTCCAATAGACCTTTGATTTCTCCAAATGAAGATTCGGATATCTTGTTTCTTCTCAAGCAATAATGGGTTACAATAATCAGTTGCAGTCCAAAGCCAAGTCACTAAGTTAAGCATAAAAATAAAAGAATTCATTAGTTAGATGCATACAAAATCCTACGCATGTAAATCCGAATCTACTTGTATTAAATTGTAAATTTAAACGAACTAAATTATACTACAGTTATAGTGACATCAAACATACATTAAATAAGGTATACAGGGTGTCTCAAAAGTCCCCTGACATAGGGTAACTCTGTTATTATCAGAGTTACAACAGAATGTAGGAGGGAAAAGCATATCCAATTATGATGTTTTCAATCTAAAGTGAAGGAGTTTTTAAAATCGGATGACCCATTTGCGCTGTACACTCTCTATGCGCCCAATGTGAAATGAAAATGCAACGTTGCCATTTACCTGGACCCACAACAGAAGTGAGTGAAGTTACTGTCTTTTACGCTAACATGTCGATGGCCAGCCCCCGTTTCAAACAGTAACTTCATTCACTTATGTCGTGGGTCCAGGTAAATGACAACGTTGCATTTTCATTTAAAATTGGGTGCATAAAGAGTATACAGCACATTCATCTTGTCCGATTTTTTAAAAAAGTGTTCACTTTAGATTGAAAACGTCATATTTCGAGATGTTTTTCCTCTTACATTTTGTCGTAACGCTGATAATAACAGAGTTACCCTATGTCAGGGAACGTTTGAGACATCCTGTATACATCATAAGAGGTTCCTTTCTTAATTCTACACGGATGTGGTTTCATTGAATGTGAGGTGGGTGATACACATTAGGCCTTTTGGGAGTACGTCACACGGACGACCGTAATTTTGTGTTCAAAATTTTTATGAACTGGTGGGATATGTGATACATATGGCCACGGGCTAGAATTTTCTCAGTATGTCAAATATGCAATCAGATTTCATGCAGCTTAATTTGGTGAAAAGCTATTGCCAATTGAACGTTACATTTACCTCTTTCTTGCAGATGTTGAACCATGCCGTTAGCACGTGAGGAATGGATCGAAATAATCAAACTGTGGGGCGAGAGGAGTATATGTGCAGTGGTTGCCGATTACAGAGTCATCCACAATGTGACTCTGTGTCACATGTTTCAGTGTCACAGTAATTAACTAAATTTGAGAAGACGGGCACATTCGTGAACATACATCGTAGCGGTTCAAACTCGCGGGACCTTGTTCCTTCCCCATTTTGAACCGGTACATGAAAATGCCATTTACTCCATGTTTGCCTGCGCCGATTTTGAAAATTCCTTCACTAATCGATTTCTCCCGTTGAGTACTACAAGAACCAGTTAAAATCTCGCGGGCCCTTTATTCTTCCCCATTTCGAACCGGTACATGAAAGTGCGATTTTTTTTCATGCTTGCCTGCGCCGATTTTGAAAATTCCTTCACTAGTCGATTTCTCTCGACGAGTACTACAAGAATCAGTTAAAATCTCGCGGGCCCTTTTTTCTTCCCATTTTGAACCGGTACCTGAAAATGCGATTTTCTTCATGTTTGCCTGTGCCGATTTTGAAAATTCTTTCAGTAATCTATTTCTGTCGTCGAGTACTACAAGAATCAGTTAAAATCTCGCGGGCCCTTTTTTCTTCCCCATTTTGAACCGGTATATGAAAGTGGGATTTTTTTTTCATGCTTGCCTGCGCCGATTTTGAACATTCCTTCACTAATCGATTTCTCTCGTCGAGTACTACAAGAATCAGTTAAAATCTCGCGGACCTTTTTTCTTCTCATTTTGAACCGGTACCTGAAAATGCGATTTTCTTCATGTTTGCCTGTGCCGATTTTGAAAATTCTTTCAGTAATCTATTTCTGTCGTCGAGTACTACAAGAATCAGTTAAAATCTCGCGGGCCCTTTTTTCTTCCCCAAGCCAATATGTTTTTGTATATTTTGAATGTATTCAAGTATGGAACAAAAGTATTATATAATTCCCTTAGTAGGCTTCTCAACTTAATATTTTTCAACTTAAATTTTATTTATTTTAATTATTTATTTTCTTGTGACTCAATATTTAATTGCAATCGTTCATTGGGGAGAAGGGTGACCATTCTCAAATATATAAATATAGTATTCTTAAAATTTATGTGTTCTCGTACTATTAGTTTCTTCCACTAGACCTGGAAATTGCAAAATTAATACCTGGAAAACCTGCAAAATTCAGGGAAATTGAGTTCCATATTTATGTATGAACACTGCTATTTACATTTTTTTTTTTCGAATAGGGAGAACTGTACGAAAGGGTGGTTTGAGAATAGTATAACAGTAGGTTTCTGGGAGTGTTGTTCGAAATGAAATCTTTAAGTTTTACGTCCCACTATTATGCTGGCTAGGCTCAAGATGACGGGGTGTTGTTCGGTGGGGGTCAATGTTGCCAATTTTGGGTAAAGTCGCTAAATAAGGGGAATTCGACCTCAACGATAGCGCAGGGTGACCATAAAATTTTCAGTTAAAAACGGGACAGGTTCTTGCAACACTAGACTTTTAGATCTACCTTTGTTCTTATCAGTGCCTTGATATCAGAGTTCCCCCTCTCTCTCTTCGTTACAGAGCGGGTACTTATGAAAAAGGAAAGACACGTTGAAGTTTGTTTAACACACAACCAACTGCTAAAACCTCTGCTGCCTTTCGAGCAGTACTGCGAACTATAGAGTATGTTTAATATAGGGATTTTCAGTTCAATTTTTGCCGCTTTGTTATTATTAATACTTTTAAAAGGAGTAAAGGTACTGGGTTTGTTATTTACTTCTTTCATTTACATAAAACGGGACGAATACTACTTTTTTCCATCTACTGACGGGACGGCCGCGACACGCCCCGTAAACGGGACTGTCCCGGTCAAAACGGGACGTATGGTCGCCCTACGATAACGACAAAAAAAATTCCGATTGGAGACTTTTTTGGGTGATTTTTAAATAACGATTTACCTACTTACACATTTAGCGACTTTTTGCTGCAAACAAAATGTTCATCTGTAGAGAAGCATTATTAGTTCAAAACAGTTTTTACGTTCTTTTTTTCTGTTTGTTTGTTTTAATCAGCGCAAGTGATGAAGAGTTTGGAAATACAGCGTACTCACTACTCCACAATCCTGCATTGTTATGTTACCCTTGCCCTCTAACGAAGAATAACTACAAACTTGATGTCCTTTAGTTCGCAGAGTTTCCGTTAAGAGACACACGTAATACATCATTACCGATAGCAACAAGATTAGCTATAGATGCGTGAAAAAAGGCGAAGAAGGTGTTTGTTATATTTGTCCTCTGGGGTCTTTTAATTATTCTGCACTTTTTCTTTTACAAAAAATTGCTTAACGTAAGTACTGTAGTGTTAATTATTTCGGAACTATTTTGACCACAACATGAAGAAAAGTACCCGAAACAACCTGAAATGATCCCTGAATTAAAGGATTGGTTGCGCCCTGTTTACAAAGATGTGAATAGAACCAGCGGCGCAAATCTGTCTTCAACATTGGGGGGGGAAGGGGGGGTAAGACCGTTACCATACTTTTTTTGGCGATGTCCAAAATACTTATGAAGTTGAAAAACAATGTTGTGGAGGATCAGAGTTGTCTTTAGCGTTAGGAGGCTGCAGATTTGAGGCTTATTCTGGGGGACATCTCACGTTCCTTTGTAGCAATCGGACAAAAATCATCAAATTTCTCCCAAAAAACACATTTCAAATCGGATTATTTGGGAGAAGTCCCCCTCAGTTCCAAGATTGGAGGGGACATGTATCCGTCATCCCCCCCCCTGGATTTGCGCCAGTGAGTAGAACATATTGTTTAGTTTACATCTACAACTTTTACAATGCTTATAGACAATGAATTTCTCGATTATTTCTTATAGCGACTTTTCACCCAAAATTGGAGTCGTCACCTCTCGTTTCGCAAACTTATTGCCAACATTTTAGAAACTGGTTGCGGGGAGAGCTACAATGGATGATTCAAGTTATTTCGTCGCTTCCGCTGTGAACCTAAGTACAAGATTCCAAAAGTCACATTTTTTTGGTTCCAAACAATATGTCTGCTGGGTGAAAGCATAGACTGGAATGTGTTGCCTTTCCTACCTTATCTTTAATCCCATAGTAGCTCCTTTCCCAAAGTTAAAAAAATGCAATTCTTCCTTTCTTAATAGTACTTATGACCCAAAGTATTACGTAAGCATTGTATGTTACTTATGTAGCTCACAGAGCCGCAGCTATGGGCGAGCAAGCAAAGCACGTGTCCCGGGCGCGTGGTTGGAGGGGCGCCTAAAAGAGAGGTTATATATTAGTACTTTTCCTGGCGGTATTTAATACTTTTCATCAGAGTGCGAAATCATGAAATCAAAGTGAGAGGAAAAAATGAAATGAAATCTTTGAGTTTTACGTCCCACGGTTATGCCGGTTAGGCTAAAGGAGACGGTGATTATGAGAAATGAATGAAATGGTGGAATGAAGTAAGTGGGAGGAAATGGGAGAACCCCGAGAAAATCCACGCACACGGTGTTTGTCCACCACAAGGTTCACTTGGCGGGGCTAGGATCGAATCCGTGATCCCAAGCACCAGAGGTGAACGCTCTACCACTGAGCCACCGCGGCCCTAAAAGTGAGAGGAGACTGGAGGAGTGAAGAGAGAGAGAGAGAGACAGAGAGAGAGAGAGAGAGAGAGAGAGAGAGAAGAAAACGCTCGCACTTTTACACTTCAAAGTAAATTAAGTCATTTATTTTTTCTGTCCCCCTCCTCCCCCTCCCCTAAGTTCTGTCAAAGTAAATAGCTAAAAACACTCCCAGGCCAGAACCGCATCTACGTTGGAAATTTGATCGAGATCGGTCGGCCGGTGCAAGAGATTAAGAAAAAATGAAATGAAACCTTTGAGTTTTACGTCCCACAGTTATGCCGGTTAGGCTAAGGGAGACGCTGATGATGAGCAATGAATTAAATGGTGGAATGAAGTAAGTGGGAGGAAATGGGAGAACCCCGAGAAAACCCACGCACACGGTGTTTGTCCACCACAAGGTTCACTTGGCGGGGCTAGGATCGAATCCGGGACCCCAAGCACCAGAGGTGAACGCTCTACCACTGAGCCACCGCGGCCCCCGGCCGGGAATCGAACCCGGGTGTCCCACGCCAAAGGCGTGTTCATTAACCACTTAGCCACGAGGGAGCTCATCTGTGAGGCAGTGTAAACCCCCCAAAAAAGAAAGAAAATAAACGCACACTGGATGTTTGCGCAATTGAGGATCAAAACATTCTCAATGGAGTATGAGAAATAGTAAACGTCAATCAATGTGTGCTTTTGCTTATTCATTACTTCGTTAATACTTAATTCCTTCTAGAAATAGTGAAACAATACTATGAAGAAACACTAATTAAACTAATAACAATTACGTTGTATTTCTTACCATACCGTTTTTACCACCCATAGAATTTCAATCTAGCACTATACTGCATTAGTCACGCCGTAACGAAAGCTGAAATTCAAAGACCTGGCACTCGTTAACTGTTGAAGCTGTGTTGTAGCTACCTGTATATCACGCGGCCTGCGTTGGTACTCCTCAACATAAATACGTCACAGCCCAAAGCCAGGAAACATCACAAACAGAAGACAGGGGCACAAGCAGTGCCTGACACTTCACGAACTCAAACCCACCAAGACTCAACTCAACATGACCTTCAATTACGTTCTAGAAACCAAACCAGTGCTAAGGCACAAACTCACCAACTTCCTATATGAAAACACAAGAAAAAAATCTAACGTTTTGGTTCCAAAGTGATGACATAACAATAATACTAAAAAGGTTTTAATTTTCAGTAACCCAAACATTAATTAACTAGGGAACATAACAAAGCAAAAATAAATAAATAAAAATAAATTAAATTAAAAAATAAAAACCTGACAAGTAAGCTCTCCCTGACTACTTTTTTTTTTAAATTTCAGTGAGGCTGTAAAATATGTCAATATCTTCGTTATATATATATATATATATATATATATATATATATATATATATATATATATATATATATATATATATATATATATATATATATATTTCATTGTAAACAAGTTCTTTAAACAAAAGAAAGCTCTGAGAGCGCTTACCTCTGACGCGGTAGGTCCCTGGTTCGATTCCTGCTCCCGACAAATAGGCTTTTGGTGAACACTGTAGTTGTGGTTATTCTTAAGACTTTCCAGTTTCCTTACATTTTCTTGATTCCACCATTATCATGTATCTCATCGTCACCTTCTCTCTTACATTGATGTACAATCATGGGGCGTTAAACTAAAAGAAAAAAAAATCTTGCAAATATCCTAGTAAAAATGAGTTTTCTAAACTACACTAGTGGCCCCGCGTAGCGTATTCGCTAACGCTCTCGCCTTCGGTGCGAACGGTCCCGGGTTCGATCCCGGTGGGGGAACTCGGTCGAAAAAGTATCAAAAGATTTTAAGTCCAGCCATCCTGAATGAGGTTTCCTTGGCTTTTCCTCATTCACAGCAGGCAAATGCCGGAGTGGTACCTAACATATAGGTCCCAGGCCGTTTTCTTCCTTTAGTTATGCAATTATGTTAAGCAGCCCTGTAGTAAAACTGCTCCAAGTAATAAATCGTCACATATAAAACGGAATGAATAAACACATAACATTCATTTTGCTACCTTGAAATGTAAAATGTTTCAAAACATTAATATTCAAAGATTTCTCAAAATTCAGATTCACCCATTCCATTGTCCTCAATCATTAACGAGTTTTACAATAGTAAGAATTGTATTCATAAACTACATTACTTACTTAGTACTATATTAAAGCAAGTTACACTAAAAGAATATATAATTAATGGAATATTTAACTAAAGTAATAGTTAACTAGTGTACTTACCCAAGCACTTGTTTCCTTCCTCTCTTCTTTTCCGTTTGTAAACAACCTCGTTTCGCAAGCAAAAGACGGTAGTTCAATGACGTCAGCCATTTCGAAAGAAAGAGTGTCTATAGGCGGTCTGGATCTCACACACAGATGGACGTATATAACATATAGCTGAAGTATTTAACATACGTATTCGTATGTAAAATACGGAAGATTGTGAGATGTCAGACATCCTGCAGCGACATGATGTAATATCTAAGCGAGTAAAAGGCAGTACCTATGTAGTATATGGATAAAGTACGCTCCGTACAGATTTCCTTAGTAAACGTAACGAATCCTTGTATTTGTACAATATACCGCTGTCCGGATAATGGATTTTTCTCAGTGAACGACATTCTGGATTTCTGTAAAAATGACTAAAACCGTGACGTGCTCTAGATATTGTAATCCTGAGAGAAAGTTACACTGTGCATAACCACCAATCACTGATCCTTTGGTCACTACAGGGCCACCTTTTTGAAAGCAGTCGAAGATAGTGATATTTAGGATTTCGATAAAAATGACTGAAACTCTGATATGTTGTAGATTGTGATCCTGAAAAGTCCCATCCACAATGTACTTGGACCTGAACCCACAAAGTGGGGTAAATGTATATATTTCCTGAAAGCTCAAGGTCAAGGTAAGATCAAAACTGGTTATCAAAATTGGGGAGGTCTCAAGCATTCCGCTTCAGGACAGCACGTTACTCATTTTTATTAGTCTTTAAGCGTGTCTATAAAGTCCGTTGCGATCCCGAAAAATCTGTAACGATGAGATAGATATGGAAACAGAAAAACATGTTTTTCATAATTTCAAAAGTACAACGTATGAAAGTAAAATAAATTGTCCCAGGGGCCCCGCAGGGGCCCAGACGGGCTCCAACTAAAAATTTTTAAATGGTAAGGAGGGTCAACTTGAATATTGTGTGAAGGTAGATGTTATATAAAAGAAGAAAATCAAGTCTCGATTCTCCACGATAAGCCTGTGCAAAGTAGTGGTTTGTCAAAATATCAACACAATCTTCATTGCAAAATCTATGGCCACTCGTATGAAACTGAAACTGTGGGATAGATGTAGAAACAAAACCACGGATATGTCATTATTTCAGAAGTATAATGATTGAAATTAAAAAAATGCTCGATGGTTCCTCGCAGGGTCCCAGACGGAGTCCAACTCAAAATGTTGAAATGGAAAGTGGTTCAAGTTGAGTATAGTATGAAAGCTTATGTTAAGTGAAAGAACAGGAAACAAGTCTCGACTCTTGATGAAAAAGTCTATGACCACTTCTATTAATCTGAAACGGTGAGACAGATGTAAAAACAAAACAAAAAACTAGAATGTATCAAAGGACATGACCAGCTGCCATTTTGCAATGCTTATCGACAGCTGTGACTTGTCCAATGTCCAATTCTGTATCATTCAAAACGAACTTTCACATGATGTGCTTATTTATGAAAGGGTTACCTCTCTATGCCGCTTAATTTCCAAATTGAACCCAACTAAGTAACGCGATTTAATAAGCTCAATAAAAAATATAAATAAATATTATTAGTTAAATAATTATAAATATAAATATAAGAAATTATAAGTATTTTTAAGTCTTTGACTTGTATTTCTCTTGATTGATTTTGGACTTGATTTTGTTCATGCTTCAAGAAAAAACAGGATGGTTGTGGTCTCCTACGGGAAACATATTTCCACTAAGACAAACTACAAGGGTTTTGTCATCCTAAATTGTGATGGTTGTGGTTTCCTATGGGAAACATGTACGGAAAATGCGGTTGTATCGACCACAGGAGTTTAGTCATCACAGATAGTAAGAAAATCAAGAAATCCGGAAAACCTCTACGTTCTTCCAACCTCTACGTTTCTATACCAACCCACCTATGTTCTGATACTCAAGTTCATAACCAATCACGATTAAACATGTCAAAAGAATCACCATAAACTCCGCCTAATTGTACTATTCGACCCCCCCTTTTTATTCCCGTTTACGTCAATTAACACTGTGTGACTATATGTTCCGGCCAACGCCTTGTTTCTGGACATAAAAACATTTCAGAAGAGTCGCCAGGCATCTTTTTCGACTCCGAAGTTCTCTACTGAAGGAGGTAACTATGATCTTCACTTAAATCATTATCGTTGATATGATACCTAAAGTTCAATTCCCCTAGAAATCAAATTTTAAATCTTGAGTAAAAAAATTCCTTCCTACTGTTTTCGAAAAATGTACTATAAAACTTCTCGATACAAACTAGAACAGATTCACTTGGAAAATGCGTTGCACACATAAAGTTCATGTTGTGAAAACAATTACTTCTAGTCAAATATTATTTTCAAATATTTTGTTTTACTAAATTGTAGTTACAGACGCAATGACATACAATTTTATGAACGAGTATTCTATTTCCATATGTTTGGATATAATTTTATTGTGTATAGTATTTCCTTTCTTTGTTGCATTTGTTTATCATATTATTGTTATTATTCATATTGTTATTATTGATTTTGCTCACTAAATTCATGTAATTAAACTTATCATATCTAAAACTGTCTCATAGTATGATTCTAACAGTCAGAGCTTATTTTCCCCCGAGGTAGCTGAAGCTTAGAAGAAATGACTCCGACTCAGGTCCTTATGAGAGAGGGCTTGGGTTCTGGACACTTCTGTGTTTGGGTGACTCCGTAATTTCACCTATCAGCGGAAGATTTCGTTTTATTTACCTCTCTTGGCATTTGAAACTTTTGAGTTGGACCCGGCTTGGATCCTGCGGTTGAAACTGGGACATTTCTTTTTTAACTTGATACTTTCTAGTTTTTTTTACACCTGTCTCACCGTTTCAGATTAATAAGAGTGGCCATAGATTTTTCAATGATACTTGTGTTGACATTTTGACCCACAGCTATTTTCACAGGCTTATCATCAAGAGTCGAGACTTGTTTCCTCTTCTTTCACTTAACATAAGCTTTCATACAATACTCAACTTGAATCCCTTTCCCATTTCAACATTTTGAGTTGAACCCCGTCTGGGACCTTGCGGGAGACCATGGAACATTTTTTTTTTACTTTAAATCATTATACTTTTGAAATAATGACATATTCGTGTTTTTGTTTCTACACCTATCCCACCATTTTAGATTCATACGAGTGGCTATAGACTTTGCAATGAAAATTGTGTTGATATTTTGACCCACCGCTATTTTGCACAGGCTTATCGTAGAAAGTAGCGACTTGATTTATCTTCTTTTATTTAATACCTACTTTCACACGATATGCAAGTTCGCGCTTCTTTCCATTAAAAAAATTTGAGTTGGAGTCCGTCTGGGATTCTGCCGGGGACCCTGGGACAATTTATTTTACTTTAATACGCTATACTTTTCCAATGATGAAAGACATGTTTTTGTGTTTTCAATCTGTCTCACAGTTTCAGATTTTTCGTGGTCGCAACGGACTTTGTTTCCACGCTTAAAGATTTTAATAAAAATAAGTAACGTGCTGCTCTGAAGCGGAATGCTTGAGACCTCCCCAATTTTTGTAACTGGTTTTGATCTTACCTTGATCCAAGCTTTCCGGAAATATATACATCACTTCCACTTTGTGGGTTCAGGTTCAAGTGCATCCCTAATTAGTAGACACAACCACCAATCACTGACCATTTGGCCACTACAGAGTCACTTTTTTGGGAACAAAAGGTAAGATTCTGGATTGCGGTGGAATTCGGAAAATAGCCGAGTATAACGATGTTCTGGATTTCAGTAAGATTGAGTAAAACTGAGATATGATGAAGATCTCATCATGAGAGAAAGTCTTAATGGACACAACCATCGAATTATGACCGTTTGGCTACTACAGGTCCAGATTTTTTAAAACAGTCGGATATAATGATATTTTTGATTGCGGTGTAAATGAATGAAAGTGTGATATGTTGTAGATGTCGTAATCCTGAGAAAAGTTGTCTCAGGATGTTAGCTCCTACTCGTTTAAAAAAGTGGCCCTATAGTTGTGCAAATTGAAATTTTTCTCAGGATCACAATATCTACAACATATCACGGTTTCAAAATCCAAATCGAAATTCAGAATATCACTATCTTCGACTGTTTTCAAAACTGTAGGCCTGCAGTGGCCAAACGGTCAGTGATTGGTGGTTGTGCTTATCACGGGCGTCTCTGGCGGGGGGACGCGTCCCCCCAATATTTTGAAGTACAAAATATTCAATATTTTATTCTAATTTAATTTATTTACTAATGACACAATATAATATAAATAATAATAATTATATTTATTTGGAATATAATATTCAGGCTGTGAAACGATTGTAATCGAGTTCTTGATATACCTTAGGGAGCCCGTGAAGGTAAGCAGAAAGGTAACAAATGGAATCCAAGTTAATAAACAGGTTGGGCTAGGTAGTACCATTTAAATCACTTTCTTTGATGTCCCCCCAAATTTTACATGTCAGAGACGCCAGTGGTGCTTATTGAGACTTTTTCTCAGGATCACAACATCTACAACACATCACAGTTTCAGTCATTTTCATAGTCCAGAATATCACTATCTTCGGCTGCTTTAAAAAAAGTGCCCTCGTAGTGGCCAAATGATCAGTGATTGGTGGCTATGTCCATTAAGACTTTTTCTCAGGATCGTAATATCTACAGCATATCACGGTTTCAGCCATTTTTACAGAAATCTAGAATGTCGTTATCTTTCGGCTGTTTTCAAAAAAGTGGCCCTGTAGTGGCCAAACAGTCAGTGATTTGTGGTTGTGGCCATTGAGGTTTCCCCCCGGAACACCATATCTACAACATATCACGGTTTCAAGCAATTCCACCGAAATCCAATTTCCTTAAGGATTGCGCGGGGTCCTCTGTCATTTCGAAGGAGGCATTGTCCCCACAACACTTTCCTAGCAAAAACGACAAAACCCGTATTTCCTACCTTGATGTCTTCTTTGCGTCGACAGAGTTTCATTTCTATAAAGTGGCCCTTTTAATCAATGGGACCTTTTTTTTTGAAAAGGGTCCCTTTGCCCTCCTTAACTTATTTTCCGAGAGAAATAAAAAAATATGTGTCGATTTATTTTTGTTCTAATGTAGGTGCTAAGTTTGAAGAAAATCGGATGAAGAGAAACCCTTGTTGAGTTAGCTTCTTTACACTTTCACTTTTTGGATTTAACGGGGTTTTTCCTCAAAGTCTTCAATTTTTAACCAATTTTGGCACAAACCAGAATACATGCTTCTTCGGAACTCAAACCGGAAACTCCGTGAATGACATCTATGCCTCCTAGAATTCTCGAAACAGAGGTCAGCATTCAACCAGTAAAAAAATTCTGTACTTTTTAGTACTCGCAGAAAAAAAAAGGTCATCATCCATATTTATACGCGGTGTTATACTAGAAAGAAGACAGTAGTAGTAGTAGTAGTAGTAGTAGTAGTAGTAGTAGTAGTAGTAGTATAATTGAAGTGGAGTGGGCATTAGAGTCCCGTATGATCCTTTGTATTCTTGTGTCTCAAGCCCTCATATCTTCTTGGCAGAATACTTGAAACTACATCCAGAATTTGCTTCGTTTTCAATAAGCTCAACTACAGTTGGAGAAAATTTGTAGAGTCGAGTCAAGTTTCAAATAAATCTCGCTCCAGCTTACCTATACCCATCCCTAAAAAGCAGGACCCCAGCCGGTATTAGTCCGGGATTGGAGACTTATATTTAAAAGATATGACAATCTTAGCAAAATACAGAAGTATTTTAGTAGGAGAAAAAATGAATGAAATCTCTAATTTATATTCTAGTCGTCTCTAGAAATTTCTTTAGAAATTTCTCTATTAGTCTTTAGAAATTTCTAATTCTACTAGTCTTGTAACTCTCAGTCCGTGGCAAAAGTACTGATTGTAATATGGACAATGAGTTATGATCATTTTGTAGAACATTCCACTGTAATATCACAGGAAATTAATCTTCCGGCTTGCTTGGTTATGAAAAATTATAGAGTATATTGCTATACTATGTAAAGTATGTGTACTGCCGCTGATTTGTGCCGACAATCAGAAACAAAAGTAAAAGGTAATTGTTTTCTATTAATTCGTAGGTATAACTACTTTTATTTTAACAACTTTTTGGCTTAAAATCTTTATTCAAATTCACACCCATCCCCCTCAACCTTGGATACAGAAATGGAAGAACATATTTAGATTTTGATTATTGATTCCAGTATATTTCAAGCATCATTTCTCGGACCTAGGCCTGTGCGATATGTCGATATATCGATATCGTCCATATCGATATTATCATGTATCAACATTCGATATCGCAAATATATCGACATCGATATATCATCCTGAATTTTTGATATTGATATTGGGGAGGGCGAGGTACAGCGGGGCCCCTAAGTCTTGCGATGGATGAAGAAATAAAACTTACCTTTAACAATAATGTCTTCTAATGATATTTTTTTATTACCACAAATTGCAATCTAAATAAATCCACTTGCAAATTTGCGATATTAATATATATAATGTAATTTCTTAGGCGCCAGAACTTTTCTGTTCTCGGAAAAAAGGAACAAAATAGCACCTGTCTAAAGCAACTGCTCCGAACTTTGAACTAGAATTTATCACTTTATTATTATTATTATTATTATTATTATTATTATTATTATTATTATTATTATTATTATTATTATTATTATTCTCGCTCGGAGATTTCCATCCCTTTTGGCCTTTGAGACCGCTCATTCACAAAAAGTGCACATGACTGCTGTATGCAGACATGATCTTGAGCAGTGTCAGAGATTTTGAAAAGGGAACGAGTTTTTAATAATAATAATAATAATAATAATAATAATAATAATAATAATAATAATAATAATAATAATAATAATAATAATAATAATAATAATGCAATGTTCCTTTATTTTTCTTTATCGAAAGGATAATGTCCTCTGTAATCTGACTCCACTGTACTTCTTTTATATAAATCTCTTTCGATAGCACACTATAATAAAAGCTCGCAATAATGGGTTAATACGTTTCTATGTTAAATTATTGCTCATTAATATATTGAATAAGTATATTTTGGCGTTAGCTATCACAATTGTTACAATGTCGCACGGAGGTCTTAACACAAGGATCGTATCTCTCCAACTGACTTATTGGACTAACTTATCAAGTCAGTGTATCCAACTACAATATAACACCACCAATTCAATTCTTCTTTATACATACAAAATAATTCAACAGATCTTTACAAAATCTTAAATACTACAGGCTCTCCCGGCCTGAAGAAAATTAAAGTAGTTAATTTTTTCTTTTTTAACTGACTTTTTTAAATGACATCAAAATTCGTTGGTGGCGGAACAGCATAAATAGTTCCGCCATATTTGTGAGCCCATTTTGGCCCACTTCCGGTGACGCATAAAATGTGGGAATAGGCGCACAAAACGGCACAAAACACGCACAAAATGATACAAAAGAAACCACCTCCAAATTCGTTGGGGGCGGAACAGTGGGTCATTAACATCCCACCTTGGAGGCCTATTTTGACCCACTCCCGATGGCGCACAAAACGTGGAAATAGGCGCACAAAACGGTACAAAACGCGCACAAAACGATATGATGGAATCGACCTCAAAATTCGTTGGTGGCGGAACAGCATTAACTTATTCCACCATATTTGTGGGACCATTTTGACCCACTTCCGATGGCGCACAAAACGTGGAAACAGGCGCAATAAACGGTACAAAACAAGTACTGGGTGGCGGAACAGCATTCATTTATTCGGCCATATTTATCGACCAATTTTGACCCACTTCCGATGACGCACAAAGCGTGGGAATAGGCGCACAAAACACGTACATGCAAAAGAAACCACCTCGAAATTAGTTGGTGGCGGAACAGTGGGTCACTTTCGTCCCACCTTGGAGACCCATTTTGACCCACTTCCGATTACGCACAAAACGTGGAATTAGGCGCACAAAACAGAACAAAATATGCACAAAACGATGTGATGGAAACGATCTCAAAATTCATTGATGACGAGAAACCATTCACTTGTTCTGCCATATTTGTAGACTGACTTTGACCCACTTCCGGTGACGCACAAGACGTGGAAATAGGCGCACAAAATGGCACAAAACACACACAAAAATATGCAAAAGAAACCACCTCGAAATCCTTTGGCAGCGGAACAGTGGGTCACTTTCCTCCCATCTTGGTGGCCCATTTTAACCCACTTCCGATGAGGCACAAAATGTCGAAATAGGCGCACAAAACGACAAAAAACACGCACAAAACGGCAAAATCACGTACAAAACGATGTGATGGAAGTGACCTCAAAATTCGTTAATGGCGGAACAGCATTAAGTTGGTCCGTTATATTTGTAGGCCCATTTTGACCCACCTCCAGTGACGCACAAAACGTGGGAATAGGCGCACACAACGACACGAAACACGCACTAAACGATGCAAAAGAAACCACCTCGAATTTTGTTGGTGGCGGAAGAGTGTGCCACCTTCGTCCTAGCTTGGAGACCCATTTTGGCCCACTTACGATGGCGCACAAAACGTGAAAATAGGAGCACAAAACGGCACAACACACGCACGAAACGACTTAAAAGAAACCACCTCAAAATTTCTTGGTGGCGGAACAAGTTAATGGCGCCATACATTCCCTTCCCTTTTCACAACCCTATCTTGGTTGACAACAATTACCTATATTTTTTTCTTTGACCTTTTCACCTTGAAACAATCGTATTTTGTCGCTTTCTTCGACCGGCCGTATCAAGTTTCTCTCCCTTGCACGTGAGTCAGCAGGAGAGCCACAATGATGTTCCCCCTAACGTCTCTTACAACCAGCTGAGCACAATTCCACCCTCGACCTCATACACTCTGTTAATCTTTTGTGAGTTTCAGAACCAGAATAAGAACTATTAGTTCCTACATGTTCAAAATAACTTGACTTAAAATTATCGTTCTGAAACTTTTGCAACAAACCAGGCTCTTCACTTTTTCATTAAAAGGAAAATTAAATTTATTGTTAGACTCTTCATAAGCAGAACAATTCTTATTACTGATATTAGACACAACATGAGAGTTTAAACTTCTAGCACAGTCAACAACAAAATTATTATCAATATGATCTTGAAGCTTTGCTGGCGTCTACTATTAATCCAATGTTCTCGGGATTGCTGCCAGAGTGAGTGTTGCTGTGCTGAGCTTTCGTTACCATACAGCGGCAACATCTTCAGAGCTCTGAAGATGTTGCCGCTGTATGGTAACGAAAGCTCAGCACAGCAACACTCACTCTGGCAGCAATCCCGAGAACATTGGATCAAAATTATTATCATTGGACCGCAGTACGTTGCCAAATATATCTTGAAAAGATGTACTTACAGCTTATTTGGTGCTCCTCCTTCGGCGGTTTTTGATCTGCATACAAGTAAAACATATCTTCCTGCTTTTCTTCGAGCTCATTTGGCACCTCTGAACCCTGGTCTTCCACTTCTTCATCTTGTTGACAGATTCTGCTTTTAATGACTGTCTCCTTTTCACGAACACACAAATCAACTGGCAGCTCATTGACAAGTTTCTCCAGAGAATCAAATCTCTCCGTTAATTTTTCCACTTCCCTTTGAAGCTGATCACTTTCCTTTTTGCAAACAGTTCTATTAGAGACTATTCTTACTTCCAATTCTTTAACTTGGCGCTGGAACCCAAATACACTCTCTTCTAATCGTTTATGCATTCCTTGATTCTCTTCCTTTATTTCAGCACGAACTTCTTGGATGTTGTTTCTTACTTCAGAACGAACTTCTTGAAGGTTGTTTTTCATTTCAGAACGAACTTCCTGGAGTTCAGAGCGCACTTCTTGGATATTACTATCGAGTCCTGTCATTAAACTTAATAATTTGTCCAGATTGTCATCTTTTACCGACTTTTCCTTGCGTGTGTCTTCATTTGTACATTCGTCGCACTTCCATGGAGTATCTGGTTGCGAATAATACTCCTGCTCCTCTTCACTCATTTTTAAACACTTAAAATGATAGTATTTATTACAAACATCACAACCCACAAAAAGTCCACTATCGTCACAATAAACAGCTTCAGTGCTCGTGTCCGACATTGTTATCAAAATAAACATCTTGATAACATAAAAATACTTAAATCTGAAACACTATAAATTTCCAATAGCTCACTTTTCCACAGTTCACAAACGTCATGAATGCCACCCGAAATAATACGTACTTTTGAGTCACGTCGGGGTCATCAATTTGCAATGTTCCTTTATTTTTCTTTACCGAAAGGATAATGTCCTCTGTAATCTGACTCCAATAAACTTCTCTTATATAAATCTCTTAATAGCACACTATAATAAAAGCTCGCATGGACGGGTTAATAAGTTTGTATGTTAAATGATTGCTCATTAATATACTGAATAAGTATATTTTGGCGTTACCTATTACAATTGTTACAAAGTCGCACGGACGTCTTAACACTAAGATCGTACCTCTCCAACTGACTTATTGGACTAACTTTTCACATTCAGCGTATCCAACTACAATATAATACCAATAATTCAATTTTTTATAAATACAAAATAATTCAACAGATCTTTACAAAATCTTAAACACTACAATAATAATAATAATAATAATAATAATAATTATTATTATTATTATTATTATTATTATTATTATTATTATTATTATTATTATTATTATTATTATAAGAATTGTGTTTACAACTATGATCCTATCGCTTTATCTTGCGTGAGAGGCCCGGAAGTCTGGTAGGCCAGTGATGTCCCTTATTCTGTGTTTGTCTCTCTTTCCATTTCGAATGGATGTTTTTGTGCTTTTAGGCTTTTACATTAAACCTTCAGATTATGTAAGGTGCTGATATCTGTTTTTTACCATTCATATTTTTTGAACTGCTTAAGTAAGATCATTTTGTAACTTATGTCATCCATTGCCTTCACGATAACAAAATCGTCATTCTTAACAATTTATTTTATTCTCTTAAATGCAGTCTGCCACACTGATATATTTGAAACAGAATTGAGGTTTGGTCCAGTGCCTTTCGAATTCTCAACCAACCCAACGTCCGAGCCTTTGGGTTGTCTACTATTGCAGGAAAGGGAGAATTGCAAGTGGTAATGCACTTTTGGTGTCGTCGATACATTCGCGAAGTGTCCTCTCGGAATTCGTATAAAATTGATTCAGATGCAAAGCTCTCCGTTGTTCAATATGCATTGTACTAATTTTAGCGGTCCATACCGGTAATTTGCATATTTATGGGCCTTCATATATCCGGTATTCAATCATATACTACTATAACGCTCGGACACAAAATTACTTTAAGTTTCTTTAGATGAAACTGAACATGCATGTGGGCATATGCAAACAAATGGGATCAAGTACTGCTTCTCTGACTTATGATAACCTGCGGCTATGATGATGTGAAAGATTTGCATTGCCTGACCCTAATGATGCATAGAAATATGAAAAACCATGAAATATGCAACTTACGTATTCTGGTCCATCGATGTTGGTAACGACGACAATATCTCCGCGATACTTCAGTGGACAGTTGTAAATTGTATTATCTGTCAGGAAAGTAAATGTATACATATTTTTCGATTCTGACATTCCTGCGCTTCATCCGTGGAGAGTATGAGAATTAAATCAATCAAATATTTACTGAGGGACAAGAAGAAAAGTCTAATTTGAATAAGACATTGCAGAGGGGCACAAGCTGTGAATACGAATAGTGCCTGCATAGTGTAAATAAAGGGCGACACCGAAAGAGAAAGCCAGAAAGAGCTGCTAAACGGAGAAAATAGAGTAAAAATTGTCGAAGTGGGAACATTAAATACAATTATAACAAATATGCCAACAACTAAGCGTTTAACAAGCAACGATCTTGGTGTAGTGGTTAAGGTGCTGGCTTACAAATGCAAAGGACGCCAGTTCGAATCCCCGGCAAGGACATTTTTAAAAATTTTTGTTAATAATACATTCAGCTCATGAGAGATGGTAAAAGAGGTCCTATTTAGTCTTTCGTAGCAATTATTTTGGTAATGTTTAGTACTGATAATACTTTTTGTCTTTGCGTATTGCTTTTATTCTTGTCTTCATTTTGAAAGAGAAGAATATCCGAACAAATGCCACCAAAATTCCTTTTATTTTGAATGTAAACGCCATTTGCAATTAGTAAAGAATAAAAATTGAACGTTCCGACTGCAAAAAGTAAAAAAATGGAACTGGAGGGGTTCGAACACATACTCATGGTTATTAAAACACAATCTCTACATACCTTACACCTCTGGCGTGGAAGACCCGGGTTCGATTCCCGGCGCGAGCTCATGTGGTTCGGATTCCACGTTAATCAGTAGGTCCACGTCTCATATAGCCTCGCTGCTGAAAGGGACGCTAAACTAAAATCAACTCAACTCAGCCTTACACCTCTCGACCACGTTTTTAGTTTATTAATGGGCACTAAATTGTCTCCAGATCATCGAATAAATTAACTTCGGCATGCACTTTGGTGGAAATATCATTACATGAACATTACCGGTTCGTTCCAAACATCAGGACTGAACTTAGCAATATTTAGCTTATGATGTTGCATGAGAAGATAATGTAGGGGTGAAGTGCTGGACTTGTGAGTAATACAGCTAATCAACATTGCTTCAAATCCTTTTGAAGTTAATTTATTTTCAAAGCAACCGTGAAGAATCAAAGCGTGACTTCTCATACTAAATGAGCAATCCTTAAGAAAGTGGAAGCAAACACTTGTATCATGATAGAGACGATTTACGCATGTTAATTGGGAAAGGGTAAGGAAATTACCAGGACATTCGAAATACTTTGTTCAACTGCAGTATGCACTTTTTAATTTATCGTTCTAAGGAAAAAACACTACACCATTTGTTATCGTTAAACTAACTTTCGCTAGCGAAATCGGTGGAATATGATGGTCTCTGTAATAGGCACATTTTTGAAGAAGTTTGCCTATCGTAGAGACTCACATGTGTGAAATTCGGAAAAATTTCGTTTTATCGATCACCGCCCTCTGATTCATACCACCTGATTAGATATATTTGCTTCCTCATTTTCATTGTATCACTTCGCTAATAAATGGCAGTGGAATTTTCACCAATTTTTCACTTAACATCTCTACCAGGTAATACGCTCTCTTTTACCACCTCTCACATGGTGTATGCATTATTAAAAAATCATTCTACTTGTAGTGGATTTGAACTTACGTCCTTTATATTTTCAATCTAGCGTCTTAGCCACTACATTCCTGAGTTCTAACCATCTAGAATATGACAATTAAATCAATACAGAGAAAGCGGAGAAAAAGAAAGTAGAAGTAGTCGAAGTGGGAACATAAAATACAAATGCGAACATATATTCCAACAACTAAACGTTTACTAAGCAACGGTCTTCGTGTAGTGGTTACGGCGCTAGATTACAAATCCAAAGTACGGCGGTTCGAATTGCACCAAGGAGTATATATTTTTTAGGTTTTAAAAATAATGCATAGAGCACATGAGAGGTAGTGAAAGAGAACGTATTATCCGTTTAATACGTTAAGTTAACGTTCTAAAAAGAGTTAAAAATTTCGGTGAAATTTATTAGAGAAGTAAAACAATGTAAACGAGGTATATTTAATCAAGGGTGGTAATCTCAAAAATTGCAAATTTTCCCGAATTTCGCACATGTGAGTCTATACGATAGGCAAATTTCTTCAGAAATGTACCTATTGCAGAGACCATCTTGACAGAAATGCCGTAAAATTTCTATGCAATTTGGCCTTTTGTCTATCATCACCTCTGAAACGGAAAGAGAGAGAGAGAGAGAGATGTTCCCGGAACTGAGAGTGAGGTGCTTCCATTCAAATCAGCGAGTTGACAAATAGACCCTTACATAATGAGAATGAGGAATACAAACAACTATAAAACATCAAAGTGATAATTGCAAGCATTATCACCTAAAGTTCCGGAACCGTGACGGTCAGTGAAACATGATCCGATGTCGGACGTCGAGAAATAACGTGCTGTCCATTTGATAATGAAATGAAAACAGAACTGTAGAAAAGAAATTATTATGATGCACTAGACACAACATAATTGCCTGTTTCCTCTCCTCATGTTAAATTTTCTCATCTTAGCGATGCGAGACGAAGCCTTGTCTCGTCTCGTGGCTATCCCAGTGTCATCTCGTGTTTCCGAAACGAGACAAGTTGTTATTTCGTCTCCTTTCGTCTAATTTTCTTTCGTAAACCTCATAATAATAGAAGTAAAATTGGAAGCCATGCGACTTCGAAATGTAACGAAGTTTACAAGTTAGAATTGATAATCGGACAAGAAAGGGCTATGGAATGCTTTTGAGACATTTAAAACGCAACGAGTCCAGACAAATACCTGTCACGTCTCGTCTAAGAAAACGAGATGTGTAAGTCGGTTAGTGGGTCGTGGGTCAATAGGATGTGATCCACTGCAATCCACCACCCACCGTGACCCACCATAAACCAGCGATCCACCATAACCTACAGACTCACTACGACCCACCGACACACTCTGCTTAGTGCATTGCATATAGCATCCTCTGAACAGTGGTGAATATATCTACATTTTACTTTTAGGGTCTCTATTTTCATTTTTTCTTTTTTGGCATTGTTTGTATTTACTTACCTGAGATGACTATATCTTACAAGAAAAGCAGACTTTGTTAAATGAACTTTCGCGAGGTAGTTGTGCATATTTAAAGTGTTAATATTACAAACTGAGAGAGCGCAATAACCAGAAATAGCCTAGAAAATGCGTCTTAAAGTTTCGACTCGCCGTATATATGGTAGGACGCCTAAAATTCCGAAGTGACGGTGTGGTAGAGTGTGGAGCATTCACGATTCACGCGTAAAAGATCGAGAGTTCGATTCCCGCTCGAGTCAACTTGTTTTTGCTTTTACAAATAAAGTAGTCATTTATAACTACAAGTAAAATATTATTTCACCATATGTTTATAATGCATGAAACAATAGGAATTTTTAAATCAGTTGTAAAACTTTTCAATGTTTCATGTGAACTAGATACAAATATAACCTATTTCGTAAAGTCGTTAAATGAAAAATTTTCTGGACGATTCGTGTCTACATCTGTGGACAGAGTGCGAATTGCAAGGGGGATTATTCGGAAATTCTCTTCGGCTATAGCATACATCCAGTATTCCCTAGCGGATTTTCCCTTCATCCTCCTTCCAATTCGCACACAGTCCAAAGATATAGACACGAAACTTCGGACACAACGACTGTGGTAACCGTAATACAGCTAGTGATATCAATATATTTATGAAATAGGTTATATTTTGTATCTAGTTCAGATAAAACATTGAAAAGTTTTACAAGTGATTTGAAAATTCCTATCGTTTAGAATATATGAACATATAGTGAATTAATATTTTAGTTGTAGTTATAAATGATTACTTTATTGGTAAAAAGCAAAAACAGGTTGACTCGAGCGCGAATCGAACGCTGGACCCTTCACACGAGAGTCGTGAATGCTCAACACTCTGCCACACCGTCACCTTATAATTTTAGGTGTCCTACCATATATACGGCGAGTCGAAAGTTTAAGACGCTTTTTCTAAGCTATTTCTGGCTATTGCGCTCTACCAGTTTAAATGTGCACTACTACCTCGCGAAAGATGGCCCCTAAGTTCATTTAACAAAGTCTGCCTTGTCCTTGTTAAATATACTCATCTCAGGTAAGTAAATAGAAACAAATGCAAAAGAAGAAGAAGAAGAAGAAGAAGAAAATGGAGATCCTAAAAGTAAAATTTAGACAAATTCACCACTCTTCAGAGGATGCTATATATAATGCACTAAGCAGTGTGTGTCGGTGGATCGTAGTGGGTATGTTGGTTAAGGTGGGTCACGCCGGATGGTGGGTTGCAGTGGGTCACTTCCTGTTCCCATTGGTGAGAAGCTTCCAAACCAGCATGGGCGAGACAATATAGGCTTTGTTAAATCCGAGACGAGACGAGATAAACCCTCTGTTTCGTCTCGTTTTCTTACACGAGACGTGACAGGTACTTGTCTGGACCCGTTGCGTTTTAAATGTCTTAAAAGCATTCCATAGCCCTCTCTTGTCCGACTACCAATTCTAACTTGTAAACTTCGTTACATTTCGAAGCCGCATGGCTTGCAATTTTACTTCTATTATTATGAGGTTTACGAAAGAAAATTAGACGAAAGGAGACTAGAAAACAATTTGTCTCGTTTCGGAAACACGAGATGACACTGGGGTAGCCACGAAACCAGTGGCGGATTTAGAAGGTAAAAACTGGGGGGGCTGACTGAATTGAGACTATGATAAGTATATCATGACCTTACTATAAATTTTCAAAACTATATAAATAATAGCTTAAACTATTTTCGTCAACCTGAAAGTGGGGGGGGGCTAGGCCCCTCTCACCCGAGCTAGATCCGCTACTGCACAAGACGAAACACAGGCTTTTTCTCGCCTCTCTAAAACGAGACATTTTCACATGACGAGACGAAACAGGCAACCATGTTGTCTAGCGCATCATAACCATTCCTTTTATAACATTCTGTTTTCATCTCTTTACCAAGTTATTTCTCGAAATCCGACCTCGGATCATCTTCCTTTCATTGACTGTCATTGTTTCCTTCACTAACTTGTGTTCATAATTGTAATTTTAAAAAATCATTCTATTTTCAACGGTTTTCATTCCACGGTCAGTCACTCTACTGTTTTCATTCTACCACTTGTGAAGTGGAATTAACATATGATAGGTTATAATGGTGTTGTGAATGTTTGTTATGTGTCTAATTGTTTGAAACTAATGTATATTTAGACAATCGATATTATGTGGGGTATATTGCATTCATCTATTACTACTTAACTGTCTATGTATGGTATATCTATAAGTGGAGTGTTTACATTTTCCTTCGTAGAACAAAGTTGTTTGAAGGCCCTGGATTAAGTGTAATGGAACTGTATAATAATCTAGGCATGTAACTTTGATGGGGAAATGGAAGTTAAAACTACAGCATGAAGTGTGGAAAGAGGGATCTTTCTTTTTTCTCTTGAAATGTCTGTAATGCATGTTCCGTTCACTGTATCGCTATCTGTCCTCGCTGCTTCCTTCAGGCGATATTCAGCAATAACTTCGCTTTGTCGGGAATTCCATCTGCATGACATAGAAGGATAGCCATCTCACTGATGCATGAATCACTGATGCGTGTAAGGCTGCGGGATGCGACCGTAAAAAAATCAAGGGGAGGTAAGAAACCCTGAGTGAAAGTTTTCCATTTTGTCCAAAGAGCAAAAAGGGGGTGAGTTATTTGTAGCATATGAGTTAGTAGCTGGAGCACGGCGAAGTGTATGAGTGTGAGACTCGTGGTGTCTAAGATAGAATTCGTATTGAAGTGTATTACATTTTTACGGTTGTACCAGGGGCGGATCCAGGACCGACTTCTGGGGGGGGCGGTGGGTTGTCATACTGTTACTTTTAAGGGCTCCAAACTTTGGAATGGGTTATATATATAACGTTAGGGTTGGTGCACTAAGAAGCACTAACGATGCACTAACAATTGCACTAAAAGAGATCATTAGTGCTTTTGAATTTGGCGGTAATTTAACGCAATGAAAAATTCCCCATGCATTTCTTATGGGAGTTTCGTGACTTACAATTGGCTATATCTACACTAATAGTGAAGCACTAACGAAACTATTAGTATTTTCTGGAAGCACTAACGATATACTAACGAATGACATTAATCTTTTCATTAGTGCTCAAAGTGGGAGCCAAATTCACGCTAGTCTCAAAGGGTTTTTTCTTGTAGTTCCTACACTAATGAAGCACTAACGTTAGGGTTGGTGCACTAAGAAGCATTAACGATGCACTAAGGATTGTACTAAAAGAGATCATTAGTGCTTTTGAATTTGGCGGTAATTTAACACAATGAAAAATTCCCCATGCATTTCTTATGGGAGTTTCGTGACTTACAATTAGCTATATCTACACTAATAGTGAAGCACTAACGAACCTATTAGTATTTTCTGGAAGCACTAACGATATACTAACGAATGGCACTAATCTTTTCGTTAGTGCTCAAAGTGGGGGGGGGCAAGTTCACGGTAGGTTCAAAGGTTTTTTTTACTTGTAGTTCCTACCGTAATGAAGGAGATTCAAGTAGAGATCTTAAAGATAAAACATGTCTAAAATATCAAAAGTGAACTTGACTCCCTCGTGCACTGAATGTGCCAGTTTTCAGTTAAAGATCAATTCACACATAGCGTATCATGCCCATGTCATTCCCCTGTCATGATCCGTGTGTGTCACTGCCGTGACCATTCACACATATCATGCCATTCTGTGGCGTGCCACTATTTCTTTCTACACCCTTTCCCTTGCTTCGGATCAACTTCATGTCCCTTCGTGTGCTACGAAGAAAGCCGAAGGATCGCGGCCGATACAGTTTCTCTTCAAGCTATCGAGTCAGAGGGATTGAATTATATAATTGCATTTTATTTATTTATTTACTAAACAAATTTC
Organism: Thermobia domestica; assembly: GCF_964235325.1. NCBI lineage: Eukaryota > Metazoa > Arthropoda > Insecta > Zygentoma > Lepismatidae > Thermobia > Thermobia domestica. The sequence goes on along the minus strand of NC_137464.1, from coordinate 226,991,265 downwards.
CGATACAGCAAAAATACCATTATTTTTGTAAAATATTTATTATTTTCATGAAGCAGAGAGAATTTTCTACTTGGCTTTAGAACTATCCCTACTAATGTTTAATCGACATCTAATAGTTTACGTTCATTATTTCTGTCTATTTCCTACATATTACTTGCAGAAACTATGCGGAGTAAATGTTTTATTTAATTACTGTTTTATCAAAGTTTAGTCATATGTTAATTAAAATTCCACTATTTCGGAAAGCAGAAAAACAAAATACACATTTTCAAAAAATATTTCAATAAAAAATTAAGAAATAAGCAAGTTATATTTTAAAAAAATCTCCAAAACTTTCATCGAAAAATTCCAAGTTCCATTTTCGTAAACGTGGCAAACGCGCAGAGAAATTCTCATTCGGTTATGAAAATGATTATAAATGAAACTTTTCCGCTTTTTATAAAATTCTTGACAATTTTAATGTTTTTAAAGACATAATTCTAAATTATTTGGAAATATTCAAATAAACTAGATTGGAGATGATAATACTGAGGAGCATTATTAGAACAAAACATTGTTCCTTAAGGAATTCACAGAATCAAGGTTTTCTCGAAAAAAACGTTACTATAGGGTATAGGATTCGAAGTGATGATCGTGGAAAAATAAAGTATGTAAAGAAGAAGCTTTAACCCTTTGGGGATCTTATCGTACGAGGATCATTCAATAAGTAAAGAGACAAAGTCTATATTTTTAACACTAATCATTTTTTTTGTTGCAGAGGTTTTAGCTGGCAACCTTGGGATATGCTCTGATCTGCTGTTTCGTAATTTGATGTCAACATAACTTCAAAAATATCAATTCATCATGGCAAGTCCTCTAGAAGATTGCACCTTAGAAGAACAGCGCTCAGTCATTAGGTTTTTAGTCGCAGAAGGTGTAAAACCAAGTAAAATTTTTTCTCGAATGTTGAGACAGTACGGTAACAGTTGCATGAACCGTGCGAATGTCTACAAGTGGGTTGATCGGTTTAAAAGTGGCCGAACAAGTGTAGGTGATGAACCCCGATGTGGACGTCCAGTGGAAGTTTCTGGTTCTCCGTTGGAATCGAGGATTGACGGACTTATTCGTGATAACAGAAGAATTACTGTTGAAATGATAGCTGAGGAAGTTCAAGTAAGTGTTGGAACTGTTCACATTGTCATTAGGAACATTTTAAAGTACAGAAAAACGTGTGCCAGATGGGTTCCCAGACAGCTTACTGACGCTCATAACGAATCAAGGCTTTCCATTTGTCAAGTCTTAACGCAACGAAGTTTGATTGAAGGAGACTTTTTTTTGAAAGAATAGTGACTTGCGACGATGCCTGGATACATCACTACGACCCTAAGACCAAAAGGCAGAGTATGGAGTGGAAACACACTAGCTCTCCAGTTCGCAAAAAATTCAAGGTTCAACCTTCCGCTGGTAAAGTGCTGCTGACCATCTTTTGGGACTCACAGGGTCCAATCTATTGCGATTTCCTTGAAGATCAGCGAACTATCAATAGCCTATACTATTCTGAGATGCTAGAACACAAAGTTAAACCAGCTATCAGGAGCAAACGCCGTGGACTCTTGTCAAAAGGAGTCATTCTTCAGCACGATAACGCCCGCCCTCATACAGCCCAGCTGACCCCAGATAAGCTTCAGGAATTGGGTTGGGAGGTCTTACCTCATCCTGCCTACAGTCCAGACCTCGCTCCATCTGATTTTTACCTCTTTGGACCACTCAAAGACGCCCTACGTGGAAAAAGATTTGCTAACAATGAGGAAGTTAAGGCAGCGGTGCAAAGGTGGCTTCGGGGCAAATCGAAAGATTTCTTCGCCAAGGGAATTAGGAAGCTGCAAGAAAGATGGGGCAAATGCATAACTGTAAAGGGTGATTATATTGAAAAATAGCCTTAGTTTTGAAAGATTGAAATAAATCTTTATTAAGCTATAACAATTTGTCTCTTTACTTATTGAATGCCCCTCGTACATTTTGTACGATACGCATTTTTCATGGTACATTGCGTTATTTCTCTTCTATTTGAGCTTTTTCGTCCGTTTTTTTTGGTTTTTCAAGTCCAGATACATTGTAGAAGACATTACGTATGGTTTCAGACCTTCCTGCGTCCAGACATAGGAGGTGATGACGTCATAATTATGAAATAGAAATTTTCCCTTATGAAGCCTATGTTCATTATTTATTGGCGGGCTTATTTTTTCACGTAGAAGATTGAAATTTTGCACAAACATTCAGTCCACCAAGTAGTATTTACCAGATTTTTTGTTCCGATGTCAGTACTAAAACAGGGGGAACCAGAGGGGCAAAGGGGTGAAAATAGGGATATTTTTACCCCCAAAATCAGGTTTTTCGTCATTTCCCCCCTCACATACATGATGGGGACACGTGAGTCATACCGTCTGAATGGCAGTTCCATTCTGAAGAGAATGACGGTCGAATCATTATCCTAGGGTAATTAGGCACGTCTCAGGGATTTTTTTGAAAAATATACTTCTATATAGGGAAAAATGGAACATGGTGGGTATATTTTTTTGGCGGGCTTACTTTTCCACCTACAAGATTGAAATTGTGCACAAACATTCAGCCCACCTAGTAGTATTTCTCAGATTTTTTTCAGATCTGCATTAAAACAGGGGGTCCAGAAGGGGAAAAATTGAAAAAAGGGATTTTTAGACAAAAAATTCCCGTTTTTCATGATTTTCGCGCCTCACATACATGATGGAGACACGTGAGTCATACCGTCTGAAAGGAAGTTCTATTCGGAAGAGAATGACGGTCGAATTATTATTCTAGGGTAATTAGGGACGTCTCAGTGAATTCTTTTCAAAATATACTTCTGTATAGGGTAACATGGGGAATTTTCTGATTTTTTTGGCGGGCTTATTTTTGCACCTAAAAGATTGAAATTGTGCACAAACATTCAGTCCACCGAGTAGCATTTAACAGATTTTTCAGATTTCTGTGTTAAAACAGGGGGTCCAGAGGGGCTAAAAGTTGAAGAAAGGGAAATTTAGACCCAAAAAATCCCTTTTTTTCTGGAATTTCCCGCCTTAGATACATGATGGAGACATGTGAATGGTCCCACCTGAAAGGCAGTTCTACTCAGAAGAGAATATGGGCGACACATGTCCCTAGGGTAATTGGGGATGTCTCAGGAATTTTTTTCCCTGAGATCATAGTGTTTTGTGGTAATTTGGGGCATTGTGGGAATTTTTGATAAAAATTTCTCCCGCCCTTACTATTCAAGATAGAAACTTGAAATTTGGCACACACATTCAGTATACCAAGTACTATTTTCCAGATTGTTTTAGATGGCTACGTTCACACGGGGGAGGTCCAGAGAGCCAAAGTTCGAGGAAAAAAATTTTCCCTCCGAAATTTTCACTTTGACATTTTTTCCCGCTTCTGGTATGTGGTATGAGCATGCAAGTGGTACCATTTAAAAGCCAGCTCTATTTTGAAGAGAATGAGGTATGAACCATGATCCTAGCATAAATAGTGACGATGCAGTAGCTGCTTGACTGAAAGTCTAAAAAACAGACCAAAAAGCCAAGATCCCCAAAGGGTTAACCGACTACTCTACAAAGGCACGGCAAGGACTGCACCTTGGCAGACGCATGTAACGAAACCACTAACACAAAATGCCTGATCGCTTCGCACATTTTGTAACTGATTTCTATTTAAATGTAACATGCTTAATAGCAATGATTGTTAGAGCTGTGCCACATGTATAGTAACTAACCTCATGACAGATTTACGTTGTATTTCTAACAAAGTATAAAATTCCCTCCCTCTTTGTAAATTTCGCTGCGCGTTTGCCACGTTTACGAAAATGGAACTTAGAATTTTTCGATGAATGTTTCCGAGATTTTTTAAAATTATAACTTGCTTATTTCTTAATTGTTTATTGAAATATTTTTTGAAAATATGAGTTTTGGTTTTCTGCTTATTTCCAAAAAGAAATGTGACATTTTCTATCACAAGAAAGAGAGTTATTTCTATTTATGTAATTTCGAAAGACATGCGACAACAATTTTGGACATAAGTGTATGTATACCCAGTGGTCTCTTAAAGTGGAAAGTGGGGGTAGTATACAGTAGTCTGCTAACGGTGTAAGAATACTCGTAGAACTGATAGCTGCACAAGCTACATATACACTGATACATGTCTGCGTTTGGTATAGGAACCTAAATATGTAGATAACACTCAATAGGGAGCTGGTTCATCATATGCTGACTAAAAACCATTGCACATGTAGTGCAGAACCAATATGGCTGCCACGCGTATGCTTGTAGAACGCTAAACGTAGGTCAAACAGTTATGAGTGCAGTTATGTGCATGCGATGAAAGGAGGGAGTCATCTGCTCCGTCTCCGTTTACGAATAACCTACGTGGGAGGAGAGTGGGAGGGGTGTCTACCAATGTAGGAATTGAATATTACTGATTACAAGCAAGTGCATGCAATATTTAGGGAAGTTCGCAGAGCGCGATATTTCCCGCCAATTGAAATACAAGGTAGTACTGGCGCTACAAATGGACATTGCCGTGTTGTTTGGCTAATGCATGTGCGTGTAACATGAGACACACAGAAGCGTGAGCCAGAAGAGGGGGAGCTTGGGCCCGTGGGCATAGAGCATACAACAGGTACTAGTTGCCTCAAGGAGCATATGTATGTGTATTACTCTCGTGATCCATTGGAGAACACTCATTTACACTTGTTGCAATCATAAATTCCTTTGAAAATAATTGCCATACGGCACTAGATAGTGGCGTAGATTGAGAGGTAGACATGGGTATGTGGGGTTTGCGGAATCTCGGGATGCCGAGACAGAATATATATATATATATATATATATATATATATATATATATATATATATATATATATATGTGTGTGTGTGTGTGTGTGTGTGAATATGGTGCATTTATACATGTGAGGCTACACGCGTACTCTGCTACCTGTAAATGTAATTACAGATATTGTCTACTTCGTCTGAAATTCAGAACTCGGATTTTCATCCGGTACGTACAGTTTCAGTCGCGATTTGCTACAGGAACCTGTTGACCATTCATGTTTACCATATATGAATTACCGTCTAGGCGGCTGTGAATTTCAAAGGGGCCATAAAATAGTTGCTGAATGCTCTTGCAATCGCCAGGTTTGGTATACAGACGTTGCACAACTACTTTAGATCCTGGAAGAAACTCTGTAGGCTGCTCCTTGGAATGCAATTTTTTGCCTTGCCGTTCAAATATTTGGTTCCTCCGGTACAATATGTAGTCCCGCATTTCAAGGAGCAGCCTCTCATAATTGCTAAGTTCTTGGTCGGGTGCATTGAGCACACGATCAATGACGAACGAAGGTTCGATGCCATACAGGATGGAGAACGGGCTAACGCGAAGTTCCGTGAGGGGTGGTATTTACACACGAAGTGGCGGTCTGTAGAAAGTCCGGTCAACGTGCGTGTTGTTCCTTGGTAAGGAAACGCAATGCATTCTGAATGGCTCCAATTCGATTCTCAGCATGCCCAAGGGTTTGATGATGGTGGGGTAGCGCGTAACGAACTTCTACACCCATGCTAGCTAAAATTTGCCGCGTCTTAGTGGACGTGTGAGATGTTTGTTTGTCCGTGAAAGGGGAGATGGGCAGGAGTATAGTGTTACTATATGGTCCATAAAGAAAGTAATAAACGCTTCTGATGTTGGAGATTTTATAGGAGCTGTGAAGACGAAACCACTGGCATGGTCTGTTGCCAAATAAAAGTATTGATATTTGTCTGGTTCGGAAGCAATTAACTTCCCCGCCAAGTCTATGGAAAAGCACTTGAAGACAGTTTCATGGGGTAATTGTTGCACCGTTTCTATACACGGCTTGTACGACCGTTTAAATAAGGAGCAAACATGACACCTGGCTAATTTCCGGTATAACAATTGTTTCATCTGCGGGAAGTAATACGTCGATTTCATAGCAGATGTAATTTGGTGAATCTAGGGTGAGTTAATGAATGCGTGTGTAGCTCTGCAAAGATCGAATCCCGTAATCTGTTAGGTACACAGAGTACTAATCTGTCATTCGGTATGGCCTTAATCTTTCGATAGAAGATACCATTTGAGATGGTGAATTGTTTTTTTTCATTGCTTGAATTGGCGATGAGAAGTATCTTGTGATAGCAATGTCCGTATGATCTGGCCTAGGAAGGAGTCCTGACGCTTCACCCACATCCACTCTTTTATCTAAGGCCAACATCTGGTACTCATGAGGTGTCTCTTCCGCTTCCTATATTGTTTCCTGCATAACCGGAAGTGGGTTCCTACTCAATATGTCCACCAATCCATTATTGTTTCCGCTCAAATGTTTGATGGTAAAAGAAAATGTGGTGAAAAAATCTCGCCACGTCAGCAATTTGGGACTAAGGTGATTCGAGATTTTCATAGCTGTGACCGCTAGTGAGTCCGTGTAAATCGTGAATTCTTGGCCAATTGAATATTTGTAGAATTTCTTGAGCCCGAAATAGACCGCGTACAGTTCCAATTCGGTGGGGGCGTCTTCCGTGGCGGATGACTAGATTATGCAAACTGCACAGGATGCCAGTCGGCATCAGTGGAGAGCTTTTGTAATAAACAGACTCCGACGCCTATTAAGGTTGAGTCCACCACCAAGGCATGGGACGTATCTTGGGTGGAATATATCTGAAGAAGGAGCGGATTAGTGAGAACATCGCGCATTTATTGGAATGCGCTCTAGCATTCATTTGTCCAAACAAATTTCTTTGGAGATGCCTTCAAGGCTTGATAGAGCGGTGCTAGGTTAAGGGAAATATTAGCAAAGAAAGTGCGAAAGAAATTCACCGAGGCCAGCCAAGACCGTAATTGCTTGACGGTTTCGGGCTTCGGGATATACAAAATGGCCTCAATTTTAGCTGGGTCCGGTTCAATATGACCTGCTTGGACTATGAAACCAAGACACTTAAGCGTTGTAACACCAAACATTGATTTTTTAAGGTTAAACAAGACCGAATAACGTTGTGCAATACCTAAGACTTTTTCTAAACTAACCAGAAGTTCCTCAAACATTCTCGCCCCAGATATAGATCGTCCACATACATAGTAAGGTGATTGGGATCAACATTTTCGAAAATATCACGCAAAATGCGCTGGAGCATAATCGTGCTGTTGGCATGCCCCATGGGCATACCTGTAGGTTGGTACATCGAATGTTTGAGATTTAGGGAGGGGACTGAAAATGCAGTATATGGACGGTCGTTCGGATCGAAAGGGACCTGAAAAAAGGACTGGGTTAAATCAAAAGAGCAGTAGTAGTAGAGTCTGCAAGGTTCTCATGTTGGCCGGGCAATCACGAATTGGATGGCAGGCAATATTTAGCCTACGGAGGTCCAATTAAATTCGAAGGTTCTCAGAATTAGGTGTGGGAACCACTAGAATATTGTTTCTAGTCACAGAATTACTTAATTCTATGATACCCATCTCTAGTAATTTAAATATTTGCTGTTTCGCCTTAGGCCGTAACCTGTGCGGCACTGTAAACATCGGGGAACGAAAATGTTCTCTTGATCGTAAGTCTAGAGTTGCTTCATAAGCGTGTATGTGTGAAAAATCAGTGTCAGACCATTTAAAAACACTGGCATATTTTATGAGCACATCTCTTAATTTCTGTTGTTGTTCACTACTTAGATCTTTGTTAATTTTAAATTGTTTAGGATCAATAAGGTGATAAATTTTAGCAAGCCGTTGTTTTGTTTTTTCCTGTACATGTTCATCAGTTGGTGTGAACAACTTACGTACCGTGTTTACATGTAGCGACTCAGGAATGTCTGGTAGAACAGACGCAATAGCCAAAGTCGTTCCCTTGTGAAAGCGTTTGGGCTTGGAAGCCAGATTTACAACGGGAACCGCTATATTGTCTGTGCTAGCTACAGTATGAGTAATAAAGCAACGTTTTAAGTTGCTGTTGATAGGAGTATGTATGTGAACAGCACTAAAATTAACACCTAACGGTATGTCAAGTTGAAAGAAAACAACAGAGCGTGGAGGGACGGTTGTGGTTTGTTTACAAATCAACGTAAAATGTTGATTAGTGTGAACTTGAGAAGCAACTGTTCCTAACCATGCTACTACGGGTGTATTCTGTTCTAATTCTGGACGACACCCAAAATGTCGTAATGTGAGTGTATTATTCCGATACTCAATTACAGCTTGATGACTTTTCAAAAATTATTGGCCAAAATGACTGGAAATTTAGGAGTCGGAATAAGCCTAAATAAAACGGTAAAGGATTTTCCTGCCAAACGAATTTTGATGTATGCTGCGTACTTAAGAGTCATTGGTCTTTCGCTTACACCATACAAATTCGTTTCCATCGGAAATACAATCACATTGCATGGTAAGGCTGTCCACGGCAAGAGGGAGGACTCTGTCCCTGTATCGATCAGAAAACGGTGTTTTACGTTCCCTATCGAACCCTGAAAGTAAAATAATTGCCCTTCGGACTGCAGCGGTAAGGTGATAGTGGTCGGGGAAGAAGTAGAATGGTTGGAAACTAGCGGTTGGGAGGGAGGTGCAGGAGTAGCGGCAAATTCAGTTTTTTGGATGAGGAACAGTTTCGAACGATTGAGGTGGTTGGGCCACCGGGGGTGGGGGTAGCGAGGGAAAGCGTAAGGAGTGAGTGGGGGATAAGGAGGGGCATACGGATGGTGTTGCTCATAATATGCTTGGTAATTGCCGTTACCCTTAGGAAATGTGAAAAACCTTGAAATATGCAACTTACGTATTCTGGTATTCTGGTCCATCGATGTTGGTAACGACGACAATATTTCCGCCTTACTTCAGTGGACAATTGCAAATTGTACCACCTGCCCGATAATTTCCGACTTGGGAATTCGAGATGGATAGAGACTTCAAGCTTATGTGCGCGATTGAAAGACTCCGAAAATGAACTGACTCCTGGTTTAGAAACCAAGAGTTTTTATATTTGCCTCATTCGTTATTTTTCTTTCTTATGTCCTTCAAAACCAGTGCATTCTAGACTATGAAATAATAGTTTTTGTGACGTATGCGGGAAAACACTGGTTTCACATTTCCACAAAACAATGTTTTTGTTATATAATTGTTTGGGTTTTCTGGTGTCCTTCTTCAAGTATGTAACCATACCAATAATAACTTATTTCTGTTCCTTGGTTTTTCCAAGGTGATATTACCATCCATTAGGATAATGTTGAAGTTTGATTTTCGAAATTATAAAAATTTCGATCAACTCGAAGTTCTTTACGTTTCCGTAATAATATATGCTTATACATAGTGATGAGCAGTGGGTGGGAAAATAAACAAATAAACAAATATATATTGTGTCAGCGATCAAGACCAGATTCGATCTATGATCTCTCTTTCATTTTAAAACCGAAAGTGGCAGATAAGTATCACTTTGGTTTCTTATTGAATACCTTTAGTTTTGTGGTTGGTAGTCTTTTGTAGCATTATGATCTAAAACTGCATTCACTTGTTAGAATTGGATGTTGTCAAGACGAACCACACTTTTTTGTAGTTATTTTGTCATTTCAAACTATTTTCAAAATGTCATTGAAACATAAAAATTCACGAATATGCATTAGACGCCTACTATAGGTCTGTTATTTAGCAAATACTTTGTAGCAAAATTATCATGATTGGGCTAAGCAATTTGTACTTCAGTACGCTATTTAAACTTATTACTATTTGTATTTGATTTAATTCTGCAGGTTTCTAATGGGATTTTTCAATCATGGATGAGGTTAGAAGCCGTATGGAGAATATAGTGAAATCTGAAAATGAGAAAAGACTATATAGAGCTTTGGAACTTCGAAACAAGATGAAGGTACTCCTAATATCTGATCCAAAGTCAGACAAAGCAGCAGCAAGTTTATGTGTCAGAGTTGGTAAGTTATCGTAACTTTAGTGTGTTATCTATGTTTCCTTAACTAAAATAAAAATAAACACTGATATGAGCATAGTAAGAAATACACTGGTGGAAGCGCATTTAAAATCACTATAAATATTTGCTCAATCCCAATTGGAAAGAAATTCACACAACAAAATTTGTGTATTTAGAGGACATAAAGATCTTAGTTTAAAGGTCTCGACACATGCTTCAAATTAGAGGACTTCTGATCGTAGAGTCTGTACAGAGAGTGCTAATAATAATTTAAAGGTCGTCACACAATATGACGAGCGTTGTTCGTGAAAGAACGTCTTGTATAGTTTTGAAATTGTGATCATTTCTGTATAGGTATTCAAGGAATTTGTGGTGTAAGTTTCGTTCTATTCAATCCTTTTCTCCCTTGATGCAATTTTCATAAACAGCATTGCATTATAAACGAGAGAAAGAAACTGTTTGAATTATTGTTAAGGAAGATAATTGTTTTGTTAGAGATTACCCAGAGGGTATGGTGGGAGTGGAAGGAAAGAATACAATTTATGACTGTGTTGAATATTTCAATCCTTATGTCGAAATGTACTAATCATATCGGAAAACTGTAGCGCATAGAAGCTGTTAAATTACAGCAAATAACCTGGATATTTTGGCAGAAATCTTATGACGATTTCGATTATTTGACTCCCTCGTGTAGATTGGTTACAACTTACCGTTAATGAAAAGTGTACCATACATAAGTAACTATGAAGATGTAAACAAAAGATGAACACAACTAGAAATTCAAACCAATCTGAACGTAATTTTGAAGTTTTCTGTCAGATAGATAAGGATCAATAGGAACAGAGCTTCTTCCGAAACAGGAACAAGCCACTGGCGTCTTCTGGTGCCCACCCTCAAAGTTAGCTCCATCTTCAGCTTCTTCTACCAGAGCCTTTCTATTTGAAATATGCCCCTTTTGGAACTGCTGTCGATGTGTGTTTTCCCGTACCACAGGGCAACAATGAACAGACGAGCAACTCTTTGTATGCGCTATTGAAATTAGTTTGTGTCGTCTGCACAGTGAAAGAGCTAATCAACGTTTGGTGGAGAATGATGTTTCGTCGTAAGTGGAATGGCGCTGTTGCAGGTTGTGGTGATATGTTGTTTTGATACCCTAAATCGATTGCATAAAACTGCTTGTCGCTATAGATTGCCATTTTTGTTCTATAACAATAATTGTTGAAACGAGAAATGGTTAATTTGAACCACTTTCGGTTTGAGTTGAGGGTTAATGGAGAAGACGGAAGCAATTCTTGTTATGCTGAATCAATTGTGAAAACTGCATCTCGATATCTCTTACGTTTTTGTTTTAGGGAGATCAGTATTGAAACCGGAAGTAGTAGTAATTTCAACCACTTCCTTTTTTGCTAGTGTTGCAGGTGTGGTGCTATCTTCTCATCACACTCAATATCGTTTACAGAAAAGCTTCTGGCTACGTGCTTAGTACAATATTGGTAATAGATTTTACATAGATTGTAGATTAACTTAAGAATTGATTTCAGGGGACCAGTGATGATTTCAGGGATCAGCCGAGGGGATATCTCCCCGATAACCATAACATTCCCTCAGGACCACATAACCTATCGTGCTCAATGTGGATTCCCAGTATTTTCGTTACTAATACATTTCATCCCCAGTACCTTGAAATTCGCCACCACCATAAAAAAATTCTGGAATCATCACTGATGGGGAAAATTGATTCAACAGTTATACATATTTCATCGTGAAAGTGTTAATCATAATGTCTTTTAAACCCTTTGCCCTGTTGGTGTTTGCCTACATTTCCCAGTTAGTATAGGTAAAGTTGAGGAGCGCTACCACCTTTTTTTTTCATTTACGATCTAACGTCTTCTGCATTTTTGGTTTCTTAGCTGTCCACCAGCTGCGTACACATTTGAAGGGTCCAGGGGAAGAATATGATAAGTCACATTTTGCAAATTTTACAGTACAACAAATTTAAAGTTTGAAGTTATATATTTTTCAAAATGTTATTACAATGCAATGCTTATTGTTGTTAACATTCATTTTAGTTATATTTTATTATGATTGGATATTATAAGGCATGAAAAATAATATAGTAGTAATACTTTTTTAACAATAAAAAAGTGCTGTGCTCTGTTTACCGGACGTAGCAGAGTTTTCCTCAAACAATCAGTACTGTCTTGATACTAATGATTATTTTATGTACAAGATTGCTGTAAGAAATATAATAAAATATCTTTGTAACACTTGTACATACTATGAAGTCTTTTCAATGGTGGTTTCTTGATTTAGTGTGCCTTTGGAAGGTTTGTGTAGTACTCCACTGCCTTTAAAGAGCAATAGTTTTTCAGTGACTGCAAATCTGCATATTTTTCTTGAGATATCTCCAGGAACCCTAAAAATGATAGTCCTAGAAGAGTTATGCTTTTAAAATTAGTTGAGGTGAAAACAAGACAGTAGTATAGGTTAGAGACAGTATATAGAAGTAGTGCTGTCAATCGGGTCGATTCTGACCCGAATCAAGTCAGCTCTTTTCAAGTCACTGGTTGGTCAGCTCGGGTCATGGCTAGTCAGCTAGGGTCGTGTTACGGGTCAGTCGAGTCAGCTCGGATCGGGTCACGTGTCAGGTTGGTTCGAACATTTTTGTTTCGGGTAAGGTTCCGGTCGGATTTTGGGTCAACTTAAACCAACCCGAAACAAAAAAGTTCGACATAACCTGACCCGAGCTGACTCGACCGACCTGTAACACGACCCTAGCTGAATCTACTCATGACCCGAGCTGCCCAACCAGTGGCCCGAAAATAGCTGGCCCGGCTCGAGTCGAAATCGACCCGATTGAGAGCACTGTTTATAAGGTAAGTTAAACATTTGTAGGCTAGTTTACATGAGGGTAGGTTACGTTAGTTATTCTGTAACGTGTAATACTTTAAAACTTGCCATCATAGGCCGAGGATTACCAGTAGTTTTCAAATGTTTCGTAAGATCATCAACTTTCCCGCGACCAATACCATGAGGTGAAGCGAATGCAGCTTTACAAACAGTAACCTCCTCTGTCTATCCTTCTTGTACCACCCGCAGTCGGTATGAATATGATGCATCACAATAAGACGCTTCACTCTCGTTTTTCCTAGGCCTACGTCTCTGCACAGGTACTATTACAATTAGACCTGACAGGTATATGTTAATTTCATCATTTGACAACACCATTTCGTTCATTCGTCTAATTATTTCTTGTTTTCCTAAATCATTAACTTTCTCAAAACGTCGTTTGCAGGTGCACTCTGGGCCGGTCTCATGGCTCTGTTGTTTTAGTTTTGTATTACATCTCGAATTCTTCCATATGAAAGTTTTTTTCTTAGATGTTGAAGGTGGAGCAGATTCTTCTTCACTCAGGGAATCATAAATGATTTGTTGATCATTACCACTAACCACAACAACTAAAGAAACCCACGTTTTATTGTAAACTTCACGTTAACTAGAGCACGTTTCTGAACGGAGACTGTGAACAAGTAATTTCTTAAATGGCCGATATCAATGCTGCCAGTTGTACAACACAACAATAAACTGGACTTAACAGCGTTTTCTCCAGAAGGTCGTGTACTTAACATATTCTTCCTCAGGATGGGTTTTCTTTACTCGTAAATATTTTCGGACTTATCATAGTGTTCCCCTCGTCATTAAATCAACAGAAACGTCTGTTTTCATAGAACAACACTGTATCAAAAACAAAAAATATCGATTTTTGGACTTATCAGTTTCTTCCCCTGGACCCTTCATTTATAATATGATTGCAAACTTATATGTTATAAATAAATAGGTACGAAAACCATGCACGAATGTGTGCTAAGTGCAAAAACACAAGCTAAGTTTCCAATTATTCCGATTCCAAGCTGGGCACAATTTGAGGGACCACGCCTGATTTTGTCCGCGGAAGCAGGCACATCAGCGATGGTGGTATGTGCATAAGGAAAGACAAGTGTTGAAAACACCAACCTCCTGATTCCCGCTGTAATTGCTCAAAGTACGCATCGGTTCACATGTACTTGTGATTAAGAAAACAGTGTTAAGAAGCATTGTCAAAAATTATGCAATTGTAATGCAAACCTAGGTTCTAGTGACCACCTATTTTTGACCTAGTGATGCATATTTTTGTTCTAATTTGAGCAATATTCGAGCAGACAGTTCTACCAAATTTGATACGTTTCTTACATGTTCAGGTTAGGTTAGAGCTTCGTATTTCTTTTAGCAGAGCATGCACTAAATGAAGAGCTCCATTACTACTTGCAGATTGACTTCAGGAAGGCTCAGTATAAATACAGTGGACATATGCATAAAAACTACAGTACATAAGACACGAATCAACTTGTGCTATGTGCTCAAAAGCACGAATGCTATCTGACTTAGGGTAGGAGCGCATCAGCGGGGCCCAAGTGATAGCGAGCGGGTGCGTCCACAGGGAGCAGGCGCCTCAGCGGTAGGAGTATACGTATATACGACGATAGTGGAAGCACACTTACACATACAATAGTTTCATTGTCACTTAAAATTCATTTCAATATGCTGTCATTGACGATAATTACTTATATTCACACTCTCATTCCTTCATTAAAAATGTAGGGCTTCACATAATATTTTACCTATAAATTTTCTATTTTGTAGAACCGTCTGCTCGAGTGAACCCCTAATTGGCTTTCACGTATAACCACCATTAAAAATTCACCCGTTCTCTACGGACGCACCTCGACTATAGTCCTCCATCTTCACCTTGGCGCAAACCGTAATAGATGCAAAAAAAATGCTTGTAATGAGCAGCTTGCAAAGTTTGGTGCGTGGTTTTGAGACGTGTGGCTTTCACTATATGTACTAGCTAAGTATGTATATTAGTCCAGGAAATGTAGAGCAATTTTACCCTCAACCTGGGCAAAATTGCAACCTTTAGTTTTACACCTGTATTTTGTTTAGGTACCCCACCTGATGAAAATATCCAAAATCCGACAAAATCGGACCACGGGAACACCTCCAAAAACGGGTTTAAAAATGGCGGACCATGGTTTTTCGAAAAAATCGTAGACTTTTACGTTGGCGGCTCTAGTAGTCCTCTTAATTGACAGAGACACATGAATGATACCTCGTTGAAACGCTCATAGACAACAAATTCCAACGAAGTGACTTTTGTACCCATCATGCCCAACCCCTAGAAAAAGAAGAAGAAGAAAGTTGATTTTTTGTTTTTTTTCTCTTTTAAATTGATATTTCTTGGACCCTTGCAACACTGTACGTCCTCATACGCCTTCAGAAAAATTCCCACGCGTAGACCAGATATTGGTAACAATAACATTAAAAAATGAAGGACGTAGGTTCAACAGTAAGGGAGATAAAAATTCGGAACCGCGGACCAAGGAGGGTCACTCTGTATATTTTTTACAGTGGTCTAACTTATGTTTCTTAGATCTAGCATCCTCCCTAATTGTCACAGACATGGAGCATACCGCATTGGAAAGCTTATGGAACTCCCTTGCCAACGACGTATCGTTTGTGCCCCCTGTGCCCAACCTGTAGAAAAAGAAGAAGAAGCCTTGAAAAAATTGGGAAAATCTACACTTTTACCTTTCTTGGGCTCTGGTAACCTTAAAAATCGTTGTGTGAAAGATCCTGATGATAACCTCATCACACTTCAAGAAAAGGGAGCTGAAGGAGTGAACATTGCCAGTAAGGCTCGCGGTAGTAACATTCTCGCCGCTGCAGGTATGGTGGTTCATGTCTCTTGTCGCAAACGTTACGTTGATAAGAAAGATATTGCGATTGCCCTAAAAAGAAAAACGTCATCGCCGATTCAAAAACGAGTTACTCGCTCGTCGGATGGGTCCTTCAACAGCAACAGTGACTGCCTGTTTTGCGGAACGCCTGTCTTATTTGATGACCGTCACGTGTTGAAATCAGAAAATGTGCGAGTGAAAACACAAGCATTGCCACACAGCATTTTAAAGTGTTGCAATGAACGAAACGATAACTGGTCACAAACTGTCCGAGGTCGAATTGAGTATTTCCCATCTGATCTTCATGCAGCAGATTGTGTCTATCACAGATCATGTAGTATCAACTTTCGAACAGGTAAAGCAATTCCTCAACAATACTGCACCGATAATCAGTCAGCGTCAAAAAAGTTCCGGGCTGGCCGACCTACAAATCATGAGAGAATCCGTGCATTTCAGCGCATCTGTAGTTATTTGGAAGAGCACGATGATGAGCAACTAACTGTTGGAGAACTTGTTACAAAAATGGGCACATTTCTTGAAGGGACTGATCACATTGCATATGACAGACGGCACATGAAGCGTCAACTAATGGAGTACTTCGGTGACAAAATTATAATTTCTAGTGACAGTGGAAAAAACGACTTCATTACACTTCGAGAAACTGCCAATCACATTCTACGGGCATATCGTGATTTGCCACAAGAGTATGATGAAGAAAAGGAAAAACATAGAATCATAAAAACCGCAGCTCGACTGATCAAAAGCGACATAAAATCCAAACTACAATCTGGAAGTGATACATATCCTTCACCCAGCGAGCTGACCATTCAGGAATCCCTTCAGTACATTCCACCTAGCCTTAAACTATTCCGTGCCACACTTTTTGCCGGAAAGGACAATGAAACCAAAATAGCATCGATTGGCCAGTGTTTGATGCAAGCAGCCAGACCAAGAGCTATATTAGCTCCTCTGCAGTTAAGTGTTGCTGTGCAGCTGCACCACCACTATCGATCGAAACACCTGATTGACACGCTACATCACCTGGGATTTTGCTCTTCATACGCGGAAGTGCAGCGGTTTGAACGCTGTGCAGCAAGTATATTTGGTAATCGTGTGACCGAAATGTCAGCAGACCAGACTCTCCTCTTTGCAGCGGATAATGTAGACCATAATCTCCAAACGCTGAGTGGTTTAGGCACATTCCATGGTATGGGAATGTTGGCGGCCATTACTCCATCCACTACTATCAGTCTAACCATTCTTCGGAAGCCTGTCTCTGATGCTGATGTGAAGTCCCTTGCCAGTGTTCCCATTCATGCATACACTGAAGCCAGGGCTATTCTTGAAAAGGTCAACTGTGAACTGGTAACAGCACCATCACCGAACGAAAGCTCCCTGGACATTTTGTAGAAACTTTCCTGGCACTTTCCGTCGCGCACTCCAAACTGGTCAGGAATGATGCAGGCCATTCACGCAGATCCATCTCTTCATCATCCAGGGAAATCCACTGTTCTCTGCTTACCGATTATTGACCTCCCTCCATCTGATATGTCATGCATCTATTCCACTTTAGTGTACCTGAATAATCTTGCGAGAAAATATAAAGTCACACTAATCATCACCTTAGACCAACCACTGTTTTGGAAAGCTTCACGTATCCTGCATGACAGAGCACATAACACCAGTATTAAGGACACGGTTCTCCTGTTGGGCTCATTTCATACTCTGATGAACCTTCTAGGAGCAATTGGTTCCCTGATGGATGGTTCGGGCTTATGTGAAATCTTGCATGAGGTTTATGGAGAAAATTCGGTTGTACATATGTTAAGTGGCAAGTCCGTAGCAAGAGCCTTCCGTGCGCACATGATGGTTGATCTCGCATTAAGTGCATTGCTTGTGGAGAATGTTTTTTCTGGAGACCAATAACGGAATACACAGAACTATCAACGATGCTTAGTCTCTCTACCAGAGTCTGATGTCGGGTGAGATTAATGTAACTGGAGCTAGTTCTTCACCTCTTCTTCAAGAAGCCCAGAAAAAAAATAGAAGAAGGAAAGTCAGAACTTATTAACACATCAAAAACAAGTCAGTTGTGGCTTGCATACCAGCGCATGTTGACTACAGCAAGGAAACTTGTGGCAGCAGACCGAACAGGAAGCTGGGAGGATCACCTTGATGCTATAGCAGAGTGCATTCCCATATTCGCTGCAGCAGGACACTTCAATTATTTGAAGTCGACATGCTTATACCTGCAAACAATGTTAACGCTGCCATCGGTTAATCCAACAGTTCACGAAAGCTTTCAAAATGAGTTCGGAGTTATTAGAAGAAGCAACCGTTATTGGGCTGGGTTGTCTTCTGATCTAGTCATAGAGCAGGTTCTGATGAGATCGCTAAAATCCACTGGGGGTCTAACCCATGGGAGTGGAATGTCGGAGATGCAACGATCTTTGTGGGTGCTCTCAATGCCAGCATGCTCCGAGTATAATCTGGCGATGCAAACTCTTACTCACACAGCATATGTCACTAGCGAACAACATAAAGAAGCCGAAACGTCAAGAATGTCACGTGATATCAGTGACACACGTCGCATTCTTGCACGACTGCAGCCCATCTCACCATTTGACGGAGACAAATCATTGAGAAACATTGTCACTGGCGTCATAACGGATTCCTCGGTCAACGTCCATAATTTATTTTCAGTTGGGGAAGAGCTTGCGAAGAAACTATCTGGCAAAGACCTGTTCACTGTGAAGTGGAAGCGTGCTGATAAAGTCAAAACTCTAGCATCCCCGAGTAGTGTTAAAATCAGCAACGATATCTCCGTCGATTCGAATCTTTTGTTTCAAAGACTGTTAGTTGTCGCTAATGCAGGCAGCACATCTTTAGAGGAGACCGTAGCTCATGAATTATGTGCCTACCCACCAGCTTTATTTGAGTCACCCAGCATGATGCGTAAGGCAGACAAAGCCCCACTGGCCCATGTGGTACTAGAGTTCAGCAAGCAGCAGACCGCACAGTTTGAGGAAACAGAGCCAGACAATATTCTGTATGTCTTAGACGGAGGATCTTTGTTACATA
Organism: Thermobia domestica; assembly: GCF_964235325.1. Taxonomy (NCBI): domain Eukaryota; kingdom Metazoa; phylum Arthropoda; class Insecta; order Zygentoma; family Lepismatidae; genus Thermobia; species Thermobia domestica. The sequence goes on along the minus strand of NC_137464.1, from coordinate 226,972,458 downwards.
GACTACAATGGTGTAAAGGCAGTTCGTACGACAATATCGCTGCATCATTTGCTGAGTATATAGTTCGTAAATATGGCACATCAACCATCGTGTTTGATGGGTATGGATCACCATCAACGAAAGATGTCACACACCGGCGTCTAGATGGATCCTGTGCTGGTCCAACAGTGCATTTTATGCCATCGATGGAATTCGTGGGCAAAAAGGACAGCTTCTTGTCCAACAAAAGTAATAAGGAGCAAATGATCGACCTCATAACAGTCCACCTAGAGAAAGTAGGTTGCACAGTGCTTCACGCTGACGGAGATGCTGATGTTCTGATAGCCACAACAGCAGCCACAGCTTCCAAAACCTATCACACTTTTGTGATTGGAGAAGACACAGACGTACTACTTTTACTCTATATTACTCACAACCGACTCCATTCCGCCTCGTCTACCGCAGTGACATAAATACAAGAAAAAACGTTAAGCCCGATTATGACATACACCTAATTCGTGAAAGTCTCAGTCCCAGGTTGTGTAAACATCTCCTCTTTTTGCATGCCTTTACTGGTTGCGACAGCACATCACGAGTGTATGGGCTTGGAAAGCAGAAGGCATTTATAAAAATGCAGAAAGACTCTAGACTTCGAGAAACAGCTTCTGTATTTTGTTTTCCTGGCCAGCCAGCAAGCGCAATAATCGAAGCCGGGCATAAAGCAATGGTTCTATTGTTTGGGGGTGATGATCACATCGACCTCACTCGTCTTAGACATCGCATGTTCAGTGCAAAAGTCACAACAGCCAAATGTTTCGTAGCTCCAGAAAGACTGCCACCAACTTCGTCTTCCACCAAATTCCACTCTCTTCGCACCTACCACCAGGTCCAGGTGTGGAAGTCGAAACCTGCAAACGCTGCAGAATGGGGCTGGCAAGAAAGGATTTGTGAGCTCCACCCAATCTTATGTGATCTACCACCAGCTCCAGCGAATTTGCTCACCATTGTTCATTGCAACTGTGTCACCGGGTGAACAACAACGCATTGTACTTGCAGAAAGCATGGCCTTGCATGTGCTATTGCTTGTGGTGTCTGCCAAGAAACTGAATGTTTTAACTGTTTAAATGAATATAGTGAGGACAGTGTTAGCGTAGGCGATGACGATGTAGATGTGTAATTAGCCTCCAAAAGTCTTTCGTCTTCCCATTATTTTGCTTTCGAATATTTTTGCTTTATATATAGGTGTTATGTTTCTATAAAACGAATTGTCTTGTACACTGTATTATGGTATGACCTTCTATTTGCTATTTCTTGTGGTGTGTGCCAAGAAACTGAATGTTTTAACTGTTTAAATGAATATGGTGAGGACAGTGTTAGCTTAGGCAATGACGATGTAGATGTGTAATTTTCCTCCCAAAGTCTTTCGTTATTTCCATTCTTTTGCTTAAGAATATTTTTGTTTTATGTATAGTACTTATATTAAAGCGACCTTTGATTTAAAGAAAGAAACAAGATTTTTTCAAGCGTACAACGATTATCAGGGTTGCCAGAGCCCAAGAAAGGTAAAAGTGTAGATTTTCCCAATTTTTCAAGGCTTCTTCTTCTTCTTCTTTTTCTACAGGTTGGGCACAGGGGGCACAAACTATACGTCGTTGGCAAGGGGGTTCCATAAGCTTTCCAATGCGGTATGCTCCATGTCTGTGACAATTAGGGAGGATGCTAGATCTAAGAAACATAAGTTAGACCACTGTAAAAAATATACAGAGTGACCCTCCTTGGTCCGTGGTTCCGAATTTTTATCTCCCTTACTGTTAAACACACGTCCTTCATTTTTTAATGTTATTGTTACCAATATCTGGTCTACGCGTGGGAATTTTTCTGAAGACGTATGAGGACGTACAGTGTTGCAAGGGTCCAAGAAATATCAATTTAGAAGAGAAAAAAAAACAAAAAATCAACTTTCTTCTTCTTCTTTTTCTAGGGGTTGGGCATGATGGGTACAAAAGTCACTTCGTTGGAATTTGTTGTCTATGAGCGTTTCAACGAGGTATCATTCATGTGTCTGTGTTAATTAAGAGGACTACTAGAGCCGCCAACGTAAAGGTCTACGATTTTTTCGAAAAACCATGGTCCGCCATTTTTAAACCCGTTTTTGGAGGTGTTCCCGTGGTCCGATTTTGTCGGATTTTGGATATTTTCATCAGGTGGGGTACCTAAACAAAATACAGGTGTAAAACTAAAGGTTGCAATTTTGCCCAGGTCAAACCGTATTTTGACTCGACTAATATGTCTTAACAAATTTTGCGCAATTGGTTGATAACACTCTAGAAATAAGTAGATAATAAGTTTTACGCTATTTGCATGATATTTCCCCCCAAAAATACTATATTTATAGTCATAAATTGTATGCCCTCCTAAGGTTAACCTTTACTGGAAAATTGTTTAGAAAATAAATTTTCGAAAATACTATGGGCTGATTTTGTCAAAAAAAGGTACAGTGTATTGTAATTTATTTCTAGTTGGGTCTCTATTGTAAAGCTACAGTCTCACACGTTTTCTACCTACATATCCTCCTCATTTCTTTTTGTGAGTTAACACACTTTACCTGAAAATTAAAAAAGGAACTGTATTCCTAATCTACACCGTTATTTTTCCGTTTTTCTGTATCCTGCTTATATCTTTTTGCGAGTTAACAGACTATCTGAAAATTAAAAAAGAACTGCATTCCTAATCTACACTGTTATTTTTCCGCCTTTGCAAGAACAAAGTTGAGAACATTTATTTCAGTTTTTTGATATAGCATACATTGTATCAATGCAGTTGCTGCTTACGATGTTAATGCTTTATCATAGTAGAATTGTGCTTTGGAGTTTTACATTCAACTTTTTTTTGACAAAATTTTAGCCTCGCTCGAGGTGTGGCTAAACTAATAAGCCCTCAATGTTAACCGTACCTGAGGGATCACTTTTTTAGCTTTATGCATTGAACAGTCAAGGGGAAGGTTGAGGTATCCCACAGGTATTGTTCGTCTGGGGCCCCTTACGCGGTCGACTATGCATATCAAGGATGTTCTAAAATATTTATAACATCCTTGATGCATATGGCCCTAGGTCTTGGCCCTTGGGACTTAGTGGAGAAGTGAGTGCGACCCTTAGGCTAAAAACTTTGGAGACCCCTGATCAAGATTTAAACATACTGGAGGATGTTACAAGACAATGCAAGTGTAATGATGGGAATCAATGAGATATTCTCTTCTGATTTTCTTGTAATTTGAGTTTGGTACATTATTCAACTTCCAGCATCTGTTGTACCTGTAACAAATAAACGTCTACCAAGGTATTTGATTTTTTCAAAGTCAATTAAATGTTTGGTTTTTGCAGTTTACATCATATCAACAGATACACTGTTATACTTACAGTGCAATTTAAATAACAGAAAACCAAAGAAAAGAGTTTATTAAAGGAATTTCCAGTTTTTACATTCCATTTCTATGTCTTACTGAAATTTCTAGTAGCGCTGTGTCAGTGGTATTATGGTGGTTTTAAATTGTTAGTCTAATGGAGGGAAGGTGCTAAACTTTTGACAGCGCTGATATACTGTCTGTGATCAGAGAAAACGGCGTCATTGGAAAAGCTCACTCGATTCTGTAGTAGATGATTTTTCCCCTGATTATACGTAATTTAAAAACATATTTATTATCATGATCTTAATTCTTTTCAGGTTCAATGAGTGATCCTGATGACTTGGAAGGTTTGGCACACTTTTGTGAGCATATGATATTCATGGGCAGTGAAAAATTTCCCGTTGAGAATGAGTATGATAAATATTTATCAGAGCACGCCGGATGGGCAAATGCTTGGACCTTGAAAGATGAGACATGTTACTTTTTTGAAGTCGATTCAAAATACTTGTCTGGGGCACTTGATAGGTATTTGTTATATTACACCTTAAAGTTAGTTAAACAGTAGTAGATGTATGTAAATGATTAAAATTAATACATCATATAAATTCATGCACAAAAGTGCTGAGCGTCGGTCTCACTTCTAAATTTGTACACCAATAATGGCTTAATTTTCTAAAACTTTAAATTAAACACTTGTATTATATTTTAAGCAGCGTTTTCAATATTTGAGTTCAGAGTGAATTGTATCCATATGACAAAGTAGTTTGAAGAGGGAAGTTGTAGTAATTAGCCTCCAGTGGTGGCTCCTGGGGAAAGAAACCAGCAAAACTTAAACTATTATCGCTACAAACTAAAAGATGTTATAATTAATACGGTGAAGCCTAAATGTTCTTTCAGTTTGAAGTTATGGAAGTTTAATTTTCCCTGGTCTCAAAGAGCAGTCACTGAATGTAAGTTGTTGCTTTAGGTTGCGTGGTTGTGCAATCGCCTACCTTTTAAACTCGAATTATATTTTTAAAGTTTTAGAGAACTGTTTGTGCACAGATAAAACGCTGCACTTCAGCGCAAGACATTATTGGTGTATTTCTCAAAAATTCAGATTTAAAAAAGTTTAAAGAGAGCATTTGCGTTTATAGTTGCATGAGTTGTACAACTACATCAAGTAACATTAACCATACGACAGGGAGCTTCTATTTCTTAATGGAAAAGTAGACGTACTTGCAATGATGCTATTTTCTTCTATTCTCGTCAAGTAGTCCCAGTCACTTGACAATCGCCAGCAGTTTACTTTTATAGTAGTAACGAATTTCTCTACTTAACAGCACTTGACTCAACTTTTCTGCAAGTGACCATGAAATGGGAACAAAAGAAAAGTGAATATATTATAAAACAAACGCACATAGAACAAAAAAAAACATTAATGGAAGAGCGTGATAGAGTTCCATTTTATAGAGAGAGTGTTATGTAAAATACTATGAACAGATGTTTAAATCTGCTACAAAACCACCATGCACTGTCTTGTTTTATTGCAAGTATTCTTTAAGAATGTGGTAGTGTTCTTTTTTATTTTCTTCTGCAAATAAAAAAGAACATACATAATAATTACATACATAATAATTACATACATAATAATTACATTTATTAATTACAGTAAGAGAAAGGAGGATGCATTTGGACTTCTATAATTTCTTATTTCGTCCAGTTTTATCGCTCTTGTTGGAGACGTCATATATAATTTTTCCTTTGGCGGTTTTCCAATAACATAGGCGGTTTTCCAATTTAAATTTCAACCAATTGACAACCTCCTCAGTTCGTGTCTAAAACGGGGATGAAACGGTGAACTGAAGAAGTCACCTTCCACTCACCATCTGTAATGAGTGGGAATGTTTTCTACTTCTATGCGAGAGGTTAATGTATCGATCATACTCTGATGGGAATTTTACCATAAAATGACAACTCAGATATAAATCTAATAATAGATGTTTGTATTTCTTATAGAGGATGTCTAAGTGTAAAATGTGATGTTTTAGTAACGGGTATTTAGAAGTATCGCCAGATTGAGCAACGCAAACCAAGCATTGAGCTGTTGATTACTGACTTTAAAGTTACACATACCTCTGGGTTTCAAATTCAGCTGGTGCCTCTATGGTGGTCCTTGGTGGTCTCTCCGTAACTGGTCTCTGGTTGGAAGATATCGCCTGGGTTGATATCTCTGTCGTGGTTCGTGCCTCAATTGGTAAGACACTCCGCTGTAGTCATCGACGATTAAGATGTGATTGGACTCCACATCCGATATACTCAATGAGTATAACTCGAACGTTAGTTAGTTAAACGAAGTAGGATTGTGACTAAGGGTTAGTCACATTGGAACTAGACTTCTCCCAGATCAACTTCTGGACTCCAGTCTCAACTACTGTCTCCTGCCCTTCTGTCTGTCCTCACTTCTGTCTGACTGTCTCGAGACCTCTCGTCCCTCCGTTTTTGTTTGAACTTCCGGACCATGGAATTCGCCACAGTCGAATGACGTCAGAAATGCGTGTGCTTCTTTCTTGAGGAAAACGAGGTCGTTTCCTCATAGCGATCAACAACTGGCAACACTTGGAATACTTGTCTCATGATTCTTCACAATTTCTACATACCCGTGAATGTGTCTTCTGTTCACAATAATTTTACAAATGCATGATCGTAAAATTCTTTCAATTGTTCTCGTTTACACATTTGCAGAATTCAGTTCCCGAATTCTCAGACAGAGAACAATGTGCTACGATGTTAATCAAAAGAGCTGACAATACAAGCATGTGAATTTACTAAGAATTGAATTCGTGAGATTACTTATATTAACATTAATTATTTCCGTGTTTTTAATCCTTCACCAAAACAAAAATAAAATCTTTAATAAAATGAATATCCCAAAATATACATGAAAATCAATCATAAAATATGGGCTCTGCCACACAATAGTAGTAATAAAAATAAAACTCTTCAAATTATCCACCAGAGGATACAGTTATACAAGGCTGGGGTAGATTTTAATTTGTTTGTGCCAGTTTTGAACAATCTATCAAATTTGATATAAAATAAATTTTGTTGTATGAAATAAACTGCGGTGAACAAATTAAAGCAGTTGGAAAAATAACAAAATTTATCGTCCTAAACTACATTTCAACTGGATTTCTGTTTCAAAAAATAATGAAAAGAAATAATACATTATAATGCTATGGATTTATGTTCATTACTTGGAAATACAACATTGTTTCTGTATTGTTTACCGCATAAAAATAACACTCGAAGGAACCAAGCTTCTCTTCAACACAAGCTACATAATGAATAGACCTAACATTTTCTTCGAAGCAAATCTAATCAAAACATAATTACTTCTAGAGTGACTGAAGACCAATCAAAAACCTTGTTACTAAAATTTAACTATCCTCGAAAATTTGCACATTTTCAGATAATTTAAGATCAGTTTCATCTCGAAGAGAATGTTCATCTTTAACTATTCGAGAAGAGTGATTGACATCAAATTCAGGATGTAGCAAAGTTTTTCCGTACGTTCCTCTGAAAAAATAGGTTTGCGTTTATTTCCTTGTCTGTCTTTTGTTATCGCTTCCAGTTCAGTCTTGTCAGGACTTTCGGTTAATATTCCGGACTGAGCTTCATGGATTCCGGACTTTCCTTTCCGGATCATTCATTTCTATATTAAAAACGGACAAACACTTACACAAACATAATTCCTAATGAAGTAGAAGCTATTTATTACGAAGATAAAGATTGACTCATGTGTTTACCGGATATTGAAAGGTGATCCATCTCCTCAGCTGGTAGTGAATGAGATAATCCTGTATTTTAAGATTTTCTGAGTGTCAGTTTATTGTATCCTTTCCTATAACTTGTCAACCACTCTATTCCTGTCAATTTTACATCTGTCCATTTGTTTGAATAACAATTTAATATAGCAGCATAGTAAAATGCAAGTTTCCGAATGTACAAGCAAATTAATACCTAGCAAACTTGGGATCACTTCAAAATGTAATCTTCCAGCAACTCAATCTCTTACTCAATCATAATTTTACATATATTCATTTTTCCTGTTTTGACATCAACAGTAAAAAATTGTTCTGCTACTCCTGATTACAATTTTTAGTCACAATTAATCCTAGACAATCATATTGATTATATAATGAGTAGGATAATGTAGGATTATACACGGTAAAAGGAAACTGCCTCTCGCAGAAGTAAGTAGGATGTGTCAAGCTAGAGAAAGTGTTGCCGTGTTAATTGGTACATCGGTAATAGAAGGTGAGGATTTTCCTGTAAGATGAATGACCTGTACCACGTGGCTCTTGGTCAATATGACCGCATTGGCAAAATTATACTTTCGTAATTTTAATGGATCGTATGCATAGCATACTCGTTGTTAAATTTGATTGTGCTGTAATAATTTTTAATCGATCTCTTCTCTAGGAAGCACAGCTTATGTAATAGTTCGTATACATAGCAAACTCGTTATTAAATTTGATTGCAATATAATAATTTTTAATCGATCTCTTCCGTAAAAAAGATCAGCTTATGTAATAGTTCGTATACATAGCATACTCGTTGTTAAATTTGATTGTGATATAATAATTTTAATCGATCGCTTCCGTAGGAAGCTCAGCTTACGTAATAGTTCGTATACATAGCATATTCGTTAAATTTGATTGTTATATAATAATTTTTAATCGATCGCTTCCGTAGGAAGCTCAGCTTACGTAATAGTTCGTATACATAGCATACTCGTTAAATTTGATTGCTATATAATAATTTTTAATCGATCGCTTCTGTAGGGAGCTCAGCTTATGCAATAGCTCGCATGCATAGCAAATCCATGACGAATCTTTGATTGTGACGTAATAAAATTAATCTCGAACCCAGTTTACTTTTTCGTTTTCATTAAAAAATTAATTAAAACTTGAGCCCTATGGTCCCTGTAAAGAATGATCCCCAGGCCCCCACAAGAGGAGAATGACCTCTGTAGAAAGTTTTCCTTGGTTCCCAATAAACAATTGATAATATTAAAACTTTTGACCTTATGTTCCCTGTAGCCCCTGTAGGAGAAGAGGAAAAGAATGGTTCCCAGCCCATGTTAAAAATGGTCTGTTAATATTAGTACAGGTCCGCTGCAAGGAAGCAAAGAAGGAATATTTATTTTTTAAACTTTCTTATTATTTTGGGGAAACGTACGCATAGCATGCTCATTGTTAAATTTGGTTCTGATCATATTAATTATTTGTTCTTTCGTATTATTTATAAAATAACTCATTGTTATAAATGGGAGGGAATAAACTTTAATAATGCAGGACTTATTTTTTATTTATTTGATCATTTGCTTAGCAAATTCAGAACAGATAAGTCCTTCTTGGCTGAAGTCAGAAGTTATCACGGGCTTTTGGAACCCGGATGGATGGACGGAAGGAAAGTTGGTGGTGTAAGGTAATGACCTTACTGCTACGTGACATCACAGAATTCCGACGACGCAGTAGCAAAGAAGTTTAGCGCCGCGATGAGTAGACATCAGAAAATACCGACGATTAATAAAAAAGAAGTTTGAGGCGCGAAGGGTGAATACGTGATTAACTTGTGGTAGTGAAAATATTTTACATATAGATTATAAGAGAAAAATATATAAAGATACATCGAGCATTCCTATGAGAAAAAGGATCATTGCAATGGTAACATTGAAGCATCATCATCTGATGCTGAATCAGAAATATACGAATCATCGCCAGATTAAGAATTTGATATAGACGCAATAGAATCAGCAATGCTAACGCCGTCGTCATCTCCGAATATATTATCAAGAACATCAAGACTGGAGTTTAGACTGTTGTTGTAATAGTCAGAAAGTGGACCGTGAATGTATAAAGAAAGCTATTGAAAAATGAGATTTCAACGATACCTTAATATGCGATGGTTGTAGAGAAGGGTCCTATCATGGTTATACTCATGATTGATTGAATGTAGCCCCAAAGGCATTGGAAACACGTGATTGGAGTATTATAGCAAGTCCTAGTGTTGAAGAAAATGTGTTTTACCTGTATGCAAATAGACATATTATTGGAATACTAACAAGAGAAAAATTCTATGACACATATGTGGAATTATTAAATGATACAGACTACTGGAATTACTCACACGGAATTACTGGACGTTTTATTATGAAAAGACAGATGGAAATCGGCCATCGCAGAATGAAAAAATGTATTCGAATAGTGCTAGTGTTTCATATTTGTTATGTACTGCTGAAAATATGAATGTAAAATGTGCATTAAAACAATAACAGTATACTTACGTAATAATAATCCAATTGGATGCGTGGAATGCAAATTAAATATTCTTCATGATTGTACTCATCTTCATAATACTGGAACATTTCCAGCGAACTACTTATCTCATGATAAAACTCTTAGTGAACTTCTTAAAGCGTTTGAACAAGAACATAGTGAAATCTCATTTATATGCTTTGTGCGTAAAACTTGTGATCCTTTAAAAATACAGAATTTGTTGGAAAAATTATACCGTTCTTTATTCAGCGCACAAATGAAATTTCACCATGCGTAAATCAATATATTATTGATATTGAAAGTTTTAAAATTTCTGATAACTAATTTATTATAACGAAGTTTTGTCTAACCGCATGCGATGATACAGTAAATTTTCATTGCTTGGTAAAATCACCAATAGAATATAATTGTTGCCGTGCCAAAAACAAATTGATTAGTTAACATTAAATTTACACGGTTTGAAGTGGGATAGCAAAACTGGATATACTGTATCATTCATACGCAACCTGTTATATTAATTATGTGCAAAGAATTCAACCTTTTATTGTAAAGGATTAGAGATAATGTTATTGATTTAGAAACAAAACATTGTCCTTCATTAATTGAGTTGTGTGGAAACACATTTAATGAATATTGTTCTTTTCACACAAATATTGTAAAGAAATCAGGATGTGCATATCGTAATGGACAACAGTTGATTTATTGATGGAAATATGAAAGATCAACAGTATTAACTAATGCATTATTAAGATTGTAATGAGGAATTGTAAATAAAATGCAGGAATGTAATTTTAAAAAATTCTGTTGGTACAAGACATTCGAATTTAAAAATTGGTCCTTCTTCGTTTATTTTGAATGGTATACAAACAGTGCAAAGACATAATAATATGACTCTCCTCCTTGTACAAAAATTGGACTGGAATACTTTAAAATGACCCTTTCTCTGGGTGACACAAAAATATAAGAAATAGTACAAAATCTAGCACCACAACTAAATAGGCCACTCAAATTTATCCCTTCGTTTAATTGAGTAGTACAAAATGATATAAAATTCTGACTTATTTAAAATGGACCTTCTTTGGTTTTTCCTGGTTGGAACAAAATTGAATAGTTCACTCAAATTCTTTCGTTTATTTGAATACCCCAAAATGATCCAGAAATGCTGAGTTAGTTAAAATGAACCTTCTTCACTTTTTTGATTGGTACAAAATTGAATAGGCCACTCAAGTTTATTCCTTCGTTTATTTGAATAGTACAAAAGCTATAATGGACCTTAACTTTTTCCGGTTGGTAGAAAAGGAAATAGTCCACTCAAATTTTATTCATTCTTCACTTTTTTCTGGTTTGAACAAACCTAAATATTCCATCCAAATATAGTTTTTCGTTTGTTTGAATGGCACAAAAAGTACAGAAATTCTGAGCTAGTTATAATGGCATTTCTCGTTGGTAAAAAATGTAGGACACCTAAACAAAACGTATATAAATCCTGAGCTAGTTAAAATTGTCCTTTTTCGCTTTTTCTGAATACTACAATTTATTCTTTCGTTTATTTGAGTAGTACAAAATGGTTTAAAATACTCAGCTAGTTAAAATGGTCCTTCTTTGTTTGGTATAAAAGTATAACACCCAAATTTGTTCTTTCGTTTATTGGACTAGTACAAAGGGATATAAATTCAGAGTTAGTTAAAATGGGCCTTCTTCGCTCTTTCTAGGTAGTACAATTTTATTCTTTCATTCCTTTGAGTAGTACAAAATGGTATAAAATATTCAGCTAGTTGAAATGGTCCTTCTTCGATTTTTTCATTTATTTAAATACTACAAAATGGTATAGAAATTCTGAGCTACTTAAAATGGAAGTTCATTTCTTCTCGTTAGTAGAAAAGTAAATAAGCCACTCAAATTTATTCATTCTGCACTTTTTCTGCTTGGTACAAAACTGAATAGGTCACACAAATTTATCCGACGCTCTGTTTACAAGTTATTAAGGCTTAAATATTTGACCTTTGACCTCGATGGTCAGTACTTTTGGGACATGTAGTAGTTGATGACCTATTACTAAATCTGGAAACAGCACCTCAATATGGGGCTCCGTTTACGAGTTATTCCGGTTTAAATATTTGACTTTTGATCTCGATGGTCAGTACTTTTGGGACATGTAGTACTAGATTACCTGTTACTAAATGTGGAAAGAGCTCCTCAATATGTGACTCCGTTTAAGAGTTATTCGGTTTTTGATCTCGATGGTCAGTACTTTCGGGACATGTAGTAGTTGATGACCTATTAGTAAATGTGGAAAGAGAACCTCAATATGTGGCTCCGTTTACGAGTTCCCCCATCAGGAAGTCGCGGATGGAAAGAGGAATTGTCGCCGTCCACGGTGCCGGGCCGCCGAGGCAGGCGGCACCCGTCCATGGCGGCACGACTATTTACTTGTTCAAAGTTGCCGACCTTTTGCCGAGGAGCAAGCGGTCGAAAATCGTAAAATAAAATGCTTTTTGCTAACTCTTTGTCGACTGTTGCCGACCGTCAGAGTCGGCACAACAGTCAAATAGGCCTCTTTCCGACCCTCTGCCGACTCCTTATGCCGGCCTCTTTTTGCCGGCGCCTTTACTGCGCTTTTACAGCAGGTTGCCGACATGTAGTACTTTTGGGGCATGTAGTACTGGATGAATGCTTGTGAATTTTCTGCTATGTTACATAGGGATTGATAAAAAGTACAAACCTGCTATTGGTTCATTCTCTGCTGTGTTAAATGAGGGGTTGGAGAAAGGAGCTGTGTTCGTAGTCTTACGTAATATCTGCTATTTTGTACAGGGGTTAGAAAACGTCTTCGTAGTGTTATGTAATTTCTGCTATGTTAAAATAGGGGTGGAAAAAAAGCCAAACTCTTTTATTAGCTCTGCTACGTGTTCGTAGTCTTATGTAATTTCTGTTATGTTACCTAGGGGTTGGAAAATGTGCTCATAGTCTTTTATTAGCTCTGCTATGTTCGTAGTCTCTGTGTAATTTCTGATTGGATTATGTGTTCATTGTATTAAGTAATTTCTGCTATGTTAAAATAGGGGTTGAAAAAAGAGGTTACAAAAGAACGAATACACCCCCATTATTTTCTGCTATGTGTTCATAGTCTTATGTATTCTCTGCTATGTTGGGAAATTAGTTATACTCTTTTATCATCTCTACTATGTTAAAAAATGCTTGTAGCCTTTCGTTTGTAATCTCTGCTATGTTATATAAGGATTGATAAAAGTGCTCTTAAAAGGGAACAAACCCCCAAAATGTGCTCACAAAAGGCAGCGAATACACCCCTAAAATCTGGTCATAAAAGAGAGCGAGTTTTCGGAGTGTTCGATTTTCTATGGTTTTATGGTATGTGGGTCATGGCGTATCGTACGACACTGGACTATCGAGTACTTCGTATCAGGCGAGACCTGAGTTGAGCAAGTATGTTCCAGATCCATCATTTTCACACTACTCACTTACCACGATTACCTTAAATAAAATTAAAAGATCTAATTGGGAAAAGTTTTGTAACAATTTATCATTCCAAACACCAAAACATTAATAAGAAAAGTTTCACACCTACAGTTAAATAAAAATCCAAGCCCGTCGATTTCTAACAATCTGTATGCAACTGATACTGATTGGATAATTTAATTTCAGAAGAATCTCACACCGGATTATGTGAATACAGATAATATTTTTTGTTTTTGAACTGAAAAATAATAAATCTATAACTAAGGAATTTCTATTTACTCTTGTGGAATTAGTAGTAATTCTCAAAAATATAAAAAAGAAACACATCGCCTGGAATAGACGAAATTCAGTATATCCATTATATAAACCTTCCTACAGAAGGTATACAATTGAGAGGGTGAGCGCAACAGTGGTCTAACCCACATTCTTAAAAATCAAGTTAAACACATGTGCTTTTTGTACAATATACCAAAAGCAACTACAAGTGGTAGAATGTGTCATACATTGTACATACATATATTGTACAAAAAACCACATGTGTTTAAGTTCAACTTGATTTTTCTCTATTTTAAAAATTGTGGGTTAGACCATTGTTGCGCTTACCTCCTCAATTACTCTTGACCTTTGTGAATCACATATGGGAAACTGGACGAATTCCTTAAATATGGGAAAAAATTTAATAACACCTATGCTAAAACTAAATAAGCCTTGTAATGACGCAAACAATTATAGACCCATAGCTCTTCTCTCTTGTGGACTTAAAATTTTTGAACAAATTATTTTTAAATTGATTTCAATGGTTCATACATGTTCTACGTATGACTCAATAGAACCACCACTTATCATGGATATATGGAAAGTGTTTCAACAAAGAAAATTCTTGATTTTACTCAGTATAGATTTTCAGAAAGCAGATGACTCTATTAATTTGGATATCGTAATCCAAAAACTCTTCAAATTAAACAGTATATTATTATCTTTATTATTTGACAGGTAGGTCTGCATAGAAATCAATAACTCTTATTCAAAAGCAAGACGTACTTCTATTGGACTATTTCAAGGCAGTGTTTCTTTCAGGAAAAATGTTCTGGGGGTACACTTAGTATTCAGAGGGGCACATATTATTTCCACACGATACTATTCTATTTATTATTGTATATGTCTTATTTTGGTCTTCTCCGGGGGGCATTCTCAGAGCTCCGGGGAGCAGTGTCCTCCCAGAAACATGTCTGCAAGAAACAATGCTTCAAGGTAGCAAACTCAGTCATATTTTTAAAATCTATTTTTATCGGACTTAGCTCAATTCTAGAATACTAATTTATATATCTATGCTGATAATCTAATAAATTATGGACTTGTGGATAACGTGCAAATAGGAAAAAAATAAATATAGGCCTAATATAGAAGAGGATTGAACGAAGATGGAGTTTCGAAAACAGAGTGGACATCAGTTAGCTAAAATCTTCTTGCACTATATTCATAAAAACAAATAAAACAAATTTTTGAGATACAGATTAGAGGCATACAGTTGAAATATTCGAAATAAATGAAATATTTAGGCCTTATTCTAGATCCAAAGTTAAAGTGGAAATCACAACTTTTATCCAATGAAGCAGCCAAATATAACATTATTTTGAAAAGCGTAAGTGTAAAAACAAAATGAGGAGTACATCCTCATGTCATTAATTTAAGAAATCAACAAACCATCATTGCCAAAATAATGTATGGCTCCATGTTCTTTAATACGAATTATTAATTTTTTTACAATAAACTGCAGTAATTCAATATAACGCAGCTAAAATTATTTTATCTCAACCTTCCTTTTGTCCAAAAAAATGCAATTCTAGAAACACTAAGAATATATCTTTAGATATAACTATATTCAAACTAAATTTGAATTTCTTCTTACCTAGAGTTGCAAAAACATCATCTGACATAATAAGTAAATTTGCAAACTTGTATCTTTTCAATCAAAATAAAAATATACCATATATTAAATATTTAGCCAGGATTTACAATTTTTTTTATAAAATTAAGGAGTTGTATTGAAAAATTGCAAAAGCACCCACGATACCATCTTATATATATTCCAGTGTGAAGTGGATTTAACCAAAATTCCAAATATTGTCCCCAATTACCTTCAACATTACAAATCGGAAACTTACCAAATTTACAAAAAAAATATTTGGAAATTTTATATTGTAATATCCTATGTGATGTCGTAAACAAGCGGTTCCACACTTCAATGTTTACAAACAACACCACATGGTTCGGCAAGAGGATCTTCCACCAGAGGGACCTGTAATCACATGCAGACGACGGCTTCTTGCCCCTCCCACGGAGCAGAAGACGACATCGGATCAGCAGCGCCACCGCCACCCAAAAGGACCCTATAAATTGGATGGACGAAGGCAACTCGACACCAGTTTTCTGGTGACCCTCCACTAGTCTGCTACGGGACTCTTGGAGTAACCTAACCCCAGGCCTCTAGTCTGCCACGGGACTACGCCTATCCTATCTCCTGGCTTAGCCTGCTACGGGGCTCTGTCTGGGAATCCCAACCTCAGCCGCTTAGCCTGCTACGGGGCTCTGTTGGCAACTTAACCTGCCTCTGCTTGCTACGGAGCATTGGTTCCTTAACTCCACTCCTCTTAGCCTGCTACGGGGCTCTGTTGGAGATCCTGTCTACGACCACTCGGTCAAAAACTACCTTTTACTCACCCTTTTAAATAGAGACCAAATTGTATAGTATTTTGTACAAATACTCATATTTTTATAATAAAACTGGTAGTGGGAGTCGATTCCGGACACTCTTTTTATTATCTGCTCTACCTCTTCCTTATATGAGACAAAATTACACAAAGTTTTACATGGTAGAGGCTTGACCGACTCAGAATAAACTCTGAATACTCCCCTAAAGGACAGTATTTTTATTAACCGGAAGTGGACTTTTTTTTTCTTTGGAAGGTATGTGAATTTTAAAGTGTTTGTGCTTTTAGTGAAGTGAATTTTGTTTATGCCTCAAACTAGAACTGGTAAAAACACTTTTCCAGAAAACATTTTTAACATGGAGCAAAATTCGCGCCCTTCTTTTAATATACCACACCTCACTAAGTATTCGGGACACGTTACGGAGGACCCCGATAGATTTTTTATGCTTTTTGACCATCTTGCATTATTGCATTCGTGGAATGAACAGAAAAAGAAAGAACTATTACCTATGTACTTACAAGATGTAGCACTTGATTTAGTCCTACAGTTAAAGGCCCAGAATCAGTTAGACGCGCTTAATTATGAACAATTAAAAGACAAATTAGTTGCACTGAGTAGACCAAGATTACCGGCATATCGAGCGGAATTCGAAATTTTTCAAGTCCAACAAGGTGAAAACGAGCCAGTAGATGCTTATTTTCTCAGAAAAGTAAGGGTCATTAGGCAAGTTTTGCCTCAGGCCACCGAGGAGCAGAAAATAAATTATTTATCCTTAGGTTTAAAGAAAACTTTTTTGCAAAAGATAGCGTTAGAAACATTTACAACTGTTCACGCCTTACAAACGCATTTACACAACCTCGAGAAAGCAAATGACCTCATGAAGAAACGTGATTACGTGGAATTACAACAGGCATTCTATTCACTCTGCGATCAGAGTACACCAGTCAGCAGTTTACATTCATCAGCAGTCGCGGGCGCTTCCTTCCCTGTACATCATCAACAACTGACCTATCCAATATGTAACCCAACACCTAGTTGGAATCAATACCAGCAACCAGCTTCAGTTTTTCCTACACCTTCGGCACCACAGCTACAGGGTGCATCACAAAATCAGATAATTCCAAATCCTTCCCCCCAAGTTGCTAATCCGAATCCCCCTCCCGAACCCCCCGCGCCTAGCACATCTAGTAATTCCAGTGCAAACAATTCATTAGATTTTACTAAATTAGCAAATCAAATGGCTGAACTATCTCTTCTTGTAGCTCAAAATGCCATTAAGAACTCACAATTTAGAAGAGGTGGCCGTAACAATTATAGGTCGAAAAGTACAAATAACGGAAATCAAAATCGGCAGAGAAATGGAAATAAGAACAATTCTAAAAATAATAATAAAGATAATAATAGTAATCCTAGGCCGGAAACTGTTACAGTATGCGGTACGTGCTATAAGAAAGGTCATTCTTCCAGTACATGTTATAAGAACAATCAGCAGGGAAACGCCTAGGGGGGCCCCAGGACACACCCTCTCAAGAACATGTTCTGAGGGCCGAGAACCAGGAAAAAAGTGAACAACAAAGATTGACAAATACATCACTTTATGCAGTAGCTCCGTTATCAGATAGAAGGGAGAACATTAAAATGTTAAACCAGGAACATAAATTATTAATTAATGTAACAATTAATAAAGAAAAGTATCCTGTGATCATAGACACTGGCAGTTCATTGAGTCTTTGGCCTAAAAATTGGCTTCCACCAAACACAAAATTGATTCCTTTTAGCACTAATCTACGAGGAATTGAGAATTCTGTCGTAAATTTACGCTATATAGCTTTGATTACATTCAGAATTGGCTCAACAACATTTTCTCATTATTTTAGAATTTTAGAGCATGGAGACTTTTTGCCTTTATTCGGTGAAGACATTCTAAATCGATTACAGACCAAAATTGACTTAAAGAATAACATGTTGTCAGTATACAAGAAACCACGGCCTCCGCAGTATCCAATTGAAATTGATACTCAGGAAAAATTATCTGCTAACGCTATGCATACAATAAAACAGCACAAGTCAGCTGATGTTTTTACAACACGAAAGGTTACCATACCAGCCAGGTCACATTTCTTTTTACCAATTAATATCAAGAATCGGCAAAAGAATAATAAATATTTTTTTATCTCTCCATTAGAAAATTTGCTGGACAAATACGGACTACAAACGTTGCCTACTAAAGTACCTAAGAATAATTTGACTTTATTGATATCAAATCTTACAAGTAGACCGGTAACGTTAGTAAAGAGCACCCCAATTGCGTATGTTGAAGAGAATGTTCAAGAAGTAGATTTACAGGGTGATTACCAAAAAGATGAACAAAATGACGAAACATTTTATAGAACGGAACAAGAAATTCAGAATAGGCTGGAAGAGACCAAGTCACTTTTTGATATTAAACTATTTGACATCAATCCAAGTTTAACGAGTCAGCAAAAGAAAGCTGTGCATGATCTACTTTTTAGATACAGGGATGTCTTTTCTTATACACCAACTGACATTGGCTACTTTCGTGGCTATGTACATAAAATAAGAATAGATAAAGGAGCCTCTTTTCATCAGAGATCACCTCCCATTCCATTGGCAGTAAGACCCCAAATTGACTTACAAATTAAACAACTTTTAGATGCCAATATTATTAAAGAAACTAGTGACAGTTCTTTTTCCTCGCCACTTCTCATAGTGAAGAAGCCAAATACTTCAGAGTTCCGCTTAGTTCTCAACCTCCAAGCTTGCAATAGGTTCTCACACTACTTAAGTATACCATTTCAAAATACGGAGGATATTCTACACGTTTTAAGAGGAAAAAGCTCTATATCCACAATTGACATAAAAACCTCGTATTTCCAGCTATTATTGCATCCCAAAAGTCAAAAATACATGACTTTTGAGCTCAATCATACTAGGAAGGCATATAAGTTTCAACGTTGCGTAATGGGACACACTTCGTCCGCCGCTGCCCTAAGTATAGCTGTACGAATGCTTTTAGAGGGACTACCACCGCGCATAACAGCCTTTGCGGATGACCTCGTTATAGGAAGCAAAAATTGGAAACAACAATTGTCAGACTTGGAATTGCTCTTTAAAAGGTTAAGAAAACACGATTTTAGAGCAAACCCGAACAAGAACCATCTATTATACTCGGAATTAGAAGTTTTAGGATTCATAGTTAATGGAAAGGAGATTAAAATATCGCCTAAAATTTCCAATAAAATACGCAATTTTAAGAAACCAACCTCTAAACGTACCTTGAAGAGTTTCCTCGGACTATGCTCTTATTTGAGGGCACATATTAAAGATTTCACGGAAAAGGTGGAACCATTTCAAATTCTTTTAGACAAAAATTCAAAATTTAAATGGACAACAGAGCATGATGATCTATTTGAAAAACTTAAAACGGATATTATACAAGCTCCATCTTTATTTCATTTTGATCCATCATTGGAAATCCGAGCATATTCAGATGCTTCGTCAACCTCCGCAGGCGGCATATTGGCTTGTTATGATACTAAAACCAATCAGGAACGTGTTGTTTCCTATTGTAGTCGACGTTTTACTAAAACTGAGAGAAAGGCCTCCACATGGCAAAAAGAACTATATGCACTCATATATGTTCTTCGAAAATTTCGTTATTTCTTACTGAATAGAAAATTTAAATTATTTATAGACGCTAAATGTTTGACTTCACTCACTACCCAACCGGACAAAGTCGGAAAATTTAGTCGTTATAAAATATTTTTGGCAGATTACAATTTTGAAATACAGCACATTAAAAGTCAACAGCATCCTGCAGACATTTTTAGCCGCTTAGAAGACAAACAAGATATACAAAAGGACGAGAATCAAGAAGTTGATAACTTCTCCGACACAGAAGACGCTAAAGTTTTTGCTTCACATTCTTTAGAGCACACTTTTCAAATCGACCAGTCCATTATGTTACCTAATTTAGCAGATGAACAAAGGAAGGACCCTTCATTTTCGGACATCATTACTGTATTGGAAAATAAAGAACCTAGCAAATTATCTACACTCCGTGCGGCGAAATATTTTTCTCTTAAAAATGGATTATTATATAGGACTCAGAAACACCCTCAATTAGGACTGCTGTATTTACTTTGCGTACCAAAATCTTTACTAGGCAAATGGTTCGAGGCTATTCATAACAACCCAATGGCACCACACTTTGGTTACACCAAGACATACCAGTCGGCGCTTAGGAAATACTATTTTCCTAACATGAAAGCTTACATAGCCAATAGGATAAAGACATGCAATCTTTGTCAAAAACTAAAGAAGTTACCAGCTAAACCAGCGGGCCAATTGCTGCATCACCCATCTAAACCCATTGCCACTGCTTGGCAGTACGATTCAATTGGGCGAGTGCCAGTCGGAGATGGAAAATTCAAACACATACTAGTTGCTATAGAAATGTCCACGCGATACTGTGTCACCAGAGTTGTAGACAACATCACAGCAGAAGAAATTGAATAATTTCTCATATATGACATTATTCTTAAGTACGGAGCTTTTTCATACCTGTATTTGGATAGACACCCTGTACATAACGCTAAGAGACTGCAAAACTTAGCAAAATTCTACAATTTTGAATTTAAATTTTGTCCAGCATATGACCACAAAAATCTGGGTGTAGTGGAAACATTCCACAGAATAATACAGAACGCTCTTAAATTTTTTGTACAGGAGAATCAAAATCAATGGCCAAAACTAATTCCATACATAACATTCGCAATTAATACATTTGTGCAGGCCGGAACTAAATATTCATCTTTTTTCCTCATGTATGGATACGAACCTAAGACCATCTCTGATATTGCATTAGCGTCAACTCCAACATTATGTGTCAACAAAGAACATTTGAATAAGATACGAGGGATCGTTCAGGATAATTTAATCGCAAGTTATAATAAACAGAAAAAATATTTTGACAGCAGACATCAACAAACTAATTTTGATAAGGGACAGAAAGTACTTGTATTCTTTCCCAATCGTCAAGTTGGGATACCAGAATCATTTTCATCCAAATATGTAGGACCTCTAGAAATTATCGAAAGAGTTAATCCTAATCTTTATAAGATCAAATTTCCAAATTCATATCGTCAAACAATACAGGAGATTTCAGTGGACCGGATCAAGCCATTTCATGAATATAGAGATCATATAGAACAAGAATAAATAACTTCATTTTATTTTCTACACGAGCGAAAAAAAAAAATGCAGTACTCACCACTAAGAAGAAAGAAAATACAGAGACGCGAGTTCAGCAGATAAAACACTCTTCATAACGACACAAACATTCATTTCCTTTTTGTTTTATAAAAAGCTGATTCATTTATTTTACGGCTGAAGAAAAGAATGCTGACATCTGCATTTCCGCATTTAAAAGGCAAATGATCTTTTACAAGGACAGCTAACATATTTCTACATTATCATCGATAATTTTTTTCTTTTCCTCTGTGAACTGCATATTGTCACTGACATTCTGCAACATAAATATTGTACAGGATGTTCCAAAAGTTATGACCACGCTTACATTATACAGGATGATCAGGAATTCAGGACCATCATTACTATTGTCATTGACATTTAAAATTGGATTATTTTATTGAAATACATATCTTTAGTGCATATATTTTAGAAACTTTCACACCTTATACAGGGTGACCAAGAAATCACGCCGTTCAAATCAGAACTTTCCAATATAAATAATATCTCAGTGTCAATAGTAGCTTTTTTATTACTCCTAACTCTTATAATTCTATATATATTATATATCCGTCTTCGCTCGTTACAAAAAAAATATCCAAAACGCCTCGCTTAGAAATATCTCCTCCAATTCCGATGGACACATTTAATACCAATATTTTAACTATGGAGCAACTGACATTACAGGCTCCAACACCACTCACTATAAGTAAACTAATATATGTGTATTAAGCCAAAGCTTAAAACAGCCCTACCTCGAGGGAAATGAAGTGACATATTAAAATGCACCGATCCTGCCTGTGAATAGGGACTAACTGTTTAGTGCTTTCTTCCGCTACCTTATTACTGCTCCGAAAAGCGATTTTTTTGTGTGTTGCAAGTGTTATTAATGTTTTAGTGCTTTTTTTGTGTGTGATACCTCAGTGTTTCCAACCCTCATATAAAGAAAAATAACCCTTCGGCTTATTTTTTAAACAAGCCAGGGGGGTGTAATATCCTATGTGATGTCGTAAACAAGCGGTTCCACGCTTCAATGTTTACAAACAACACCACATGGTTCGGCAAGAGGATCTTCCACCAGAGGGACCTGTAATCACATGCAGACGACGGCTTCTAGCCCCTCCCACGGAGCAGAAGACGACATCGGAGCAGCAGCGCCACCGCCACCCAAAAGGACCCTATAAATTGGATGGACGAAGGCAACTCGACACCAGTTTTCTGGTGACCCTCCACTAGTCTGCTACGGGACTCTTGGAGTAACCTAACCCCAGGCCTCTAGTCTGCCACGGGACTACGCCTATCCTATCTCCTGGCTTAGCCTGCTACGGGGCTCTGTCTGGGAATCCCAACCTCAGCCGCTTAGCCTGCTACGGGGCTCTGTTGGCAACTTAACCTGCCTCT
The DNA here is from genome assembly GCF_964235325.1 of Thermobia domestica. Taxonomy (NCBI): domain Eukaryota; kingdom Metazoa; phylum Arthropoda; class Insecta; order Zygentoma; family Lepismatidae; genus Thermobia; species Thermobia domestica. The sequence goes on along the minus strand of NC_137464.1, from coordinate 226,949,892 downwards.
GCTTGCTACGGAGCATTGGTTCCTTAACTCCACTCCTCTTAGCCTGCTACGGGGCTCTGTTGGAGATCCTGTCTACGACCACTCGGTCAAAAACTACCTTTTACTCACCCTTTTAAATAGAGACCAAATTGTATAGTATTTTGTACAAATACTCATATTTTTATAATAAAACTGGTAGTGGGAGTCGATTCCGGACACTCTTTTTATTATCTGCTCTACCTCTTCCTTATATGAGACAAAATTACACAAAGTTTTACAATATAGATTCTCTTCCGCAAGAATGTCAACTAATTTTCACTGATGCTTCGAAACAACGGAACAAACCAGTGGAAACTGCTCTAATAATTCCAAATATGAAAATCAAACAACAATAAGAATTACCTAATGCTTTGTCTATTTTTGAAGGAGAAGCCTTTCAAACAATGCAAGCTCTATAATCTCAGATGTGCTTGTATTTTTATGGGCATTTTAAGTGTTATAAAAGCATTGAATAACCTACCTCGTGCATACAAAACTATTGGAACTTAATTTAAAAGATATATCACACACTTAAAAATAATTTTGAAACTATAGCATTATATTTGTGCTGAAGAGTTTTGAAGCTGATTCTGATGGTCATACTTTCCAAGATGCGACGAGTTTATTACTCAGCTCTGCAAGTACATACACAGCACTTCTCTAAAGCTTCACCAGTGTAGAAAACCCTGCATGCAACCAAGCATGACCGTATGAGATTTAGCGGGCACGTCCGCAACTCTACGATCCCCAACCATATATAAAACAGTCGCTCTTATTGAGTCCTATATAATGTATCGAATCTCAAATGTAGCACCAAAATACAACACGTTTAAGTATGGTGAGCAAAAATACACTGTACCACCAGGCATATACTTTAGTGCATTTACTTTAGAAAATCTTTCCATTCGATATACTGTTGATCGAAAACGATGCCACTCATAGAATGGAAGTACTGCATCGGGTAGTGAACTCAATGTGGGAAGCATTGGGGACTTACAAGAACGTTGCAGAACCTACTTCATAACAAACACATGTTGGGCAATATTTTCCTAAATTTTTAACGATTGAGACTTTGAACCTACAATGTAACATAAATCAAGGAATGCTTGTATCAAGAGAGCAATATAGACAAAGAAACAAGCATCATAGTCAATCTTAAATCACTCACAGAGTTCATTGAGTCTACAGGTCAGAAACCACCTTTTTTCTTATTTTTGATTAAAAGCTCAAATATATTTCAGGCAAAACTTTTCTTGTACGCCTTTTATCTGGAGAGCTACATATAGTGTAGCCAAACCCAAGCTATCATTTAACTCAGTATGATGTGCTTATTCCGTAAAAAATACGAAAACTTGATTTAGGGGCCGTTCAAATATTTTGTGGCCCCTAATCCAAAAACTAAATATTTGCCAAGATCGCAATCTTTTGATGCATTTTTGATCGTTCCTAAAATTCTTGGCCAAGATCACAACCTTTTGATCCATTTTTGGATCATTCCTAAAATTCTACTTTCCTATGCAGGGGAGTCATGTACGTGACATTGAGATTAGGATAACCAATAAGAGTCATGAGCCTGCTACATTTCGAGGTGCAATAAAAAAACTGAGATGATAACGATTAAAAGTTATGAAGATAACGATATAAATAGCCAACTATCACAATAGTGAGAACTATTAAAGCTGAGGATACAGAAATTATTGGAAGTTATGAACTACAATCGTATCTACCCAATCGACGTACATTCAATAAGCTAAATGAACCGAAGAAGGACATTGAATTTGATATTGATGCCGGTCAAGGCTTTATTCATCCTTACTGTTTTGATCTCTATATCCAGTATGAAGTAATATAATGACATGCGACTGGTACGTTCACTGAGAGTGCCATCATAAAGCTTGTTGATAAGCTTGTCCCGTTCTTACAGTTGAAGCTTAAGAAACATAAGACGGTTATTGATCGTATTGATTTGATTACCCAGGAATTATGTCCACAATTCGTGGCTACATTAAAATTCTCCAGACCTGAGGCAGAATATTATAATGCTGGTAGTCTAATCATTGCGTCTAAGCTCCCTCGAACAGAAGATATAGTGCTATTTCTTCTGTGCCTATTATTTGGTTTCTTCAGTAACTATAAGCAAATTATGTGGAAGAGAGGTTTGCGAGTAACATTTAAACGAAGTGCAAACAATGATATGCTGTTCTGCTGATAGATATCCAAAAAAGCTGATGGATCGTGAATAATTACACGTTAGCACATGCAGGGAAGTTTAATATTAAAAGAATGGAGCTTAAGATGCCAATTGTGAAGTATGAGAATTACTATGCAATAAAACTTAAGGCAAAAATTCTCAAGAATCCAAACCTACCTATTGAGTTTCATATATATCAGTGCATACATGACACAGGAAACTACTTTGAGTTCGATGCTATCATACAATTCAATATTTAAAATATGACATGCTTGATTTTGTTGTTCTTCCGACGGGACGTGAAAATAGTGATTAGTTAAAACAACCTAGCAAGTTTGATCATTGCAAGGTAAAGAACATTTACCTCGAAAAAGGCGAGAGCGAAATATTTCCTAGAGAGAACCTCAATCTAGATTTCAGTCACATACTTATCTGAAAGCGAATGCATCATACACTGTATTTAGGTATGTAATTCAAGAAACGTATAACATGTTTTACTTAGAGGAGAAATTCCTTGCCAACCACCCTATGCATGTCATGAGCACAAACAACAAATGGCAATTAACAATAGAATATCTCTACAACAAATTGTTGTAGACTTCAGTAAAGTAGTTTCTGATGATACCATATGTAGTGTAGTACTTACTGCTCCAATATCTTCTGTATATGACATCAAAAACGAATGTATAACGGAACAATTTTAACCGTACAGAGCCACTATCAAATGACTAAACTAAACAAAGCTTTCAACTAGCTAAATAGGAGCTTAAAACACGCAAGGCAAGATAAATTATGTGTGTTTTGAAGTTAAAATGTGTATATAAACATTGCATATAAAATCTAAACACCAGCCTCGAAAATTGCTTGCATATATAGGTAAAATAAATATTGTGGTGACTTAATATGGTGGTTTGTAAAATAAATATTGTGGTGATTGAGGTCTCTGGTTTGATCCCAGCCCGTGGATAAATGAGATTTGTGGTATATAAACACACATACAATGTTCATTTACATGTTTACAAGATATTGATTTGTAATGACTAGTTTCCACTTTTCAGGCTCAGGAAAACCCACTTCTCACAAGGTGATTCTCTCTTCGTACTTACTATCACCAATTATTTATATCTGCCAAAAGATAAAAACAAAAGTAAAAAACAACAATCTGGGCTATCTGAGTGGTCTAAAATGTGGTGCAGTGGCGTATTTACGATTTTGTTTCGGGAGGGGCTTTACTAACTTTCGGGGGGGGCTTTGCCTGGAAATGCGAAAATTCTGCAAGATACTTCATTTACTTTACTATACTAAGTAAGATTTCGGGGGGGGGCTTAAGCCCGGAAGCCACCCCCCTAAATACGCCACTGGGTATATGTATACAGATTTTGTAGATTTAAGTTTTAAGATTGTAAGGGGATCAAAAAGAGGTTATGATGCAGAATACCCATTTCCATACCACTACCACGTGTCATAATTTTTGACCAGAAACCACGGAAATTCTATCGCAAAAGGGTAATGGTATTGTTGAAATGGATGATTTTCGAACAAAATGGTGCATATGTGGTTTCATAATGCTGTTTTGAAATATCAATAAATGCATTCTCAATTTTGACCTCCAAAAACTAAATACTTTTTTTTTTTTTTGCTCAACCTGATGTTATTAATATTAGCACTAATTGTGAAAAAGAATAAAGGTATTCATTTAGAACAGACTGAATTGGTTCACGCGCTGTTGAAGTAGGGCTCTATATTCTTCTTGACTTAATACATACTGGAGATAATGTAACACCTTCATAGCACCATGCTCTGACAGTCTATACCTTCCAGGTTTCCCCCGATAACCATTTTACAGAGGCTAGGTGAGCTGCTTCAGAAACTGGAAAATAAATCCCACCCTACGTGAATCGAAGCCATACCGTCATGTACATAAATTATACTTTGCTGGCTGCGCTACTGTGGCTCTTAATTCTAAAGGTATTGACTTTACATTGATCAAACTGGACAAAGCTTTTTATCTTTATTTTAAATAATATACTAACTCTGCAAAAATCCCGTTTATGTTATCGTTATATACTAAATTAATTATTTAACGGGCTAATTGTGGCATAAGAGTTTCCGTATAATTGAAAGGCCGTTAAATCGAGAATTTGTGTTATGAATAGTATTTTAAGCAGGACATTACACTTGAAATTATCTGTCTAACGTAAATGTACATTATTTCATTCACATACTATATTATTTTAGAAAGAATCTTTAATCCATAACCTAAACTTCCACCGTATTTTGGAAACCCACACTTGCTATATTTGTCAAATATTGTTCACTAAGTCCGAAGCCCGTAAAATTATGTGTTCACTGTATCTATAAGCATAAGTGATTAAATTTTTGAAGACCCTCCAGCTTACAAGTACAATTCAGTTGGTTCAAAATAAATTACAGGACTCCCTTGTGGCTACATAGTTAGCTCATGATCATTTATTGCGGCAGACACAAGTGATAACACGTGACAGCCTGCATGCGAAAAAGGAACGTCAAACTAAATTATCAATATAAATAAATTGATTTCTTTCGTTACAGATTTGCTCAATTTTTTGTAAAACCTTTATTTACTGCCAATGGAATTGAGCGAGAAGTAAACGCGGTGAATTCAGAGGATGAGGGTTGCAAATTAAATGACGGATGGAGATTTCATTTAATAGAACAACGCACATCGAGAGTAGGTCATCCTTACAGGAAAGTTGGAAATGGTAAGTAACGTAGAAAGTCTTTCTAGGAGATGTGAATAGCCTCAACGTTTCACGCAGAGCGAGTACATCAACGATTTTCAAACGGTGTGTCTAAGTATACTAGTGTATCGCGACAGAACCAAAAGTCTTGGGCCGGGAGAAAACTTGGACATTAAAAACTTTATTATTTATATCTTTGAAAAAGATTACAATAATTATTTTTCGTTTTTTGACACTCAAACAACTGTTTATTACAAAAAAAAAAAAAAAAAAATCTAACGTAGCATTAGCTATGGAAAAAGAAGTTACGATATGTTTTATTAGATGTGCCGTAGAATTTTAAATTATACAGTTAAGGTGCCAAAAACTTTTTTTTTTAAATAAATAAATAACGCTGGAATTGAATATGCAAAATGGTTGAGATTTCTAAATTGAATTGAACATTAGTATCTTTTGGAATATTGCTTAACTAAAATATATTAAGTTATAGAGTTATTGGTCTTGAAAGATACGCCGTAAAAGAAAGTAACTCCTATCTTAAAATGTGTAATGTGAACCTAATAAAAGAAATTTTAAGACAAGAAATTGTGCTCATTTGTCTTATCTTAAATCATTTGTTAAGAATAGTATTTTTACATCAAAAACAGGCGAATTCTATTATCATCAGTAAATTTAATGAGAAATGGATGCATTTCTACAATGCGTAAGTTGTGTTCTACCACATTTTTTTTTTTTTTTTTTTTTTTTTTGCACATTAAGAGCCTGGATGCCACTATACAATGACTATACTATTTTTCGAAAAACAAATCTAATACATTGGGAGACTGAATTATGTTGATGCATTTAGACTTATTATATCGCACCTTTCACGTGCATATAATAATATAGAAGCATGAAGTAATACCTCTACACATATTAAATTTTAAATTTAATCTTCTTCTTCTTCTTCTAATAATAATAATAATAATAAATTAGTGCTTTCAAACGGGTTGACCCGACCCTACCCGACTCGGGTCGGGTCGGGTCACTCGGGTCAGCTCGGGTCGGGTTATCGGGTCGGGTCATTCGTGTCAGCTCGGGTCGGGTCGGGTCGGGTCGTCTTCAACTCGACCCGACCCGTTGAGAGCACTAAAATAATAACATCAATAATAATAATAGTCATTCTATTGGCGACTTCGCATTTTTATGACCTACACTCACAGGAAGGAAATTTGTTTTGTAATCAACCAGAAAATATTGTGGAATGAATGAGCAGCAGTAAGCGAAGTCAGGCAAGCAGGAAAGAGGAACTGGGGGCTGATGTGAGCATTATTTGAAATCAATATGACATAAATTACGTTAGAAACTAGTAAGCGAAGATAGGCGAGTAGTAAAGAGGGTTTTTGGATACCAAAACACTGGAGGTAAGCGATTTCAATCGACGTAATCTAAAACTAAATTGGGAAGGGCATGTAAGATGTTAGAGAGTTTATGTTGTAATTCCTTTCATTATAGAAGATTACATAGCAATGACGCTTACATTAACTATATAATTTCTAAAGTATTCGTTTTATTAGAGATATTGCACATGTATAAATAATCTTGAGAGATTATTCTTTCTTTGTTAATTAGTACAGTTTGTCTTTAAGGTTTAGAAATATTCGCGTCCATATTCTTATTTTGAACCGTAAATTTCTTCATTATTTCTTTGTAATATTAAGACAGAGAAAAATAGGATTACAGTATCAACTTTTTTTTTAAAATTATTTTCACAAGTGACTCCATTAATTCCACTTGAATTTCGATTTTTACTTTTCCGATACTTACAAAATATAATATAATTGTCGCCATTTATCAATAATGTGCACGCTATCTCTCGTTGTAGGGAACAAAAACACCCTGAGTATCATCCCAAAGCAAAAGGGAATTGATGTAAGAGAAGAACTGCTGCGTTTCTACGAAAAATGGTATTCCTCAAACATAATGAACTTGGTTGTGTTGGGAAAAGGTAATTATATCATATATTTTTTTCTTTCTTTATATACAGGGCGGACCACTTATCTCGATATGACGTTGCAACTTTTAACTCTCTACCGGCCGAATTATTTAACAGCGCTTTAAATTTTTTGTTTATAGGATATAATTTTATCCCTAGAAACTAAAAAATAATCATTTTGGAACAAAAAGAATGTACACTTTGCAGAAAAAGCTGTGTGTATTGAAAATCACATCGGACGGTAAGGTTACATATAGAGGTAAATCTACATATACGGACACGTTTCAAAAATTTTCATTTATGATTGAAAAAGTACAAATTTTATATGCTGAAACAACAAAATATAGAATTACAGAAACTCAAGACAATATTTCTTTGTACATTTGTAGAAGGAATATATTCCAAAAATGTTCCAGGAACATTTTCTAGGATATAGATATATTTCAGAAACATTTTCCAGAAATGCTTCGCCAAATAGGACTTATTGTTGATGACGTAGCACACTGAGCTGATCCATTTCCCTACTTGCTGGATTGATGTTCCTGGCTTCTGGGTTGATGTTCCTGGTTTGCTGGGTTGATGTTCCTGGGTGCTAGAATGATGCTCCTTGATGGGATGATGTTTCTGGCTTGTGAATTGAAGTTTCAGAAAAATCGAGGTCATTACTTTTGCTATCGGAATCTACAATAATAAATGAACAACTTGTTATACTTTTCATTCGAATACAAAGTGTGTGAATTTGTTCATAGAAAACACACTTCAGTTATGAGAGAAGCATACGACAGACAACTACGTTACAATATATTTCCAATTTTCAATTGTTGCTAATAGGCAGCCCGATCCATGGGTCTTTATCATATTATGTAAGCAAAAGCAATTGATATATGTTAGCCTAGAGCAGAGACGTTTACTCGCATGATAAATAAGGTAGGGTAGAACAAAAAAGTTTTACACAATCGATTTAGATTTTATAAGTGTAATGAGAGCGATAAAATATAATAAAATGCAAGAAATACATTATTGTAGCTTGAATACACTGCGATATCGGACGTGTGAATACATTTTAAAACATAAAGCAATTAACATATATATGAATATTTGAAGAGATTTTTTACAAAAATGTGAGGAGGGAGTTAGATCAGAATCAAGAAAGTTAGAAAAAGGAGGAATGCAGTAAAGTAGATAAGGCATTTATTGTAAACAGTGGCGTATTTAGGGGGGTGGCTTCCGGGCTTAAGCCCCCCCCGAAATCTTACTTAGTATAGTAAAGTAAATGAAATATCTTGCAGAATTTTCACATTTCCAGGCAAAGCTCCCCCCCCCCGGAAGTTAGCAAAGCCCCTCCCGAAACAAAATCGTAAATACGCCACTGATTGTAAAGGACAGTAAACAGCAAAGAATCGTACCTGAACTCGTATCTTTGGTCGGACTATGATCAGGGTCAGCGTCACTATTATCTCATTAAAGGTCGGAATCATCATTTTCTACAGTTAATGGTTTTTCTTTCTACTTCCATAAAAATATTGAAGATCCATGTAACACTCTTGTAAGAAGGAAGTTCTAAACTGTACGAAATCAATCGATGTATACAAAAAAATATTGTCTCTGTATACAACGTATTTCAAAAGAATTAGTTAAAAAGAACATTACATTTCTACTTTGTCTTTCTGGACAGTATGTATATTGATTGATTTTTAAAATAAAAAAGTTGTATTATTTTTAAAATAATGCTTCAATTTCAATAAAAGCTGAGCATTTAGCATAATGAGTTCTCTAAATTATTGGTGACTCCTTAAATACTATATATATATTTATTCAAAAGATATTGAAACAAGTCACAGACAGTTGACTGTGACTTTCAAATCATATACCTCAATTGAGTTTTCTTGGGCTAAGATCTTTCTCTTTATCATCAAGACTTGGTAACATTGGATTTTCCATGCAAACTGAAGTGAAAAAATGAACATACCCTTCTACAGCGAAGGAAAACATGATCTTGACGTTCAGTGTGACTTTTAAATCACAATCTCATTTCAATCAATTTCTAAAATACTATTTATTTTCACAAAGTACAAATTACGAATTCGTATTCTTTACATACATACCTGCAACAGCAAAATTTCTTTCCTTCCGCTATTTGTTAATAACATCAACACAACGCAACTAAAAATCACAATACTGCTGATCGCAATGCACGGTGTAGGTACTCCAACAAATGACACTCCAGATGCGTCAATAGTTCGTTAATAGTCCAGTGGAGGTGTTGACCCTTGAAAGCAAGTCCGTACGCTCAAGAATTCACGAAGAATCGCAGAAAAACCACCGCTAAGCGCTAACATCACGTCAAGTGTTATGACGTAGTTTGTGACTTCAAATACACTATGCCCGGTACAGGGTTAAAGTAATAAACAAAAAAACGCCAAACTTTTGTACGGATCAAATATCGGCAATGGGACAATATTTGACCTACTCTGTGATACTACAAGAATAACAGTGTTGCTAACCCAACATCTAGTATTTTTAAACGGCACTACGTCAGGTTGTTACATACTTAAAATCTACATGTAAAAGAAAAACATATAAACATAAAACATATAACACCACGGTTATTATGCAGTGTTACGAACTAAGGATACTACAGTATCACAAACATCGGAAAAATAACATTGGAGGAATTTATATCAGTAACAATAATGCAAGTGAGACGGCGGGGTAATACAGATCCAAAGTAGTACACCGTATAATGTCGAATACTACGAATAATATGAATATATTTCGAACAAGTAGAAACAAGCTGAAACTGGAATTGAGTACAAGAAATTGAAATTTTTACTGTTTTTCAAAGGACTTTATTTAAAAAAGGTTTAGATAAGTATCACATCAAATTTACTTACGTGGTTTTTAATAGACATAAACATCATAATGCCATTTACAGCAATTTGATATCTCAAACCATCCGAAAGATATGAAAAAAATGATAAAAATTGCTATATTTAAAATGGCGTATTGGTGAGAAATAATTTAAAACCGTTGTTGCTTTCGTTTGCTCTTATAGTATCCCAACAACAGTTTTTGACCAATTAAATTGCAAGTTCTTGGAATTACATACTTATGAACAGTGTTGCAAACTTTGCCGTTGTTTGTCTTATCTCCAAAAAGGTTTCAGATATCAAATTGGAAATAAAGGCTATGAAAAATGAAATGAAATCTTTGAGTTTTACGTCCCACGATTATGCCGGTTAGGCTAAAGGAGACGATGATGATGAGAGATGAATGGAATGGTGGAATGAAGAAAGTGGGAGGAAACGGGAGAACCCCGAGAAAACCCACGAGCACGGCATTTGTACAACACAAAGTCCACACAGAGAGAGCTGGGATCGAACCAGGGACCCCAAGCACCGGAGGTGAACGCTCTACCACTGAACCACCGCGCACCCACTAATAAAGGCTTTGAGTTCTTCGAAATAGAGGCTTTTCAAAAGAAAAAGTCAAATTTTTAATGCTTGTGACTTTGTTCCTATTCATTGGTTCCGCTATTTCGTGATCATAGTATTAGATACTAAAATACTTTGAATGCAAGGGCGCTGATCCTGGGGGGCCGAGCCACCCTCCCCAAAGCTCATGTGAGCCCTTTCACTGTATTTGTAACTTTACAATATTTGGCACAATTTGAATGCAATTTGTCTTAAAGTCCTCATATATGCTTTCTGCATCTGAATAGGCCTCACCAAATTTACAGAGAAATCGGCGCCCTTGTTTGGATGTGCCATTTGCATTATTACTGATGTACTATTACTGCTGCCAAAATTTGAATGTTTGTGATACTGAGTAGTAATCGCGGGACTTGAGGCAATTTTTCCGCCCCCTGGAGCGTGGCGCCCACCGCCGCCGCCAAAATTTTGCGCCCCGGGCGCCCGGCGCCCATTTTTGGGGTTACGTGGCCCGGGGTCAATGACCTAGGGGGCGCCCGCCGCCGCCAAAATTTTGCGTCCCCGGGCGCCTGGCGCCCATTTTTGGGTTATGTGGCCCGGGGTCAATGACCTAGGGGTACATAGGACCACCCCTTTTAGATTTTGGTAGGGGTACCATGGCCCACCCCTAAATTTTGGCAGGGGTACATAGGACCCCCCCTTAAATTTTGGAAATTGCCAAATCTAAAAATTTGGTGTGGTAGCCTAGGATCGTAGTATGTACCTCTATCAGTATTGGGTGTCTATGTCGTTCCATTTCATGGGTAAAAAATTGCCAAAAATTCAAATTTCGGGTTTTTTTGACCTAATTTATTCCCTTGGATGAGGTCCTATTACCTTATATGATTATATGGTCATGTATAGGGGTCCATTTCCTATCATAAGACATAGGTAGATTGATGCACACCGGGAGGGGTACCATAGCCAATCCCTTAAATTTTGGAATTTTTCCAATTTAAGCATTCGCTATCATAGTACATGACCTCAATATGTATCATGATTAGACTTCGGAATTTTAGGCACCAAAAAGTTTAATTTTAGGCGCCTAAAATAGGTACTAAAAATAGGAAAATAGGCGCTAAAAATTAAAAATAGGCTCTAAAAATAATAGTATAAATTATTACATACCCCTTTTTATTAACATCTTTTGTTTTCAGTGAATCAGGTGATTCATTCAGTACACAACTTGCTCATTCGTAATTTTGGAAACAGTAAATTACCAACAGTTTCTCAAAGTTTTCGACTGTCAATCTCTCTCTTTTGTCTGTAAGGATCATCTTTGCTGCCGAAAACGATCTTTCCACTGAGACAGATGTTACAGGAGCATACTTAAATTTCGATACATTTTTCATTTCCACTTCGTCGGGGATGGTTTCATCCTCTCCCATCAAAACTTTCCCTATACGAACCAACACAAGAAATCCCTCATTCTTCTTCACTACACTTTCCCACTTACACTGCACTTTTTCCCCAACTTTCCCCGTAGCACTTTGGATTTTCTTTTCGGCTTCGTTAACTACTGACACCTGTTCACTAAGTGGCTTTCCCGTAGCTTCCAACTTAGTGATCGTCGTAGGTAAGAATGAAAAATTTGACTTGATATATACAAGATCTCTTTTGAGAATGGGATCTTTGAAAAGTTCCTTCAAAACTGAAACACTTGCAATGTTTTCCACACCAGGAAGTTCGCCAACAACACCAGCAATAGCGTCCAAGTTCTCTGCGTAATACAAAGCTGCTTCAAGCCATGTTCCCCAGCGCGTTAGGACAGGTTGTGGAGGAAGAGAAATGCCAGGCAGTTTTTCTTTAAAGACAGCGATTCTCGATGGGGCTTTGCAAAAAGTTTTTTTCATGTTAGAAATGAGGGCATTGACTTGAGGAAATTCGTTCCTGATTGTTTCAGAAATTCTATGAAAAGCATGTGCTACACAGGTAACATGGATGAGGTTGGGGTAGAAAGGTTTTAGGTTCTTAAACGCAGCAATCATGTAAGAAGCTGCATCTGTGCAAAGAAGAAGAATTTTAGAATCATCCACACCACTAGGATACAGAAGTTGCAAACTTTTGTTCACGGTGTAAGCAATTGTCTGGGCACTCACTTTCTTAATTTCCTTGCTACTTAACAAGTGAGGAGTTGAAGGTCCATCTTCATCAAGTTTTCCTACAACAACATTCACTATGTATCTATTGCATGCATCAGTAGTCTCATCGACGCCTACCCAAATGCTGGAATCGCCAATATCCTTTCTGATTGTATCAAGTGTATTGTTGTATTCAGAATCCAAACACGTTTTCCTGAGTGTTGACTCACACGGTATCGATTGCTGGCACCACTTCTGTAAAAACTGTCGGAATGTTTCATTTTGAAGTGTGTTCCATGGGATGTTGGCAGCGACAAGGGCTCTAGCAAGATCCGCATTAAATGTGTTCGCAGTTCCAGATTCAGATCCAGATCCAAAAGGCTGAGTTAACTGTGTCTGTTTCTGTTGTTTCTTCGCTTTAGATTTGGCAAGATGTCCAGCACCATCAATGTGTTGCTTTAAGTGGCACTTCTTTTCCTGAGAAACCTTAAAAAAAAAAAAAAAAAAAAAAACGCTTAGAAATATATTTTCAAATGCTTCTTACAAAACTAGTGAAGATGGTGGCGTTTTAACTTTAATTTCGGTTTCAAATTCTCTAATTTTCTTCGTGTACATTGCGACTAGTATTTTCAAACGGGTCAGTTCGGGTCAGTTTATTGTTGGACACCCTCAGTAACGGGTCGGGTCAGGTCAGCCTAACTCGGGTCACGAGTCTGGTATCGTTAGACCAACTCAGTTCACCAGTCGGGTCGGGTCAAACTATCTCGGGTGACCCGACTCGACCGGTGAACTGAGTTGGTCTAACGCTACCCGACCCGTGACCCGAGTTAGGCTGACCTGACCCGACCCGTTACTCGAGGGTGTCCAACCAAAAGTCGACCCGAACTGACCCGATTGAGAGCACTAATTGCGACAACTACCATCACTGTTTGCTTGCCTTTCTGGTCGTAATGTGCTTTTTTTTTTTTTTAATCGGTGAACGTTACATTATTGATTTAAAGTTGACAAAAAGGCAAACTTGTTGGTCTACCTCGTTAAAGACCAATATACCCCAGTCCCATTTCGAATCAGAACAGATCAAATAAAAGACTAATCGATGAGCATTTTACTTCAGAATAATCCCCAATTTACAGACAGAAGCAATAAAATTGTATATCAATATCTGAGAAATAATATTTAATTTTAAGCACTGTAACTAATTTAATTTTAAGCACTATATTTTATTTAATTTCGAATGCTGACACACTCCAACTTGGCAAAAATTAAAACATAATTTGGCAATATTTTGTTTGAGATTTGGATGCCAAAATAATTGCATGAAAAATTTCAAAATATCGTCCCTTTAAAATTTTCTTTAAAACTGTAATTTACAAAATTTTTAACTGATTTGAACCAAATTTTCCCCAAAATATGATTAAAATGTTTCAGTGTGAAAATCAGTGACCTGTCAAAAATTTAAAATAAGGGCCGTTTTAAAATTTCAAAAATTCAAAATTTTTGCAACTATCAACTGACAGAAACCAAAGTTAGAACGAAAATAAAGTATTAGCAATGCCTTAGTTGAGCGTGAACATCAGCATGATACAATAAATAAAATTGGCGTTTTTTAATTTTTTTTTTTTGGAAATTAGTTGTCTCTTGCGGCCCTGCGACAAAAGGTGTATGGATATTCTTCATCAGGAGAGAGAGAGAGAGAGAGCAATCGATTAGAATTCCTTTTTTTTTTTTTTTTTTTTTTTGGCTTTGGGGAGAGAACATCAGAGACAAATTCTTCCTTTCTTAAGATCTGTCCTAAAATAAAATTATCCGCAATTGTAATTCTTGTTAGACGAGTGTCAGACTGTTCTTTTCTTGCCCCTGTGTGGAATTTATTTGTCTGTAACTATGGATGGAAATCAATAGCATCTTAAGACAATAGACAGTAGCACCTCGAGCAAAATTGATAAATAAAAAAACAAAGAGACAAACAAGTTTCTGCTTCGTAAAACAAGTTCTGGGACAATCTATGAACCTCAAACGCCGTTATTTAACTATTAACAGATCTTTTCTTTCTTTTTCGAGAAAAATAACAAAAAAAAAAAAAATGGCCTTTAAACATTTTTCCTATCTTTTATGCTTTTCAAGATATTGACATTTCTAGTTTTTCTTTCAAACTGAAATCCTCGTTTTTAGATATTTTCGGGATGAAAGGATATATCCAGTTTCCTTAACTTTTTAAAGATAATCAATATTGGCATTGCACATTTCTTCTTTCAAACTTTTGGAACTGTTGGCATTTAAAAAAAATTGAATCCCGCCTTTCTTAACTTCTTTCGTATTTTTTTTTTCTTTTGAAAAACGAGATAGCAAAAATATGTTTTCTTAAGCTCCTGAAACTGTCGAGTAATTGCTGGCATTAAACATTTTTCTCCGAAAAGAGGACCCCTTTTGGAGTTACTGACACAATATGTCAACTTTAACTTACATTGTTTTTAACCTTTACCGCTTTTTTTCGGGGGGGGGGAGTCCTTCGGAAAGAACCGAGAATGCCATGTCCGCTTTTCTCAAGATCCCCGAGAATCCCTAAAACTGTTGAATGTGTAAGTCTAGACACTTTCTTCCATTAGCACTTTCAAAACCATCGTTCATATATTTCATTTAAGCAGGCTGCTAGAAGTCTTTACATTTTAAAGATTTTCCTGTGTTACAGGATTATTTTTATGTTTTTTCTTAACTGATCTAAATTCCATGTAAATTAGATTTTCACGAGTTCAGCAGCTCAGTAACGTTGTCTCTTAAAATAGTTAACCTGCCATTGATAAAGGTTTTACTTTAGCTAGCTATACAGAAACAAGGAGGGGGGGGGGTGTACAATTGATTTAATTAAATTTATAAATTCTGTAAATAAAAATAGCTTTTCTTACCTGCTTGCTGCACAATGGACAAAAGATTATTCTTCCATCGTATGTTAGATCTGGAAATTCTTGCAACCACTGGCGAATCAAGGTACTTTTTGAAGACTTCTCCTTTGGCATTGTTGCGTATGATACAAAACTTCTTTTTAAGAATCCTCAAGATCTGTGACTGGGCTGTAAGCCGTTGAGTCCAATTGTTCATGCGTTGTAGAGACGATGTATCGTTCTTGAACTACGTGTTTAAGATAAATCACTGCACTGACCCGAAAATGATACATGGATGGATACTCCAGTCAACTGAACCGCGTCACTTCATGAATCGTTTCTGTTCGTGGACTTTGGTTTTTCCCAAATATTGAAAGCGAAGACCCGAAGAGATTCTTGCTTCAATAGAGCTGTGTGTTGATTTGTGAATGTGTGTGTGTAAACTATTGTCCAAATTCCAGAGAGCTGAACGGATCACAGAAGAGCTGAAGTGAGCCGCTACAGAAGAGAAAAGGTGGAATAGTTCCAAGAATGCAGAACGGCAGGGAGGGGAATATTGGTTACTGCGATATGCACTTAGCAATAGCTTTGGTTTTGCCCCTGGGGAAAGAGAGACAGACAGAAAGAGATAGAGATCTTTCAGTACAGTGTCTGCAGGATGCAAAGGGATGGTTTGTCTTTGTCTTTCACAAATGGGCTTGACCTTGAGCAGAAATAGCTCAACTTTTAGAAACAATTTTTTACATACAACCACCCTCTGCGTTTCACTTCTTCATACGAGTTAGACTAAAATTAGCCTCGACAAACACACTCACTCTGCCTTCAGATTTGTCAATTAAATTTCACTCAACACTAAAAAAAAAGTTTATTTAAAAAATACAGGAATTTTGTATTTTTTGCAGTTTTAGGCATTTTTAGGCCAAAACGGCCAAAATAGGCGCTAAACTCCATTTTAGGCATTTTTAGGGCACTTATAAAGTGTTTTAATAGGCTTAATTCCTCATGATTCGTAAAGATCCGAAGTATTTTTTACTTCCTATAAAGGGAACAAAATAGGCATTTGCCTTAAAATCCGAAGTCTAATCATGATAAATTTGGGTGGTCCACATCGTTCCCTTTCATGGGTAAAAAAAAAATTGCCAAAATATACACATAAGCAATATGTTGTACCACGTGTTTGGTTTCTGGCCCAATTTATCCCGTTTGATGCGGTCTTATTACCGTATATGGTTATATGGTCATGTATATAGGTTCATTTCCTATCATAAGACATGGGTACATTGATGCACCATTTAAAATTTGAGAGGGGTATCTTGGCTCATTCACTCAGTTTTAGAAATTGTTTAATATAAGCATTTGGTATCTTCGTACAGGTCTTCAATATGTACCACTATAAATTTGGATGGTCCACATCGTTCCCTTTCATGGGTAAAGAACTACAAAAAATCAAATTTTCGGAGGTTATTGACCCCTTTGATAAGTATTTATCACGTTATATGGTTTATTACCTTTATATGTTTATGTGCCCTTTTAAATTTGGGAATTATCAAATAACAAAATTCGGTAAACGTTTTTCTAGGACCCATTGTAAATGTTGGTGTTCCTCTTATGGCCAAATATTCAAAATTTAAAGGTTATTGACCTATCTTTTGATACGGCTTTATTATTGAATAACTACAGGATTTATTACTTTTTCATAAGACACAGGTGTATTTGTGTACCATTCTTAAATTTTGGGAGGGGTACATTTCTTATTGTCATATTAATAATTGGTAATTGTTCTTAAAATTGGATAGTATCTCATTCATTGGGTAAATCATTGTCAAATATGAGGATGATCACGTGATCAGTTATTGACCTATGATGGGATTAGGAGTCCAGGACAGTGGTACATTTAAACTTTGTAGGATAATTTGAGAATTGTCATGAAATTGCGTCATTGGTTTCGATTATTACAACCTATGGACCAAATATAAACGTAAGCAATACGATGTACCACGTGATTGACCTTGATGAGGTAGTGTACAGGGATACATAGCTAACCTTATTGAATCTTATGACTCATAGTCTTAAGGGAATACATGCTACAACACTGGCACAGTTATTGTTGATGCAATTTGATTGGTTGATCACTATCTTTCGTGCAATCTGATTGGTTGCTGATTTCAAATCTTTGCTGCATTCAGTTTTAAGTTTTGTTTAACATTTAAAAAGTTTTTGAAATTTTTGTTTGAAACTTTGGTTTGAAATTTTTTCGTTTGATATTTTTACTTTGAAAATTTTTTGTTTCAAAATTTTTGTTTGAAACTGGTTTGAAATTTTTAGTTTGAAAAAATTTGTTTCAAAAGTTTTGTTAATAAAATTTTGTTTGAAATTTTTGTTTCAAAATTTTTTGTTTTGAAATTTTTGTTTCAAAATTTTCTTTGAAATTTTTTCGTTTAATTAAAAAGTGTAGGGGGGCGAAGTAGAATTCGGCGCCCCTACACTTACCACACCAAGCTTTTTCTTTTTTTCTTTTTTTTTTTTTACTTATAAGAAAAGCAGCGTTGTATGTAGTATGTAGCAGCACTGTATACAGCAGTGTATGTAGTATATACATTTTATACTACACTGAATTCTTATTAAGAAGCTTGGGCAGACCCTTGCAACAGCCAAAAGCGATCATTGTGTATTCTTTTACAAAGCGATCATTATGTTTTTAAGAGGCGTACTTTGGACTTTTTGTTAAACTTGACGAAACTACCTTTGGTTGTATACAAATCCACTTCAAGAACAGTTAAGGAAAGTTAGAATACAACTATTTGTAACGTTTCATACTATCGATAAGAAATGAAATTTCAATACATTAGAAATAATGTGGTATTAAAATGTTCGAAATGGGTTACAGCATTAATTTCCAGTAATAATTGTAAACTTTTAAAATGTTATTCTGTATGTGACCCAACAAATAGCATTTTAATTTCGATTCTTTAAATATCAGCAATTAAACGGGTTGAAGTTGTTAATGATAGACTGTTTTATTACTCTTAAGGGTTGGTGGTGTGATATTATTGTTTTAAATATACATGCCCCAACAGAAGATAAGGATAACGATGTAAAAGGTACTTTTACGAAGAAGTATTACGGGTATTCGACGAAGTCCCGAAATACCATATGAAAATTCTATTAGAGGATTCCAATGCGAAGATGTTTTTCCAGGATGTTTTTAAACAGGTTATAGGGAAAGAAAGTCAGCATAAGGAAAGTAATGACGACGGTTTTTCCCCGTGTACTTTGGAACATCCAAAACCTTATCGTGAAGAGTACAAAATTCCCACATCGCGACGTTCATAAATACACATGGGCCTCACTAGATGGAAGAGCACACAATCAAATTGATCACGTTTTAGTCGATAGAAGAAGACACAGTCTAGCATAATTGATGTTCACTCCAGCGTTGCCAGATCTAGCATAATGATGCTAGATCTAGCATAATTTGCATGTCTTTAGCATCTAGCATCTTGCTTTTAGCATCCTGCCCAAATCTAACATATTTTCAGCAAGTTTACCAAAAAGCTGTAAAACCCTGGAGATGAGAAAGAAGTTGGTCGTGCGAAGGAAAAGAACGGCAGCAATGTATCCTCTTCCATTGATTCATACAGTCGGTAAACCATACAGCCATTCTTATTTTCCGAAGTAAGTTAGAGATGGCTTTGGGCTTTTTTTTCTTTCTTTTTGTGTGTGTGTGTGGCTCCACCCAGGGTTTTCTAATCCTTTAACTGCGAGGCATGGGCGGAGCTATGGGGGCCATTCATTCTCCCCCGAACTTTTCGACAACTTCACCATCTTTATGTCTGACTTCATGACCATCTTTATTCCTGAAATAAAAGGTCCGAGATCGACCAAACATCTCCCCCCCCCAGCAGATTTCCCAACTCCGCTTATGCTCCGAGGTAATTTTTTTTCAAAATATGTAAACAAACACTTTGCATTCATTTATAATAATTCATTTATACGCCATTGAGTTTGGCAACGACTGCACTAGTTTAGTTGAGTTAAACCTTTGGTGCGTGAAATATTATTGAGTTCTATCCACGCATTCTTGCGCTCTGCATATTTTAAGTTACGTTATTGTATCTCAACTTCGTTTTTTTTTCTTTTAAAACTCCTGAATTAGTAATTATGAGGATCTAGCAGAATTTGACCGAATCTAACATAATTTCGATCAGGTTTTGAAATAATTCCGAACTGTGAGTCTGGCAACGCTGGTTCACTCGTTCAGAGAACAAGATTGTGACACTGATCACTATCTGGTAGCAGCGATAACAAGAGAAAGAGAGATTATCGTTGAATAAAGAAAATATTCAACATCTGAAAATGGAGAGGTTTAGTTTAAAGAAATTAGAGGAAAACCAGGCGAGAGGGGAATAACAGATTGAAGTATAATAGATTCTCGTTTTCAGAAGGTTTTGAGAGCACCAATATTGAGGATACTTGGGTTCAAATTAGGGATAGCATTAAAATTTCAGCAAGAGAAAAGTTGGGACACCCCGAAATATGTAGGAACAAATCATGGTGCAACCAGGAATGCACCAAAGTAACGGAGAAGGAAAAATAGGAGAAACTGCATTGACTACAAAATCCGAACGATGTAACTACACTAAATTTCCTTAATATCACGCAGGGAACTTCCAAAATGTTTAGAAGAGAGAAAAATGATTTTTTGAAAGCTTAAATTAATGAACTTGAAGATAATAGTAAAAGAAAAAACCGAGACATGTTCAAGGGCATCAACGAATTTAAGAAAGGGTATTAACCTCGCGCATATAATATATTAAAGAAACCTGACGGAACAATTCTTACTGATATAGATAGCATCTTGAATAGATGGAAAGACTTTGACGATTTGCTTAACATACAGCCAAAAACTAATGTTCGTGGGGAAAGGGATATGAACAGCAGAACCATAAATTTCAGAGCCTAGGCGAACAGAAAGAGAAATTGTTGTAAAGAAATTAAAGAAACACAAGTCTTCGGGTGTAGACGAAATTCTGGCTGAGTTAATTTTAGCTAGAGGCAAAAATTGTGGAACAAGATACACAAACTCATTTTCCTTGTCTGGAACAAGGAGGAATTACCACAAGAGCGGAAAGGATGAATAATTGTTCCAATTTACAAGAAAGGCGACAAAGCGGTTTATAATAATTTTCGAGGCATTTTTCTTGTGTCAACATCCTATAAAATCCTCTCAAACATTTTATTAGTAAGATTGATCTCATATGCGGATGAAATTTTTGGAGATTATCAGTGTGGATTTAGAAGAAATCAATCAACTATGGACCAGATATTTGCCATTCGACAAATACTCGAAAAGAAATGGATATACAATACCGCGGTACCTCAATTATTTATTGAGTTTAGAAAGGCTTACGATTCTATTAGGAGATAAATATTATAGAACATTCTTGCAGCATTTGGAATACCGAAAAAAGCTAGTTAGATTAATTAAGATGTGTTTAAATGAATCCCAAAGTAAAGTTCGAGTAATAAAATTCTTGTCCACGAGCTTCCTCGGCGAGAATGGCCTGAAACAAGGAGATGCGTTGTGGACATTATTATTCAACTTTATTCTGGAGTACACTATATGAAAAATCAAAGATAGCGACCAGGGCCTAGAGCTGAATGATATTCATCAGGTTATGGCATATGCTAATGATGTTAATCTGATAGGAGAACAATAGAAAGAAATGCAGAGACATTATTAAATGCTTGCAGGTTTAGAAGTAAATGCAGAAAAGTTCACTGGCATCGTAATACTGCAAATTATGGATGCGCCAAAGTATCAAATAATATTTTCGATAAAGTGGATACTTTCAAGTATCTAGGATCAATATCAACAGACCCAAATCATACCCACGGAGAAATTAAACGTCGACTGAAAGCAGAGAATTCATACTATTATTCAGTTCGGAATCTTTTCTCGTCGCGAACTCTGTCGAGAAATTCACTTTTGGCAGACAGATTCAAATGCAAGATTCTCGTATGCAAAAGATCACTCAATCCTGAGTTATTGTGAACTTCTAAAATGCTAATGAGCTTCAATACAAAATAATGCAACGACAAAACGACGAATGTTCCACATTCGTGAGTTTACCCAAATTTAGCACATTCGTTGTTCTGGCATTGGACCGACAATACAGAGAACGATAATTATGCATATTGTTCTGTATTGTTGCGAAACAGTCGCTTACTTTAAGGGAAGAACGCAAACTGAAAGTATTTGAGAATAAAATTCTGAAATAAATATTTGGACCCAAGGGAAACGGCAATCGGGAATGGCGGAAATTTCATAATGTGGAACTGCATAATTTACATCCTTTACAAAACATTCTTAGGGTCATCAAGTCTAGGAGGCTCAAGTAGGCAGGTCATGTAGCGAGAATGAAGAAACCAAATTCGCTTTTAAAGTTTTGACTGGAAATCCAATCGGAAAACATGCACAAGGAAGACCTAGACACAGATGGAAGAACAATATTAAGATGAATGTAGCAAAAATAGGAATACAAAGTAGAAACTGCATTCAGTTGGGTAAAGACAGAAGTCATTTGAGAGGTTTTATGAGAGCGGCACTGAACCTCCAGGTTCCATAGACCACAGAGTTAGCTAGTTAGTTAGTTCTTTTACGGTAAAAACTATTTTGTGAAATATAATGGAAATTCAGAAGGTTTGTGTTTTGTCTCTATATAGATAGCTAAAACAGAACACAACTGATACGTATGCACAGAAAACTGATCCTGACGATACAAGTAGTTGATAGAGAAATTATTCCAATAAATTCCTTCAAATTGATAACATTTCATATGCCAATGGAATAAAAATAAATCACTGGTAGTGATTAGTCTTTGAAAAAGACGAAATTCGTTGGGTACGATTTCGAATATGTTATTATTCCCTTTGTTTATTTTCATTTTAATGTTCCGGCGCAAACAGCAGCTTGCTTGTGTCTCTACACTTCTCTCATTTTCACATCTCCATTCTCACCACCGTGATTTATCGGATTGGGTAGGAAAGCGTGATTAACTAAGCAAACACATCACCATCACAACGCCGAACACGTATTTCAGACTTTGAGCATTTCCAATTTGGAAAACGCTCCTGCGTACACTATAAGTCATTACTCTACACCTTCTATATCACATCGTCATTAACGAATCGTATATAATGACTTTCTTAAAGTAATGAGTTAAACTTGGTGTGACTCTTATTGAAAATTTTGGATTGCGAGCGGATCGAGCAAGAAAATTTTTAAGAAATGTATTTCTTTGAAAATCGGCAACAATATTGATTTAATAGGGCACCAATTTTTTAGGGGGCGCCGCATCGTTTACTCTTTTCCGACACCTTTTCTTTCTTCTTGCTCGTTTGGAGCCCCCTTGCTATCAGCTATGCCCATTGTTGCCAAACTTACGTTAGCCTGAATTTTAGAAATAGTCTTTTTTGCTAGATATGGATAGATTATTGTAGAACATTGTATTCTCTATCAAATAATCTGTTTTTCTCATATCAAGAAAAATTTTCAAGTATTGAAATAAATTGAAATAGTGAAATCTTGCTAATGGCAAATTCTAACGTCGCCTTAAATACATCACGTCATAAGTTCGGAACTATAAGAGATACAACTTTGAAATTTATACAGCTATTAACACCATATTTGGTGCCAATGTTGAAAAATTTCGCATTCAAAAAAACTTTGAGTTTTAAAATAAAAACTAAAATGTATATACTATTGCAATGCAATATCTAAAAAGTTGACTAGTGATAAACTTTTTTTTTGTGGTTAGATGGGGGTACAAAGCGAGAAAAATGTTGAGAAAGGATAGAAGTTATTTTTAAAACAAATCGCAGGTCAATATTTTTCTTTATTTGGGTTTTATGACTTTTAGTGTTAAGAGTCAACTTTCCAAAGCGCATCTGATCAGAAGAAAGACAGTGACAAATGTTGCCAATGGTATTTTCCTTATAATATTTGTTTTAAAGTTACTGATGTAGAGTGTTGTGCTATACCGATGAGTATTCACACTTGATGCTATGCGAGCACGAATCTACTGCTTAACGGAAGCATGATCGCAAAATCGAATCCTGGACCACACCTACGAGAAACATTGCGTCAACTCCACTCAATCTTAAACGTTCCACTTACTTCGCTCGTTTTCCTTGAGTTGCACACACACACACACACACACACACACATATATATATATATATATATATATATATATATATATATATATATATATATATATATATATATATATATATATATATATATATATATATATATATATATATATATACATATGTATATATATGTATATATGTATATATGTATATATGTATATATGTATACATATATATATATATATATATATATATATATATATATATATATATATATATATATATATATATATATATATATATATATGTGTGTGTGTGTGTGTGTGTGTGTAATGTAAAACTAACATTCAGACATCGGGAGCGTATAGTTCGTATTTTCTCTCCCAAGAAAGACAAATTTCAGTCGCGGGTTGGGTGAATAGTAAGTACAGCGAATATTTGAATCAGAATAGTAATTCAGTTAGTAATAATAACAATTTAGAAAAATGAAGTTAGTACTCAAAAAAAAAAAAAAAAAAAAAAAAACAAACAGAGGGTTTCTTCAGATCAATGGAAGAAGAAAACGCAGACAAATATCTGTTAATAATAGAACTCCTCACTCCTGATGATAAAAAGTTATTAGTTCTTTAATTGATTCATTTAGAGTTCGCACGTGGTCCCTAATGTTGTTTCGAATGCTGACAATTTCTACGATAAAAGTTGGTTTCGTGTGTAATTCTACTTCTCTTATTTACTTTAAATACGCAGATGAAGATGGAAAAAGTGTTCATAACAAATAAGTTCATGAGCTCACAAAGTATAATGAAAAGACACTTTGTTCTTTCCCCCATGTTTCTTTAGGAAGCATGAAAGAAACAAAATGTATTTTCGGAGGGTTTGATAATTTTGTTAGGTTTTGTATCCTCGCCCAACGATCTGTACCTTGTTGGCTGTCACTATACGTGATTTAGAGTCACAACTTGTGCGTTTGTTTAGAACAGATGTAATAGGATTTCTTTTCATTCTTCGTCTGTTTCCAGACTGACATTGTGGGTCTGAGGTGTCAGAAATGAGTATAGAAACCAGGGAAGTTCAGTTCCTATTCACCATTACATTTGTCAACATCATCATTATTGGCAGTTCACTTTCTGCAACTGAGAAGCTTGCATGATCCACTGTCTTCCGTTAACCTCTCCGTCTTCACGTACGATTTTTTTTATTTTGATATCGTCGAGTAATAGTAGTCTCCTTCATCCCTTTCCTCTCCCTCCTGCCACCATACCCTCTAACACGTCCCTCATGATACAGCTCCTTCTTAGCCAATTGTTCCAACCAGTTTCTCTTCCTCTTCTTAATAATATCTAAAATTGTTCTTTTGTCCCCCACCATTTCTAATACTCTCTCATTAGTTTTCGTTCGACCCAACTAATTCTCCTCCACACCCATATTGTGAAAGCTTCCAGTCGTTTTTATTCATTTTTGCGTAATGACCATGTTTCTGACTCTTATAGTACAATACTCCACACAAAACATTTTATGAGTCTTTTTCTCAACTCTTTATTCGAAGTCCTACAAAACAGATTTTCCTACCTCTTAAAGGCTTCTTTCGCTATTCCTATCCTTGCTATTATTTCTCGTTTACATTTTCATGCTCTTTGGGTTTTCAGCTACAGACTGAATACATGGAATTGATTTCACCTTTAACTGGAAGAAGCGAAAGTGATTGAAAGGTATTTAGCGTGTGTTATTTTTTTTCTTCTTTTAATTTAAAGTTACAAATCTTTCGTTAATTCACAAATGCATTTATAATTTCTATTATAATGCCGATGTTTCATTTAGATCTCCTGGTATTTTTAAAACATCACTGTTGTTCCGCGGAAAAATTCGGATCTAAACCATCGGAAGTGGGGAGCAGCCGCCTTCACAATATACTTTACGATTTAACTTTGTTTGACAAACGGAATTGGATTTGCGGTTTTTTTTTTTTTTTTTTGTTTGTTTGTTTTCGTACATAGACGAATGAACGTCCTCGTACTTCATATTTTCTCGTCACATATCACTATGACCCTACTCCAGTTTTCACTCATATCAAACTTCAGTAGCAGTAATCTTACCCATTGCTATTCCTTAGTTTGCCGAATAATCGGCATGGAAAATATCTGTGTGGAACTGTTTAGCCTGCCATTTATTTCAATCATATGTTTTCTATTCGTTTCATACGTTCTCTTGATTTCGTATTGCTTCCATCAAAATTTTATTGAAACGATTTATAAATCATCATAAAGGAAAAACTCTTAACACACAATTATTAGACAGTTGTTTCGTGCCTTCCAATTTGCCGTTCTAAATGAATTTGCGCGAATGGAATGGCAAAAGCGATGAAAATATATGCATTTAAGAAAGTCTTTATTTACAGACTCGGTCACTCTTTCTGTGTTTTTTATTCTTTCTTCAGAAGAAAAGATATAGCGGAAGAGATGTGGCAACAGCGCGCTCCATTTGCTCTGTACTGCAATCTAAGAGTGAGACGCTCTATAGACACTTTACATCTGCATTTTTATTATTTCACTTTTTATTTGTTCGTATTTTTTTTACTTCCAAATTTGATGAAGTATCTGGCGAAAGTACTAATAGTTTTTCCAGAGTGTGTGTGTGTTTATCATTTTACTATCTTCTGGCAAAAAATTCATTACATTTATCTATATTGGTACTTATTAGAGAACTTACACTTTCAAAAGAATTTTATAGTATTAAGAGTTTTACTGTGAATTTAGTAGTATGTCTAATATTTTTAAATCCGAAATAATCTCAATGGCTTTGAAGATAACACCTAAAAATGAAAGAGTTCTATTTAGGATTAGATCACTGTAAAATTACTCACTTAATTTTAATTTTTTTCGTTGTTTCTGGATTATTTCTATTCTGTAAGACAGCAATAAAATATGGAAGTGATGGCTTGTTTGAAAAAAATCGTCAGTTTGCATACTTGATTCATTTTGAATGTACAGAAAACAAACCATGTTGGTAAAAAAATTTTTTTTTCATAAAAAATATTCAAATAATACGTTAATTTATCTTAACTGCTTTCATATAATTTGAAGCTTAACAAAGCAGTCCCGTATGAACTAATATTTTTTGGATTGGGCCCCCCCTAACTTCCACCGCCCCCCCCCCCCTACATTTTCGGACTGGCTACGGGCCTGTAACAAAGTCGATATGAAAATGTATTACATTAAGAAATAATTCGAACAAATAATTCACTCATTAAGAAATTTGAATATTCGTTGTTTTCACCACAAGCCTGACGTAATCCTTTGTGAATCTGACGTGCATTTCGAATTCGTTATCTGAAACTTGATGAAAACACACTGTTTTGCACGAGTAAACATTATTTAGGGAGATATGTCACACGCACCTCATTTTAACAGCACCTCACTGACCATACACACCAGACACAGACAGGAATTCATTTTAGGTGGTCCAAAGCTTTTTGGAAAGATAAAAATTCAATATGAGTATAAATTATGGTAAAATTTATAAATCCCCTTAGAATTAGACTAAATTTAGAGAAAAGTCGGAATTTCGGGTGGCGGGTTATCGGAGCCCCTACGTCCCTGTCACACACTGTAATACTTGAACACGTCGATATGATGGCTACACGAAAGAAAGGGTACATTATGGCGGATGTTATAACACATAATTAATGACAGTGCAAGTTTGGAAAGTAAGTATTTTATTTTCAGTAACCCTGTGTTCTTTCAGAAATTATAATTTTTAAGTTTATCACTAGTGATTATTTGTTAATATGTAAAAGGTGAACATAATTAGGTTACGTAACAAAAACTAGTGATAAAACAGCGTATCTGTGATTTAGTGTCACAGGTTAGAGATACCTTTGAGGTAAAGTATTTTAATCCTTAATTATTAAAGTATTTAGACTCGTAAAGTAACATAACATATTTTCCTCTTAGTGCGTGTTCGTTTTAAAGAAATTAGTAATAATTACAATATACTCAATAGCATAAAAAAATTATAACACAGATTCTGAAGCAAGTGGCAATCAAATAGATCTTTTGGAAAACCAAAAATCGATCAATTCATCTATAGATATCAATCTTACTCAAAATATTGCTTTTGATTAATTAAATCAGCACAATTCTAATTTTAGTTTAAATAGCGTATCTCTTATAAGGATAACATAGAAAATGAACTATTTCTGCTTTAATACTAGATACAATCTAATATAAATAAAAAACAGAGTTCGTGGCTTTGTTTGTGTGTCTGTATGTCTGTGTGCAGCCTGGGGACCAGACGAGTGGACAGAGAGTTACCAAATTTTGATCATGGATACCTTTGTCCAGGTCCCAGACCAAGAGGAAGTGATTTTTTCAAAATTCGAACCAGGAGGGCCTTAGGAAGAGGAGCGTTTACCTGGATAGCAGAAAATGACCGATATTACTGTTGAATTCATACTTTTCGCGGTCGCTGAGATCAATGGTGAAACCCCGAACGCATTAACTTCCAAATTAATCCCATTCGGCTGCGGGCTGGAGGTCACCGGGGAGAGGGTTACCGAATAGGGCGACCATACGTCCCGTTTTGACTGGGACAGTCATGTTTTCAGGGCGTGTCCCGGCCGTCCCGTCAGTAGATGGAAAAAAGTAATATTTGTCCCGTTTTATGTAAGTGAAAAAAGAGGTAAATAAAAAACCGTGGCCTTACGGGCATGGCGAGATATGCTGGTAGCTTGGCACCTTGCGGTGATGGTAATACTGAAAAAGTCAGTAAAATGCAAGGAGGTGTTCGTTGTCTACAAAAGGGTTTTTTCTTTTGAGGATCGTGTGCGTTCCAAGTAGTCTGTTGTGCAATTTAAGTGCGGAAACAGGAGTCGTGTATTTGTTTTCAGACGTGTTAACAAAGGGCAACACGCCGATAATTTAAAATGTGTGATAGAAATCTTGCACACGAATATGATTTATAGCTTTACTGCTGTGTTCATTTACACTCCGAATTTAATGAAAAATTTCATTTCCACTAAATATGTTTGCAGATATATATGAGTGTGTCTGTTTCCAGAATATATACTAGCAAACCCGCACGTCCTGCGCAAGCGCAGGACACTATTCTTGTCTGAATGATTTAATATGATACAAAATTTTCCCTCCTTCTCCCTTAGATTCTACCGTCAAAGTGAATATATATATATATATAACTTTCCAGGCTCGAACGTCATCTATGTTGAAAATTTGATCAAGATCGGTCAAGTGGTTCAATCGTTATTAAGTTTTATTTATTTTTATATATCTCTCCCCTCCCCTCCTCCTATCATATACCGTCAAAGGGATATGATAAAATTCAGCCTAGGTCTGCATCTCATCTATGTTGATAATTTGATTAAAATGGGTTCGGTGGTTTTAGCGTGATGAAGTCACAAAGACAGTCACTTTTATTTTTATTTACATATATGTCCCCCTTCCCTCCCCTAGGTTGTGCCATCAAAGTAAAATGACGAAAACATCCCTGGTTTGAACCTTATCTATCGAGATCGGTCGGGTGGTTCAAGTGTTTTAAGTTTTATTCATTTTCATATATTTACCATCCTACTCTCCCCCCTAAGTTCTACCATCATATATGAAATAATAAAAAACTTCTCAGGTTCGAACTTCATCTATGTTGAAAATTTGATTGAGATCGATCGGGTGATTGAAGAGTTATTAACTCACGAAAATATGACCACTTTTATTTTTATTTTTATTGCTTTTTGTATATCTCCCCCTCCTTCCCATCCTCTACATTGTTCTGTTAAAGTGAAATGGTAAAATCCATCCCAGGCACGAATGTCATCTATGTTGAAAATTTGATCGAAATAGGTCGTTTGGTTCAAGAGTTATTAACTTGTATTTTTTTTTTTTTTTATAATTCTCTTTCCTCCTCCTTCCCTAAGTTCTACTTTCAAAGTGAATAGCTAAAACACTTCCAGGCCAGTCACTGACTCCATCTATGTCAAAAATTTGACCAAGATCGATATGGTGATTCAAAATATTAAGAGTCACAATAATAGTCACTTTCAATTTGGGTTTGAAGTTTTTTGTTCACAGACACCGCTATTAATATACAGTATAGATACTAAGTGGTCTACTACTTTTTTTAAGCTGTCCCGTTTCTAGCTGTTACAATTTTGGTCTCTCTAATACCGAGACATGTAAAAATAATCCAAAATGATCGATATTAGTGTCAAATTCATAGTTTTCGCGGTCGCTGAGATCAATGGTGACATTTACATTAGCGATGACTTTCAAATTCAGCTACCATTATATGTGGGCCGGGGGTTACAGAGACGTTTTTGCGGTCGCTGAGATGAATGGTGATACTACCATAGGCATTGACTTCCAATTACAGCCTTCATCGGCTGGGGGCGAAAGGTGTTTTCTTTTTTTCAAAATTCGAACCAGAGGGTCTCAGACGGCGTTTACGGGGATATGTAAAAGTAGTAGAAAATGACCGATATTTTTTCATTGTTTAGTTTGTTTACATAGATATTTTATCTGACCCATGCGAAGAATGAGTATTTCTCCTAGTTAATTATAATATGGTAACCTACATTCAGCACCATATTACGTTTTCGTTAAATCGAAATGAAATGAAATGAAATTTTTAAGTTTTACGTCCCACGATTATGCCGGTTAGGCTAAAGGGGACGGTGATGATGAGAGATGAGTGAAATGGTGGAATGAAGAAAGTGGGAGGAAACGGGACAGCCCCGAGAAAACCCACGTGCACGATCGTTAAATCGAATAGCGGTGATATAGAAGTAAACTTCTAATGTCAACCTGTAGGAAAATTTATCTGGTTGAGGTGTCAGAAATTCTCAAAACAGAAAACAAAAGAAGTTTCGTTAAAGTTCATTTTCAAGCTGGACTGGAAACGAATAATTTTTTTTAGATACCCAATATTAAAACAGCAAGATTGGATATACCAAACTATGCGGTAAACACAATTGGTGCCATCAAAGGAGTGGATACTGATATGCCAACTGAGGAATTTTTTAGGTTATTCATAGCAACATTCCATTGCTATTACCAAGTAGAATCTATAGGAAATAACAGATACGGGAAAACAATTTACTTCTACAATAATGATCACTTTCGACTCTGAAGTTCTTACCGCAGAAGTTAAAATTTATTATATCAACCTTAAAGTGTAAAAATATAGACCGAAAATGAGACTTATTACCAACTATCAAAAATTAATGAAAAATTGAATCACCCTAATCTACACTTTAGTGAAGTGCCAAAAAAAACTCAAAATTTTACCTAATCTAAATTAAAACACAGAGGGTACATACAATAAATACTGGAGGAATCAAGCTGAGGGCAACAACAAATACAATAGAAATAGATCCATACAACATGAAACGGAAATACTTCCTGAAAAGAGAAGGAAAGATGCGAGAGATACCATAATCGTACATCATAAGTTCAATCCATTAGCATCACAAAAGGTGGCCATTCAGTTGCACATTGGTATACAGACATTTTAGCATCAATTACATTCAATTTAACATCGTAACATCGTTAATCAAGAAGATCGATATGAAGTTATGAAGAAGATATCGATATAAAGAAGATCGATAAAACCTTTAACAAAATACAGAAAGAGTTCAGGAGGCTATCAAGAAACATAAGAGTCTAAAGAAAAAGATACTTTAAAAATCACACAAAACTGATACTCAACAGTCAAAATCTTCTTAATGAAAGAGGATCTTAATGAAGACTCCCAGTACAAAGCTAAGGATAAAGATATTGCTAAATAACTTACTCAACTAAAAATCTTAAACAACATTAAAATCAAAGCACAAACAGCAAAATACCTAACGTAAAACATCTCTACAAACAATTGAATTACAGCAGTGTTACCACTTGAATTTAAATGACCCTCGTAGTTTGGTGCTTTGGATACTTGCTTTTATGAAAAATAACAAGTCAAGCGTCAAGTCTGATATTACGTTGTGAGCCTATAGTTACAGTTACAGCATCAGAAATCCTGACTTTATAGAATACTAGCATATATTACCCTCTTCGCTGGGTTGAAATAAATAATTTAATTGCACA
Source organism: Thermobia domestica (assembly GCF_964235325.1). NCBI lineage: Eukaryota > Metazoa > Arthropoda > Insecta > Zygentoma > Lepismatidae > Thermobia > Thermobia domestica. The sequence goes on along the minus strand of NC_137464.1, from coordinate 226,918,311 downwards.
CTGATATTGCTTATTTCGGATCATTTTAATGTATGTCATCCCTCCTCATTTCCCAAGTGTCAAGGCTGAAAATGAAACATCATCAGAAATAGAAAATGCTTAAACAGCATCAGAAGTGTCACTGTTCATTTCGGCGACCGCAACAACTATAGATTCAACAGTAGTATCTGTCATTTTTGACCATTTATATATATATATTTCTCTCACCCCCATGTTGCGGGCCATGGCATCGGAAGTGTCACCGTTCTTTTCAGCAGCCTCAAAATATGTGGATTCAGCACTAATATCGATAATTTCTAAATATCTCTTCCTCCCCCTCCCCCAAGTTGTGGGTTTGAATTTGGATTTAAACGGAATCGAAGATACCACTGTTCATCTAAGGGATCCACAAAACTATAAATTCGACACTGATAGTGGCCATTTTCGATCATTTTTATATATCTCTTTCTTCCCCTCCCCCAGGTGGCGCAGCTGATTTTAGATTTAAACCGTATCGGAATTGCCACTGTTCATCTGAGTGATCCCGAAAACTATGGATTAGACACTAGTGTTGGTCATTTTCAATCATTATAATAAATAGCTCCCCCTCCCCTAATCCTTGCTGTGACTGTCACTCTCAGCTACTCCTAAAACTACGGATTGAACACTAATATTAATCATTTTCGATTATTTTTAAATATTCATCCTCCTCACCTACGTTGTACCCTCCCCTTCCCCAACTATCATGGCTGAACTTGGCTTCAAAACACCATCAGAAATGTCACTGTTTCTTTCATCAACTCCGAAAACTATGGATTAAACACTAATATCGGTCATTTTTGATCATTTTGAAATTTCCCTCCCCCTCCTCCTCCCCTACGTTGGCTCATCAAAGTGGAACGATAAAAAACTCCCAAGGCCCGATCCTCATATATGTTGAAAATTTGATCGAGATTGGTTGGGTGGTTCAAAAGTTATTAGGTTTTATTAATTTTATTTATACGTCCCCCTCCCCCCTAGGATATACCGTTAAAGTGAAAATGCAAATATGTTTTCAAATCCGAACTCATGTATCTTGAAAATTTGATTGAGATCGATCGGATAGTTCAAGAGTTATTAAGTTACAAAAATAGTCACTTTCAGTCTTATATAAATTGATTTTATATATCTCCTCCCTCCCCTTCCCTAGGTTGCACCGTAAAAGTGAAATGACGAAAACATCCCAGGCCGAACCCTATCTATGTTGAAAGTTTGATCAAGATCGGTCTGGTGGTTCAAGACTTATTAAGTTTAATTTATTTTTAAATATTTCTCCCCTCCCCCTCCCTTAAGTTCTACCGTTAAAGTGATATGATAAAAACCACCTCAGGTCCGAACCTCATCTATGTTGATTTTTTTAAAGATCGGTCGGGTCGTTTAAGCGTGATGAAGTCACAAAGACAGTCACTTTTATTTTTTCTTTTTTGTCATATATCTCCCCCTCCCCTTCATTGCACTGTAAAAGTGAAATGAAGAAAACAACCCAGGCCCGAAATTTATCTATGTTGAAAGTTTGATCGAGATCGGTTGTTTGGTTCAAGAGTTAAGTTTTATTCATTTTGACATATTTTCCCTCCTCCCCGCTCCCTCCTCTAAGATCTACTGTCAAAATGAAATGATAAAAAACTTCCGAGGTTTGAACTTCATATATGTTGAAAATATGATTGAGATCGATCGGGTGATTCAAGAGTTATTAATTCACAAACATAATCACTTTTATTTTTATATTTATTGATTTTTGTATATTTCCTCCTCCACCCACTCCCCGAAGTTGCCCCGTCAAAGTCAAATGATAAAAATCATTCCAGTCCCAAACCTCACATACATTGAAAATTTGATCAAGATCGGTCGGGTGGTTCAAGAGTTATAAAGTTTTATTTATTTTTTCTGTCCCCCTTCCCTAAGTTCTACCGTCAAAGTAAATAGCTAAAAACACCTCCAGCCCAGAACCATATCTACGTTGAAAATTTGATCGAGATCTGTCGGGCGGTTTAAGAGATTAAGAGTCACAAACATAGTCACTTTCAATTTTATAATATAGATATAAATTTTTTCTCAAGAAATAACATTTTACAGCCAAGAAGTATGATTATCTACTTAGAAATAGCTGATGGTCACAAATGTTTTAATAACATGCTTAGTTCATTTTGTCTCCATACTAATATATTGTGTCTTTCTTTACAAGATTCTCTCGATGACTTGGAAACGTTGGTACTTGAATTATTTGCTGACGTCAGAAACAAAAATGTAGAAGAACCCGTGTGGCTAGACCACCCTTTTGGACCAGGCGAAGTATTAACTAAGGTCTACATTGTTCCTATAAAAGATATGAGATTTCTCAGATTATGCTTCCCGATTCCTGATCTTACTAAATACTATAAATTCAAAGTAAGTGTTTTATTCGTAGTTTAAAGATTTAAATTGTTCCGCACATAGATATTCTAGTTTTCTAAAATTTTCTTTCTATCTGATCTTGGTCAGCATCGTTATATAAACTGTAACAATATGGTTGAAATTTAATTTTGGTAAGTGTACGGTGACGTTGGATCGAGTATTATTTGTATTAATCTACACTCAAAATATATTTACAGAAGGGCTCATGTCTGAAATAAGAAAGAGAAAAAAAGTAGTTTAGGATCGAGTATTTGAAAACACAAGAGGAGAGGAACTAATCATATTGCTAATACAAAGGTGATGAATATAAAGGTTTCGTTCCTGAAGCGGCATTTCGGCAAGTTCCTGGAAGCAACATAAGAAGTTTCATGGATAGGTAGATTTTGCTATTTGCGGTCTAAAAATTATCATAGACGCAACTGAGTAAATTAACAAAGTCTTATTCTTGGCCAAAATTTGAGTTAATCCTTCGGAGCCATTATGGTTAATATATACTGAATTGTGTTTGTGCATGATTGACGGCGTTGGCCACACTGCTTTTCAGGCGCCAATGCAGTTGAGTATTAGAAGACCAATGATAACGACTGTGAAAGGAAAACATCATAAGAATTTTTCTTTTCTTTTTTTCCCTTCAATCCCAAAATTAAACCAAATTATTAAATTATATATATATATATATATATATATATATATATATATATATATATATATATATATATATATATATATATATATATATATATTAACAACGTCGTGCCTATAAAGCACGGGGATATTCAAAGAGTGACGTAACGAAGCTGCTACTATTCATTATTCAAAATGAGTAGGTAAATGTTTAAATGAGAGGATAATTATGAAAACTCTATAATTCGTTTAACTTATGTATTTGACTATTTAATGTCATTGGGTTAGTGTGTGTGTACTGAGTGAATATGGCCTAATGGTTCAGATCACAAATCGCTAAATGCCTCAACACACATAGCTGAGGCACACATACCTTGGTTATGCTGTGACTGTCTGGAATGATGACTCCTTACTGCTTGGCTCTGGATCTCTCCTGGACAAGGTTGATGTTTGCGCTTGGTCTCCACAGATTGTCAACTAAAGACCAACCACTACTCGCTAATATATAGTTGTAATTCAGACGTAGTGTAGATCAACCTTGATCTACTTGTGGTCTCCACTAATCTCAGACCGCTGCTAGGCTGCGAGTATCTGATCTGCATCTACTCTGCCTCCGTTCCGCATCTGATCCAGATTCTCTCCAACACGGGGTTTTTGTGGTCTATTCCAGACGCTGTAATTCGTCATGTTGTTCAATTGTGTTTACCTCAGCTATTGGCAAAACATTTGTTTGAAACCGTATTACATCGTGACCAAATTCCCAGATTATCAATTTCTGCGAATCTGAATGTTATGCCACATATAAATTGTATCAATGTTAACAACAAATTGGATTACACATTGATTACATTACAAAGCTGACATTACAGGTTTTCATCTTTACATAATCCCACGAGTTAGCGTCTCGCCAGGATTTCAATAATAGCATAACATAAATACAAATATGTGTAGCAACTTACATAAACAAACAAACGCACGTGTCAATATGACATAATCTAACATCATCAGGACATTTTAATATTTTTAACTTTAATTCTAATAAATCTTTATCTCCATTACCAAAAATAAAATATTAAAACCAATATACCTCTACAATATGTATATATTTATATAACATTTATATTTTTATAAAATTGGCGACCCAGAAAGGATTACGGTAATCATATCTATAGCCTAATGTTACCGGTAGTGGAAACATGCCATAACAGTGCAAAGTGCTTTTCTGGTGCATTGTCAGTTATGAAATAGAACATTAGTTTTTTTATTCTTTTTTTTTCATGCCAGTACATCGATGTATTTGCTTTTTACCATAAATATATATATGGGTCACAAATTATACTTACTATTTCACCAACTGTGATGTTAATAATTCATGTGCATTCGGAGGGAATGATTAAATATATTATATAGGGATAGCATAGATTCTATATACTCTAAGGATTACCTACAATATAGAGCTATTTTCTATGCATCTAACTGTCTCCAAAATTCTGAAATATATAACTTCCCAGAAAACATATTGAAATTAGTTTTTCAGTCAGTACTTGATATATTAATAAAACATAAGTACTTCTGATTGTTATGAACTATTCTTTTTCTTCCTGGTTTTTCCTTCTTTTCCACGGATTGAATAGAAAATAGTAACCTCAAAATATTTTCTATGGAATTGTTATTTATCTTGAACAGAGTTGGGGCATTCAGTTTGTGTTGCATTTTTTGGTCTGCTTGTAATTCCATTCTTTTATTCGTTTGGATTTAAAAAGGGTTGGAGATTTGTCATATCCCTAACCTGGTCCTGACGTCACCTACAACTATTGTTCTAACTACAAGAACTTTCTGTTTTATTACAAAACTTTGAAGGGGGTTTCAAACGGGAGCTAAGAGCTCAATATGTTTTCTTGAAGGATCATTAATTATAATAAAGCAACGTAGCTTTGTCTTACAACTTCAGTGCATATTCCATTGCGGATCATTTCAGTAAAGTTTATTTAACTTCAGTAAATAGTAAATAAGATATGTGAGAAAGAAATTTCACTTTTATAGACTTAAAATAGCTAACAATTACAAGGAAAATATGCAATCACTAGAAGGAATTATCAAACATTTATGCTTATATATTTAACATAATTTCACAAGGGCGCCCATCAGTGGGGCAAGGTGGGGCGCTCGCTCCCTACAGGAAATTGTATTTCAGAATATCAAAATCCAATAGAATTTTTACATCAGTTACAGCAAAATTTGAAACTATTTTTGAAACGTCGCTTATACTTTTCCCCCTTGGAAACCACAACATTGGCGCCCTTGTTTCACGAAGATGTCTTTAATTAAATAATTTAAACTTTTGGTGTTTCATCTGTGCTTTGTGTATTTTCACTGACGTTTCAAAGGCAGCAGTATCCTTTATGATCATAGTTGCACTAATTTAGCATATTATGCAATTGTTGTGGTATAGTCTTAACTATTACATTGTTAATTTTTTATTTATTTCAATAGGTAACTATCAAATATTGTTACGATTTTCAATTTAATTCAAATTTATAATATAAAAAACAAAATAATTTATTTTTAATTTGTCCCACAATTATCTTTACAGAATAAAGGACATTGATAAGGATCCCAGGATCCCAAGCACTTATTATTGTTATTATTATTATTATTATTATTATTATTATTATTATTAATTATTATTATTATTTTTTTATTATTATTATTTTCACATTTTTATTATAACATAGCGTTTTAAATTTTGTTTAGTTTCAAACCTTCCTCCCTGTCTAATGTGTAATAACGTATTTTTTCTACTACTACTCCTATTCATGAGTGGATCTTCATATAACATGCGTTTTCGAATAAAATTTTATGTTTTTCTTACAGTGCAAGTTGCAGAAATGCTGATTCTTTTGATTGAGAGAATCGTATATATTCGATATGCTCCCCACATCTGGTTTTAGTTGTGAATTACATTTGTGCAATGTATGTTAGATGATATTTACATGGAATTGAATAAATACCTGGAGTGTCATCACTTCTGATCTTTTACAGAGCGTGGTATTTGCTTGATCTTTAAAAACAGCATATGAATTGTTGTTATTTCATATTTTTCAATAAAGGATATATTTTATTAGCGGCATTATGAGTGAAAGTTTTGAACGCTGATTTTCTTTTCTTCTTTTTCAGTCCTTTTTTAATTCTGCTTCTCTTTATATTCGAGGTTTCGGCTATTTCCTTATTATCTCTTCTCAATAAATGCTTTAAACAAGAAAAGATAAATTTGTTTAAATTAGCTTTAATGCACTCGTAGTATCTAATATAAATAAAATAAAGAGTTTGTTTGTGTGTGTGTGTCTGTGTGCGGCCTGGGGACCAGACGAGTGGACCAGGAGTTACGAAATATTGGTCATGGGTACCTTGGTCAACGGCCCCAGTCCAAGACAAAGCTTTTTTTCTTAAATTCGAATCACTGAGGTCTCAAGGGGGGCGTTTAACACGACATGTAAAAGTAGTAGAAAATGACTTATATTAATGTCAAATTCATACTTTTCGTGATCGCTGAGATCAATGGTGAAACTCCGATCGCATTAACTTTCAAATTCACCCCATTCGGCTGCGGGCCGGGGGGATACCGAGACATGTAAAAATAATCTAAACTGACCGATATTAGTGTCGAATCCATAGTTTTTGCGGTTGGTGAGATTAATGGTGATACTCCTACAGACGTTGACTTTCAAGTACAGTCCCCATCGGCTGGGGGCGAGGCGTTTTCTTAAAATTCGAACGAGGGGTATCAGGCGACGTTTACTGGGATATGTAAGAATAGTAGAAAATGACCGATATATTTTCCTTTTGTTTACATAGATATCTTATCTGGCCCATGCGAAGAATGGGGTTTTCAGTTAGTTTTAAAATAAAGGGAAGTTTTGTGAACAAATAGATGACATGTAGCTATAGAATTACCGTTATTACCAATTATTAACAGCTTCTCTATGGAATTTCTGAAAGGGGAGGCGTAAGAAACAGCTAAATAGAAACCAAAATCTTCGCTTTGATATGTAGAAACTAGATGATACATCTGTAATTTGCCCATATTTAAGAGTCGCATCATATATATACAGTATATATATATATATATATATATATATATATATATATATATATATATATATATATATATATATATATATATATATATATATATATATATATATATATATATATCGGATGTTCTAAAAATGATGCCCACGAACCACAGAGCACTATTCTACAGGCCAAAATAAAGCAAAAATGCTATATGATGGTATGCCCTTCGGGATCTCCTTCAGCCGCTATGGGGAATCAAAATTTCACAATGTGGAAAAGTCGCAGATTAACCTGGAGCCATTAGCATTACTCTACGAATACAACAAGCAGTTGAATCGATTGTTACTAATAAATGATGCTAGTGTCAATCAATACCGACTTTAGTTGCCATTTGTAAAGAATCGTTATAACTATTTGATAAATTGGTAGATCTAATCTATGGTTCTTTATTTGCGACGTTGCCACATGTTGCAATTTGTGTCTTCAGACGAGGACTCAAAAGGTGTATATATATATATACCTGCGAGTCAAAAATTATCTACATTTTTGTCATAACTTTTCTTACATTGCACACTTTATCTTCTGTCCTCGCATATTTTATGTTATACTGTTGTGGTAATGCTGTGAAAATGTGATCTTAATTCATCCATTTTTCTTCCTTCTGTTGCAGATATATCATGGCTGCTCCATTGGAAGTTTGCCCCAAAGAGGAACAACGAGCAGTGATCCGATTCATCTGGTCGGAGGGTATCAAAGGGTCAGATATTCATCGCAGACTATCATCGCAATATGGAAGAAGTGCAATGTCACGTAAAACCGTGTTTTTGTGGCTCGATAAGTTTAAAAGTGGTCGAACAATTGTAACGCAAGAAGAGGGAGCAGGAGGGCCATCAACCTCCACTACATATGACAACATTCAACAAGCTCGAGAGATGGTTGGGGCGAATAGGCGAATCACTATCGATGAGGCATTAGCAGCTTTGAACATCAGTCATTGCACTGCCCATCAAGTCATCCACGACGAGCTCGGTTTTCATAAAGTCTGTGCACTGTGGGTACCAAGAAAGCTTACTGCAGAACACAAGCTCACTCGTTTTAAGGTCTGTCAACGCTTACTCACTCGCTTCAACAACGAAGGTAATGCATTTTTAAGCAGAATCGTCACAGGCGATGAAACATGGATTCATCACCATGAGCTAGAATCAAAGCGCCAGAGTATGCAGTGGAAGCACCCTGGTTCTCCGACGAAGAAACAATTCAAGACTAAGCCATCCGCAGGAAAGGTTATGTTAACTGTGTTTGGGACTCATAATGGCAGAGTTCATAGAAAAAGTGAAAGACGATCAACAGTGCGAGTTATAGTGAAATGTTGAAAAAGAACCTAAAAAAGAACCTGTTGTGGCAATTCGCAACAAATGCCGAGGTTTGTTGTCGAAAAAAGTTTTGTTGTTTCATGACAATGCATGGCCACACACGGCTCATCATACTATTGAAACCATCAACAAGATGAAATTTGAGTTATTGGAACACAATCCCTATAGCCCAGACCTTGCTCCATCTGACTTTCACTTGTTTGGGCCACTCAAGGATGCTTTGCGTTGTCACCGATTTGCCTCAGATTTAGACGTGCAAAATGTGGTGCAAAAGTAGCTTCACGACCAACCGAAAACCTTTTATTTGGGAGGAATACGTAAGCTCGTTGACCGTTGGGAGGTGGGATTGCATTGATAAGGTGGGAGATTACGTAGAAAAATGATGTGCATAGTATAACCCTAGCTTCATGTAAATAAACTGTAGAATGAAAAGTGTAGATAATTTTTGACCTGCTCTCGTAAATACACACACACACACACACACACACACACACACACATATATATAGATAGATAGATAGATAGATAGATAGATAGATAGATAGATAGATAGATAGATAGATAGATAGATAGATAGATAGATAGATAGATAGATAGATAGATAGATAGATAGATAGATAGATAGATACGATTCTTCCAATCAAAAGATCAGCATTGGTGCAACTCGCACTAGAAGATGAACATAAAATTATATTTGAAAATACGTCAGTTATATGGAAACCCATTCATAAATATAAAAGGTTATTAGGAATAGCAGTAGAAATAAAATTATGAGATACCATTTTGAATAAAGAGAAAAGTTTGAAATTAAATTAAATTTGGAACATTATGCTATAATAAAACATGTGAAATAAAAATAATAGTAATAAAGAACATTACTATAAGGGAAGAGGGGGCAAGTGTGACAGGGAGGGCAAGTGCGTTCACCCTTTATCGCCAGTAAGATATGATTTGTGATATCTTAGACGGGGCTAGAATTCAGTGTGAGACTGTCGTTTATCAAGTGAACGTCGATGTGCAAGTGTCTGCCCGAAATTGAAATCTGAACAGGTAAATTTCGGTTTTTATTCATTTGAAGTAAGCATATCAGCACACTAAAGTCCAGAATAACCATGATTGTAAATTATTTGATGGGTCATAGGCAATGTGTGTGACAACACGAAGATTGAGTTGTCACATGGAACTTGGCAGAAGTGCAGTACCCCTAGCCTCGTGAGCAGGCGCGAAAGAAAGACTGAATGCAGGGTGGGGCAAGTGCCACCAGGAAAAAATGAGCGGACGCACTTACCTTCCCCCCTGCGCATCTCCTCCATGTGCCCCATGACGAATCATGCAGGAAACAGAGTGAGTTAATATGATATGGGTCCCGTTACAAAGAACGCATTTCTAAGAGCTTTCACTTCTAAGAACATAGTAAGTGAGTTCGAAAAAGCCGACATATTTCCTATGAACCCAAATATTTTTGAGAACAGTGAGTTTGAAGCATCGAATCGTATGAGACAGACTTTAGAAGAGGGACCAAATGCTGCAGCTATTAGGGCTACGCAGGAGAAACCGATGATGATGGTAGCAGCAGCAATCTGCGAGAAGAACATCAGGAAAACAGGGCAGAACTTCCTTCTGTGCCTGTTGATCCTGATCGGCCTACTGCAGGACCGAGTACTTCGAACGTTAACCTTATTACAATGTCTCCCTTGCCAACCAAGAAGGACATTGCTTCTAGATGGAAGTGCAGATCTATGTAGCGTGAAAGGTCTGAAGTGATCACCAGCTCTCCGTACCAGACAATGTTGGAAGATAGGCAATGATCCAAACAAGCAAAATCAACGAAAGGTTCCACAGCCGTGATGACAAGCCCAAAACCGTAAGAAGGATAGTGCAAATTAATGAAGGTCCCACTTCTTCAATTGCAGCTGCTGAAGAATACAACACATTGAGTGTATTGCAACGAAAATACGCCGACACTAATACGGAGGAGTGGATAATGTGCGTGAAGGGCAATCAATGGATGCATGAGAAGAGTCCTGACATTGAACCAGACATGGATAATTTTGTTTGTGACTATTGTCATTAGATTCTCTCTTCCCTACTGTGGACAGAAAGGCAGATGTCTATGGGTTTTATTACTTTTTTGTTGTACTGATGAAGACTATGGGATGTTAGTCATAGGCCTAATGTGTAGCTCTGTTGGTTATAATAACGTTGCATTATTTAGAACGCAGTAAATGTTCATTTAATGTTTAGTAATGCTTACGTCAGTAACAGTGACATGTTAACAATTCGTTGTTCGTATGTAATTTCACTTTGTCACATTAAAACTATTTTCTTTTTTATTTGTAGTGTAGAAAACATTGGTGGACTCCCATGCCCCACTAGGTGGGGCAAGTGATCCCTCTTGGTATATCTTCTGTTCTCTTATCTTTTTAAATTACAATAGATAACCAGTCACTTTTGCATTATTTATTAGATATCAGCAGACACTACTATTTACTTTGTCATAGGTTTCGTGCTTCTAATAGTTATAAAATGTACGTTATTGACGCTTTTGTCTTAACGTGTCTCACTTGCCCCACCTTCCCCTGCTATGCTGGACTGCATAGCTAAATGGTCAAATTTAATTGGGTCAGATCCCCCGGCTCCTGAAAATCGAAATAATCAGTCGGTCTGGGACTATAGTAAATTACAGTTTAGCTTCATTATTGCAGAGTTCTAATAACATCGAAGATGAGGCCAGGCTTCTTGCTGTCATGTCCCCGGAAAACGGTGCATGGCTTCTACCCTACCTTCTCTCGGCCTATGCCTAGACAACGAAAGCTTCCGAGTATCCGTCGCCCTTCGTCTAGGAGCAAATATATGCGAGCCACACCATTTGTCCAAGTTGCAGCGCTCTCGTAGATAAAAAATGGTTTACACGGTTTATCATGCAAAAGCAGTGCCGACAGGCATTCACGCCATTCGAATGTGAGTGACATCATTTTGAGAGCCTTAACATCCGCAGGGATGCCAGCAGTGAGAGAAACAATTGGTTACAGCCGTTTCGACGGAGAAAGGTCGGATGGTAGGACATTAGTGCCATGGAAACAAGGAAAGGCATTGATTTGGGATTTCTCTTGCTCACACACTTATATCCACGCCAATCTTCAATTTTCATCAACAAAAGCAGGACTTATCGCTGCACGAAGAGCAAAAGAAAAGAGAAACAAATATATGAATCTCCTAGATAAGTATTGGCATGTAGCAATAGCAATTGAATCTAGTGGTTCCTGTGATCAAGAAGGCGTTAAATTTATTAACGAAATCGGCAAACGTATATCTATTAAATCAGGAGACACTCGAGCTAAATCTTTTCTAATTCAACACATTAGCATGGCCATTCAACGAGGGAACGTAGCCGCTATTATGGGTACATTACCCACCGATAAAGAACTAGAATACATTTTTCTGTTATAATTTCAGATGGGGAATTTATGTTTTCTTATGATTCCGACTAGAATCTAATACAACATTGATTTTGAATTAGTTATTGGAATGTTTCCAAAGTATAAATGTATAAATGTTAAAATGGGTAGATAAAGATTATGGTTAATGTTTTAAAATGTAGGAATTTCATATTAGTATGATTATATTACATTAGTCACTTAACGCAATTATAAAATTTGATTGTATTATTATCACACATTGGAAATCCAGTGTAGTCCATTTGTAAATACTACATGTATACTTTTTTCTTCTGGTTCTAAATAAATATAGAGAAATGAAATGAATAAAGAACATGGGTAACATTATAAATTAAAATTTAACTGAAAATCGTAACAATATTTCATTGTTAAATATTTGACATAAAATTATAATATAAATAATAATATACAGGAAATATATTTCGATAGTCGAACCAAAGGAAGGGGTAGAAAACCACCTATCAACGGCATCATATCTAGTGTTACTGTCTGCTTTTCTACGCCATTCAATGATATTACACCTTATTTGTATAGTATGTCGTCCAGTTGTATAAATGTTCAGTGTTGTCCTTTGTGTTAGAGAAGAAACACCTCATCTAGTTCTTTTCCATGTGGTAAGATGCCAAGAACCGACGACACTTTGCCACGTTGGATAGCAATAGATATACGTTGAATTAGGAAAGATGTTGAACGAATATCTCCAGTAATGATAGAAATGCGTCTGCCTACTTCTCTAATAAAATCAAGGCTTGCAAATCCCCAAGCACCACTAGTCTCGATGGTAATTGGAGCAAAAATAAATTTATCAAGGAGGTTGTTATATTTCATTTGCTTTTCTACTTGTCTACGACTAGCAACAGCTCCAGCATTCATAACAGCTAAAGGGAGACTTGAATGGGCAAATGTATCTGAACACGTAAAGTCCCATACTGGTGATTTGCCTTTCAACCAAGGAACTAATGTCATGCCATCAGGTCGTTTACCATCTGAACGACAACATCCTGAAGGTTCACGTATGGAAGGAATTCCAGCTGTGGTAAGGGCTCGTAAAATGATATCATTCACAGAGGAGTGTCTAGCGTGTCTACCCATGCTATTCATGCATGAAAGGCCATGCAGGCCACGTTGGTTAACTTGATCCCCGCAAGCTGGACAGCGATGTGGCTCACAAATATCTGAACCTAATCTTAAGGCGACAGAGATTCGAAATGCCTCATTAGTTATATGAAGTCCTTATAGTGGGGAGGGTATTGCATTCAACCATGCCCCAGCATGTAGGGATGAGGCAGCACGAATACTGGCTTATCCTATGGAGCAATAACTGACTGTGGGAGAAGTTCATGAAAATGCGATGCAATTGGTGTGTATCAAGATGCCTGAGAACCTCTTTTGTATTATAAACATAAAATTATAATGGTGTAACAGCTACCATAAAACCAAACAACAGCGATCTACAGCAACTCGCTAAATTAGTGTAGCTCTGATAATATAGGCATCAGTTTCCTTTGAAAATCAGTTAGAATAAATAAAAATGGTGGAACACCAAAGGTTTAATTTATTAAATAATGTTCATGCATGCTTTGGGTCTATCTATAACTGAGAATAAATAGAAAAACAAAATGTGACCAAACCATTAATTATAGGGCAACATTAATAGTAATTTGTGTTAAAGTTTTGCCAATTAATTATGATATTCATCACATATCAGTTGTGTAATCTGTATGATAAAGCCAGTGCCAAATTGCCGTAACTGTAACGAAAGTTACTATTAATAATAGCTAGTTCTTTGAATCTATCTATAACGGTGAAGAAATGTCAAAATCCAATTAAACATAGATGGCAGTACTATAATATTAACTTGGGTCAATGTTTAGCAGAAGAGATCCTGAAGTACGTAATAAATACAAAATTTACAGGAGAAATGGAAGATGCAAGTAACATACCATAACCTAACATAACATAACCAAATCCAACCTAACCTAATCTAATTTAAACTAACCTAAACTAACCGAATATTAATAGAAATAAGTGAAATTCTATAATTTTCTCGAAAATTGCGCTGGACTACTAGACTAATATAATCTAACATTAAGTAATCTAATCCAAACTAAACTAACCTATTCTTACCTAGCCTAACCTAATGTGAACAGAAACTACCAAAATTGTATTTAAAAAAAAGAAAAAAGAAAGAAAGCTGGACTCCTTCTGCTAAACATTGTCCTTAGCTTGGGGTTAACTTCACAATGCCCGCTGCAGTTAATATCCTTACGCAAAGACAAGAAATTACACTCTGTTAATTTTAACAAAATGGGTCCAAACATCGCTAACCCTAAGCTAACCCGACCCTACCTTACTCTACTCTACCCTACCCTACCATACCCCTTTAAAGCGGTCATATTTATCGATGCACAGTTGGAGCGTATATTGAAAAGTTTACCCTTAACTTGGATTATATTAATAATAACTTGTGTTATAGTTTCGTTAATTTATCATGGCATTCATTAGACATATAAAATAGGTAGTAGTCTATGTGATAAAGTCAGTGATAAATTGCCATAACTGTAACAGAAGTTAGCACTAATAATAGCTAGTTCTTTGAGTTTATCTATAACCAAGAATAAATAACAAAAACTGAACATAGATGTTAACAGTACAATATCAATTTGTAATATGTTAATAGTAATTTGTGTTACAGTTTCGTTAACTTGTTATGGCATTCATTACACACATAAAATAAGTAGTCTATATGATAAAGCCATTGATAAATTACCGTAGCTCCGAAAATTACTATTAATAATAGCTAGTTCTTTCAGTCTATCCATAGCAAAATCTGATCGAACATAGATATTAATAGTATAATATTAACTTGTAATATATTAAATGTAACCTGTGGCACAGTTCTGCAATTTACCATTGCCTTTATCATAGAAATTATCAATCTGATGTATCTAGTGAAGGCAATGATGCGGAAACAATAACATAAGTTTTAATTTTGTATAGCTAGACTTTCGGTTAATGTTATTTATTCTCAAACAATTAATAAGTATCGCTACTTATGAATATTGATCCACAACTTACTGATATTAAGTGCAAAAAATATCACACTTAGGTTAGTTAACTTTAATTTAAATATGAGAATATATATCCCTCTTATTTAATTTATGGTTAATATATACACTATGTGATCAAAAGTATCCGGACATCGCCAAAAACATTCGTTTTTCATATTAGGTGCATTTTGCTGCCACCTACTGCCAGGTACTCATTATCAGCGACGTCAGTAACCGTTAGACATCGTGAGAAAGCGGAATGTGGTGCTCCGCGGAACGCACGGATTTCGAACGTGGTCAGGTGATTGGGTGTCACTTGTGTCAGAAGTCTGTACGCGAGATTTCCACACTCCTAAATATCCCTAGGTCTACTGTGTCTGATGTGATAGTGAAGTGGAAACGTGAAGAGACACGTACAGCACAAAAGCCTACAGGCCGATCTCGTCTGTTGACTAACAGAGACCGCCGACAGTTGAAGAGGGTAGTAGAGTGTAATAGGCGGACATCTATCCAGACCATCACACAGAAATTCCACACTGCATCAGGATCCACTCCAAGTACTATGACAGTTAGGCGTGAGGTGAGTGTGTGTAGTGCCATCAGTAAAATTCGGAGGTGGTGGTGTTATGGTGTGGTCGTGTTTTTCTTGTAGGGGGCTTGCACCCCTTGTTGTTTTGCATGGCATTTTCACAACGCAGGCCTACATTGATGTTTTAAGCAGCTTTCTTGCTTCCCACTGTTGAAGAGCAATTCGAGGATGGCGATTGTATCTTTCAACACGATCGAGCACCTGTTCATACGGGACGGCCAGTTGCGGAGTGGTTACGCGACCATACATCCCTGTAATGGACTGGCCTGCACAGAGTCCTGACTTGATTCTTATAGAACACCTTTGGGATGTTTTGGAATGCCGACTTCGTGCCAGGCCTCACAGACCTACATCGATACCTCTCCTCAGTTCAGCACTCCGTGAAGAATAGGTTGCCATTCCCCAAGAAACCTTCCAGCACCTGATTGAAAGTACGCCTGCGAGAGTGGAAGTTGTCATCAAGGCTAAGGGTGAGCCAACACCATTTTGAATTCCAGCAGTACCGATGGAGGGCGCCACGAACTTGTAAGTAATTTTCAGCCAGGTGTCCGGATACTTTTGATCACATGTATATATATATATATATATATATATATATATATATATATATATATATATATATATATATATATATATATATATATATGAGACACTGTTTATATATGTATCTAAATCTAAATATTTTTACAGCCTGACGAATGTATCTTGCGCATTCTCGGTTACAAAGGGAAAGGAAGTCTTTCTTCAATATTGAAAGCTAGGCAGTTAGCTCACTGGATTTCATTTGGATCAGACACAAGAGCCAGAGGGTTCGGAATGTTTGAAGTACATGCTGAGCTAACAGAAGAAGGTTTAATGCAAGTAGATGATGTAGTCAAGCTAATATTCCAAGTACGTTTCAATTACAAATACCAATTTTTATATTTCCAGATCACTTTATTTCTTACAGAAAAAAACTTCAGGTTATTTCTTTCTTAAGTAAGCATTGTTTTATAAATATAGGGTATGTGTTTTTGTGTGTGGAGAGAGAGAGAGAGAGAGAGAGAGAGTAGATGGATAGGTAGATATAACTCTCTTAGGAAACAAACCATCCTAGGTAGACAAAAGCAATATTTTTTTACTGGATGCCACAAGTGACAAGTAGAGACCTACACACCATCTTAATACAAGGTGGTGTGACGAAGTTATGTAGCAGTGCGCGTATCTTGAAAACGAATTATCCAAGATAGATGGTTGTCAAAAAGTATTTGAAAAGCCTTAATCCAGCAATGGATCGACAATTGTTGACAAGGATATGCGTTTCAAGTATAAATAACCCTCACCACTACACTCATGTGATCCCAGTTCTCATTCTTGATATGTGAATATTTGAGATTAAGAAATATACGTATATACCTTGACCTGAGATATCATATTTTTAACCATGTAGCTGTAAGAATTTCTAAAAACTAAGTTAAATTAAAATTGATTGTTCCTGAGTATAACTGGGTAAAAATTTACTGTTATGTCTGGATACAACAAACGGTTCTGCGAACTCGAAATATTTTAGCAACCGGTTCGAGCAAACCGGCTGAATACCACCACTCTCAATAGGCGTCTTTGGAAGCTTGGTAGAAAAAGAATATAGATATACATTCATTTATACGAGGATTGTACCAAAAGTAAGGTTCCCATACTTTTTACCAATAGAAAATATCGTTTATTGTTATTAATTTATACATCGTTCGAAAGCTTACACTGTTGTCTATTTTTCAACATAGTCTTCATTTTTTTCACACACTTTTGAAGACGGCGCTCCAGCTTTTGTATTCCTAAGTCGAAGAAGTCTTAGGAAGCGTGTGAGCGTGTGGCCTCTACACGGACTTCATCGTCGCTCTTGAAGCGTTTGCCACCTAAGTGTTCCTTTAGCTTGGAGAAGAGGAAAGGGCAAGTTCACGGACAGTGACCCTCCGACCTTTGAGCAGTTCACTGTTAATCTTCTGGACAATCGCATCCGACACCGGCGGTCATTCACTTCGTTCTTCATCGTGAACTTCGGTGCGACCCTCAGCAAAAGCCTTGCACCATTTGCGGAAGTGCTGCACGGACATGCACTCTTCACCATAAACCTCGGTCAGTTGCCGATGAATCTCCACGGGCGGTAACTTCCTTGCGTGGCGAAACCGGATGACTGCTCAAACCTCGCACTTGGCGGGAGCGGCGATCAACACTTCCATATCTGACGGCTGCCAAGCGAACACTGAGCGACCTTAAAAAATGGAGACTATGTTGAAAAATAGACAACAGTGTAAGCTTTTGAACGATGTATAAATTAATAACAATAAACAATGTTTTCTATTGGTAAAAAATATGGGAACCTTACTTTTGGTACAACCCTCGTATTGAGCCGAAGTCAATGTACTTCGCATGCGCAAACCATTACTGTGAGATTGCCACGAGGCAAGCAACATTATCTCGTTAGTCACGTAGAGCAGTGTGGTCGGTCGAAGTTTGATGTCGCCTAAACTTAACAGATGGAATGGATAATTAACAAAGCATGTAAGATAAAATGTTAAAAACTAAATTTCTTGCTTTTGATATTCTCACTAGATCTCAAGTTACACTCATGTCCAAAATTATTTTTGCATGTCTATAAATATGTTGTTGTAGGAATATAATTTGATAACGAATTCGCCCAGTATTTCTTATAATGTTAGTATCTGTATAATCGGCAAAGACATGTATGTGGTAAATTTCATGTCAAAAGAGCAGTAAATAAGAACAATAAAACGAAAATAAAACTTTCTTGTCCATTTAGCAACATTTTGTTTTACTCATTTTAATTTTCGTATTTATAATTCTTTTCCTATGAAATTTACCACAAACATATATTTCCCGATTATACGCATAGTGTCAGAATTAAAAGTACCCTGCAAAATCATTATCAAATTATATTCTTACAAGAAGACAGTTATGGGTATGCGATAATCATTTTGGACATGAGTGTAGGTTCGTATATGAATTTTTTGATTTTAAGAAGTCAAATTAAAGTTTATTTTTCACAAACTTGTCTTTAAATCTTTAATGGTTTTACCTAATCTTTAATGAATGAAGATTAAAACTTTAATAATGAGAGAAAAAAGACTCATTAATTCTTCGTATTGTATTGTATGGGTCAGAAACATGGACATTACGCAAAAATGATGAAAAACGACTGGAAGCTTTCGAAATGTGAGTATGAAGAAGAATGGAGAGAATTAGTTCAGTCGGGCATTAAAAAAATGAGGTCGTTAGAAATGGCGGGATAAAATAACGATTTTAGATATTATTAAGAAGAGGAAGAGAAACTAGTTGGGGCATTGGCTAAGAAGGAACTGTATCATGAGGGACGTACTAAAGTGTATGGTGACAGAAAAGAGAGGAAGAGAGCGAAGAAGACTACAATTGATGGACGATATCAAAACGGAAAAATCGTACTTGAAGACGAAGAGGTAAGCGGAAGACCGAGGAGCATGGAAGCTTCTCAGTTGCAGCAAATGACATGCCAATAATGGCAGAATACCTATGATGATGATGATGATTTCTTTAAATCTACTTTCATATAATATATTATTCGGCGCTGTTAACATGAAACATGGAGTTCTATTTTGTGATAAGAATACTTGAATATTTGTTGTTAGTGACGTTTATAATCACGCCTAAGATCGACTATGTGATTACTACTCGTTTTGTTAAAAGAAGCAAACAAATGCAAAACCAGATTTCTGATTGCGATGCGAACACATTTCATCTATTATATGTATTTACTTACGTATGTTAATTCTTAAAGTACTAACAATTACGTTTTGATTATCAACACAGCACCAAATCAAATTTTAGCTACAATCGTTTTTAAAGTAGGCACACTGAGAGAAAAAAATGTAGGTGGCGTACTTAAAAAGATAGATTATATGCGTAATTCCTGTAGTTTTTGGACTTAACGTACAGCAGACGTATAACTGAAAACGCATGTTTTATAATACTTTCTGTATAAGTGTTCCATCTATACGTACTTTCCGTATGAAACAATGTAAGCGGTCAGGATCTCACATACAAATGGACGTATATAACATATAGCTGACGAAGGTAACATAAGTATATGCATGTGATATACGGAAAACTGTTAGATGTCAGACATCCTGCAACGGCATGATGTAACATCTAAGGACAGTGCCTTTGTAGCATACGGATAACGTATGCTCCGTACTGATTGCTATAGTAAGCAAGAGGATACCGTATATTTGTACAATATACTGCTGTCCGGAGAACGGATTTTTCTCTGTGCAGTCTAAATGCTAATTTTTTTTTCTAATTTTAAAAAAATCAGCAATTGTATTGACAAGAAATTTAGTGCAGCAAAGCAAAGTGACCAGAAACCGATAAACATTTTCTACGGGTGGTGGTTTATTTATATTGTGCATTGTACGAACAAGACGTGAACCAGATTGAACTGCAAGACAAAACATCCAGCAACATAGCGAAAGTATCATTTGAATTCTATTGCCGCCTGGAACAGGAAATTCGGCAAATTTCTTCTTTGACATCCCTTTCAAGATTCCAGATGTCAGTCCAATGAATTATTGTCTTTCTGACTTCTCAAGCGATGCCTGTCCCATCGTCGATTGTGCACCGCCTTCGGTCTGTGGAAAGTCTCTAAAGAGAAGTAGGATGTGATACAAGCCCGTAGCCAGCCCAAAAATTTAGGGGGGGCGGTAGAAGTTAGGGGGGGCCCGACCCAATCATATTATACTTCATCACCATTTTATAATTCATTTGCAAGCCTACCATGAAGTTTTATGGGGGCCAGCCAAAATTTATGGGGGGCCCGGCCCCCTTGACCCCGTGGATACGGGCCTGATGTGATACCCATGGTCCAGCTACAACACAATCTCCTTCAATGGAAACTCCGATGACGGGCAACAAGCAGGTAAAGGTGGCCTGCAGATCCTACAAACCAGTGATGGAAACACGGCATTTCGTAGATAAGTCATCATCATCATCATAGGTGTTCTACCTTTATTGGCAGGTCACTTTCTGCAACTGAGAAGCTTCCATGCTCCACAGCCCTCCGCTAACTTCTTCGTCTTCGCGTATGATCTTTCTGTTTTTATATCATCCATTAATTGTAGTCTCCTTCGCCCCCTCCCTCTCTTTCCCGCCACCATACCTTCTAGGACGTCCCTCATGATACAATCTCTTCTTAGGCAATGTCCCAACCAGTTTCTCTTCCTCTTCCTAATAATATCTAAAAGTGTTCTTTTCTCACCCATCATTACTAACACACTCTCATTCGTTTTCTGCTCGACCCAACTAATTCTTTCTATTCTTCTCCACACCCATATTTCGAAGGCTTCCAGTCGATTTTTATCACCTTTACGTAATGTCCACGTTTCCGCCCCATACAGTACAACACTCCACACGAAGCATTTTATGAGTCTTTTTCTCAATTCTTTATTCAAGGTCCCACAAAACAGACTTTTCTTCCTCCTAAAGGCTTCTTTGGTCATTCCTATCCTTGCTTTTATAGTTCACGTTCGTAGATAAGTAGCACATGCAAATTCGGCTCAATATAAATGAATCAACCTTTGTACATAAATTCCCCAAAATATTGGGGCAATATTAATCGTTTAATCGTTACATAGTTCTGTTTGAAATGGTTTAATTACTTGTAGTCTCCAGAACAAGTGTATACATTCCCTTATAGGTCAGCAAGCAATGACGCCAAACCAAGTATTATAAGTATATTCTACCTGCTTCAAACAAAAATACATAGTCACTGAAAATTTAATATCTGTCCCCTATATTTATGTAAAAAAAAAATAGCTAACAAAATGCGGATCGTAGAAGAGAGAGGTGCTTCTCTACACCAAAGAAAATAAATACCTTTTTAGCAACACCATGAGAGAGGAAATAGTATCTGTGGCAGGGGTGTAACCATCGGGGGAGGGGATCGGGGCCAGACTCCACCAAATGATTTCCTGGACCCCCAAATGGCCACCTTCTAAAACATTATCGTAAGATTACCTCGCTTTAATCATTTAAAAATAACAAAATTTACATATAATTAATAATTTATGGTAAATAATTTATTCCGGCGGGATTATTATTTTCCCATCCTTACCGATCGAAAAATAGAATGATGTCTCTTCCGTGTAAGCAATGACCAAATGCACAGCATACCACCACATCTGCTACAATTTTTCGGTTTTTTCAGGCCTCAAAATTGCTAGCTGTAACATTTTTTTTTGTCTTTGTACTCCCATGCGCAAAAAAAATTGCGCGTATACTGTAACTCAAGATTTTTCGCATTTATTCCATTTTCCTTACGTTTATGGGTAAAATTCAGTTATTAGTATGTGGAGATAATAGAAAGCAATCCATCTAAGGAGATATTTCCAAAAAATATAATAAAATAATAAAAATATAAGCAAAAAACAAAATTATGCTCGGTTTTGTGTATACTGGCAACGATGATTTCTAGGGATTTTTTCAGTAGCAGATCACAATTGTGGAGGGAATTCAGTAGGGGAATCGAGAAGTTGGATCAAGGAACTCGATAGTGGACTAAAATGTTGCATTTATTGGTTAAAACCTAGTGTGTAGATTGCCTTCCAAATGTAAATTAGCTTCTGTAACTAAGATGTCGTACGAAAATATAGAATTAAACAGAAAAACTCTTATCTTAAGGTTCGAAGCGATACGCACCATGGTTATGAAGATTATTTCTTTTAAGAAAAAGAGCCAACACAACGTAGCCTCCGTGGTTAGGTGGGTAGAGTGGCGGAGTCGTAGTTATTTTATTATTTTGACACCACATCGAATCCCATTTTTTTTTTTTTTTTTTTTTACAAAACATTATAATTTTCATGTTAATAAGAACCGAAGCAATATAATAAGGACAACTTACTGATATTTTGCTGTAATGACGTATTTATCCAGGATTAGAAAACTATTGTTAATAGCTATTGTTTCCTATTCATGTTGTTGTATAGTTTCTCTCATACTGTTTTCTTGGGGAACAAAACAATTTTGTCTCCAACGAAGTGTGAAGGATATATACGGACAGAAAAAGACATCTTAGTACCAAACGTGATTTATCGTGATGAAGTGGACTAGTTTGCCATTATTAAAAAAAAAAAAGAAAAAAAGAAAAAAAAGAAAAAGAAAAAGTGGAGTTGGCTTTTCTTTAGGTTTTAGCTAAAAAAAATATTTTTTTCTTTATAAGACTATACTTTATGAGGCAAGGTGTGTGATCATACCCACAAATTTAGCTAGGGAGTGAAAGATAATTGTTTATACAAACATTTTACAGGTTTAGTTGCGTGAAACACCAATACACCATGGTCTCGCTTATCCGACCATCCTTTGTTCCACATACCATATAATCCGATATATCATTGCAAATAGCACCAATCGGCAAGAAGATCTCCAAGTTGTGGTCTTAATCTATTTTTCATGCTGTGGAGTCTATCGCCTAGCGCGCCCGTCTACACCTTGACTCATACGTCTATCATTCAGTGCAGACACGTATCCAGGTTTTCTATTCGGAGGGGGCCAACACGAATCCTCGTAAGCACGTAATTCTAATGTTTTTAAATATCAATAATAATAATAATAATAATAATAATAATAATAATAATAATAATAATAATAATAATAATAATAATAATAATAATAATAATAATAATAATAATGCAACAGTTCTGTACCTCTCTTAAACTTTTTCCTACTTTTCATTTATAAACCGGTTTATTTTGGAAACTGCATTATAGCACAAACAAACTGAAACATATTTTCGAGAGAAATGTAACTAAAGAAAACTGTCTGCTACGTATATCACATAACAAAAATAGCAAGAAGACATGGAGTGTATCGTTCTAATATATTACAGTTAAAAACAGAACGGAAACGAAATGTTAATCCTATTTAAGACTGTTCTTTAATTCCACCTGGTCAGTGGCGTATTTACGATTTTGTTTCGGGAGGGGCTTTGCTAACTTTCGGGCGGGGGGCTTTGCCTGGAAATGTGAAAATTCTGCAAGATATTTCATTTACTTTACTATACTAAGTAAGATTTCGTGGGGGGCTTAAGCCCGAAAGCCACCCCCCTAAATACGCCACTGCACCTGGCATAATGGCATTATGGTATGTTCTTAGAATTATAACAAGACAACAGCACATTGCCCAAAGTTTGGACACTGACTACTAGTAAACTGATATAAAAGAACCTCAAAAGGGTAAAGGCAAGTTTATTAAAAAGTGCTTAAGTTTTGGAGAGAGACAGCTCTCAGGCCCTCACGCTGGATACGTCCCTGATTCAGTGCAGTGCAGTTATTTGTTATAAAACATTATTATTAGATGTGTAATATGTAAAATTATATCATAAGTTTTACTTTTAATAGGTCTTTTCTTAACACATCCATATTATCCAGCGTTCTGCCTGCCTGTTTATGTCGGATAAGCGAAACTCTACTGTATTTCCAAAGCTAGCATATACATGAACTAGAATTGTATCGTCCTAGAACAGACAATAGTCTGAAATGCTTATATTAAAAGGCTGGAATAAAAAAAGCATAAGTACTGTTTTGGAAGCGTGAGAACAAATTAAAATCAATTCAATATATTTCCTAGGTATCAGATTATCATCTTATTATGTCGATGTGTATTCTTTTTTAAACATATTTTTAAAAGTTATACCATTCGCAATATTCCTAAGGAAATCTAAAGAAAAATTTCTTGTGCCTCTTATGGCAAAGCGGCTTAAGTGCATGGTCCGAAACCGATTCCCACGTTAAGGTATAGATAAAGTTCCCGTACTTCAAAAATGCAAATCCGGGACGCTACTAAATTACGAGAATCTTTGAAATGCTTAAAACTGAAAGAAGTGTTGAATACTAATTTACTTTCCTCCATTAGATAGAGTTGTTCAAGTATTACGTTATCACATTTTTATTCATTTCACTAGATCTTCCAAGGACGCCAATTTCTCTGTAAATTGGGGGGGGGGGCATTCAAATGCAGAAGAGATATATATATGAAGATTTTAAGACAAATTACACTCAAATAATGCCAAATATTGTATATTCATAAATACAAAGGAGGCCTACATGAGCTTTGAGCGGGATCGGCGCCCTTGCCTTCTTCCTAGTTAAGCAAACGTAAGCAGATGATTTATTCCCTCCCCCTGGTAAGCAAAATTGTTTTTTTTTTTCCTCAAGATCTGTTGTGTTTCGTGAAATAACAGCAGGAATTTCCTGATTACTTAACCAGCTAAATGAATGTTTTCACTTAGAGCCATACCGTCGATTCGCGTTGCCTAGGGCTAAAATAAATTAAGGGTCAATAATGAAGATGAGACTTCCATATCAAACATGAAGAGACATGTGGATCGGAGATCTTTCTTTGTTCCAACTTTGATTTTTTCAAATCCATGATGGGAAATTATATTATGAGTACAATTTTCGAAATTAATAGTATACAATCGTAAAAATATCTTACAAAACGATGGTTTATTGCAAAATACTTTGACTCAAAGAATAAATGACAAGTAATAAACTTGTTACTTTTCCTGAAGAGTCTAAGTCGTGAATGAGACGGAAGCTGTCGAGCGTAGTGCTTGGAACGATTGCCTCACTTGTTGTACCTTCCCGTGGCGCAGCCTTGATTCGACTTGATCCTAAACGGATTATTCAGAAGTCGAAGTCGGAAGATGTTTCCCATTTTTCCAAAACACTCTTGGTCGATTACAATCTGCCTCACTCGTGAGGGGACAATCCCATGCCGTAAGCGTCGGTGGACCACCGATAGGCAACTAGTGGCATGTCCCCAAAAATTGGCGGTCCCGCAGCCAAAAATTGGTCCCACTTCCGTTTTGAAAATTATACCACCACCGGCAGAGAAGCGACGGAACGCCAAAGAAACACAAAATTATTCCCCTAAAATACGTTAAATCGCCGATATGCGTAATTTCTTTGCATCAAGATGAGTCTAAAAACATTTTTAAAAAAATAAAACGAAAGTGCCCTGAGCTGGGCGTGAACCATCAACCTTAGGGTTACTAATTGCGTGTTCTTCCGAATTCGTTACGGAGGCGATTATGAAGACACAGCTTGTAGAGTGATAAATCGTTGAAGTCTTTTTAATATTTCTAATCAGAGTGCTTCTTTAACCGTGTATATTTGAAGACAACTGTTCGGAATCAAATCAAATGCACTCGTCATGTAATTTTATAACAAAATGGCAAGCGTCTATTTACTTTTTTCATAGTTCTTTCATATTCACTTGCTAGTGATCGGCGACAGTTGCCAACTAAATTCATACAATTATACGCACCCACCTCAAGATTTTTCACTTCATGATGTAAAGGCAGGAGTTACTCTTGACCCCCGGAGCTCAAATATTGTCCTTATAATAACAATTCGTCAGGGAAAAATAATATATAATAATAACCGCATGCACATGACTGGCGATAGTTCATGTTGGTCCCTTTACGATTCTCCGTGACAAATCAAACGAGCGCGGACCAAAATGAAGTCCTCGTTCTTACGTTGTGGTAACTTCAATACCCCCGATTCTAGATATCTGCTTCGACTCGACGAATCCCTGCCACTAGTGGCACGCTAGCGGCAATCCTTCGACGCGTCGCTATATCGACGATCGCCATTTACCGGCAAGTGAGCCACTAGGAGTTGGCGACGTTTACGGCATGGGGAAGCTAATAAACAAACAAAAAAAAAATAATAAATCTAAAGCCTTATAAAAAAGTTTTCTGAAAAGTTACATCTAGCAAAATCATTTGTTGGTATTCCAGAACTGTGAATTCACCTTTATTCATAATTTACTTCTATCGTAGTTTTGATATAAGAATGATATGTCTGAAACTAACACAGGTCATTAATACTTTTTTTTTTTTTTTTTTTTGCTTTACTCAGATTTAGCAGTTTTACTTAACTGTCAGTCAATTTGGATCTGTGATATCAGAGTTTTAGAGATTTCCTTATTTTTTTCATTTCTAAAAAAAGTTTGCAAATAACACCATTAACGTATTTCTTTCGATATTTCCATATGTAAGGGCTTGGTCACTCCCAGTATATTTCAAACAATAAAATATTTACGGTGTCTTACTCCATTAATCCGAACTACATTTTATATCCAACAACTCTGTGCATTTTCCCTTAAATCTGCAAACTTTCTACTAGGTTAAAACTCAGTATTTTCTATTTTCTTCCTTTCTTGCTAAAACGAAAGTGTTCTTTAGACAACCTGAAATGATGACTCTATACTACATTATGTTGCATAGAGCATTTTATGTAGCATATCATTTGACAGTTGGACACTTTCTTTTTATATTGAAAGCAACAGGGATTAAGTCCTTCTACACTTATATGATAAGTAAACACATTCTTTTTAATTCGTGGAATTGTGCCAATGCACTAGGTTCAGAGAGTTTTTAATTTAAGATGATAATAATAATAATAATAATAATAATAATAATAATAATAATAATAATAATAATAATAATAATAATAATAATAATTATTATTATTATTATTATTATTATTATTATTATTATTATTATTATTATTATTATTATTATTATTATTATTTTATTATTGACTTAGGTTTTCCTGAATATTAAGCAATATTTCACAAAAAGCTGGTATTTTTAAACAAATGTGTTCGATATCAAGTTTTCATAAAAGTAGTCACTCTCTCCTATTAATAATTTCAGAGGGGCCGCGGTGGCTCAGTGATAAAGCGTTCACCTTTGGTGCATGGGATCCTTGGTTCGACCCCAGCTCGCACCAAGTGAATTTTGTGGTGGAGAAACACCATATGCATGGGTTTTCTCGGGGTTCTCCCGTTTCCTCCCACTTTTTCATTCCACCATTGCATTCATTTCTCATCATCACCGTGTCCTTTAGCCTAGCCGGTATAAGCGTGGGTCGTAAAACTTAAAGATTTGATTTCAAATAATTCCAACCCAAACAGTTGCAGGAAGTATGTCATTTCGAATAAAACAAACTACTCTATAAAATTCTGAGTATTATTATTTTTTATATATACAATTCTAGCGGACCTTATTTCTAAATCGAAGGGTAAGAAGACTAAATTCACTCTCTTATTATTATAAATTCATTTCAATTGAAGCAGTTAAAATAGTTGGGAAAAATTAGAAAGCCATACCCTATATTCCAGTGTGCCACAACCGGATAACGTGGCACACTGGCGTGCCCAGCAAAATGAACAGTGTGACGCAAACTTTTACCTATTATTTACAAGAATATTTGTCGAGTTTATTTTATTTATTATTATGAACGATTCTTCCACGGAATGTGATTGAGAAAATTGCTCGAAAAAACGCATCCCATACAGTAAATTACACCTTATGTATTTTTTTCAGAGCAATGATTCAAACTATATTTGTAAAAAAAATAAGCAAAATCTTTACAGCTATTTTTGAAACAATTTAATTATTTTAAATTTTCATCCTTCAGTAAACTACCCTTATTTTTAGGTGTCGGAGAATATAGAATTCGAAACGATAAAGTGTTATGAAAACTTCATGTCTAGACTTAGGTCCAGATGCGTCGAACAGTATGGCCTCTATTTGAATGCATGTTAAAGCGTGACGAACCAACAAACGAACAGATGGACAGACATCAAAATCACTTTTTCGATATGTGGGGGCGTGAAACTTGAATTCATTGAAATCTCGAATTCGATTTTTATCACTATTACTACAGTTTCTTCTTTGGTCGCTTGAACGTGAAAAAGAATAGGAATACAACGACACGTAAGGTGATAATTTGTAATTCCCAAAATTTAATGAGTTACGTTTAACACTAGAACGGCGGCTGGGTCATTTTTGACCCATTTCGAACTTTAAGTTTTAACAACTTTTCTATTTTCTTACGAATCGGATCGAATCTTTGTGACTTTTATTCGTTCTCTTGAAGAAATATTTCTACTAAGTATCACTCTTATCCACACTTTGCCTTTCGAAATAACAAACAATTATACTAGAACGGCGGCGTGGGTCAATTTTGACCCAACTCTTTTGTTGCTTGTAGCAACACTGCTGGCTAGCGTCTTTATCTTGCGACCGTTCTTTCTCATAATACTCTTCCATTCCACCTCGTGTTCAAGACCAGCTTCTCAGCAATTTTGTCATTTTAGTTGGAGTTAGTAATACTTTAGAAAGTCTGTTGATTAGGAGAATCTCATTATTTTCGGACTGATGTGCTATTTCAAACACTCATTATGAGCAAGAACCTGATGACACTGGATGAAATACTTGCAAATTTCAATGATATAAGTGAGGCCGAGTCTGACGCTGAATGTGTTGATATTTCTTCAGATGAAAAGTACCTGCCGAATAACAACGAATATGATGATTCGGATGAAATATTGAAAGAGGAAGAGATAAGCACAGAAAACCATACTTCTGCAAATAAGCGTCGTAAAATAGGTAAGACTATTATTATTATTATTATTATTATTATTATTATTATTATTATTATTATTATTATTATTATTATTATTATTATTATTATTATTATTATTATTATTATTAAACACAAGTTATATGTCTTACATCGTTAATAATTTCAATCATTTTAGCAAAAAAAATTGCAAACAATTTGCATGTTATTGTGAAAACATATAGCTAGTTTTTGTTTGGTATTACCTGACCAGGATATTAGTGCGGTTTTTCGTGGAGGGCGCTAGTGTAGTGTTTACATCAGTTTCTAGGTAAGCGCGGTGGGACAGGGGAACGGAGAGCGTCACTTTGCAGTGTATCCAACGATTTTCAAAAGTTGCAGTTTACATGTTATAAGTAGCCTAATCTGTTTCGCTTAATAAAGAACTCCATAAATTATATAGTTGTTATTGAATGCAGTAATGGTTATTCCTGCAGTAATGCAGATGTATTGTGGATAATGGCATATGCATGGAAATTAACAATTTAAGAACAAGATAGCATACAAGTGAGTTTCTACCGTGTATTAAGCAGATTATATAAAAAAAATTGATTACGTTTTATTTGATTTCATTATAAAACAGTAGAAACCTGTAAAACTGAGTAATAAGATGTAATGACTAAAATATTAATTATGGGTTGGTAGGTTAGATACTTGCGCAATATCTTGTAACTGTAAGTTTAAATCAAGTTCAGGCTCGCGATGCTTGTATTTGTTTTAATGTAGGTCTATCGATTAACAACTAAATTATTTTCTTGAGTTGTAGCCAAGAAAGAATTCCGATACGTTTCCACTCGAGAACTGTGGAAGTTCTCTCCGTTGGTCTATTGGCTAGCGCATGTGTCTTTGTTGTACGTGGTTCTGTGAGAGTCCAACAATTAATTTTACAATGTTTCACTTTCATTAATCATCTGTCTCCTCTAGCATAAAGAGCATAATCATGGGACGTTAAACTAAAGAAATTTCATTTCATTGTTTCGATTAATGTGAACCCTTTGGAGGAAAAGGAAGTGAAGAAGAAATTTTCCTTAATTTTTTAAAGGGCTACGGGATTGGGTAGCTTGTCTTTCGGGATTGCCTTGTAAAACCTGATTACAATGTATCTTTCTTTTAGGATTATAATCGTAATCCAGCCTTTTGGTAAATGTGAAATAAAAGTATCGATAAAACATCAGCTTATGGGTAATGTAAGCATAAATATCATTGGTTCAATACACAATAAATTCACAACTTTTATTTATGAGTATAGAAATTCCCTTTGAACTCCCTCTGAATTTCTTTCAGACCCTAGGTCTCTTGTGACAAAGAATTAATTCTATTATCTGTTTTCATACACAATATAATTTTGAAACTTGGGAGTCTAGTGTTGTCTTTGTGTCTGTAATACGTAATCATTTGTCGATTTACTTCAGAAGACTGAGTTTAGCCCGTGAGCATAAGTTGCATATAGTTCAAACATATCAGATGTACGGTCTTGTTTAACAAATCCTGTGTGCACATATGAAATTCAAAGACAAAGGTAATCAATCGTCTTTAAACAGCTGTATTTTTATTTAAAGTGTAAGTACTAAAATGTGCTACGTAGATTTCCGGCCAATTGTTTCATCGCCGGTATCTTTGAGCAATGAGATAGCAGTGGAAGACAAACTTCGTTCTTCTAACTTGATATTTTGAAAAACTTACGCAAGTGGTTTTGTTACTTAAATACATATCTATTCACTCTAATCAATTTCAAAAGTATCATTAACTTTATAATAACATAATGAATGTAAGAGTTACCCTGAAAATGTATTTTGTATTTCTTTTTTAATATGAAATTCATTTTTTCTGAATTTCACGAGCTATAAGAAATCAATTGTCAGGCTCCCCACTTTAAATTTTAATCGCTCCACTACCGCCTCAATGTAACATTGGGTTTATTTCTTTTAATTTTTTTTTTTTCAAAATATGGTAGTAATACTGAATTTTTAAATTACCAAACCATGCTAAATAATGACAGGTTAGATATCAGAGAAAGTTATCTTTATCTACTTTCTTAATTAGGGGCGGATCCAAATCTTCTTCGGAGGCGGTTAGATTATCAGTTTCTCTCTCACCAGTCTTTTGCAGCACATCCGAAAATGATCTCAATGCAAATTTGTTACTGAAGGTACTGTCAATCGATCGATCACATGGTCCAAATTGGTAGCAATTTCGAAGACGCCTTATCTCAAAACTACACAATAGAACTTGCTTTAAACAATGAAAGCGCAGTTGCCAAAGTATAACTTTGATTCACAGAGATGAACTTCGAGGTTTCGTTAACAGATGAATTAGGAATTCTTTACACTCTAATGCTACGAAGTTCTCAGTGTTCCTTTGTACAACACTGAGGTTAGTTTATTCGCAAGTTATTGTCATATTAATATGGAGGGTGTATGTACTTTTTTTTTCCAGTCCCTTAAAATGTTGTGAAAATAACTTCCATAACTTTTGAAATTGTGTTTGTCTTAACTTGAACATATGAGTGAAGTGGTTTATTATGAACAGGGCAAAAACAACTGTGATAGATTAATTAAAAGTGATCCGGTTAGAAACACTGTTGTTTGTATTTTAGTTCCAAAATCGGCCGCCCGCACTCAATCGCTGGTGGACTAATATCACTATGTTGAAATGTTTCATGAGAAGACGTTTATAGCACAAATAAATAATAATAATAATAAATAAACCACAGCCATATTCGATCCACTATTGGATGAGGCCTCTCCCCGGAGGGAAGACTTGGTCTACTGCTCCCACGCTGACCAGACGGGTCGGGACAAGGTTCCTATATACCAAACGGGTTGGGAGAAGAAAGCCGAAGTTCTCACTGTGATCGCCACTATATGACCGCCCCGCTGATCTAGTGGTGAACGTGGCTGAGCACGGATTGAGGGATCCCGAGTTCAATTTCCGGAGCTGCAAAGAATTCTTAGACTACTAGCCTGTGGCGTAACCAGAAATTTCGAAGCTACCGACACCAAAAAGTTTAGAGGTCTAAATGGGAGACAACTTACTTTCTCGTATGTTTCGATAAATTATATTTCAACCAAAGAAGTAGAATCTCTAACGGAGTTGTTCGAAAGAACAGGTAGTTTACCATTGTTTTCATGTCAGAGCTTTCATGATTAGAACCTAGCATATCTTATTTATAAAACAATCACTCTATACTGATTTTTTCTGGTTTGAACTACTGCAAGTTTACGACTGTGTATGCTATTTTAGGTTATGTGTTTCCACAAATGCTAAATAGGGAAAGGAAAGATAGAAATGCATAGATGCGTATTACAACCATATTAGTAATTTTTTTTGTGTAATACGTCACGTTTTTATTTCTGAAAAATGTTTTTGTATAGCCCTTCTGCTTGTAGAGGAGTGACTGAACTTTGTTCTGTGTAAGACTGCAAGTTTAGATGTGTGTAGATTAGGTTAGTTTAGTTCAGTTAGGTCATGCGCTTGAACAAACTATCTAAGAATAATAACTATGTGGGAATTAGAATGATAAAGAACATTACTATACAATAAACTGACATTGTATATAATATATTCAATAATATCATTCTAATAATATTATATTCATAGAAAATAGCATGTTTCTTAAATTTGTATTATTGGCAAAAAACACATTGATCAATAAATATTAAGCTAGAGTTCAAAGAAGTTTTTTTTTGTTTTATTGAATGAAAGTCACGTTTTATTATGCAATAAATGTTAGTGGCTTAGAATACAAATATTTAATAAAAATGGAATGGGTCATTTTTGACCCACTCCCGCCGTTCTAGGGAGTATAAAAAACACCGCCGTTCTAGTGTTAATGTGTTGCCATGCTAGAAAAAAAGCCTATGCCTGTTTGTTATATCATTTTAATATCAGTTTTTCACGCTACTATATAATGTAGAAATATGGTATGATTATCGTTCATATTCATTCTATATTTGGAAATATTCGTGTTCCGTATACATAGATCTGTATAATTTAGTTACGTTCAACGAAAGCATTCTTGCACTTGTGGATATGAAAAACAAAGAGAGAGAAAGTCAATACTCTAAAAAGGAAAAAACAAGCACAAACACACACACACATAAACGATCATTTAACATCAGGTCGATGTAACAAGGGGTAAGACTGCACAGATTTTCAAGGTCGCGTATGTTCTTCCTGACACACAAACCCGAAGTGAGTTGTCTGCTGTTCAAGAACGGGAAGTAACATACAAGACTATAAACTGAAAACAATAACTGCTTCCAATAGTACACGTATTCTAATACTGAATAAATACGTCGATTAAAGGATACTACCAATAAATTATTTCCTTATTATATTGTTTCGGTTCTTATTAACATCAAAATTATACACTTCCTATAATGTTTTGTAAAAAAAAAAAGGATGGGATGGGATTCGATGTGGTGTCAAAATAATAAAACAACTACGACTCCGCCACTCTATCCACCTAACCACGGAGGCTACGTTGTGTTCGCTCTTTTTTTTTTTAAGAAATAATCTTCATAACCATGGTGCGTATCGCTTCGAACCTTAAGATAAGAGTTTTTCTGTTTAATTCTATATTTTCGTACGACATCTTAGTTACAGAAGCTAATTTATATTTGGCAGGCAATCTACATACTAGGTTTTAACCAATAAATGCAACATTTTAGTCCACTATCGAGTTCCTTGATCCAACTTCTCGATTCCCCTACTGAATTCCCTCCGCAATTGTGATCTGCTACTGAAAAAATCCCTAGAAATCATCGTTGCCAGTATACACAAAACCGAGCATAATTTTGTTTTTTGCTTATATTTTTATTATTTTATTATATTTTTTGGAAATATCTCCTTAGATGGATTGCTTTCTATTATCTCCACATACTAATAACTGAATTTTACCCATAAACGTAAGGAAAATGGAATAAATGCGAAAAATCTTGAGTTACAGTATACGCGCAATTTTTTTTGCGCATGGGAGTACATTGTAGCTGGCCTCCCTCAAAAACGACGGCCCCTCCTAGATAAACCTGCTGGCTACACACCTGATCTGTGGTAGCGTTGCTTTCTATTCAGAGAGACTTGGTGAACAGCATTCAAATTTTCAATTAGCGGCCAATAGAAAAATTTGCAGCTCTGAAAGAACAAATTATAGATTCGCCTTTAACGTCATCATCATCATCATAGGTATTCTGCCTTTATTGGCAGGTCACTTGCCGCAGCTGAGAAGCTTCCATGCTCCACAGTCCTCCGCTAACTTCTTCGTCTTCGCGTATGATCTTTCTGTTTTTATATCATCCATTAATTGTAGTCTCCTTCGCCCCCTCCCTCTCTTTCCCGCCACCATACCCTCTAGGACGTCCCTCATGATACAATTTCTTCTTAGGCAATGCTTCTTTTTGCTACCAGCAAACTAGGGAAAATAAAGTGGTGGTTTCTCATTGCCTTCCACCCCGCAGGATCCCAGCGTTAAAGTCACTCTGACCACGCCTGAGACTACTGTCCATGTTGCCGTACCAATCACTATGATTTCCGCCAACTTGGCTACTGGAGAACTGCTGCCTTCTCCCAGAACACTCTTCGTCTGACTACTCTATTTAGACCAATTCTCCTTTAACGAGAGCTTTATTGAGTTAAATAAATTGGTTTAACTTTGTGCATGAATGAGTATATGCATTTTTCTTTATCCGTACCATCCTTATTCACGCATTATAACATATTATATATATCTTTTACTAATCTTTTTTCTTTTTAGCTTAATATCCCACAATTGTGCACCGAGGCTAAGGAAGACGGCGATGATGAAATGGATAACAATATGATGGAATGACGAAAGTGGGAGGAAACGAGAAAATCCACACACATGGTGTATGTCCACCACAAAGCATACTTGATAGAAACTGGAATCAAACCAGAGGTGAGCGCTCTACTACTGAACCGCGGCGAGACCCCGATATTTATCTCTTATTCAACAACATCGGTATTGAAATTTTGTACATAAATAACGTATAAACACGCATTGACAGTGATAATTCGTTATGTTTGAAATATAGGAAGTATATATTAAATGAATATTAGTGAACGTACTTAAATCAATAAATATAAAAAAGGAGTTTGAAGAGACTTTCCCGTTCAAATTTCCTAAATATTATTTGGATAATACTTAAGAGCACCAGAGAAAGGAATATTCGCGTGTACGTACATACTTTTGTTATTGCAACCACTGCTTCTGCAGACCACGAACTACTACTAGAAAATTAACCTTATCGGAAGTGGCAGATTAATTGAGTTAGGTAATTTCCTATGGGAATTGCTGCGTTGGAGAGTGATTTTTTTTATAAACAAAAACTTACTTATAGAAAATTTACATGAACATAGTCTCAGAGGACAGTAGAAAATGCAATCAAATTTCAGGATTCTGAAAATTCAGTATCCAGAACTTTTCTATTGCTCAAGCGACGTTATCGAACATCAAACCTGTCACGAAAGAACATAACACTTTCTAGAATCACGGCAGACTCAGCAAGAAGATAAAAAAAAGGCTCAGAAAAGAAAATTATCTTGAAAAATAAGGAAGTTTGAGGATGACTGAAAGGCGTAGCAACTTAGAACAAATTAAATGAAAATTTTAGATGTTAAAAACAAAAAAATAACTTACGTTTGGTGGTTGTAGGTAATCAAAGAGATTACAATATAAGTTTACTTATTAATTTTTATGAGTATATTCAGAATGATGATATATTAAAGATATCGGTAATGCATAACTATTGTTTGGTTCTAGTGTTTTATTGTATTGCAAATAAAGAAGTTAGACTCATAATAAGAATTTACACTAAGAAAATAAGTTAGCACTGTATTTAAAACATAAAAAGGAGAGCATTGAACAGGTATGAAGATGGTGAAAAAAAATGACTGGTTAAAAGAAAGATGGCTGGTTAAAAAAATATTTATTTTTCTAAACTTGACCATAAATGGTGTTCACGATGTCACGAGTCATGGAAATTTAGGGAAAGACAAGGAAATCAATAGCAGAATTTTAGTGTAAACTATGATTAAACAACTTTGAGAAATCTTCTCTGCTTCTTGTATTTGTTAAATATCTATTAAGTTTCTCACACAATAATGTGTTACAAATTTATCATTCAATTTCCTTATTGTTCATTGCAGTATTTGAATTTATTAAGAGAAAAGGAGTTAAGGGAAAAGTTAATCCAGGAACTTCAAGAAATCTCATCACTTGAATTTCGGTTCAAGAACAAAGAGACACCTTGGGAATACGTCCGCCATCTCTCATGTATTTTGCAGGTAAATCTTTAGTAATCTGAATCTCTATACCGCACTTCAAATATTTGTATATCAATTTTATCATACACTCCCAACATCGAAAGTGGAAACAAAAAGGTTAGAAATGAACTATAGACCAAATATTTATCTTAGAAAGAACTGAAGATTAGTGAGATCACCTAAAACTTATTTTAAGGGAGAGTTTGTCTAGAGGTGATCGTAAGTTACCGTCACTTACGATTGTAAGTGATCGTAACTGATAGTGTCGGTATTTTCTGTATAATTATCAGTGGCGTATTTAAGCCGGGCTTCCGGGCTTAAGGCCCCCCGAAATGTTATTTACTATATTAAAGTAAATGAAATATCTTGCAGAATTTTCACATTTCCAGGATTAAAGTTAGCAAAGCTTCCGGAATAAAATCGTAAGTAAATACGCCACTGATAATTATATTGAGTCAATTATGAAATAATAATAATAATAATAATAATAATAATAATAATAATAATAATAATAATAATAATAATAATAATAATAATAATAATAATAATAATAAATG
Organism: Thermobia domestica; assembly: GCF_964235325.1. Lineage (NCBI taxonomy): Eukaryota > Metazoa > Arthropoda > Insecta > Zygentoma > Lepismatidae > Thermobia > Thermobia domestica. The sequence continues at coordinate 226,881,386 of NC_137464.1, read as the reverse complement.
TTATAATAATAATCTATATATAAATGGATGTGTATATATATTATAGCATAACTGCACCACTTGGAACAATTTCAATCAACTTGGTATAAATGTGACTTACGTACAATCTAAAAAAATACTGTTGGCTTATGAACCCGTAGGGTAGCAATATACACGTAAAATAATCATATATAATTCAAAATTACTAACTGAAGGAATGCTGTTTGAAGTTTTTCGTGTTCTCACATAGAAACCATTGAATTTGTACCAAGAGTGATTTTGTTCTGCTATAACAAGCAATCATACTTATTTGAGGTTTTCCCTTACTATTATCTAAGAATGGCTTTTAAAAACAAATATACCTAGAGGATACAAAACTTATACACGCAACGGTAAGCGCAATTCAAAAAGAGGAGCAGATGCTAAGATGAATGAGACGTGTAGAAGATAATTTTTTAAAGTTGTTGATTCTTGTTTCTATTGTTCAAAATAAGTATTTAACTATTTTCCTTTAACTAAAAAAAAAGTTTCCACAAAAGAAACCGTTCCCTCCTTACCTCTGTAAAATTCAACGAAAGAAAGCACCAATTTCGAGTGCAGTTGCTATGCAATAACCCCACGCCGTAAACGTCGCCAACACTTAGTGTCCCACTTGCCTGTAAATGTCGATCGTCGATATAACGACGCATAGATGGATTACCGCTAGTGTGCCACTGGCGGCAAGGTTTCGTCGGGTCGAAACAGATATCTAGAGTCAGGGTGTTGAAGTTACAACCATGTAGCAGCGAGGACTTCATTTCAATCCGCGCTTCTTCGATTCGTCGCGGAGAATCGCAGAGGGACCAACACGAACTATCGCCAGTCATGTGCATGCGGTTATTATTATATATTATCTTTTCCTGACGAATTGTTCCTCTGGGGGTCAAGAGTAACCTCTGCCTCTACATCATGAAATGAAAAATCTTGAGGTGAATGCGTATAATTGTACGAATTTAGATGGAAACTGTCGCCGATCATTAGAAAGAGAATGTGGGAGAACTATATAATAAAGTAAATAGACGAGCGTCTTTTGTTAAAATTACATGGCGAACGCATATTATCTGATCCCAAATGGTTATCGTCGAATATACACGATTGACCAAATTAAAAAGACCTCAACGATTTATACCTCTACAGGGGAAGTTTTCTTCATTGTCTCCGTGGCGAATTTGGTAGAACACGCGCCTAGTAACCATAAAGTCGGTGGTTCGTGCCCACTCTGGGGTGCTTTTTCATTACCTTTTTTAAAATTTGATTTTTGATTCACTTTAATGTAAACAAATCACGCATATAGGCGATTTAACATATTTTGAGAAAGTAATTTTGCGGTTCATTAGCGTTTCGTCGCGTCCTTGCCGTTGCTGGGCCGCTGGTGATATAATTTCAAAACGGAAGTGGGGCCACCAATTTTTGACGAGATGTCGCTAGTTGCCCATCGGTGGTCCACCAACGTTTACGACATGGACAATATACATTATTGAAATTTCTTATTATTAGTAAAATAATAATGGATTTTCGATCTGGATTTACGTTGTCAACGCATTTAAAAGAATGATATAAGGGAATGTTGTTTAAGAACATGAAAAAGCTCCAAGAAGTCTGTTTATCTGTTCCACATTAAAAATTACATTTCTGTATTTACGCAATATTGAAGTTATATAAAGTGACCTTACATTGGTTATTTCTTACCAATTAGAAATAATAGAAGATTATTAAGCGCATTGATAATGACACGTGATGTTCTTAAGAGGCCTCATCACTGCTAATTAAAATACCGCTACTTTTACAGTAATTATGTAATATCTTCAAATAGATAAAAGATAATCGAAAAGTGGAACAAGATCTCCCTAGACATTATTATTTTGCGTGAGATACCGTTATTACGACTCATTTATAAGCTTTCGATTTCCAGACATTTCAAAAATCGGCACTTATTTTCGCGTTTCTAAATAACTGCAATCGGAAAGCTACTAGGTGACTCGTGATAACGGTACCTCATGCAAAATAACATCATCTAGGGAGATCTTGATCCACTTTTTAATTATCATATGTCTATTTGAAGATATCACATAATTATTGTAAAATTAGCGGTATTTTAATTTCGCAGTGATAGGGACTCTTAAAGTACTCAATCGAAATATTGAATATTGATCTATGAATATCTTTTGAATAACGCAAAAATAAAATGAAAATCTATATTAAGCGATTTTAGAGATATCCAAAAATTGGCAATCATTAACATTCTTTACAGGACTGTGACTTCAAGGAGGTGCTTCTTCATGCTTTCGGGGTAATCATGGATTTGAACTGTGAATTAATAGATCTACTCTTGGACCACTTGAAACCGGAGAATGCCCTGTAAGTTTCTATACAATTAAATTCGTTTGTTCTCGTTTTTTTTTTTTTATTTTATAACTATAATGTGGGTATAAAATTCGAAACAATGGTGATAATACTTTTCTGACTATAGGTTATCTGTAACATTGATAAAGACAAGTGAGTAGCAGTATTTCTTCGTGGATAAGATTTAGAGTCCAAGTTGAATAGAAAATATCTGAGAGTTTGTTAAGCCGTACTTGAGCTGGATAGTTGGCAAAAGAAGTTTGGAAACAAAATTGAATTGTAATAGGCGAAGTAGTGCCAGATAATCATTGAAGAATGTAAAGAGACCAGAAAAGCAGGGCTTGAGATTTTTATGAGAGTTCGAATTCCTGAAACACAGTTTTGAAAAATGAAAACTTCCATCTTCGTAAGTTGGGAACTTTGTATCATCTAATGGATAATGCCTCTGATTACAGAATTTAAACGTAGAAATTATTCTTGACTCAGATTTAAATAAATTTATTTTCCTTGAACGAAATGATGTTCTTGGACAGTGCCATTTTTTGTTTTGGTAGGAAAGTTAAACAAACAGAATTTCAAGTAATAGTTAAATATGAATTCCTCTTGCTCACTGGCAGCGAGCTGCAAATTTGATATAAAAAGATAACCATAGTTTTTCTGAACGTACAAACGAAAGAAGAAATTTGAAATGTTATTTCCGAAAATTAAATTGGTTACAGTTTTCTCATAAAAGATAACACAAGTGTTTTCCGTAATGAGTTAGTTTTGTAGTATTTTTAGCTTATAAAAATTCAGTAAGTATGTCAATTAAACATCGTATAGACTGTAATACGTGACTTTCAAAGAGAAACATTGACCAGTAGCGTCATTTCAGATTTGGCTTGGGGAGGCAAGACCCCTTGATATAAATAAAATTTCGCGTTTTTTACTGACTTACTACTATTCTATTGATAAAATTTAAATAAATCTCAAACTCAGAGGGGCCAATGCCCCTCCCTGCTCTCCTAAATGACGCCCCTGATGTTGACACAAAGACATGTGAATCAAAATAAGAGTTTATGTTTTAAATAACATCACTAAGGATGACGGGCAAACCTGTCGAAAACGTTCAGGTAGACAGATATGTCACGACAATTACAAGATAAATTGTAGTTAATATTCAGTCATGCGTCAATTTATTTCCATAAGGAATTATCGTATATACTTATTTCGAAAATATTCAAAGAAATTGTATGATCAGAACCAGAAAATCTATTTATTTTCCAAAAAGTTTTCTACCAAGAGGTCTATAATGAATTGGGTATTTTAAATGTTGTTTGATTTAACTTAAATCCCCGTAAGTTTCATAAGTAATTTCTTAAAAACTACAGTATATTATAATTTCAAAGCTATTTATAGAAGAAATTGTTTCTGGAAGTTAGATTTTTGCTGGTAATTGCGTTTGTCTTCCCTGACACATTTGAATGGGAGGGTCATCAAGAATTTTACTTAAAAAAATAATGCCCTCTAGAACTTTGATTAATTCGATTATTTAGCTTACAGGTACAGATTTTCGCCCTTTAGACTACATGCATCATTCTTTGTTATACATTGATAACGTAATAATACAAATATAAATAAGATATTACGATAAAGATGTAACGAAACTACAAAGCATACCTTTTCTCTTGTTTTCCTTTCAATTCTGATATGATTTTTGTTTTTTAATATCTATGTTTTCGACTTGCATTCAAATGTATATGATGTTGTACTACTTGTGAAAAGAATAATAATAACTAAACAAACACAATTTCAAAAATACTTTCATTTTAAAATGTATACACTATATCTTCTATTAGTAATTAAAAAAATCAATACGTTCATTTTAAAATATATACACTATATCTTCTATTAGTAATTTAAAAAAATATCTTCCAATATCGTATAAAGAAGTTTTCTCGTTGTATGATTCTGCATGTTCAATATTTTAAATGAAAATCATAAAAGTTGTTCTAGAAGTTTTGAATATTGTCAATCCAAATGGCAGTTTTTGAGCTTCTTTCATTCTGTCCATCTTTTCCCATTTATGTGCAGGCGACGTTTCTGATGATTTTAGTAGACTTCTACTAAAATTTGCATATATATATATATATATAGTTTTTATTTCCGAATACTTGCAAGAAATAAAATAAAAAGAATAAATTTCTTCATTTCAGAGTTTACTTGGCAAGTAAAACTTTCGAGAGCTTAGTCGACGACTTCGAACCTCATTATAATGCACAGTTTCATATAGAAAAAATTTCGAACGAAGTGTTAAAGGTAAGAAATACTACAGTTAATTTCATAGAATACTTACGTAATTATTTTAGAACATAAAATACAGACTATTATTTTAATGCTTATGATTTTTTTGAATTAAGTTACAGAATTTAATAATCTGCTTATTACTTTATGTTAGTTATGAAATCATCATATTAATTGCAGGATTGGAAGCAGTGTGGAACGTCTCCTGATATGTGTCTGCCTCCGAAGAATATATTTATCCCAACAGACTTCTCAATTTTTCCACGGGAACAAAATGTAAGATCATACTAGAAGACAGGGTTATCTATTTAATAGGTATTATCAAACATCAGGTAAACAATATTATCTTCAGTAAGTGTACTTTGAACAATAATTTCAGTAAGATATAAACATAAATAACATAATGAATGGTTCTACTCTTGTTTATTATAATGCTTTTCAATGTACTTAATGAATAAGAAACTGTAATTCTCCTACTGTTAGGTCGATGTATGGTCATGTACTTGTAACTGATAACTGAAGACGAGCCAAGAGTTTCCCGTTTAAGTACCATGTCAGCTTTCCATATTATCATCTATAAGCACCAAAAGATTCAGTCCGATAGACTCGATCACGAAAAAGAGGAATACTGAAGCTGTAACAGAAACTAAGATTATTGACAAGCATTTGTGCTTGCAAACATTCGTATTTACAAATTGACATGTCTTGTTCGATCTTGCATCGTTTGGCCTAATCCTCGTTTCGCCTAACCAATTATCTGACACTTTTATGACAGATAAATGATAAGATTTGTGTCCACCATTTTAGGCGAAATAAGGATCCTCGTTTAGCCTAATCCTCGTTTTGCCTAAAACGATGGACTATTAAAAAATCGCGGAAATAAAACTGGAGGGAAATTTCGCAAGAATGATCCCTACTATGTGAACAACTGAGAAATATTTGATTTAACCATAACTAATTTGTAATTTAGAAAATGCTTTGAGAGTTGTGTTAAGTTATTTTCCTTTCCATTTTGAGAACAGCTTATTAGACATACCTCTCATTTAAATTTAATGCTTTCACAGTGTGTATAGTGGCTATATTTGAGATGAGAGAAAAATAATAAGTTACACGTAGTTTATTCCCTGTTATTAATTTCGTTTAAACATGAGTGTTTTAGGTTGTAGTTTGTTTCCAAATATCTGATATTGTTTAATAATACTTACTGCTAATACTCAGTTTCTTAAAGGAAATATAGTTTGCGTGAGTATAGACCGGAATATGTATTTTCATTTCTGTTTGTTTCGTTCTTATGTGGATGTAGAAGATATTTTATTGTGGGTTTTGCTGAGGAATTCATACTGAAAATTGTAAGTAAGAGGGAGGAAAAATCGGCAAAAACACCTCTTACACCCTAGCCATCAGAAGAAAGAAATGGGGATTCTAGCTCTAGACAAGTACTAAGATCGGGCGGCTATCCTATGAAGAAAAGGCATAATTATCTAGAAATGAATTCGCAGAAGGATTTCTTAGAAAAGAGAGACTGGGTGAGGGAAGGTGATTAGGATATTAATAGGAATACCTTCATTTCGACGTATGGGCTCCTCGATGATCAAGACTGATGTCCACAGGTTCGGCTCCTTGCTCTCTCAATGGCTCTGGTGGTCCGCTGGTGTCGATATAAAATCAATCAATCAATAATAGATCAATCACTGTCAGTCTTTAATGTGGGCGACAGTACAAATACACAGTTTCCTTCACAATACCAGCTTCAACACTTTATTAAAAAAAACTGTTCATGCATTATAAGTGATGCTATTGTAATTCACTATAATTTTAATTAATATAAAATTAGTAAATATATTGAGCTAGATCTGACAAGAAGTATCTAAATTCGTTCATAACAATGGACAACTTTAATCGAAATGTGATTTATGACAAATCACTCCGCTGGCAATTTGATCTTTGGATAATTCCACAATCCAAATATCTCACTGTGTTATTAACAAAGAAAAAAATTTCAATTCTGAGTAACCATTAGCAAATAGTTATTGAAAAATTGTAAGGAAATAAAATGATATAAACAAAAAACGAATTAATATTTCTATAAATTCCCTTCAAATATCGTGGATAGACATCTTTTCTAATTTAATGCTCACTGGTTTCTGATTCGCTATTGGTTGTAGGCTTCTGATTGGTAGATGTAGTTTTGTTTTGGTCCTGGTAAGGGCCGGATATTCTGTTTTCCTGCGTTGTTTTGGTTCCCACCTGAGTGCGTTTGGTTTTTACCTGTGTGATTGGTTTTCATCTGTGTGTGTTTGATGTTTTCCTGTGTGAGATTAGTTGCTGTGTCTTGTGTTGAAGTTCTTTCTAGGTTCTTCTTTTTCCTCCCTCTTCATTCAACTACTTGAAAGTTGTCTTCTTCTCTATTTGGTTTCTTGCTCGTAATCTTTGATTCAGCAGTCAGGCTCGTCTTCATAGCGTGTAGGCTTCCGTCTGCGTGTGTTTCCTGTGGGTCTGAAGAACAGTGGTCCTCATAAGGCCCGGAATGCTGCTGTCAGGGCTTTGGGCCTGAAAAGGACCGTTTTACCTCTAATTTGTATGTGTTCGTCTCCCTATGCAATATAAAAGGAATAGTACTGAGTTCCTGTCAGCAAAACCTGTTCAACCTATACGATCAGTCAGGGGCGGATCCAGGACCGACTTCTGGGGGGGCGGTGGGTTCTCATACTGCTACTTTTAAGGGCTCCAAACTTTGGGATGGGTTTTATTTATATATATAAAATAAGAGTTTTCTCTTCTGGGGATCCTCTTCTGGATCCGCCCCTGCGATCAGTGCAAATCTTGGTCCGCGATAGGGGGTCCAGCCGACAAAAAACAATGCATATTCCTCCTAAAAAGCAGTGTATGTAGTTGATTATTGTGTTATTAAGTTCTTTATTGCGTAAAGTATATCTAAGCAGCCTATCTGAAAAGACTGGCTACTTGCTCTCTTGTATGGAATAACTCCTCACACTACACAATACTTTCGTCTTCGAAAGGTGGAAAAACGGTGCCTCAAGCTCCTTTCTTCTAACTGCCTATTCTTCTAACTTTCAGTATTTGTGTTCTTTATTGCAAAATGTTCTGAAGTACATTAAAGTCAGCTGTGCACGAACATATGGGAAAGGAGCTTCAGATAAACAAGTATTCTTCATATCCTAGTAGTTTTTTTTATACGTCTCTGCTTCACTTATGCTTTTGTCGTCCCAATGCATTACATTTTGAATTTTCTTAACCACTTTTTATTTTCATTGGTGAAACTATATATTTCGAAATTCTTAATACTTCTAGGGAATTTTCTCTTGTAATTTCCCTCTAGTTGAATTTCCACGATTTTTTCATTGTCCGCCATTTTAGGCGTAACGAGGATTAGGCCAAACGAGGATCCTTTTTTCGCCTAAAATGGCGGACGCAAATCTTATCATTTATCTGTCGTGAAAGTATCAGATAATTGGTTAGGCGAAACGAGGATTAGGCCAAACGTGGCGACACGGTCTTGTTCATACACGAAATTACGCAGGAATAATAATAGTGTTTTATTTACCATACAATTATTTGCAACAGCATCTCAAAGTAACCCATCAAATTTCCCATTATTATGCGTTATTTTAAGATATTATTCTATTAAACTTTGTTCCATTGTTTGTGTAATAATTTTTGTACTTGCACTGTCTTGTTCAGAAAATCCTGGTCACTCATCTTTCTTTAAAAGCTCCTGTACGCTGAATACTAATCAGAAACCATTCAAACAAATATGGACCTTAAATTGACTTATTGACATGATAAGATGCATATAAATTAGAAAAAGACAAACTCACCAAACACTCACATAACAACTCAACGCTTATGTTTCAAAGACTGATTGTCTTCATGTTTAGTGCGCGTTCCTTGGAAAAACATGATGTTGATAATCAAGTTTCTTCACTGTAGAAGTTATGTTAATGAATCTTGAATTACTTCCTTTAAATTTATTTGTCCGATAAATGTTTGCGTGTAAATTATATTTCTGTACAATGTTACCTTGTTAATCCCATTTCATTTGATATGAAGAACCAGTAGAGATATCCCACCGAATCATTGGTATTTACTTACCTTATTGTTTTTCCATCTTATCTGTATTAAAAATTTCTTGTCAGTTTAATGGAAACCTGTAACTTTCATTAGTGTTTCTAGCAAACTTTAAATTCAATTCACTGACTATGAAGAAGCGGTACGAGAATCTTATAGAATCAGTTTCACAAAAATTCTAAAGGTTGTATTGTGCACCTTACGGGAACTTTTTTAAAATTGTGCCAGCGCTTATGTATCTGTGCTTCAAATTTAAGTGTGCTGGGCATAGTTAAACAATTACAGAATTCAATTATAAAGGCAAGAAATGTGTGAATACATGTAAGGTGAAAAAACAACACAAGTTTAAAGAAATAACCAGCGTTGATTCGGCGATAATACTATACCAGATTTTCTTATAGAACGATGTAGTATTAACAAGGTACCGGTACTATTGTACAGGTATATAATTTTCAAGCATCTTTTACCGAAGAAAGAAATTTAAAGGTAGTAATTATTTAAGATCCATTAACACTATTTCTACAATGAAGAAAACTGATCAGAGCACACTGAGGATGAGAACAATTGGTCGTTAAAATAAATGCTTATATGGGTGCTTTGCTTGTTTTTATTTTTTGTTTTGTTTGAGAAAATAAGAATCATTTTTGCTGTTGGCGATATTGATTTTAACCGAAAATACAAAACTTACTTGAATTACCTCCACCCAAAAAGGTACGCGGACAAGAATTGTTTCTTTCTTATTATGAAGTATCATAACTAAATAGGTGCGATTATTGTAAAATAGGTTGCTTTAACATAACGCTTTTCTTTTTCTTCAATTTGCTTTAAAATATATACATGTGCAAACGGAAGTTTAAGATTTGTTTGAACTATAAGATGCAGATTACAGTGATTTTTAATTTTGAGCGACAGCAGGGTAGAAACATCAAATACATACTTCGTGTTCATAATGAAACATATATATATATATATATATATATATATATATATATATATATATATATATATATATATATATATATATATATATATATATATATATATATATATCAAACACGAGATTTCAACGAACCCTACATGCTTGATTCTTTTTAATATCCTGATGTCTATTAATCTGCTCACCAGATGTATGAACATAGGTCTAGAGATCACATTGTTGAATGAGTCAAGGCGAAATTTTAAACTTAGGATTTACGAGATTCTTTGATAGAGGTTTCTGACTTTTTTCTCCAACTTCCAACGTTTAGCAAGGTTAGTGAAGGAGATAATCTAAAAAATTGCTACTTACTCGAGACGATTATCTTTATATTTCATAAATAAATATTTCAATAAGAACAATACAGTATAGCATAAGGTATTTCTCCCTGAAAAGTATAAATGTATTGTCTTAATTTTTTTCATTAAATTTTCACAAAACGGATCAAGAGGTTTGTTATTGTTTAATAATTAAATATTTTACTTCCAACTCTAAGAATAGTGTATATTATTTCTCTTGAAAAAATATAGAAGATGTCATTTATTAGTGGCCAATTTTAATGTCCTTTAGTATTATCAAAATGGTTCAATATTAATAAAAAAAAACTTTAAAAATGAGTTGCAGGACTCACCTACAATCATATATGACACACCATTGACCCGTGTATGGTTCAAGCAAGACGATGAATTTCTGCTGCCAAAACAGAAAATCTTCTTGGAATTTTACAGGTAAAATCAAGATTATTTGATTCATTTTAGTGATAATGAAAAATTACATACTCTTGTGCTAATACTAACTGAGGAAAAAGGAACTGTTTTTGAGAAGCTGTCTAATTGTAGGTCGCTAATCATCGTGGTGATAGTCACTATATGCGGAAATGCCTTGTTTTATCTTCTACGAATAATACATATAGGCCTACCAAGCAGTGACCGGGTGAGGCTGTGCCGAGTTACACCCCAAAAACACCGGAAAAAAGCAGAAAGTGAAAAATGTGTCCAGGTAACCTGATACCTACGGGAAGGGGACACGTGACCAACATCACGGCAGTAGTGTCACACAAGCAGTGTTGCCATCCCAACACAAACTTATAGTTTTTCAAATAGAACGTATACCATTTAATGGCATTAAAACAATTGGCATAAAACCTGAAAGAAAATAAGCAAACGCTGGGTTATCAGTGTTGCCAAATAAGGGAGATATGAATTTCTAAAGTTGAGAAATTATGAGGTCCGTCCATTGAAACGAACAAATGTACAACAACAAGAAGACTTCAGGAGGAACAAATGTACAGTAGGGAGTAAACCACAGCATGCACAACATCCAGTGACTAACGGTTTTGATATGTCATATCGAGTGTTCGGCTAGGACGGGAAATGTACGCATTTTGCCATACTATATATGGCTTTTCTATTGTAGTATTGGTGTATTATGTTAAAATATTTTGCGCCTGTATATTACTGGTAACCTGAATGCAGTCGTTTCCTATACTCTCGGCTGGCACATATCACAGGTCATTAATCTTTGTGAATCTATTCTGACATACTTTCTTGTTACGGATTTGTTACCTTTCGTGCCACAGCTTTTCTGTACTGTTTTCAGGCGCTACACCATCGTTTTTGTGATTTGGAAGGCATGGAGGATTTATGCAGTGTTGCAAACCCAAGACAGTTTGTTTTATAGCTCTCGGGGACTGTTCGAGATACCGATTCCACACAAACGCCATTGGAATTGCTGCGCTACATGAAGACTTGTTCTTCACATTTCCACATTATGTCACATGGGACTTCTTCCTACGGCTACTCTAGCATGTGACCTTTTGAGTGAATCCTGTATTAAGCTTGTTTGTCACTGGATGCTGTGCATGCTGTAATTTACTCCCTACCGTATATTTGTTATTTCTGCAGGCTTGTTGTTGTTGTCGTACGTTTGTTCGTTTCATTGGACGGATCTCATTATTTCTTAACTTTAGAAACTCATATCTCCCTTATTTGGCAACACTGATAACCCAGCATTTGCTTATTTTCTTTCAGGTTTTATGCCAATTGTTTTAATGCCATTAAATGGTATACGTTCTATTTGAAAAACTATAAGTTTGTGTTGGGATGGCAACACTGCTTGTGTGACACTACTGCCGTGATGTTGGTCACGTGTCCCCTTCCCGTAGGTATCAGGTTACCTGGACACATTTTTCACTTTCTGCCTTTTTCCGGTGTTTTTGGGGTGTAACTCGGCACAGCCTTACCCGGTCACTGCTTGGTAGGCCTATATGTATTATTCGTAGAAGATAAACAAGGCATTTCCGCATATAGTGACTATCACCACGATGATTAGCGACCTACAATTAGTCAGGGTACCAATTTTCCTAAATATCCAGCTGTCACGATTCGCATACGTCCCTTGTTAGGTTTCTTTAAACACAGAAAAGTTTAATAATCAAAATAAAATAAGACAACTTTTTACTTTAGCAGCTTTCCTTCTTTAAATGCCATAAACTTTCGAAGCCCTACATTTAGAGCTTTTGACCCATTTTTATTATCGAAACAAGTGTAGCATAACTAAACAATAATACAGATACATTTGACAAAGTGATAGATAAGTAAACTGAATTCAATTAACGTAGAAAAGACGCATTTGGTTAGTAAAAACCTTTTCCTTTTCATTGTTTCAATGATATAGACAGTGTATATGCAAGACAGCATACATTAATTAACCAGATGCTTCGATATCACCTGAGTTAAAGGATTAGATATTAGGAGAATCCTATCCTCAAGAAAAGAAAAATAAGAAATATCGCCAGTCACTTAGAACATTTGTGTTGGACAATACAAAATAAGTTGGATTTCTAAAGTTATATAATGATTTGACTTGTGTCCCTATAAATAATCCTTCGTTGATATTTTGCTGTTTTTGATGTTTTCTGCCACTACGCCTTCTGTTCTTGAGATGAATATTAAATTTAGCCTTAAATATGTCGACTAGTGTTTTCTGTTTAATTCTTGGAATATTACTAAAATAAGATATTTTCGTGTCATGTTCATTACTATGCGCAATCTGATTTGAGTTTATAATAAGTTCTTGTTGAATGTCTCCCATTCATAGATGGTATTAAAGTCCTTCTTTGCGTCCATTACTTTTTTTCAACTTTTTCTAAATAATGGATTAACAGTATAGAATTGACTATTTTGAGAAATAAAACATTTACTAATCCAATGTTCTCGGGATTGCTGCCAGCATACATTCGTTACCATACAGCGGCAACATCTTCAGAGCTATGTGTTGGAGTGTGCTGGTCGTACAATTTATATTGTGCTCTTTAGGAATCGCTGTGTTTCTATTGGTTGTTTTTGTTGGCCAATAGCGTGCTCTGATTTTGCTAGTGGAAACTGCTCTCTGATTGGCTGATGGTTCTTTTCGTACTGAGAAGCTGGATCCAGATGTCAGGTAGGTGATAACCTTCGTCTCTGTTGATCGATGGCTTGTATGTACGGATGAATAGAGATTCATGTATTTTCCTGTCCCAGAACTGTTTGCTTCTCTTTAGTACTTCAATTTGGTCCCACATGGCCGTATGGTTGTATTGCATGCAGTGTTCGGCTATTGCAGATTTTTCAGGTTGTTTAAGTCTGGTGTGTCGCTGGTGTTCTTTCATTCTGTCTTCAATGCTCCTTCCCGTTTCACCTATGTAAGTGGCGTTACATTCACAGGTGATCCTATAGATGCCTGGTGTCTTTAATCCCAATGAGGCTTTTGCACTTGGTAGTAAACTCCTGATCTTAGATGGAAGGCAGTGTACAGTCTTGATGTTGAATTCCTTCAATAGTCTTGCTAGTTGGTTGGAGGTTTGAAGATGTTGCCGCTGTATGGTAACGAAAGCTCAGCACAGCAACACTCACTCTGGCAGCAATCCCGAGAACATTGGATTAATAGTAGACGCCAGCAAAGCTTCAAGATCATACAAAACATTACTGTTTACAAAATATTAATAAATATATTATTAAAAGCACTAATGATAGATATTCAAGACCAATCACACAATGCATAAATTTTAGTTCTGATAATTTTTAGTGCTTACAAATCTTTAAATTGTAAAATAGAAATTCAACAATCTCCTTCTAAACATTTTTCCCAATTATCTGGGACCAGCTTTTGGCATCGCTGTCCTCCATCTCTTTCTATCTTGTGCCATATCCATTGTGACATTATACTGCACAATACGGTTCTTCACATAATCTCCCCCACTTCTTCTTTGGTCGGCCTCAAGCTCGTTTTCCACTCAGTTCTATACCATCCAAAAAATACATATTTCACAACATAATTTCACTATCTGAAGTTTTCTCAATTAGTTTTTTTTTTTTTTTTTTTAAGAAAATTGATTATTCTGGAGTAAAAGCCACCTGGTAATAGTGTAACATACACACAACACATAATCGCCTTAAACTGTAAAATCACTTTATTCTTATATACAGTAGTTTCTGAATTCTGAAGGAAGGTCTACTAAACGATACCTCACACAGCAGACAGCAGGATGAATTACAGCTTGTGATACTGGACATTGTTTTCCTAAAAGGATGAAAGGTACGAAAAGCCTTCCAAAAGAAGACACAAAGAAACCCACTGATTAATCAAGAATAATTATTAGGAACATTATTTTACATAATAAAGTCAGAAAAGTGTAAAAATACATAAATAAATAGAATAAATAAAAAATAAAATAGTAGAAACAATGTTCAAGTCGAATGTGTTACAAGCAAGTTTAGACTGACAAGGTACATTCGCGAAGTGTCCCCTCGGGATTCCTGTAAAATTGATTCAAATGCAAAGTTCTCCGCGGCCCAATGTGTATTGTACTAATTTTAGCGGCCCATACGGGTAATTTGCATATTTATGGACCTTCATATATCCGGAATTCAATCAACTACTACTATAAAGCTCGGTCACAAAGTTGCAATTTGTTTCTTTAGATATAATTGGACATGAATGTGGGCATATGCAAAACAAATTGGATCAAGTACTGCTTCTCTGACAAGTATTACCCATCTCGGCCGCCATCTTGGATCCGTCATATTGGATTCAACTTTCGGTTTTTCAAATGGGAATAGGTGCATGCGATACATCAAATTCATATAAAATTTTCTCGGCAAGTCATTGGTGTAGTTAATTTTAACGCAGCTTCTATAGTTTGCAAGGTATTGCATGTTAAACGTCAGGTGCTTCACGAATGTTGAACCAAATAGAAAGTTGTGCAGGGCCCCGTGTGTATATGTAAACTTTTATGCGATTTATTGTTGACAAAATATTCTCTGAACGTAAATACATACATACACACAGACATAAATGGTATGTCTTCACCCAAATCTGGTCGTATCTAGATTTACATTAGGTAGTTTGACCATAATAGAATGCTTCCTTGTTACAGTATAACATGAAAGTAAGAACAATCACTCACAGAAATATAATAAGATTATGACACCAATGTTGTAAAGAGTTTGTTTATACCTACAGTCAGTGGCATACTTACGATTTTCTTTCGCGGGCTTTGCTAACTTTATTTCTGGAAATGTGAAAATTATGCGAGATATTTAATTTATTTTAAGGTAGTAAATAAACTTCTGAGGGGCTTAAGCCCGGAAGCCTCGCTACTTCCTACAGTATTTTTTCAGTTAGAAATTGTTTTGATTTATCAACATCGCAACCCTAACTGATATTACTCTGCATTGTCTAATCGCGAAGTGCTTGGAGGGATTTAATATGCAATATCTTCCAAAGGGTACACGCTACGGTAAAATTAACTACACCAATAGATTTAAGAGAAAATTGTACATGAATTTTATATATCACTTTTACCTATTCCCATTTGAAAAACCGATTGCTAAATCCAAGATGGCGAATCCAAGATGGCGGCCGGAGTAAGTAACATGTGTCAGAGAAGCCGTACTGGATCCAATTTGTTTTGCATATGCTCACATTCATGTCCATTCACATCTAAGGAAACTTAAAGCAATTTGTGTCCGAGCGTTATAGTAATGTATGAAATCCGGATATATGAAGTTCCATAAATATGCAAATTGCCCGTATGGGCCGCTAAAATTAGTACAATACACATTGAGCCGCTGAGAATTTTGGATTTAAATCAATTTTACACGAATCCCGAGGGGACACTTCGCGAATGTACCTTGTGAGTAAAACTGCTTTTCCTAATGAGACACAGAACTTATGTGATAATCACAACCTTAATATTATCCACTCATAATTGTATATTATATATTACGTGGAAAACGGGAGGATTTTAGAAGGAATATGGGACTATTTTGTCACCATAACCTCCTTTACAATTTTTATGACTCAAGTTGTTTCTTACTCTGTAACATCAACTGAAACGCATTAAAAAGACAAGCTCATTTCAAAACGTTTAAGTTTTCTTCTTTTAAATTCAATTCAGATATCACTGATTTTAAAGTAGTATTATTATAATTTTAAATGTTAAAAGTTAATGCATTATATTTCTATTTTACGTTTATTACAGCCCAGTAGCGAACTTGGATCCTCTGAATCTTTGTTTGACAGATCAATTTGTCTTCCTCTTGGAAGATTACTTGGACGAGTCGTTGTCTTCTGCAAAACTCCTCGACTATGATTGGAATTTAGCGGGCACTGAATATGGCATAGAGGTAAACTTTCCATTATTATAAGTTAAGTTTCTCTCATCGTAAGTTAACGAAGAAAAGTTTATTTAAAGCAGCAAAATTAGTTTGCACTTGGAAACATCTATAGTTTGACACACGTAAGCTATGTAAAGTGGTATCACTGAGAATGTATTCGTAGTGCCTGATCATAATTAGTGGTTTGTTAGCTGATTCTCTACGTTAGACAGAGTAGAATGAAAGCTTGCGGGCAGACGGTGTTGATGTAAATTAGAGACCACTCTGAAATTCAAAGAGGCCAAATTGCAGATGAGCGGTTGTTGCCGCAAATATATCTGTGTGTTTGCTGTATCGCCAGAAAGCAGTGTTGCCAACAATATTTTTAACTAAGTCCCTAAACAACAAAGATAAAATGTCCCTGATTTCTACAGAAACGTAAATTTTAAACTTAAATGTTGACACTGAATACATTATTATGTATTGCAAACGTCATTATATATAACTTTTCTTTTTTTTAAAAAAAAAAAAAACGTACTCAGCAGAAATTCTTTATGCATGCTGATATTATTATTATTATTATTATTATTATTATTATTATTATTATTATTATTATTATTATTATTATTATTATTATTATTATTATTATTATTATTATTCAAAAAACCTTGCAAGATGTGATTGTATTTCAAATAATCCTCTTCCAATATCACCTGGTTCGAATGTCGTGAAGAATAAGCGAACCTCTATAATGCTTTGCTTATGGAGAGAATTCGTTCCGTCAGAAGTTCTACACTCTATTTCTTGTATTTGAAGAATAAGCGAACCTCTATAATGCTTTTCTTATGGAGAGAATTCGTTCCGTCAGAAGTTCTACACTCTATTTCTTGTACCTGAAGAATAAGCGAACCTCTATAATGCTTTGTTTATGGAGAGAATTCGTTCCGTCAGAAGTTCTACACTCTATTTCTTGTACCTGAAGAATAAGCGAACCTCTATAATGCTTTGCTTATGGAGAGAATTCGTTCCGTCAGAAGTTCTACACTCTATTTCTTGTACCTGAAGAATAAGCGAACCTCTATAATGCTTTGCTTATGGAGAGAATTCGTTCCGTCAGAAGTTCTACACTCTATTTCTTGTACCTGAAGAATAAGCGAACCTCTATAATGCTTTGCTTATGGAGAGAATTCGTTCCGTCAGAAGTTCTACACTCTATTTCTTGTACCTGAAGATTAAGCGAACCTCTATAATGCTTTGCTTATGGAGAGAATTCGTTCCGTCAGAAGTTCTACACTCTATTTCTTGTACCTCTAGGGAAAATGTTATAACTAACTGTAAGAGTGAATTAATGAACTCTGGCTCGTCGTTTGTTTTAATGTCACTCAACATAGAGGAATTTTTTTTCACTATCAACTCTTACTCTACGGTAGTTACTCTCAATTGATCGAAACCAAAGTTGGTTACTTACGTACAATTACAATTTGCCAGGATAGTGTGAAAGCACACTGATATTTACGAATTAATATTACCAGTATGGCGGTTAATTACATTTATTTTGATTCATTAAGTTTTTTTTAAAAAAAAAAATCCTACCTTTCCTATCAATTTACGAAATTCATCCCTTCAGTTAGCAAAAATATGTAAATGTCCCTACGTTTAGGGACATGGTCCTAGAGATGACAATATTGTCAATATGACAACCTTCATAACTTAGTGGCAAAAAAGAAAAAAAAAACTTAAGCCAAGAGCAATAGTGAACGGAAGAGCAGCCACAGTGATAGGGACCGCCGAGCATTGAAAAGACTTTCACCAGGACTAACTGCGGTAAAAGTGATTGAATAATTAATTGAATTAGCACCTGGAGCAGTCTATTACCACAATCAGACCGATTCGAGTTATAACCTAAATACCCGCAGCTGGGTTGCATGTTCCAAACCGCTGATCACAGTCAACAACACTTTTGCGCTAAGGAAATAATGTAGAGAATCCGTAAAGTGGACCGTCGGTGATTGGAAATACATTTTAGTTCTCTTTCACTTTATTTCCAACAACAGGTCGTGTTATATGTATGGCAGACATCCAACAAGGTTATACTCTGAACAAGGTCAAATTCCGGAGCAGATATAGCACTCTACCACCACTGACGAAACTGAATGCTGCATTTCATCAAGAATAGTATAATATTCATCTAGAAAATATTTATGACTTATATGCCTGAATTTCACAGCAGATCAGAATTGTTCTGCACACTAAAACGGTCCCACGCCATACTTAAGTAGGTAAGTTACATTTCACTTAGATGTTTCTATTATATATAGCCATCTTTATGTGTAAACCATAATAAATATGATGTATTACATGGTGAAGTGGAACTTACATTAAAAAATGTATTTAATATATAATAGAGAGCCATTCGGACAATATACGGTAAAGGATCAAAATTTCATTGGTTGTAAATTCTTTCTAGAAAAGTGGGAACACCCACACTGTCTTCTATAAATACTGAAAACAATAATTGTAAAGTACAGCAGATATCTATATGAACACACGTGCAGATAAACAATATTCATATAAACAAATATTTACAGTAACACAAAAAAAGTGCACAATAAATTTCAGTGATACTATGTCATAAGCTAAGATTCAAGAAGAGCATTCAGCAGATTCAAACACGAGAGAAATGTAATTTTATTGTAAGTTTAAAATTTTGTCAGGAATTTGATAGTTTCGAATAGAAGGTTTAAGTATAGGATCTAAGATCAGTAACCATACATATTCGTCTTTTCCAAGAATGTCAAACCTGTTACTATCTTGCTGCTTTTCCGAATCCAATTCACTTTCATTTATTTCATTATGAGATTTCGACAGTTCATTGAGTTCCGGGTCACTATCATTCTAACTCGAATCATCTTCAGTATAGTTCTCTCATTCACTTCAATGTCAATTAGGAGATCCGAAATGGCCAGAATATCATCACCGAGAGACAATCTTCGTCGTTTCAACAGTTTGGTATGTTGCGCATATCACAGAATCTCAAATAAGAGAAAAATATCTGCATTACTTGTAAGGTATTATGGAGACTATTTGACCATATATGTAAATAATCATTTGAAGAAAGAAAAAGGGCATGGAAACCAGCTAATGCCTGTTACATTGATAGGGAGGGCTAAAGAAAAAAAGTACCTGAACAGGGAGGTCACTAATTGGGGTGTATCAGGCAATATATATATATATATATATATATATATATATATATATATATATATATATATATATATATATGCCTGAATCACCGTAATTAGTGACCTCCCTGTTCAGGTACTTTTTTTCTTAATCATCAGGTGTTCAGGTACTTTGGTAAAGTATTATCCTGGCTTTTCTTCTCTTATTTATCTGATTGTACCGGTACATGTAACCTTAGGGGTGAGTGAAAAGTGGTTGTTGTTGACCTTGAAGGCAAATAATGAGGTATAATTGGACGGACTCAGGGTAAAAGGTAACAAGTCACTTTTTTTTTCAATTTTCGGTTTTTAACACAGAGTTGTAGTATTTTAAATGGTGCTTTTTTGTATGAAAAGCCCTATGAAAAAAAAGTGACCAAAAACAAGTACAAGGGACGTGCAAAAGGGAATAATTAAGCTACAATGGAATCCACACTGGGTAAAAGGGAATAAGATGACTCTCCTGAAAACTAAATAAAAATGACTTGTTACCTTTTACCCTGAGTCCGTCCAATTGGTCGCAGTACTTGTTTTTGTTTATTAATTGGCGTTTGAAGCAGTTAAGAAGATCCGGCGAAATTCGTGCCAGCTGCCGCAGTGAGACGAGGTAATCGGAGGGAAGTTAACTGACGGTTAAGGTATAATTATAACTTGAGTCGGAGGACTTCATTTTTTTTTTTTTTAACTTTTAGGTGAAATTATTATTTGGAATTAAGAGTTCTTTGTTTGAGGCTATGAAATTATTTGTTAGACTAATATTAGATACCCTATTATTTGTAATGTAAAATAAAATATCTGGGTAATAGTAGTTATGTTCTTGAAACTCAAAGGATTTGACGGTAGCTTAGACCATTCAGAGAAATCTGTCCCTTAATCAACAATCCACGATATATTTTACTTGCTGTTGTATGTGCAGTTTGTATACCGCCGTAGTTGATGGTACAAGAGAGAAATTAAGTACCTTCAGGGTCATTATTAGGAAGGACTTCAGGTCAAGGTGCAGCTTATCAGTAAGAGAAGATGGATTACAATAAAACGTTTAATACGAATTTCGATATGAAATTATTTAAATGAAGGTGGATTTGAATGTAATGTGAGTTATGTTACTAACATCAACATGAGTAAGGCTTTAGGATATGTACAGATCGCCCGTCGCTCTCATTTGTTTAGATGGTACATAGTGGGTGTACCGGAAGGTGTACCTAGTTTGATTAATTGCAAAATAGAGCTTTTTAGTTGAGCTATTCGTTTACATCGAAGAGGTTTCTGTGCAATTCAGATTATTTTGATTTAAGGATATACTTATTATTACTATTGTTTGTATTAGTATTAGGTAAATCAACTTGAATTGGTGTTACTGTATAGGGTATAGGATTAATTTGTTAGTATTATAGTTAATTAGTACCGTAAGGGAATGCTTAAATAAATGAAAATTGTTTTGGGGGGAAGAAAGCATGAGATGTACCTTTTGTATCAGAGGACATTAAATAATATAATTATATAATTATTTCCCGAAATGGAAAGAGCTAAAATGGTATGGTATTATAAGTGATATTATTTACTAATTTTATTTTAGTACTGAATGCCTTTCGGTTTCCATTATATCTGGTTGTACAAGAATTGAATTTAATTCAGCTGCGATTAAGGATACTAAAAGATTGAATTTTGTTGTAATTTGGCCGTAAGTAATAGTAAGGGGGATTTGCTCTTTACTTTTCATTATTTATAATATGGTTTTGTATTAAATGAAAGATGTGGGCTTAGAAATAGACATCATTCATAATTTTGTTATGACTTATTTCAATTGTGTTATTATATTTTAATACATTTAATTTATTATTGTACTTTTATATTGAATTATCTTGGATAATTTATAATGGTGTTATTAGTATACAAGGGAGAACGAATAAAGGAATTCGGCAAATTTTTTCTCCGCCTGTTCATCAAAAACATGTCCTTTTTATAATATAAGGTCTGACCTGCCCAGTGAGGGTTTAAACAGCCGCGGTATCTTGACCGTGCAACGGAAGCATAATCATTAGTCCTTTAATTATGGGTTTGTATGAAAGGTTGGACGAGTGGAAGACTGTCTTTATTTATGATGTTGAATTTTACTTTTGAGTGAATAGGCTTAAATGTTTTAAGAGGACGATAAGACCCTGTAGATCTTTATATTTAAGTAATAATTTTTTATAGTTGGAGATGAATATATTTGTTATTTAAGTATTGCGTTGGGGCTACGAGAAGATAAATAAACTTTTTATGATGATTACTTTTGAGTATTTTTTATGATCCTTTATTAGTGATTGTTAGACTAAGTTACCTCAGGGATAACAGTGTATTTTTTTTTTTTTTGAGAGTTCATATCAACAAAAGAGATTGCAACCTCGGTATTAGATTAAGATTTTATCTAGGTGCAGAAGCTTAGTGTATAGGTCTGTTCGCCCTTTAAAATCTTACATGATCTGAGTTCAGATCGGCGTGAGCCAGATCGGTTTCTATCCCTTAACCTGAAGTAGTACTTTAGTACGAAAGGACCAAGTACTAATAATATTTATTATTAAGGAATAAAAATAATTAATGATTACTTTGGCAGATAAGTGCATTAGATTTAGGATATAATAATGGATGTAATGAGTCCAGGTAATAGTGTATTATGATTATATTATAGGTGTCATTTCTTACTTAATTTTGATTATTTGTGTATTGATTGGGGTTGCAGTTTTAACTCTATTGAAGCGAAAGGTTCTAGAATATATTCAGATCCGGTGGGGTCCTAATAAGGTAAGAATTTGGGGTTTGCCACAGCCTTTTGCAGATGCGATTAAGTTATTTACCAGGGAACAAGTTTTTCCTAATATATGTAATTATTATCCTTATTATTTAGCTCCTGTTTTTAGTTTATTTTTATCTTTATTAGTGTGGCTGAGAATTCCCTACTTAAGTGTTATGTTGACCTTTTCTTTAGGTTTGATGTTTTGTTTTTTGTGTTGCACTAGAATGGGTGTGTATACTGTAATGATTGGTGGTTGATTTCTAATTCTTCATATTCTTTGTTGGGGAGCTGCGGGCAGTTGCACCGCCTATTTCTTATGAAGTTAGTTTAGCTTTAATTTTGTTGTGCTTTGTATTTTTAGCTGAAAGATATAATTTTTTAAATTTCGGTTACTTTCAGGAGGAGCTATGATTTTTGTGAATTACATTTCTTTTAGCATTAGTGTGATTTGCTTCTTGTTTAACAGAGACTAATCGAACCCCTTTTGATTTTGCTGTGGGAGAGTCGGAGCTTGTTTCGGGATTTAATATTGAATATAGAGGAGGAGGGTTTGCTCTTACTTTTATGGCTGAGTATGCTAGTATTTTGTTTAGGAGAGTTTTGTTTAGTATTTTGTTTTTAGGTCATGATATTTTTCTATTTTATTTTTTTGTAAGGCAGTATTTATTTCTTTCGGATTTATTTGGGTACGAGGAACTTTACCTCGTTTTCGGTATGACAAGTTGTATCTTGCTTGAAAGTGTTTTTTTGCCACTTTCTTTTAATTATCTTTTATTTTTAGCGGCATGAAGCTTCTTTTTATCTCAAGTGTATTAAAGTGAGGATAAGTTTTTAGAGCTTTGCTCTGTTGTATGTTTTCAAAACATATGCTTATTCGTAGCCAAAGAACTAGGTTTTATTTAATAAGAAATCTCATAAGGTGGAGAGATAGGGTACGAATAGGAAATAAGCAAAATAGACAACTGTAAGGATTTGTCCTGTTAAAATATAAGGATCTTCTACTGGCCGAGTACCAATTCAAGTTAAAAGGATTACTGTACACACTATAATTTGGCGGTTCATAACTCTGAAAGGAGACGTTTTTCGACCCATGTTTATTAGAAATTTTTCCTTTCATTTCATATAAGGAATCACCTCCCAAAGTGTTTTGGTGGAGTTACCTACCACTCTGTAGATATATATATGCGTGCGGTCACATTGATCTCATGGTACCAGAGCAGACTTAAAGGTAATTTATGTTTTGGAAACAGAAGTTGGAGGATGACAACTGTGCTGTAGATTAGATTGACGCTTCATCTAAACAATTGTACAAGATGCGATGAATTGGTGGGCGCGTTGTCGTCATGAAGTACCAATCATCAGTTGCGACATTACCCAGTGCTACTTTCGTTTTAGTCGTATTGCATCTCGAAACCGACGAAGGAATATCGAAGTAGTACTCCTTAGTAATTATTTGACCTGAATGAGCGTGATTGTGATAGAGAATACTTTCCCAAAAACAGTTAACATGATCTCAACATCTTCACCATTTTTCCTCATCTTTTCGGACGTGGCGAACCAGAAGATTTTCACTGGAACGACTAAGAATCCGATTCCGAATCTTAGCTGTAGCCCATGCTTTATCTCTGGTTATGAAATTGTTGAGGAAATATGATAGCAGTCTAAAGCAAGTCGTTATCAACTAAACAGTATGTCTCTGCTGCTCTGGTAACAGTACCCATGGAACAAATGTAGCCGTGACATGATTCATGTTAGAATCTCCGTTCAAAGTTAGACATATTTCAGTTTTTCATGCCCAGATCATCTTCTAATTTTCGAACTATTGGACGTTGATCCTTGTTGGTTGCAGCCCGTATTTGCTCATTTTCCCGTATTTTGCTCTTTGCTGGTGTGAAACTTTTGACAGATTTCTGCTATCTGAATCATTTGCAATGTACCTTGTTTCGTGTTGCACTCATTGCGTTGCTCCCGAAAACCTTCCGAATCATCCGAATTGTTCCTGCTGTCGAAGGTTTTCTCCTGCCTTCTTTACTCGCTCAGTCATTGCAATAAAGCGATATACATCCTCACTCTGCGCCATTTAACACTCAACTGATGCGACGATAAAGTCGTTCTTGTTTCCGCATACACATTATTCCACAATTATTGCTATCAGATTACATTGCAGCCTCAAAGACCGTTGTAATTATATTAACACTTGCTCCATACTTTTTAAACAGATTTCATATTTATAATTTTTATTTTGTTTTGTTTCTTTAATTTTTTAATTTGTGTTCTTAACCATTTCCAGCTGAAGTTGTCTGGATTTAACAGTAAACTTCACGTTTTGTTAGACAAAATAATGGAAGAGATTACAACATTTAAGATTGATCCTAAACGATTTGATTTACATAAAGAAGACGTAAGTTAATTTCTTTTTATATACTTTTCTTTAACTTACAATGTTTCAATTTTGCTCTCAAATCTTGCAAACTTCATTTGACTAATTTCTCATCATATAATGACGAAATTTTGCACAAAGACAGAAGTCGGATGACAATATAATATTCCATTCTTACTTTCATGTATTTCTGTATATTTATATGTTTTATAACAAAGAGTAATTTTTAGTTGGACCTTACGGAGACGGACAATATAGATCGTATCTTCAAATCTTGCAATCTTAATTTAACTCATTCCCGGCGTTATACAATGATAAAATTTCACACAGCGACATAAATCGGATGACAATACTATACTAGATTGTTACTTTCATATATTTATAATATACATTTTTAACTTAGAGTAATTTTAGTTGGACCATATGGAGATAGACAGTATGAAATATGAAGTATAAATAAAAAAAATGTATAAACTGTAATAATTATCTTAGAAAATGTATTTAATCATGACTAAAGTAGAAAATAAAATAATAAAAAATCAGTTAAGAATGCTCCAAGAGCATTGCTAAAACGAACTTAAAAAGAATTAATTTTTCTTATTAACTTTTACAGGCTTTATACCAATTGTTCTAGGTACTTTATTATTATACTCATCAAAACAATTCTTGCAATATGTTTATGCATTTATAATTTCCTTGAGTACTAAATTTTTTCCACATGCTTTGTTTAAGAGCTCTGTTAAAACGTTTTACGATATGCTGTTTTACGAAGACATTTGCTCAAAATGGAGGGCTCAAAATTCAAAAATTTGCAAAATATCATCTCTCTATGACTTACGGTTCCCGAGATATGGCTCCTTAAATTTCCCGAAATCGGAACTTTTGGAGCCAATATCTGGGGAACGGTGGCCAATTGGACACTTCCCGAATACAATAACCGAGATTCGGGCATGTTCTTAAATATTCGTAGCCATGACGGGCGTTCTAAAAACGTATTGTATGCAATACGCAAGGTCTCAGGAGGTTAGGAAGCAACTGAACTGAACCATTTTGAAAGAGCAGAAAATTTCCTATACAATAGAGATTTTTAGCTTTTTATTAATACTTGTTCTCCAGAAATAATGGTCATTTTCCGAAAAAAAAATGTATATATTTCAGAATTATATTAAATTTAACCGAGATTTGTCACTTTTATTGGAATGTTGAAATGTTCTTACGATTAATAGCCATTATTCATCTTCAAACAATGATTTTAGTATGAAAGCTAAATTTCAGGATATTTCTTCTTTCTTGACGTTAGGCGAAATGTTCTTCCATCCCCTCCCAATTGAATTATTTCTACTGCTAAAGCTGCATGTTGCATTTCATTTTCTTTCTTTCTTTCTTTTCTTAAAGGAAAACACAAATGTTACTTGTTTTGTTCTTCCATACATTTGTACGGTCCAATCGTTAATAACAGAACCGTAGCCAAATGCTCACTCTTCTTCTTATTATTATTTACTTTTAAAACATGATAACGAAACCTTGAAATGCGACTAACGTGACATAGGAATTTAATCACTAGGCGTGTCAAACAATTTCCCCCATTGATTTTTGCATCGAATAAAATCTCAGAGAAACTTACAAGGGCCTTTCAAGATAAATAATCCACTCTATATATAAACTCACCTATATATATATATATATATATATATATATATATATATATATATATATATATATATATATATATATATATATATTACTTAATGTTGTTTCAATTTCGTGTTTTAGTGCCTCTGTCACTTATCTTAATGTTGCCAGTTGAAAGTTGTATTTAATTGAAGTTTACAATGTTGTTTTACAAAATTAGTTACTAGTCTCCCTTTGCTGATGAATGCAATAAAGAAAATAAATAATACAGTAAAATAAAGAAAATAGAATTGTAGAGGATATGGGTAAGTTACAACATATGTGCTTCTTTTTCAAATGAGTGCAGTGCTTATGTAAGCTTTGTATTTTTCTTATTTCAGTATAGGAGAAGGTTAAAAAATGTAAAAGCAGAGCTTCCAATTGAGCATGCTAATATCCATAAAGATGATGCATTAGAACAAGATTCGTGGAGTTATTTGGAGATGTTGCAAGTAATAAATGGTACGTTTATAAAACCGACATCTATATTTGGATAATGTTATTTAGAAAGATTACTGAAGGAAAATTCTTAAGTTGCGCCTCCACAGCAACCGAATGAGATTGCAAATTCAAATGCGAATAGTATTAAATTAACGTATCTCTTAAAGATTCAATGCAAAATTTTATACTTAAAACTCGTATCTTAAGCACTTTAGAATGCAATAACAATATATTGTAATGTCCTACATGGTGTTGTGTATAAACAATTCTACACAAAACCACGTGGTTTACAAACACCACCACGTGGTTTAGCAAGAGGATTCCACACACCAGATCGATCTACAATCACCTGCAGACGACGGGCTTCTGTCCCCTTCCACGGAGCAGACGATGTCAACGGAGCAGCAGCGCCACCGCCACCCAAGGACCTCTATAAATTGGATGGACCACGGCAATTCTATAGCAGTTCACTGGTGCCCCTCCTATTGTTTGCTTTGGAACATTATGAGTAACTAACCCCAGGCCTCTAGCCTGCTTCGGGACTACGCCCTTCCTTTCTCCTGGCCTAGCCTGCTTCGGGGCTTTGTCGGGAATCCCAACCTCAGCCGCTTAGCCTGCTTTGGGGCTCTGTGGTCGCCTAACCACCCCTCTGCTTGCTTCGAAGCTTAGGGTCCCTAACGCCACTCTGCTTAGCCTGCTTCGGGCCTTTGCAGAGATCCTGTCTGCGACCTTACGGTCAAAGATTACCTTTAACTAACCTTGTAAATTTGGAGGGATTAATTGTATAGTATTTTGTGAAAATCCTTTTTACAGTGGAACTTTTATAATAAAAGCCGGTAGTGGGAGTCGATTCCGGACGCACTTTTTATTAACGCTCTACCTATATCATATATGGGACAAAGTTTTACAATATTGATATTTTTCACTTAACCAGGAAAGAAACAATTAACATTTTATGCAATATGCTATTCTGTTTCTGAATGAATATAATGTTACTCCCTATTAGTGAACTTTATAGTGTCTGCCAGGGCTTAATTTTGCTGTAAAGAGACACAGCAATACTACTTCATACATTCTAATTCACATTAAAATAAGTATGAATACTATGAAACTTAATATAACAAACATAATAAATATATGTGTGGGTCTTAACAAGGAGATTGTTTACCATATGTGTGTAATAATGGATTCGATCTTCAACGGAGGACTGTCTTCAGTAGCATAAATAGTGTTAAATTCAGGATTAGTTATTTTGATCAAACAGACAGTGGGACAAAATAGTTTCATTATTTTCTTCTGTTCTAAAATTATATTTCCAACAGATTATTCCTCCCTAAGTGTCGTTTCTATCGGCATATCCTGAGTCGGAAATTACATTAATTCCACTGCAGACAACAAGCCAGTCGTAACATTTTGGAAGAAGATACCCAATACGTTGGGATCGTTGTTATACGCATCTGTAGTCCGTTTCCAAAATTGACAGATTGAACTGCACCTACTCCCACGGGTACGTGTTTCAAGGGTTATAGTTACGCCCACGGAAGGACGAGAAACCTCATACTTTTAGGAATTATTTATTGCCTATCTAGCTTTCTGAAAAGTAGGTAATAGACCCACTTTTCGTTGCTCATACGCAAAATATCGAGCGGTTCTGGCGAGACGCAAAGGACAGCATTCCGAGATATGGGAACAAAAGACACCATTTCGTCGGACATCTGGCCTCCTTTCTTTTCAAGAAAAAGTATCCCCTCCCAACGCGGTTTCACAACTTTCTGTTGGAAGTCGCTCGATTGTATTGTCCAACCATTTGAGGTATGTGAAAATGAATAATTCCTGGTACTTTCTCTCTTTTTCGTTGCATTTCTGACATTTGCCCTTGTACTTTATGTGTGTCTTTTTAGTGCCCTTGTACTTAATGTATGAGTATGTGTAGGGGCAATTGAACACATATCGTATGTTTCGTGCACGTAGATAGTTTTTACTGTTCCACTACCTATAAAATTGATTACATTTGATGTACAAGTGGTAATAGAACACACAACAAACGCAGGTCACGCTGTATTCTCACTCCATGTTGGAGTGTGAATACAACATGATATGGGTTTCTCGTGTACTCTATTACCATTTGTACATCAAATATAATCCATTTTGTAGGTAGTGGAACAGTAAGAAGTAACCTCGTCCACGGGAGATAAGTAGCTGTTCTTAACTATTACCGTTTCAAGTATAAATAGATTTGAGGTTCGGTGTACAAATGAGAAACTCCGACAGCGAAGTCCAATATTGTAATGCTGTTTCACATACATATGAATAACTGGTGATTTAGTCGTCAAGCTGTACATAAAATCATATGTTTCGTTCATATTACGCAAAGTACCCACAAAACAGCATATGAATCTTTATCTGACTTTTATTCTGTTTCCTCTAACTTTCTGACAGCCTTTACTAAATAATATCTTTACATTTGAAATATTCAATATTATTCAATATTTAATATTTAATATTATAATTATTCTTATCCTTCAATATTCATCATACATCATATTTTCATTACTTTAAATTCTTCATATCACATAATATTAACTATTATACATTATATACCGTCGAAGCTGTTCCAAAGTTAGTATTACACAATGACGTAGTCATAATTACAAATCATAATTGATTCTCAATCCATACGCCTGTAACTTGTCCATTCTTTGAAACGAAATTCGCAATAGTTTCTCAATATCTAAATATTCATCCGGCCAGTTAATTCAAACACAGTTACCCATTTATAAATACTAAAATAGTCGGAATTAGCATTAGATATGTTGATCCGAGGCTTAATGAATTACAACCACATACTTTAAAATAAAATCACCGATCACAAAATAACAAACTCACATATTTTTAATAAATCCTGTTATATTCTATTATCGATTCGAAAAAGATTTCTTAGGTTTTAATTTTAATATCCGGGGTTACAAACCAATATCCGAATCGACCTTTGTCCTAATATGAAGTAATGCGCTGAGGCACAGGCACAGATTAGCGGTGCATTACAAGATAAGAAGCAATGCAGACACTGTCGTTTATCGCATATTTGGAAATTCATACTCAGACTTGGCTACAGTGGATCAGGCACGTAGCCAGGATTTCGTGAAGGGGGGGGGTCCGTGACATGAAATACTGTGGTCATCACAAAAGGGACTCGATCACTCTAAACTATTTTACTGGAACATATATTGGTTCGTTTAACCAGGATTTCGTAACAGGGGGGGAGGGATGAAATTCTGAAGGTCCAGGAGCTCGATCAATCTAAACTACTTTACTATCAACATATATTGCTTTGTTAGGACAATAAAATGAGAATATGTTGGCAAGTATTCTAATAACAAACTATGAAGAAATTTCCAGCAAAATAATAATTAAAAAAAAAAAAGTATAGAAAAAGATTTTGCAATATTTACGTCCTTCTCCTGTTTATTCAAATTTAACAATTTTCCTTTCGTTATGACCTCAATTATTATAAAAAGTACATACTGAATATTGTCTTGTAAACTAAGTTTTTTGTGTTTGTCTGTCTGTCTGCGTGCGGCCTGGGGACCAGACGAGTAGATCGAGAGTTACCAAATTTTGGTCATGGGTGCCTTGGCCCAGGCCCCAGATCAAGAAGAAGCGTTTTTTTTTTTCAAATTTCGAAACAGTGGGGTCTCAGAGGGACGTTTACCGGAACCGGCTTGGGAACAAGACAAATTGACCGAGAGTTACCAAATTTTAGTCACCAATACCTTGGTCCAGGCTCCAGACCAGAGTTAAACGTTTTTGTCGAAATTCAAACCATGGGGTCTCAGGGGGGCGTTTACCGGGACATGTAAAAGTAGTAGAAAATGACTGATATTTATTTATTTATTTAATAATCACCAGATACAGCTCAGAGGCCATTTTACATTGAATATCCAACAACATTAACAATGGAAAGGATTTGGGAAGGTATCGACCAGGGCCTGTTTAGTAGGTGCCATCCCGGCATTTGCCTGGTAGGACTGAGGGAAACCCTGGAAAACCTCAGTCAGGATGGTAGGCAGCGGTATTCGAAGCCACGACCTCCCGAATGCGAAGCCAACGCTCTACCACTTGAGCTATTAGTGTCGAATTCATATTTTCGCGGTCGCTGAAATCAATGGTGAAACTCCAGTCGCATTAACTTCCAAATTCACGCTTTTCGGCTCCGGGCCGGGGGTCACCGGAGGGGGGGTGATATACAAGACATATAAAAGTAATCCAAAATTACCGATATTAGTGTCAAATCCATAGTTTTCACGGTCGCTGAAATCAATGGTGACACTTCCATTAGCGATGACTTCCAAATACAGCCCCTGTGCGAAGCATGTGTATATTCAACTAGTTTTACAATATATGCGTTCCTTTCTCTGTTGAATCAAATGCTAACAGAACTTTCTTTCAACATTTTTTTTGTTTGTTTTTATTATTCCGTCAACTACTGTCGGTTCCAAATGACAGGTTAAAGGAGCAACAGAAAATTGTCCTTGAAATAACATGTTTGATACTGCAAGAATGCGATTACGAAAAGTTATGATTAAAAATGTCCACGCTGTTACACAACGGCACTTATGCTTTCGAAAGCTTGAAATCTCCCTGACTAGTAGCAGGAATTCTGAGAATTCCATAACTTTTCTTGAAATTTCAAATTCCCTGGCTCTTCTAGAATACCTCGCTTACCTCGCCACCATATTGCAAGTAATACAAATCTCCTAATAAGAAAGAGTGAGCCAAAGCTTCATGTAGTTTTCTTTTTAATTTTTAACGCTGATCCTTCTTTTTGTCATTTCATTTTGTTTTATTCTTCCTTATTTTTTTCATTTCTGGTCTCGAAGGGGGGGGTCCGGACCCCCCCCCTTGGCTACGTGCCTGAGTGGATGAATCCTCTAATTTTTTTTAAGAAAGCGAAAATATATACTTGTGATCTAGCAGTTTAAAATCAGTAACCAATTTAATCTCAAATTTCCTATGAATATTAAGGAATATTTTTACCCCGCATACGTACTAGAATAAATATAATTGTAGATATTTATATTGTATGTAAAGTTTATTTTTCATTTGTATTATGCAACAAATGTACTTATTAATTTACAAAGTGCTAATTCGAATCTCTTGTTTTTCAGAAATGACTCCAGAAATGTTAGCCAGTTTTATACCACAGTTATTCAATAAAATTCATATTGAGAGTCTGATTTATGGAAATGTAAATAAGGAAGTAAGTTTTACTCTTTTTAATATATTTCCGCAATTATCTCATCTAATTGAGTATTATACTACAATTAGTAAAGTCTATGTTTAAGATCTCACTTACGGATTGTAGATCATGAAGTAAGTTTTACTGTTTTAATGTATTTCCGTAATTATCTCGTCTAATTTATTTTATACCACGGTTAGTAAGGTTCATATTGAAGCAATGCAGTAACAAATCTCTAACGCGCCATGATGCAGAAGGGTGTTTAGGAGTCACAAACCAGCCAGTTATTTTGAAGATGTAACAGTTAAAGCTTGATCCCTTTGCCGAAAGCTCCCTTGAATTGATTTATAAACCTATGTGATTCCGCGGCCGGTTCGTCAGAAGTTCTGTCAATTCTCCGGTCATAATCGGATGAGTTCCATCAAATTGCAATTTAGTGAAATTTCTTGATTTTACTGAGGTCAAACTCAATTTTGATATCCAATAAGTCGGGAACCAAAAGTCTGCAAATCATAATATTTTACATCAAGCTAGCAAGCGTACGAAGATAGTCAAGATCTACCATCATACCAAGTTTGGTCAACATCAGATCAGTTTTATCGATAGCGATGTATCGAAATTTTGTGATTTCACTAAGTTCAAATCGAAATTTGATAGTCAATAACACGAGAACCTATGGACTGCATACCATAATATTTCATATGCCTACTGATCTTGTATAATTCTATTATCGTAAGAAATTTGGTTAAGATCGGAGTAGTATCATAGATAGCATTGCATATAAAATATTCTTTTACGAAATCCAACCTCGAATTTGGTGGCCAATAACTCAGGAACTGACGGTCTGCATACCATAATATTTCATATGCCTACTGAGCTCGTCAAGGTCTATCACTTGCCAAAGTTGGTCAAGGTCGGATTAGTATTGTCGATGGTATGTCATATAAAATATTCTTTCACGAAATTCAACATCAAATTTGATGCCCAATAATCCAGGATGCAAGGATCTGCACACCATAATACTTCATTTGTACACTAAGCCTATGAGGTTCTATCACCATCCCAATTTTCGTCAGATCGGATAAGTTTCATCAATTGTTTTTGGGTGAAATTTCTTGATTTCATTGAGTTGAAATTCAGTTTTGATGGCAAATTACTTGGGAATCAAACATCTACAACTATAATATTTCGCATCTAGCTAGCAAGCGTACGAAGATCGTTAAGATCTACCACCATCAACATCAGGTGAGTTTTATCGACCATGATGTATTTACGGTAGATTTCTTGATTTCACTAAGTTCAAATCCAAATTTAATGGCCAATATCTCTAGAACCTATGAACTGCATATCGTAATATTTCATTTGCATACTGAGCTTGTCAATGTCTACCACGGCAAATTTGGTGAAACTCGGCCAGTGGCGTAGGGAAGGGGGGGCAGAGGGGCCGCCCCCCCCCAAAGAGGTCCGACAATGTACTTTGGTACTTTGATGTTTGTAATTTTTTTATATATTTTTATGTTTATATATTTTTTTGTTTGTAATTTTTCTATGTGTACCTATAACAGCACTTGGGCCCCCCCCAAACACACATCCTGGCTACGCTACTGAACTCGGCTTAATATCGTTAACAGTATGCCTTATAAAATATCCTTCACTAAGTCCAATCCCAAATTTGATGTTCAATAAGTCAGGAGCCATAGATCTGCACACAATTATATTTATATTGGGTACTAAGCTCGCAAAGCTCTATGACCATCTAATGTTCGTCAAGATCAGATGAATTTGATCCATCGCGTCCTTGTGATTGACTTTTTTTAAATAAGGAAAAAAAACAAATGTATGTAATGTTAAACCATCGACATTCATTCTGTTGATGTATGTTGATGTATTTTGATGCTGAAAATCTGAAAATGTGATTTTCCCGATGGTAGAGAAAGAAATCAAACCTGTATATATTTTAGGAAGTAGATCCGGAGTTGGAGATGCAATTTTTAATACTTTATACCAATATAAAACACGGGATCTAAGGGGGGAAATGCGTAAAGCTCAACTACGATGACTTGATCGGTGGCAGAATTGGAAACTAAAGTTAAAGGAGTATATGTACCAAGGATCTTATAAAATAGAGGATCTGCCTTTACAACAAAATCTTGAAGCCATACGTCACAGTTTCGCCACTCCTACTCTGCCCATTCCGCCCAATAGGATCGCAATGTTTTGAGCCAACAATCATGGCGCAAACGAAAGTATCCAATCAGACAATGGCAGAAACGACAGTAGCCAATCAGACGTGCCGATGCTCGTTTTTTTTTTCATCGATTTAATAGGATGAAGATTCATATGGGCAGATCCTCTATTTATAACTTCCTTGATATATACCAAACCACTGCATACTAAAACGTAGAAGATATTAGTTAGAGAGGATTCATTAGTATATATTACAAGTATATACTAATGTAATGTTGGGTTAGCATATAAATTCCAATTATTTTAGTTGGACAGACATATTCATTGTAGATGAACTTCAAAATTAAATAAAATCATTAACTGAATGGTTTCCTTTAACAGCGTAACAAAATGTTGAAAATAATCTTGATGAAATAAATCTCATTATGTATAAGAACTCTTGGCATAAATGAAAAAGATAACCAAACGATTACTCATAGCAACAACAATCGACACGAAGAACAACAGATGGATAACTTAAAGGAACAAATGAATGGAAAGATAGATGAATAGTTTGGTTGTAAATCAGAAAACTTGTAACGATCTTACATTGTTCCATATTTGTTAGTTAATCTTCTTCTACTTATCAATTTACATGCACTTTTTTTTATTCTTTCGGGGCCACGGTGGTTCAGTGGTAGAGCGTTCACCTCTGGTGCATGGAGTCCATGGTTCGATTCCAGTTCGCGCCAAGTGAGCTTTGTGGCGGACAATCACCGTGTGCGTGGGTTTTCTTAGGGTTCTTCCACTTTCTTCATTCCCCCATTTTTCTTCATTTCTCATCACCACCGTCTCCTTTACCTTAGCCGGCATAACCGTGAAACGTAAAACTTAAAGATTTCATTTCTTTTTTCATTTTTCTTTTTCTTTTCTTTCACTTTCTTTTTACTTCCAAAGCCAAATATCTCTTTCCTAACATGTTTATGACTATTTTAGAACATTGTTCTTTGCAAATACTTTCGTACTACCCATTTATATTTAGTAATATTCCAGAGTAACTATTTATTTTAAGCTATTCTAATTTTTATTTGTCGTTTACCATATCAGGGCTATTTCAGATTATTTTTCTCATTACAATTTTTCTGTCATTTTATGTTTAAAATTTATGCTAAATACTTCAGAATATTTACTATTCTTACCTTTAATGTATATTACATTCATTCTTCATTCATTGCTCTATAATTTTCTGTTTATTCATTTTTCTTTTTTCCTCGTTTTCTTGTCTAATTCGTATCTTACCTAATAGTCATTGTTACAGTAATTTTAGGTTTTACTATCAACTCATATTTATAGCCACATATCCTCAATCTTCTGGGATTACAAGTAGCAGGAATATCAGTTTTCTTCACAATTAGAAATATTAACAATTTTAGTTCCCAGTCCACAAATAGCTCTGACCAGATCAGGAAGCACACATTTATTATTATTATTATTATTATTATTATTATTAATTTGGTTTAACGTTTCATGATTATGCTCCGAGATTAAGGGAGAAGTGGTAATGCCAATGAACGAAATGGTGAAATGAATAAAGTGGAAGGAAACGTGAGAAATCCCAGGAAACACGCTCACGATGTTTATTCATCACAAAGACTACTTGGCAGAATTTGAGATCGAATAAAGGACTCTACGCATTAGACGAGAGCGTTCTACCACTGAGTCACCACAGCCTCATAGCATATGTTTAATTGACTGATGGTCAGTACATTAGCACTGAATGTCATGAATTTTCGCTTTCTACGAATACATACATTGAAATTACAATGGTTATGTTTTGCACTAATCTAGAAACATTTTGTTGAAAGAGAGAATTAAAAGTTTTGTTCATATTTCTCGAACAAGAATCTTTAGGAATAAGTAGACCGAAAGCATGGAAGATAAGAAAAAAATGTTGCCTGAAAATAAATATGATTTATATACCGCCCAATGCCTTATTTACCTAGCGGTCATATTATAAAGGTAACCAAGTACGTTCTGCCGCTTTTTGTGGAGGTCTGTGTTCAATTGGCCCCCACACCGTGAGTTGAATGCGAATGGAAAAAATGAAATAAAATTTTTGAGTTTTACGTCCCACGGTAATGCCGGCTAGGCTAAAGGAGACGGTGATGATGAGGAATGAATGAAATGGGGGAATGAAGAAAGTGGGAGGAAACAGGAGAACCCCGAGGAAACCCACGCACACGGTGTTTGTCCACCACAAAGTTCACTTGG
The DNA here is from genome assembly GCF_964235325.1 of Thermobia domestica. Taxonomy (NCBI): domain Eukaryota; kingdom Metazoa; phylum Arthropoda; class Insecta; order Zygentoma; family Lepismatidae; genus Thermobia; species Thermobia domestica. The sequence continues at coordinate 226,844,874 of NC_137464.1, read as the reverse complement.
CGGGATCAGGGTTTGAACCAGGGACTCCATGCACCAGAGGTGAACGCTCTACCACTGGGCCACCGCGGTCCGAATGCGAATGGAGATAAGGCGAAGATCAGTTGTTGGTATGGGTATATCCAACATACTACCTGGTTGTGGAAGTACATCGGGAACTGTTACCAGCTGGTCAGAGTATCAATGCAACTCTACTGTCAGCAGTTGAGCAGTGTTCAAGAAAAACTCTGGAACCAGCACTTCTGAATCGAAAATGGGTAATCCTGTTACGGGACAACGCTATGTCCCACATGGCTAGGATGACCTGGGACACTCTTCTACGCCTTGGATGGGAAACACTATTGCATCCGCCATATTTCCCGGACATTGCACCGTCCGATTATCACATGTTCCATTCCTTGGACAATCATCTAATAGGACGCCAGTTCAAATTCCTAGTAGAGGTGCAAAATGCACTTGATACCTTCTTCGCTTCACGGCCCACCAAGTTCTACCGCGATGGAATTTATGGCCTTCCAGAACGTTGGCAGAAGGTCGTCGATGCTGATGAGGACTATTTTTGATCTTCTTGGTAGGTCTTAGGCGACATATCAATGTTTGAAGGCGGTGGGTGAAAAAGCGAGAACTTTCTTGGTTACCTTTATATTTTGAATCGAAAATGTAACTCTTGGAGCATTGTGCTTCCGTTGTCACAGGACGTAGCGAAATGACATACCTCATGTATAATGATTTTTTTTTCCACTACTAGAAGTGAGTCTACTTCTACGCTCTCTCACGAGAACACATTACTGATCCTCTATTTATAACATCTATTTGTACTGAGCGAATAATATAAATGAATTTAAAGGATATATTACATATTACATGTTTGGTTGATATGCACCAGGTTTTATTTCGATATTTTTAAAATATTATCAGAGGTATATTTATTCGATTATAATGAGAAATTTTGACAAGAGTTTAATTTATCGTATTTCAGAAAGCTTTAGCAACAATTCGTTTGGTGGAAGATAAAATCAAGGCTGCATTCCACGTCATACCTTTACTTCCGTCCCAGTTCCTACGCCATAGATGTATTCAACTAAAAGAAGGTATATTTTCTGATAGATTTATGTGTATTTAATATTTAGAAGTCAAATACATATTATATTAACATTTTTGTGTTGAATTTCTTAACACAAACTAAAGGATTCTCTCGTCCCTGCTTCGATGTGTATTATTTCACTGCGATACAAAACTTATGACCGGGTGGAGAAAATTTTTCACTCTCGAAAGTCCCATAATTCGTATAAAATAATTTAAAAAATGAAAATCTATGACATTTCGTTTCACACTTTCAAGTTATGTAGGATAAAAACGCTAAAATGTTCTTATTGCAAAACTGTTACTAGGTAGAAAAGTGCTTATCAAATATTTGTGCACTGGAAAGATGTTTTATTTATCATGGTAATTCTTAAATGTCTAAATTGAAGAATGTACACTCTCATACACCATTAAATACATTAATTTAATGACGTATACACTAATATAGGTATAAATATCGTAGCAGTAACATTCATTTGTTTCATCTTGGAAACCTTTAGAAACTTGCAGAGCAAATAAAACATTAGTGTCGTAGCTGCTGTAGGAACCAGTTTCTATGAAGCAGTATTCAATACCATTATTTCTAACCAGATACTTGGGTTCAGGAGTACGAATTAGGTTAGCTGGTCTGTTGAAATTAGAAATTATATTTTTGGGCATTACAGACATCTAATTCCATCACATATGAGGGATGACGTCCGTCAGTGATCACACACTGTAGGGAAGCAGAAAGGAAGCGGCCTGAGACTTGTATATTAAGTGCCGTGCCGTCATTTGCTTGGTATGAATAAGGAAAACCCATAAATAACCTTACTCACGATGGCTGGGCTGAAAAAGGCTTTTATACTTTTTCGGCTGAGTGTCCCTATCTACAAGGAAGGGTCACGCAGTGGCTCCGCTGAGATCCGAACGAGACAATTGTGTTTTTGCATTTGATATGTTATAATTAGACGAATCCCAAAGTTATACGTGCCACCGGGCGGAATGTCGTGAGTTACAACATATTTTGTAATATAAAAGCTACAAAGCTGGCAGAATAGTTTGAACCGAGTCATTTGTTCGGAAACAGTTGGGTAAATGGAAAACTCGGACAATACGTATCCCATCATTTTCAACGACAAACATTTTTGGGGTAAAAACTTTGTCCCAGGGTCCCCCGCAGGGTCCCAGACGGGGTCCAACTCAAAATTTTTCAATGGCAAAGGGGGTTAAGTGGCACATCATTTGAAAGCTGTTGTAAAATGAAAGAAAATGCAGCAAGTCTCGACTCTCTACAACAACCCTGTGCAAAATAGCAATGTGTCAAAGTGTAAACGAAAACTTAATTGAAAAGTCCATGGTCACCCTTATAAATCGGAAACGGTAAGACAAATGTGAAAACAGGAAAGGATGTGTGGCATTATTTTCAAAGTACAACGATTAAAGTGAAAACGTCTTGTCCCAGGGTCCCCACATGGTCCCAGGTGGGGTCCAACTAAAAAGTTTCAAATGGCAAGAGAGGTAGAACATCGTTTGAAAGCTATTGTTAAGTGAAAGAAGACGGAGCGCATCTCGACTTTCTACGACAACCCTGTCCAAAATTGCGGCGGGTCAAAATGTAAACAAAAGCTTATTTGAAAATCTATTGCCACCTTGAATCCAAGAGGGCCGCTTCAAACCTATGTTATTCATAGTAGAAATCTAAATCTCTATTTTTCTCTATTATGTATTTAGAAATAATAGGAAGACTAAAGAACAATTGAATTTCGATTCACTACAACTATTATTTCATTCGGTAACAACACATATATATTTTGTTCTTAATGCACGTTCCTCACGGTTCTCTGGACATTATTTACTTGAATATAACGAATATGCGATGAACACACAACTCTGATTTCCTACTCATGCTGCTAAACAAAAGTTGAATACCTTCGGGTATTTTTCTAATTTTGTCATACGTAGTACATACAGAAAGAACTTGGTGCACCAGTAGGTCGGGGGCTCTATTGTAACGTATTCGTGATGGTTACATTTGTATGTCATTCGTTGGTTTGATCGCAATTCTTCAAGCAATACCAAATATACAAAAAAAAAAAAAAATCATTTGCAAGATTGGTGAATAGTACCAAACATGTGTAAGTCATTTCAGTACATCGAGCTGCGTCAAACTTTGTTGGTTTGGTCAGAGTATTCCAAGAAATAACATATTTATATACAAACTCATTTTTCACGCTGGCAGCGACATTGGATTACAGATTATACTCTTTGATATTTTGTGGATATCTACTATTAACCATAAACGTTCGCTTCTCCAACACCAGTGGTGTGAGCTGGATATGCGTTCAATACATAATGCGGCATTTTGAACTCAGGATGTTGCGTTTTTGAAGATTTTGCATATTTTATTCACTTACTAATCGACATTAATGTCAAATTTGTTTTCGTAGCTTCAGCAGTTTGGTACGCTTATCCTTTCGATATAGGTTTGAAGCGGCCCTCTTGGATTCAAGGTGGCAATAGATTTTCAAATAAGCTTTTGTTTACATTTTGACCCGCCGCAATTTTGGACAGGGTTGTCGTAGAAAGTCGAGATGCGCTCCGTCTTCTTTCACTTAACAACAGCTTTCAAACGATGTCCTACCTCTCTTGCCATTTGAAACTTTTTAGTTGGACCCCACCTGGGACCATGTGGGGACCCTGGGACAAGACGTTTTCACTTTAATCGTTGTATTTTGAAAATAATGCCACACATCCTTTCCTGTTTTCACATTTGTCTTACCGTTTCCGATTTATAGGGGTGACCATGGACTTCTCAATTAAGTTTTCGTTTACACTTTGACACATTGCTATTTTGCACAGGGTTGTTGTAGAGAGTCGAGACTTGCTGCATTTTCTTTCATTTTACAACAGCTTTCAAATGATGTGCCACTTAACCCCCCTTGCCATTGAAAAATTTTGAGTTGGACCCCGTCTGGGACCCTGCGGGGGACCCTGGGACAAAGTTTTTATTCCAAAAATGTTTGTCGTTGAAAATGATGGGATACGTGTTGGCCGAGTTTTCCACTTACTCAACCGTTTTCGAAGAAATGACTCGGTTCAAACTATTATGCCAGGTAAATTTTTTGTAGTTCTTACATTACAAAATATGTTGTAACTCACGATATTCCGCTCGGTGGCACGTATAACTTGGGAATTCATCTAGTTATAACATATCAAATGCAAACACAATTGTCTCGTTCGGATCTCAGCGGAGCCACTGAGTGACCCTTCCTTGCTAGAATCTGACCCGAGATCTCTCGCACCAAAAATGAGACCATTAGCGACTACGCTACGAAGGACACCTGGTTTATTGGAAATGAGAATAACTTTAACAATTTGATATATGAATATAAATTGCGAGCAGTGATAATAGTCAATATAGCAAGTATATACAAAGTCAGTACAAAGCTTTTCCTTTTATTTATTAATTTGTTGTTTAGAAAATAATATATAGATGAACGTTACCTTTACACATTGTCTTAGTGTTTTTTTTAAACTCTGAATTATGTTGTTCCACCTTCTGTCTAAGTTCCCTTCATTAAGATTAAAATAGAAATCGTTGGTCCTAATAAAGAGCGATTCAAAAATACTTCTGTTGATTTGAAAAGCACACTGATGTCATATGTCTATATTAACTACACATGTATTTGATCATTTGATTTTTGCAAATGTCTTGAGAGGCCTGAGGTAGCTGGTTATTTCCTCTAGAGTCCATAACATATTCTTTAATTGTGGTTGAAATATTTATTTTGGTCATGACTACATATATATGATTAAACGGCGTAACAAACATATTGGCATTTGAAGGCGGCGCTCCAAGTTCCCTTTAAATGCTGCTAGCAAATGAGAGGCCAGCGGTATTGCCACGTTTATTTTGTACACATCCATGTTTATCCCCTGTCACCTGATCGCGCTGTAGTTTATCTGCTTAGCCATAGCCATACTCCTTTACTACTTGGCAACGTCGCGCCAGAGCTTGCGTTTTATTCGTTTAGCTGAAATGTCAAGATGTTTGTCACAGGCTTTAGATACATGAACATATTTCTTCTTAAACTCATGAAGAGGAAAGAGAATCTTTGAGATATTTCTTGTATTGTGGCATCGTTTTCACGAAATCTTTTTTTGTTTCACTTGATCCAGTGGACTGGCAGTCATACAAAATATAAAACGTTGCCGACTATAAAGAGTTAAATTTCTTGCTCAAATGAGGCAATTTTATAAAGGAAATTTACGCAAAAGATTGGATGACACAATTAACAGTGGAAAACGAAACTAAGACAATCTGTAAAATCAATGTTAGTTTATATTTTCTTTTCTAAACATCAAATTAACACAAAATTTATTTTCTTCTCCAATAGATTAGTTGATAGTATTCGCACTCTTAATCTCAAGAATCGGAAACTACTTCACAAAAACTAATTCCTACAACATCTACAACATTAGTGCTCCATTCGTTCTGGAACTTTCAAAAAGTTTTCTAGAAGAAACAAGTGAATGGTAGTGCTATATAATATTTATATCTATATGAGTAAAATAATCAATGTAATTAACCGTGTGTGAAAGCACACTTTCTACAATTTACACATTTAATAATTACCAGTACAATTTTAGCGTACTTTCAGTGCACAAACAGTTGATAAATATTTTTCTAACTCGAAACGATTTTTCAATAGGAGCATTTCAGTATTGTTGTCCTACATAACTTGAAAGTGTGAAATGTAATTTTATAGATTTTCATTTAAAAGGTATTTTATTCGAATTACGGGATTTTCCAGACTGAAATATTTACTCCATCATGTCATAAGTTTAGCATCGCAGTGAAATAATACACATCAAAGAAGGGGGCGAGAGAATCTTTCAACAGTTTGTGTTAAAAATTTAATACAGTGATGTTAATGTACTTGTATTTTTAAATAAAAGAATATGTGCTCATAATTTTACAGATTACGTTTTAAATTATAGATTGCGTAAGAGTTTACTGATTACTTCAGTTTTATTAAGTAATCTAGTTTGTTTATATCTTGTATTTACTACTTCACTATTACACACAAAAAGCGTTAACAATATATCATTTATTGATAATGATTTTATGTCTAGACTTATCGTAATAAATAATACTATAAAAAAATTAGAAAAATTATCGAAATTCTAAATTGTTACTGTAAATAAGGATTATATAAGTAAAATTCCTTAAGTAACATGAAATATCATTCTTTGATAGTTTACAGATGGCACTTACATTATTATGAAAACTACTTCAAACATTCACTTTTCCATTGATTTCTCAAGAAATATATTGGTTTATCAGCTGCATGCAGTGAATTCCGTCAACAATACTTAATATTATTCTCAAAATATAAGATGTTTCAGAATTTCTGTTATAATGCTCAGGATATGATTTTATTCATGAAAGCAAACCAAAAATATATGAGAAAAAAGAGGTATCGGAATTCTGAATTATGAGCCTTGCAGGGGATCGGGAAATAAACTTCGAGACTTCTTGTCAGAAATAGTAACAGTTAAACGGAGGCAGTGATGTCACTACTTTTAAAATGTCGTTGTACTAGCAGGCAGGCACATAGCCATGATTTCGTAAAAAAAAAAAAAAAAAAGGGGGGGGGGTCGTGACATGAAATACTGTGGTCATCACACCAGGGGCTCGATCAGTCTAAACTATTTTACTGGCAACATATATTGGTTTGTTAGGGCAACAAAATAAGGATATGTTAGTAAGTATTTTAGTGACAAACTATGAAGAAGTCTCGAGTAAAAGAATGAAAAAAAGTAGTGAAAAATCTTTTACAGTATTTATGTTCTTCCTTTGTTCACTTTTTTCTTTCATTATGACCTCAACTATTATAAAAAGTACATATCAACTGTTATAACAAGTACATATTCAATAATGTTTTGTAAAATATTTTACAATATCTGCGTTTCTTTCTCTGTTGAATCAAATATTAACAGAACTTTCTTTCTACATATTTTTTTTTCATTATTCCATCAACTACTGTCTGTTCCAAATGACAGGTTAAAGGAGCAGTAGAAAACTGTTTCTGAAATAGCATGTTTGATACTGCAGAGAAGCGATGACGAAAAATTATGATAAAAATGTCCACGTTGTTATGCTTTCGAAAGCTTGAAATCCTCTGGCTAATAGCAGAAATTCTGGGAATTCCGTAACTTTTTAGAAATTTCAAATTCCCTGACTTTTCCAGGATACCCCGCTCATTCGCCACCATGTATTGCAAATAATACAAATCTCCTCATAAGAAACAAACCAAATACTTGCTGTAGCTTTTTATTTTTAACGTTGATGCTTTTCTCTCGTTTCCTTCTGTTTCACTCTTCCTTAATTTTTTCATTTCTGGTTTCGAAGGGGGGGGGAGGGAAGATCCGGACTCCTCGAACCCCCTTGGCTACGTACCTGCTAGCAGGTATTTCCCAGTTCAAAATATTGAAGATGGCAACAGAAGTCTTTCAAACAAAACAAATTTCAATTGTCTCCCTAGTAAATATATGCCATTATAAGTACAAAGTTCTTTCGCACAATTAAATAAAATGTGATGTACAATTCAAAAAACTATAAAATTATCTACAATCTTAGTGAAAATCTTATGTGCGTTGATTTTGTTATATTTTCAGGGTGTCAATATGTTCTGCAAGTTCCAAATGATCTTCATCAATTATCAGCTACACTGATTTATTATCAGTATAAACTTCAATCTACAAAAACAAATATGAAGTTAGAACTCTTTAATCAAATTACTTATGAGCGGACTTTCAATATTCTTCGAACAAAGGTACATTAAAAATATTGGTTTTACGTTATACAAAAGCTGTCGCAGAGAAGATGAGACTAATTCGTGTATAGGAAAACAGCGACTTTCATTGACTAACAAATGTACTAGGGTGAAACGTAAGTTCATTATTTCCGATTGAGACCAAAACAGTCATGATTGCGTAGCAGTTCAAAGACAAGCATGTACATGGACCCCTCCAAGAATCATTAAAATGAAGCTTACAAACCAAAACACTTTTATACAGAATCAGCCATATCAAGTACACGTACATATTTCTCAAAACAGACACCATTGACAGGTAAGCAAGCGTCCATACGCTCCTGACTCTTTGTGAGTGTCTTTGAAAATTCGTCGTCAGGTAGCGAATTGAAGAAAACTTGCGCTGTGGTGATTACTTCTTTCTTTGTCATGAAATGACGACCACGTAAAGCGGACTTTAAAAGTGGAAATAGCCAAATGTCGCAGGTTGCAAGATCCGGGCTGTATGCTGGATGTGAGAAAATGTGTATTTTTCTCTTCGTTGCGTAATCTTGAAATGCCCGCGAAGTATGCAGGCATGCGTTATCGTGGTGCAATGTGAAGGAATTCTTCAAATATGTTCTCTTTTTTGCTACTTGCTGGTGCAGAGTCTCGACGAGTCCTTCGTAGTACCCAGGGCCGGCGCTAGAAGTTTTGCCGCCCTGGGCGGTACTTTCACATGCCGCCTCTTTATTGTTTTCTTTCTCAAATTTTGCCGCCCCTATATTCTTTTCTTTTTTCAAATTTTTCTGCCCATCAGACTTGCCGCCCTGGGCGGTGGCACGGCTCGACCCCCCTCGCGCCGGCCCTGGTAGTACCGGTACATTGCATTCACAATTTCCCTGGGAAAGACAATGCGTTGCACACCATGCCTTTTCAATCCCAAAATGGGATTACCATCACCTTACCTGCGCTCTTCTATTGCTGCACGTTCTTCTTACGAGGCGAATATGGCGACTTCCATGTGCCACTTTCTTGTTTTTAAGCCTGTCAAAGTCATGGATCCATATTTCATGGGGAGTTATGATTCGATCCAGAATGAGGGTTCCATACGTCTCTTTCATTGAGTCAAACATCCACACACTACTGTATCTGTTCTACTGTAAGAAAATGTGGTATCCATACTGACATGGAAAGGACATGAACTTGTCAACGGGACTTCCTAATCAAACCTAGTCCATTCGATAAACATAACAAAAATATGTTCATGCACAAAAAATTACGTGCCATGAGCAACGGAGTAAGTCCCTGGAGCCCATTGACCCTGTTAGTATAAAGAAAATCGTAGACTTGTAGTGAAATAGCTATTGCGTCAACACTGTTCTTTGGAAAGTCATGTTTTATAGTTCATTCTCTTCAAAATGAAACATGCTTTCCAGAGGTGCTATGTATTGGGGCTATAACGCACTTGAACAGGGAAAACTTGGAGAATGTCGGGAAAATTCCCTTCAGAAATCCCTTCCATTAACTTTGGACCTCTATGGAGTGGCCCCGGGTAAAATCACACAATCCAAATTTATCTCAAAAAAAAAAAAACAGTATAGGGGATAAGAAATATGTATATCAAGTTTTGTATTGATAGATGTAATAAATATTGGGAAAAGCTTGTATACCAATACACGATTTCCCCTCATACCTATTCTGTGTATCAATACAAAACTTGGTACACAGATTTCTTATCACCTATAGTATTTTTCGAGATACATTTGAATTGTGCACTTATACCCGGGGTTACTCCAGAGGGGAACAAAGTTGATGGGAGGGATTTCTGGAGGGAATTTTCCCAACATTCTCCCAATTTTCCCTGTTCAAGTACGTTATATACCCCAATATATAACACCTCTGGAAAGCTTGCTTTATAGTGAAGAGAATGAACTACAAACCATGGCTTTCCAATGAACAGTGTTAATGCAATAGCTATTTCACTACGAGTCTACGATTTTCTTTATAGTAACAGGTCAATGGGCCCCAGGGACTTACTCCGTTGTCCATGGCACCTAATGTTTTGTGCATGAACATATTTTTGTTATGTTTATCGAATGATTAGGTTTGATTAGGAAGTCCCGTTGACAGGTTCATGTCCTCTCCTTGTGAGCAAACTTTCTTCATTTGCAAATGATCACGCAAAATTCGGTGGACAGTGTCCTTCAGTATTTCCGGATGTACACTTAGCACTCTTACAGACATATGCTTGTCATCACAAATAATTGCTGCAACAGTATTCACTAGCGTCTCGTTAATCACAGATGTTTTTTTTTTTTTTTCAGAATGCGGAAGCAAATCACCTGATTCGCGCCCATCTTAGAATAATTTGTACCATCGGTACACTGGCTCTACTCAGCCTGTCTTGTTCGGCATATGCCTGTTGAAACATTGCATTTGTTTCCACAGCGGTTTTCTCTAAACGCCAACCAAATTTTATGACATGTCGCTGTTCATCTTCAATACGGTACTCATCGCAAAAAGCAATCTTATACAGGGTATCCCAAAAGTCCCCTGACATAGGGTAACTCTGTTATTGTCAGAGTTACAACAAAATGTAAGAGAGGAAGCCGTCTCCAAATATAATAATGTTTTCAAACTAAAGTGAAGGAATTCTTTAAATTGGACGAGCCGTTTGGGCTGTACACTTTTTATGTGCCCAATGTTAAATGAAAATGCAACGTTTCCATTTACCTGGACCCACAACATAAGTGAATGAAACTACAGTTTGAAATGGGGGCTGACCATCGACACGTTAGCGTAAAAGACAGTATCTTCATTCACTTATGTTGTGGTCCCAGGTAAATGGCAACGTTGCATTTTCATTTAACATTAGGCGCATAAAGAGTGTACAGCCCAAATGATTCGTCCGATTTAAAAAAAAAAAATCTTTCACTTTAGATTGAAAACATCATATTTGGAGACGGTTTCTCTCTTACATTTTGTTGTGACCCTGATAATAAGAGAGTTACCCTATGTCAGGAGACTTTTGAGAACCCTATATATAGAAACTTTGAGAGACTAATGAAACATGTTCCTTGTAAATCAACACAGCTGCCCAGTAAACTGGTTTAAAGGCATGTGGCAACTTGCTACGGAGAGAATTAGTCATCCTGTATGGTGAGACAGTGCCAAGACCATAGACAGTGTTGCCAAGCTAGGAAACCTCTGTCTTACCTTCTCTGCGACAGCCTTTGTATATACCCTGTATGATAAAATATTAATTTTAAGGATCAGAAAAGTGAATAGTGTAGGCTGAAAAGAATTCGTCAATGGTGCAGTAAGACAGCCTGGAGCCTTTAAGTGGCTAAATGATGTACAGTTCGGACTACCAACATGAGGTAGGTGGGGAAATTTCTTTTAAAGTGGATCAATGGGAGAGAAAGGCCGAATAAAAAGGACGAAGTTTTTATAGAAGGGGTGCCCAAACTGAAGTAGAGGTTTCAACTAAAGTAATTTAATAATTAAATTAGAAACCAAAGCAAAGTAAGATGTAAAACCATTGGAAATCATGAAAATTATCGTCATTGTGCAGGATATTTTACTTGAAATAACGTTATATGAGACTTTCCTTTTTTGTTTTACGTGCTATATTTTACTGTTATTCCTGTGTTTGGGGTTTATTTTGCTATATGCTGTTTATGTTGTTATTTGCTCTTTTAGCTTTTGCAGTACCTCTGTTATAATTGCTTTTAGAGAGTTTGTTTTATTCTATTATTTCATCGAATTTATCTTCGATTTACTCGTTATATGTATATATAATTTTGAGTTTTCTTTTAAACTCATATGGTTAATCGTTGGCCTTATCATAACGAGGCAGATAGCCTCAGCACTTACGTCCGAATTCAATCTCAATCAATCAAAATTTGTTATCGATCATTTATCACACAACTTCCTTTCTTCTCAGTTAGTCTGTTTAAAGTATTGATTATATCTATTCATTGACTAGTAATTGATGTTATTTAAGAGAAAAGGCCCTTCCAAATTTAATTCTTACTCTTTTCCCCCAATGCTGTCATATGAGATTACCAATGTGTCTTCCTGAATATTTTAGATCAAGTTATTTTGACAAGTATAGATATAGCTTGTCTAATACTAATTCTCAGCGTTTAATATACAGGGCTTATTGAAAATAATCATCCAGTTTTGAAAGAGTATACTTTTTAAGAGTTAATATAGAACCTAGAGTAAATTTTAGCACATTTCTAAAGTTTTACTTCCACAATTGAGGTCTATGATGAAAAAAAAACTTGATAACCCTCATTGTAATATTGCATGTACTTTCCTCAAAATAATTTAATCATATTAATAATTAAGTACAGAAAGTTATTAAAGAAAAGTTCCATTGAAAAGGGAAATGTAATCAGGTGGTTGAAAGATTCGAATTCAGAGACTAATCTTTAAATTTAAATTTTATTTATCGAACTATTTGGTACTTGCGGACTATCAACTGTTTCCATCACATCCCTCAATTTTCACAATACTTGATATGTCCATCCTTGGAAGCACGGCACGCATCGACTAGATGGTCAAACTCATCCGATATTTGAAATAAGAACTGCGGATTTCCCTCTTATAGACAAGCAGACGCTATAAATTGTTTGTGCCAATGTCAAATGCTCTGAGTAGTAGGAGGTGCAGTGCGATATTGTCAAGAAAAAGTAACGGAATCAGAATTGTTGTGGTGGAGCGTGTAGAATGTTTTCTGTTGCTGAATACACATCTTGGAGGCACCAAATTGCAATCAAGTAGAACATTATTGTAAGCAAAACTTTATGTTCAGACATTTATTTTAAAATTTGCTGCACCACCGTTCTGTGTTCCTTTGCTTAAAAAATGCAGCTCCTGAAATCGGATGATTTTTGTAATATATAGTCTCTCTCTCTCTCTCTCTCTCTCTCTCTCTCTCTATATATATATATATATATATATATATATATATATATATATATATATATATATATATATATATATATATATATATATATATATATATATATATGTATGTGTGTGTGTGTGTGTGTGTACTGTATTATAAAATTTCGTGAATTATTTAATATTTATTGTCAGTATCTAGGTTAATGTTAAATAATATTTTAGATAAAGTTTAGTAAGAACAGCGTATAGTACATTTTGTTAATGTAGTAATAATTTACTTGCTCTTTGTATGTACCCTATTTGCATTTGCTTGATATTTCTAAAGCACGCTCTTCTTTCGTCTTCAGCAAACTTCAAAATGAAGAATAGAGACGTCAAACATTTACAAGTTATTCTCAGATTAGTCCTTTCTAACTAAACACTAAAATCCAGTCTAAGTTTTTACCTTGGATCTCATCTTTACAATTTCTTGTAAAAGTAAACAAACGCAACTAGTGAAAATAAAACGGTGAATACTTGGTACGTTATTTACAAAAGGTGACAAATATTGTTCTAAATAGTGCTTTTCTTTTTGTGTACCATAGGAACAACTTGGTTACATTGTTAGCAGTTCCTCCCGGAGAGGATTTTGTGCACAAGGATTTCAAGTGGTTGTACAGTCTGAAACTCGTCCAACTTCTGTTGATCGGCGAATCGAATCTTATGTAGCTGATTTGGAGGTGTGTACGTCATTTAAATGAAATATGATAATCTTCAATTTAAACATTCTTTTAAGTATTTAGAGGTAAAGAGGGTTTGATTGATTTGTAATTACTCCTCACACCGTGAGTTGAATGTGAATGGAGATAAGGCGAAGGTCAGTTGTTGGTATCCGACATACTACCTGGTTGTGGCAGTTCAGTTACACCGTGAACTTGCGTAAGGACAGAGTGAGCATGGGATATCCACAGAGCGTCATAAGGGCTTGTATGCTGTACAAGTTCAAATTAGGGTTAAACGCCGCTCCAGGAGGCGGAAGATATGCCAGGCATTTTGTGAGAGTGTCGTGACTACGTGGACAGTACAGCGATGGTTTAACAAGTTTAAGGACGGTGACGAAACACTCGAAGACGCCCAACGTGCCGGAAGACCAACACATGTACAAAATTACGATCTTCAGGCAGCAATTGAGGCGAACAATGGCCAGACATGTGAGGAACTGGGACTACAATTCAGTGTGAGTGGAGAAACCATTCGGCAGCACCTCCTTCAACTTGGGAAGCACTACAAGTTGGTTCGATGGGCCCAACATGATTTGACTCCGGGAGAGAAAGCAACGCGAGCAGACACCTGTGTTTCTTTTAGGGATGGGCACGAGTCGAGCTAAAACTCGACTCGACTCGACTCGAAACTCTACTCAAATTCGAGTCGAGTTTGAGTCGAGCCAAAGATAATTTTCTCGAGCCGAGTCAGGTTTGATAAGTAGCTCTCTCGTTCAGCTCGTTTCAGCTTGTTTTTGAAATCATGCTCTGATTAAGTGATACCTGAATCAGTATAAACACATGTTTTGCAGCATCTTTTGCAGAAGATTTTTTTTTTTTTTTTAACGTCAAACTAAACCGATGCGTACGTTTTTATAATGAAGGATCTTTCACTGTCTAGAGACTGTGTCTGATGAAGCCGATATGTTCAGTTAGTTGAAGAAACTGTCACACAGTTATTATTTTAAAAGAAAATTAGCTTCGTTCAGTGATTTGTTTTTGTAGTTCAAGTAATTTAAGACAGCAAACCTAATATGAACTGGTTAGAATCTTTCGTAGATTGACTATACTTAACAACTTTGAATGACTTATGGGTTCTGGATACTGTACTTCAAGATATCTTGAACATTAGTTGCTGTTTATAGCTCCCCCAATATCAAGAAGATATATTTGGTCTTTACTTTGGTCATTTTTTGTTATGGAAATATATTCGGATGCAGTTTTCTCATAAGCAACAACAGGAAGCTGCTCACGATGTTTCTACTGTTTATCGATAGTTCCAGAAAATGATTTGGGGCCTCAAGTCTCACCATCTAGATCAGCGTATCCCAACCTTTCTCAATTTGCGGCACACTACGGGTGTTACTTAGATTCTCGCGGCACACTTATAGTATTGTTATTTATAAATATAAAACACAGCGGTATTTTTTTCTGAGATTATTGATCTTCTCACAAAGTAAAAAGCTCTATCACTGTTTTTTTTTGGGGGGGGTGTTAAATCATTATGCTTATTTTTCATTCTAATTTAAAAATATAAAACAATTGCAATGAAATATTGGACTCAGGTTTTTAAAAATACGCTTTCTTTTTAAAAAATTGTATCCAACCTTTTACTAAGAAGGAAGATCACTAAATAACGAACAAACAAATCTCTTTTACTTTTAAAACACAAATGTAGGTAATTTGTCGAAAGGACTGAATAATATTTTAAATTTTCAAGTTACGAAATAGTCTGCAACAATAAAGAAGCAATAATGGTCATAACAATGATAACAAATACTTTTTTCAACATTAGAAATGTACAGAACAGTAACCCTGTATGAAACTTAAAATTGTAGATTCATAGTAGAGGTTCATAGTAATGTGAAATACAAATATACATTTATCCCTACGTTTTGCAATCTGATTGCTATAAAATTAATAATTTTGTTTCGATTCCTCGCGGCACACCAGCGGCCCATTCACGGCACACCGGTTGGGAAACGCTGATCTAGATGTTCGAATAAATGTTTGAAAGGCTCATTAAAATGCAATAATCAAATGAACCACTGCAGTTATCTTCCCAGTTTGACCTCAATATCTTACCTAATGTAATCTAATATAAATAAAATAAAGAGTGTCTGTCTGTCTGTCTGTTTGCGGCCTGGGAACCAGACGAGTGGACCGAGAGTTACCAAATTTTGGTCACAAGTACCTTGGCCAAAGCCCCAGATCAAGACGAAGCGTTTTTTTTTTTTTAAAATTCGAACCAGGAGGTCTCCGGGGGAGTGTTTACCGGGACATTTGAAAGTAGTGGAAAATGACCAATATTAGTGTCAAATTCATAGTTTTTGCGATTTCTGAGATCAATAGTGACCCTCCGATCGCATTAACTTCCAAATTCAGCTTCCATTATATGTGGGCGGTGGGTTACCGGGGGATACCAAGATATGTAAAAGTAATCCAAAATGACCGATATTAGTGTCAGATCCATTAGTAAAATATAGAGTTTTTTTCTTTCGTTGTTCAGTTTGTTTACATAGATATTTTATCTGACCCGTGCGAAGTGTGGGCATTTCAGCTAGTTATAAATAATGCCACATTTCCAATTTATTAATTACTGTGCCATTACAGCCGATTGCAACAAGATCATTTAAGTCAAAACCTTTATTACTTAAATAAAAAAAAAAGTATGCTCTCAGATATATTCTTTTAAGATCCACTTCTAGGTGTTACACATGACCAATAAACTGACTATCAGGCTCTTGAGTAATGATGTATGATCTTTTCTTATTCAACGGTAGATTTTTACCTTTTCTTGTACCACAGTATTACCTTTTCTACCATCAAACTATATAGCTTTGATAAATTTTCAAATCTATTTTGTAATGCTCTTCTAATTTTACTTCTAACCAAGGACGTGTTCGATTTTGTAATTAATTACACTGAAAGCAACTCCTGTAGTTGCTCTGTCTGATAAACCGAACTAAAGCTGTAGCAGTGTTTCAATCGCATTTGCGTTTGTGCTGGTGAACATTCTCTTTGTATATTATCTTCAGTCAGTGTTTAACAGTCTCCGTGTTCTCCTCGTCCAAACAAATCTGTGATGTATCTGATAGTGTCACCTTGGTACTGAACAGCAGAAATTGCAGCGTCGTGTTTTCTTTCTCTCTACCTTTACCCTTCGTTCCAAGACGAAGGGTAGGGGTCTGTGTCAAATATAAAAGTAGGAGGGGAGAAAATAGAACAAGTGAATAGTTTTCGATACCTGGGTAGTATTCTTATATTAGTAATGACATGAAATGCGAACGTGAATGGCGAAAGAAGCCTTTAGGAGGAAGAAAAGTCTGTTTTGTGGGACCTTGAATAAAGAGTTGAGAAAAAGACTCACAAAATGCTTCGTGTGGAGTGTTGTACTGAATGGGGCGGAAACGTGGACATTACGTAAAGGTGACGAAAATCGACTGCAAGCCTTCGAAATGTGGGTGTGGAGAAGAATGGAAAGAATTAGTTGGGTAGAGCGGAAAACGAATGAGAGAGTGTTAGAAATGGTGGGTGAGAAAAGAACACTTTTAGATATTATTAGGAAGAGGAAGAGAAACTGGTTGGGACATTGCCTAAGAAGAGATTGTATCATGAGGGACGTCCTAGAGGGTATGGTGGCGGGAAAGAGAGGGAGGGGGCGAAAGAGACTACAATTAGTGGATGATATTAAAACAGAAAGATCATACGTGAAGACGAAAAGGTTAGCGGAGGACCGTGGAGCATGGAAGCTTCTCAGCTGCAGCAAGTGACCTGCCAAGAAAGGCAGAATACCTATGATGATGACCTTTACCCTAACCCTTGTAACTTCCTTCCAGTCTACGTTATCTATGAAATAAACTCTTAGCGTTCTTTGGCCGTGAAGAAATTTCCGTTCAATAACAACTAAAGTGTATTTTATACAGGGTGTTCCACAAAGTACAATTTTTCACAATTTGACGAAACTTTAGTTCGAGACAGGTCTCAATGCGCAAACTAAGGATTTTGACCGATTTAAGATATATATATATATATATATATATATATATATATATATATATATATATATATATATATATATATATATATATATATATATATATATAGGGTGGCCCATTTTAATTTTCCACGGAAATGTCTCGAAAACGGTTGAACATAAATGAACTGAACAAAAACTCAAATAGAAAATACCATGGGGCAAATCGAATGGTGATGTCGCGGTGCTCCCCATGGGCCCAACTTTAAAATTTTGAATGGAAACATGGGACGAGTGTCACCTCGTTCGATAGATCTTTAGAAACTAAAAAGCGATGTGGCAAAAGATTTTTCCTATCGGTCACCGTATTCAAAATGGCCGCCAATATATGTTACCTGTGTCAGATAAACGTTCAGTACCACAAATATGAAAACGGTTGCACATAAATGAACCAAACAACAACTCAAATAAGAAATGCCATGGGACAAATCGAATGATGTTGTCGCGGTGCCCCTCAAGGCCGCCTTTCATGGGGGCCCAGGCTCAACTTAGAAATTTTAAACTAAAATATGGGTCAAATGATACCTCGTTCGATAGATCTTCATACATTACACAGCGTTGTGGCAAAAGATTCTTCATATGAGTCTCCGTTTTCAAAATGGCCGCCAAGACATGTTGCCTGTATCAGATACCATTTTGGAGGCCATTTTGAAAACGGTGACCCATATGAACAATCTTTTGCCAGAACGCTGTTTAGTGTATGAAGATCTATCGAATGAGGTATCATTTGTCCCATATTTTAGTTTAAAATTTCTAAGTTGGGCTCGGGCCTCTATGAAATGCGGCCCTGGGGAGCACCGCAACAACATCATTCGACTTGACCTATGGCATTTCCTATTTGAGTAGTTGTTTGGTTCATTTATGTTCAACCGTTTTCTTATTTGTGGTACTGGACATTTATCTGATATAGGTAACATTTGGCGGCCATTTTGAATACGGTGACCGATATAAAAAATATTTTGCCATATCGCTTTTTAGTTTTTAAAGGTCTATCGAACGAGGTGTTACTCGTCCTATGTTTCCATTTAAAATTTTAAAGTTGGGCCCCGGGCCCCCACGAATAGCGGCCCTGGAAGGCACCGCGACATCATCATTCGATTTGCCCCATAGTATTTCCTATTTGAGTTTTTGTTTAGCTTATTTATGTTCAACCGTTTTCGAGACATTTCCGTGGAAAGATTAAAATGGGCCACCATGTATATATAGGGGAAATCGGGGTATTCGCAAACACTGGAGTAATGCCGAACACCCAAGTTTACGCCTAAGGAAGCTTGTTAGAAAATAGACGATTTTGCTGCACGCCACCAGAGAGACCTGAAAAAGTGTAACAAATTTGGTGCCAGTCAGTTTAATGGATTGCCAGGAAAAAGACGTTTTGTTGCTTTTGTCGATTCACTTTGATGTTAATTCAAAAATCTGGGCAAGCTAAATTGGCCCTTATCTTATCTATATTGTTACAGATAAGGCTATATGTTCCCCAATATTTGAGAATAATTTCTTTGTAATCTTACTAGCCTGCATGAAGTCAACAATTAGTTTCAACATTAACAATAAAATGGTGCCTCATGAGGCCAAACAGAACGTTTGCCATTATCCAGAGTGTTCGATATTGCCCCATGGTGTGAAATAAACTATGAAAAAAATTAATAGTTTTATTATTAAAAAGTAAGTAATAAGTTAATGAAATTGGTTTGGGAATTAGATCATGTCTTGATAATAAGCGTTTACAAGGGTCGTTCAAGGTTGACCGGGATTTTCGTACGTAAATAGTCGATGAATAGGCGGATCATGATGAAACTTGCGGGTGATGTAATGTATTTCTTCTCGAGTGACTAGCGCCCGGTATGACGTATTTGTCAGATGCGCAGCAGTTGCAACGAACATGGTGGCAAGCAGTGTGTCTGTGGCTGTGGAGCAGCGGTGTGTAATCAAATTTCCTATGAAGGAGAAAGTTAAACCAGCTGAAATATTCAGAAGATTGCAAACACAGTGTGGTGAACAAACGATGTCACGGACAGGAGTGTTCGAATGGTGTGAACAGTTTCGCGAAGGACGGGAGCTGGTGACAAATGAAGCGCATGGACACATTCGCCCGACTGCAGTCACACCAGTGAATATCGCACGTGTTGAGCAAATGATTCTTGAGAACCGACGAGTAACAGTGAGGAATATTGCTGTGGAGGTGAATATCAGTGTCGGGAGTGTTGAGACAATCATTCACGACCACTTACGCTTTCGCAAAATCTGGGCAAGGTGGGTTCCCTACCAGCTGACACTTGATCAGAAGGAGGCACGCATGACGGTCTGTGAACAGCTTCTGAATCGGTTTCGAGCCGAAGGTGATGAATTGTTATAATCCATCATCACGTGTGATGAAACATGGTTGCACAATTCAACCCCAGAAACCGAAAGAAGCAGCATGGAGTGGCGGCATAAAGGTACCCCGCCGCCCAAGAAAAGCAAAACGCAGCCGTCCGCTGGAAAGATCATGGCAAGCGTTTTCTGTTACATGAACGATGTTATCCGTGTGGATTTTCTGGACAAAAGGAACACAATTAATGCCCAGTATTACTCCACATTGTTGAGTGGTGCTGTACGAAACTCCATTCGCAAGAAAAGACCTGGGATGTTGTCTGGAAATGTCATTCATCTCCATGACAATGGCCGCCCTCACACGGCCAATGTGACAACAACAACTTTGGCCGAAATGCGCTGGGAAGTTCTGCCCCATCCTCCTACAGTCCAGATTTAGCCCCCAGTGATTATCATTTGTTTTCACCCCTTAAAGATCATCTGGGAGGGAAGAAATTCACGACAGATGAAGCACTGCGGAACGATGTCCTCCAGTGCCTACGACAACAACCAAGTTCTTTCTACGTCAAAGGAATCAGGGGGCTGCCACAACGATGACAACGGTGCCTTGACGCTCACGGAAAATACTTTGAAAAGCTGACATAGTTTGGTGCTTCTTGTGCTGTTTCCTCTGAAGAAATAAAAGTCCCGGTACACCTTGAACGACCCTTGTAGAATAGTTTGCTATATTTATTATTTTAGGCCATTAGTAGCCTACTTCATTGTTCTATAGTCAGTAACCCTATTTTCCAATCTGATACTTCATCATAGACTGCAATTTTTTTTCTGTGTGTGATTCACAGAGTGTTTTACAAATTTATTTAGCCTAGTAGCGTCCATTAGCAGTTAGCTAATTTTGTTCAGCCTGTTAACCGCATTTGAACATTGGACTAATAAAGAATATTGTCTTTGAGAGCAAAACATTAATGCATATATATATCTGTGATTTCTACACATTCAAATCGAGCCACTCAGTCGTCTGGGCTCTACGATTTGACAACGGTCAAATGCACTTAGGTCTTTCAACTTGCCCATCACAAACTGCACTGCAGTGTTGCCAGATCAATCAGTTGGAAAAACAGGAGATTCGAACGTAAAAAACAGGAGAAAGCAGTAGACACATACAGTGGTGGCGTTTGAATGTAAATCCGGGGGGGGGGGACAATAAAATTTGCCATTATTAAGGAGGCAGTAGTCAAAACAAGCAGTCCAGAATTCATTTCCGATGAACAACGTTGAGCAAATAAAAAGGAAAGTCCCGATTTATATTAATATTATTTGATACACACGTGTGTGAAGTAAAACGTAGTGAAAGAGCAAAATGGAGTGGGAAAATGTCTTTTCATGCACGTAGCGATAACGTAGCTATATGGTACAGTCACACGTGATCGTGGCGTAAGACGATTTCTTGCTGACGATCGTGGAGAAATGATCTAAGCCACTCTTCCAACCCAGGTCCCAATCTAAACTACACTTACTTGTAAATCTTACAGAAAGTCAGAATATGGACGAATCTTATAGAAGATGACGTACAGTTTTATTCTTTGCATTCATATTATATACGGTAAAGCTCTATAACTACACGTATATGCTCTACAGAGCTTTGTGTATTATAACAGAGAAATTACATCATTGAAAATTCAATATTAATAATCTTCAACTTCTCGAAGTAACGAAAAAGCAGGAGATTGTTCACTTTTTGTTTTCTTTCGCAGTAGATCAGTAGAACGTAGAAAAAGCAGGAGATCTCCTGCAAAATCAGTAGATCTGGCAACAGCACTGACACGGATACCGAGAGGAAGCACACAGCAGCAATACACGCACGATAAGTTTTATTCACATTCACTTGTAGAGCCTCTGCAGAACGATTTCTGCAACTTTTGCTATATCTAATTCAACTGATGATCAGTGTACTATCTTAATTAAACAGAACTTTATGTGTTTTGTTTTATTCGAACTGACCTTTCAAAAGCACTAGAAAAGAACCATAAAATTTTGTTTGAAATATATCAGTTATTTGCACAAGTCCAGCCGACTTGTCCCTAGCCGAGCTCTGTCACCAAATATATACGGTACATCTTTATTCCTTAGATGTGGGTTAATTGCGCATCGAATTTCGTTCAGATCCGGCGAGTAGTTACTGAGAAATAAAATGCCACATACAAGGCGAGCCTAGCCGAACCTGTCCCTGGTCCAGCTTGGCCATAAAATAAAGCGATTTGCATTCCTTAGACGATTGGCAACTTCCCCCCAAAAATTTAGTTTCGATCCTGCCAATAGTTACCGAGAAATAAAGTACTACATAACCATCTATCTATCTATCTATCTATCTACCTATATATATATATATATATATATATATATATATATATATATATATATATATATGTATGTATGTATGTATATAAAACTACATGAGCTGACATACATTATTGAGCACTTCCTGTAGGGCTACAATGACTAAATTCGGCATGATTGTAGCTTTTCAGAACCAACCGACAAGAAAATTGTCAAAAGTGAATATTTTTAACTTTTGGGGTGGCGAGCACCAAACTAGTGTAAATTACTCTTATAGTAACTCTTACTTCTTTAGTCTGTACTACTTTAGTAAATTACTTCCGTAGTAATATACTCTTTTAGTAACTGTTGGAGAGCTCAATTTCTATTTACTTCTTTAGTTATAACTAAAGTAGTAACGCCTTTTTACTAAAGAAGTAAGCCATTTCTGTACACTGCTAGCACGTTTCCTATCGGGAGCTGGAGCTTATCAGAAGATGTGCCCATGAAAAAAGGCAGAGAAAATGCGGTTGCAGTGGAGAACAGGAAGTTTTTGGAGAAAGCAAACGTGCTTCATTCTTTGAAAATGCATTTAATTCGAGAGGAATATGATACAAAAATGTTAATTTAAAGACAAAGAGAAATTATGGAAGAAAAAATAACCCTAAAATGCAAGTTATGAATAAGTTCAAGAACGAAATGGAGCAAACTTTAGGTTCCGGTTCTTCAGGCAATGTACTCGAGAAATTTGTTTTTTGTAAATGTATGTGTTTTATATTATAAATCATATTTTATTTGCTTGATATTTTTTACAATGGTTAATATGTTCTTGTTTTACATATAGCATAGTATTTGTGTTTATTATTTCAACATCAGTACATTTAATTTTGGAAACAAAATGAAAATGTTAATAATCTAATTGCAAAAAAAAGAAAAAGAAAAGAAAAAGAAAAAGAAAAAAAGAAAGAAAAGAGAAAAACATAACTATAAAATTATACATAAATAAAATGGGTCACATTTCACTGCAGTAATGACCATCCAGTGCCTTATTTATTCATTTAAGAAGAAAAAGTCTTTACTTCTTACTTCTCTTACAAATTAGGTGTATTTTCAATTGAAATACTTAAGTATTTATTTATTTATTGAACAAATTCCCAGATACAGCATAACTTTGCCATTTTACACAGGAAAAAAACAAAAGAAAGAAAAAACAAGACAACAATAACAACTACAACATAAAAGAGTGTCAAAATAAAGAATGTAATATTATTCCATCAAAACTCGTTTAATTGCTCTATCAAACACCGGAGTAGCTCGAAAAATGTCCACATCAGTTGTTACTTGATTATAACAGTTTGGCATTCTGTAAAAAAAGAGATCTCTGTATAATTGCCAACCTAGGACGAGCAAGATGGAATAGGTGAGTATTCCGGGTTATGCGGGATGAGCCACGCAAGGATAGTTGTTGAATTAGGGTTTCTGATCTTAAGTTTTCATTAACTATTTTATGAAGATATTTCAGGTTAGAGATAATTCTGCTTACTTCCGGAGTCTGGATATTAAGATTTCGCCAGAGTTCCTTCTTACAAGTAAACCTTACGTTTGGGTGAATCGAGTTGCTGACTGAGACACATATGAGAAAGTAGTACTAAATGTGGTCAGTATTTCAGTGAAGTTGTAGGTGCGAAGCTCCAGGGGTTTAGGAGATACAGCTACCAGAACATCACATGGAATTACAGAATAGTATTAATACAGTTGGAGGTAAAACCTCTGTAAGACCTCTTGTAACAACAAAAGGTGAATAACAAATATATGGGTACATATTAGGACTAGGGGGAAGTCATATAGTAAGGGTATACCTGACGGCGGCCATCTTGAAATCCGCCATTTTGAATTAAGGTTAAATTTTTAAAATAGGAATAGGGTCATGTGATACATGATTTAAGGCGCAAATTTAATCAGAAGAACAATGGTGACGTTAATTTTGATTTACTCGCAATTGGTAAAAAGATACAGGGAAATTAAATATTGTTGCAGCATATGTATTAGTCCTTTACCCCACCATGTAAATATTGTGTTAATGATAATAATTAAATAAAAAGCAGGTGGATAAATATTAGGTCTATGGTAAGAGTTGTCTTGATGGCGGCCATGTTCAAATTCGCCATTTTGAAGCAGACAAAAGTTTTAAACAAAAGGCATAACAGTGACACCTTATTAATAGCAAATTTTACCATAAATCCAACGGTATAACCATTTTTGCTTTATCATTAACCAGCACAAAATTAAATGGGAATAAAGTAATGCAATAGATGACTTCGGGCTAGAAGTTAATCAGAAATACAATGGTGGTGTTACAATGTTAGTTGTTGTGCAAGTCATGCACTCTTTTCTGAACTACATATTGATTGTATTAATTGAGGACTTTTCTGGAAGAAAGACCCAAGTTCAATTATGACTCAATTCCACTTTGGTCATTTTTCCTTAAATTAGCAACTTGTTTATGCGATAACAAATGCTGGTTAATGATAAAACAAAAATGGTTATACCGTCACTGTGTCACTGTTATGGTGGGGTAAAGGACTAATACATATGCTGCAACAATATTTAATTTCCCTGTAACTTTTTACCAATTGCGCGTAAATCAAAATTAACGTCACCATTGTTCTTCTGATTAAATTTGCGCCTTAAATCATGTATCACATGACCCTATTCCTATTTTAAAAATTTAACCTTAATTCAAAATGGCGGATTTCAAGATGGCCGCCGTCAGGTATACCCTTACTATATGACTTTCCCCTAGTCCTAATATGTGCCCATATATTTGTTATTCGCCTTTTGTCGTTACAAGAGGTCTTACAGGGATTTACCTCCAACTGTATGAAGACTATTCTGTACTTCCATGTGATGTACTGGTAGCTGTATCTCCTAAACCCCTGGAGCTTCGCATCTACAACTTCACTGAAACACTGACCACATTTAGTACTACTTTCTCATATATGTCTCAGTCACCAACTCGATTCACCCAAACGTAAGGTTTACTTGTTAGATAAATATTCGAAGTGCTGGAACACGAAAACGGACTATAGCAATAAAGAAATTGAGAATAGAATAAAGTCTGGAGAGATGTGTAGGTGCTGCCATGGTCCATATGGGAGAGCAGTATTCAATCTTGGGAGCTATTAAGGTTTTATAAAAAGTTGCTAATATAAAACAGTGCGTAGTTCAGTGAATCGATAAAGAAGTCCCAACATGCGCATTGAAAAATGAAATGAAATCTTTAAGTTTTGCGTCCCACGTTTATACCGGTGATGATGAGAAATGAGTGAAATGAAGAAAGTGGGAGGAAACGGGAGTACTCCGAGAAAAACCGCGAGCACTGTGTTTTCCTCCACAAAATCCACACGGTGCGAGTTGGGATCGAACCAAGTACCCAAATCACCGGAGGTGAACGATCTACCACTAAGCCACCGCGCCTCCTACATCCGCATTGAATTCTTAAGTATTGAGGAGATGTGATCAGAGAATGCAAGTTTTGAATCAAAGATGACATAAAGATCATTATGAATAGCAGAATGTGTGATAGGGGAATCATTGATATGGTATGTGGAGGGAACAGGAGACTTTTTTTAAAGTAATAGTAATACCTTTTGTATTTTTCAAAGTATAATAGACCTTTTGCCAGCTTGCCTTGTAGCATCTGCTTCTGGCTGAAATGCATATTGGGTGATGTCATTCACATCCACAGCATCAGGGTGAAACACATTTCCAATTTCTATTCCAAAGTTGTGCAGAATTGCAGCAGCCACAACAAATTCCCACACTTGTTTTGTTTTATTTACAAAAAATATCGCATTATTTTAATGAGAATTTGGAAACGTTTCTTCGGAACACCGAATGTACACTCTATTACTGGTACTCCTAGCAATGTGGGCTCTATTGTAGCGCCCTTCAATTCCTGTGTGAGGTCGAAACTAGGGTTGGGCAAAACCGGTTTTTTTATAAAACGGGAAACCGGTTTATAGAAAATCCGAAAAACTGACATTTCGGTATTCTCCAAAAACCGGTTCGGTTTTTCATCGAAACCGGTTTCGGTTATCTTCAAAACCGATTCAGTTTTCACCGAAACTGGTTTTGGTGAAAAGTTTTGGAAAACACATAAAACTATTTCTGTGGAAACGCAATCGGTTTCCGGAGAACAACGAAACACTATTCTGGTCTGAAATAGAACAAATTTTGAAAAAAAAAACGGAAGCGATTTTGAAGAAAACCTAAACCGGATCCGGTAAAAAACCGAACCGGTTTTGGGACAAAACCACAAAACCGAAAATCGGTTTCGGTGAAAAAACGGTCTTTTGAAAATTTTCAAAAACCGGTTTCGGTTTTCCTAAAAACCCGAAACCGAAAAGCCTGTTTTTGAGCCCACCACTAGTAGAAACATAGAAGTCATAAGATGTTTGGAGAGAGCATATTTACCATCTTCAACAAGCAACCCATCCATCATATTGTCCATTTTCAAATTGTGCAGAAACTCTACTATTGTTCCAAATGCGTGCATCATTCGTGGAACCCGGCCAACGGCTTTCCACGGTGAAAATCTGCATATTGGCATCACAAATGATTTGTGAACTGATAGAAAAGAAATTCTTGTGATTTCTGTATAGTTTTGCTTGTGCTCCAGAAGGACGAAATATGAGTATATGTACACAATCTCTACACCTCTATGATATTTGGGAATCCACCAGTTCGATAGAATTCCCTTTTGTTCCTTGATGTATTTTCTTGGTTCTGTGGCATGAGCACACACAGTGACTTTAAGGTAATTGAACTCTCTATCACACTGTTAAAATCTCTTCCAGCAGTAGTACGAAAGATGTTGAGGTCCCTTGCTACGATTTGATAAGTACCAGTGCAAGAGATACGCAATTCACAAAGAAGTTTCAGCCTAGGAGACAAAGCACGCTTCCTATCAGAATTATGCTGCAGTTACGGGTCCAGAATACCAAGCAGCAACTGAAAAGATTGTTTACGAATTCCAAACCGCTCTTCGAAATCATTATCGCTATACATCGCAAATGGGTTTTTCTGTCCATTAAAGCCTTCATTCTTGGGATATCTACCTCTTCCTCCATCTCCGTATATTTTTCGTAGTCCAGATCAGGGGCGTCATTTGAGACTTCGCTTGGGGGGGGGGGGGCAAGAGCAGCACCGATATATGACTTTCACGTTTTGTACTAGTATATTAGTAGGCAATCTATTAAAGTATATATATTCCTCAAACTCTTGGAGGGGGCAATTGCCCCCTCCTGTCCCCCCTAAATGACGCCCCTGGTCCAGATAATCCATAGAATTTGATATTTAATACGCAGAAACGAAAGAACACAACTTACTCTCAAACTTTACTCCTACTACTGCTTAGGAGTAAATTTTGGTCTTATTTACTCCGTAAGTTACTAATGTAGTAACATACTTCTTGACTGTGCTCTCCACCAGTTATGAGAGGGGATGAAAAATTTCCCCATGTTATTTCAATGGGACTTTTTTCGGATCTATAATCTAAAGTTTTAGGTACTTAGAATTAAAATAAAAACTTGCAATTCGGTATGCTTGTACGTTTTCGTTAGCACTACCTAAGTAAATCAGTAAAAATAGAAAGTTCTGACTTTAGAGTGGTTTTATGAGGAAGTGAAAAATCTTTCCCATGTTATGTATATGGAACACCTTTTACACCTTCAAATTATTGAGCACTTCCTGTAGGGCTACAATGATTACATTTGGCGTGATTGTAGCTTTTCGGGACAAACCCACGAACAAATTGCCAAAAGTGATTATTTGTAATTTTAGGGGGTCTAAAGTGGAGATGAAGAATTTCCCCATGTTATTTAAATGGGCCTTTTTTGGACCTATAATCTCATGTTTTAGGTACTTAGAATTGAAATAAAAACTTGTAATTCGGTATGCTTGTACGTTTTCGTTAGCATTACCTAAGTGAATCATTAGAAATAAAAATTTCCGACCGTAGAGTGGTTTTATGGGGAACCGAAAAATCTTTCCCATGTTATTTATATGAGACGTCTTCTACACCCCAAAATGTTTAGGCACTTCTGGCAGGATTAGAACGATGAAATTTGGTATGATTGTAGCCTTCCAAGACTAACCAACAGGAAAATTGCCAAAAGTAAATATTTTTAATTTTTAGGGGTCTAAAGGGGTATGAAGAAATTCTCATGCTATTTAAATGGGCGTTTTCTTGGAATACATAATATTATCTTTTAGATAATTAAAACAAGAAAAAAGAAACGATAGAATTATGGGTACAAGAGGCACGAGACCGTAGGCCGAGCAAACGCGGGGGTCTGGGGGCGCAGCCCCCAGCTAACCCAAGGCTCCTATATACAGATGGTGATCAGAAAAATGGAAACACCTGAACGAAATTGCAACTTACCAGATTAATATGGTGTCGAGCCACCTTTCGCCTTCAGAACAGCCTTGATGCGACGTGGGATGGAGGCATAGAGGTCGTGAATGGTAGCAAGTGGAATTTTACACCATTCCTCGTGCAGGGCATCGGCCAGTTCTGTGAGAGAGGATGGAGGTGGAAATCCTCGCCGGAGTCGTGTTTCCAAGACGGACCACAGATGTTCAATTATGTTGAGATCTGGGGATTGGGCGGGCCAGGGGAGGTGTTGAACTTCATCCCGATGTTCCCCAAACCACGATGTGTGAATGGGTGCATTATCATTCTGGAAGATGGCGTCATTGTCCGGGAATAACATCCGGACCATAGGATGCAAGTGGTCTCCTAAAATTGCGACATAATCGTTGGCAGTGATTCGTTCGCTAACTGTGACCACAGAACCCGATGAAAACCATAATATTGCGGCCCACAGCATCACCGAGCCGCCGCCATGTTTCACAGTTGGGCGGAGAGACTGCAGATCATAAGCTTCTTTGGGCGTTCTCCACACATAAACACGGCCCGTGGTTGGGAATAGGGTGAAGGATGACTCATCCGACCATATCACACGTTTACAGTTCTCAACGGTCCAAGTTGCATGGTCGCGGTACCATTTGCGGCGTGCGAAAGCGTTATGGTCCCTGATGAGCGGTTTGGCCCGTGCAACACGACCCCGTAAGTTCATGTCATGCAATTCGCGGCGGACTGTGATTGTCGAAACAGGGTGGGGGAGGTGCTGATTGAGTTTCACCGTCACTTGCTCCGCAGTGGCACGACGGTTCTGCGTGACAATGCGCTTTAATACCCGGCGTGACCTGTCCCTCATGATTTTGTTCCGCTTCCCCGATGTGGTTTTCCCGTGTGTTGTGTAGGCCGTCATCACCTTCGACACTGTCCCACGCGACACACCTAACACAGTAGCCACTGCCGTCACACTCACTCCACATAACCGCTCACCAACAATTTGCCCTCTTTGAAAATCTGAGAGGTCTCCCATTTTGCACTACCTCCATCTGCTGCAGCCACTGGACACTGCTGTTTCACTACGCCTGACGTAGTATGGAGACCGACCTGACACACCACCACCAGCGGTCCGGCGCTGCGGGCGCCATGACACCACTGCCAACCCATATATCTGACATGTTGCCAACTACAGGTGTTTCCATTTTTCTGATCACCATCCGTATATATATACCTGGAATGCAAATATAATTTTCAGTATGTTTATACCTGAAGCTAATAATAATAATAATAAGGAAAGCGATTAATATTATAAATTTATTTATACTGAAACTTGTAACAATATTTGATTGTTCCACAATATAAAATGAAACTTTAACAATTAAGATTACTCTAAAACGATACCATAGCAGTTTTCTAAATTAGAGTAACTCGGATGATAAAGGCAGACAGTTCCCTCTAACACGTCTGCTTGAATTAAACATAACACCAACCAAAACCAAAAGTTTTATTTATTTAACATTAAAAAAATATATTTGTAAAAATATATATAGAGTGTATTATCTTTTTTCTTTTATAGCTTTACATAAAGGATATGACTGAAGAAGATTTCGAAACTCACAAAAAATCTTTAGAAGATAAAATATTGGAGAAGCTGGAAACTATGTCACAGGTGGCAAATCGATACTGGCGTGAGATTTATATTCAACAATATAATTTTAACAGGCAGAAAATTGATGTAGAATATTTGAGAACTTTGACAAAAGAAGATATTCTGCGCTTCTATGAGGTATGTTATATTTACAATAAAATAAGGTTCTGAAAGATGTAATGCCAGAACATTATAGAATTTATTTGTCAGCTTGACAATTTAGTCCATTGATTTAGGCGAATTTAGTAATTATTCTGCAGATCCAAGAAGAATTTGCAAGTTTTCCAAATTAACTTCTCTATTCTTAGAGAATCTGAATTAATATTATGTTTGAACATTTCCAAGGAAGAATCAGCGTTATTTTACTGTTATTTATATGTTGAAAAATTGAAGATTTTTCATGATTATTTACAAAGTATTTTTTTGTTTGTTTGTTTGTTTTCAGTCTGTATATTATTTGTTGTTTATATAATGTATCTGTCCAGCACGATAGTGGATTTTCCAGTGATTCCTTAAAACACTCATCAGGTTTCTTTGTGCTAAATTAAAGAGATAATTTTGTATCGTGTTAAGTATGAAATTATCATCTATACGAATAATTCAAGAAGTCTTTAAGTGTTCCGTTCTTCTCACTATTACTCACTCTCAGTGATCATGTGTACAGGTACACTCATGTCCAAAATGATTGTCGCATATCTATAACTGTCTTCTTGTAAAAATATAATTTGATAATGATTTTGCAAGGTACTTTTAATACTGATATTATGTGTATAATCGGGAAATGTATATTTGTGGCAAATTTCGTAAGAAATGAATTATAAATACGAAAATTAGAATGAGTAAAACAAAATGTTGCTAAATGGACAAGAAAGATTTATTTTCGTTTTATTGTTCTTATTTACTTCTCTTTTGACATGAAATTTGCCACATACATGCCTTTGCCGATTATACACATACTAACATTATAAGAAATACCGGGCGAATTCGTTATCAAATTATATTCCTACAACAACATATTTATAGACATGTGACAATAATTTTGGACATGAGTGTACATTTGACGTAACCAGGTGTATCTTATAACAAAGTTATTTCTTAACGACAACGCTGTCTTTCAACTTGACAATAAGCCAATAGAAGCTGCTATAGCTATTCAGTCACGACCCGCTCGGGAGAGTAATACTCCCGGAAGTACGTTTTTCCACGCGCTACTCTAGACAGCTGTTTTACGCGCTATCCTAGCCAGTTATTTTAAGTTGGTCACAAAATTTATATCATGAAGTACAAGGGGAACAAAACAACCCTATATCATGGAGTACAAGGGCATAAGTACTACTACTACTTATCTGCATAAAAATAAATAAATCACTTTTTTAAGTATTATTTTCATATTATTTTAATTTAATAAGTGTTATAAAAATGTAAAAAAATCTTTTCTCGGGCGGGGTTTGAACTCGCGCCAAAAGAGAATTTTATTACTAGCATATAGCTCTAGCCCATTCGACCACTGAGGCCGACAACAGCAAGCGTTTGTTATCTGCTATTTAAATGCAACGTGGCAAGAAGTGAATAACGCCAACCAATCAGAACTATGTTTCTCGTTTCTACTTCCGGGAGCATTACTCCCCCGAGCTAGTCCTATTCAGTCGTGCTTTCAGGAAGAACTTCAACACTGCTTGGCTCTCTCAATCTCTGACTTGAACATTATTGAACACCTATGGTCAATTTAAGATTAGCGGCGTCTATCATCTCTGACTCAATTGAGTGGTTTACTGCATGAATAATGGTCTGCAATTCTCTAGAAATGATTCATAAGTTATATACCTCCATTCCGCTTCGAATGCAAGTTGCGTTGCAGGCTAAATGAGGTTCTACGCTGTATTA
This sequence comes from Thermobia domestica, assembly GCF_964235325.1. Taxonomy (NCBI): domain Eukaryota; kingdom Metazoa; phylum Arthropoda; class Insecta; order Zygentoma; family Lepismatidae; genus Thermobia; species Thermobia domestica. Next base: position 226,812,737 of record NC_137464.1, on the reverse strand, counting down.
ATAAATAAGTAATATTACATTAAGATGTTTTCATTATTTTGGTAATATATCTATTTCTAACTATAAGATCCGTCTCTAACAATATGGCACTAATTAATTTTGTTGGTGAAAAAAATTACAGTTTTAACTTGATATGCTTCGTTATCTTGTCGAATCTAATTTAAATATTATTATATATTTTTTTCCTGCTTATTTTAGAAATACATCAAGTTTGGTGCTCCTAAACGAAGCAAGCTGGCAGTTTACGTGTTACCGACGAAAGCTATAGATGCAGAGTGTGACATAAAGTACGACAAATTGGTAAGAAATTAGTTACCCATTCAATTTTTCAATTTCTTATAATTAAAATTGCGAATAAGAGTTCGCCTTGTTCGTGATTAGTTAAAACAATGAAATTTTGAATTAATTTAGTCGTAGGATATTAAAATATGTCTACTTCGCTTACTTCTGTTTTACGCTAAAGCTTATAACTAACAGAAGGGCTACGACCAAGGTCTAGCTTATTTAAATAAGTAACCATTATACAGAGTGAGCATAAAATCTTGCCCTGATTACAAAAATTTATTACAGAAGAACCGTTTGACATAATAATGTAATTACTGGTCATTTACATAGGTTAGTATTATAATTTTTTTTAAAAGACCACTTACGTTAGACCACTTCGTGTGCCCCCTTGATAGCTCGGAGAATGTCTAAGCGGTATTTCAGTTCCCGACTGGTGTTTTGTAACATGTCTTCTGTAACAGTACCCACAACTGCTTGTATCCTAGCCTTCAGTTCCTCGACGTCAGCAACAGGTGTGGCATAAAAGTCCAGTGGATTAATGTCTGTGGCGGGGAAAGCGTGATACCACAGCACTCATTGCGCTTTCTCCTGCTTCGATGCCATTTCGCCAACTAACCCGCGCGCGCCAAGTAACGTACTGCGTCACTCTTGGGTAGCACTAGTGCCATCTATTGGTCTTAAAAAACTTGTAATACTAATCTATGTAACGGACCAGAATTTATAATATTCTGTCCAACGGTTATTCCGTAATAAATTTTTATAATCAGGGCAGGACTTTATGCTCACGGTGTATAATAACAATAATAAATAGTAATTGCATTAATAATAAATGACTAAATCCTATAGTAGCTCAATATGTTATACAGTGGCGGAGTTTCAACTTGGGCTCAACGAATGCTGGGTTCTTTGAAGGTATATTTCAATAAATTATTAGACTTCCAAGTCTCATAGAACAGGCATGTCCATCTGTCCGTCTGTCTGTCTTTCAACAGATATAAAACCAAAAAAGGTCAGAAATATCGAGAAACGCTTTTCCTGATAGGTTATAGGGTCCCAAGGACAGGTTCTATCTCCGTCTTTTTCTTTGTATTGCACCCGAAAATGGTATGAATGTTTTGTTTTCAAATTTGACCGTCACTATGCAAAAATGGTAAGAGAGAGTGAGAAACGCTTTTATGAAATTGGATTTAACTATTTCTTGAAGTGGATTCTAAAGTATAATTTATCTTTATTCTTTTTCTTCTGTTGAAACCAGATTATTATTATTATTGTTATTATTATTATTATTATTATTATTATTATTATTATTATTATTATTATTATTATTATTATTATTATTATTATTATTATTATTATTATTAAGTAATCTGCATTTTGGCAGGTCCTGGGACTAAAGTTTTTTTTTTTTTTAATTTTAGATTTAGGCCTAAAATGTTTCTTCCACGATTTTCGATCCTCTGCATCCTCTTGTAATTCCCAATATTTTCTTCTATTTTTCAAATCATCGATCATTTCTGTTCTTCTTCCTATTGCTCGCTTTCCTTCCATCTTTCCTTCTATGGTGGTATGAAGGAAACGGTTTTTTCGCAAGATGTGTACAATCCAATTAGCCTTCCTACGAAGGATGCTGGCTAGAAGTGTCCTCTTCTCTCCTATCCGTTTTAAAACATCTTCGTTTGTTGCTCTCTCTGTCCATTTTATCTTCTCTATCTTAATCCTACACTACATCTCGAAGCTCTCTACATATTTCTTCTCTAACTTCCGTAATGTCCAAGTCTCTGAACCATACAGTCCAATACTCCATATATAGCACTTGACCAACTTCTTCCTAAGTCCAATATTGAGCTTGCTAGTTAAGAGTGATCTTTACTTGTTGAATGCTTCTTTTGCTATGGCAATTCTGGACCTGATCTCTTTGGTACAGTAGACGTCTTTTGTCAAAATACTTCCCAGATTCTTGAAATTATGGACCTCTTCAGATTCTCTTTCTTCTACTCTGACCCGTAAGGACGCGTTTCCTCGGGATATTCTCATGACTTTCGACTTTTCGATGTTGATTTCCGTTACATATAGTCGTAACTATTTTGTCACTCATCTATAGTCCTTCTTCGGTTCTAGCTATAATGACTGTACCATCTGCATACCTGATCTTGTTAATGATCTGCCCTCCAATCTTGAAATCTCCAATTCCCATTAATGCTTCCTTCATTAAACATTCACTGTAAATGTTGAATAATTGTGGCCATATACTACACTTTTGTCTGACTCTCCTTCCGATCTCCACACTACTGGTTTCTCCTTCATTCAAACACAACTTCACTCGTTGTCCTATGTACAAGTTTCGAATGGGTCGTCGCAGGGCTCGATCCGGAGGCCCGGGGCTAGAAAAAATGTGAGGCCCCCTGCTGACTTCACCTAATACATTTCTGTGAAAGTACAGTAGGAAAGTTAAGGGAATATGATTCATATTTTTGGTCATAATAGTTTTATTTTATGATGACGATTAAGAGTGTAGGCCCCTTTCCACCTGGAGGCCTGGGGCTATAGCCCCTAGCCCCTCCCTTAATCCGGCCCTGAGTAGTCGGTCTCTCCAGTTGACTCCGATTTCTTTAAGTACTTTCAAAAGTTTCGTCCAAGTGACCCGGTCGAAAGCTTTTTGCCAGTAGATGAAGTATAAACAGAGCTCTTCCTTTACATCAAGAACTCGTTCTGATATAATTCTCATCAACCCAATAGCATCTCTGGTGCCTTTTCCTTTCCGGAATCCAAATTGATCTTTCTCCAACATCTCTTCTATCTCACTTTCCAGCCGCATGTTCAGTATGCGTGCAATAATCTTTCCAGTGTGGGAAATAAGGCTAATGGTTCTGTGTTCGCTGCACTTCTTTGGTTTCTTTTTCTTAGGCAATGCAATCATTGTAACATCAAGAAAATCCTTTGACCATTCTCCACTCAAGTAGATCTTGTTAATAAGGGAAGTCAGTACTTTCATTGCATTGTTTCCTAATACCTTGAACAAATCTACTGGTATGTCGTCGTCTCCAGTGGCCTTTCTCCTTCGCATGTCCTTGATTGCTTGTATCACTTCACTTTTCAATATACTGGGTCCTTTCTCTTCATCATCTACCTCTTCCTCTGCTTCGACCGCAATATCTTTGGGGAGATTCTTCTGATCATACAGATCTTTTATGTATTTCTTCCAAATTTTAAGGATTCCTTGATGGTCAGTGACCACAGGACCTTGTTGATCTTCTATTCCAAACGTTCGTATACTTTTCTTAGCTTTCCATCCTAATTCTTGTGCTTTCTGATACATGAGATCATATCTGCCGTGCCCTTGAAGTTTCATTATTTCTTCACATATCTGATCCATGAACTTTCCTTTGGCTTTGCCCGTCTCTCTTCTCAATTCATTATTCAGCCTTCTGTATTCACTGATGTACTGTTTTTGCCCTTCTGCGTTCCTCCATCTTCTTAATAATCGCTTCAGTTATCCATGGTTTTCTCGGTGCTTTTCCATCCTGCCAATGTTATTGTGGAATGTGTCTAGTAGAATTTGTTTTACTTTTTCCCAACTATTTTCTACATTGCCGACCATATCGCCCATTGCACAGAATTTTTCTTCAATCTCTTCTTTTCCGTCGCTGTCGATATTTCTTAGTCGCTCTAAGTTCCATTTCCGATTTCTCCTTCCATTTTTCTTGATCGACTTTAACCATGTTTGCACTTTCGCCGCTAGGAAATTATGATCCGAATCAATGTCTGCTCCTGGTAGTTTCTTTACGTCTCGTACACTATTCCTGAAACGTTGCTTCACAAGAATGTAATCTATTTAGTAGCGTTTCTTATCTCCTGGACTCTTCCACGTGTACAACTTGTTTTTTCTTTTCTTAAACCACGAGCTCGTCACCACCAGATCATGTTGCCTGCAGAAATCGATAAGCATTTGACCCCGTTCGTTTCTTCTACCTAGTCCAAATGGTCCCACTGTCTTATTCGCAGCTCCTTCTCCTACTACGCTGCTGAAGTCTCCCATTATTATGGCGTTGACCTTACCCCTTCCTTCCTGATGCAAGATGTCACTAATCTCATCATACAATACTTCTACTTCATTGTCATCATGGTCGGTTGTTGGCATATACCGGTAATGGTATTATCACAATATCCATTGGTTTTGCACTTAGTTTCGCAAACATCAATCGGTCACTGCAGCATTCCACTTTGGTTACACTTCTTGCTACTTCGTTCTTCGTTTCTATCGCGACACCATTCTCGGCCTTAATGCCACCCGACGGTTACAATATTGAATCCACGGTTTTTGATATGGATTCTGCGTCCGAAGAATAGATATAAAACTTTGGCCTTATTACTCTACTGAAAGCAGAAGATGTACAACTTTACTTCTTCTAATTTCAATGTTAATCCATAGAGCGACAAAGATAATCGATAACAAGAAACGGCTTTTCGATATAGACTCAACGTCCCAAGGATTATGTCTATGTTGTTATTTTCCTATTGAAACCGGAAGCGGTAGAAATTTAGCACTGGTTTAAATATTAACCCTTTGCGATCTTTTTATGACATGTTTCTCGAGTTTGTCCGAACCACGTGAATTAATTTGCCAAACTACAGCGTTTCGTATATAATGATAGTTTTTCAAAGCTATTGCATTAATTCCATCTATTAGAACAGGGATGAAAATCGTGATTTAAATAAAGATTGCACACTGTATGTATTAATTTAAAAAATCAAGCAATTAATACACGAAATTGGAAGAAAAAGCATGTCGAGCGTGAGTGGACATGCCTAGTATGGACAAAATTAAATATCGAGTCTCACTCGACAAAAGAACCGCAAAATATTAATCACATAAATAAAAATTGTAAGAGGTAGGGAAAGCTTTTCAACAGTGAATTTGAGAGTAGAGTATATCTTCATCCTTGTTCCTGTATTGAAACTGAAAGTAATAAGTATCACTACTGACTATAATATTTGATCCTTGTTGTGTATAAGTTACTGTCGTTTCACAATGTTAAATTAAACTATCTTGTTTAAATTTTGATATAATTGACAAGATATGAGGCCATAGCTCTTCGTGGCCTCTGCTTCTAGAGAGTTTGTAATAAGCCACAAGAAGCTTTAAGAAACATAGCTTGCTGTAAAATAGATTTAAAAAAAAACATTTTGATATATGGATGGTAATGACATAAGCCACTGTTTACGTTTCACACAAGTTGTAACAAAATATCAAAGATTTTAGATCGCCGTTTTCATTCTACAGTTGATCTACCATCTTTTTTAAGTTTTGTTTGGACTATACTCTTGTAAGGTAGTAGTAGGTTTCCTGGTCTTAACTTTACAAAACATAACTTACCTGAAATTCTTTTTTGAATAAAGTAAAACTTCTAAGTCAATTACTCAGGCAATTGTCCATAGTTAACTGTATGTGGATCTTCTCCACAAATCCTCTCCTACTGAGAGATTCTGGGGGACAGTAGTTCCACCATTAATTTTAATTAACACGATCTTTAAAGTGTAGAAGCCATTGTATTGGTTTGTGAACCATACCTTGTTCTAGTTTTAATAAGTAATCAGTTTGATCGAATAGAGACGCGTTTAATTAAGCCTTCTTCAACTGTAGATCATAATGACATTTGAATATTGAACACACGGAAGAAGTTGCAGTGATGTACTCGGTAAGACATCTACCTACCAACCGGGATTGTTTAAAAAATAGAATAAGAACCAAGAACCAAATGTTATTTGGTTTAAACAGTTTCTTTGTGTTTTATTAAAAACTTGTTTTGAAATATATTATTTATATTAGAATATTAAACATAGTTATTCCACATAAAAGAATTGTAGACACAGTCGTATATCATTGTATTGTGTTTTCTTTTGTTTCTTTATTTTCACTATGCTTTTTTGTATTGTTATTTAAAAACTAAACTAAGTGCTAATTAATATTCGTAACTTTAAGAACAGAAAAGGCAGGAAATCAACACTCCATATGCACATAATACTACACAAGTAAGTAGGTTTTGTAAAAAAATAAAATAACACATATTTTCATTTTAAATTTCCTATACATGAATTGCTGAATTTTATATTTTCTACCCTGAAAACTCTTGTCAAATTGGGTTATGAGACACAACATTAAAAATAGAATTGTTTAATTTACTTATGTAATAGGAATTAATATATGTCAAATAAAATTTTCTCTAATAATGATTGTTTGAAGCCACGTAAGGAGCAAGGTAGTAAATACTTTATTATAATACATCAAAGAATACTGATAGTCATTGATACTAATAGAAACTATAAACTATAATTGTTATATTTTACTTCACCGTTTCAACTACCACTTGCAAACTACTAGTAACTTCCTTGTTCTAAAAAAATAGTACTTTACGTCAACTAATTAGTCAACTGTATATGCCATTCGTGCAATTACCTGTTAACTTTTTTGCTTCTTGTTGAAAACTTTAAATAAATAAAAGTACCAGCTTAGCTGCCTTTTAGGTTCCAAAATGGTTTCATAGCGATGAGTAAACAAAAGCAAACTAGGGGAAAACTTTTAACGCCTGCTGTAGACGTTTGTGCAGTTAGTAACTGTTCAATATGGGAAAATAAATAATGAGTGTTGGAAAAATAAATAATGAATATGATAAATAAAACTGGTTTGAAAGCAGTTTTAGCGCACTTTCAGTTTTCAAGCATTTTATATACAAAAAATACGTAAGACATTTTGTAGAGATTACTATGCTAAGTTATCATAGTGCAAAAGCATATATAAGCTTTATTTTTGATTCTCGATATCACGATGACCTAAATATAAACTATCTAGGAAAGGAACTCTAGCACAATTTCCCTTTGAACAATATTTTTATATAAAAATTTCGCTATTTAAAAAGAATATGAGGCGTTGGATGGCAAAGTGGCGGAACTCATTTAAAAAAAAATGAGATTAAGTTATTTCCGTGAACTTGGAACCATAATCTGTTGGATGGTAAAGTAGCGTATCTCAGAGTTAAAAGACCAGGGCATAGACCAAAAGATGGCAGCACAGAGAACCGATTTTGTCCGATTTTTATATATCGATTCTAATAAAAGTCTCAACATTTCACTATATCATAAAACTAAGTTATGTCACTTCGTCATCCAACGCCTCATACAGTTAATTAGAATGTTTGGAAGAAACCATCAATGATATTTAAATAAGATACAATACAACATATATCTAGTGAAACACAATTTTAATATATTGTTTGGTGAAAGCCGCCACAACCAAAGCAACAGTCTCTTAGCACCATCCAATATATTGTGCCCTCCTATTTAAAAAAAAAAGAAATTTTATCATTATAGATCCATTTTCGTTTCCTGTATTTCAGTTTGCTGTGTCATTAGCGAATTCAAGATGTAGAATTTTTAACAATATTATCAAAATATTTCTCATACATTCTAAGTTTTTCAATTTTTCCCTTATTGTTTTTGCAAGTTTCTAACATTTTCTTATTCCTTTGTTTTTAATTATTATTGAGATATTTCTTCATAAAACTCTTCATTGTTAGATGCGTTGGTAATGGATTCAAGAAATATCCTCTTATTGGAGTTACTCATATTAAGCGTAGTGTTTATTATCCGCATTGCTTATAAACAAGCTTCTTCCATCATTCCACACATACAAAGAAGTAAAATGACTAAAGGGAAAATACAAGCATGCAGTTACTATATATGCTGATCTTTAATACATTTTACAACACGGACACACAGTATAATGCAGCAGAAAGAGAGAGACTAGTCTTTCTTGCTCTCACATACACAAAACCACATATAACGACGCTCCATATGATGTGTTTTTCGTTTTAACGAATTTCGTTTCAAGACCATCAGACACGCATAATTTCCTATGGTTCCAATGCATAAGGAACTCATTATCATACCAAACAATTACGTCATAGATATTTTCTTTTCTTTTTCCTCTTGCACATTTCCTTATGATATACGTATGTAATCTCTCTTGCATATTGAAGTTGTACTCCCATACGCAAAAAAAAAAAAAAAAAAAAAAAAATTGCGCGTATACTGTAACTCAAGATTTTTCGCATTTATTCAATTTTCCTTACGTTTATGGGTAAAATTCAGTTATTAGTATGTGGAGATAATAGAAAGCAATCCATCTGAGATATTTCCAAAAAATATAATAAAATAATAAAAAATATAAGCAAAAAACAAAATTATGCTCGGTTTTGTGTATACTGGCAACGATGATTTCTACGGATTTTTTCAGTAGCAGATCACAATTGCGGAGGGAATTCAGTAGGGAAATCGAGGAGTTGAATCAAGGAACTGGATAGTGGACTAAAATGTTGCATTTATTGGTTAAAACCTAGTGTGTAGATTGCCTGCCAAATATAAATTAGCTTCTGTAACTAAGATGTCGTACGAAAATATAGAATTAAACAGAAAAACTCTTATCTTAAGGTTCGAAGCGATACGGACCATGGTTATGAAGATTATTTCTTTTTAAAAAAAGAGCCAACACAACGTAGCCTCCGTGGTTAGGTGGATAGAGTGGCGGAGTCGTAGTTACACCACATCGAATCCCATCCCATCCTTTTTTTTTTTTTTTACAAAACATTATAGGAAGTGTATAATTTTGATGTTAATAAGAACCGAAACAATGTAACAAGGAAATAATTTATTGGTAGTATCCTTTAATCGACGTATTCATTCAGTATTAGAATACGTGTACTATAGGAAGCAGTTATTGTTTTCAGTTTATAGTCTTGTATGTTACTTCCCGTTCTTGAACAGCAGACAACTCACTTCGGGTTTGTGTGTCAGGAAGACGCGACCTTGAAAGTCTGTCCAGTCTTACCCCTTGTTACATCGACCTGATGTTAAATGATCGTTATGTGTGTGTGTGTGTGTGTGTGTGTGCTTGTTTTTTGCTTTTTAGAGTATTGACTTTCTCTCTCTTTTTTTTCATATCCACAAGTGCAAGAATGCTTTTGTTGAACGTAACTAAATTATACAGATCTATGTATACGGAACACGAATATTTCCAAATATAGAATGAATATAAACGATAATCATACCATATTTCTACATTTATAGTAGCGTGAAAAACTGATATTAAAATGATATAACAAACAGGCATAAGCTTTTTTTCTAGCATGGCAACACATTAAACGTAACTCATTAAATTTTGGGAATTACAAATTATCACCTTACGTGTCGTTGTATTCCTATTCTTTTTCACGTTCAAGCGATGAAAGAAGAAATTGTAGTAATAGTGATAAAAATCGAATTCGAGATTTCAATGAATTCAAGTTTCACGCCCCCACATATCGAAAAAGTGATTTTGATGTCTGTCCATCTGTTCGTTTGTTGGTTCGTCACGCTTTTACATGCATTCAAATAGAGGCCATACTGTTCGACGTATCTGGACCTAAGTCTAGACATGAAGTTTTTATAACACTTTATCGTTTCGAATTCTATATTCTCCGACACCTAAAAATAAGGGTAGTTTACTGAAGGATGAAAATTTAAAATAATTAAATTGTTTCAAAAATAGCTGTAAAGATTTTGCTTATTTTTTTTACAAATATAGTTTGAATCATTGCTCTGAAAAAAATACATAAGGTGTAATTTACTGTATGGGATGCGTTTTTTCGAGCAATTTTCTCAATTACATTTCATAAATAATTGTATCATTAATAACCTAACAATATGACACAACTCGTTCGTCCTGTAAACATTCAGAAGAGGTAGTTTACTCTTCTCCGACGATTTTCCCATTAACGCCTGACGCAATTTTGTTCATGTTTCATAAATGAATGTCACATAAATAACCTAACGATACGGCATAATTCCATCATCCTAAAAAGCTAGAAGTGGTATATTACTTTTCGGGGCAATTTTTACCCTACGATTTTGTCGAGAATGACTGGCAATTTAGTTCGTATTTCATAAATAGCCTAACTCGTTTGTCCTGAAAAGATACACAAGGGATATTTTATTCTTGGGGATGACTTTTTTGACGATTTCTCAGAAAGTACTCAGACGCTTTTGCTCATAGTTCCCATACAATTATGTCCTTAATAATTCTAATATATGGCATAAGTTATTTCTAACAGAAATATGACCAATGGGTACTTTACTTTTGGACATAAGTTGCTTCGAACAAAGTTTTCCAAAAACACATTATTTTATTCGCATTTCCCAAATAAATGTTTCAGTAATAGCTGCAGCCTAACACGAGTCAGTTTAAGAAATTCGACCGAGAAAATTCAGTGCGTTTCATCCGTACCCATTCTTAAATATATTTTTAAATATTACACCTAATCACAATTTTCCTAACAAAATCGAAACTTCTATTTAAATGTGCCTTGTTGTTGCCAATTGGTTCAAGTCCATTGGTTCTGGATTGGATTCCCGGTGAGAGCTAGTTTATTTTTATCCAACGTTAAGGTATAGGTAATAAGTAGGTGCAAAGAGAAAAGTGTTGAAAGAAGCCTAACCAACCTAATAAATAATACAAAGAAATAATACAATATTACGAAATTATAGAAGAAACGTTGTTAATATTAGATATTTGCGTGTGAGATTGTCCAACCGATGACTGTCAACTCCAAAGGTAAGAAAGTAAAACATCCAATACCAGGTTAATCAGTGGTCTCTAGGTAAAGCTATCCTACTAGGAAGTGACTGAGATACCAAAAAATGTTGTAATCGCTGGGAGACATGTTAGGAGAATACATTGGGTGAGAGACTTTAATTCATGAATAGTCTGTACCTTCGTTGGTGTATTGAAGTGCGTAGGTGGTGTGTGTTTAGCACATCGGGTTCCTTTGTTGTTAGTCCCAGCTTTCTAGACCGGATGCAGTTATTCCCGGTAGAAAATACAATATATATATATATATATATATATATATATATATATATATATATATATATATATACATTTCTATTACTATTAAAGTAAATAATTACACTCATTCCCTCAATGTGATACTTGTTTGTTTAATTGTATACAGAGAGCTGATCCGTGGAAGAATCGTTCATAATAATAAATAAAATAAACTCGACAAATATTCTTGTAAATAATAGGTAAAAGTTTGCGTCACACTGTTCATTTTGCTGGGCACGCCAGTGTGCCACGTTATCCGGTTGTGGCACACTGGAATATAGGGTATGGCTTTCTAATTTTTCCCAATTATTTTAACTGCTTCAATTGAAATGAATTTATAATAATAAGAGAGTGAATTTAGTCTTCTTACCCTTCGATATAGAAATAACGTCCGCTAGAATCGTATATATAAAAAATAATAATACTCAGAATTTTATAGAGTAGTTTGTTTTATTCGAAATGACATACTTCCTGCAACTGTTTGGGTTGGAATTATTTGAAATCAAATCTTTAAGTTTTACGACCCACGGCTATACCGGCTAGGCTAAAGGACACGGTGATGATGAGAAATGAATGCAATGGTGGAATGAAAAAAGTGGGAGAAAACGGGAGAACCCCGAGAAATCCCACGCACATGGTGTTTCTCCACCACAAAATTCACTTGGTGCGAGCTGGGGTCGAACTAAGGATCCCATGCACCAAAGGTGAACGCTTTATCACTGAGCCACCGCGGCCCCTCTGAAATTATTTATACGAGAGAGTGACTACTTTTATGGAAACTTGATATCGAACACATTTGTTTAAAAATACCAGCTTTTTGGGAAATATTGCTTAATATTCAGGAAAACGTAAGTCAATAATAATAATAATAATAATAATAATAATAATAATAATAATAATAATAATAATAATAATAATAATAATAATAATAATAATAATAATAATATTATCTTAAATTAAAAACTCTCTGGACCTAGTGCATTGGCACAATTCCACGAATTAAAAAGAATGTGTTTACTTATCATATAAGTGTAGAAGGACTTAATCCCTGTTGCTTTCAATATAAAAATAAAGTGTCCAACTGTCAAATGATATGCTACATAAAATGCTCTATACAACATAATGTAGTATAGAGTCATCATTCCAGGTTGTCTAAAGAACACTTTCGTTTTAGCAAGAAAGGAAGAAAATAGAAAATACTGAGTTTTCACCTAGTAGAAAGTTTGCAGATTTAAGAGGACTTCATACCTCCACAAAAACGCGCAGAACAGACCTTCCGTTTTGAACATTTTTCTCAGTACGACTAAAGATAGAACTATGGAGTCTTTTTTATATTCTTCACAAAACATGTCGGCACAAATCCTTCAGAACAAAAATTTAAAAATTTTCATCCTTAATGAGTAAATTTGGTATAAAAATGGGGAATAAACGTCATTTTCACATGCAATTATCTCCAGAACCCCACATGCTAATAAAAATCCGTTTTGAAGGAATTGTGCACTGATCTTTGCACTTGACACTCGCACTATAACTTGTAAAGTCAGTTTTGATATATCGATACTGTACGTGGAAAACGAAACCCTTGTAACAGCGTAAAGTTTCTCTGCACTGTAGCGACATCTTGTGCTTAAGGGGATGTCTACCCACTTGCAAGTGTTTCAGGATCCCTATAAGATAACACGTAGATATTTCTATGTGAATATTTAACAAGATATTGCACTTACCGTCTCAAAATTTTCCATGATATTTTCCAACAGCAATACCTATATGTTCATGGTTTCTGTTTTTGATTTAATGCCCCAGATCAATTTAGATTAATTATAATGTATACTTCCGTTTACACTTGGCAACGTAGAGGATAGAATTTCTCCAGGAATTGAGAGCTCTCTGCTGAACCTCTAGCCCTAATAGTCTTCGCGTCACGTGGTAGTGATTTATGAGCGCTTCTGGCTAAAAACAAATGTTGTCTCTGTTTCTTTTTTTTTCTTTTTTTTTTTTTTGTCAAAAACTTGTTTTGGGCAGCTTTGTCCTCAGTTTTGTCCACTGCCTCTATCGAGATAGCAGTTATACAATGGAGATCGTTTGCAGATCTCATAGCAGATAATGTAACATTCTTTGAAGAAACTCGAAGACTGACATACGAACCGCGTGACAATTTGGGTAGGGAATCTGGAGCGTTGCAATTTTGTGTTCTGAAGTCCGCCTTATCACACAAGACGAAATGACCATAAACAAGTAACTTGTGAAGGAAGAAGGAAAATGTTCTTAGTAATTGTATCCAATTGTTTCCACATTTTTCACCTTTCCCCCCGAAAGATCCCTTCGAAAAGGGAAAGAGGGGAGGGTGATTTTGTGACCCTTGAGTTTTAGAATAGTCTTGAAACGAACTGCAAAGTGCACTTACTGGAAATTCTACTGTCGTTGTGCTATAATATCTGTGTTGCAAGAAGTGTGACAAAATGAAGGAATCAAAGAGGAAAAGAATTTGGTACTCTCTCCTTCCAAAAAAGAAGTCTCGCCAAGCTAATTCATATGTGTGGTCGATTTCAGAGTATGGAGTTCAGAGACTGGATAGTTAATATTTACCATTCAGGATTACCTTACAACCAATTAAATTCCATTTTCACCTAGCTTGGGCTGGGTTTGGGCAACTCCCTCTTGTGCAGTCGCCTGGACCCAGATCAGGCTCGTATTTATGGACATGTGTCTATTTCCGGATCACTTCGGAATTGATCCTTCGTTAATAACCATTCAAGTTCATTACTATATTTCCTGAATTATCCAGTAATCCTTTCTCCTCCAATCCTTTATCTTTTTTCATTCTTTCTCTTTTTCTTTTCTTCTCTGCCTCCCTCTGCTACTCTTCTTTCTCACTCTTCTTTTTCCTAACACTAACAAAACTGAAAAACGGTGTCGTGACGGGGAGTAGTCGCTATCAGCACGGTCAATCAGTTGTTTCGATAGTTTTTTTTTCTTCTTCGGGAGTCGGATATGGAATGATTAACTCGAAAATGAACATATACAGAAAGAATAATAATAATAAAATTTATTCATGATTTCAATTATCAGATAGGAGAGTATTGTATTTCTTCCTTACTTCGGGCGACTCCTCCTTCCACCCACGAATAAAATTACCCGTATACATGACAATAGGAAGGTATTTCGTTGAAAAATATGCTTTTTGTAGGATCATTTTAATTTCAGGCATATAGTCATTCTACTCCTTTTCATAATGTAATTAATATAGATGTATGCACAGTATAAATGTAATGTGTTAGAGATGTAATAAACTATTTCGTTGATAATTGTTTTTGGTAGAATCATTTGAATTTCAAGCATAACGTCATACTAAGGGGTTCCATAGTCTTGTGGTTAGAACTTTTGACTCCTGTTCGCGTGATTCTAGGTTCGATTCCCTACTAGAATACTCAAATCATTGGCGTTTGCTCATCTTTGTGAGGCAAGCTGGGGAGCCACGTGATTAAAAGACGTGACAGTCTATAGAATTAATATAAATGTATACACAGTACAAATGTTGTTTGACAGTAGTAAGGTATTTCGTTGATATGTATATACTATTTCTAGGATGTATACATTTCTTTGTATACGACTTTTATAATGTATAATGTATTCTTATAATCAAGAACGAAATTTTAAAATTCTTCTTATTATTATTATTGTTATTATTATTAAGTATTCTGCCTTTTGGCCGGTCCTGGGATTGATGAGATTTTTTTCGTTTCTTCTTTCAGTTTGGACCTTGAAATATTTCTTCCATGTTTCTCGATTTTCAGCTTCTTCTTAATAATAAGTAATTATTAATGCTTAACAATAATTAGGCATAACAATGTTAGAAAACTGAAATATTTTAACAGAGCAGTTGATTTCCACGAATGTCTAATAACAAATTTTACCACCCAAGTGAGATTTATACCACTTGACACTATGGTTCGGAACTCATGACTATCATATTTGTGTTACAAGGTTATTTTTTAAAGACAGCTGTTTATTAGTCTAAAATCTAAACTCAGCAATACAGCCCATAGGGGCCTGGACATGCCAGCTGGTAAACATTCACAACCTAGAAGATCGTGATCAGTGCAATGACATCAAACAATCCTTTCGTCTTTCTTGGCCAGAGATCGCTACCACTTTATTCGGATAGTTCTCCATTTCTTTCACGATGTTGACTCAACTTCGGAAGTTGTGAGCTTACACTGGCAATTGAATCCTATTCTACGTACAATGGAGACACAATATAACGAGATTCAGCTAAGGAAAACTCCTAAATAGTCATTAGTAGGAAAAGAAGCTGAGTACTATTCAGGAATGAATTGTTGATCATCTCTTAGGGGGAGGATATTTTCGAGAAAATGTACGCATGGAAAATAATAATAATAATAATAATAATAATAATAATAATAATAATAATAATAATAATAATAACACAGCTACACAAAAAGAATAAAAGTTCTGTGCACCAGACCCCAGGGTATGGATTCAAAATATTTTGGTACCCAGAATCCAAATTTCGAAACCCCAGGACGATTGACCGTGATATTTTTTTTTAAATGGGCGATAAACATAAGCAAACGTAAAACAGCACTTACGTTCTTCGCCCATAAAACAAAGTTGACACGGTCAAATTGTCCTGGAGTTTCGAAATTTGGGTTCTGGGTACCAAAATACATCGAATCAATACCCTGGGGTCCAGTGCACAGAACTTTTATTTATTTTGTGTGGTTGTGTAATAATAATAATACTGTATAAGGAAAAGGAATGAAGACGTACTAAAGGAAGCTAATGAAGGACGACAGATCATGAAGATAATAGGAAAAAAAAAAGAAACAGCATGCTTGGACATCTTATTCGGCACTCCGATTGGATCACCATGTTGATAGGGGAAAAGGCAGGAAAAAAAAAACAGGAAGTGGAAGATCAAGGGTAGAAAAATCTATAAGTTTTACGTCCCACAGTTATGCCTGGTAGGTTAAAGGAGCTAGTGATGTTGTGAAAAGAAGGAAATGCTGGAATGCAGAAAGTGGAAGGAAACGGGAGAACCCCGAGAAAACCCCCACACATGGTGTTTGTCCTCCACAAAGTTCACTTGGTGCGAGCTGAGATCGAACTAAGGACGCCATGCATTAGAGGTGAACGCTCTACCACTGACCCACCGCGGCCCGATCAGGGATAGATGCTGTTACGAAGAAGAGACCTTATCAAATTATAAAACAGCTCTCCCAGGGGGAGAGAAAAGTTTTAAAATTTCCTTCTTGCGCATCAACCTATGATTGAAGTGAGAAAGATTATTATTATTATTATTATTATTATTATTATTATTATTATTATTATTAATTATTATTATTATTATTATTATTATTATTATTATTATTATTATTATTATTATTATTATTATTATTATTATATCGAGAATGTACTTCTGGGTTTCCTCCTTAAAAAATACACACACTATTTCCAATTATGGTTATCCTACTTTTTACAAATTTGTCTTTTTTTCCCTCTGTCTTTCATTCCCATCATGCGATGGGTGGGCCATAGAAGGTGACGCCTTTTCTGTGGCCAGAGTGATCAAATTTGTCTAATTCAATATTGGTTTAAATAGTATTAGTTTTCAAGCTACATATATGAGTTCTTTGACTAACTGAATAGTACACGCCCCTTCTGGCTCACTCGCCACTATTTAACATTAAATTTCAGATGCCTCGATATACTTGCATAAGTTTATTATTTCTAAAATAAACATTACGTAAAAGGTTATTCAAATTGATATCAAGTTTTTCTGACATTTGTATATTACGCATATCTTTCTTAATTTGCATTACTCACATTACCCCAGAGAACGAACAAATTTTAGAGTTCTGGTTTGAACTTCTCTTCCAATAATAAGCAAATATGCGAGGAACAAATTTACCATTATTGACGATGCGGAGGGGAGGAGATTTTCTGGACTAGGAAGGAATGTGTGCGGGTGCAGAGCAGAGGTCTGCACGGGCCGGAATTTTCAGCCCGGGCCCGGCCTGTGAATTTACAATGTGAGGCCCGACCCGAGTCCAAAATATGTCTTAGCATTTAGGCCCTAGCCCGGACTGAGCTCTGTGATAATCAAATGAGCCCGAAATAAGCCCGAATTGCAGAAACTTAATTATTAATGCAAAATTGTATTTTTATTTACAGCAATTCGAGGTTTGATTTTGCAGTTGTGTTTTAAAAGTCCTCCAGAAAGAACGGTGCAATTTGTAGGCCCGAGCACGTGCAGACCTCTAGTGCAGAGGCGTTTCAAGTGGTGGGCGACTGCCCACGGCCTTGCATCTTGAGGGACCTCGCAAAGACCAACGAGCCTAAATCGATTTAGCACTCACTTTTGTCGATGCAACAATAGAAATAAATATGAATTCGGACTTAATTACAGAAAAAACAATACGCTTCAAACTAACTTTTCATCTATTCGTATATATTAGACTAGCAGCGTTCACCCCGCTTCGCTGCGGTCACCCCGGAACGCAATAAACTTTGTTACTTAGATAATTTTTACTTTTTCGCTTTCAAGTGATATGATAAAAACCATAGAAGATTGCAGTAAATCTTAACATTATATCGCCTGTCATTTATGTTAACCCGCCCCGCTTCGCTGCGGTCATCCCGGAAGTTTTCGCTTTCAAGTGATATGATAAAAACCATAGTAGATTGCAGTAAATGTTAACATTATATCGCCTGTCATTTATGTTAACCCGCCGAGTGACACGGTCATGCGGGTTGCATATAAATACGTTTATTTTTACCTATGATGAACTAACAAAGGATTTGTACGTTATGGACACTTGAATGGTCAATTATCTCAAGACACTGGTAATTAAAAATTAAAGTGATATGATAAAAACCATCTAGGGTCCAAATCCTAATAACCCCCCAAAAATAAAAGAAATTGGTTCAGCCGTATTAGCGTGATGAGGGAACAAAGGATTTGTGCGTTCTCTTTCATATAATAGATCGCTAGCATATGCGACAGGCGGCGAGTTTATTTTAAAATTGTAATAATGAATGTGTATAAGTCTTTATCGTTGAGATGAATTGTTTTCGATAAATTTTATTATAATTAGCAATTTTTAAAAAAGGGGGCAGGAAGGACTGGTAAACCTTATTCGCCTTCTGTGCAGATGGCATATTAAAAATCAATACTGGATAATGAAAGTGTAAGTGTAAAGGCTAATATGGAACAGAGAAACAAAAGAGAACTTCTTCAGAAGGGAATTGGGAGGGGAGGGGATGAGAGTACAATGCTGTGACACTTAAAATGCGTCTTGATTTGTATACTTCAACAAACTTTTCTTATTAGATTACGCAATTTCTAGTTTCTTACTCCGATTATTCAAAGTATTCAAATGTTCTCGGAGGGAGTGACCGCCCCTCCCTTTAATCCGTCCGTGGTGTCATTCAGTTTGGCTTTTCGCTACTAATTTAAAGTGCTTTCCGAAACAAGTTGTCTTCTTGTGACAGCAGGGGGTGGAAGAAACAAACAAACCGTGAAAGGAAGAAAGAAGAGGTTTTGGGCTCTTCCAGTCCAGACCATTCTAACCACTGAGAAGTGAGAATCACAACGTGATTTTTCTGGTAAGAGCGTCCTTTTAAAAGCAGCTAACAAGCAAACAGATGGTCAGCCCTCTCCCCTCTGCAGCATAATTTTTATTCTCTGTTGCCAAACTTACTGAAGAATATATTGCAATTAATCTAACGCATGTAACGTAAATTGGAGACCGTGGTTGGATTTATATGGGTCTTGTGTATTTGTATTAAAAATTTCAAGTCATTACCTGCAATACTTTGTTAGAAATTACCATATTAAATTTTACATGTTATCAAATGGAGAGTTAGAAACCTAAGCGGAGATGGTAGAAGATCCCCTTAAAGTTCGACAGGGCCTAAGCCCCACCCACAGTAGAATTCGGAGGGATACAATAAAGTAGTTCGCGAGGGAAGATCCGCATGCGACGTCTGCTGGCAAGGAAAAGCAGCATTATTGTGTGTATTGTGTGACAGGTGTAATATTTTTTGACGTGTGCATTTCAAGAGTTTACTGAAGTCCCCAGCATGAAGCCAAGGAAGAAAGTAGGGATGTATCTACATGAGCGCAGAAGCAAGGCCAAAATAAGAAAGATTTTTGCTTATACATTTGCTTTTTGCTCATTGCAACAGAGATTCTACTCAAAGATTTTTGCCCTACACCAACTCTACTACCAATTTGTCGTTGTGTATATCTTCCTTCCGCCAGAAGCGTTTTGATAACTTCCACTTTACGTGGAGAAAGATCTCTGGTTTTCACATTATGCAGCGATTACAGAACTTCACAGACTAAAATTTTAATACACAAAACACGTCACGATCACTTTAAACTGGCCCATTCGAACTGTTGAACGCTTTGAATGTTGTGACTGCTTACGACTGCAACCACAACACTTCAGACTGTAACTTGTTGATAGAAACCACAATCGCTGTATTAGAGACCTGCACGGGCCGGGCTTGGACTCTGTTATTTCTTTGGGCCGGGCCGGGCTGGGGCCGATTATTGCATTTCTTTAATAGTTATTGACTTTCGTTAAACAATAATTAGAATAAAGGCAAACGCTGAAGAAGTGTGCCCGTGAAAAATGTTACAAAAATAAAACTTTTAAAATTTATCGGGCCCGGGCCGAAAAATTCGGTTCGTGCAGGTCTCTGCGCTGTATACAACTGAAACACCACTTTCAGAACTTTCTCCTCCACTAATGTCATCTGCTATTCAACGGGGATATCATCACTTCAACTGTACAGTAAACAAATGAAGGATCCTCTATTGGTGGTTTAACCCTTAACTCACATGTTTTAGAACTCCTAAATTAGGGCTACAACATCAGCTTTGCATTTTACGGGCGTGAGTCTAATAATTTGAACACGTCTGTACACATTTGATTGATTAATGACAGTAGGAAATTACTTTTGCAGTAGTGGTTGATACTATTTGTTAAATAATTATCTACCATTAATATAAATAATGGAAAATATATTAAACTCTTTATTGTAACTTCTTGCGTTTATATATTTTTCAAAATTTTTGGGTGGGTCCGTGCCTACCCGGCCTACCCGCTAAAGCCGCCACTGATTGTAACACCCTGTACATGTAA
The DNA here is from genome assembly GCF_964235325.1 of Thermobia domestica. Taxonomy (NCBI): domain Eukaryota; kingdom Metazoa; phylum Arthropoda; class Insecta; order Zygentoma; family Lepismatidae; genus Thermobia; species Thermobia domestica. The sequence goes on along the minus strand of NC_137464.1, from coordinate 226,792,361 downwards.
ATATACTGTAGATTTATGTAACGAAATGTGGAGAAGGATAGGAACACTTGAAATGTATTAATATTGTATTGCATAATGAAAGTTTCCTGTATATGAATTTCAAGAGTATATATATATTGTGTGTGTGTGTTCCCGTGTATGTGTTTATTTCATTGTTCACGTACTAATTCAGGTGTTTTTATTATTGTAGTAGAATAGCATATTTTGCGGTTTGTTAGAATTGTCTCCTTTCTAAGTGATTTGTTCTTAGGAAGTTATAATTTGTAATAATACGTGTTACAAGACCTATGCGACAATTTTCGGAAGATTATTCCGGACACGAAAGAAAGACTTTTTGAACATTAGTGCAACTAGTTTCGGAGCTGCAAGATGCCGAATGCGTAGGAAATTGAATTTCAAGGGAATATAATTTTAAAACTACTCAATGTAGAGAGTGCGGCTTCCTAAATTACTGTCGAAGTCATATCTTTTCTATTTACAAATGTTTGTTTCAAAATTATGTATTGTGTCCGGAATAACCTCCCGAAGTTTGTCGCATACGTTTTGGAACACCCTGTACATGTACATATAGCTTTATTAAGTTTTTTAAAGTATTATGGAGCTTACAAAACGAAATGTGAGGAAAGATAGGAACACTTTAAACTTATTAATATTGTATTACATAGTGAACGTTTCCTACGAATTTTAAAAACGTATGTTTTTTTTTTTTCCTTTTTCACCTAATGATTCAAATGTTTTTGTTGTTTAGTGTAATATATTTTGCCTCTTGGAACTCGCATTTCTATTGCATTTGTACTTGACTAAGCTAAATTAGTAATAATACACAGAGTGTTACAGGATCTATACGGCAAATTTTGGGAGGTTATTCCTCTCTCACCCGTTTAGTGACACGTTGAAAGGATTGTCACTCCGTTTGACATTTCAGTTTTGTAAACTTGACATTCCAGAAGGGTGAAATTTGACGTCATTCTGGAGTTTTCTGCAATCTGTTATTTTTTTGGTAGCTAAGCATACCTTTCCTTTTCTTTCCTCCCCCCTCTTTTTTTTTTTTTTTTTGAATTTTCTGTCATTTGTACTTCAAGGAAACCAAATTAATAATAACACTATTATGTACTGTATATATGGAACTATTACTTACACAAGTAAAATAAATCAGTATATTCTGTACCCCGAATTATTATTAAATATTTAAAATTTGACGAATTCTGTTATTACTTTTATTCCAGATATGGAGATAATTGGTTAAAATCTTGTACCTAGAATAGTACCTTAGGTACTTTGATTAGTCAGTACATGTACAGTACCTATCTTGGGTAGTACTTTGGCTATCTATTACCTGATACCTGTTACCGATACAAATTTGAGTCAGTGCCTTGTACCTGTACTAAGTTATAAGAAATCGTGCCTAACCCAATAGTGATTATCTTCTGCAGATATTTCTGCGACTGGGTTCTTCGGCGATTACACAACCCGCGAAAGTGGAGGTGGAAAGAATATAAAAGAAGAGAGCCCTCTCGTGGCTAAGCGGTTAGGGTACGCGCCTTTGGCGTGGGAGACCCGGGTTCGATTCCCGGCGGGAGCGCATGTGGTTCGGATTCCACGTTAATCAGTAGGTCCACGTCTCATATAGCCTCGCTGCTGAACGGGACGCTAAATTAAAATCAAATCAAAAATATAAAAGAAGAGATCCTTGTCCCCCAAATGATTCCCTGGATCCAACAAATGACCGACTACTAAAACATTATCCTAAGATTACTTCGCTTCAGTTATTAAAAAATAACAAAGTGTACATATAATCAATAATTTACGGAAGTTGCAGTACCCAAATGAAAAAAAAAAACTTGTGCTTCAATTATATCCAAATTTAAAGGAAAAGGTTTAGATAATGGAACTATATTATTGCATACCATTTATAATTTTTCGAGTGTGTAATTCTTCTTTAGATTTGTGTCAACATAAACTGCATAATAAACATATGGACTTTGAAAAATACTTTTTTTGACAGCAGATTACACAATTTATTGACTTATTGACAGTTTGAAGACAAACGTTTTAACAAGGTACTATAAATACTGCCATAAAACAATGGTACTAAACTGCTTTATAAGTACTTTATATTTTTACATGCTATAACTAGTGTTTTAAAAAACATATTTTTTGTTGGATGGAAAATTTGATGAAAAACGCTTTTATTCTGTTTTGCAGTTTTTTTTTCTACTTGGTGTAAAACAGGAAGTGAGATATAGCTGTTAATAAAAAAAATATGGTGTTTTTTAATCACGAATAATAAATAAATATTTTTGTCAGTAAATCTTAGTCTTATGTAGATAGGTTCTGTGTACAAGGGCTTAAATTGAAATAGTTATACACAAATTTATGTTTTTTCCGGGGTAGTAGTTCTTGGTTAAGCATAATAAAAAAAACTACCTGGTACATAATATTTATGGAGAAAAAAAAGAAAAAAGCTAAAAAATATAGATTTTTTCGGCCGGAAACTAAAATTTTCCGTTTTTTCAGGCCGCAAATTTTTTAACCTTTGTATATTGTAGCTGCCCCTCCTAGATAAACCTGCTGGCTACATCCCTGTTCTAGTGTAATGTAATCCGATCTACATTCATCCCCCACCCATGGGCATAACTACTATGGCACAAAACTAAAGGGACCCATAGACGATCCATGGTTTGTACAAACATTAAGTTTGTGCAAACACTGTGTTTGCGCAAACTCTCTGCCATACACGATTCTACTGTTTGTACAAACTTCAGTTCAATTTTGAGTTTGATCGCGTAAATATGTCCACTGAAGCAGTTTGTTTAGCTATAATAATGGCTTGTGCATGGAAAGGGAAAAACCCGCGAAACCAAAAAGGAAGAACAGGTTGTGGATGAGAGAGTGGTTCAAGAAACGGTCTAGTTTAGTCATCAAAATTTAATTGCCGACAGGCACGTAGCCAGGATTTTGTAATGGGGGAGGGCCATGATATGAAATACGGTGGTCGATCATTCTAAACTTTTTTACTGGAACATATATTGGTTTGTTTAGCAAGGATTTCGTAACGGGGGCGTGACTTGAAGGCCCAGGAGCCCGATCAATCTAAAGTACTTTACTATCAACATATATCGGTTTGTTAGGACAATAAAATGAGGATATGTTGTCAAGTATTTAATAACAAACTATGAAGAAATCTCGAGTAAAATAATAATAATAATAATAATAATAAAACGTATTGAAGATTTTACAATATTTACGTCCTTCCTCAGTTTATTCAAATATAACAATTTTCCTTTCATTATGACCTCAACTATTATAAGAAGTACATATTCACTATTATAAACAGTACATACTCAATAATGTCTTGTAAAGTATTTTACAATATTTGCGTTCCTTCGTTTCCCGGCGGGAGCTCATGTGGTTCGGATTCCACGTTAATCAGTAGGTCCACGTGTCATATAGCCTTGCTGCTGAAAGGGACGATAAACTAAACTCAACTCAACTATATTTGCGTTCCTTTCTCTGTTGAATCAAATGTTAACAGAACTTTCTTTCCACATAAATTTTTGTTTTTATTATTCCGTCAACTACTGTCTGTTCCAAATAACATGTGAAAAGAGCAGTAGAAAATTGTTTTTGAAATAACATGTTTGATACTGTAAGGATGCGATTAAAAATTATGATTAAAAAAAATGTCCACGCAATTACACAACGGCACTATGCTTTCGGAAGCTTGAAATCTCCCTGACTAGTAGCAGAAATTCTGACAATTCCGTAACTTTTATAGAAATTGCAAATTCCCTGTCTCTTCCAGGATATCTCGCTCACCTCGCCACCATGTATTGCAAGTAATACAAATTTCCTCATGAGAAAGAGTAAACCAAAGCTTCCTGTAGTTTATTTTTAACGCTGATCCTTTTTTTTTTCTCATTTCATTTTGTTTAATCTTCCCTTTTTTTTTTTCATTTCTGGACTCAAAGGAGGGATCCTGACCCCCTAAAGCCCCCTTGGCTACATGGTTGTTGCCGAGCTTGAGATAAGTTCGACTGTGGTCTTATTTACGAATGGATTCAACTATATTTGGTGAAATATTGGAAATGGGTACTCCTCTTATTCGAGAACAGGATACAAATATGAAAGATGCAGTATCTCGCGAGCAGAGGTTCTTTGACACTTTGCATTATCTTGCGTTCGGAAACACGTACGAGGACTTAAATTTGAAACAGCCATTGCATCTCAGACGCTTGGACAAATTATTATAGAAACGTGTGAGGCCGCATTTTTCAGATTCCTGTTTTTATAATCTTCACTCTTTACCTTCCACAGTTCAGGTAAATTTCGATAAAGTTCAATAAATTCTTGCCAGAATTCTTGAATCCTATTCATTAACGCCACAGCGCGAGAAATAATCGTTTCTACATAAGGTCTCCTACCTATAGGGCCCATACACGGTCCACGGTTTGTGCAAACAATTTGACCGTGTATGGTGCTGTATGAACTGTTTGCTCAAACATTTGTGCAAACTTTTTCCACATCGAACTCGTTCAAAAATTTTTTACACAAACATGATGTTTGCGCAAACACGTGGACCGTGTATGGGCATGTTTGTGCAAACACGAGCTTTATTTCCGAGTAAGAGGCCTAGTGTACAGACGCTTATTTCTTGCGTTATAGCGTCAATGAATAGGAATCAACAATTCTGGAGAGAATTTATTGAACTTTATCGAAATTTACCTGAACTGTGGAAGGTAAAGAGTGAAGATTATAAAAACAGGAATCTGAAAAATGCGGCGTATGAGGAATTGGTGGCTAAAATGAAGAAAATAGATTAGAAGGCGGATAGATAGTCAGTGAGGAATACAATCAATTTTCCAGTATTTCACCACATGTAGTTGAATCCATTCGTAAATAATTTTTATAGTCCACAGTCGAACTTATCTCAAGTTCGGATATTACCTAAGTAAATTTTGATGATTAAACTTAGACCGTTTCTTGAACCACTCTTTCATCCACATCCTCTTCTTCTGTTTTGGTTTCGCAGGTCTTTCCGCTTCCAAAGCACAAGCAATTACTATCGCTAAACGAGCTGCTTCAGTGGACATGTTTACGCGATCAAACTCAAAATTGAACTGAAGTTTGTGCAAACAGTTGAACCGTGTATGGCCGAATGTTTGCGCAAACACAGTGTTTGCACAAACATGATGTTTGCACAAACCGTGGATCATCTATGGGCCTCTTTAGAAATAAACCTCGTGTTTGCACAAACATGCCCATACACAGTCCACGTGATTGCGCAAATATCATGTTCGTGTAAACAGTTTTCGAACGAGTTCGATGTGGAAAATGTTTGCACAAACGTTTGCGCAAACAGTTCATACAGCTCCATACACGGTTAAACTGTTTGCACAAACCGTGGACCGTGTATGAACCCTATAAGAGATGAATCCTAAGTTTTCGGAAACGCAACCATTGCACGTACTGAATAAAGTGTGTAACACAGTGGTTTCCATTTCATGAATTTTTGGTGATTGTGTGCATTTACACATTATTCACAGATATAGCAGTCTTTTTTGTAATTAGAGCTCAGATATTTGCTATAATTACGACTCGCTCTTTAAGAAATACGATAAACTAAAAACGTGTAAAAAAATGCTTGTCATAAACGTGGAAAATGCACTGAAAGAGCCTTAAAATATATTATGACGTCAAATATTATTCTAAAATATGCTATTTTCACTGTACCTTAGCTGAGATTTACTACAAATATTTGAATTAAAGTACGTCAAAATAAGTTTGAATTAAAGTACGTCTCCTTGCAACGTAAAATTATACCTACGCAATACTTTTATGATATGTTTGATAGAGCGAAACAAAATTATAGGTTCACACGAGAGGTCATTGTTGAACTGTAGTGCAGTTTTTATATAGTGCGAATGTTATATCGACTTGTGGAAAAACAATAGGGAAACTGTAGTCGCGTTCTTCTTCTTGTTCTTCTTAATAATATTAATAATATTAATAATAATAATAATAATAATAATAATAATAATAATAATAAACTGAAAAGCGCGAAAAATGTGCAGAAAAGTTCTAAAAAGACAAACAGCAAGAATGCCAAAAATACTTTTACGATGAAAGTCAAGAGCGTTATTTTTCTCATTATATGGACAGCTAATGTATTTTGTTTTGTTCCCGACATATATATATATATATATATATATATATATATATATATATACAGGGGCGGATCCAGAATATGATCAAAGGAGGGGCTAAACCACATTTTGCCGTTTTATCCAGTGTAAAGCAGGATTGAAGCCCATTTTATCCAGTGTATACCTGAGCGTCAAGGGGAGGGGCTATAACCCTTATAGCTCCCCCCTTAGATCCGCCACTGTCTATATATATATATATATATATATATATATATATATACACTTGCCCTAGTTATAATTAAATTATCTACCATTCTGCTACGGAGAATGTTGATTATGAGTCGTCAGAAAGTCTTCGGTATTATCTTGCAGGGGGCTGCTCTCACCCTTCTTTTCTCTTCGCATACTTTGAACAATTCGAACCACAGACAAAGGATATACAGACCGCAAACTTCCAATATGTGCAATTGAAATCAGTTTTTATCGTCTGCACAGCGAAAGAGCCAATCAGCGCTCGGGTGGGTGGAACGATGTGTCGTCCCGGGTGAGATGGCGCTGCCATCGGTCTGTGAACGTGACGTCATGGGTTGTCATAGTAACCAGGGGATTGTTTTCGTCTGCTTTGAATCACAAGTGTTAGACGCAGTGCAGAATGATTAGCTAGCTTGTGTTCAGCTTTTCTTGTACTGCCTCTGGATTTGACATTCCTTTCCAGCTTTATATATATATATATATATATATATATATATATATATATATATATATATATATATATATATATATATATATATATATATATAAATCAGATTTTTCTTTTTTCCCTTTTTTTTTTGAGTTCACTGAAAATGCCCAAGTTCTGCAAAATACGTCAACATAAAAAGCTGTTCCCCAAATGCAAGTAAATGAGCCAAAGAGTAATAGTTTTAAATAAAAATATAGAAATTCCTCCTGTGGCTGCGACTGTGTGCACAGACCTCGCAGCCACTTTTCCACCACGTGCTAGTATCCTAACCCGCGCCCAGTGAGACAAAGCCTCGAAGGTGGCGTCAGATCGACTGATTAGTTCCGTCGTCGTTGGTGCAGAGGCGCTACTGTTCCCGAAATTTCCAGTTTGCCGCAAAGTTTGCGGTCTGTATATCCTTTGTCTGTGATTCGAACTGGCTCTTCTATGCGCCACGGCAATCGTGTCGTATGGATGGATTTGTTGGCTGATGGGCACTTGATGCTTCTATGTTCGAGCCAAACAGGTTTTCAGCATTACCCCCTGCAAGCAAGTGTCAACTTCTCCCTCCCCTGCCCGTTGCATTTCGAAGCAGATATATGCGAGCACACAGGACAAAAGAGGTCTTCGCCGGGATTTCACGGATTCTCGTCCACACCACTCCGCAGCACTCGCCCTACACAGAATAGTTTGTTTCACCCCCAAGTCCAAGACTTTCGCGTCAGCTGAGCCGTTGGCTTCAACGTGTAGAATGTACGGACTATTTCCTGACTCGGATTCTGACCATTGCGGCGGTGCAAGGGATTTTGGCTTGAGAGAATCTGTCAATCTCGTGACGTATGTGCTACGTCAGTGGTAAAAGCCACGCAAATAACATCTCAAAAATCACGCCCTTTTTACCCCTGTTCCTCGGTTTTAAGTTTTCTCGCTTGTATGACGGAGCCTTAAGGGAAAATGCACAGAGTTGTTGGATATAAAATGTAGTTCGGATTAATGGAGTAAGACACCGTAAATATTTTATTGTTTGAAATATACTGGGAGTGACCAAGCCATTACATATGGAAATATCGAAAGAGATACGTTAATGGTGTTATTTGCAAACTTTTTTAGAAATGAAAAAATTAAGGAACTCTCTAAAACTCTGATATCACAGATCCAAATTGATTGACTGTTAAGTAAAACTGCTAAATCTGAGTAAAGGAAAAAAAAAGTATTAATGACCTGTGTTAGTTTCAGACATATCATTCTCATATCAAAACTATGATAGAAGTAAATTATGAATAAAGGTGAATTCACAGTTCTGGAATACCAACAAATGATTTTGCTAGATGTAACTTTTCAGAAAACTTTTTTATAAGGCTTTAGATTTATTATTTTTTTGTTTGTTTGTTTATTAGCTTCCCCATGCCGTAAACGTCGCCAACTCCTAGTGGCTCACTTGCCGGTAAATGGCGATCGTCGATATAGCGACGCGTCGAAGGATTGCCGCTAGCGTGCCACTAGTGGCAGGGATTCGTCGAGTCGAAGCAGATATCTAGAATCGGGGGTGTTGAAGTTACCACAACGTAAGAACGAGGACTTCATTTTGGTCCGCGCTCGTTTGATTTGTCACGGAGAATCGTAAAGGGACCAACATGAACTATCGCCAGTCATGTGCATGCGGTTATTATTATATATTATTTTTCCCTAACGAATTGTTATTATAAGGACAATATTTGAGCTCCGGGGGTCAAGAGTAACTCCTACCTTTACATCATGAAGTGAAAAATCTTGAGGTGGGTGCGTATAATTGTATGAATTTAGTTGGCAACTGTCGCCGATCACTAACAAGTGAATATGAGAGAACTATGAAAAAAGTAAATAGACGCTTGCTTGTTATAAAATTACATGACGAGTGCATTTGATTTGATTCCGAACAGTTGTCTTCAAATATACACGGTTAAAGAAGCACTCTGATTAGAAATATTAAAAAGACTTCAACGATTTATCACTCTACAAGCTGTGTCTTCATAATCGCCTCCGTGACGAATTCGGAAGAACACACAATTAGTAACCCTAAGATTGATGGTTCACGCCCAGCTCAGGGCACTTTCGTTTTGGAAGAAATTACGCATATAGGCGATTTAACGTATTTTAGGGGAATAATTTTGTGGTTCGTTGGCATTCCGTCGCTTCTCTGCCGGTGAAGGTATAATTTTCAAAACGGAAGTGGGACCAATTTTTGGCTGCGGGACCGCCACTTTTTGGGGCATGTCACTAGTTGCCTATCGGTGGTCCACCGACGCTTACGGCATGGGATTTTCCCCTCACTAGTGAGGCAGATTGTAATCGACCAAGAGTGTTTTGGAAAAATGGGAAACATCTTCCGACTTCGACTACTGAATAATCCGTTTAGGATCAAGTCGAATCAAGGCTGCGCCACGGGAAGGTAGAACAAGTGAGGCAATCGTTCCAAGCACTACGCTCGACAGCTTCCGTCTCATTCACGACTTAAACTCTTCAGGAAAAGTAACAAGTTTATTACTTGTAATTTATTCTTTGAGACAAAGTATTTTGCAATAAACCATCGTTTTGTAAGATATTTTTACGATTGTATACTATTAATTTCGAAAATTGTACTCATAATATAATTTCCCATCATGGATTTGAAAAAATCAAAGTTGGAACAAAGAAAGATCTCCGATCCACATGTCTCTTCATGTTTGATATGGAAGTCTCATCTTCATTATTGACCCTTAATTTATTTTAGTCCTAGGCAACGCGAATCGACGGGATGGCTCTAAGTAAAACATTCATTTAGATGGTTAAGTAATCAGGAAATTCCTGCTATTATTTCACGAAACACAACAGATCTTGAGGGGAAAAAAACAATTTTGCTTACCAGGGGGAGGAAGTAAATCATCTGCTTACGTTTGCTTAACTAGGAAGAAGGCAAGGGCGCCGATCCTGGGGGGCCGGGCCCGCTCAAAGCTCATGTAGGCCTCCTTTGTATTTATGAATATACAATATTTGGCATTATTTGAGTGTAATTTGTCTTAAAATCCTCATATATATATCTTCTGCATTTGAATGCCCTCCCCCCCAAATTTACAGAGAAATTGGCGTCCTTGGAAGATCTAGTGAAATGAATAAAAATGTGATAACGTAATACTTGAACAACTCTATCTAATGGAGGAAAGTAAATTAGTATTCAACACTTCTTTCAGTTTTAAGCATTTCAAAGATTCTCGTAATTTAGTAGCGTCCCGGATTTGCATTTTTGAAGTACGGGAACTTTATCTATACCTTAACGTGGGAATCGGTTTCGGACCATGCACTTAAGCCGCTTTGCCATAAGAGGCACAAGGAGTTTTTCTTTCGATTTCCTTAGGAATAAAGCGAATGGTATAACTTTTAAAACTATATTTAAAAAAGAATACACATCGACATAATAAGATGATAATCTGATACCTAGGAAATATATTGAATTGTTTTTAATTTGTTCTCACGCTTCCAAAACAGTACTTATGCTTTTTTTATTCCAGCCTTTTAATATAAGCATTTCGGACTATTGTCTGTTCTAGGACGATACAATTCTAGTTCATGTATATGCTAGCTTTGGAAATACAGTAGAGTTTCGCTTATCCGACATAAACAGGCAGGCAGAACGCTGGATAATATGGATGTGTTAAGAAAAGACCTATTAAAAGTAAAACTTATGATATAATTTTACATATTGCACTGCACTGCACTGAATATGATATAACTGCACTGCACTGAATCAGGGACGTATCCAGCGTGAGGGCCTGAGAGCTGTCTCTCTCCGAAACACAAGCACTTTTTAATAAACTTGCCTTTACCCTTTTGAGGTTCTTTTATATCAGTTTACTAGTAGTCAGTGTCCAAACTTTGGGCAATGTGCTGTTGTCTTGTTATAATTCTAAGAACATACCATAATGCCATTATGCCAGGTGCAGTGGCGTATTTAGGGGTGTGGCTTTCGGGCTTAAGCCCCCCACGAAATCTTACTTAGTATAGTAAAGTAAATGAAATATCTTGCTGAATTTTCACATTTCCAGGCAAATCCCCCCCGAAAGTTAGCAAAGCCCCTTCCGAAACAAAATCGTAAATACGCCACTTACCAGGTGGAATTAAAGAACAGTCTTAAACAGGATTAACATTTCGTTTCCGTTCTGTTTTTAACTTTAATATATTAGAACGATACACTCCATGTCTTTTTGCTATTTTTGTTATGTGATATACGTAGCAGACAGTTTTCTTTAGTTACATTTCTCTCAAAAATATGTTTCATTTTGTTTGTGCTATAATGCAGTTTCCAAAATAAACCGGTTTATAAATGAAAAGTAGGAAAAAGTTTAAGAGAGGTACAGAACTGTTGCATTATTATTATTATTATTATTATTATTATTATTATTATTATTATTATTATTATTATTATTATTAATTATTGATATTTAAAAACATTAGAATTACGTGCTTACGAGGATTCGTGTTGGGCCTCCTCCGAATAGAAAATCTGGATACGTGTCTGCACTGAATGATAGACGTATGAGTCAAGGTGTAGACGGGCGCGCTAGGCGATAGACTCCACAGCATGAAAAATAGATTAAGAGGGAGAAGGAGTGCGCCACAGCGGCCGGAAGAGTGTTCAATTTAACATGGGATCTCAACCATTTTTTAGGCAAATCATGGTTTCATTTCGTTCTTTCGCAAAAATGTCTCAATAGCTCACTCAATATGATGCATCTCATTTTAAAGGTGCAATTTGAACGCTGTGCGTGATATTTTCTTCTTATAAATACAGATAATTATAATCCAAATTCCCATAAGAAAATGATCAAAATTAGAGGGAAAAGTCTTCTGTTTTTTTACAGTAAGGAAAAGAGCTAAAAACTTCGGACTTTTTTGAGAATGGAGTACTACCTTTGTATTTGTGCGCTACTGTACTATTTTTTCGCTGTTTCCAATGACATTCATTACACAATCGATGAGAAATTATATCCTTCATTATTGAATCTACAGAAATCAGAAATCAGATTTTTTCGTGTTCACGTACTTGGCCGTCTAACTGCTAGATGGCACTATAGTCATTCCTCATCCCACTTTCCTTCTCAGCGGGAGCCAGTCCTTTTGAAAACCTACTTTGAACTTTTTAACAGGGGTGGGAGAAAGGAAGTCGTTGTGAAGAACGGGAACTTCAAACACGAGGAATAGCAAAATTTATGACCTCTTTAGTTGATGGTTTCTGTTTCAGCAGTACAGTGTATTTGTAGATGGTTTCTATGAGAAGAAGTAATTTGTGTTGGTAGCGATAAAATCAACCTTTCGACAGAGATTTGTGAAGGAGAAGCCGAACCAAAGTCTTCGTTTATCTATTCCAAGAAAGAAATGAAAACTTCCTGCAGGAATGAGAATATACATACAAGAGAAAAAATAAAATACATTATTATAATCTTATTATAATAATCGAGTAGATTAATCCCCGAAATATTCTTTGTTTACCTGTCAAAAAATCAAGAATAATATAAAGCTCTTTCATCAGCTTCCATCGTACAACATACTAAACACAAACATTATATATATATATAGTGGCGGATCCAGGATATGATCAAGGGAGGAGCTAAACCATAGTTTGTCTCTTTATCCAGGGTAAACAGGATTGAAGCCCATTTTATCCAGTGTATACCTGAACGTCAAGGGGGGGAGGGCTATAGCCTCTATAGCCACCTTTGGATCTGCGCCTGTATGTGTATACTGTTTACAGTGCCGGATTTACGTATAAGCTAAACAAGCTATAGCTTAGGGCCCTGCTCTCTTGGGGCCGAAAAATCTAAAGAAAAACTGGATATACATTTCTAAAATATAAGAAAATTAAAAATAAAATAAAATGTATATATACGTAGCAACAATGCTTCCTGCTGTGTAGCCTACGTTCATGTAATTAATGGGGCTCCTTCTGCTAGTCTGCTTCCTAAATTATCTCTAGTTTGTTCATTTCTGTATGTAGGGTGCCTATGTTCATCTGGACACATAAAGGATCCCATTACCTTAAACAGCTTGGGGCCTCACGAAACCTAAATCCGACTCTATCTATTTATGCATGTTTGCTCCCTCTCTTTTCGAAGCAGTGTTTCTTTGATATTGCTTCAGATTCCGGCAGGTTTTACCAAGGAGGGAAGAGTCCTTATTCATTCCAGGCATTCAAACTAGGGACTGGACTACTTGCTTCCAACATTCTGTCCCCCATGTATCCCGGTCTGAATCAATTGCCTAAAGCCCATAAAACATTCAAATTCAAATGTAAATGTTGTTCATCAGTGTCGACACCGAAATATTTCTCAATCAATGGTAGGGGTGTTTGGTATCCTCAATCTGTCTCCCTCTTATTAGCGGAGAAATACTCTATATTCGGTAGTAATTTTTATTTTTTTTTTAAAAAAAAGTGCTGTTTAATGTATCGCATAGGAAACTAAATTTTTATATACCCTAGTAGTATAGAAACGCACCATACGGTACCTTACAAAATAAACATCCTATGCCAAGGATGCAAACATTAACAATAATAATAGAAAAACATACTAATAAACATTTTAAAGACATTCTTTCATTAATCAAGTCGCACTTAAAAGTAGAGAACAATTTTGGTTATGCATGACTTAAAAAAAAAAAGGATGCGCTCTAATATAGGCTTACATACAGTTACTTTATAAATTCTTAAAATGACGCGCCCCATTCTTTTTATTTAGGCTTGCATAAATAAGATTATTTTTAACTTTTTAGTGCGAATTGATTAACAAAAGAATGTCTTTAAAAGGTGTTTTATCATTTTTTTTATTCGTTGGACACATTTTCCAAATCCTAAAGTGATATGCAACCAGGGAAATAGGGCTGGTTAAAGGCTAGTATTTATTTTAGGATAAAATAGTTGAAAATAAAAACATATTAAAATTTGCTTTTAAAATAAATAGATATATTGCAAAGTATGAAAGTAAAAATGAAATATTGTATTGTCGCCGGACTTACGTCGCTCTGTGACAGTTCTTAGTTCTATGACGTCAGGAAATAAGTTCAATGTATACGAACACTTATTCAATGTTTGAAACAAACACCTGTTACGTCCTTGTACAATCATCTCCAAAATGATTGTCGCATATCTATAACTGTCTTCATGTAAGAATATAATGTAATACTGAATTTGCTGGGTACTTTTAATACTGATACTATGTGTATAATCAGGAGATATATATTTTTGGTAAATTTCATAGGAAAAGAATTATAAATACGAAAATTAGAATGAGTAAATCATAATGTTGCTAAATGGACACGAAAGTTTTATTTTAGTTTTATTGTTCTTTTTTACTCCTCTTTTGACATGAAACTTGCATACATGTCTCTGCCGATTGTACACATACTAACATTATAAGAAATACCGGATGAATTCAATGATGTTATCTAATTATATTCCTAAAACAACATATTTATAGACATGCGAGAATAATTTTGGACATGAGTGTACCTTCCTGAAGAAGGTGACACATCTTTTAATTCTATTGTTAATGAAGTGGTCTATTTCCCCAAATAAAAACCAATACCAAGCAGAGCATATGCTCCCTCCTGTCCTTCTAAGCCGGTACCCAAGGCTAAATGTAACATTGCGTCCCTTTCCTGTTGTAATAGGGAAAATTCAGGATGGTCAGCTACTGGTATCGATCCCAGGACCATTCGAATGTGAAGGCGAGACAGAGGGTAAATCTGGTGATCATATTTTGAAAAGAAAATAAAGAAATGGATTCCACTAAAAAAGAGTCACATTGCCAATACATTTCAGATCTTTGTCTGGGTTTTCTGCCTTTCAATTCCAAGTTTTTTTTATCCACGAAGGCCCAAAATAAATTAGAATATCGACTCTCCCGTTTTTTTTTTAATATTTGCATGGTTCTTCATTTTATATCAGACTCTTCCTGCACTATTCCCGCGTTATTTACCATAGGTAGAATCCATTGAGAAAGAGACAGGCGACAAGTGCTTTAGTTCTCTATGGTATGTTTGTGACCGTTGTAGATATTTGAGTGGCTGACGGCTGATATCATGTTGGTCCCTCTTACAATACCTCTGTATTTATTTTTTCTTCAGTTCTGTTTCTCTTTTAGCCAAAAGAAAGGAATTTCACTCCTCTGTCCCATTTACATCCGTACCATCCCCCTCCTGCGCTGTCCAACTTTGACCACATGCAGGGAAAAACGAAGGAAAAGGAGGGGTGCCATTTGCTTTGACGGCATTTCAGCAACAACCCCATCTGTTGCCAAAATAAGGAAACACTTTGCACTGCTATATCTTCGATTTGTCAAGGTCACTTGACTCCTTCCGACTCTTAAGACCACAACTTGCAGATCTTCTTGCCGATTGGTGCTATTTGCAATGATATATCGGATCATATGGTATGTGGAACAAAGGATGGTCGGATAAGCGAGACCATGGTGTATTGGTGTTTCACGCACATAAACCTGTAAAATGTTTGTATAAACAATTATCTTTCACTCCCTAGCTAAATTTGTGGGTATGATCACACACCTTGCCTCATAAAGTATAGTCTTATAAAGAAAAAAATATATTTTTTTAGCTAAAACCTAAAGAAAAGCCATCTTCATTTTTTTTTAATAATGGCAAACTAGTCCACTTCATCACGATAAATCTCGTTTGGTACTAAGATGTCTTTTTCTGTCCGTATATATCCTTCACACTTCGTTGGAGACAAAATTGTTTTTTCCCCAAGAAAACAGGATGAGAGAAACTATACAACAGCATGAACAGAAAACAATAGCTATTAACAATAGTTTTCTAATCCTGAATAAATACGTCATTACAGCAAAATATCAGTAAGTTGTTCTTATTATATTGCTTCGGTTCTTATTAACATGAAAATTATAATGTTTTGTAAAAAAAAAGAAAAGAAAAGAAAAGAAAGAAGAGAAAAAGAAATGGGATGGGATGGGATGGGATTCGATGTGGTGTCAAAATAATAAAATAACTACGACTCTGCCACTCTACCCACCTAACCACGGAGGCTACATGGTGTTAGCTCCTTTTTTTAAAGAAATAATCTTCATAACTATGGTCCATATCGCTTCGAACCTTAAGATAAGAGTTTTTCTGTTTAATTCTATATTTTCGTACGACATCTTAGTTACAGAAGCTAATTTATATTTGGCAGGCAATCTACACACTAGGTTTTAACCAATAAATGCAACATTTTAGTCTACTATCCAGTTCCTTGATCCAACTCCTCGATTCCCCTACTGAATTCCCTCCGCAATTGTGATCTGCTACTGAAAAAATCCCTAGAAATCATCGTTGCCAGTATACACAAAACCGAGCATAATTTTGTTTTTTGCTTATATTTTTATTATTTTATTATATTTTTTGGAAATATCTCAGATGGATTGCTTTCTATTATCTCCACATACTAATAACTGAATTTTACCCATAAACGTAAAGAAAATGGAATAAATGCGAAAAATCTTGAGTTACAGTATACGCGCAATTTTTTTTGCGCATGGGAGTACAAGTAATGACAGTCATAAATCAATGTATGAGATTATCTAATATGTAATTATTAACTCTTCTGCTTAAAATTAAAAAATAATTATTACACACACAACAACGGATATACAGTATATTTCAACATCATTTATGAAGGTTTATCTATTTATGTACATACGAGGTTTAGTAAATAAGTAAATTTTTTACATAATTGTTTATAAATCGAAAACATTATTATAGACACAACAAAGTACATATATTTTAACACCATTTAATGACATCTATCTATTTATGTATATACAAGATTTAGTAAATAAATAAATTTTGAGATAATTGTATATAATTTAAAACTAATAGATATACCAATAATCTAAAAGCTAGAAACCAATATTTATACATTCAAAGTTTACTAAATAAACATTTTATGGCTAGAATTATCAAAATAGATCTTTTAAAATTTCAACAAATTAACACTACCAATGAGTATATTGATAGTGAAATCTTCATTTCTATAGGAAATAGTGATTTCTTAAACTCAGTTCATTGGTCATAGTTGAAAGAAAGTAAGCATCTATTGATTTCGAATACAATTTGTGTATTGTCTTGCACATCGTTTACGATTACTTTAAAACTAATTGTAATAACAAACGTCTTTTGAAGTTCCATACTAACAACTCATTGCTTTTTTAGAACATTTTTAAAAAATTTATTTTTCAGTTTTTAGCTTCATTTTTAAAGTATGGTTATTGAATCTTATATCAATTATAATTTAATGTCATCAGCTTACGTTAAACTGTTAGCATAATTAACCGTATTAAATATATCATTAATATAGAATGTAAAACGCAGGATCCCTGATCGTTCATGTATTTCGGCATTACATCTATATTCGAAGGGCAGCGGTGGCTCAGTGGTAGAGCGTTCACCTCTGGTACATGGGGTTCTTGGTTCAACTCCAGATCGCGCCAAGTGAGCTTTGTTATGGACAAACACCGTATGCGTGGGTTTTCTCGGGATTCTCCGGTTTCCTCCCACTTTCTTCATTCCACCATTTTATTCATTTCTCATCATCACCGTCTTCTTTAGCCTAGCCGGCATAACCGTTGGACGTAAAACTTAAAGATTTCGTTTCGTTTTCTATATTCGAAGGACTTAATTTCTTTGTAAATTACATATTGTTTTGGATTTGTAAGGTATGGTCGAAATATGTTTATATATTGTGTAAAAGTTGTGAGTCTGGCCCGGTGGATATAAAAGGCTATTTATGCCTTTAAAATTTTTTTGTTTCAAGATAAGTTTAATCGGAAAAAATAATATGGATTTTTCTCATCAGAGTAATTGCGAACCTGTGCGTATCACCACTTATTGCGAAAACTTCTTATCTTGACCATAAGTTTTATTGAAGTTAATACAAAATCAGGTAATATACCCAGAAATTAGTAGCTCTCCCGTAAACATCTAAATGGCACACGTTGCCTATGTTCACAAACTGCTTCATTTGTAGTTTTTGATGACAAAGTAGAAGTACATTAAAGAAATGGTAACTGTAATGGACTTCTGAAGAAAGTGATGCAAGAAAATAAAAATACATAATTAGTAACGGAGATCTGAATTCCTTACAAGAAAAATACGCTACGAGCCTGAGAGAAAGTTGCTAGACCTAACATTACCGGACGCCAAGAAGCAGGAAAAAAACTTGATGAACCTTAGGATCCTGGTGTTCAGACCAACTCCTAACAAAGGTAAGCAGGTCTCTGTGTGTACACTCATGTCCAAAATTATTGTCGCATGACTATAAATTTGTTTAAATATGTTGTTCTAGTAATATAATTTGATAACGAATTCGCTCAGTATTTCTTATAATGTTAGCATGTGTATAATCGGCAAAGACAAGTATGTGATAAATTTCATGTCAAAAGAGCAGTAAATAAGAACAATTAAAGGAAAATAAAATTTTCTTGTCCATTTAGTTACATTTTATTTTACTCATTTTGATTATGATGTATTTATAATTCTTTTCCTATGAAATTTACCAAAAATATATATCTCCTGATTATACACATAGTATCAGTATTAAAAGTACTCTGCAAAATCATTATCAAATTATATTCTTACAAGAAGACAGTTATAGAAATGCGACAATAAATTTGGACATAAGTGTACTTTCCGTTTTGCCAGGGAGCGGTGCGTACAAAATTGGTACGATTTATGTGTTCTCACTTGAACTCCCTATGTCAGCATGAACTGTGTACAGCTGCGCAAATTGTTTCGAGCAGCTCTTGAAAGTTCTATCAAAAAAGCACTGCTGGCTGTCCCTCACAAGGGAAGTTCAGGAGAAAGCATTCGCCTGCAGAGAAACTAAGCATGCCATTTGAATCCCCAATTCATGCTGATTACAAAAAGCTAATGAAATTCCTGTACGGTTCAGAACAGTTCGAGATATTTAACTTGGAAGATTATATGAGAAAATTAGGATATGCGCATTTATACGCGTTAAGTACAACATATACTAATTAGTAACGAATATTGACATACGAATTGAAAGCTATCGGAAGTAACAGAAAAATGTATTTCGCAATAACTAACGTGTTTGTTAGATATAATTAGTCATTAGATTGTTCACAATAATCATAGGTTAGAGATGAAAATTGATCACTGTTGTTCTTCTGTTTTATGAAGAAATGACGCAGGCAAAAGACTCCCTTGCACCATGTACATTTAATATGTGCAATTGCGTTGCATTCGTCAAGGAAACAGTTCGCAGAACCAAAGCAAAAAGCAAAATCCACAAGTGATTCAAAAGTTATAGGCCTATAATTTGTTTATAACCTGCCTTGTAGAAGGGGGCGCGGTGGTTCAGTGGTGGGACTTCGTTATAGCCGGTTGAATGGAGCGGACGTGTGGGAGTACAGCTCCGACTACCTGTGTTACTAAGTTTGTTTAAGCAAGTGAATTTGTTTTTCTTACAGTTAGTGTGTGCACTCTAATTCAGTGATTTTTGTTTTGTGTTTGAGAAGTACTGTAATCCAGTTCGATACCAGCAATGCAAGAACATAGGAAAAACTCAGTCAAATTTGTTTTTGACAAAACCACGCGCAGTAAACGACCTTCGCCAGCCGATTTATATTCCTGGCTATGTCTACATTTCGAGAATATATTCCAGGATATTCAAGCCTTACAATTGCACAATGAGGACTACAGCATGTACATTCAATTCAAAACTAGTGCCTTACATAAACAATTTCTCGAACACGCACCGGACAAACTGTCTTTTACCCATTTCGATCAGACCACCAGTGATGTCTACATTCTGGATACTCAAGTACATGCTACCCGTGTAAAGATCATGGACCTCCCTTTCGATTATCCCGATGAGAAAGTTTCTCAAGTGTTAAGTGACTATGGTGACATACTCAAAATTGAGCATGAAATATGGAATACTATCTTTCCTACACGTATCTACAGTATAATGGAAATCGAGTGTTTTCCATGACCTTGAAAAAAACACATTCCTACCAGACTCATTATTGATACTGTGAAATACAGTGTATCTTACGGAGGTCAACTTCAAACTTGCCATTTTTGTGGTTCCTTGCAACATCTTATCTCTTTCTGCCCAAAGCGCCGGCGTCCAGCTCGTCTAATGAACCCAGACATCGAACCAGCAGTGATGACGGATCTTCGGAAAGTGTCCACGTTACATGAAACAAATTCGGGACCTGCCCGAAATCCCATTTCCCTAGTTACCAGTGTGGATGATACGCGGGATTCCGTCCAAGACCCTCCCGCTCTCACGGCCACAGAATTTCCACCGCTAATGTTGACATCGCAAACTATGGCTAGTGTACTAAAACCTCGAACCATACTCACGGAAGTTAACGACGAAAAGAACCAGAATATGCATAATACCAACAACGACGATAGCATCCACGACCTTCGTGATAGAAGCCTATCTCCTACTCCTAACGTGCTTCCAGAACAGACGACCGTGGCACTAACGGATGAGCATGACGTTAACACGGATATGTCGGCTCGTTCTCTCTCCCCTTCACCTTCTAGTGACGCGAGTAGTGCCGTACATAGTGTTTCTCCAATATTATCCGTAAAACACGTTAAAAAACGAAAAACAAAAGAACGTGAGTTTCAAGGTGACCTTCCGGATGTTAACTGGGAGTCTATGGTGTACGGAAGTTGTGTCTAGATAAGCGCTCTACACAACAAGAAGGAATCCAAGGTGTTTGTGATTATAACGTGCTTCTGTTTCTTGTCGTACTGTGGCAGTGTTATTATTATTCTTATGATTGGGGTTAGTGTTAGGATTGTTACATGGTCCACAGCCTGTACTCCCGAGCAATATTTCTTGTCTTGTTCACACACATAAACAGGTGAGTTACGATTGTGTTCTGTTTACTATTAATCGTCTCCAGTTACTGCGGTTGGACGTTTTGGTGCTATGTCTATACAAGGGTCACTGTTTTGGATAGGCATTTTAAAACATGTTTTTGTTTATATCTTATGTGTTTATAAGATGATAGCCAGTGTTAACGGACGTTCATATATGACCCTGAACATTAATTCTCTTAGTAGCATGGCCAATAAACAGGTTTTAGCCCAGTTTTTACTCGAGCAAGATTGTGACATATATTGCCTTCAAGAACTGACCTTTAGTGATCTATCATTTGTTTACAATTATACAGCAATAACGAATGTGGCTCCCAACGTGTTAGGTACAGCAATTTTATTAAAACGAAAACTAGTAGCTTCACACATACAACTCTCCTCGTCTTGTAGAGCGATTAGTTGTGTCGTAGACAAGTTGTGTATCCTCTGTGTTTACGGGCCTTCTGGAACAGCTCAACGTGTGGCCCGCGAGCGCTTTTATGCGGAAGAGGTTGTATCACTGTTACCCACCACACGTTACCCACTCCTTCTTCTAGGGGACACAAACTGTATTATGTCCCCCCAGGACACAACTGGTATTTTTAATCCATGTTTAGCTTTCCAAAAGTTCGTCACTCAACTAGGTCTCGCTGATATTTGGTTACATACTCATCATAATCACCAAGCCACATATAAGTCGGCGCGAGTTCAGTCTCGCTTAGATATGTGTTTTATTTCAAAAGAATATCTTTCTAGCGTGTTTGACATTCAAAATTTACCTTTGAGCTTTTCGGATCACTCATCATTAAAGCTCATATTGAGATTTCCTCAGAACATTCCCCGGTTGTATGGTCGTCCTTTTTGGAAATTAAATAGTCAGCTCTTAACTGATGACGTAATACAACAACTCTTTGCTGATAGATGGGAACAGTGGACACGTGCTCAGACAGTTTATCCGAATATAAATATGTGGTGGTGTTATTTTGTCAAACCCCAAATTCGTTTGTTTTTTCAAGGAATGGGCAAACAAAAACGTCAGAGATATAGAGCAACTTTTGAATTCTTATATGCCACTTTATGCGATCTCTGGAAACAACCAAGCAGTATTTCAAATATGGCTGCCATCATGCGAGCGAAACATCACTTAAAACAGCTACAGTTGGAACATTCTCTCAGTGTCTGCGTTAACGAAGGGACACCAGGCAGAATGGTTGCAGAACCTATCTCCTTATACCATTACATACATAGGTTACGACGCCAAAACTTACAATGTATCACAGAGGTGACGTCCACGACTGGCACAACCTTTACGACTGCTGATGGACTCTACGCCCATTTTCAGGAATTTTATACCCAACTGTACTCACTTCAGCAATGCGATACCTCGTTGTCAGATCCCTTTGTTGCCAGCATTCCACACAGCCTTTCCGATGAAGAACGACAACAACTTATCACACCTGTCACGGTTCAAGAAATACATGACGTTCTCCGCACGGTCAAGCGACGCACGGCGCCTGGAAGAGATGGATTGATCTACCAGCTTTATGTGTCATTTTTTCCTTTACTAGGTCCGACCCTATGCAATATATATAACTTTTTGTTGCAAGGTGGTCCAATGTATCAGCACGAAGGAATCATTATTTTAATACCCAAAGGAGGAAACCAACCTGGAGTTGCTGACTATCGACCTATCACTCTGCTCAATACAGACTATAAAATCTTCACTGCTATCATGACTCAACGTATCAAGAAGATTGTCCAACCTTACATCAGTTCAGCTCAAACGGCGCTTCATTCTGAACGGAACATCCATACCGCTCTTGCAACCATTCGAGATATTCTAGCCTATTTCAAATTTAAAAGACTCCCTGTAGGTTTATTAGCTTGCGATTTCCACAAAGCTTTCGACACCGTGTCACACGACTATTTATACAGGGTCTTGCAAGGATACAACTTTCCTGCCCAAATTATATCTGTCATACGTCACCTATACGCAGGAGCGACCTCGCAGCTACAAATAAATGGGCATCTTCTTCCACCGTTTGAACTCCTTCGAGGAGTTCGTCAAGGATGTTCGCTTTCAGGTCTTCTGTTTTGTCTTGCCCTTGAGCCTTTACTCCATCGATTGTCGACGCTTAGTGCGGGCGACACTCATCCCTTTCGGCAATTAACAGCCATTGCCTTCATGGATGATCTAACTATTTCTTGCTCAACCCCTCAACAACTCATGTGTGCGTCACAGCAAGTGGAGCTGTTCTCGCGCGCAAGCGGCCTTCATCTCAACATGCGGAAAACAACCATCCTGTCTGTAAACAACTTTCATACTTTGTTACCAGACCATTTGTCACAAGCATTTGATCACACAACTAATAAGACTATTTTAGGTGTTCCTTTCACAGCTGACCTGACTCCTTCCTATGATCACGTATGGAGCCCATTAATTCGAACTTTGCGTATGCATCTGGCAGACACTCGCCTGTGCTCTCTCACGCTTGCTCAGAAAATTCAATATTTAAATGTGTATGTCAGCTCAAAGTTATGGTTCACTGCCCGAATTTTTCCATTGCCAGAAAAATATGCGCACCAAATTGATTCACTCTATGGATGGTTCATTTGGAAAACTTACATGTTTCGTGTGAAAAGGCAGGTGCTCTATCTTCAACGTAATCAAGGAGGTTTCGATCTTTTTAGTGTCCGACACAAATGCCTAGCATTATATATGGCCACAGCCAAGATGCATATGGACAATGAACTATTGGCACCACAGACAGCGCAGTGGCTTCATTGTTGGGTGCCTCATCTCTGGCCTAACAACAATCCCGCATATGTTCGCTTTCCAACTGTGTGTCCTTCGTATATTTTACAGTTAGCACTCGCATGGTCCACAGTGCCTTTTGAAGATATGCCGGAACATTGGACCCCAAAACTCCTCTATACTGTGTTACTTGCGCCGACTATTCAAAGTGTCATACCCCTATGCCAGCAACGAACACCAGATCGTAATTGGATGATTATTTGGAAAACAATTCATGCACCATACCTCATGGGACGAGCCACGGACGTTTGGTATGGCATTGTGAATAATCTAGTAGTTACCAACGTACGACTTGCTAAAATAGGCCGCAGTACATCCGAACTTTGTGACTTGTGTTCGCACATAGATACTCTGGAGCATCGCTATACTTCTTGTGTTGACACTCAACCTGTGTGGCAGAGGCTATGCGGCTTTCTCGGACTAATTTGCCGCTGTCCAGCGTCCGCCTTTACATCTACTATTCTCTTCTTCCCTGACTTTCAGTGGTATCCTCCTATGAAACGACGGGCAGTAGTTTGGTTAATTGGTACTACTATTCTTTTTATAGACCAATACAGACCTTATTGTGATCCTCGCCTATATGTAGAGTATCTTAACAGGGTAAGAAAAAATACTTTCACTCAATCTCAAGAACAACAACTCTTCGCCCGCTTTTTCCAGATAATATTTGACAATTGATTTTTTTCTTTTTTATTGTACCATTCAATTTCTTTGTAAATTAACATTGTTTAGTGACAATATCACGTCTACCAAGCATCAATGTGATATGCTAAATAGCTTGGTCATGTAACTTGTTTTCCGGAAATAAAAAAAAAGTGGTAGAGCGTTCACCTCCGGTGCTCGGAGTCCCTGGTTCGATCCCAGCTCGCGCCGTGTGGACTTTGTGGTGGACAAACACCGTGCTCGTGGGTTTTCTCGGGGTTCTCCCGTTTCCTCACACTTTCTTCATTTCACTCATCACCGTCTCCTTTAGCCTAACCGGCATAACCGTGGGACGTAAAACTTAAAGATCTCATTTCATTTTTTGCCTTGTAGAACGCAAACTGAAACAATCCAATGTATCGCGGTGATCGGAAGTGATTCGTATGGACACGAACTTTATTTGATTCTTTCGTTGGTACATTATAACGTCCGGATGAAGAAGTTTCATACTATGTATATACAAATCTCCTG
This sequence comes from Thermobia domestica, assembly GCF_964235325.1. Taxonomy (NCBI): domain Eukaryota; kingdom Metazoa; phylum Arthropoda; class Insecta; order Zygentoma; family Lepismatidae; genus Thermobia; species Thermobia domestica. The sequence continues at coordinate 226,767,586 of NC_137464.1, read as the reverse complement.
CCATAATCTTTGATTGATCGGAATCAAAACACATCAAATGGTTGCACAAATCGTGTGCAATTCTTTGGTATCTTCTCAACTATTAGGTCTTTGCCATCCGTCATGCAACTTGTAATGGACAATTTGTCTGTGAATGCACCCCAGTGATCAAGCAATAGCAAGTTCAAACCATCAGGCTTCCCCATGGGAGAGAATACTTAACGCGTTGAAACGTGCATCCACTCATTTTCTCATATAAACTTTCAAGCTGAATATCTCGAACAGTTCTCAACGTACAGGAGTTTTATTACCTGTTGTAATCAGCATGAATTGGTCCTTCAAATGACATGCTTATTTCTCTGCAGGCGAGTGCTTTCTCCCGAACTTCCCTTGTCAGCTGACTTCAGACCATGATATCCATTAAATAATACAATAAAACAATTAATATAAACAATGAAATGTGCAAATTGTACATATAATAGAAAAGACAATCTCCCTTTATAATCATCCAAGTGTATGTCGTTTCACTTAGTGAGCAACTTTGTAACTTATAGGATGCCACATAATTTGCTGTGATGATTACTAAATTAATCCCTAATTATTCCCTACTAAATTAATTAATAATCATAAATTTAGTATGAGGGATTAATTACTCTCTTTTCAAATACTGTTTCTCTCAGGCTCGTAGCAGTCAGCAACTATCCGTTGTACACTTTACCTGACAGGTGGCAGGTGCCTCATCACTGAACACTAATAATTCCATGAAACCATCAGTTTCCATTTCGATTTACATGTCCTCGGAGAAGAATTGTCTCTTAGCTTTGTTGTCCAATTGCAGGACCTGGTACAATTGCAAACAGTTAAGAATTGAACTAGAAACGTTTGTATAAAATCTTTTACACAGTTGGTTCCGGTATGTGTGTGTGTCTGCTGGTAACGATGATAATTTTTTGTGGACTTTGTATGAAACATTTTCTCTCACACGCTCCATAGTTGACTCGCTTACTGGTGGATGGCTGGTTGGCTTATTCAACTATTTACTTCATTCTTACCAGTCACATGCAAGATAATTGAGAATTCCGTTTACAGACACTGTACCCACTGAGTGCATCCTCACCAAACTTCCTTCTCATAAAATTACGCTGCATCTGATAACAGTACGGCAGACATGAAAATCCATCATACAAAATGCCTTGCTGTCTTTATTGGCGGTCTTTTTCTCTCTTATTGGCCAAGCGGCAAAAACGACACTTCGCGACAACTGTATCAGCTACTGAAAACCCTGAATTTCCGTTTCTATTGATACTGCTTTCTTTGTCTGAGTGTTATCATTCGTAATAACTGTATATTCTTTAAAGAACTGAGTCCACCAAGTGATACACTTAGTATACAAACTTTATATTGTTGTAGGGATTGGCCATATACTAATACTAAAACCTTCCTATGTGTAGTATATGATAAAAAATGCAATCAATCACATATTTCTTACCTTCTGAAATTGTAGATATCCTTTGTCTTTTTAATATCACTTCAGGTTTAATTTAGTGGTAAATATGTTTATTTTCAGCCTGTACGTATTAAGGACGCTGCAGAATTTAGGAAACATCAGGGTCTTTACCCTTTACCAGAGCCGTATATCCACCAACTGGAAGCTGCTGTAGAACAATCTTCTGCTTCTTTGTCTTCAGAGTTAACAGAGATAAGAAATGACCTCGGTGACCTTTCCATATCTACGAACTAGTTTGACAATAATTCCTTTGAGTTCCAGAAACATGATGACTTGTTTGTATTTTTTTAAGCTGAACAACCATCAGTTTGAGCATATAACAAACATCAAGATGGTTATATATTATTTAATTAAATGGATAAGCTAAGTATTCTTAATTACATTGTTGGGATTATACTAGGCATAAGGAATAAATGAAATTGTAGACATAAAATATATGATGTAACTAGTTTTAATCTATTTATTATCTAAATAAATTAAACCCTTCGTTAAAAGAATTGGCATTAACTATTGTCTCAATCATTGTGATTTCCTGAGTTAAGTATACAATAGTTTGCAATAGCTTCTAGCAGGTAATGTAAGTTTACTTGCTATGTTGTCAATTAAGATTTAGAGTAAGCGGGGGCAAAAATATGCAGTTTGGTGTTTGAGTTGCACTGGAGCCGAAAAATATAACGGCAAAATAACGAATTTCGCACAGAAGTATAAGTGAACATTCCTCTATATTTTGAAGGTGCTAGAAAGCCTACTACGGTAATTTATTACTTAATAAGATACACCAATTTAAAACAGGATGGACGAATTCGGACTTTTGCCCCAGTATAGGAGGAAAAAGTCATATCGCAATGGAGCAAAAGTCCGCTGAAATACACGAAGTATGAAATCGACATACAGGCATTTTTATTGAATTATTTTCTTTTCTACAAGATAAACAAAGAGCATACAAAGCATGAAGTGATTCTTCGAATTAACAAAAAAGTTAGACTAAATAAAAAGATAAGTTTATCTCACTTGAGAAAAACTCAATAAACATACAAAGTATAAAGTTATTCTTCGTATTGATAAAGTTAAACTAGGAAAAAAAAATAAATTATCCCACTTATTTACGAATCCCACAAGAACATACAAAGTATGGATTTTTCTCCCTCGTATTGAAAAGTTACACTAAAAGAACAAATTAGGCTATCCAAGTTATTTATTTTAAAAAACACACAAAAACATACGAAGCATGAAGTTTTTGTTCGTGTTAAGTTATACTAAAAAAAATAAATAAATAAGTCTTCCTTACTTAAGAAAAGCCCACAACGCATAAAACTTTTATTTTCATCAACAAAGAGTAAAAGAAGAAACTATCCCACTTATTATAAAAGCACATAAACTTATGAAGTGAAATAATTACAAAACCGGGCTTGGGTCTAGGCATTTGTCACATACGAATTGGCCTCCTTCATAAGCTATGCAATCATGATGCCACCATTATTCGCACGAATTACACATTGTCCAGTTCTCATCCAGTGGATCGACATATTTGCCTTTACATAACAGACATACATATTCCACTACTTTTGAAGTTGAACTTTCAGAGGATGCAAACAATTTCTTCCTTGAAGCTGACTTCTTAGGACCCTTCTTCTCTTTTTCTTCTCGAACAGTACGTAGATCTTTTCGTAGTGTTTCTAACAGCAAAGGACAAATCTCTCTCAGCGCCGATGAACCAAATGACTCCAAGAGCACTTTTCACACCTCAACAGATGGATTCAGCAATACAAACAGGTATGTGTTAGCACTAGTGACTATTAATCCTAGGCTCTGTTTACACCGCTGGGCCCTTGCTGCCATCGGTGCACTAATCAGTGTTGAGCGTGGCTTGCCCAAATTCAAACTCCATACAGGCCTACATAGCTTTAGTTCAGCTAAAGAAAGCCTACGTAGCAAACGAATTGAAATAGGCCTAATGTGAGAAACTGGAATGTAAATTTAAGAATAAAATTATTTACAAATTAGAGAGCTGGGGCAAAAGTCCGCGTTCGGATTCTTGCCCCACAAAAAATCGGACCTTTGCCCCATCCGCACTTATTTCAATTACAATCAAATGCTGACGTAATAACTGATACCAGGAAAAAGGAAGATGGTGTATATTGTTACTCAAGAAGTGTTTTAATATGAAACTCCAATAAAATAAGTCGTGACTTCTCCTACGGACTGTAGTACTATTCTCCACAAAACAAAATATTACTTCAAAGACAAAATTTAATTTACCTCATTGTATTAAAAATTTCACCGCACACCTTTACTAACAAGGACAGTACGCCGCTGCCATTTAATCTTTCTGCAGCACAAGCAGTGTTGCACAACTCCAACAAAAAGTACTTTAAAACCCCAAAAACGACTTTTGACCCCGGGCACTTTAACTTTCTTTTTTTTTTCTTTGCATACTCTGATAAGTGATTTATCCGAAATGGCCGAAATGTTTAATTTCAATCATAATTAAATGATCTGGATCGAGTTTTAAAATATTATTATAGAAATATTGGTCATTTTTCATTTTTAAAGTAATCTTGTTTTTGAGGTCAAATAAAATAGGCCCTAGTTAAAATATTTCAGATTATATTAACATTCAAATAATTTTACTGAAGCGGACAAGATTCATCAATGGTCGATCTAAAAAAGTAACCGAGAAAGTTATGTCGCTTTTTTATTCACCACCTTCGAACATCGATACGTCACCTAAAACGTACCTGGAAGATCAAAAATAGTTAGCATCAGCATCGACGAATTTCTGTCAACGTTCTGGAAGGCCATGGATTCCATCGAGGTAGAACTTGGTGGGCCGTGAAGCGAAGGTATCAAGTGCATTTTGCACCTCTACTGGGGATTTGAACTGGCGTCCTCTAAGGTGATTGTGTAAAGAATGCAACAGGTGATAATCGGACGATGCAATGTCCGGGCAGTATGGTGGATGCAATAGTGTTTCCCATCCAAGGCGTAGAATGGTGTTCCGGGTCATTCCATCCATGTGGGGTTTAGCGTTGTTCTGTAACAGGAGGACCCCTTTGCGATTCAGAAGTGCTGCTTCCAGAGTTTTAAATTTTTCTTTAACACGGCTCAATTGCTGACAGTACACTTACACAGTAAAATTCCAGCTGCTCTGGTCAGCTGGTAGTAGTTCCCGATGCACGATGCTGTGAGCAGTCCATCAAACACACAAAAGGACCTTCTTCTGGTCCACTGTTGGCTTCAGCTGTTTTGGAACCGGTTCATGGGATGCTAACCAATGATGACGACGAATGGAAATTCGTACAGGACCCACTTCTCATCACATGTCAACACCCTGTTCAAAAATGGCTCCTTCCTCAGACGAGACAGCAAAGAAACACGTGTCAGCTCGCGTTGCCATCTGGCCCGGAGTCAAATCATGTGAGACCCGTGGACCCAACTTATTGTGCTTCCCAAGTTGACAGAGGTGCTGCCGACTGGTTTCTCCACTCACACTGAATTGTAGTCCCAGTTCCTCACATGTCTGGCCACTGTTCTCCTTAATTGCTGCCTGAATATCGTAATTTTGTACATGTGTTGGTCTTCCGGCAGGTAATGTATCTTCGAGTATTTCATTACCGTCCTCTTTAAACCTGTTAAACCACCGCTGCACTCCCGCGTAGTCACGACGCCCTCATCAAAGGCCTGACATATCTTCCGTCCCACTGCAGCGGCGTTTGACCCTAGTTTGAACTCGTACAGGGTACACGTCCTTATGACGCTCTGTGGAGGTCCCATGTTCACTCTGTCCTTACGCAAGTTCACAGGGTAACTGAGCTGCCACAGCCAGATAGTATGTTGGATATACCCACACCAACAACTGACCTTCGCCTTATCTCCATTCACATTCAACTCACTGTGTGAGGACGAATTGAACACAGACCTCCACGAAAAGCGACAGAACTTTCTTGGTTACCTTTATAACATAGCATTTAGACTATGAAAAGTAAAACTCCAGAAGTGTAAAAATTGACAATAATTAAGGTCTTACGCTTGATAAGTATTAAATACAAAAGAAGAATGAAAACACACGAAGTTTACAATAAATATAATAAATAAAATAATTACTTCGTACTTCAAAAATGGAATAAAAGTACTATAACAAGAATAATACAAATTCAAAGTCCAGAAGTATTTTCGACTACCATATTCAAAATAGTACGAAAAACATGTAATCCAAAATTCTTTAAACCTTGTTTTGACCTCACTCGAACGGTTTCTACTTCCAGTTTCTTAAGTTCGCTTTAGCCGTTCAACAGTAATGTTAATGATTGGTTAGTTGGTTTCAAGTTAAACGTCACCTTACAACATTGTGGCTATATCAGACATGAAACTACAGTATATGTCAACGCGAAAACAGAATCATGTACTCATAAACAGTGCATTGTCTGGTAATCGAAAGGTTAACGTTATAGTGAATCCTTTATTTTCTTGTCAACATTATGTGTTACAAATATTAATGATAAAGTTTAATGTATTTGTCGAATAGTGTGTACTGCTTACTTTATTAGCACGTATATATAATTTAAATGAGGGTGACCAGGTTCAAGGAATAATAATAATAGACTAATATAATATAAAGCACACTCGTCAAGCTGGCGTAATTTGACAACTCACCTAGGTATAGTCAATGTCAGGTTGACCAGACGTCCCGGTTTTCTGCTAGTTATCCCGGTGTACCGACATTTTTTGGGACACTTAAATGTCCTTTATTTTAATAGCCAGTTTGGAAAAAAATTACATACTACACTTGATTTTACTTTCAAACTGTACACCATTACTAGATAGATGTCTCTGCTTCATGCTCTTCAGAGGGACTAAGTGTATTTCATGGTTTGAACATCTTTCAATAGCGAAATGTAAAGTCATTTTGAATGATTTTTTTCTCCAACTAATTAATCATCTTTATAATGGCTGAAATTTCTAGCTCATCAACTTGAATACAACACAACTATAACGTCATTGCAAGCAGAAAAGATTATTCATCATTACATCAGTAGAGGAAAAGGTTTAAATATGGGCTAGGGTTTAAAAATGGGCTACCAGCAATATCTGCGCTCCACAGTGCTGCACTGAGTCGGAAACTGTAAGAGCTCGTTACTTGTATAGGCCTACACAAAAGACGAGGCACCAGTTGGGGGCGAGATCGGACCATGTGTACTTGTGTTTGTTGGCTGTTCAGTGTGCAGAAGACAATTTCGTCGTGCTAAAAGTTTTGTAGGTATGTATATACTTCACGTTTCTTGTTTCCACACATGCTTTAAACCAATTGCCTCATATGAACTGTATTCCTACTACATAGCGTTTATAATTTGCATGTTTAAATCGTAAGTATTTATAAGGATACATCATCAAAACATTTCAAAACAAATTGGCGTCTTTCTTTAAATATGGGCTACAATGACTGGTCTAAATATGGGCTAGGGTCTTGTGACACCTTTCGACATTTCACCACTTCCTGCATTTAAGAAGAAGGTTAGTAATCGAGGTCCGAAGGCTGCAGGCGCCTCCTGCATAACAGGTTCTCCATATAACGGTGCTTTGTCCGCCTTGATGACAAAGTCAGCAACGAAAAGAAAACAGGAAAAAAGGCATTTGGATTTTGAAAACTCTAAGGAAAACATAAAAGAGGGCATTGAAAATTTGAGAAAACAAGGTTGTTCCAGGAAAGCAGAGGGGGAAAATGGATCGAAACGGAGAAAAGTAGAAAAGAAATCAGAAATGGGAAAGAAGAAAGATAAAAACCAGGAGTATAATGATTCAGAAGATGAAGATTGTTTTGGTATTAAATTAATTGACAGCGGGGAAAGTGACATTGAACTCCCGATATGACAGAGAATTCCAGAAGAGAACGATGCAAACTGAGTAGATAATTTTCGTAGATCTCGTACTAGTCTTTCCAGTTTTTTTTAGACATTTGGCGTCGAGTTAATGGTGTTTATTGGTTAATTAGAGGGGTGTCTGCTATTTATGAGTGTTTTTTATGTTATTTATTGCGTTGAAAATATGTGTTCAATGACAATTTATGGCTGTGAAAGTTAAAATTCGTAGAAAATACAATTTGACTGAAGGTTATCTTGAAAAATAAAACTTTATTGATGTGTTTTGGTACGTTCTTTCATCATTTATTATTGCCAATATGTGAAACGATGTTGGAAAAAATCCTTGACACCTGAATTCTCAGAAATGAAGCCTGAAGGTTTTTGAGAGTTGATGCAAGGCCAAGTTGAAAATAACGCTTTATTATTGGCTATATATGAATTCTTTGATGAATTCTTTGAAGATTTAACCATCTTTGTTGGAATATACACCTGTGATTCTGTGTTGGTATTTATGAAAAGATACCGTCCTTCACCCGAAAGGAGCCGTGAAAAAATTAGGATTCACCGTTAGATACAACCATCAGATTTAATTAGACAGTGTGACCTTCACATAGATACTAGAGTCCCCCTCAAAAAGATTTTTGGAACACAATTGTGCAATTTAGTTACTGTTAAAAAAGAAACTGTTAGGGATTATTGTCTACTTTTTAGAGAGCTTTGTGAAGATTGCATTCTAGGAATGTGAATGTCCTTCAAGAAATGTTTACTCCCTTACAGAAAAAAAAAGAAAATAAAACCCAAACTTGACATTGAACTTGGAAAAGCTTTATGTATTGTCCCCCTTTTACGTAACAGTTAGGTTGTTACATGAATTTGTTTTCCTCGAGTTTTTGTAAAGATTGTATTGAAACGAAACTTAAAAACATTCTTTCTTTTATTGCCTAAAACCGCTGGAAAAGAAAGAGACGCGCCGGATCCCATATTGAACGGAAGGGTGGAAGGGACGGAGGGGTGAACTGAGTTGCCCAAACTTGTTTTGACGGGAAGATGTGTTTATAAAATTGTTATTGTGAATGAATGAATATTAACACCTATGATTAAAAAATGTATATGCAACGTGTAATGTCCATGATGTATGACGAAATCATTTCTTGATTTGTAAATATTGTGCCGTATGGTTATATCACTTAGGTTAACTTATAACAGTTTACTCTGTGCTAACAATCCCCTTATGATAAATAAAATGTTGGAATAAAGAAAGTGAGAGGAAAACTCACGAGCAAGGTGTTTGCTCACTACAAATTTACTTGATTGGAATTCGAACCAAGATATCCCAAGCACTGAAGATGTGGATTGTAGCAGCAATACACTAAATACTTAGAAAATATTTAAATAATTTGTGTGACCTAGGATTTCCCAACTAACAGAGAACAAGGCTTTTTTACTGTGGTACTAGCCCTTAGAAAGTGATAGGAATCTTTACTGAGATAATATTGATTGACACTTGTTTATGTTGAGTTTAGTAAAATGGTTTTGACGAGGAAATAAACCAAGAACCTCATATACTAGAGACCTCTTTACCACTAAGACTATATGAATGCATTTTTGTCGTAATATTCCCTTTATGAAAAAAAATAGTGGAATGAGGAAGTGGGAGGAAACGGGGAACTTTAAGAAGACTTATGAACTTGATGGTGATTAAATCAATTTATAGAATATACTTTTTGTTATAAGAACACTAAAAAATGATATGGCCAGGCTTGACATGAGAAAATCCACCAGCAGAGGTAGATGCTCTACCATTGAACTAGTTTGTACCATTATTAATTATATTAATTGGGTTCCGCACGAGCCGATTGGTACAGATTTTTTATAACTAGATTTGAGTTGAATTGATTTTAGATTAGTGTATCTTTTAGGAGCACAGCTATATGAGACGTGAACCTACAGTTTTATCGTAGAATCCGAACTATACACCTCCGCCGGGAATTGAGTTGATTTTGAGTTTAACGTTCCGTTTAGCAGTGCAGCTATATGAGACATGGACTTATTGATTAACGTAGAATCCAGACTATATACCTCCGCCGGGAATCGAGTTGAGTTGAGTTGATTTTTAGATTAGTGTGTCTTTTAACGTAGAATCCGAACTATATACCTCCGCCGGGAATTGAGTTGATTTTAGATTAGTGTGTCTTTTAGGAGCACAGCTATATGAGACGTGAACCTACAGGTTTTAACGTGGAATCCGAGCCACATGACCTTTTGCCGGGAATTGAACTCGGTTTCCTACGCCAAAGGCTCCAGCCGGGAATCGAATTGGAAACGTTACACATACTAATAAAAATGAACTTAGGACCACATGTATTAAAGGCAAGCATGATGTTATCAAATAATTATTACTCTTGTAATTCTGTAACACATAATGTTTCTATAAGAAGAGTGCGGAGCAAAATTGTGTGACATACGGTAAAATACATAAACAGAGTTTCTTAAGACCGACTAAACTAAAACAGTTGCTACATGAAATGAGTTTTTGTGCAGTTTAAGGTACCTCGACTATATTTTGTAGACTAGGTTTTAATTATTGATAAGATGTAAGGAAAAATAAGTGTTGAATGCATGGACATGTATGTCATGTGTACAGTAAATGCAATACAATGTTTGTTATGAAATTGATTAAAAATACATACTTGGTGAGGTTCTTAGAACATAATTAATTGCCATACTTTAATGAACTTTAGTTACACATATACTAATTATATAATGAGAGAAAAAATACTCACAGAATCTATAAAACCCGATGGTAGACTATTGGGCGTCTTATTACAGTTTGAAGGACAGGATTTCTTCTCCCTTGGAGTAAGAGGGAAGGTAGAATTGCTTCTTTTTTCTTTTAATGTTGTTTGCAAACCATCCCGTTATTGCTATGAGGGGTTATCGTCCATATAGAATTCCAGAGAGAGAGAAAAAAAGTGGTTTACAATCTTTTTAGAGGAGCCTTTTTTTATTATTGTTGTATGGAATTGTGAAAAGTGGCGTGGGTTTCTTCTGATCAATATAAAAACTGAATTTTGAAGATCTCTGTCATTTCAAGTTAGTTGAATAGAGTGTGATTGCTGTTCTTCTTTCAACATTGTTTTTCATCGGCGCTACTTCATCTGTTCTTATATTTGAAAAGGTAAGTGGACTTCTGTTTTCTTAAATATATTCAGATAAAAATTCATTTTCATTAATTGAGTACAAGATATGAAACATTTTTTAATATTATTATTATTGGAAAATTATCTTAGAGTAATTTTGTTGATTGTATGAATTCATTTAAAAATCATTAACTTCTTTTTGTTTCATATCACATTTATTTTACCAAAATACATGCAAGCTGACTTATAGTATCCTGAAAACATGGCATTTTGAGAAAGAATTGGATTTTTGTTCCTAATTTCTTAGACATAGCTCATTGAAATGAAAAAATTTCTTCATTTTCGGAAAGGATTAATTTTATAATAAATATTCATTTGATTTTTCTTAGCACTGATTATTTTTGTAATAGAAAAAATTCAAATATATTAATTCATTTTTTTCTTTCTTTTTAGATTATACCATTTCTTTAGTACGAACCACGTTTCAGAAAGAATTACCAGGTAAGAAAATAATATATTTCTTATTATTATATAATATGTAATGTTGAAGTCATACGACTATTTATTTTTCATGGAAGACCACAGAATGAAATCATTTATTAGTTGGTTAGTAACCGTATCTAGAATACATATTGCTTTTAAAGTTTAATTGAAAACAAACATTCATTATCATCATTATAGGTATTTTGCCTTTATTGATAGGGTACAGCTGAAAAGCTTCCATGCTACACCGCTAACCTTTTGTTTTTGCGTGCGATCTTTTTGTTTTAATATCATCCATTAATTGTAGTCTTCTTCGCCCCCTCCCTCTTTTTCCGTTATCATACCCTCTAGGATATCACTCATGATAGATTATTTTCTTAGGCAATGTCATAACGAATTTCTCTTCCTCTTACTAATAATGTCTAAAAAATGTTCTTTTTCACGCACCATTTCTAACATCCTGTTATTTCTTTTTCTGCTTTACCCAACTAATTCTTACCATTTTTCTCAACACCTACATTTTGAAGGCTTCCAGTTGATTTTTCCCACTTAGGAAAGCGTAACAAGCATGAGGAAAACGTAAATTACAAATAGTAGACATTAAATTCATGTTTTATAGCTACAAACCGAAATCAGTGCCGAGCTTTTACGTGTTAGTTGAATTGATATTTTATATTTGGACTCATCGAAACACAAATGGTGTATTATTAAACCATGTTTTATATACGAACACATTTATAAAAAATTATTGAGTTATCGAATTAATAGCCTTTTCACAACTAGACTATATGAGACGGGGATCTCAAGTGAAATCTAACTTTTTCTCGTGAACCACGTTAGGATTTTTTTATGTTAACGATAAGTACAATAACTAAGTACGATTTTTTTGTGCAATAACTAGGCTATATGAGACGGGTCCTAGTGATTAACATCGAATCTGAACTACATGGCTTTGCCGAGAATTGAACACCGCTCTTTCACGGTAAAGGGATGCCCGATAACTAAGAAGTTACGAGGAATTTTATGAAATGTAGTGTTTTACAGAAGATTTAGATCGAGTTTCAGTTATTGGTCGGAATTACATTTATTTTAACACGTTTGTACAATATTTTCCTTCAGTGATCGTACTATTTGTGGAAAGATACAAAGTGATATTTGTTTGTGTGTATGTTGGACCAAGATTCGAGAATTTATTTGTTCTGAATGAAAGAAATCTTTATATTATTTTGTGAAAATGGTAGATGTTAGATCCTGTATGTGATTACTAGGTTGTTTGAACAAAATAAATCATCATATTTAGTGAATTTATCAGAAATAGTAATGAATTATTCATGGTAGATTAATCGATTTTTCTTTTTATATACGGTCTTCCTGTTGGTGTTTTTCCATATATTGACAAAATAATTTAATTAGATAGTTGAATAGAGTTGAACGGTATTCACCAGTTATGGTATATACTGATGATGTAAATTTAATAGGGGATGATAGGAGAACAGTAGAAATAAATGCAGAGATCTTATGAAATGCTTGCAGGGACATGGCTTTAGAAATAAATGCAGAGAAAAGTAAATACACGGAAGTGCGTTGGGACCGTAATACTGCATTTTATGGATGCGTTAAAATATTAAATAATACTTTTGATAAAGTGGATAGTTTCAAATATTTAAGATCAGTATTAACAGAGGAAAAAATCATATTCACGGAGAAATTAAATGTCGACTAAAACCAGGGAATTCGTGCATTATTCAGTTCATACTGTCGAAGAATATGAAGCTTAAAATATATAAAACGTTAATCATGCTTGTTGTTCTGTATGGTTGCAAAACATGATCGCTTACTCTGAGGAAAGAACATAGACTAAAAGTATTTCAGTACAAGATCCTGAGACGAATATTCGGACCCAAGAGGAAGGGGAATGGGGAATGCTTGAAACTTCGTAACGTAATTTATTAGATTGTTTATTAAACATGATTAGGGTCGTCAAGTCTAGGAGGGGGCAGGTTATGTAATATAGTTGTAATAAAAAGAGGAAAACGGCCATCAGGAATACCTAGGCGTAGATGAGAGGATGGATCTCGCAGAGATAGGAATACAAAGTAGAAATTGGATGCAATTATCTAAGGATAGAAGTCAGTGGAAAGCTTTTGTGAACGTGGGCTCCGGGTTTCATAGGCAATAGAATTAGTTAGTTAGTTACATGAATAAAACGATACTTATTAACGATAATAAGAAAAAATTTTTAAGAATATTATTTCACACTTTTTCTAAAATAGAACTGATTGCTAAACAGATTTGGATTGCTTATTGTTTTATAATATGATATCGTATTCTTAATTTGATCGATTGATTTACGTATTTTTTCATAAGTAATTATTTCCCAAACATTTTAGTAATGTTATTGGAAAAATGGAATCTTTAGTTTCGCACAATTATATTAGATTAAATTATAATGAAAGTAGAAAGGGTTTCCCACGAGAAAATGTAGAAGCATGATGTTTGTGGAAGATCTAAACTGACAACATAAATCAAGTAACCCTTGCATCAGAAACGAATGCTTTACCATTGATTTTTCGCCTTACCATGATTCATATTATTATTCTTATTGAATTAGGAATATAGTTTGAAATATAAACAGTGATTAAATCCGTTTACAGAAGACAAGATTTCCCGAACTTTTTTTTTATCATCTAAGATTATGTTATACCGTTACGTCTCATGACATGTACACAATTCAATGAAAGGGTATCTTGACATATGTTGCCTAGCCTTGCCTGAAAAAAGAAAAGCTTTCATGCATTTTCAATTGAATGATTTGACAGTATATATCGTAGAAAAGTGTATATATCATTACATGTATGTATAGAAAAGAATTCCGAAATTAAGATATAGAGTTGGACATCTAAACTTATTGTCCCCTTGAGGGATGACATCTCTCGGAGAGAGAATAATCCGTGAAAGAAAATGTTTGTTTAATCCCTACATGTTAGGCAACCCAATATGATTTAGTGTACTGTTGTATAATTCCTACATGTTAGGCAACCCAATATGATTCACTGTACTGTTGGGTTATCTAATCTGAACGATAACTGAGTTTTACGTCTGATGGTTATACCGCTACGCTAAAGGAAACTGTGATTTGTTGAACCATTACTTTACAAAAAGAAACCACTTAAAAGTATATAGAACCCCAACAAAAGCCAAGCACATGGTGTTTGTCCACCACAATTTGTAAAAAATAAATCCAAACTTAATGTTTGTAATGAAAATGTTGAAATAATTCGCGGGCGCTAAGATTAAACCGGGACCCCAAGCACCAGAGGTGAACGCTGTATTACTGAATCACCAAGACCCCCCAGAAATTATTTGAATTCACTAAATTTTAGTTATTATTCTAAAATATAATAAAACACTTGAAAATAACCTGTGGGATAAGGAAAAAATGTGCTTGTTTTTCATAACGAAATAATTTGATTGTACTGTGCAACTGTCTTGATTATTTTGTTGAGGTATAAATATATGTGAATTAACGTATATTTTATTCCAAAGACTAATAAGAATGATACGTTAGATAATTAAAGGCAATGGTCCGTACGATACCTTCATATTACAAGACCAATATATGAAATTAAACTTACATAGACTTTTAATTTGTAGAACGGAAGTTTAGTCTTGAAAATTTGTTGACTTAAAAGATCAAAAAATTAATAGTATTAGAGGTATGGTATTGCTAAAAAATGTTGAGTTCTGATTTTCAGAGGATATGAATTTACCTCTTGTGATAATTGGTTAGCCATAAGGATACTTAAGTTAAAATAAATAGATTTGTAATTTTCAATTATTGATAATTTGTTTCTGTTATTTTGCAGGATGGCAGAGGGTAGAGACATTCCACTTGTGGACCTAACAAGAAAGAAAGAGGATGAAAATACTAACAAAGAAAATAATTTGGAAGAGAACAAGAACTCGCAGAAGCAAATCAATTATGTCAAATTAACCAAAAGTGATACGCAAGAACTTTTCCGTATTTTTTCTAAATACGTAAATAAAGAAAATAATACCATTCAATATGGTGCTGTTCTTAAATTTATAGCATTAGAACGACGGATGCGAAAATTATAAAAAACTGTAGACAATGAAAAGACAAAAGTAAAAATCTGAACATAGAAATCATCATATTGTAAATAGTAAAAATAAAGTGATATCTAATTTAAATCTAATTATATTGAAAATTTGATGGTTTTGTTTCAAGAAAATGTGAATCGTTCTTTTCCCATTTTAATATGTGTGAGTTATTTTAAAATATTGTTTTCATCAAAAAGACTTTTTGAGACATGAACCTGCAACTTATTATCTGATTTCAATCAGCTCAATTTAACTTGTTTTTTTTTATTTTGTAAAATTTCAAACCTATTTGAGACATGGATCTACAGAATAAGTTGATATCCGAACCATATAAACAAGTTGAACTCACATTTATCTTTGTCAATTGTGGATATGAAGAAGATATATTATTATTATTATTATTATTTTATTTAACAGTTATGGTCTTTAGGCTAAACTAGACTATTGATTAAGGAAAGTGAATGACAGAAAAATTAATTTGTGCTCTCTCGCCAGATATTGAACCCAGAATCACGTGTACCAAAGGCACATACACTAGCTACTTGACCAATTATTATTATTATTATTATTATTATTATTATTATTATTATTATTATTATTATTATTATTATCATTATTATATTGATTTGTAACCGTATGAGACATGTACGGTTATTGAAGCTGCTAAGATAACTAGGAATTGAATGGAAAAACAAATCCTAAAATTGGTGGTGAGTAAATTAACTGAAAAATATTCTTTGTTTACATTTGCTAACATGGAAAGATTCAGAAACGTTTCCCCATTCATAATTTTTAAGGTGAAGACCACTTCACACACACACACACACACACACACACACACTCATAACCACTTGAGAAAAATAAGTTTTAGTTGAATACGGTAACCTCTCGTTCACTCCTCTGCCTTTT
This sequence comes from Thermobia domestica, assembly GCF_964235325.1. Classification (NCBI taxonomy): domain Eukaryota; kingdom Metazoa; phylum Arthropoda; class Insecta; order Zygentoma; family Lepismatidae; genus Thermobia; species Thermobia domestica. The sequence continues at coordinate 226,751,588 of NC_137464.1, read as the reverse complement.
CCCCTCTTGAGCGGGGTTTCCACTGTTTGGGTATTTTTCTAAGAAAAGAGGTTCTGGTTTTGGGACGTGGGATTCTTTCGAAGAAAGCGAAAGTGGTGGGAATAGCCTTTTAAGTATAAAATACTAGTAGGAAGGAAGGAAGAAATTCTGAATGACTGTAAGATTTGAAGGTTATCTTTTGCTATGAATTGTCTGCGCTTTCCAACGTATTTTTGTTCTTATAATATCATAGCAGAAAAGTCTAACAGGGTCTTTCAGATTTATGTTGCTATTAGAAATGAAGAATAAAAATATTTAGTTGAACTTGAAATATACAAATCACACGGTGTCCTGTAACACTTGACCCGATATTTGAGATTGATTTGCGAAAATTGGAATCGAATAGGATTAAGATTACAATTTAGATTTTTGGTCTTTTAACATCTAAGACCATTTACCACTTCACGTTTGAGGGATAATGTTGTTCAACGAGCACACAATCCGGGAAACGATCTGAAAACTATAAGTTAGGTATCACCAAGGCATTTAACTGGTGTGGATGAGGAAAATCCAAGAAAAATTCATTCAAGGTGGCTGGCCTTAAAAGTATTGTACACTTTTTTGACCGAGTGCCTCCCACTGGGACTGCTTGCACCAAACTGGAATCGAATCATTGTGTCCAACTACATGAATATTTCATGTCAGTCTATTTTTCTCTTTCTATATTAATTAAGTAAAATATGGTCGTTATTCCACATGCTTGAGCAATAAATATTCTTTGCATTGGTATAGAATTTTAGTTAAAGTATCATGGAGAAGTCCATTGAAATGAATTAGTGCTATAGCTTGTGATTCATTAAATTTTATAGAGAATCATGTGTTGGTTTTTGAAAAATATTATCTTCAATCAATCGATCCAAAGCAAATGATTGATCAATGATTAAATTACATACATTATGACATTCTTTGTAAAAATATGCATCTTTTATTGTCATTTAAAAATGTGGCTGTAAAGAAGAATGATGATTTCTGAAACAACACAAAATCTTTTAATGGTGCTTGTAGAACGAAAAAGTTGAGAAAATTTGACACCTTGAGAGAGTGTATATTACAGGATGTATATTACAGATAAAACACAATTTGAATAAAAGTATTAGTTAGGATTGAAACTGATGAGTTTGAGTATTGAAACTGAAGAGTTTGAAGGATAATGTTCTTTAGGGAGCACACAATCCGGGAAAGGAATAAGGAGGAGTACAAGCTATAAGTAAGGTACCATCCCGGCCTTTGCTTCAAATGAATAAATGAAGAAGAAAAAGCCTGGAAAACTTCATTCAAACTTTTACAAATTTTGAGAGAGCAAAACCGTAAGCGGGGGTGCAACATAAGCAAAAACGTTAACGAATATACTACGTGGATTACTGTAGTATTAATTCAAGAAATATACCAAGTAGCTTACAATTCTTTAGGAATAAAATACCAAAAACCTTATTATTTATAGATTCCGTTTACCAGACATTGTTAGGGTCATAATAAAAAGAGGAAAACAACCGTTAGGAAGACCTAGGGAAGATGTATCTTGCAGAAATAGGCATACAAAGTAGAACCAGTTGTGTATTGATAGGAATCATTCAGGAACTTTTGTGATTGATGCAATGAATTTTTGGGGGGAATGGGTTGTATTATTCGGGCTAAAAGATAATGAGTAAGAACATATAGAAGTAAAATACACTTCCACTGAGTGACTGTTATAAAAATTAAATGAGTAAGGTACCTTGTAGTATAAGAAATCAGTCTATCATTGACTTAATTTGATGGAGAGACCTTAAGTATCATAAGGAAACACTGTACCACTAAGCCGTTGTGGGTATTAAAATGAACACGTTGAAGATTAATGATGAAGTCTCAAGTTATATAAGGAATCAGTTTATTACTAAATCAGTACATTCAAAATTCAATCAGGGACCTCAATTAGTGCAAGGAAGTACTGTATCACTGAGTCATCATGTATCATAAGTAAGCATTCTACCACTATTTCTTCATGAAGGAGATTAAATAATGCATTCACCATAAGAAAACAGTCTATCACTGAAGTCTGCATGGTGAAAAGAACACATGTACCATAAGGAAACAGTATAGTTCTAAATCAATCTAATGAAAAGACCAAAAGAAGTAGATGCAATCTAAAAACATGAAACTTGACTTATTATTCACTTCAAAATCTCTTGGTGAAGAATGTCAAGCTTAAAATCATGTATATAACTTAACATATATAAGAAATAGGTACTCATGTCCTATACCCGAAAATAGATTTTGAAGGAAGACTTAGCCAGTAGATATGAAAGCAATATTAAAATAGATTTCGCGGCTAAAATATAAATTAGTATAGAAGAATTGTGATGTTCCAGATTTCATACCGCATAGTTAAAATCTATGTGATATATTGTGTTATAGAATGTGTTTATTCACGTTATATTTATCAACTGTAGTGAGAAATATAATCTTTGGTATTACAGCAAAGCGTAATCAGTTCAAAAATGTAATGAACATATTATATAGTTTACCGTAAAATTTCTTAGGGGATCTTCCTTGGATACAAACTTGTGTTATACAAAAGAGAAGGCAAACGTCATGGGTATTAAAAAATGATTATATTCAAAATTACGATTATGCTTAGCAAGTTTACGATATTTCCATTCTACAGTAAGACTAAAAAAAAAAGTACTTTCTTAGTTTTTAATCAGAGATACTCAAAAACATGCAGATACGCCATAAAATACATAGATAGAGTAAAAACAAGCTGCAGATACTCAAACTTGTAGATAGTCAGTAAAATTCATAGAGAGAGTAAAAACAAGCTACAAATACTCAAACTTGTAGATAGTCAGTAAAATACATAGATAGAGTAAAAACAAGCTACAGATACTCAAACTTGTAGATAGTCAGTAAAATTCATAGAGAGAGTAAAAAACAAGGTACAGATACTCAAATACAAGCAGATACGCCATAAAATACATAGATAGAGTAAAAACAAGCTACAGATACTCAAATACAAGCAGATACGCCATAAAATACATAGATAGAGTAAAACAAGCTACAGATACTCAAAAACAAGCAGATACTCTATAAATACATAGATAGAGTAAAAACAAGCTACAGATACTCAAATACAAGCAGATACTCCATAAATACATAGAGAGAGTAAAACAAGCTACAGATACTCAAATACAAGCAGATACTCCATAAATACATAGATAGAGTAAAACAAGCTACAGATACTCAAAAAACAAGCAGATACGTCATAAATACATAGAGAGAGTAAAACAAGAACAGAGGATACGTGAAAAAGATAAAGGGACAAGCAGAAAGGAGTTCAACAAACAAGGTACAGATATTCAAGCTTGCAGATACGCCATAAAATACAGAAAAAGAGAGAGAGAGAGAGAGAGAGAGAGAGAGAGAGAGAGAGCTACATTAACAGTGGAATTTGTTTCGGGAACCGGGTAAGAATCATTTGTACTGCACGTGCAGTGCAAAAATGATCACAAATTTATTTCATGAGAAAATGCAACTTACTATGGGAATATTTTATATTAAATATCTTCTCTACACACAAGATAAAATTTCACGACATGTCCAAACTTACGCCATGCGTAGCTTCTTCTATTTTGTATTCCATAGTTAATCAATTAATTAATGTGAGTGAGATAAAACATACTAATAGTATATTACATCAATAGTAATCTGAACCTTTATTATAATGCTTTGAGAGCAAAAATGGTCTATAAATAGTCTAAAAATAGTCTTCCGTTGCAAGCGCTGCTATCGGTTGAAGGAATTCCACTCGCTTCTTTCGCTTAGCAACAGCTAAACTCTTATTGGCTCAACGCGTAGGTGTGTGAGGGTGTGAGCGTTAGTCTGCATTTTTTGCCACGGCTCAAGACATTTTGGCAGCACAATAGTAATTATTGAAACAAAGTGATAACATATACAGTACGAGCAAAATGATTAAAGAATCCAAAGTTGAAATTTTCTTTTCAGTATAAACAAGCAAAAGTAAATGTATATAACATAATACTTAAAGAATATAGGGTCATATTTTATAAAAATATAACTAGTAAAAACATATTTCAATGAACAAATTATATCCTGTTAATTCCTATATTTACAATGAAGTCACTAATATGAATTAAAAATATTAATTTCAAAATTAAAAATGAGTCGAGTGAGTAGTATTATGTTCAAATGTGGTCATACTTAAAAAATAGATCGAGTGAGTAGAGTTGGCACAAAATGTTGTCATATCAATGGAATTATAAGACAATAAGGGGAATCATACAGTAATATTTTGCACATTACATATTCTAATGTTTGTAAGTAAGATTGGAAACATCAGTGTAAACCATATACGGATTACAGGTGTTAGATATATAGATGTGTGTAAGACAAGTAAATATTGCGATTTATTAGTTAACAACCACATAATAATGTAAATCCATTTCCCGCACATGCATTTATATTTCTGGCGCGGCTATAAACGTAAAACTGTACACATCGGCTCCGCGTGCGCCCGGCGTGGATATAATCGTAAAACCGTACTAACCGGTACCGCGTGCGTCCGGCGAGGGTATTAACGTAAAACCGTACTCGCCCGGCCCCGCGTGCATCATTCGCGTATAACAACGCGCGCAAATTTCCCATGGCTGTGCCATGCCATGACACACTAGTGCCATGCATCCGATTAGCAAACAAATAATAATTAGTATTGCCAACTTTTCTACATAAATGATACATTATCATTATCAATTACATACTGTATATTAAAGACTATCTTCTCTTAATGTCATGCTCTGTGCATAGAAACATAGATGGTGATTAATGTTTAGTAAATGTAGTAAATGTCAAATGTGAAGGAATGCTAAGTGATACAGTATTGTATATAAATACATACTGAATAGTAAAAGCATTGGGTGTCAACAAAAATGCCTAATATGTTATACTCAACATACAATTATATAAGAAAAAAATAGCATTCACAATATACACTTGTTGTAATGTTAAAAATAAAAACATCGGGGTCCCTACATAATACGTGCATTGACGTGCAGTGGGTGGTATGCCTGATGTCTACCATATAGTTTACTTTAATTTTATTTATGTATAGCAAATAGGATTGGTAGGTATATATGAAGTCAACCATTTCATATTCATACATTTTTAAACCCTACCTAATAAAGCATATCACGCAAAGCAAACATACAATATATCATTTAGTATTGGCATGAACGATTTATATTAGTATCTAATAAAGTATAGGAGATCTGTGAGTATAATAAAGTATTAGTACATCATTGTACATATACACCTTAGCAGTTTGTATGAGCCTTAACGGTTCATTTCTTGCGCCATACATATATTTGTACCTTTTATATTTTATATTTAAATATAGTAAATATATGTATTGATATGCGTATATATTGGATAGTAAACATCATGTCAAACATTTTACTTCGTTTCCGTTATATATCATAAACTATACGATACATCTGTGCTGCAAACGAAAAAAAAATTTTCACAACATAAAAATAAGCGTGTTATTTATACTATACAAATTAATATCTACCTTATAATGTATATCAAATCATAAAATATGACTTCTTTTTCTCATTAATGTAAATGTTTTAGGGGAAAGTCGATATAAATGAAAACGGCAAGTATCGTTGTCAGTTGCCGATAAACAAAACTGAAATTTTCCCCGCTAAAATTATAATACCTGTAATAATCCTTTTGAATTTTTCTTAATGTAGCACTTTAACATTTCTTTCAAAGCAGAATTTCTTATATTAACCAATACGTTTTATTTTTTCTTATATCACAACGTATTATTTTTCAGTCAGTAGGTATATCGTTGCTTATATTTTTGTTCTCTTGTTTGTGTTTGCCACGTAATTTTAATTGTTACGCTTCTTGTAGGAACAATACTGTTGGGAAAATATTAATTATTTTTCTTTCGTATCTTTTTAATGAATCGGTTTCTACAAAAACTCCTTATTTATTTAACCTCTCGTAATAAATTACTCGAACACTTCGTGTGAGCATACTAAAGATGATCAAAAATACTAATTATTTATCCTTTTGTGTTATTTATTTTAAATTGGATCATTTGCTTTTGCAAATTCAGAACACTATGTGTGAACGTTTCAAAAAAGTTGTTAAAAAGATTCGAACACTTCGTGTGAGCGTACTAAAAGTTCGAAAATATAAAAAAATGTGTGAACGTTTAAAAAAATAGTTGTTAAAATGTTTTCTTTCTTCTATTGTTTTTGATTGCTACTAATTCTTTTTATGCTCTTTATATTTTAACTAACTAACTAGATAACTAACCTGATTTTATTTTCTTTCTTTTCTTCTGTTGTCTCTGTTTGCTACTAATTCTTTTCCATTCTCTTTATATTTTAACTAACTAACTAGATAACTAACCTGATTTTATTTTCTTTCTTTTCTTCTGTTGTCTCTGTTTGCTACTAATTCTTTTCTATTCTCTTTATATTTTAACTAACTAACTAGATAACTAACCTGATTTTATTTTCTTTCTTTTCTTCTGTTGTCTCTGTTTGCTACTAATTCTTTTCCATTCTCTTTATATTTTAACTAACTAGATAACTAACCTGATTTTATTTTCTTTCTTTTCTTCTGTTGTCTCTGTTTGCTACTAATTCTTTTCCATTCTCTTTATATTTTAATTAATTAACTAAATAACTAAGTTGATTTTATTTTATTTCTTTTTTCTGTTCTTAGTGTTTGCTACGTAATTTTAATTGGTATGCTTCTTGTAAAAGTTTTACGAACAACAGCGTTGGAAGAATGTTAATTTTTTATTTCGTATCTTTTTAATGAATCGCTTTCTACGAAAACTCCTTATTTAATTTAACCTCTCGTAATAAATTACTCGAACACTTCGTGTGAGCATACAAAAATGTTCAAAAATACTAATTATTTATTGATTCGTATGTCAGAGCATACTCGTTGTTAAAATGATTCGAACACTTCGTGTGAGCATACTAAAATGATCAAAAATACTAATTATTTATTGATTCGTATGCCAAAGCATACTCGTTAGAACCGCTATGCTGTGAACTTCTTAATAAATTGTTTCTGTTATACATGTTGTTGTTGTTAGTTGTACGCTTGAAAAAACTTTTATTTCATGAAATTAATATTTGATTATCGTTTAAGTTACAAATTATAATAATTATTAATTCAACATGTGATAAACACAAGATTCTAACGCGTCTGGATACGAAATTTTTCTTAATGCAATTGCGTACGAAATTACAAATTAAATGCGTCTGTATACAAAATTTTTCTTAATGCGATTCCGTACGAAATTACAAATTCAATGCGTCTGGGTGCAAGATTTTTCTTAATGCGATTCCGTACGAAATTACAAATTCAATGCGTCTGGGTGCGAGATTTCAAACTGAATGCACCTGGGTGCAAGATTACAAATTCAATGTAGCTGGGTGCGAGAGTACAAAGTGAATGCACCTGGGTGTGAGATTACAAACTAAATGTGGCTGGGGACGAGAGTACAAATTGAATGTATCTGAATAAAAAATTATATAGTAAGCGTATCTGGATATAAATTATAAACTAAATGAAACTTACTGCAAAATTAAAAATTAAGTGTACGAGATTACAAAGTAAGTACATCTGTGCACTAAATTACATAGTAACTGTGTTTCCATATAAAAATTATAAACTAAATGATTTTAAAGAAATCAACAACGTTAAAATATTTTTATTCATATTCATATTCATTTATTTTTTCCATATAAGATAAAGTGATTACATATATATCAAATAAAAAAAATGTAATAAAGTATCATATATATTATGAATAGTAAGTAAAATAAGTTATTTTAATTTTGAATTCGTGTAAATGTTATTGATAATAGAGAATTTTTTTCTGTCTGAAATTGTAATATATATTTCCAATATATAACTTTTACTTCATTTAGTTATTTCACTAACAAACAAAGAAATGAATTAAAAATTATAAGTGAAATCTTTTTCCAAGAGAAATTCTAAAATTACATTGATGTAGTTTTTCTTTAATAAAATATTAAATAAAGCATAATCAAATGTCCAATCGTCAATTTCACTCTGATGATACGAAGAAAAGACTTTGTACAGTTCATTAAACGTATCTGATTGCACCATAACACGCCATGCATTATAACACAACATTTCACGGTCTAAAACAATGCATTCATGTTCATCTATAATACGGCTGTGTTGATAGCATCCGTCGCATAATAGTTTATATTCCGGTTTCCATCTTGATATACATTCCAGCACACACAGTTCATTCACAGAAAGAAAAGTACATTCATACGTACATAATTTGTTTTGCAAACACATCTCTGTCTTTCTTTAAAAACAGTTGAACTAAATCACAAATATATGAATCTGAAAATGTAACTGATTCATATGCTAAATTAAATCTATTTAAAACAGTTTTGTTTCTTCTATAATTCTTATCCGAAGAACTAAAGTCTTTCTGTATGTAAAGTTCAAACACTATGTCACGAGTTTTCTTCTGAATTAGAAATTCCCACACAGTTTCTTTCAAACTATTATTAAATATTAACAAACATTTATGTAGTTTTTCGTCTGGTATTCTTATTGAACAAGGAAAGCACAGTAATGGTTCACTCAGCTGATAATTCTGAAAAAGTTCTTTCACACACAAATCACTTATTTTAAAACGATTGCACTTACAATTCACATTGTCTAATTCTTCAATTTCAATATGTGTATTAGGAAACACTTTTTCAAAATGGATTTCATCATCATATCGATAAAATCTTCTAAACGATTCTTCTATTTCCTGTGTAGGATATAGTATTTTCACTTTATCCTGTTCTTCTTCAGGAATATCGTGATCCCATGGGTGTTGATAAATAATTTTCTGATGCTTTTCACACTCAATCTGTCTCTCTCTTGGAGAAATATACTCAGAGACAGATACTCGCTTACTACACATCTTCACAAATACTGTTAACTTAAGTAATGTTCCTATGTACACAATCACAAGTCTGCACATGCGCACAAACTTTTAACGAATGCGCATGCGCACACGTAGTTAACGACTGCGCATGCGTCCTACGACGTTCAAATTATTTACTTGTATTCTTGTACACTCCGTGTAAAACATCTTTATGTAAAAATATAAGTCTTGGAAAATCTGAATCAGACATTATCACATGAAATAAAATGCTTTCATAAAGATTATTAAAAATGCATTGTGTAAGAATATGGTCTTTCTTACTATGGATATTGTGTAAATCCATATAGATTTTCAAAATTTCTTTGCATGTATCTTCTTTTAATAAAATACTGCAAGCTTCCAAGTCCAACACTTCTTTGCTTTTTAACATACACATATGTCTAATGTCATTTTTGAATAAATAATTATAATAACATGCTCCACAAAGTAACACTTTGTTCGGTACCCATTTAATTATTGCTAATTTAATACAATTAATATCAATACTTGATTTATCACACGCGCAATTCATTCTTGCACTAAACACGGTTCTTAACACCACGAAAAAAAGTACGTGTTCTAACAAGAAAATATTCTCAACAACTAAAACAAAGTATCAAAATCGTTTGTTCTTTCTCTTTAACTACTGCACTCTAGCGGAAAAAATCTTAAGTTGTAAAACAGTGTTACTAACTCTATATAAAATAATTCTTAACTACGTAAAACTCATATAAATCTTAATGTAATTTTTTCATGTTTCCTTTCCTATCTTTTACGTATCGTTTTCTGTGCTATTTTAATTGGTACGCTTCTTGTAGAAGTTTTACGAATAATAGTCTTGGAAAAATGTTTCGAACACTTCGTGTGAGCGTACTAAAAGTTCGAACATATATAAAAATGAGTGAACGTTTTAAAAATAGTTGATAAAATGATTCGAACACTGTGTGTGAGCATACTAAAATGTTCCGAAAATATTAATTATTTATTCTTTCATGCTATTTATTATAACACTCGTAAAGTTTTTAATTATATATTTCTTCAAATATGTTATTGTCAATGCAATAATATTTAATTCCAAATAATTTTATTCTTTAAATGTTTTCTTAAGATGAAGTAAACTAAAATGAAAAATTAATATAATACAAATATACGAAATAAAACTGTGTATCAAATAATATAAGAAAATAAATATAAAGATAAGTATTAAACATGTATTAGTTTCCAACATTTCTTCTTAAAATATTTGATAATAACATTGCCTGACATCAAGTGTTGTAAATAATATTTTGTATATACCTCACACACACACAAATTAATTTCTTCCGTAATACAAATATAGTTACTAGTAATTTAAAGTTTCTTCTTCTTCTTTTATGAAATATTTGCAAACGTTAAATGTTTAAACGCGTTTTTTTCACAAACACCAAAACTTTTCTTATGTACATAAAATATTTGTTTTTATTCAGCACTTTTACTTTTATCTTTATCAAGAAGAATATCCACAAGATCACTTAAAAACACTTCACTTTTCAATAATTTAAAGTATGTCTTATAAAATAAATCTCTTGTTAGCAAACCGATAAAATGTGATTTCGCATACGTATAAAATATATTTTCGTCCACATCTATGTTTTCCATAATATCCTTTACTCGTGATTTCATAACGTTTTCATCCAAAAATAAACATTCATGTTCCATTTCATTAAAATATCCGTAACTATAAGCGTCACATAGCAAAATATCTTCTGTTTTCCACTCATGTATTGCTTTCTTTATACAGTTCGTGTCTACTTTATTTACACTGCATTTACATCTTATGTCCTTCTCCGAAAATATTTCAGTATCATCCATATATGATAATATCATCTTATAAATTTTTAAATTAATTTTCAAACACTCAAAAACAATTTCACGTAACTGTATTAAACTTTCCATAGTTACTTTACTTTTTATGTAAACAATGATTAAATAATGCTATTCAAACACCAAACTAAATAATTTTTATAACACCCAAACTAATTCATTCGTGTATCTTCGTAAAAGTTCAAGAAAGTTGTGGAAATTTTAACATCGTTCAAAAAACTTCGGCAATCTTCGGTAATCTTCGTATAAAATTCTTGGAATTACTTAAATTCTTGGAATTAATTAAAATTCTATGAAATACATGGTAATTTCCTTTTAATCACTTTTCCAGAAATCTCCAAACATTCTTCATTATGCCTACGTAACTATTCAAGGCTAAGCGACATTCCTGAATACAATAGAAAACTTTTAACGCACACCTGTGTTCTTCCTCTCCCCCAAACAATCATAAGCTTTTCTTAGAAATTCCAAAACAAACTTGTGCGTACGTGACTATTCAAGGGCAAGCGACATTCCTGAATACAATAGAAAACTTTAAACGCACACCTGTGTTCTACCTCTCCCCCAAACAATATAAGCATTTCTTAGAAATTCCAAAACAAACATGTCCCTACGTGACTATTCAAGGTCGAACGACATTCCTGAATACAATAGAAAAATTTTAACGCACACCTGTGTTCTACCTCTCCCCCAAAACAAACTTGTGCCTACGTGACTATTCAAGGTCAAACGACATTCCTGAATACAATAGAAAACTTTTAACGCACACCTGTGTTCTACCTCTCCCCAAACAAACAGGCTTTTCTTAGAAATTCCAAAACAATCTTCTGCCTACGTGACTAATCAAGGTCAAACGATATTCCTGAATACAATAAAAACTTTTAACGCACACCTGTGTTCTACCTCTCCCCAAACAAACATGCTTTTCTTAGAAATTCCAAAACAATCTTCTGCCTACGTAACTAATCAAGGTCAAACGATATTACTGAATACAATAGAAAAATTTTAACGCACACCTGTATATACTCAAGGATAATAGAAATTCCTGTCAGCAATACAAAATAATATAAACGATCAATAAAATATAATAAAAGAATAAAACATCTATTGTATACAAATATTGTCAAGGATAAACAACATTCCTATCAAACAATAAACCTATTGTAAACAGTAACATTGTCTCACCCCACCCCCTCATAAAACTGGAAAGACTACTACGAGATCTACGAAAATTATCTACTAAACTGCATGTTGTGTGATATGAAATTTTCAGAGGACCGTCCTAATGAATTGTGGGTTATGTGCCAAATATGTTTGATGTGGGCACACACTGAATGTGAGGCAGATGCTGACATATACATATGTGATTTTTGCAAGTAGAACGTTCATTTGCATTTGGATTAATCTTACTGTTTGATTTGTATTCTTTTAAGTTCTATGTATTTATTTTCGATTTTTTAACTGGGGCCAATATTTAGACCAGTTTTTAAAAACTTAAATTTTGGAGCTCCTAAAAAAATAGTTTTTTCTATAGAAATAAGTACTTTTTATTTACTTTATAATATTTGTAGTAAAGAGTAATCTTTAAAATATATTATTGAACATTGAATCTCTCAGTTATATACATTGTTTGAAAATGAGAACGAAAATAAAAGTGGTAGCCCATATTTAAACCTTTTCCTCTACCATTTTAATTAGAAAACTAAATGGAAGCCATATACGAACTTTTATACAAAAATACATGTTATAAAACAAAAAACTACTTAAGCAAATGGAATTTGAAATAGATTGGAACCAGGAACATTTTACTGGGATATTTCCCTCATTAAAAGTCAGAAGCCAAGGGGAAAGTTCAACAATACAAAAGAAATCATATTATACAACTCGTAAGATTCAGTCTTCATACAGAATTGTCCCCGGTGATGCTTACAAAATTCAGGTCTGTAAAGTCGGCCTACCCAAATTAGCTTACTCACTTTTATCTACATGAGCCATTAGTTCCCGTTAGTTCTTACTAAAGTTACGTTAGTTCCGCGATTTTAAAGAAATTATACACAAAAACCAATGGGTAGGCCAACTTCACGTGTGAAGTTGACGTACCTAACAAGCTTTCCCACATTTTTCGGCATAAATAAATCGTTAGTTCCTCGTTAGTTTCCGTTAGTTCTTACAAAAGTTCCGTTAGTTTCGCGATTGTATACAAAGTAGAGCATAAAGAAAAATGTGTGGGTAGGCTAACTTCACATGTGAAGTTGGTGTACCTAACAAGCTTTCCCACATTTTTCGGCATAAATCATTAGTTCCTCGTTAGTTCCCGTTAGTTCTTACAAAAGTTCCGTTAGTTCCACGATTTTGTACAAATTAGAGCATAAAAATGTGTGGGTAGGCTAAATTCACATGTGAAGTCGGCGTACCGAACAAGCTTTCCCACATTTTTCAGTATAAATCGTTAGCTCCTTGTTAGTTCCCGTTAGTTCTTACAAAACTTTCATTAGCTCCGCGATTTTATACAAATTCTATGTAAATAAAAATTAACCCTTTGCGTTCCAGATGTCATTTTCCTATGTGCGTTTAACATTCGGTTTAACATTTTCTTAGGTACACAGTTGCTGCAAATTATTATCAGTTCTTCTATAAACTTGGCATAAATCTTGTGTAGTTTCCTATCTTGAAATAAATCGATATATTCGTTTAAAGTTTCTTTACTTGTTGCAAGTGATCAATCTTCACTTTTGTTTATTTGATATTCCTAAACATTTTGAAGAATCTTTAATGAAAAATCGGGAATTGTACCACTAACAAAAACAGGATAGTGTTGGCATGCAAAGACAGACAAAAGAGGCGTTTCGGTGGCAAGTAGAGCATTGGACGCAAAAGCATTTGATACAAGAGCGTATACAAGGCAACAGGTAGTGACTGGCAGAATTGATATTAATAAAACAAGAACAAGACAGTGACTGGTTAGTATTAAGCCTGCTATACGTGCCGTAATAAACGGGACATTCACGACTTTGGGCCCGAGTGTTCCGCGTCCCCGAAAATTTAGTCGGGACAGGCAAATGTCCCATATTTTAATTCCATCCCTTTTCTGCTATCAATATAAGCTTATTCGAAAAGTGAAAAGTCAAAAATTCTGACATTGGCTGGGACAATGTGAATGAACAATAAAGTGTAGCATATAACAGTTTTGAGCAAGTTATCACAATACCCTGTCCGACTTGATACCGAGAGAAATTTGCAATGCTAGTTTTTCCATTGTATCTGGTTGAAACTCGGACACTCAAGGGTTGCCAACTGGCCGGTTTTTCACCGGCCTGGCCGGAAATATTGCTGATATTTTGATTAAATCCGGTGACCGGTAAAAACTTCATACCAGCCCCTTTATGACCGTTTTTTCTTCAAATTTGAATCTAGTTTGAAGCAATTTCATCTAATTCGAAGTATAGATTTAAAAAGTAACTTTCATTCTGTAAATCCAAAATTTTTACCTTTCATCATCTATCAACGATTAATATATTTTGTTCATCTGTTTAGATAATTTTAAATAGATGACAGGGACTGTATGAAGGGAAAATTTGAAATTACTTGTAAGGAATTTTATATATTTATTGAGAGTAAAAAAGACTTCTTAAAAACAATTCTCTGTAGTTGAAGTGTAAGTTAAAAAATAAATTTCATTTTCCAAATCTAAAATTATCACGTAAAGATTAATATAGTTTTGTTCATCTGTTTCGATAATTTTATAGAAGTGGTAGGTACTGGTGAATACAACAAAATGATTAATGCCGATTTCATTTCTCATTTATAGCACAGTGTATCTATTAAACTTATTAGTGAATGTACTAAAGATATGCAGAATACAGGTGCTAATGCACTTTTGTTCATGACAGTACATTTCCTTCCCATGGATGGGTCCGAACAGAGATACTTCACACTCACGCTTATATCATCGGGAATTTTGAGGGGGTGCTGTTTCTTTTTTTATTTTCCAGAGTTGGCAACCCTAGACACTCTCCAACATAAAAAAAAGTAAGATGGCTTTGAGTGTTTCTACATGTACAGTACAAGCACAGGAAAAATGAGTGACTTTCTCTTCAGAGAGACATTAAATAAAGTAACAAGAATTATAATATTTTTGAGAGACTATGGGCACAGAATTGTGCTTGATCCAGGGCTTAGAAATATGTAAATCTGGTCCTGACAATTATACACGACACAAGGAGAAAAATCAACTTTTCATCAGATTAAACTGCCAAACGTAATTTTGGCAAATACTACCATGTGAATAAATATTGCTAAACGCACGAAGAATATTGAATGTAGATTGTATCACTGATTTAAACCATTTGCATATTGTTCTGCTGTAAAGCAGTTTTATAAGACATTATCTTAAATGCCTTGCATAACGGGGGCAATAGCCCCGGGCACCGAAGAAAGGTTCGTAAAATTGGGGAGCAAAATGAAATGAAGAGAATGAAAGAAAAAGAGAGAAAGGAAAAATTACTTGAAATATTACTAGTATGTACTTAAATCCTCTTCCTGCTTTAGGAAGTAGTCCTGTAATGTTACTCATGTTAGGAAAATGCATGTGCACATATATAAAATGGAAGGAAAAAAGTAATAAAAGGTGCTCAAAATCAATGAAAAGCAGGGTTTATTTTTGAAAATTTTCTTACGCTTCGCGCCAATCGTGGTGGCACTTCGCGGCTGATCTGTCGCCCTAACTCATATGTATGAGGCCACCGTCGTATACTCTCGCCCCGGGTGCTGATTTTCCACGGCACGGCACAGAGGGCACAGTAGGTTTCTGGGAATGTTGTTCGATGGAGGAAAGCTACAATGGATGAGTCAAGTGCAAGTTTCCATAAGTCACTTTTTTGAAGGGGAAGGGCAGGGGGCAAACAATACGTCTGCTGGGTGAAAGCATAGACCGGTGTGTGTTTCACTTCATTTTCATACAAATGTGTTGACTTTCCTACTTTATTTTAAATCCCGTAGTTGCTTCTTTCGGAAAGTAAAACATTGCAATTCTTCCTTTCTTTATAGTATTTATAAGTCAAAGCATTACGTAACCATTTTATGTTACTTATGTTGCTCATGGGGCAGCAAGCGAGGCACGTGTCCCGGGCTTGTGGTTGGAGGGGCGCCTAAAAGGGAGGTTATATATTAGAATTTTTCTTGGCGGTATTTAATACTTTTCATCAGAGTGCGAAATTATGAAATCGAAATAGGAGGAGACTGGAAGACAAAAGAGAAAAAAACTGTGCACTTCTGGTGAGGATTGGCTGGCGGGTATTACTTAAACTAGCCATAAGTTGTCAAATTAACAGTTGTGCATCGTGGGAGATGATAATGATTCTGAGTTGAGTGGTGAAATTTTATTCGAAACCGGAGGCTGTTCGTATTCGTATCTCAGATGGGGCACGGAATGGGACGAATGTGAAAATAAGGTTGCTGTAAAGTTTTCCGCAGGGCAGAGACGGCATTAAGGACCCGATGTATGGCCTCGCCCACCACAACAGAAGTAGAGTTATGAAGGTAACATCCTGTACTTCAAAAGGAATAGGTATTAACATGGATTGTACTGTTTAACTCTAGGACTCGGTTTAACTCTGCAATGAACAATGATTTTAAGACAGATACTTATAGTAATATAACGATGTCAAAAGTCGTGATTAACCTTTAAATTACGCGAGCTTTAAATTCCAGCTCCTCGTGAACTACGAAGTCATTTAGACTGATTTCGTAGTGTTGGAAAAATGTAAAAATAATCACTCGTAATTGCCGCACACACATGAAACAAACAAAAAAACTTTTGTTGCTAATATCTCTACTTGAATTTCAGTTATTGACATATACGTGATTTTTATTGTTTTATGCATTATTAGTATTATTGTTACTGTAAATTTCGTTTTAGAAAAGAAAACTAAAATTTCTTCCCCACTCCTCCTCAAACATACTGATAGGAGGAATATGTGTTTATTATTCCTTGAATTCCATTATTTGACATCACAACCCATGTAAACCTTTCTTTATAATTTCAGTTTTTACTCCAGGAGAAAATAACACGAAAAAACAAAACTTACATGGTGCATATAGTTTTAAAAGGGGATTTTCCCATCATTCCTAGATAAATCCCAAATTGCTGTGGACCAATAAAGTTTGTATGGCTAGAATTGCTAATATTGTTCCCCCTCGCATGATCTAAACACGATTGCTAGCTTGTTCTATTGGACATGAGTATAGGTAACTTGCTTTTATTCGAGCTTATTTAATTATACATTTCCGTATTTTGTTTCTCCATTAGTAGTACAGGCTGCTCACGTTAATCAAAACCCACCGCAATCCGAACCCTGCACTTGTCCAAATGACATTTAGCCTGCGGGGTTGATATTTTTAGACTCGCGTTGCTCAAACAGAAACAGTTGTTGTGAATTATTGGACTAGATCAGGTCACTTTTCTTGAATACAAGACTGTTTCAAATGACTTTTGAATACTTAACTACCTAGGTACATATACGGTACTGCACATGTTTTAGATTAGAACTAAACCTTGACAAATATTAGTTTGTAACTGGATTTGTATTTTTTGAAAGTCCCTTTTTTACGCCAAACAATTTAATAATCCGATCAGCTCAAGCAAATATTCGCGCGCTTTCTGCTGTAACTATCGAAGATCATTACTGGTCCATATTTTGTCCTCACAGTTACCATGAAAATAAACAGATGCGAAAATAATGTTACTCCTATTGACCTTCCAATGTCCACGGGAGAGGAGTGGATACGCTCGTTGCCTTGTAAGCACGGAGTTCCGGATTCGATTTCCAGTGGGAACACAAGTGATTTGGATCCCACTCTAGGTCCCGTTCTTAGGACGTTATCATCGTTCCATGGAAGGCTATGGCAAGCCATCATGGGTTCACTTTGCCCAGGGACCTTCGGGCAGGACATTGCATCATCACAATGACCTTCCACTAGTCCGTCATCGCATCCTTTGTATATTGCTGAGGTGTCGTCAGTGATACTACACAGAAAATTGCGGCTTCTAATGTACTATCTTCTTATGGTATTCAATATATAGTATTATTTATGGCATTAAGTATCTTCTGAACCACTAATGATTTTTTTACCCGTTTATTTTAGGTTGCAGCTTGTGTGGCTATGAAGAGAAAGTTTAGGACAGTTACTCTAACAATTGCTGAGATAAGTAATGAAAATAGCAGCCGCTCTTCTGAAGCAAGACGTCTATTGAGTGAAGTGAATTTTCAGTTTGTGTTCCAACTCAACTTGTTCACACTTTTTCTTAGGAAGTTGAAAAGATTGTCAGATTATCTACAAAATAAGGAGAGCACACTGGCTGATGCTGTTTTAGTTACGAAGGGTGTAGTGTATTATTTTTCGAACTCAGTCGAAGAGTTCGAAAAAAATTGGAATGAGTTTTTGAGTCTTGCTGAAAATAACGGTATATTTCTAACGGATCCAATGTCCAGAATGCGACAACTGCCCCATCATTTACGTCAGCATATTATGACTGAGCAAATATCGCTTGAGGAAGAAGATATCCAATCCCAAGAAGACTACAGACTTAGGATATTTCTTCCTGTACTTGACAGAATACTTGCAGAAATAAATAGGCGTTTTACGGAAAATACAGGTATTCTATGTGGAATAAGCAGTCTTTACCCTAAAAGTGAACACTTCCTCTCATTTGAGAAAATTGAACCATTTGCACGTCATTATGGATGTGATGTCGATAGTGTAGAAGTGGAACTGAAACTTCTCTCGAAAGTTTTGAAACGTTATGAGGAGCAAAAGCAATGCAAAATTACCTCCGTTTCTCAGTTTACTAAAATGATAAATCGTTTCAAAATTGCTTTTAATGAAATTCACAAATTATCCGTAATTGTTGTCACTATTCCTGTCTCTAGGTCACCGTGTGAGCATTCTTTCTCTCACTGTTGCCAGACCGATCAGTTAGAAAAGCAGAAGACTCGAAGATAAAAAAAACAGGAGAAAGCAGTAGACACATAAAGTGGCGGAATTTGAGTGTAAATCCAAGGGGGAACAAAAACATTTGCCATTCTTAATGAGACAGTGGACAATCAAGCAGTCCAAAAGTCATTATTACTTTCATTTCAAAATAAAACAATACATACTAAACATAAATTTGAATTTTAATTACTTCAAGATAAGTTTCATAAAGAAAGTTTATCCGACGATTAGGTAATCTTTTGGAGGTAGAAAGACCCTCATGCCCTCTTTACATTAATAATGTTTGATACATACGTGTGTGAAGTAAGACGGGAAAATGTCCTATCATCCACCTAGCGATAGTATAGCTATATGATACACTCGCAGCTGATTGTGATGTAAGACGATTTTTCGCTGACGATCGTGGAGAGGTGATCTAAGCTATCTTCCAACCCAAGTCCCAATCCAAAACAACACATACTCGTAAATCTTACCGTAAGTCATAAAGATCGCCAACCATCGTGCATTTACAAAATGACGTATAGTTGTATCCTTGTATTCGTCTTATATACAGCAAACCTCTAGAACTATATGCTCTACGAAGCTTTGTATATGCATACAGAGAAATTTCTTTTTTTATGTAAGGAAAAATATGAAAATTCAATATTAATAATAATATATTTCTTTAACTTCTTGAAGTAGAGAAAAAGCAGGAGATTGTTCAGTTTTCATTTTCTTTCGCAGTAGATCAGTAGAACGTAGAAAAAGCAGAGATCTGCATAATCAGTAGCTCTGGCAACACTGCTTTCTCTTGTCTTAGACGAGTTAAAACATATCTAAGAAATCGAATGGCAAACGTCACCAAAGAAAACTTGTAATGAATATTGCTGTAGAGGATGTGGTAAATGCCTTCGATGTTAGACAAAAATCGACGCATTGCTCTTCATTAAGGTGCAGATATAAAAGTTTCTTGTAAGCTTGTTCGTACCATGTGATCAGCCCTTCATAGTTTAAAATACATTGTTCTTTCTGTGGATCATGATGAAGTTTTGTTAATTGCTTTTACTTTATCCAATTTATAATTGTTTTAGTATATATATATTGTAAAACTTTGTCTCATATAGGTTTTGTGGGTAGAGGGTTAAGTGGCCAACAGAGCCCCGTAGCAGACTAGAGGAGGGTCACCAGAAAACTGGTACTGAATTGGCTTTGTCCATCCAATTTATAGGGTCCTTTGGGTGGCGGTGGCGCTGCTGCTCCGATGTCGTCTTCTGCTCCGTGGGAGGGGCCAAAAGCCGTCGTCTGCATGTGACTGTAGATCCCTCTGCTGGAAGATCCTCTTGCCAAACCACGTGGTGGTGTTTGTAAACACTGATGCGTGGAATTGTTTGTTTACAACATTACATAAGACATTACACCCCCTGACTTGTTTAAAAATAAGCTGAAGGGTTATTTTCTTTATATGAGGGTTGGCAACGCTGAGGTATGACAAAAAATCACTAAAAACATTAATAACACTTACAACACTGAAAAATCACTTTTCGGAGCATTAATAAGGTAGCGGAAGAAAGCACTTAAACAGTTAGCCCTAATCACAGGCAGGATAGGTGCATTATAATATGTCACTTCATTTTCCTCGAGTTAGGGCTGTTTTAAGCTTTGGCTTAATACACATATATTAGTTCACTTATAGTGAGTGGTGTTGGAGCGTGTAATGTCGGTTGCTCCATAGTTAAATTATTGGTATTAAATGTGTCCATCGGAATTGGAGTAGATATTTCTAAGCGAGGCATTTTGGATATTTTTGGTATCGAGAGAAGACGGTGATATAATATGTATATATATAATGATGAGAGTGAGAAGTACTAAAAAAGTTGCTAGTAACACATAGATATAAAGATAATTTATATTGGAAAGTTCTGATTCGAACGGCGTGATTTCTTGGTCACTCTGTATAAGGTGTAAAATTTCTAAAATATATGCGTTAAAGATATGTATTTCAATAAAAATAATCCAATTTTAAATGTTAATGACGCTGATAATGATGGTCCAGAATTCCTGGTCATCCTGTATAATGTAAATGTTATCAAAACTTTTGGAACGTCCTGTTGTATATCTTGCTTGTCTTCTAAGCGGCTAAAAATGTCTGCCGGATGCTGCTGACTTTTAATGTGTTGTATTTCAAAATTGTAATCTCCCAAGAATATTTTACAGCGACTAAATTTCCCGACTTTGTCCGGCTGAGTAGTGAGTGAGGCCAAACATTTAGCGTCTATAAATAATTTAAATCTCCTATTCAGTAAGAAATATAGAAAATTTTCGAAGAACATATATCAGTGCATATAGTTCTTTTTGCCATGTTGAGGCCTTTCTGTCACTTTTGATAAAACGTCGACTACAATAGGAAACAACACGTTCCTGATTGGTTTTATTATCATAACAAACCAATATACCGCCTCCGGAGGTTGACGATGCATCTGAATATGCTCGGATTTCCAATGATGAATCAAAATGAAATAAAGATGGAGCTTGTATAATATTCGTTTTAAGTTTTTCAAATAGCTTATCATGCTGTGTTGTCCATTTAAATTTTGAATTTTTATCCAAAAGAATTTGAAATGGTTCCACTTTTTCCGTAAAATCTTTAATATGTGCTCTCAAATAAGATCATAGTCCGAGGAAACTCTTCAAGGTCCGTTTAGAGGTTGGTTTCTTAAAATTTTATAATTTTTGGCAATTTTAGGTGATATTTTAATCTCCTTTCCATTAATTGTGAATCCTAAAACTTCTAGTTCCGAGTATAATAGAATGGTCTTGTTCGGGTTTGCTCTAAAATCGTGTTTTCTTAACCTTTTAAAGAGCAATTCCAAGTCTCTTTAAAATTTTTGCTCCCTATAACGAGGTCATCCGCAAAGGCTGTTACGCTCGGTGGTAGACCCTCTAAAAGCATGCGTACAGCTATACTTAGGGCAGCGGCGGACGAGGTGTGTCCCATTACGCAACATTGAAACTTATTTTCCTTTCTAGTATAATTAAGCTCAAAAGTCATGTATTTTTTACTTTTGGGATGCAATAATAGCTGGAAATAACTGGATTTTATGTCAATAGTTGAAATAGAAGATTTGCCTCTAAGTACATGTAAAATGTCTTCTGTGCACTGGAACGGAATTCTCAAACATTGTGTAAATTTATTGCAAGTCTGTAAATTCAGAACTAGGCGGAACTCTAAACTATTTGGTTTCTTCACTATGAGAAGTGGCGAGGAAAAGGAACTGTCACTAGTATCTTTAATAATATTGGCGTCTAAAAGTTGTTTAATTTGTAAATCAATTTGTGGTCTTACTGCCAATGGAATGGGAGGTGATCTCTGATGAAAAGAGGCTCCTTTATCTATCCTTATCTTATGCACATAACCACGAAAGTATAACGAAATACTTTAGTTAGTATAATATTTACCTGTACCGTGGGCAAAAAGTGTTCATAAATATGTAATATACTTAGTAGAATGTTCATTTTAAATTAACAGAAAAGAAGAATGTTTTTAATATATGTAAGAGATTATTATGGGATAGTTGTGGCTATGTACATGTTATGTGTTGACCTAGTCAAGTGAATTTATGTATTTTACGGTCTTAAAAAGAATATTTAAGACATATCAAGCAATAAAGGTGAGACTAATAATCTTTGAATATCTGAGTTGATTTTTGCATAAAGAAAAGTAATTATCGCTTCGTAACTTATATTTTACAAGACGAACCAGGTTGACGACGCTTTTCTATAGAGTCGTTATAAAAATTTGGTTTACCAAACCCGGGACTTTTGAAAATTCAGTTCCCGAAGAAGGAAAGTAGGGCTGAATTTACTTGGATATTACCATTTATGAATACGAACTTAACCGTATTACGAAGCGGTAAGGTCATCAAAAGAAAAATGGATAGTGAAATAGGGCAACATGAATCTAATACCAGTAATCCAGGTGAAATTAGTGCAACACCAAGTTTGTCATCTGAGGATCGACTTTTGTTAGCTGTGCAGCGACAAATTATGCAAATGACGACTGAGATAAAACAAACCATGGAACAGAAGCTCAATGAATCTAACACAAACATGGAACAGAAGTTCTATGAAGCTAACCAGACCATGGAACAGAAGATAGAATTGAAATTCAACGAAGCTAACAAGACCATGGAACAGAAGTTCTATGAAGCTAACCAGACCATGGAAAAGAAGATAGAACTGAAATTATCGAAGCTAGCAAGCAGTATGAAGAATTAAGTAAACGAATAGAACGGATAGAACTGAAATCAGACGATACGAAAAAAACAATCGTCCAGGTGATGAACGACATATCCTCGCAGTTTGAAGAGAAGTTAAAAAGGTTAGCCGATGAGTGTCAAGAAAAGCACGATCATCAAAATCATGAAATCTGTGCTGTAAAAAAGGATTTAACGTTAATAGAATCTTCCGTTAAACATCAAAAGATCCAGTTGGCTACTATGCAGGAAGAAATTAAAACGTTACAGGCTAGAGGTAACATTTATCGCAATAATCTGGGCAGTGATCGCTTCGAGTTTCCCCAATCACCGGATATAAATACGCCTTCGCCGGAATCTGAGGAGGATATTATATTAGAGGAAAATTGTCCGAAGATCACTGATGAACGAAATATAAATGGTATCATGACACAGCACGCTACGGACCGGAACAATCACACCACAAGAACAAGGAGTGAGAAAAGAAAGGTAAAGTTAAGTGTCAAGATGAGCGAAATCAAAGCCATGAGTAAATTTAGTGGTAAGTGCAATGAAAATGCTAGTTCTTTCTTAGAGAAGTTCCAAGACGAATGCAGTATAATGTCTATCGACCGATCACAATACATGAAATTAATACCCCATGTATTACTCCCACCTTGTTCCTTATGGTTTAAGGCAATACGTGATCACATTAGTACATATGAGGAATTTAAAGCGGCATTGATCGCGAATTACGAAAATGACTTTTTGCTGGCAAACAGAGATGCCACTCTTAGAAATCAACATTTCAATCCTCGATTGCACAAATCTATTGTAGAGTTTGTTGTAAATGTCTATAATGAATTAAAGGTTGTTAATCCCTTGCAATCGGAATCAAGAATAATTGCATCGATTCGCAATTTGCTTCCATTTAAATTACAGCAGATCTTATTTTCCACACAGTGTATGAGTTTCAGTCATTTATTAATGCTTGTACAATGCTACGAAACTCAATACCATGCTATGAATCTAACACAATCAGGAATGGGTAAAAATAAGAATAATTCAGATCATTTGGTCCCTGTTCGGAATTTGAATATCCGAAGTGTGAATAATACTGAACCGAACCTAAGACGAATATACTCTAGCAATCAATATGAACAAAATAGACAAGGTTATGTAGGGAATCCGCCTAACCTAATCAACCGAAGTAGACACAAAAACAATAGAAATACATGTCGAAATCCTAGAGATGCTACCAATCCTATGTATAGACATAATCATTGTTCACGAGATGGTACTTCGTATCCAAATTCAAATCACGATGAAAGACATGTACCACCTAATGTAGAACCTAACCACGATTGTGCGGTACAATGCACTTTATTAGATTCATATGCCAGTGCGAATGTAACATGATTACCGTTAACGAAATTAGGTTAAACTCATGTTGGTTATAGATTCTTGTGAATTTTCGTTTTAAAGTTTGTGTTAATATTAATAATGAAAACGATGGTTATAAATATTTGAAATGCATCTAGTTAAAGAGTTAGTAGCACCCAACATTGTTGATCAAATAAATAAGAATGAAAAATAACAATAGTAATGAAAAATGTGTTTATTTAATAACAAAAAGGTGTCTTTTGTTTCTGTAAAATAAATTTATTTACTTCCATTTGATTATTCAAACGTAGGTTATGTTTAATTTTTATTCTTTCTTATTAATGTGAAGAATCATAATTCAATTTATAATTAGTTAAAGGCAAAAATTATTTTATATCAGATTGATTTGTGTTTAATTATCAAAGATTATGTTAAGAATAAGATCCATTCTATAAAATCAATTATTCAATGACTACCTTGAGTGAAATTCTTCTTTATTTTGGATATCTTAGTGCTACTATGTATACATTACAATTGCAACATCTAACTTATTTGTTATACCATGCGCCCGAAAAGAACAAATATTATTTGTCACATCATCGTTTGTAATAATGATCGAAACTAGTAATCTTGATAATTTATGTTTCACCCTCGTTAATTATATTTCTAAGCGACGATGTTTTTTAATGATAAAGAATAAATAATAATGTAATAAAAGAGAAATATTAATGAAATCAAAGATTTATTGTAAATGTATTTATGTGAATGATAATAACTAATATTTTATATATATGAGGGTTAACCAAAAAAAGTAATGAAGATATATACGAGGTGTGATCAAAATATAAAGAACATCTGTAATGTACGAACATTAATCTAATCAGACCAGTGGTTCTTGAATATAAAAGCCAAGCCTACTCATGACTTTTATATTCAGTCCCTTTGACGGGCGACATTTTCTATAACGAAATACTTTAGTTAGTATAATATTTACCTGTACCGTGGGCAAAAAGTGTTCATAAATATGTAATATACTTAGTAGAATGTTCATTTTAAATTAACAGAAAAGAAGAATGTTTTTAATATATGTAAGAGATTATTATGGGATAGTTGTGGCTATGTACATGTTATGTGTTGACCTAGTCAAGTGAATTTATGTATTTTACGGTCTTAAAAAGAATATTTAAGACATATCAAGCAATAAAGGTGAGACTAATAATCTTTGAATATCTGAGTTGATTTTTGCATAAAGAAAAGTAATTATCGCTTCGTAACTTATATTTTACAAGACGAACCAGGTTGACGACGCTTTTCTATAGTGTCGTTATAAAAGTAGCCAATGTCAGTTGGTGTATAAGAAAATACATCCCTGTATCTAAAAAGTAGATCATGTACTGCTTTTTTCAGTTGACTCGTTAAATTTGGATTGATGTCGAATAACTTAACATCAAAAAGTGACTTGGTCTCTTCTAGCCTATTCTGAATTTCTTGTTCCGTTCTATAAAATGTTTCGTCATTTTGTTCATCCTTTTGGTAACCACCCTGTAAATCTACTTCTTGAACATTCTCTTCAACATATGCAATTGGGATGCTCTTTACTAACTTACCGGCCTACTAGTAGGATTTGATACCAATAAAGTGAAATTATTCGTAGGTATTTTAGTAAGTAACGTTTGTAGTCCGTACTTGTCCAGCAAATTTTCTAATGGAGAGATAAAAAATATTCATTATTCGTTTGCCGATTATTGACATTAATTGGTAAAAAGAAATGTGACCTGGCTGGTATGGTAACCTTTCGAGTTGTAAAAACATCAGCCGACATGTGCTGTTTTATTGTATGCATAGCGCTAGCAGATAATTTTTCCTGAGTATCAATTTCAATTGGATACTGCGGAGGCCGTGGTTTCTTGTATACCGACATGTTATTCTCTAGGTCAATTTTGGTCTGTAATCGATTTAGAATGTCTTTACCGAATAAAGGCAAAAAATCTCTATGCTCTAAAATTCTGAAATAATGAGAAAACGTTGTTGAGCCAATCCTAAACGTATTCAAAGCTATATAGCGTAAATTTACGACGGAATTCTCAATTCCTCGTAGATTAGTGCTAAAAGGAATCAATTTTGTGTTTGGAGGAAGCCAATGTTTAGGCCATAGACTCAATGAACTGCCAGTGTCAATGATTACATGATATTTTTCTTTATTAAATATTACATTAATTAATAATTTATGTTCCTGATTTAACATTTTAATGTTCTCCCTTCTATCTGATAACGGAGCCACTGCATAAAGTGATGTATTTGCCAATTTTTGTTGTTCACTTCTTTCCTGATTTTCGGCCCTCAGAACATGTTCTTGAGAAGGTTTGTCCTGGGGCCCGCCTAGGCGTTTCCCTGCTGATTGTTCTTATAGCATGTACTGGAAGAATGACGATTTTTATAGCATGTACCACATACTGTAACTGTTTCCGGCCTATGATTACTATTATTATTTTTATTATTATTTTTAGAACTGTTCTTATTTCCATTTCTCTGCCGATTTTGATTACCATTATTTGTATGTTTCGACGTATAATTGTTACGGCCACCTCTCCTAAATTGTGAGTTGTTTATAGCATTTTGAGCTACAAGAAGAGATAATTCAGCCATTTGATTTGCTAACTTAGTGAAATCTAATGAATTATTTGTGCTAGTATTATTAGATGTACTAGGCGCGGGAGGGGGATTCGGATTACCAACTTGGGGGAAGGATTTGGAGTTATCTTATTTTGTGATGCACCCTGTAGCTGCGGTGCTGAAGGTGTAGGAAGGACTGGGGTCGGTTGTTGGTACTAATTCCAATTAGGTGTTGGGTTACATAATGGATAGGTCAGTTTTGTTGATGCACAGGGAAGGAAGCCCCAGCGATTGCTGATGAGTGTAAATTACTGACTGGTGAATTCTGATCGCAGAGTGAATAAATTGCCTGTTGTGATTCCACGTAATCACGTTTCTTCATTAGCTCATTTGCTTTCTCCAGATTATGTAAATGCGTTTGTAAGGTGTGAACAGTTGTAAATGTTTCTAACGCTATCTTTTGCAAATAAGTTTTCTTTAAACCTAAGGATAAATAATTTATTTTCTACTCCTCGGTGGCCTGAGGCAGAACTTATCTAATGACCCTCAATTTTCTGAGAAAATACGCATCTATTGGCTCGTTTTTACCTTGTTGTACTTGAAAAATTTCAAATTCCGCCCGATATGCCGGTAATTTTGGTCTACTGAAGTCAACTAATTTATCTTTTAATTGTTCATAATTAAGGGTATCTAACTGGTTCTGGGCTTTTAATTGTGGGACTAAATCAAGTGCTACGTCTTGTAAGTACATAGGTAATAGTTCTTTCTTTTTCTGTTCATTCCACGAATGCAACAATGCAAGATGGTCGAAAAGTATAAAAAATCTATCGGGGTCCTCCGTAACGTGTCCCGAATACTTAGTGAGGTGTGGTATATTAAAGGAAGGGCGCGAATTCTGCTCCATATTTGTACCATCCTCCGGGAAAGTGTTCTTTCCAGTTCTAGTTTGAGGCATGCACTAAAATAAAGTCAAATCCGATTCACTAATTGTAAACTAAAGAAAATCACGTACCTTAAAAAAAATAGTTCACTTTCAAGTTAACAAAAATACTGTCCGGTAGGGGAGTATTCAGATTGATATTGAGCCGGTCAAAATCCTCTACCATGTAAAACTTTGTCTCATATAGGTTTTGTGGATAGAGCATTCAATAAAAAGAGCGTCCGGAATCGACTCCCACTGCCAGTTTTATTATAAAAGCTTCCACTATAAGAGTATTTTCACAAAATACTGTAAAAATTAATCTATCTACACTCGTGCTCATAAATTAAGGATAATGCGAATACATGGTGAAACAACGCTCTGATGCGCGGTTTTCGGTTGGAAATCACCTCGGGGTATGACCTTGCGGTGCTTTTGACCATTCGGTGCGGTGCATGCGGTGCGGTCCTCGCACGGTGGCGCTGACAGCAGTCCAAATACGCAGAGGTGTGTTGGTGCATGTCAGAGTACGGTGCAACGTGTAAGTGTGCAGATGCTGCCAGACGTGCTAATGGTGACTGTGTGTTGAAAATGGCTCAAAGAGTACATATTGATGACGTTATGAGGGTTAGAATAATAGGGCGACTGGAGGCTGGTCTTACACAACAGGTCGTAGCACGGCCCCTCCGTGTACCACAAAGTGTGAACTCAAGATTATGGTAACGATTCCAGCAGGCAGGAAACCTGTCCAGGCGCTACAATACGGGACGTCCACAGTGTACAACACCACAAGAAGGCCGATATCTCACCATCAGTGCCCGCAGACGGCCACGGAGTACAGCAGGTAGCCTTGCTCGGGACCTTGCCACAGCCACTGGAACAGTTGTCTCCCAACACAGTCTACAGACGACTGAACAGACATGGTTTATTCGCCCGGAGACCTGCAAGGGGCATTCCACTGAACCCTGTTCACAGGAGAGCCCTAAAGCCTGGTGTCAAGAACACAATACATGGTCAATGGAACAGTGGTCCCAGGTTATGTTCACGGACGAGTTCTGGTATAGTCTGAACAGTGATTCTCGCCGGGTTATCATCTGGCGTGAACCAGGAACCAGATACCAACCCCATAATGTCCTTGAAAGGGACCTGTATGGAGGTAGTGGTTTGATGGTGTGGGGTGGGATTATGATTGATTCACATATACCCCTGCATGCCTTTGACAGAGGAACTGTAAAAGATCAGGTATATCGGGACGTCATTGTGCATCAGTATGTTCGCCTTTTCAGGGGTGCAGTGGGTCCCACCTCCCTCCTGATGGATGACAACGCACGGCCCCCCCGAGCTGCCATCGTGGATGATTACCGTGAAACAGAAGATATCAGGCGAATGGAGTGGCCTGTCTGTTCTCCAGACCTAAACCTCATCGAGCATGTCTGGGATGCTCTCGGTCGACGTATCGCTGCACGTCTTCAAACCCCTAGGACACTTAAGGAACTCAGACAGGCGCTGGTGCAAGAATGGGAGGCTATACCCCAGCAACTGCTCGACCACCTGATCCAGACTATGCCAACCAGTTGTGCGACCTGTGTACGTGTGCATGGTGATCATATCCCATATTGATGTCGGGGTACATGCGCAAGAAACAGTGGCGTTGTGTAGCACATGTGTTTCTCAACTTATCACCAATGTTCACCGTGGATACCGTGGATACCGTGGATATCACCAATATCGTGGTACCGATATGTTTCGTTTGTTCGTATGTTGTGTTCACTATGTGCCTATGCTATTAGCGCCAGTTTTGTGTAGTGCCACGTTGTGTAGTACCACAATCTGCAATTATCCTTAATTTTTAGCATGAGTGTAGAATCAAAGGTTAGTTATAGGTGGCCTTTGACCGTAAGGTCGCAGACAGGATCTCCAACAGAGCCCCGTAGCAGGCTAAGAGAAGTGGAATTAAGGAACCAATGCTTCGTAGCAAGCAGAGGCGGGTTAAGTGGCCAACAGAGCCCCGTAGCTGGCTAAGCGGCTGAGGTTAGGATTCCCAGACAGAGCCCCTTAGCAGGCTAAGCCAGAAGATAGGATAGGCGTAGTCCCGTAGCAGACTAGAGCCTGGGGTTAGGTTACTCCAGAAGTCCCGTAGCAGACTAGAGGAGGGTCACCAGAAAACTGGTACTGAATTGCCTTTGTCCATCCAATTTATAGGGTCCTTTGGGTGGCGGTGGCGCTGCTGCTCCGATGTCGTCTTCTGCTTCGTGGGAGGGGCCAGAAGCCGTGGTCTGCATGTGACTGTAGATCCATCTGCTGGAAGATCCTCTTGCCAAACCACGTGGTGGTGTTTGAAAACACTGATGCGTGGAATTGTTTGTTTACAACATCACATAGGATATTACAATATATATATATATATATATATATATATATATATATTACTAACTTGATGCCGGAATTGTACCTTCTATAAGGCCAAGACAGCTGTTTTCCACATCGTTGTTCCTCCCCTATTTCGATCTGAGCCTTCGTAAACTAAAGAGTATAAAATTAAAATTATTGTCAAAAAAAATGTCTACATTGCCCGGTTCTCATTTTCATTGCCCACCCATCCAGCAACTAGGTCCGCCTCTTTCCGCCCACTCCATCAAGCGTTTCTGGCGCCGCCCCTGCCGCAGGATTGGTAAAAGTGAGACTAAGATTTTCGAAACACCGGTAATTTTTTATGAAGACTTAGCATTGTTTAAATCAAGACTTGGCAATTTCAAGTTTCATCCCTCTCCATCTTGTAATACTCGCTACGCCACTGGTCAAAGGAACAGATGCAGGTGCGCCTATTGATGAAAGAAACATAAAGTATCAGAAGATATCTCTCCATAACCAATGTATTATAAAGTTTCGCTTGTTCTTTAAGAGATTCAAAACCAGTAATACTGGAAAAGAGCTATGAATGAAATATAAGCTTGCCTTTCGGTGTTTTCATAAAAACATAATATAAGAATATAACATCAGTTTACATAAAGGATTTCTGTTGAGTAAAATACATGTTACATAATTGTATGTAGGGAAGTTATTTATAATGATATTCGCATTGCACGATCATGTATTCACCTAATTCACCTATTAATATAATTTTGCTCCACTAAGACTAACTATTACACTTTCAAAACAATTATTGCCATGCTAACAGTATTAAATACTTACTAAAGTACTTTTTGTCTTTGAACATTACTCCAATACTGTAACTGACAATTTGTTCAAACTAAAAAATAAATAAATAAATAAATAAACGCATTGCGTCCATCAATTCGCCTCGTTTTCTTTGCTATCAAGTGATTGATTATCCTTGTCTTTTGAACTTCTCATATTTTATTTTTCATAATGCAGTTATTAAATAGTTTTTTTTCGTGTGTATGTGTTATAACGAGAAAAGAAAGGTGAAACGTACTGTTATCAGTGGCGGATCTAGAAGGAAAAAATGTGGGCACCCAGAACCCAGACTATGATAAGCATATCGTGAGTTTACTATAAACTTCCAAAAAATATATTGTAAAACTCTGTCCCATATAGGTAAAGGTAGAGCCTTAATAAAAAGAGTGTCCGGAATCGACTCCCACTTCCGGTTTTTATTATAAAAACTTTTCACTGTAAAAGTATTTTACAAAATACTGTTCAAATAATCTCTCTAGTATACAAGGTTAGTTATAGGTAGTCTTTGACCGCAAGGTCGCAGACAGGATCTCTACAGAGTCCCGTAACACGTTAAGCAGAGGGGTATTAAGGACCCAATGCTCCGTAGCAAGCAGAGGAGGGTTAAGTGGCCAACAGAGCCCTGTAGCAGGCTAAGCAGAGAGGTATTAAGGACCCAATGCTCCGTAGCAAGCAGAGGAGGGTTAAGTGGCAAACAGAGCCTCGTAGCAGGCTAAGCAGAAAGGTATTAAGGACCCAATGGTCCGTGGCCAACAGAGTCCCGTAGCAGGCTAAGCGGCTGAGGTTAGGATTCTCAGACAGAACCCAGTAGCAGGCTAAGCCAGAGATAGGATAGGTGAAGTCCCGTAGCAGACTAGAGGCCTGGAGTTAGGTTACTCCTAATGTACCGTGGCAAACAGTAGGAGGGTCACCAGAAAACTGGTACAGAATTGCCGTCGTCCAGCCAATTTATAGGGTTCCTTGGGTGGCTGTGGCGCCGCTGCTCCGTGGTCGTTGCCTGTTCCGTGGGAGGGGCTAGAAGCCCGTCGTCTGCAGGTAATTGTAGATCCATCTGGTGTGAAATCTTCTTGCCAATCCACGTGGTGGTGTTTGTAAACACTGGCGTGTAAAATTGTTTATACAGTACATCACGTGGGACATTACAATATACATAATAGCTTAAATTATTTTTGTCACTGAAAAAACTGGAGGAACCTAAGTCCTCCGAGCTTGATCTACTTTTGACTGTTATTTCTTTATTAAAGCTAAAATGTTCAAAAACTCCAAAATTTCCTAACGAAAAAAGACATGGAAGAAACTTCTTAAAAAAAGAAAAAGAAAGAAAGAAATGCCGGTTTCTTTCCTCTAATCCTATTACTCCTTGTGTCTCTAATCCTATTATCAAATCAGCTATCAGATTAAGACTACTATATTTTTCGAGTGTGAAATCGAAACATTTCCCCCAAACTTTCTAACTAAATGATGGGAAGTCAAGAACTTATGAAAGTTATTGTCAGATAATAGTAACCCTTTTGTGGGTTACTTGTTTTCTAGAAACCTGAACTCACACTGTTTACAAAATTGCTTTAGATGGCAATGTAAGCGTAAACAAACACATTTTATTTTGCGTCTTTTCCTTCCTTCAATATGACACAACTATACTGGGACTAACGTTTCCTAACGGAGCAATTAGCTTCAAAATTAGATTTATTTCGTGGGAAGTACGCTTATCACTGCTCACACGTGAAACTTAGGCTACAAGAGCAAGTCTCAATATATAATGGGACGTAGTGGAGCTTCGATCCGGCACATCAGTGCACTGTCAAAATTAAGTTCCTGTGCGATATTTGTGTCTTAGCAATATTTCTGTTTATTGTTATTAGCTTCCAGTGTAAGCATACGAGAGCTTATAGCTTCATTCTAGGTGAATGGGTATGTTTGTTTGTGGTACTTTATTTCTCGGTAACTACTGGCCGGATCTGAATGAAATTTCATGACCAAGTAGCAAGGCTGATGAGACATCTCGAACTTACTGGAACAATCCTAATTTTTGTTAGTTGTCCCGGTGTTCCTAGAACTTGTTTAGGGACACATAAATGTTCCGTTTTTTAGAAATTATCACATTGCTCGAAACATTTAAATATGCATTTTAAATAGCAAAATTTTATTTTAGTTTCAAGCTGCTAGATAACAGCGCTAGCGATGTTAACCGCTGATCGGAATAGGATTAGAGGAAGGAAACGTAACCTTGCACTAAGGAAACGTAACCTTAGTAACGAAAACTCATTCTCTAGTCGACAACGGAATGACCAAAGAACAACGCTGAAACGGACGATAGTCAATCAACATGGACAAAATAAGTCCTAAGTAGAGAAGACCTGTCTAGAATGGCCACTCTTAAGTACTTTTGTCGATAACTCGCTAAGTTCTAACACTAAAAACCTTCTGTTTGCTGTGGTAATTCGTCATGCTTTAGCACACACTACATATTATTTCCAAAATATAGTGACCATTACGTACGTAGAAATTTAGCATTTAACACAAACAATTCGAATATTCATTTTAGACGGTAACATGGATAAAACGACCTCTTGATGATATATATTTTTTTTCCACTTTGTGAAGCATTGAAAATATACGTTCAATAATATTTATTACAAACAAATGGTGACAGATCTGGATAATTACTTCCAAATTATATAATTACATTTTTGAAAAACTTTTTTCTTAATATCATACAAATTAAACTTAACAAGAAAAAAATCTTAACCCATTTTTCAAACTATAAAAACGCATCTAAGACATACCTTTCATGATGCACTAAAACAAATAAAAATAAATCCTTAATATAATTTTTAAAATTACAAATCACAAGAATGCTAAATAGAAATGTATTTCACGGATTTCAATGATGCACTAAACGAAAAAAAGTAAGGAAACCATTTTAACGATAAAAAAAATCTAAAATGTCTGAAAATAAGGTAGCCTTTATAGTTAGCCATAGCCATTTTTAGTACGAGATGAAACAACAAAGTAATTAGTATTTGATTGCCAAATAAACCAAGAGTAGCATGGTTGATATATTCTTATAGTCTTATCATAATAACTAAAGATCACAATGTTTTTGGAATTGTATCTGGATGTGCATATGTGTAGAATGAATCAACAGTCTGTTGCTTTAGAATTAGAATATTTAATTATCACAAACAGTCAAGCTTTGTCCTGCGTGTTATACTCGGAAGTTTTGCAAATTTCTTAAATCGATGTAAGTTAAGTGAAAACACAAAAAAGTGGAACTAAAATTATACTTTACGGGCTGTTTTGGCTGCAAAGATTTTTATAATGTCCTCAAAAGATAGCGTTGAGGCTTACTTATGCTCTATGAATACAGAGGCGGATTCAGAGGGCGATCTGGGCAATTTACCAGAAGAATACACTTTCTTATTTTACATATAAATAAAACCCATCCCAGAGTTTGGAGCTCTTAAAAGTAGCTCTAAGTAGCAGTATTACAAGCCACCGCCATTCCCCCAGAAGTCGGTCCTGGATCCGCCCCTGTATGGGTATGATGTTAAGGTTGGTGAGTCGTTGTTGTTCTGTTAAGTTTCTGATGTATTTTTTTATGACCTTTAGTTTGCTAAAACACCTTTCCTTGCCTTATAGTGAAAATAAATAATTGCACAGTCCTGAGTCCGGGGCACAAGCCCCGTTCGCCTCCCTCCTCCCACCATTAGTTACGTCACTGCCCGCAGTGAAACTGTTGAAAAACTCAGTGCGAAGTGCGTCTGAGTGATGACTAAAGTTTTAAAAAATAACGTGTTACAGTACATAGACTTTTCCATTATTTTGATAACTATATATTTACTGCTAAATTATGTACCGTATATTTCTGAATCCAAGACGACTCTAGTTTTTTTTTTTTTTTTTTTTAACAAAGGATTACAAAAATACACCAATTGCAGTGCTAGGTATATTTTATGGGATTCTTAAACATTATTTTTTCGAATAAGAACTTTTAGTGGGTGATTAGCAACATATATGGAATTTTTCATTTATTTACTTTCTCAACGCCAACAAATTTCTGTATGGGCGATATTAAACTAATGCAGTGGTTCTCAACCTTTTTTTACTGATGACACACTTTACGTAATCTTCATGATACCGCGGCACACTTGTTAATTTTTTTTAATTAATGATACTATAAATTATAATAGTGTAGGATTATAAGTTTCTATAAAGAAGTGTTTCTTTATAGTATACTTAGCAGTGTTGCAACTCCTGGAGGTGTGGACTGGTACACTCTGTTTCAAAATTAATTTTAAATGCTTCATGATTTTTTTAAATTCTAAAATTTCGCGACACATCCTATGGGACTGCGTGACACACCAGTGTGACGCGACATATCGGTTGAGAACCACTGGTCTAATGAATGAGTTTTCAATAAACATGAAATCAGTATACTAACTGTCAGACTTTGCAGCTATAAAATAAATGCTAGTACAAAAATGATTTAAATAATGACTTAACAATCTAATTAAACAAGCACCAACGAACGTATATTGAACTCAGGTATTTAAAAAGGTAAAAAAGTATATTATAGAAGAAATTAAAATATTAAAGGAGATACAACTAACTTCCAAAACAATTCACGCGAAATGACTAGAGAATGAGGCTCGTTACTTCTGTAGAAAATTACGACACAAAAGCGTGATCAGTGGCGTATTTAGGGGGGCTTCCGGGCTTAAGCCTCCCCGAAATCTTACTTGCTATAGTAAAGTATGTAACGTACCCTTTTACCGGTACTTTACATTGCTATTGTTTTGCCCGTTACTTTACATTGTTATTGTTTTGCTGTTGTTTTGTTAAGTGGCCCCCATTTGGTATAGTCGTGCCATAAGTGCAAATACACGTTTTATTTGTTTCTATGGGTTAGTTATTACTATTAGTTGTTGAAATGTTTCTTCACTATGAATAAAAACTTTCGGGGGACAAGATTCTTCAATAACAATAGACTAATTGTACACCTATGCAATAACTGTACACTATATCTTTATATAACCAATATTAGTCATAGGTAATTTCTAACAGTATATCGGGATATTTTTAAATTTTCTACGTAAAAACATATAATGAATGTGTTAAATTTTTTTATTAACTAAAACTTACCTATAACATTGATCGTAAACATTCCGCAATCGAACATGGGTGATTCGATCTTCTCTGTCGAGTGCTATTGCATCATGGGTCGTGAAATGAAAGATGGCGACTTCCGACTTTTGTACTTCGGAGAGGTGGGGGGTTGTGATTGGCCAAGGCGACTCGTACAAACAGGAACAAGTAAGTGATGGGTATAAACACTTTGAATCTTAATTTAAAGAACTGGTAATGTAGTTTAATATATTGTATTTATTGATAACTCATTAGAAATTTGAAAATTTAAGGCGGTAATTATAATAATGTTTGTGTTCCGCGATATGGAATATTGCAGAATAGTGGGGCTTGTAATGGCCAAGCTTTACATGACGCTTCATCTTCGATGTTGTCCTGGTGTAAGTGACGCTTTTCAGAGGTCTCCGTGAAGAAATCAAAATTTGTTAAGCAAAAAGCTTCATTCGGCTAACATTGATAAAAATTTCGTTTCCTAGGAAGAACCTGTAACCTTTGATATTAAATTAGTGGAGGCTCTGAAGTAAAAATTAAAATATGAACCTTTTTCGGTATGCGTCACCACCTATGAACGCCACGAGGGATGTGCGATGGGTGGTATTAGTTGTGAGTAACATCTATAGTTTTCAGGAACTGGACTTTTCATCTCTGGTGTGAGTATGAAGGCGAGAACCGGAAGATTGTAGGTGCAACAACCAACGTGTCAGTAAGAAGGTAAAACCTTTCTTTATATTTTCTTTTCTCTGTGTCCTGAATTGTTCAGAAGGAGAACAACCTAATATACGGTACCATTTGTGTTTTAAACTTTGAAATTCTGAAAACATTAATTGCTTAAATTTTATTTCATCGGTACTCTAGTAAAATGACAGTCATGTGTGAATAGTGCTTTTTTTGCTGCGTTACGCATCTACTGGTCTCATCGTAATATTATCGCTAATCCGCTGATATTATTATCAAAATCTCTAGTATGCATCAGTACAATTACCGAATTAGCTTGCAGTGCGAAAATTTTACCGATTTAATTAAATGACGTAATTTGAAAGTTTAGGTTAGCTCCGGTATGGTCAAATAACTTGTCGTTTTTTGTTTTTCTTTGGAATAGTGCGATATATTGATGGATCCGTATAATTAAATAGTACACATATAGCATGATCAGGAAAGTACTAAACATTATTTTTTTTTCATCTTCATTTGTATATAGTACATACTCATTTATAGGGATAATCAATGTAGTGTTTTCTTCTTGTATTGTATGTAAAATGTGACCCATGGCATATGAGCCAATGTTATAATATGCTACAAACATATGAATTATGAAATGATTCCCGAAGTGGAATAGCATTGTAGTATAAGTATGGGCACGTGCAAGGAACATTTTCTGTTATCATTTTTCTTGTAATCCTTTCTTTGTACTTTCCTTAGTTTAAATGAGCTTTAATGGATCAATGTATAATAATATGAATTAGTGTTAGCCAAATCATATCATCGCATTTTGATGAGTATTGTCTCACCAAAGAATATTAACTTATCTTGATCTGTTTGACCTACCAAAGAAGCTATTAATAATTTGTCATTTATATGTTTATCTTCTCTTCCTTGTGCTGGAAAGCTATGGATATAGAAACCTTGTAATAATTATGACAAGTGAAATCTACGTAGTGATAAAAATGTGAAAACCAAAACAGTACAAAGTCAAGATATCTGAAAGCTAACATATTTCGAAACCAGTAACCTTGTTAAATTGTAATTTGATTTTTTTTCCTGTGAATCAATAAACAACTTTAACTTTGAATCTATGATTACATTCCAGAAATTCATATTAAACATCTCGATTATTTGATAGTAATAAGTTACATTTTAAGTTTGTGTCGAACATGTGCTAGATTGCACATCGACTAAAATCTCATTGAGGGTCAACTGCTACAGCAAGAACCTGTGATAAATGTTAAATTCTTGTTGCGCGTGTAAATTAGAAATCATTATTAATTTTCATTCTGATTTTTAATATTGGGTTAAGTTAGTCAAGCTACTGAATCTAAAATACGTTGAAATTTTCTTTTCCAATCCAATCTAAGATTTTGCTTGGTATGTTTTCATTTATTTTTATGGCCCTAAAGTAGGACGTTTCAAGTATATGAAATATCTTGCAGAATGTTCACATTTTCAAGCAAAGTTCCCCCCGAAAGTTAGCAAAGCTCCCCGAAACAAAATCGTAAATACGCCACTGAGCGTGATAGAAATACTAAATTCTGATAACAAAATGGGCTTGTTTTCGTCAACATTTTCAATTATCTCTTTCAATTAAGGAATATATTTATTCATAAACTATTTGATAAACGAATATTGAAATTTACGGATCACTTATTCATATGATTCACAGAGGCGGGTCTAGAAGGTAAAAACCGGGTGGCCAGCCTATGATAGGTATATCATGAGTTCACTATAAACTTTTAAAAAATATATAAATAGTAGCTTCAATTATTTTTGGCACTTATAAAACTAGAGGGACCTAGGCCCCCGGCTCCATGTTAGATCCGCCACTGATGATTCATTGAAGAAAACTGTGTGACATACAGTTGTTTCACTTCTCATATTTTATAACTTTTGAAGATTTTCTATTATACTGTGTTGGGAAACAGATTTTGTAAGAAAAAAATGCATAAGATAATTTAATATGTGCTAAGATGAAGAACTATTAAAATGTTTTGTTCAAATAACTTGGCCTAAGGGACAAGATAAACTAACGAGCAAGGCCTCTTAATTGTTTAAAGAGAGATAAAGTGGGGGATATAAGGAGAATATCCAGGCTGGTTAGAGAAGGACGGAAGCAGCCAAGGACGAGGGAAAAATTCAGTCATGTGGGTGAGAGGACACCTAACATTCATGTAAGACCTTTTTTTTCTTTGTAAAATCTTAGTTAGAGAAGAATCTAAGCCAAGTAAGGTCTCTCGTGTATAATATTTTGTAATTACAAAATTTACTTTATTTCAATGTAATTTTATTGTATTTTTGCATTTTCATATAATCTCTCTCAGTGTTAATAAAGTTTGCTTACTCAAGTATTCCTCCCAGTTCTTTTACTTACTTCCACAGAGAAGAGATAAGAACCATTATTTTTGAATTGACAGGCAGTGGATACTCATCACTACCGAATCTATAACATTCTTACATTTTTATTAATCAATACTGTGGGAAATTAAAAAGCAAAATGGAAATTTCTGTTTCTCGAGATGGAATTTTGTAAGGTTTCAGGTTGCCATTACTGGTGGTAAGTGAGGATGAGAAAAAAAAGTTATAGTCAGGAATGTACGGGAATAAAATGCGTATACCCACTTAATATTTTTTTAAATCCAGCGTATACTCATATTAAATATACGAAAGAATAATTGCGTACGGGGAGTACATACGCTGTATTTTTGAAAATGCCAAACCTGTAGCTACCTAAATTCTAGGATTACGTCACTGTTATATCTTAATGGAAGCTTCTTGTGATTCTGTTCATTATGGAAAAAACTTTACATCATATGTTGCCGCAAAAGCAAGGAGACCCCATATTTTGGGCGTGAAGCTGACTAAAATTTGAGTCAGCAATTTCTAGCATCTATCAACACGGCGTAAAGATCTCTTTTAGCATAAGTAACTTACATATTGCATTTGCTTTCACGTAAAATAGTACAATCAATAAAGTGGAAGAAATCTAATATAAGTATGCTGGGCAGAAAGCACTATGTTGTAGAAAGCACATACCAATACATTGAATAATTAAGAAGAAAATGTAGCTATGTAGACAGCTGCAATGTAGTTCATATTCGTCTGTTTTCTGGTTAGATGTGTTTGTTTTATCTATTCCATATATTGATTAATTGACAAGAAACGATACCAGTAAGCAAATTCCTTTAGGTCTATACGTATAATAAATATATGACATAATCATTTATTTCAGTAAAATTTTCTTATTATTGTGTCTACTATGTGCCCAGACAATAATCTTTTACACTTTTCTTATCATAGGTGAAATAACATACTTTAACTTTTAGCCTATATCACTTCAAACTACATTTAAACCTTTCGGTAAAGGTACATTTTGAGCAGAACATTCATCGAAGCCTATTACGAATCTAACCGAACCGTAAATATTACGTACAAATAGTACTTCTATTTCTTCTCCAATGTCACATCCTGTATCAAAATCACTTGTACTGCTCAAAATGCACTCTTATGGGGCGTTTACACTTGGTCGATTTAGTCTCTCGGCTAAATCGACTCGTTGCATTTGCGACTAAATCGAAGCAACTAGGCCGAATCAAATCGATGGATGTGTTCAATTGCTTCAACCAAAATTGAATGCTGCTTGTCGACTCGCTCTCCTCTGGTCGATTCGAAATCGACTGGCAATTTTAAAGATGTCCAAGCAAGCAGTAATTGGTTAAATTTGCGGTGTTATAGCAGAAGAAAATAGAACGTCTTTCAATTCAGTTGCCAGTCGATTAGTCTCCTTCGATCAACAAGCGATTAAATTGAAGTTCCGTTTACACGGTCGATTAAGTTGAAAGTGACGTCAATTCAACTGAATCGAACGCAAATCGACTAAGTGTAAACGCCCCATTACCTAATCTTTCTATGTTTTCGATCATCCGTTCACTTATGAAATGTCCAACCAGAAAAAGGAATTATTTTTAAAAAACAAAAACTGCAATAGATTGTTAAATTCACTTCAACTACAGTTACTAATTATATATAAATGAACTTTTATAAATAATATATGGTACTTTACTCATACAGTACGAAAACATAAACGAAGTATTTCATAGTTCGTCATTAATACACTATGCTCTATATGTACAGTAATTTAAACATGTTAATTAGCTACAAAATGTAAGTTTTTTTGGGGGGGGGGCATTTATTCCGGTAAGCCCCTCCAATTTTTCAACATGACAATAATGACTTAAGAATACGTTTGGTTAGATTAGATTAGGTTACTTTAGGTGAGATTATATTACGTAAGGTTACTTTACGTTAGTTTCGTTTGATTTCGTTCACTTACCTTAGCATAAATTTAGTGCGGCTGGTACATCTTTCTTTTAAAGATTTTACATGTACTGATCATCGTTTGTCCTAAATTTTCTGCAAGCTACCTACGGAGGAAAAGGATTCGAAGATGTGAAGAAAACAAAAGACATCTTTAAATCATCTGGACTGAACCACGAAATGTTCTTGCAGTATAGAATATGAATGAGGACCCTATCTATTGGTACACTTGCCAACAGTAGTCATAAAAGCAATACACTATCGTCCTCTGATGTAGTTTTGGAGAAATTGCTTTTACTTGAAAAGTCTTTACTTCTCTTCCTTCAGTTTACTGATCTTTTCGAACATCAAAATTAATCCATGAACTAAAAGATACTGAGATAAATTTTAACATTAGCAGGATAAGAGCAACTAAGTTCCAGGATAGACAGGTGGCCATAATAATTAATGTATGTCTTATAGGACAATGTAGGCTCTATAGAAAAGTGGCTAACATAGACAAGAGCCAACTTAAAGAGGTGACCAAATTGACATTGTTTACTGTAATTATCCTCCTTATATGCTAATAAAATATGTAATTTGTCCTTTAAATCGAACTTCCCATCTTATCCGTATTATTTGCAAGGAAATATTTTGCTTCTTCACTTTATACGGTTACTGCTGTTGTAGGTTACAACAAACATCAGAAAAATTTAAACTACGCATATACTGTATTTTCCTGTTGCTCAAGAAACTTCAGTAGGGCCTATTTAGAACTTTTACGTAAGGCAGGTAATAGCGTGCTTATATGTGAATCTGAAAATCGCCCAGAAATCTTATTAACATGAGTACATAGAAACATTATGAAATTCATTTTATTCAGTAACTTCATTAAATTCGTAACTTGGTTTCAAACACTGTTTAATTTAGAAATAATATGTTTGTGATAAATTTGATTACATTGTGAATAGTGGTTCGTCAGTTCAGAATATAAATATCAAAACATTAATGTATAGATTTTCATGAAAATATTAGTGTCACGATATCTTTGAAATGAAATGTTGTATCAAAATTTTGAATTACGTTCTTCAACAATGCTTTTAATGTGTTCAACACAGGGACACACCACCGGGGTCCGGACCTCCCAAAAATTTCTAAATCATTTTAAACAATATACTTTTGTTTTGTGTGTACCAGGGGACGGACACACGGGGGTCCACTCAGTCCGGATTCCCCCCATTCTTTCTACTGTAGGTCCTCGGAACAAAAACTTCTAGTTGCGCGCCTGGTTGAATATGACTCTCAAGCATGGGCGGAGTTATGGGGGACATTGAACCCCAACTTTTTGACAAAAAATAAAAAAAGCCACCTATAAGATGGCCACCTACCAAGACCTACGAAACCGACAAAAAGGTTTGCCCCCCACTGCCTCCCCCAGCAGACAATTCCAACTCCGCCTATGCTCTCAAGCTTTTGAAACTGAGTACAAATCTTATTTATCGTTGCCAGATACATTCTTTATTATATTTTGTTCTCATCAATACTTTAATCATTTTCCATAAGTAGAAGCTTTGCTTTGTATATACTTAAACACAAACAAAACTATTTGCTGAACAAAACAACATATTCACATAAAAAACTACATACGTGTTACAGTTTCGCCAACTAACACTTTGGCTTCATCAGACACTATGAGTTACAGGATAACTGCACAATCTTATATACATACACCAGCTAAGACATCTTTCTTCAGATTGGCTCCTGTTAGCTATATTCACACTGTCAGCTTGTCATTGTGTCTTATTAGCAACAATAGAAAGCATCTATATAGGAATTTTCAAATAAGTATACTTGAAGGAGATTTGCTGCTGACAGGAGCCAATCTGAAGAAAGATGTCTTAGCTGGTGTATGTATATAAGATTGTGCAGTTATCCTGTAACTCATAGTGTCTGATGAAGCCAAAAAGTTAGTTGGTGAAACTGTAACACGTATTTAATTTTTAATGAAAATATAATGGTTTTGCTCAGCAAATAATTAATGTGTATTTAATTATATACAAAGCAAAGCTTCTACTTATGGAAAATATCACAAAATTTCATTGTTTTTTATGTATTGGTTTTATAGTTAGAGATAGTGTCTGATTGTGTCTGATGAAGCCAAAGTTTTAGTTGGCGAAACTGTAACACGTATGTAGTTTTTTATGTGAATATATTGTTTTGCTCAGCAAATAGTTTTGTTTGTGTTTAAGTACTTTAATCAGTAATATATAACACACCTTTTGATGACCGATATACATTATAAGTCGGATACCCGAGTTGAGTACCGGATTCAATCGCACTTTTTCAGACTGAAATTCATTGAATTTGCATCTCTGGAAGATATGGTGTAAGAGGAAATGTGTAGCTCTGTAATTTTGTTAATGTATAGAGGCTGATGTATGCCCATCGGAACAAAGGGAAGTTCTTGTTTACCTAAGATGTCTTACTCCTCCACCATCAATCATAAACGATGTTATGATCAATGACATGAACTATTACACGACATCGAAGTTTCCATTGTAGCAGTCTTCGTTACAGCTGTACCAGGGATAACTTGCGGACTTTCCAGAGGGCATTCAGTATGGGATACTTAGTGAGAATATTCCCTTACGGAATAGCTTGGATACAAGTTGCAGTTGTAATGTGTAGGTAGAAGCCCAATGGTATTTTGACCGTGCAATTTGGGGTTTTGTCCTGGTATACTTCAACACAAAGTGCTGTTGCCATACAATGCTCATATTTCGTCTGTGTAGATTGGAGATTGGACATGTTCATGATAATAAGCAGCCTTCATTTGGACAGTTTTTTTTTTCTGCCTTACGAAGCTTGAGCTTTCCGCTGTAGCGAAAGTCAGTAATAACCATAAAACCTTTCGAGAAATTCTTTGCATCGACCGCCGAAGTTACATAGTTATTTTACAAGAACCCTCAGGAGGTAATGGCCCGAATTTTAAAACAATTACTTGATAGATCCATACTTCGTTCATTGTCACAACAAACACGTGTTACCAGCAATTATCAGCTATGTGATGTTCTATCTTGTGAGAGAGAGCAACAAATTGGCTGAGGCCTACCCTAAGTTTAACACAAAACAATGGTTTCGACATCGTTCTACTATGTGCGAAGTGGTAAAGTTAACATGATGAAGAGCGATGGCGTACCCTTCCCAAAAGCGATTTCTTTTGGCTGCATTTTGCCCATTACACCTTCACTCCGCTACACATAGCTGAAACACAGATAAACAAGCGGATAAATGTTTGTTCCTTTGTGAAACCTAATTTGGCAGGTGTCGCTTCTGCAAGTAGTTCAGATGGAAATGAAGCACTCTCAGTAAGCACCTTTTACAACTTGTTTGTACACCGATCAGG
Organism: Thermobia domestica; assembly: GCF_964235325.1. Classification (NCBI taxonomy): domain Eukaryota; kingdom Metazoa; phylum Arthropoda; class Insecta; order Zygentoma; family Lepismatidae; genus Thermobia; species Thermobia domestica. The sequence goes on along the minus strand of NC_137464.1, from coordinate 226,706,820 downwards.
CCCGAAACCAGCCACAGAGGTTTAAGGGGGCATGAATATGTTAGGGGGGCCAAGTCATCAAAAATTCTCTTACGAATATCTAAATTGTGTTTTTGTATTGAGGTCTGGAGGGGCAACGAAAAGTTTAGGGGGGCCACTCCCCTCCCTAGTCCTCCTCTAGTTGCGGGTCTGACACCGATTCAAGTTTAGGCTTTTCGCATTTTCCAAAATCCCGAATAAAGGAAAATAGTTTCACGATACGTTCTAGTAAAATTATGATTTAACTGTAGAACCGATTTCAGCAGTGATACAAAGTTCGGTTGTTCAGGGAATGGACTAGATAACGTAGTAGTTAACGCAGATGTGATAACTAGTTGACCCGAGTTTAAATCTCTGTTTGATAAAATTAGCGCTTGCTATCTATTGATACGTCAAGGGAAGGGTAGGGCTGTTCCGATAATCGAGTAATCGATAACAATTCGATAAAATTTCAAAACAGTTTCATCGATAAAGAATTTCAATTTTATCGAATTATCGAACTTTCAAGACTCCCGAAATGTTTGAGACTCTCGAAATGTTCGACACTCTCGAAATGATCGAGACTCCCGAAATGTTCGAGACTCTCGAAATGATCGAGACGCCCGAAATGTTCGAGACTCCCGAAATGTTCGGGACTCTCGAGGTGTTTGAGGCACTCGAAATGTAAGAAACATTAGACAACTTCGAGACACTCGAACTGTTCGAAAGTCTCGAATTGTTTGAAAGCAGCGAATACAGAAATATATCAATATGATCGCATTTGTCGAATCGCTTGAATATTTTGAAAAGTTCGGGATTATCGGAGTGTTCGGAAGAAACAATGCATTCGAGGTTGTTGTATTACATAGTTGTATGAATCATAGTTGTATGTATTAGATATATGCAGGGTGTTCATATTAAAACTTCTCTCCTTAGCAATGAAGTAAAGGAAAAGTTTTTTCCCCACAGATCTGTACCAGGTTTAAGCAGTCTGTCAGAAGAAAGAGGAAGAGAAAACATGCATCACCCGAATGGAATTAAAACCCAAGACACCATTAATCTACTAATAATCACCGCCGATTGCGATTAATCTACTACTGCCGATTGCGCCAATAACGGGGCAGGCAGGAAAATAATTTTACGTATGATTTCGACAAATACAACTTTGCAATAACTTATCAGATGAAAAAAGTTGTTTGACTAGTCTGGCTGCAAGAAGGAATCATTGGAGAGGTGAAGGAACCGAACTGTCCATCACTACTTTTGATAATACCCGAAACTTCGATAATACTCGAAATATCGATAATGCCCGAAACTTCGATAATACTCGAAATGTCGATAACACCCGAAACTTCGATAATACTCGAAATTTCGAGAATAGCCGAAACTTCGATAATACTAGAAATTTCGAGAATACCCGAAATGTCGATAATACCAGAAACTTCGATAATACTCGAAATTTCGATAATACCCGAAACTTCGATAATTTCAAATACTCGAACGGTTTCGAGTAACCGATGACAACTCGATAAACTTTCATTCCCGAAGTTCGATAGGTCCTCAGCCTTATCGAATACCCTTAGGGAAGGGTTGCGGACTCCTGGGCGCTAAAGTTTTCGCCTAAAAAACGATATAATAAAAGTTTATCTCACTAGCATTCCTACCATTTTCATTGTTTGGATTTCACACTTCACTGTTTCATAAACTGTCTGCACGTTCTGAGCCTATTACTCTGATAAAATTAGTAGGTCTAATTCCTATCTATTATGTACGAGTATAGTATTCGCGCCGAGTCGTGATGCTTGCCCTAGATCTACCGATTTCACTACCTAATAGAACGCGAGGGTATGTTCCGGTCGTCACATTTTGTCAGTGTCGTCTCTCGCGCTACACGGAAAACATCTCCCGAGCCGAGAGTACAGTGTTGTCGGATTGACGCCAAGTTCCGTTTTGTTAATTGTTTTTGTTTTTGTTTTTTTGTTTTGTTGCATTACATTCTCATTGTTACTATTCGTGTTTTTGTTACCGTTTTAGAATAATTGTTATTGTGGTTATTATTGTGCAGTGTTATTATTGGCAATTTTTATTTTTTAAATACTTTTTTACACTGTCTTTAAAATTTGGCAACATTGTTGGCGAATTTTAGCTGTTTGATTTTCCCCAAGTGTGCAGTCGGGAAGCGGCTCCACGAATTGTACCGAAGTTTTTCGATATATCAGATCTCAAGCAATGATTGATTTACAGCCCAAGCTTCACGACTCGGCGCGAATACTTATAGTTCTTATTGTTCATGTAAACACAACATTTATTATATTAATTAATACTTATATTGTGCACAACTTAACGTATTGTGCACCATGTTCCTCGACACAGACTAGTCATTATTGACAAGGTTGCCAACTGTATAAAAACATACAATATTTTGATATTAACCAATATGTTTCATATCACATATAACACTGTCCAGTTATGTATTTTCACTCTTTGTATATTATAATTATATAATGTTACCTAGATTTATTGATATTGGTATACAATGTAAATCTGCAGGTTAATAATGGTAAGTTTCTACAGGAAAGAATTTAAAAGACAGGTGGATAATATAGTGAAATCTGAGCATGACGATAGACTCTATAGAGGATTGGAACTCCGAAATAAGATGAAGGTACTCCTAATATGTGATCCGGACACAGATATAGCGGCGACATGCTTATGCGTTAATGTTGGTAAGTTATTTTATGTGTTGGTATCTCATTTAAATTAAGAGAAATGTAAATATTCTATGACGCTCAGTGCATGCCAAGAAATTTTAGTAATAATTTTATGTCAATTAGGTCGCGGATGATGAAGAGGATCAAGAATTCAAGCATGTGTGAAAGTATAGACTGAAAATAGCTCTTCTACAAATTCTACATTGTAACAGGTCCCAAATATAGAATTTCTACTAGCGTCAACAAAATAGATGCGTGTTAATGTTATCTATAGAGTGCATATTAAATATTTAAGAGATAGGAAAACCTTACATTGTGTTTGAAGGAAATTTTAACCCGCAAAAACCCAAACATAGTTCAAGTAAGAATTTTTGAACAAAGCTTTTATGGTTCACTAAGTGAAGGCCTTAGATGACAGAAATGTCGAAAAAAATGTTTTCGAATTACATGGAAACCGAATGTTACACCTGTAACTCAGCGAGAAACGAACGTAGTTTATACCCTTAATTTAGTACATGAGCAATTACTATTTTACGAGAGTAATTGCTGACCCTTCTAGATACAGGAGAAATAAATTATTAGGGATTTAAACAATTGCTTATCATAAGAATAAATAAATTATATCCGGAAGCTGATTGGCGCTCGAGAACTCCACGAGCCACATGCACCTACTGACAAGAAAAGGTGAATAAAATTGCTAAAACCTGAAGAAAAGGAGCGAAACAAAGCTTGCTACAAAGGTTTATGTGTGACTTGTAAAGTGCAATGGGTATTTGTGTAAAACGTTTGAAACTAACTTTATAAAGTCAATGGGAAATCAATGTAACACCTGTGATACACTGGGGATTAGTGTGTTAAAGGAGTCTGGTTTCGCAAAATTCCTTTATACGGTCCGTCTGTCCATGAGGCAAAAAAAAAAAAAAAAAAAATCATCCAGAGAACTAATTGAGCAATCATTACCATATTTGGCATTTATTCCGAAGTTGGACGTCCGCTTTCGCCACGTTTTTTTAGCTGTCACCTCCTTTCCACATTTTCTGCAATTTGTTGTATTTGTTGTTGGGTTTACTAATTCGTGCTCTTCACAAACTTTTAAAAGATTTTGCTCGTTATCAACGTATTGCTTCACAAATGTTAAAACTGTTAGTTCACATCCCTTGTACAGCCGCCATGTTGATAACATAAATGCTTGTTATTTTCCCACAATGCAACTATTCGGTTACCTTGCGCCAAGTAGTTCCCTCCGCTCGCCATATAGTCCCATGTTTATAACCGCTTATATATAATAAATAAACAGATTTTTCGAGATCCTTATATATTACCAAGCATACAAACGATCAAATTACCCATATCTTCCCCGTAAATTTTCAAAATTTTGCTGGAAACGGACGTCCAACTTTGGAATTTAACCCCCATATTTTGGGCAGAATGTAGAGGGTCAAACGTTATGAATCGAGTTCGTTTTTTGGACCCGATGCTCAAACCGGAAGTGGGAGAGAATAACAATTTCCGATTTTAATGTTGATCGATGTACAGCAAAAACTGTACCAAATAGAGAGATGTTTTCTGCATTAAGCGTCCAAACAATACATATATTAATTTTCGATTATTGAGGCTTGAACTAAAATTGGAAGTTCTATTACAACTCTGGATTTCAATAAATGATCTACATAAAGGAGAAACGAGAATAGACAGTGAGAGGATCTGTTTCATGGATTTGAAAATGAAATCTTTGAGCTTTCCCACGGTAATTCCGGTCAGGCTAAAAGAGACGGTGAAGATGAGAAATAGTGGAATGAAGAAAGTGGGAGAACCCCGAGAAAACCCACACACACGGTGTTTGTCTACCACAAAGTTCACTTGGCGGGGGATGGGATCGAACCCGAGACCCCAAGCACCAGAGGTGAACGCTCTATCACTGAGCCACCGCGGCCCTCATGGATTTGATTCAGCGTTCCGATTATAGGTACCATTTTGTCTTGTAACTCTCTATTCAAACCATAGATGTCGGAAATCAACAACCTCAAGTTTTAACATTGATTATCATATTGTAACACTCTAATAGATAGCAAGAAGCGATTTTCTACAATCAATTAAGCGTCTACGTCCCAACAATATATTCCATCTCCACTCTAATCTTTGTGATATCAGAGTGTGCCCACTTACGGTTTTAACACTGATCGGAATACAATAAAAATTGTAATAACTAGCGAGAAGCTGTTTTTATAAACAATTCAGCCTCCATAAAATATATTTCATTTCCACCCTAATATCTCTACCAAATCCGGAAGTAGTCCTAAAAGTATTACATAAAAATGTTAGGCTTAGAATCAAGTAGTTTCTTAAAGTTGGTGGATTTTTGTGATTTTGTAATGATTCTCATATCGCTTCTTTTTTTTTTTTTTTTTTTTTTTGTTGTTGTTGTTGTTGTTTGAGTATATTCTGAAGTTACTTAACAAGCGGAGATTCTCATATCAGCTTCTTTCGATATGATCCTCTAACGGTTCGTTTATATTTGTTATGGTTCTCTATTCAGCCATTTACCTGTCACGTGTAGAGATTGAGTAAGGTACCGGCGGTAGTAACCAATGCATTCTTGGAAAAGTTGAAAGGACAATGATTTAACACGTGTAGAATTTTGTGCAGAAGTTGACTGTTGATATTTCAATATAACTAACAAGTAAAACTGTTTCTAACTTTGTGATTTGAAATCGTGTCATTTGTTTTTGAGTTATTGTCCCCCTTACGAGTGAACAACCTCCGGATATAACTTGTTAGATGCTGTTAGAATATTCTAATCAATATTATATTTTAAAGACAATCCATTATAATACATGTAAATTCCTCCTTTTTTTTTTTTTTTTTTTTTGAGAAAGCAAATAAGTACATTTAATCATCACTTTAGAAATTGTATAAATGTTCCCTTTTGAGAAAATACGCTATAAAGTAGAGAGGCGTTACACTTTCTTGAAAGACGCTATCTACATACCAAAGCAGCACAGCTGATAACATTGATCAATTGGGCCGCGGTGGCTCAGTGGTAGAGCGTTCACCTCTGGTGCATGGGGTCTCGGGTTCAAACCCTGTTCCCGCCAAGTGAACTTTGTGGTGGACAAACACCGTGTGCGTGGGTTTTCTCGGGGTTCCCCTGTTTCCTCCCACTTTCTTCATTCCACCATTTCATTCATCTCTCATAATTATCGTCTCCTTTAGCCTACCGGCATATCCGTGGGACGTAAAACTCAAAGATTTCATTTCATTTTTTCATTGATCAATTGTCAGAGAGTAACTAAATAATTTGGAAGAGTTTTTTTTTTCCTGCTCGGAAACAAGATAGAGTATTTTTTATCTCTAAGTAAACAAAATGTGACGTAGATAAGTATTACCTGACCAGCGAACGAGTGCGGGCGGCCGATTTTGAAACTAAAATGCAAGCAGCAGTGTTTCTAATCGGATTACTTATAATCAATCTATCATAGTTCTTTTTGTCCTGTTCGTAATAAACCACTTCACGCATATACTCAAGTCAGAGGCAGATCCATGGGGCGGGGCGATTGCCCCCCCCAGAATGGGATATTTTTTTTTAATTTTAAAAATAAAACCTAAAAATTTTCACCTTTGTATTATAAATGTAAAATAAAACCTAAAATAGGTAGGCCTTACCTTTTTTGTTTTACGTTGCAGAAGTCAAATAAAGCAATAAATAAAAGAGAACGTACAAAATCCTTTGTCCGCTCATCACGCTAATACGGCTGAACCAATTTCTTTCATTTTTGGGGGGTTATTAGGATTTGGACCCTAGATGGTTTTTATCATATCACTTTAATTTTTAATTACCAGTGTCTTGAGATAATTGACCATTCAAGTGTCCATAACGTACAAATCCTTTGTTATTAGTTCATCATAGGTAAAAATAAACGTATTTATATGCAACCCGCATGACCGTGTCACTCGGCGGGTTAACATAAATGACAGGCGATATACAGCGGAAAATAGCTTGAATCTTCTGGTTAAAATTTTTTAATTGATTTGCTTATTTTTACAGACACTTTTACAATATGCCAGCACCGGGATGACCGCAGCGAAGCGGGGCGGGTTAACATAAATGACAGGCGATATAATGTTAAGATGTACTGCAATCTTCTATGGTTTTTATCATATCACTTGAAAGCGAAAAAGTAAAAATTATCTAAGTAACAAAGTTTATTGCGTTCCGGGGTGACCGCAGCGAAGCGGGGTGAACGCTGCTAGTAAAGCAATAAATTGCAAGAAATTACTTACATTGGCGTTCTTGCTCAAAAAAAATGTCCACCTTTGGAATCGCAGATGGCCATTTCTGTTCTAGAAATTGCAGACAATAGCTACTTCCCCTCTTCTAAAGTTGCATTACTTTTTTTTTCTTGCAATACACTCTTACCTTGATTTAACTTCGAAACATTCAGCCTAAATCCGCTCCTGGCTCAAGTTAAGACAAACAGTTTCAAAAGTTATTGAAGTTATTTGCAGAACATCTTAAGTAACAAGCAAAAAAAAAAAAAAAAAAAAAAAAACTACAACAAAAATACACCCTCCATATTAACTTGCGAACAAACTAGCGAGCAGCGTTTTACAGGGTGCTCCTGTTTTATAATGACACCGAATAAAACGTAATCAATTTTTATACAATCTGCTTAATACACGGTAGTAGCTCACTGCATTGTCAATTGTGCTATGTTGTTCTTAAATTGGTAATTTCCATTCATATATCACTATTCACAATACATCTGCATTACTGCAGGAATGGTTCACTACAACCATATAACTTACGGCGTTCTTTATTAAGCGGAAAGAGATTAGGCTATGCATAACATCCAAACTGCAACTTTTAAAAACCGTTGGATACACTGCAGAGTGAAACTCTCCGCTCCCCTGTCCCGCCGCGCTTGCCAAGAAACTGATGTAAACACAACAGCAGCGCCATCCTCCCAAAACTGCACTGCTATCCTGGTCAGGTAATAGTAATTTTAATCTCTGTATGTTCTATATCAATTAAATGTATTTCATTCAAAAGGAACTAACGGTAAGTACCAAATGTAAAAATGTCGGATATTAACAAGAAAACTATTTATATTCACCATATGATCAACCAGAAAACGCCATCTATGAGCGTTGCTATGAACTAAAAGGAAACAGATTGGCACTTAGATTATTTAGGTACAAATTCTCTTTGGCACATAGATCCATAAGTGTATTTGCCAAACATTGGCACTTAGCTCGTTTCGAACTAAATAAATTCAATTAATAAGCTATTATGACGTATACATGATTAAATCACTGTTCCTTTTAGGTGGAATGAGTGAACCTGATACCCTGGAAGGATTGGCACATTTCTGTGAACATATGTTGTTTATGGGCAGCGAAAAATTTCCTGTTGAAAATGAGTACGATAAATATTTATCCGCACACGCCGGAAAGTCCAATGCATCTACTTATGGAGATCAGACGTGTTATGTATTTGAGGTCGATTCAAATTACTTACCTGGAGCACTTGATCGGTATGTTGTTGTTTCATTTTACTGTTATAGGTTCTACTGTTTACAGTAGAAAAAAATAGCACGTTAACATCAACTTGAAATTAATATTGCTTAATGCATTTTGCACACACAGATGCAGTGTATCGGTATCAGCATAGAATTTATGCATTAATAAATTTAGTACGAATTTCTTCTTTAATATAAAATTTAAAAGGTCAAATTTTGTTTGAAACCTGATTTTGACTTTCGGTATTTGAATATAAACTAAAATAATCTCTTACGAAAAATCATGGCTGTTACTTAAGATCACTGCACGATGTTTTAGTATCCACTACACAATGTGTAATTTAACCCTATATTGCGCAATTTATTAATTGTTTCCAGAAAAAAAAATTAGATGTTTTTCTTACTGCATTCGCGTATCTAAAACGAACTAATATCAAATTTTGACTCACACATTTACCATATGACATCAGGAGGATTGTGTATTTGAATTAACATTGCGCAATTATGAACCTTATTTGTTTAATTTTTCATTGATATCCAATACAGAATTTCTTTTAGACGTTACAAACTTTCTTAGCACATAGTATTGTGCAGATTTTCATAAATGCTTTAGTAAACGATGTGTATTTTAAGGTATGCTGAAACACAGTACATTTAATCTGAAATTACTAACATATCTTTCATGGATACAATGAAGTCACGCCTATTGTGTATGGAATGACAGTAAACAATTTTTCTTTGAAGTGAAACACAATGCCGTAAGACATGTTATTAGCAACTTGGCGAATTCTATAGGACGAACTCCAATACTATCTTGTCCTTGGTATACGAATAATGGACATGAACATTACGGTTCCTATAAATATTTCTAATTCTAACTTACTTAGTTCCAAAGGTTTATTGGGGTCCTTCTGGTTAGAATATAAAATGCTTTCACGAACAATCAACTCCAGAATATCAGCACTAAAAACATTCGAAAATATTCAATTGGAGATTTGACATCATTTGGAGAAGACAAACACGATTTCTATTGTGGTGCCTGAAGAGGTGCATCATTTCTTGTTATTCTTTTCGATTAGGGCTGACGACTGGCAGTAGTTGTAGCCTGACTGGAATTGGCATTTACTGTTTCATCTTTAAAAAATACAAACGATTCAATCAATTTACTAATCTGAAAGTATCGATTTCAGTGAAATCAATGCAAAATTCTCGAGTACAATAGTTTTGAGCATATCTTCTGATCCATTGAAGTTTCAGATTTAGGACGCCATTCTTTATCATCCGAATCTAGAACGCCTTCTAAATCATCATCGCTTACCTGGAGCTGCTCATCCTCACTGTCGTCAGGTGTTTTAGGTATGGCTGGACGAGTTCTTTTTTCGGAAATATATTCTTGCTCATTTTTTAAAGTAACATAAGCTTTTACAGTCTTCAAGAATCTTTATCGGGCAATAAATCGGTAAATAATACAAAAGGGTAACAGAAAGGAAAGAGAGAGATAGAGTGACAGAGGTTTTCAAAATAACACAAAATCTAAATCAATAGAGGAAGATGTCGGAAATGACGTTGTTATGTTTAGTATTTTTGTGTGTGTATTCAACCGGATTATTTTCATTCATAAGTTGGCAACACTGAAAGCATACATTGCACGCAACAATGCTTTCTATGAGCCAACAAAATTCAAAGAAAAGGTGAGAAACCAACATTTCAAACTTTCTATTAGGCCTATCGAAGAAATATTTGATTCTTAGTAAAAGAGGTTCGTAGTTGCTCAATGTTAATCAGAATATACAAACACATTTCGGACGATCAAATGCAAAACAAAATTATTTTGATAAGTTGCAAGCACTTAAAATAAACAACAGACACCTACCTTCTAGAAAACTATTTTTTCAAAGAAAAATTTTCTTGTTTTCGACTCCTCTTGCTACAAAAATAAACAAAGCAATGCATTCTACGCACGCTGTATCCGCGCTCGCAACAGAAACTCCTGGAAAACCTCTCCTTCCGAAAGAGACGCAATTATGAGTGTTTATAACAGATGGCACGGCATAAAGATAAACCACCTGAAACAAGAGTGGCACCATCTACGGTATGCCCTTCAAAGAATCACGCTCAACATGGTTTGTTAATTTGGATTAACACGGTGCAATATAGGGTTAATATTTAATAGAATAGCTATTGAAATTATTCACTTGAAACAAACAAGTCTTGGCACTAAAAGTTGTATTCAGATTAGAAATTAGTTACCAAAATTTATGTTTAGGTCGTATTACAGTAAATCTATAAAGGACCGCCCTGTGCAGTGGCACTATTTGCTGTACCCTTCTCTTTCTCCAGAAATAGGAAATCTTAAAAGCCACAATTTTAAGTATGCTACTCCACCATGACAACGAAGAGGAGGCGAAAATGTATTCGCACTCAGAAAGGGCTAAACACCACAAATACTATCTCGTTGTATCTGTTTTTTTTTTTTAATAATAATCTATTGTGTTAGTGGAAAATAAAGCAAACCCACCTGCAGAGGAAAGATGGTAATCCTTTTAATAGAATTCAATATAGAACTTCAATCTCAATATATCAGTTTGCAATTCCAGTGCAACTAGCTCTTTTATCTTTATTTTTTGATTCTCCTTCTACAGCTTTTAAAAGAATAAAAAAAACTTATTCAATCTCCAATGATAAGGAACTTGTTTGTGACAAAGACAAGACTAACTTTCATATCAAAACTGTGATAACTAACTAAATGAACAGGTGTTCGCTACTATTTGAGAATTGAGTTCTTGTATTTGACAATAATCCAACAATTCATGCTGGGATATTTTGACCATTTGCTTTAGCACTGTCCATGTGACCTTAAAGTAATGCAACCTAAACATGATATATAAATGTAGTATTCAAATATGTCAGCTTAGAAAATTTAATTAGCATCAGCATGAGGTCTAGAATGATTCAACAAGAAATGATTATCAGATTTTGCTGCTTCTTTAAGCCTGCCGCCCCCTGCAAATGCGCGTGTTGCACATATGGTAGAGCCGGCCCTGAATCTATACAATTTAAAGTAGCAGATATGCAAATTAATCGTATTTGAAATAGTTTACGAAGTTGATTTGAGATTTGCTTACTAATTGCAATCGGTTGTTTCATGTTGCTCCAATATTGATCGTCTAAAAATTAAGTGAAAGCACATAATATTAGTTCAAATTGTCTCCCCATTCTTATTCTAAGTGGTAAAATGTATATATATATATATATATATATATATATATATATATATATATATATATATATATATATATTGGCCCTTACGTATAGACTAAATTACACTTATCTGTGTTAATTATTATGCTTAATTGTAAAACGAATAACGCATGAAAATGCTGGTTGTAATAATGGAAAATATACTGAGTTTTTAATGTATCAGTCAAAGCTGCTAAAAAGCACATAATTTATTATATATATATATTGTATAAATCTGGGCCCAAATTGATCATGTGTGATTTTTGTGTAATTTCGAAGCATGTACACCAAGGGCGTCCATTAGGGGGGCAAGGTGGGGCGCACGCCCTCCTAGGGGAAATTGTACGGTACTTTGGAATATCGAGAACCCAATAGAATTTTTAGAATAGTTACAGCAAAATTTGAAAATATATTTGAAATGTCACTTATACTTGCCCCCCCCCTTAGAAACCACAGCATGGGTGCCCTTGATGTACACTACTAACATTTGTTACTAGTAAATGAAATGTGGAAGTCTTCTTAAAGGCAATATTTTCTGCTGTTAGTAGGAAATATTACTTTGAAATATATTAGACTAGCAGCGTTCACCCCGCTTCGCTGCGGTCACCCCGGAACGCAATAAACTTTGTTACTTAGATAATTTTTACTTTTTCGCTTTCAAGTGATATGATAAAAACCATAGAAGATTGCAGTAAATGTTAACATTATATCGCCTGTCATTTATGTTAACCCGCCCCGCTTCGCTGCGGTCACCCCCGAACGCAATAAACTTTGTTACTTAGATAATTTTTACTTTTTCGCTTTCAAGTGATATGATAAAAACCATTATAACGCCTGTCATTTATGTTAACCCGCCGAGTGACACGGTCATGCGGGTTGCATATAAATACGTTTATTTTTATACCTATGATGAACTAACAAAGGATTTGTACGTAATGGACACCTGAATGGTCAATTATCTCAAGACACTGGTAATTGAAAATTAAAGTGATATGATAAAAACCATCTAGGGTCCAAATCCTAATAACCCCCCAAAAATAAAAGAAATTGGTTCAGCCGTATTAGCGTGATGAGCGGACAAAGGATTTGTACGTTCTCTTTTATATATATATAGATTGTAAGAGAAAATGAAATGTGTAAAAAAAAATAATAAAATAAATTATGTTCAGCTTCAATATTGACATTACATGTAGATATCAATAGAGCCATCTATTAGAAAATACTTGAAGTGCACTATTATTATGAAAGCTGCATTGTACAAGTTTGATGAATGCATTGAAAGATGAAAAGAGATTTTGCAGGCATTGGAATTATCTAGATATTTATACACAGAAGTGATTGCTTTGGAATAATACTAGGGTACTTAAAAGGGACATAAACAAATTTGAAAACAAATATTTTTTCTTAGAAATAAGTAAGCATTTAATTAAGAAATGCTAAACTAGAAAAACTAAGATTAATTGCTAATTAATTTAGTATCGTTTTATATCAGTTCCCACAAATTTATTCAGATTGTGGTTGCTTTTCTTTTGCAACTACAGAGAAGTAACTATCTAAGTTTATTTAACCAATATTCGTAGTAGTTAGATAGTTCTCCTTTCTACCACTACTAACGTATTGGCGACTCGATAAAATTCTATTTTTCTTATATGGTAGTCATTTTATAAAATAGAACAAACTATCTTTTCAAGACTACGATAATATTTACTTACTAATACTGAGTACTGTCTAAAACACTGACCAGAATTTGACCAGCTCTCACACAAATACTAATTGACCAATTCAAACCAAACGCGGCACAAGTAATTTTGACAACAGTCTAATAATCACCAAAGACGACAAGTGGTCGAGCCAAAAGTAAAGGTAAATTACCTACAATCCCCCTTATTGACTAGATTTTGACAAGTCCTTACTCAAATACTAATTGACCAATTCAAACCAAAGTCGACACAAGTAACTTTGATAACAGTCTCTAATAATCCGCAAAGGCAACAGGTGGTTGAATCAAATGTAAGGGTACATTACCTACAATCTAAACTTACTGACCAGATTTTGACCAGTCCTCACACAAATACTAATTGACTAATTCAAACCAAACTCGACACAAGTGCTATTCAGAACAGTCTCTAACAAACACTAAATACGACAAGTGGTCCAATCAAAAGTAAAGGTGCATTACCTACAATTCCCCTTACTGACTAGATTTTGGCAAGCCCTCACACAAATACTAATTGACCAATTTCAACCGAATTCGGCATAAGTAATTTTGATAACAGTCTTATGACATTATTGGCAATGCCATAAGAATTTGGGAATGCCGCGAAATTTTTAGCTTTTTAAATGAACCTCCTGTAAAAGAATTAATTCCAGAAATTTTTCTCATTTATACGAGAATTGCACAAGAAGTATATAAGATACTGCTATAGTCTCTAACAAACACTAAAGACGATAAGTGAACGTATCAAAAGTAAGGATACATTACCTACAATCCCACTTACTGACCAGATTTTGATCAGTCCTCACACAAATACTAATTGACCAATTCAAACCAAACTCGGTTCAAGTACTATTGATAACAGTCTCTTACAAACACCAAATACGACAAGTGGTTGCATCAAAAGTAAGGGTACATTATCTACAATCCCACTCACTGACCAGATTTTGACCAGTTCTCATACAAATACTAATTGACCAATTCAAACCAAACTAGTCTTAAGTAATTTTGACAACAGTTTCTAACAATCACCAAAGACGACAAGTGGTCGAATTAGAATCCATACCAAAAACAGTTTATTATTATTATTATTATTATTATTATTATTATTATTATTATTATTATTATTATTATTATTATTATTATTATTATACAGTTTTTGTTCTGTAGGAATCAATATTAAAACAGTAAAGTCTACTAGTTTATATTGCTTCCGATTTCAACAGAGGATTAAGAGCTGACATAGAATTTGTTCTTGCTATCCTGAATCTATATTTTTTTAAAAAAAGTTCGTCGTCTTTTATTATGTTTTTGCTCTATGCAAATATATATTTGAACCTATATGGTAGCAAAATCCTACCAAATTTGGTTTTAGTGGATGTATAAGAGTGATGATAGAAGCTATTCTTTATAACACTGATTTCATAGTTTAAAAAATAACTCTTTTCAATATATAGGGTGAACCTGAAAGATGTGCACAAATCCCGGGAAGTGATTAGTGACTAACTAACTCTATGGCCTATGGAACCCGGAGGTTCAATGCCGCGTTCACAAAAGCTCTCCACTGACTTCTATCCTTAGCTAACTGCATCCAGTTTCTACTCTGTATTCCAATCTCTGCGAGATCCATCTTAATATTGTCCTCCCATCTGCGCCTAGGTCTTCCTAATGGCCGTTTTCCGATTGGTCTTCCAGTCAAGACTTTGAAAGCGTCTTGATGATTAGTGACATCAAAAGAAAACAAAAAGTCCTCTTGCATGTTGTCGAGTTCCGCGTCGTGTACGACTGAGGGGGATCCCAACTTGAAATCGAAAATTAAATTCTGCCAATTGAAGTGGAACAAAAAGATATGCACATATTTCGGGAAGTTATTCGTGACATAAAAAGAGGACAAAAAAGTCTCATGCATGTTGTCGAATTCCACGTCGTGTACGAGTGACAGGTATGCCAACGTGGAATCGAAAATCGAATCCTGATAATTGAAATGAAGCAGAAAGATGTACATAAATTAAGTGAAGTGATTCGTGAGACCTAAATAAGTTAAATGTGGCTATGAACATCAGCAAAATTGTACATTACGTAGTTGCTCGTGAGTAGCACATTAGGATTCGATTTTCGATTCTAAGTTGGCATCCCTGTTACTCCTACAAGACACGGAATTCGACAAGATGCAAGAGGACTTTCTGTCTCCTTTTCATGTCACGAAACAGATCTCGATGTGTGCACATTTTTCTGTCTCGCTTTTAAGTTGGCACCCCTGTCATTCGTACACGACGCGGAATTCGACAACATGTAAGGGTACTTTTTGTAGTCTTTTGATGTCACGAATCACCTCCCAGAATTTCTGCACATCTTTCAGTTTTATCCTATGTATTAACGTTTTCTCTCTATGGCGATCAGTGCTGAAATCGGAAATTGTAATTTTTCAGTACTTCCGGTTTAAATGGAGGAATAAAAATTGACATGAAAGTAATTCTTAAAACGGTGAAGCCATATCATAAACCCATTTCTCATTTCGTCTTACTTTTTTCTTACTTTCTGTAGAGATCAATATTGACCTCTGATTAATGAAAGATTTATACCACTTCCTGTTTTAATAGAGAGATGAAAAGATGGAGACCATTATTATTTTATTTCACGATGTAGTTCATTCGATATGTACTCTTTCTATGATGTTATATTGATATACCTACATCTAAAACCAAATTGAGCTATAGTGATTACATTTCGAAGTATCTGCGTTTAATTTTAGTTCTTTTACATAATAACTAGCTAATAACTTAGATTGTTTCTTTGCAGATTCGCTCAATTTTTCATAAAGCCCTTATTTACTGTAAGTGGAATTGAGCGAGAAGTGAACGCTGTAAATTCAGAGGATGATTCCTATAGAATGAATGACAAATGGAGATTTTATTTAATAGAACAATATACATCAAAACAAAACCACCCTTACAGAAAGTATACGGTTGGTAAGCAAAGTTCCAAGTTTTTGTTCAGATGTGAATAGTTTATGGTATGTATGTAGGGAGAATAGACTGCATTCATTAAAATATAGACATTAATGAAAGGTGGAAACAACTGTCTTTTTTATTTTACACACCAAATCCTCTATAGGTGCAAAATTCTAACGCAAAGAGTGAAAAAATCAGCTGTTTCCACCTTTCATTAGTATATATGAAATCACAACTGTCATAAGGTGCTCGATACAAGGACACAGGATTGTTCAATCACAGCAAGTGTCTGTGGTACAACCCACGAGGTCCGAGATTATAGTATCGACCTTGAGAGTGAGTAAGAGTTCTGGGAAGTGGATTGAGTGGTGTAGTGGTTAACGCATCGGCACGATATGTCGAAGGTCCCGGGTTCGAGTCCCGGGCAGTCACTATGTACGTTAAAATATAGATATTACTGAAAAATGAACATGCTTTCTACGTTAGATATTAATGTTTTGTGAATATTGCTTCACTGTGATACAAAAAATAGATCCATTGATAGAAAGATAACAAGCGGAGCGATTAAGGAAACTAACCTCAAATGGACGTATATAAACACAATCATAATTGCTGATAGATGTTACAGAATACATAATAAACAACTCAAAGATACCTTGTATTAAGAAATAATTGAAATTCAAACCGTTTCAGTGTGCGCTGACACCTTTGTCGATAACTTCTAAATGTTGATAAACTAGATATATCTGGGAAGGTTCCTGGCTACATGTAGAAACTTTCTGCGAGAAAAATTAAATAAATTCATTTCTGATAACTGTAGCGAACTAGGCTTCTTGGAAGAAAGAAAATAAAAAGTATGATGCACAGTTTATAGACTTTTATCATTCTTTTAATTCGTTGTCCTTCCTGTGGGTAGAAATTGGAATGAATTTCTTGATAACTGTGATTTACTTTTACGTTCGTTGTAGAATCTAATCACAAAAATTTGTAAAGACTATAATGTTGCGTTGAAACTTAGATTTTTTTTTACATCAATGTACTGGTCCAGTGGCGTACGTGAATTTCATCAAGGGAGGCATTCAGGTACTCAATCTCATCCTTTCAGGACAAGGATAATTGTAAATATTTATTTTTCCATCACCATATCTTGCTTAAAGAGGGAACCGAACCCTCCGAATTCCCCCTTACGTACGCCACTGTAACGCACTAACAAAAGCACTAAATTTTCATTACTTATGTACACTTCGAATAGTACCTTCCATTGTGATAAATTCAACTTTTGTAAACTATTCAAAGTCCACTAAATTTTTAGAAGTTACAATAAGCAAAGGACTTACATAGAATGTGGTAACTCAGTGGTAGACATCTGGTGCATGTAGTCCCTAGTTCGATCCCAGCTCGCGCCATGTAAACTTTGTGGTGGACAAACACCGTGTGCGTGGGTTTCCTCGGGGTTCTCCCGTTTCCTCCCACATTCTTCATTTCATTCATTTCTCATCATCACAGTCTTCTTTAATCTAGCCGGCATAACCGCGGGACGTAAAACTCAAATATTTCATATTATTTTCATTTTTACATGGGATGTGCATATTACTGATCTAAATAAAATTAAAAAAAATTAAACCGTCTGTTTTGTGATTTATAGACTACGTGATTCTGTGTTAAAAGGAACCTTGCTGTTGTTATTTTATGGTAAGTTTCAATCCTTGTTTAGTTACGAAATAATTTTCTGAGGCAGCTTCCTATTTCAGTGTTACTATTTTTCGTCTACAGAAAAAGGCAATAAGACCAATTTTTTATTTATCACCAAGAACCTCATGTAAAAGTGTCTTTCAGTCAAATAAAATTTTAACTGTGCCTTACAAAAGTGTCATATATTGTAAAGAGAAATGGAAGTAGTTTTCTTCATGCTAACGATGTAATTCATGCAACACGAGACTAAAAGAAAACATATTTACATCATATCAAAACTTACGTACACCGAAAGAAGTGTTCTTCCTATGTCTACGAAGTTGTAAGCTCCCGACTTACTTGAAGGATATCAAAACCATACTGAAATTCAAAAATGAACTGTTCAGTTTTTTATGTAACAAAATGTATTATGACATTAATGAATATTTGGGTGATATTTTGTAAAATTAATGTAATCTCAATTATATTGAAATATCTTAATATTAAATGTCAAGTCCTATGTAGGCCTACTGGTCTCTCACTGATAATATACGAAATGAATGAATAAAGAATGAATGAATGAATGAATGAATGAACTGTAGTGTAAACAAACAAACAAACAAACGAAGAGGCCTTCCCAATAAGCTAGTTCATACTTGCATACTTGAACTTGTAAAGAACACTGTGCTGTCGAGAAAGCTAACTGTAATAAAAATAAATGTTGAAAAAGAAACATTGTAATTAGCTCAAGTTATGTTTTCGTAGTTGATAGGTTGAATTTGAGTTTCCTTTCAGCACCGAGGATATTTGAGACGTGAACCTACAGCTTAACGTGAACTCGAACCACTCCCGCTCCCGCTCCTTCCGCGGACCGAACCCCAGTCTCTTTTATGTTTTCTTGAAATTGAAAATAATGTCATCCCATTTGTGACATTCTTTACAAGATTTACCTCCCGACATGTATCCAGTTTAACAACAGTTACAACTCATCGAGAAAAGTGTCAGCGAACACTGAAATTGTTTCAAATTCGACTATTTCGTGTTACAAGGTATCACATTCGTATTTGAGCAAATTGATAAATTAATGTTATTACTGAAGTAACACAGAAGATATGTTTTGAATATAATAAAAGGGAACTAAGATTTAATTTATTTGAGAGATGTGATCTTATTTGTTTTAGTTCCATTATAATTGATTTTAAAAAATACATTAAATTAGAATAGATATATTTCATATCACTCCCGTTGTTCTCAGGTACTGTCTCCTAGGAGTAGCAATTCTCGATTTTTCCTTTGTAATAATGAAAGAGTGGTAACGCATGGGCTGTAATGAACTCGTTAATTATTTTTCCATAAGTTGTTTCATTAATTCCTTTCGAGTTTCAATTTATAACTTCCAAAGTAATAAGGCTACCATGACAATAATTTATTAATAATTTTAATACTTTTTGCCATTATAGGGAATAAAAACACTTTGAGCATTATTCCGAAGCAAAAGGGAATTGATGTCAGGAAAGAATTGTTGCATTTCTACGAACAATGGTATTCATCAAACATAATGAACTTAGTGGTGCTGGGAAAAGGTGGTACGTTTTCTTCTTTATATGAATAAGGAAATAAGAGTAAAAATTAACATATAATAAAACAAGCAAAACATCTATCTAGGAGTTAGAAAATAACTAAATACAGTAACACTTGACTAGAACCATGGATAGATACGTATGCCATCTATACACGAACAAAAGAATATTAGCACTAGACTAAAAGAACACATACAGGAAAGCGCAACACTTGCGGTATCGAGATTTGCGGTACTGCGACATTTGCGGTACTTCGAGTATCGACATTTGTGCAACTGGGATATTTGCGGTAATATTCGAAATAACTTCTTATTCTCCAATTTAAGAGAGGATATTGTCAGGTGTTCAGTTAGAGGATAAGCACACAGTATCAACTGCTATATAAAGACCAAATTTTATAACATTGGTGTAGCCAGTAAGCTGTTCTAAGAAGAATAATATGACTTTTTCAGGGGACTCAAGGTTTTTTTTTTTTTTTTTTTGCATACTAAAGCAGACTAAAAAAATTTTTTTCAGAATATGAAACCATTATTAACTCACCATACATAGATACAAATCTTTCTCAGAACATGAAAAACATGTGAATCCAAATATATGGATCACTTATACAGAAAACTGTAAAAGGAAAAAACAAATACTAGAATACATCGTAGACACATCCGAAAGATGTAAACAAATGCTTGTTTGTGATTGCCAAAACTGAAAAAATGTAAACAAAGCTTTATCTGTGATTGGTCAAACGCCTGTCCATGGTATTTAAAGGGAACTTCTAGAAATATTTATATTTTCTGTTTCCTTTCACAGGTTTCATTAACAGTTTTCCAATAACCATTTACAAGTGTTTATTCAAAGTTGATATATAATATTCTTCTTTCTTCGTTTTCAACATATTGAGATATTTCTAATTACGAGAAAGTATTACGGAATTATCCAAAGAGCAAATTCCCTGCGGAATGATTTATCACAAGTCACTCATTTTGCACAAGTTGTTCATTGTTATGAGCATATTTAGGGATTTTTGGTCAGATCTACTTCGGAATAAGTATAAGAGACAACGTCAAAATTAACGTTTAATGAGTTAGTAATTTATTTTTGTTTATAATAGAGTTCAATTAGTTCATTAGAGATAAACACATAAACAGTGACACATAATGCTAGGGCAGAACACATTCTGAGGCAGATCCTCACCTCCGGAACTGATTATTTATAGTCATTGATAAGTCCCAATTCCTTAACCTTCCTCCACAAACACTGATTAAAATGGAAGTTACACAGACTAATGTGTGTTCCCTGCTGGAACAGTGTTCTTCGAGATGTTATTGCTGCTTGCTCGAAATCCAATTTGATAAATTTCGGATTACAATCATTAATATTAGCCTTCACCAAACTGAAAAAATCCCTGCTACGTCTTACTAGCTCTTCTTGGTAAAAGGTCGAAGATCAAAGGGTAGATATTTGCTTTCTCCAAATTATGTTCCCGTTCTTGAAATTTTGATTCTGTCTGTACTGAAAACCCTAATGAAAAACACATGGTTCTTCTTAGAGGTTTCAATTATTTTGATAGTTTTCATTATGTGGCCCGCGTGATCTCTCATATATCCATAACCCACCAAAATCAGCCAATCAGAATGAATCACATAATATTAGGCTGTTCCATCTCCATATCTACCTCCTTTATTATTATATTAATTCTAATTTAGGCTAACGTGGAGTGAAGTGGATACTTTTAGCGCACATTCCACGGTGTGTACTGCAAATGTCCCACTATCTCAGGGAAAATTTTGAACAGTACCGCAAATGTCCCAGAAAAACTGATTTTCTGGTTGTACCGCAAATGTCCTAATACCGAAATTGTGCTAATTTTCTTAAAAATTAGAAGTACTGGGAGATTCAGATTCTCGGACTACTTTCATCGATGCATCCCTGAACACAAGTAACTAATAATCAAAACTCTACTTTGTATTAGGATATTACCAAATGTTTAAAAATAGCGCTCCATCTAAATTTAATACGAGAGAATGGATTGATAATGATTGTTATACTGTTTTAATACAACTAGCATATGTATACGCTGCTGTAATTGACAGAGAGAGTTCTGAAAAAAAAAAAGTGTTACTTATAATCCTAATGACCTTTCGATTACAGTTACCCTTTCGAGTTATATACGCATATGCTGCATGGAAACTAATTGTGTTGAAACAAATTTTGAAATTTAACTCATAAACCGTAACTCGTAACCGAAGAGGCTGTATCCATTCCATTTTAATTTTACAATTAAATTACTCCAATCAAGTAAAATAAACTTAAAGTTTCAATAGTTTGTTGGCTTGCAAGTCCTTTGTTAACAGTAACTGGTACTGACAACTCCCCCACCTTAACATTTATATGATTATCTCTTTCGAAATTTTGATCAGGTGTTGAAAGAATCTTTGGTCTTCGCTTGCCTCTTATCTTATTTCAAGTTTCGTAGCTTTCTTTTCCGATAAAATACACACTTGTTCTTTTATCGTTGGCCATCAAGGGCGCCCATGTTGTAGTTTCCAAGGGGGGCAAGTATAAGCGACATTTCAAAAAATAGTTTCAAATTTTGCTGTAACTAATGTAAAAATTCTATTGGATTTTCGATATTCTGAAGAACAATTTCCTCTAGGGGGGGGGGCGATCGCCCCACCTTGCCCCCCTGATGGGCGCCCTTGTTGACCATTATTATTATTACATGAAAAACAAAGTACCATTGAAAAGAGGAAACACATGCCGTTATAAATAAATAAATAAATAAATAAAACGAAACGTCTCAGGATAGAAACGAAAATGTTGACGAATGAAGACAAATGGACTAACAGACATTAACAAAGTGAGCATAAAGCAGTGGGCAGCAATTGTGAGCCATTGGTAGCAGAAACTTACCGGCAAATTAAAATTTCCTTCAAAAAGTTATCAAAAATTCCATTTGTATCGCCCGTCTTTTCTTAGTATTCACCCTCCCCCTTCCCTGGAACAATGGACAACAAAAGCTTAGTCGCTTCAACTTCGAAAATGTGCATTTCATTTACACTGATCTTTCTCAACCCTTAACTGTGGTTATTAAATCGAAGCACTATGCGGGGGCATTATTTATGACAAGTCTGAGCACCCATGAACATACCCATTCGAAAGACATATTTGGCAGTGATATTGCAAGCAAGGTCGCGGAAGGGTAGATGGGGGAGAAATGAAGAGTCTTGTATTTTGTGCATAGGTGGGATTGTGCAAAGAATGCCGCCGTACTGCCGTAGTGCTTAATATAACATCTATTGAAAGCTAAATTTCTCTACATTTTATCTCATATTATTAAAATCACTCTTTTTACCCCGATTAAAAAAAAAAAAACTTTCCTAAATCTCTCTGTGCCGCAGGAAATTTTCTTCAAACCAGCATCACTTATGACTGCGGCATTTCCACCAATTGATGTACGAATCCATTTCAATTGTAAAGGAGCATTTTACAACCAACCACGCAAAGACTCAACTTTATTGCTCTTTCGATGCATGTTATCTGTATTCCAGTCTGCACAATATTTATTTGAAGCTATTTGGAAAATTTTTCATCATAACATTTCGTCTAATGAATATTCACATTTAAAACACAAAATTCATTTTCCAGTTTGGCGCCCTCTTCACCTGGCGCCTCCTGCGAACACGTAGTTCGCAGGATTCAAGATCCGGCTCTGGTGGTAGTAGTAGTAGTATATTTATGTTTTTGCTTTATTCTCGGGTTTGCAGGAAGTTTCCAACAATTCTATATGTGTCCAATTCACGCTGTTTGTATCTTCTTTACGTTGTTTTTCTTCAATTCCAATCGTTTCAAGTGCCTTTTTCAACGTCTTGTAGAGCACTCTGATATCTGACAGTACTATTAAAATTATTTTCACATTTTTGTTCTTACTTTCTTCTTTTATGATTTGAACTAGTTGTTTGTATTTTTCCATGTTTTCTCTGTGTGCTTTTTACAGGTTTGCTGTGTTTGGTACTGTGATCAGTGGCGGCTAATGTTAGTGTTGCAGCGTTGCGCAACAACCAAAGTATTTCAAGAAAAAATATTATTAGCAGTAGTAGTAAAGAAGAGAAAAAATACTTTCTAATACTCCATATACTCTAAATAACATAGTTTTTACTTCTGTAACTATAGAATCCATTAATCCGTTGTAAAAACTGAAAAATAATCCGTCACAGAGTCTCTAATTTATATTGCGTTGCAGCTAGCATGCAACGACCAGATCTCTGCAACGCGGCAATTGGAGCTAATGTTAAGTCTCCTTCCCCTATCTCAGAAGTTAAAGATTCTGGTCGTTGCAGTGCTTCTGCAACAACGCGGCCCGGTTTCCAGTGAACGAGAAATTTTCTCGCGTTAAATAAGATTTCTGAATTTTATTCCCCTACCAATTAACAAATCTACTGTGTTCGAAATCTTTCAGTTCAATGTCCCTCCATTATGCCCGTTAGGCCAAGGGAAACGATAACGAAAGCAAGTAAGACGTAAAAAAAACATGATTGATTGCCATAGGGCAGGTAGTATAGTGCTTGAAAGGAGACAAATATATATTTAAAAGAATAATATAAAATGTGGGTTTATTGCATATGCGTACATAATATATGACCGTTACCAAAATGATGAGAGAAATGAATAACATTTAAAGTAAATGAGGGTATGGAGAAGAAAAATAATATTTTAATTTACACGGGGTTACATATTTTTTTTTTATGATAAGACTGCCATATGCCTATTTTATTATAATAGCAAACAGAGTTTATGGTTGCGTACTTAACTTGGCTGAAGTCCATGATTAGGCACAGTTAACTGATAGCTGAGTCTGCACACCACCAGGACCGGCGCTAGAAGTTTTGCCGCCCTGGGCGGTACTTTGACGTGCCGCCCATTTATTATTTTCTTTCTCAAATTTTTTCGCCCCATATTCTTTTCTTTTTCAAATTTTGCCGCCCGTCAGACTTGCCGCCCTGGGCGATGGCACGACTCGACCCCCCCCCTCGCGCCGGCCATGCACACCACTAACGCTAAATTGAACGCCACTGTAAACGATGTTGTGCGAATGCGTTGAGATTGAGTTGTGATTGCAATGTGATGATTTTTGTAAGATTTTTAAAGTATATATATATTTATTTTTTATATTTTTATTTTTTATTTTGGATTTGAGAAAATAGGATTGTTTATTTTCTCCTGTGAAATTCTTCCGTGTTTACAATATTTGTTTTTAACTTTTACTATTTTTACCAGGATGTTTTTTGATACCTTATTTAAAATATTTTACTTTTATTTGTTTACTGTTTGGTTTCCCCGAGAGATTAAGAAAATACCGTACTTCAGTTTTTAATATTACAAAAATTAAAAAAATGTTTTACAAGTCAATAATGATGGAAAAATTGGTAGAATGAAATTGTGGGAGGAGACGGGAGTACCCCGAGAAAACTCACGAACATGATGTTGTCCACCACAAACTTACTTGGCCGGGGATCGAACGAGGGATTCCACACTACAGAGGTAAGCTCTCTACCACTGAGCAACTGAGCCCCCCCCCCCTGCTTCTGTGTTCGTGCTCCTGTTCTTAACCCTTAACGAGTTTTCGTAACCATTTGGCTACACATATTTTGATCTTGTTTATTGCGTTTGAAGACTATTATTTTTAGGTATTTTTCCTTGTGGTTATTTATGTACATACTTTCCGCGATCCAGAGAAGCTATTACCTCCTGGTGACAACTCTGGTAAATTTTACGCGGAAGGTAGTCTGTGGATATATTGTTTTGCAAGCAGTGCCGGAAACAGTCAGAAAAGATAGTGAACCGTTAAGGGTTAAAGGTTAATTGTAAAAATGAAATGAAGTAAAAAAAATAGTGATAATTAGAGAATTAAAATTACTAAGGAACGTTTGGTAAAATAGTTTTTAAAAAGTAGTCAGCGCATGTGCTTTTGGTGTATAAGACTCCCTGTTCGATTCCTGGTAGGAGAGCACAAAAATATAATTTCACATCATTCGCTTTCACTTTCACTAATCATCCATCTTTTTATTCCAAAAGGGCATAATCGTGGGACGTTAAACTGTATTTTTTAAAAAAATCATTAATTTGTTTCATATATATGTTATTTGTTACATCATTTGTTATGTATCTTTGTCTACCAGATGACCTCGATGAATTGGAAGAATTGGTACTTAAATTATTTAATGACGTCAGAAATAAAGATGTAGAAGCACCCGTGTGGCTAGATCATCCGTTTGGACCAAACGAGGTACCAACTAAAGTCTACATTAATCCTGTAAAGGACAATAGACAGCTCAGAGTATGCTTTCCAATTCCTGATCTTACTGAATATTATAAATTCAAAGTAAGTATGATGTAATTAGAAGAAAAAAAAGAAAGAAAGAACGAAAAAGGCTCACATCTTGCCAGACTAGAGAATCATAACAACATATTGTTTCGGAACATCTCTGGACCCTTTTTCAGTATATTTTTTTGCTACTACACCGACCACTAAAACGAGGTTATAGGTTTTGTCAACTCATTAAAAGCCATGCTTTAATATAAAGCTTTTGAGAAGAGAAAGAAAACTTAGTTGAATCCATACTTTATGAAAATTATTTTGGTTAATGATGTAAACACTAAATCATATGGAAAACAGTTATGAGGTAGAAATATGTTTCTCATCTGGAAGTAAGTATTTTCTTCGTGCGTTACAATAATAAAGAAATATAATAATAATAATAATAATAATAATAATAATAATAATAATAATAATAATAATAATAATAATAATAATAATAATAATAACATATTGTCGCTAACAGTAATACTGAAGACTATAGTGTTTATTTATAAGGATAACACTATTACTGATACTTGCTCACTTGCTTGGAGGAATGAATTCCATATAAGGTTTATATTGAAGTATGGGATTTTAAGAATAAAGTATAACCATGTTTTAATAGACCGTGCAGTAGTAGAAGATATGTTGAAAAAGGATCCAGAGCAGTCGTTCTTTCAGAAAAAAATGTTCCGGGGGGCACACCTAGTATTCCAGGGGGCACTTCTGGTACTATTTTATTTATTATTATTAGACTTCGGATTTTTGCATATTTGCATGTTTTTTTCCTGATGAGATATTCATATGCTCTTTAAACAGAAATTCCTTTCAGATGTTTTGGGGTAAAATAGCGGAGTTTTATAGTGCATATATTTGCATATTTCGGAGGTTAGTGCATGTTTATGTCGTTACTGCATATAAATGCATATTTAAATTAACGACCAAATTGATCATTTTTTTACGTCTAACCACTTTCCTCATAAATGGAATTTCAATTTTCTAATATACATAGATTGAAGACCTTGAAATGGTTCATTGTTGTTGGTTTAGAATATCTTCCAAGGTCATATGAAGGGAGAATAAGAAAGAGGTGAGTGATTCATCCCCTCGGCAATGATGCATGACTGTCACGTTTTTGGAAGAGATATAAATGACGGTGTCAAATCACCTACAACAAAGTTTCCACCTTACCCATCTCGGAAGTTAAAGTTGACACTGTTGTGCGTGTGTGAGAGAGTGGATTTGAAATTGTGTGGTCCTGTGGCAGTATAAGAGTACCAAAAGAAAAATCTGGGTCCATTTAGTTGTAGTGCGACATCTTCAAATTTGAATTTAACTAGCTCAGAATCTTGTCGAATATTTTTGCCCATTTTTGTTCATCCAAGAAAAAATTTCGTACCATTCAAATAAACAAGTGAGGGCTATTTCAAAATTTTGGCCACTTCGATCACCTGTAGTGCATCTTCAAATTCGAATTTTAATCAGCTCAGAATTGTATCGAATTTTTGAATATTTTTCTACCACGAAAAATAAATTCTGTACCATTGAAATTAACAAAGGAGGGTCATTTAAAAATTTTGCCACTTGGATCACCTGTAGTGAGACATTTTCAAATTCTAATTTCAACTATTTTGGTGGTACAAAAATCTACAAAAAATAGGGAAAATTCTAAGCTAGGTAGAATTCGAATTTAAAGATGTCACACTACTGGTGATAGAAGTGGCCAAAATTTTGAAATGTCCCTCCTTTGTTAATTTGAATATTACAATTTTTTGATGGTACAAAAATGTAGGGAAATAGGACAAAATTCTGAGCTAATTAAAATTCGAATTTGAAGATGTCGCACTACAGGTGATCGAAGTAGCCAAAATTTTGAAACGGCCCAACGCTGTTAATTTTGTAGTGACGTTTAGTTGAATGGCACAACATTTCTTTTGGGTGGACAGAAATGGACTTAAATTGGACAAAATTCTGAGCTAGTTAAAATTCGAATTTGAGGATGTCACACTATGGGTGATAGAAGTGGCCTAACTTTTAAAATGGCCTTCCCTCGTTTATTTGAATGGTACAAAATTTTTCTTGGTGACCAGAAATGAATGCAAATTGGACAAAATTCTGAGCTAGTTAAAATACGAATTTGAAGGTGTCGCACTGCAGATGATCGAAGTTGCCGAAATTTGAAATGGCCCTGCTTTGTTAATTTGAATGGTACATTTTTTATTGGGTGGATAAAATGGACAAAATTCTGAGCTAGTTAAAATTCAAATTTGAAAATGTAGCACTACAGGTGATCGAAGTGCCCGAAATTTTGAAATTGCCCTTCTTGGATTGAAGTTGAGAGACGTTAACAATTCAAATACAAAGTATATTTTGCAAAGTGTATGCTAAACAAGTAATATTTTCAAAGTAAATAAGCTTGTTTTCAGAAGAGGACATCTCTGTTTTGCTCGACACAAAAGCTCAAACTTCAGCAGCGCTCTACTTTTTGGTCTTATGTTTTCATAGTAGTTTCAAGTTTGGTAAGGAGGTTACACAACTATGAAACAACCCAGATTTTTTTTTTTTTTTTTTGTGCATATTCGACAGAGTTTATCCCAAAGAAACAGTTGAAAAACGTATTTTGGAAAGAAATGAACAACCCTTTTGAAAATGAGCTCTAAATTAATTAAAATATTTGCTTTACAAAATCTAAAACTTGTCACAGCAGTTATTTTCTGAGATAAGAAGATAAGTTTCCTGTCCTTTAAGGAGTTTATTAGAGTACTGTATTTAAATATATAAGCTTGTGTTGCTTTGATACGCATCTCGGTCTCTCGAAACATAACTTTGCTACCAAGTCTTCTGTTATGTTTTCGATAACTTTACCTTCTTCCCATTCATGCTCAAATTACTTTATTCCATTTGAAGTATCAATATTATACTGTACATTGTAAATTATTGCTGTTTGAAATGGACAATGTTAGGCTAGAAGAAAATATTCTAGGATTTACACATAATTGGACACTAAAACAAAGTGGATTTATTTTGTTTTCAACAAGAACATAAGGGTTTTGAATACAGGCTTTTCATGCAACAAAAACTGCCTTCATCAGACTCCTTATTAAACGGAAATTTATTTTAAATGGAAATATTTCACAGTCCCATGAATTTAAAGGTTTAAAAAAAAAGTGAAATTCTTTTGATTAAGCGGCACCTGTGTTGCGAACAACGGATGCTAATATATACTTTTTAACAGAAATTTTCAGGTTCCGGAATGCAGCATTTAGAAAAATTTTAGTCATTCTGTGAGAGGTTAGGTATATGAACTTCGTTGTCCAAGGGCGCCCATCAGGGGGGCAAGGTGGGTCTCTTGCCCCCTAGAAGAAATTGTACTTCAAAAATCGAAGATCCAATAGAATTTTTACATTAGTTACAGCAAAATTTGAAACTATTTTTGAAACGTCGCTTATACTGCCCCCCCCCCCTTGGAAACCACAACATGGGCACCCTTGACTTTGTCTTTAAAGGTCATCGTTTACTTGTTACCCTACACATTTAACTTTAGTCTACCGCCATGTAAGGCCCTACATACCGGCGAGTTTTTGAACGAAGTGCAATTTACATAGTTATTTTCAAATACCAATAACTCGTTTTCTAGCTGGTCTTGAGACATGGAACAAGGAACGTAATATACACAATAGATCAAAAGGCAACCAAAAGTAGAGGGAGGAGCACTGAAAAAGACAGCAGTGTCTGTCTTGGCTTTTGAAACTGTATGAAGGCTTTTTTTTTGTAGTTGTTGTTGTTCACTGTAGTTTTGTGTGTATTAATTCGTACCATAAATAAATACTGTAATTGAATACGGTAGGCCTATGTACAACATTTTATTTTATCTCACTATGTATGTATCTTATTTATTTTTTAAGCATAGATCTATCTTAGTTAACTTTAAAAGCTTTAACGGAAATTTTTGCGAGTCCTGTTCAATTTCGGTAGGCAGGTTTTATTATGTGTTTATACCAGAATTGTTTATTTACTTTTCTGAATATATTTATTCTTTATTAACAGATACTTGGCACATTCTTTTTTATTTGTAAATTAATATATATATTTAAGTTATTTAAGTAGATGTATTTTGATTTCACGTACTGACTGTGAGCTGTTTGAACCCGCCGAAACCAAATGTACTCAAGAAGCCTCGGACGCTTGGTTCAGTTCAGTCTCAAAGATCATAACGAGATTAGAAGAGCGATGATTAGGACTTTGTAGTGCATTTGAGCTATTTGATTCAATAACGAAACAGACTCCACCAAGACCAATCGGACAAGGATTTCTTCGAAAAGCACAGTCAATAAATGCGAAAAATCCTGGCATAAAATTATTGTCTACTGTAAATAAAGTGTTCCTGGGAACAACGACGCACGAATTTCAGATTTATCGGCAAGTAACTTTGCTTCTTTGAAATACTGTCCCTTAACGATCCGTGACACAGAAGGAACATTTTCGATATTTTGACTGATAAATGCAGGTTTTTGCCAGAAAACACAGAAAACTACATAGACCCCCTAGTTGTGTATTGTAGCATGAATACATCATAGTTATACATTAAGTATATGTAGTTCAAGTAATACAACTTTTTTCTCTAAAGATAATAAAATTTCTCATTTAACTTTAGCTTTTGATTGGTGCATATTTACAATTATTACTGCATATTTGCATATTTTCAGTGCATATTTTCGTGATTTTTAGCGCATATTTGCATGCATATTTTGCCGTTTTTTAGTGCATATCGATCCGAAGTCTAATTATTATATTATATACGTATTATTTTGGTCTCGTCCAGGGGGCACCCTCAGAGCTCCGGGGAGGCAGTGTCCCCCAAAAACGTGTCTCGAAGAAACACTGATCCTGAGATGTCTTAAAATAGTATATTAATCTCAAGTTCGGGATGCAAGGTTAGAGGAAATTTTAATGAGTTTCGTATGCCAAATATCTTTTATAATATTGACCCTGTCCGTCTGTCCGCACGGTCGGGAAACAAAACAATCTCTTCAACTACTTGATGAATCACAACCAAATTTGATCAGGATGTAAAAGATCAAACGTTAGGATTCGAGTTCGTTGATGGAGGCGATATTCAAGCCAGAAGTGGTAGAAATCAACCATTTTCGATTTTTACGTTATCATTATAAAGCACTAACGGTTATAGATAGCGAGAAGTGCAGTTCTGCCATCGGTTAAGCCTCCCAAGAATACCTTTCATCTCCATTCCCAACTTCCTAATGATAACAGAAGTAACAGAAATACACCACAACTTCCAATTTCAATATTTATCTACATAGATCCAAACCGAGAAGAGATAGTGAAAAGCGGTTTTCTGAAATCTATTTAAAGTTCTAAGAATAGGTATCACTTTTTCTCTTAACCCACTGTTTAAACCAACAGTTTTAGAAATCAACCACTTCTGATTGTTACGTTTAATCACCGTAGAAAAAAAACGTAATAGATAGTGAGAAGTGATTTCCTGTAATCAATTAAGTATTCCAAGAATACATTCCATGTCGACTTTAATCTCTCTCTTGTGAAACCGGAAGTGGTAGAAATTTGGTTCTCCAGTGGTTAAAAACGATAGGAAATAACGAGAAACTTTTTCTCAATTGACTTAGCGTTCTAAGTATATACACCATCTTCTCTCTAAATTCCTTATTCAAATTAGAAATGTATTTATTTACTTCTTTTTATGTAGCAGCAAGACAATATTTGATTTTGTAAAAAATTGGATGAAAACCTTTTTATACTTGTTAACTTCTAGCATAAAAATAATTGCCTAAAAGCTTTGCTACAAGACTCAAACAGACCCACAGCAGCTTCATACCCCCTTCATGATCAAATGGTACCGAGTTCGATCTTCAGTAGGATACTAGCATTCCGCAAAATAAATAAATATAAATAAATAAAATAAAATAAATGTTACATAACTATTGTGCTAAAAAGGAACTTTAGACGTCAATCAGTCAATTAAGGTCCCCAAATTCGAAAGTAAATCACTCGAAATGAAACATCATCTGAGAAGGCTAAGAACACCTAAATGTTCAGTCTCTTAAATTGGTCAAATTCTTACTGCAAAATCAGAGATCTGTGATTTGATTGTTTTGCCATATTTCAAAAATTCGTATGGTTTTAAACAGTAGCTAAACATATTTTTACATGTTTTTTTCTATTTCGTTTCGGTTTTTTTTTTTCGCCTAACTTATTCTTATATAATAACGTTGTGTAACTTCAGCTTGCAGTTTCACTTCGTACTATCATTAATCACTTGAGGGTTTTATTTTTTATTTTTCTGAGAACTGTTAACAAAATATTTTAAGAAAAAATATTACTTCCTGCAAAGAAAACCAAGATGAGCTTTGATTCAAACTTAAAATATCCAGTTACTACACAGAAATTAAAAAATAATATTATATATAAATATTATTCCATACTTATTGATATTAAACACAACAACACACTGAACAAGGCTATGTGATAATATATATAAAACACACAATCATGAACAGTTTCAACACAATAACTCTGTCCTCATCAGACTTCCACTCCTTCTGGCTACTTAGGAGTTGGTTACCTCTTATATACTTCCCGGAGATTTTAATTTTAAATTAAAGTTAATCTATATTATCACATAGCCTTGCTCAGTGTGTTTTTGTGTTTAATTTGATAATATGGAAACAAGGCTTGATAAAATAGCTTTTGATATTAAGTACAAAAAAGCATTCTATTTAATTTTAATGAAAACATGGGAATGAATAATACAGATTATTTCATTTTGTCGTATAGACGAGTTAAGATTTCGAAATCCTGCTGATCATTTGTACATCTAACTTTTTTTTTCCAGCCTGACCAATGTATCATACACATTCTTAGATACGAAGGAAAAGGAAGTCTTTCTTCAGAATTGAAAGCAAAACGATTAGCCCACAGAGTGTCATTTAAGTCAGATATAAGGGCTAGAGGGATAGGAATGTTTGAAGTACGTGCTGAGCTAACAGAAGAAGGATTAACACGAATTGATGATATTATGAAATTAATATTCCAAGTAGGTTTAAATTATAAATGCATTTTTCTAAATTTCTACATTAATTTTTTAACCACTTTGTGCCACGCAGTACATTTTGATGTGCAAACTCTTGAATGCCACCGAAAAACTATCGAACTGTGATTTTTCTTTATTTTGCCCTTCCTCCCACTCACAATAAAGGAAAGAAGAAATTGTTGAGTAGTAATTTTGGTCGAGAAATTATTTGACAAGTGTGTACATGCTGGATTACTTATGAGTTGCAATAGTTATTCTGTGCAAACAATTCATGTAGGACTTAATAAACATCTTGCCAGATAGTTGTTATTGCAGAAAATTGTGTGTTGTATATTAGTTGGAAGTTACTGAATGTTTACAATTCTAAAATAGCAGAAATTTATGAAAATCTAAAATTTGTGTTTAGAATTTATGGGGCGACATATAAAATTTAACTGAAACATTCCGATGGTTCTTGAGTATCCATGTGACTGTTTCAATAACTAACTACTGCCTGTTGTTCATCTTGTCTTTGCTGCTGAATTTCGGCTGCTGACGTACTCATATAATTATATTAATTAATATACTACCAGTACATCCACACAAAAAAAGTCTAGTATTGACGGAATTCAGTTTTTAAATTTACGTTTAATATTATCACAATATCATCGCTGTCTGTGTTTCAGTCATTGGATATTGACGTTATGCGTGCTCAATCTTTCTGGGAAGATTTTAACATCTAGATAAATATACTGTGCATCATTTAAGAAAGGAAAGGCTTTTACCATTTAATGTGTCCTGCGTTCAATTATTATGTTAATCTAATAGCGGTTTCGACAACAGCTGTTGCGTTCATCTGACAAAAAAAAGTGTGTGTGTGTGTGTGTGTTTGTGTGTGTCTAAATATTGTTGATTTGTTTTGTTGTCTTCAAAAACTATGTCCAGATTTACGATTTTTTTTCCAGAAATCTCAATTTTGTCATAACTTCAATACAGCATATATTCTAGATATTACATGCTTACTTCAGGATTGCCAGAAACACACTTAGCTGATTACACTGTTCTACAAAAAATAAAAAAGTTCTATTTCTGGGTAACAAAGTAGTGATTCTGAAAGGATTTTCACTCCTGAATTCAAATCTGATTTTAATTTTTCTGCATCAGGGATAGTTTTGGAGTAATCAGCATGTAATGGTTGTGTTTGTAAAGCATTACTATATATTGTTGACATTATATATTACATAGAATTGTAGGTATGCGAAACAGCTGTCGACCGTACATAATGGTTTACTTTTTTCTTTTGT
Organism: Thermobia domestica; assembly: GCF_964235325.1. Taxonomy (NCBI): domain Eukaryota; kingdom Metazoa; phylum Arthropoda; class Insecta; order Zygentoma; family Lepismatidae; genus Thermobia; species Thermobia domestica. The sequence goes on along the minus strand of NC_137464.1, from coordinate 226,672,733 downwards.
ACTGAGTGTCTCTCTTGTCTCTAATGATACACCAGCAATAGTCTGCCAGCATGGTGGGCATCCACTTCCCTTCATAGCGTTTTTTAATTGTGGATATATCTTTATGAAATCTTTCTCCGTGTTCATCGGAAATGTCACAGCAATTACTGGGGAAGTAATCCGAATGCGAGTCCATGATATGCACCTTCAAGAACATTCTGCACCCTCAATCCTGATAAGCTGCAAGCATTTCATCCACCATCTTGTATTTAGGGTCTCGTCTTCTCCCAAGGAAGTTTTGGGTTACTTTCGTAAAACTCATCCATGCGCGCGTTTTTTCTCTGTGAGACATGCCTCAAAATATCTATCTTTCTGCAGTTCTCGTATCTGCGGACCTACAAACACGCCCTCTCTTATTTTTGCAGCTGACAGTGGAGGAAATTTGTCAGCAAGATATGCAAAAGCTGGCCCATTGGGATCCATTGCCTTCACAAGCTGTTTAATAAGTCCAAGTTTTATATGTAGATGTGGAACAAGAACATTTCTAGGATCTACAAGACTGTCCCTTGCACATTCTTTTCACCCACTGTCCAATTGCGTTTAGGCCACTCCTTTTTCACATAGTGGGAAGTTCTTTCCCGACTATCCCTTTCACACTAAAAACATGCATACGTCGTGTAACCTTGTTGCATCCCTAATAATAATGATATTACCTTGAAGTCCCAACACAACTCCCACTTATGTTCACTGTACTTAATTAAGGTCAATATCTTTCTGAAAATTTCATAACTCTCTTTGATAAAAGTGGCATATGCAACTGGGATTGAAGGCAGTTTATTCCTGATATGCAGCAATATACCTTTTAAGCTATTCTTCGAAGCATCCAAAAATAATCTCTATTCACCAGGTGCGTATGTTATGTGCAAGGCTGTCATTAATCCATGAACATCATTGCAGAATGTCACGGAACTATCACTGGCAAAATAAGACATAAAAGTACGTTCTCTGTTCCTGAAGGTTATGTTGGTTGTTTCGTGGAGAAGGTTATATTCCTGTAACCTGAAGCCTAACAATTCTGCTTTCTGTTTACTGAGTCCTCAGTCTCACACTAAATCATTTAAATCATCCTGCTGTAATACACGTGGCGTGGGCGTACTCGTGCCTTGATATGAGGGATCCCTTCTTTTTTCCGGAGAAGATGTAAGTTCTGTAGTGCTACTTTCTTCACTATCACTCATCTCTTCTATATCTGTGGGCCTTGAAGGAACTGGTAAAGCTTCAGAATGTGCCACAGGTCGTCTTGCTGACGGCAGATCCGGATAAACAATATCTTTATTTGATTTGCTGTTCGTGAATCCCTGAATTTTGGTTAAACAGAAATAACAATCTGTCAAATGGTCCCTTGGTTCCCTCCAAACCATCGGTACAGCAAATAATGAAACATTTTTTTCTTGCCACCACTTAATTAATTTACAATAACATGTAGCACAACACATATTAGGTGACCACTCCTTATCAAAATCACCAGCGCCGACGCCAAAGTACTGCTTATATGCTCTCTTGATGATGGGTGTGATTTTCTTCCTGTTCCTCACGAAGGTGAACTCGCCACAAACATAACAGAAGTTGTTAGCTGCGTACTTACAACCAGGAGTGCGAGGCATTTTGTTACTTCACTTAAATGCAAACAAAATGAATCCACAACATTCAGTTTACATACAATAAGTAATACTAACGCCCGATAAAGTACCAGATTCACACGCTCAGTTTAACTCACAAACTACTCCCAACATTATATTGCAACAACAAAACACTATCCAGCAAGTTTTGCCAATCTCTGAAAAATGAAAGCTGTCAATGTTGCAAGGTCTTACTTTCCAAATTCCCTTTTGTCACCATATACCGTGTTTGGCATGTATATGAATATATGTAGTACATGAATGCTTGAATTGCTCGTAAACTATCCCTGACGGATCAAATCGGATGTCTCATTTGAACTTCCATGTCACATTGCTTTCATAGTACAAAATTTCATTTCAGAAATACAACCCTTGTAAAACAGTGTTATCACTCTGCTACTTTTAGTAATTAATTCCTATTTACCCGTCTTTGAGAATAATTGTTAATGTAAACTTTCAATCAGTATAAACTAATATTATTGCAAAGAAAGTTTTTGATTATACTCTCCTAATGTTACCCAAATTGAAACCAAGATTCTCTGTACTAATAAATACAATTAATGCACTTTTCATTTCACGATTGAGAAGGTTGTATGTAAAATGTCTACATCTCTAATCTTATGTTTAGATTTGTCATTTGTGTTTAGGATATCGCTTAGAAATACGATGTAAAGAAAGTTCCGTGATTGTTCGGTAGCACTATAACACAAACAATAATAATCGTACTACGTCACTTGCAGCTCAGAGAACAGTGACGTTCTTTGTTACGCTAAGTGATGTCCTTCTGTTATATAAGAGCTTTCATGACAGCTTCCACCCTCGCATTTGCGATCTCAGTTTTAACTCTCTCGGCTGCACTTGATTGTTGAGTATTTGCATACAAAACCCTTATTTGGTCTACTGCACTGGGCCACGAGTTAAAAAGAAACTTTTAATAACTTAAAACTTATATTATAACTATGATAGTATTCCTAATAAAAGGTGGTGGTTAATAAAAAAGTCGTATATTCTCTGCTTTATCATCCAATATATACCAACACAGGATTATAATGCATCACTTAGGAGTTATAGTCCGCCGGAAATTGGTTGGAACGATACAAGGAGTCGTCGAGAACGAAATATCGGATAAAAGGACACAGTGATTATTTTGAGCCGTAAATTCCATTAATATATCATTGAATATCGAATGAGTACTAATTTATAGAACCTGCTTTATCATTTTGTAGTCTTTAGAAGAACACATGAATATTCTCCTATGCTTCAACGCTAAACTTGGCGCCGCCTCTGATACACATTCATTAGTATATTAATGAGATATAGCTCAAGATAACTACTAGGTCTTTTTACTCGACTTTGATTCTACATTTGGGTCTCGAATTATAATCCTTTATTTTATCGTGTCGACCAGTTTTCAAGTGTGTGTTGAGTGGGAGCGCTAGAGGAGGCTATAAACCTAACACAAATATAATTTTAAAAGTGGTAGACATTAGCTGGCGATCACAAGACCTGTCTATCACAAGTTAGAATTCTCCTTAAGGCATTAGTGTTACATATTGCCATTTCAATATTGTCAGTCATCATATCTCATCGGCTCCTCCAGTGAGGCAGAATCAAACTTAACTTGAAATAAATCAAATTTTCAGCAAATTAATCCAAAAGAAATAATTTTATACCACAGTGAAACATAATAGTCAATATACTCTTACACGTATTGAAGATATATAATAAAATTTCTCACGCTGTTGACGAGAAGAGGAAAAATATTGGGAAAGGAGTCATTAAAAAGTATTATGCCATAATTTGAGTAGCACGTGGATACACATGTACCTTAGAGTACTGAAGTCTTACATTCTCTAATCCTAGCTCCACAATCTTTGTTTTATTACTCAGATTTACTTTTAATTGCATCTACATTGATGAATTGAAGAATTTTCTCCTCGAATTATGTATCATGTGTAAAATTATAGTTTATTTTTTCAACTATAAACTTCCAGCATTATCAACATCATAGGGGTACAATAACAAAGTGGTTAACAACTTTCAGTACAAGAATGTGTCAGGTTTTTCAGCCATATCCTTGCTGATCGATTTTTCATTTCTGAGCAATTCAGTTAACAACTTACACGATTTTATATACTTCTAACAGAAATATTAATATAACTTTAGTACGAGGGAGGATCTAACGAAAACCTTAAAAATTCAGATGTCATAAAGTTCGACGATTGCTTCGATACGTAGCAGTAATAAACCTTGAGTTGCATTTAATCTCTTAATGACCGACAGGTGGCAGTGTTACTGGAAGAACGACACGAACGCGGCAGCGTCAGTATCAGGATGGCTGTCCCGCTGTACAAATGCACCGCGTTAGAACAACGTTCGATCATCCGGTTTTTGAGCAGTGAAGGTATGAAACCAATTGAAATTCATCGCGGGATGGCAACAAGGTATGCTGATTCGTGTTTGTCCCTGCAGCAAGTATACGAGTGGTGTAAGAAGTTTAAAAGTGGCGTAACATCTGTGGAGGATGCTCCTTGACCGGGACATGCTCACTGCGTAGTGATCGACGAAAACATTGCGCTAGCGGAACAGCTTGTAAAGGGAAACAGGCGTATTACGCTGAAAGAAATCACTACAATCATGAATATTTGCTTTGGTTGAGCTCAACACATTATACATAATGTTCTGCATTTCAGTAAGGTGTCTGCAAGATGGGTCCCACATCAGTTGACTGCTGAATTGAAAGATAGTCGCGTCGACGCCTGTGAGGAATTTTTGCACCGTTTCAACGCAGAGTGATGCATTTCTGGACAAAATTGTTACAGGCGATGAGACCCGGGTTCACCATCATCAACAAGAAACCAAAAAAGCGAGCAAGGAATAGCATCGTAGTTCTTCGACGAAAAAGAAAAAATCTGCACTCAACCATCAGCAGGAAAGATCATGCTCACTCTATTCTCGGTTGTAAAGGGAATAATTTTGGAACAGTACATGGAAAAAGGAGTGACAGTAACGAGTGCCTCGTATTCAAACCTGATGAAAAATCAACTTCTCCCTGAAATCAAGCGTAAACGACGAGGACTTCTGTCCTCAGGTGTCCTTCTACTGCATGACAACGCCTGACCGCATACTGTCTAGTCTGAGTGTCTCATTCATCCACCCTCTTCACTAAACCTTGCCTCCAGTGACTTTCATGTGTTTGGACTACTCAAAGAAGCGATGTGGGGCAATTATTTCAATAGTGATGAAGAGGTGAAAAATGCGTTGCACAAATGGCCACAATCTCGACCAAAAGAATTCTTCCAACGTGGTGTTCATGCACTTACGAAGAGGTGGAATACTTCCATTCAACGTCAAGGGGACTACGTTGAAAAATAAGAGGGAAGATTTCCTTTTCATTGTCACATTCTAAAATATACAAGTCCGAGAAGTCCTTCCCTGATTACAGAAATTGATAACTCAGGCTAGAAATAAGATAGAAATATGAAACTGGTGTTGAATTGTTTACAAACTATAAAAGTTTTTGTCTGTGTTAGGTTTGTTCTATTTTACCAAGTCTCAATTTTTTTGTTTTAGGTTTGTAGTATGTAAGTAAGAAGCCCAAGAAGCCATGCCAGCCAACCAGGAGAAGGCACAGTGTGTCCTGTGGTACCATGAGACACGATCACCAACCACGGTGCAGAGACAGTTCCAGACATTTGGGAGGACTCCACCTGATGTCAAGAGCATTAAAGCCTGGTATGAGAAGTTCAAGAACACAGGGTCGGTTGCTGACCTTCCGAGGTCTGGTCGACCAAGAACCTCAGCAGACACGGTGGAGGCTGTGCGGCAGTCTTTTCTGAGAAGTCCTAAGAAATCGGTGCGCAGGGCCTCACGTGAATTACAGATGCCAAAAAGCTATATCCATTACATTTTACACAAACGTTTATTGTTTCGTGCTTACAAAGTGCAACTCGTTCAGGCCTTGTTGCCCGACGACGGTACACGTCGATATGACTTTGCGGTCGAAATGCTATCACGTATTGAGGACGATAATGGTTATCTCAGACGAATTGCCTTTTCCGACGAAGCGACATTCTTTGTCAGTGGAGTAGTGAATCGCCATAATGTACGCATTTGGGGTTCAGAACCCCCAGGGAGGTCAGGGAGTTCACCAGAGGCAGCCCAAAGGTGAATGTTTGGTGCGCGTTATTGCACAATCGAATTATCGGGCCATTCTTCTTCGCTGAGGATACCATCACATCTGCAGTGTACCTGGATATGTTGCACCTGTATGCTGTTCCTCAGCTGCTTCAATATCGCCCCGATGTCGTTTTTCAGCAAGACGGTGCACCACCTCATTGGGGTTTGGACGTCCGTGCCTATCTCGATAGGACATTTCCTGGGCGATGGATTGGTCATGATGGACGAACAGCTTGGCCTCCACGCTCTCCTGACATAACCCCATTAGACTTCTTTTTATGGGGTTATGTCAAGGATGAGGTCTACCGAACACGTGTACCAGATCTTGAAACCCTGCAGCAACGAATAACCACAGTCGTTGCATCGATCCCTCCAGTGATGTTGGCTAATGTGTGGATGGAAATTGAATATCGCCTAGATGTGCTACGTGCTACCAAGGGTGCTTATGTGGAAGTGTACTGATGTGACCAAAACTTTTATAGTTTGTAAACAATTCAACACCAGTTTCATATTTCTATCTTATTTCTAGCCTGAGTTATCAATTTCTGTAATCAGAGAATGACTTCTCGGACACCCTGTATTGCACTTTTTATTCTTCCTCGTATAATTAGTGCAGTTATTCTTTAAGAGGATTTGTTCCTCCTGCGTCCTCTTTTTCTTTCTTTCCAACATACTACAAATATCATGGAATTATTTTATTGATTCTCTGTGTCATTTTCTAGTTATTACAAAGTAGTATCTAGTAAAATAATGTACGTGTGTAAAGAGTTGTTTATTGTTGAACAATAAGACAAATAACGATACAATTGATTATTTTACTGTTTTTCTGTGTAATTTCTATTTCCTACAAAGTATTACGTAGTAAAATAATTAATGTTCGTAAAGAGTTATTTATTGTTTAGCACTTAGTTACTAAGGCATATAACACCATAATTGATTTTCAGACACACATCTCACAATAGGATTCACCCCTAGAGTAGGGATAGACCGTATTGCCTAGATGGTTAAGTAGAAAATGAAGTGCGCGAGGATGATAAATAGCTTAATATTCTTCGGGATGAATTTGAAAAAGCTATATCAGAGATTAGGAATGGAAAAAACAACCGGAATAAATAATATATCAATCAATTTCATTAAGATTTTCGAGACAAGGGAAAGAAAAAATTGTTCTGTCTCTGCAGTGAGATATATGAAACACTATAGTGGCCAAAAGACTTCCCGAAGGCGATCATGATACGGATGGCTAAGAAATTGAACCCAGTGAGGTGTGAAGATTATAGAAGTATTAGCCTCATATCGCATGAAACAATAATTAAATTTTGCTTCGAATACTGAACAGAAGGTTGTACGAAAGAGCAAATGAAAAAGTTGAGGAGGAATAGTTCGGGTTTAGAAGAGGTAAGGAGATGAGAGATGCAATTGGATTATTAAGGGTGATCGGCGAAAAGTTTATAGAAAAAAGAGAAAAGATGTGTATATTGTATTTATTGATCTAGAAAAGGCTTTTGATCGCGTGAATTGGGAATTGTTGTTGGGGGTTCTAAATAAGGTTGGGTTGAAATGGAAAGATCGAAGAGTCATGAGAAACATATGTAATAACAAGTAAGTGTTAGAATAGGGGAGGAATTGACAGAGAAGAATGCATTTGGAAGGGGAGTTCGATAGGAATGCTGTCTCTCACCAACATTCTTTAATACCTATCTAAAAGAAATAGTGAAAAAGAGCCTACATAATGAAGACTGCATTTCGGTAGAAAATAATTAGATGTATTCGGTTTTTGCAGATGGTATGGTAGTTGTGATGGAATCTGAAAAGAAAATCAATAAAACGTTAGAAAACTTGAAGGATTGTGAAGAATATGGATGAAAATAAATGTTAGAAAAACAAAAGCCACGGTGATAGGAACGAAGCGGTCGGTATCAAATATAGAAATAGGAGGGGGGAAAACAGAACAGATGACTAGTTTTTGATACCTGTGTAGTATTATAAGTGATTACATGAAGTGTAAACGTAAAATGAAAGCAAGGGTAGGAATGGCGAAAGAAACTTATAGGAGAAAGAAAAGTCTATTTTGTGGGACCTTGAATAAAGAATTGAGAAAAAACTCATAAAATGCTTCATGTACTGTATTTTACTGTGTTGTATGGGGCAGAAACATAGACATTACGCAAAAATGATTTTAAAAAGCGACTTTAAGCTTTCAAAATGTAAGTGTGGAGAAGAATGGAGAGAATTGGCTGGGTCGGGAGGAAAATGAATGAGAAAGTGTTAGAAATGATGGGACAGAAAAAAAACAATTTTGAATACTATTGAGAAAAGAAAGAGAAACTGTTGGTGCGTTGACTAAGGAGGAATTATATCATGAGGGACGTATTAGAGAGTGTGGTGGTTAAAAAGAGAAGGAGGAGCCGAGGGAGGCCACAATTGAAGACGAAGAAATTAGCTGAATACCGTGGAACATCAATGGTTCTCAGTTACGGCAAATGACTTGCCAATAATGGCAGAATACGTATGATGATGATGATGATGATGATGACCAAGAACTTTAGTTTAGTGTCTTATGTAAGTTCTGGGACAGTACGAGAAATTTTTAAGATTCTTCTTTGAATTTTGCCAAATATTAAGAAATGTGAAAACGTAGGCAATGAGAAACTAATGAACTGGTAAGCCAGATACGCCAATTTAAATGGATTTCACGATCAAAAGAAAGAAAAATAGAATATTTGATAACTTTACAAACTCCTGTTTGCATCTTAATCAATATATATAATCTTATATATCTTCTAATTTCCATTATATTATATAATAAAATTATATGTAATAATCTAGATGTTATATTATATACTTTTTTGTTTATTACAGTACATGAATTTATTAAGAGACAAAGAGCCGAGAGAGAAGTTAGTAAAGGAATTTCAAGAAATTTCGTACCTCCAATTTCGGTACAAAGACAAAGAAGAGCCTTGGGATTACGTCTATGACCTTTCGCGGATTTTGCACGTAATTCTTTAATTACCTCAATCTTAGTAATACATTATAATGTAAGCTGCTTGAAGAGCAATCGTATCAATAAATTCAAAACGTACTCACCTTGCTCTTCTGTATCCTGTTACAGTTATAATAATAATAATAATAATAATAATAATAATAATAATAATAATAATAATAATAATAATAATAATAATAATAATAATGAATTTTATTGTCGTTAAGTTACACATAGCAATATACAACGTCAGAATGAGATATAATATTGATACATAAGTATAAATGAATAATAATCTATAAGTAAATTAACGATGAAATGATATTACAAAATAAATGATAATTACGATATGTATTTTGAAAACTAGCTCAACACGAGATTAGGAAATAAGTTACATTTCTATTGAACAATTAAAATACTCCTATAAAGAATAATTTGCGTTGCAACTAACCAATTGCATAACTTACTTTTAAATCTATGTTCACTTGTTAGTGTTGTAGGCAACTTGTTATACAGTTTTATTCCAAGTTTCTCATAACTTTTTAACGATTTGGACAGTCATTGATATGGGACATTTGAGTTTATTGCTTCTAGTATTGTACGAATGCATATCTTGTTTGAGTTGTAAATTTTGGTGATTACTTTTTATATAGAGAAGTATTGCGTAAATGTATAGATTGATTATTGTCATAATTTTAAGATTGATAAACAAAGGTCTGCAGTGAGCTAATTTGTCTGCGTTTGAAATAATTCTGATGGCCTTTTTCTGTATTAGAAGAGTGCTATTTACATGACAATTGTTACCCCAAAATATTATACCATACAAAATTATACACTGAAAGAAAGCAAAGTAAGCTGATCTGACATAGTTAACAGGAACATGATTTTTTAGTTGTTTTAACAGATACATTACTCTTGAGAATCTCTCAGAAATATAATTAATATGCTGTAACTAAAGATAACGATAACTTGTTGTCAACATAAATACCTAGAAACTTTACACATGTTGAGTTATTCTCAACAGGCACTTCTTTTAGACTAAAAGACATATGTTGAGTTTTATTCTCTGAAAAAAAAAAAAGAGTTTATTGTTTATCTTTTTCCAAAAATGGGAATGAATTTTGCTACAGTCTGCTATAGAAAGGAATTTATAGCTCCTTTCGACAGTCACTCAATTGTAAATTTTATCTCATAAAGATACGTTATGAGAAATGTTTCTACTTCATCATTCCGTCTTCAATTTTCCTATCTCAAATCATCATTCATTTTCATAAAACAACGTGATTATGCCCAGTTTAGCAGTCTATTTTCCCCACTCAGTGGCAAATCAGGGTTGGCAGCAAAAAAAAAAAAGTTCAAAACGTTCTCTGTGGTTCTACCAGCAATAGTACATTTGCAGTAAACAGATCACCTGCAACTATCTTTTAAGCGTGATTGAGCAAACATAATTGCTCTGTATGTGAGAGAAAGAGTAGCCAACCACCGCACTGTCCACTTGATCGTCCACTTCAAGAAACAAACACGTTTGTTTCTTGAAAGAAAAAAGGAGATACAAAACTTGGTTCAGCATGGTTCCATATCACTAGGTTCCATTTAAAACAATACGTTAGTTTTGCTTTTCCCGTTCTGCTGAAGGAGGTAAAGGAAAGAATGAAATAGAAAAATTGCGGTGTAACCGTGCACTAAGTTGAAAAGACAAGTTTGATACATTATAAAAACAGAGAAGTAGTCTCAGAGTGCATATGTAACTTCAGATTTCATATGTAACATCACATTGCATTAAGTTAAATAGATACAGAGAAGAAGAAACACAACCTCAAGAAACTGTAACTTAATTTCAAAAGATAGTTAGAAAATAAGAACTTCAACAACTTACAGTGCATTAGGTAAGATAAAGATAACAAAATAGTTATTATTCAGAAAGTTTCATACAACTCAAAACTGGCACCAAGATCACAAAACAGGAGACTCAATATTTTGAAACACAATCCACTAACGTAAGAGCAAACAATGCAACTATTGAGAATTCCAGATCTTGGATGATAGAAATAAGAAAATCATTGAAAATGGATACACCTTCATTACCTGAAGTTCATAGCAAAGATTTTCCACTTAGGTCAGTTATATCGGAAGGAATTACACACCTAGTATTTAGTCAGCTATTTTAAATCAGTGATGTCCAAATGGCGGCCCGCAAATAAAAATGAGAAAGTACGATTTATTTCTTTACTTTTTAACTACTTTCAAACAGGAAGAGTGTAGCTGCCTATCATACTATACCTGAATTGAGACTTGACTTTTAACTGTAAATATATATATTAACTTTTTGGTTACCAAAAATCATTTAGCAAAGAAAGGTTGGTCGTTGATAGCGGGTCAATTTTTTCTTTAAAAAAGTGCTGATTTCATAAAGTTACTTTCAAACGCTTATAGCTAAGCCCCTAAATGTAAATATTTCAGTCATAGAATGAAATATATGCATACAAAAGATGCTAAAATGCATAAAGTATACCCGTTGGAACATAAATAAAATAAACCTAAATAATGTACAAGATGGTATAGAAAGTTACAAGCAAACATTTGAATAAAAGGGCTCACAAATTCGGTATTACGAACTATTTATGAACACAAATTATATCGTAACTATCACTCTACTTACAGATTTGTAAAGTTCCTGAATACTACTTGTACTTTTGAACTTTCAACTCTAACCTAGAGTCTTTATCAAAGAAGATAAAAACAGAAAGAGGAAACATAACACATTGGGAAACAAATAATAATAAAACGGACATACCAAGGAAAGAGAAGTGCTGGAACATACTATGTCAAAACCAACCATCAAACGTCAAACTTGAACTTGCTATATCAGTAATAAAAGTGGAATCACGCAAATATGAACTTTGACGTCTGATCGTTGTTTTTGACAAAGTGTGTTTCAGCACCATTGTTCCCTTGGTAAGTTTGTTTCTTTATTATTTTCTTTTATCTGATGTTTTTTCACCTCCTTTTCTTATTTTTATCCTCCGTGACCACGACTCCAGGGAAGAGTCAAAAGCTCAAAAGTGCAAGTAGTATTCAGAAGTTGCAGAAATCTGAAAGTAGAATGAAAGTTATGATGCCTGAATGTGGATTTAAATTGTTTGACTATATAATAAGTAGTTGTCCAGTTAGTAATTTTCTTTTTTTTATATATTTTGGAAACTACTAAGACCTGGCAATACAATATTTGATGTCATGAAAAAAAGGAAAGGAAAAGCACAACAGAAATGTAAAGAGCATTGTTAATTATAAATTAACATTCTGTTTAAGTATTTTGTCTTATAATTAAGAGATTTCCTTCTCATTACTTATTTGAAACCTGTCGTACTTTTAATCCATTCCTATATTCCTTACTTCGTATTTTTCGACCACTTTTCTTAAATTTGGTCACGAACTCTTGACCAGACAATTACTGATACAAATATTAAAAGTATGTAAGTGAATGTTATAGGAAACTACAACGTTAAAGTACTATCGTTTAAACCATTGAAACATTTTAAATGAGGTTATCTATCTTTATATATATATATATATATATATATATATATATATACATGCATATACACCAAACTGTCCCAAGGAGGAAAATGAAACACGAATATCAGAAACAAAGATAAATCTTTATTCAGCGAAGTGTAGGCCATCATGTTCGATGAGTTTCACTCATCTTTGGGACAATAGTTCAATCTGATGGCGATACCAGCTGGCAGGTTTAGAATTGAAAAACTCGCGACAGGCAGCATGCACCTTATTATATGAATTGAATTGTCGACCATGAAAGAAGTGAGAGAGAGAAAGCGAAACAAACCATCATCTGAGGGTGCAATATCTGAACTATAGGAAGAATGAGGTGACAACTCAAACTCGTTGTCACCTCTCCTTTCTCGTTAATACCGGATATTTCTCATTCAGAATGACATGCACTCGGCGTAATTGTTCAAAATACAGTTCATCTGTTACAGCACGACAATCTGGAGCAAACTCAAAATGAATTATCCCGTCAATATTCTACCAAACACACCGCATGAGCTTTTTCCCAAATCTGTCCTGTTTCACGTTAGGCAGGGCTTAATGTCCTTTTTCCCACCCACTGTTTACGTGCGTCAGGGGTTTTCAAAAATACAAACTTCATATCTCCTGTCACAATTTTCCTCCAGAAACGAAGATCACTTTTTTTTTTAACAAAGTCTGGCAAATTGCCACTCTGCACTGGAGCTGCTTCTTTGTCAGCTCAATGGGACTTTATCGGGACTGTTTATTGACGTAATCCTTGTCATGCATTCGACGGTTTACTGCCGATTAGGAAGCCCTAATTGCTAACACACGTGTACTCGATTGTGTTTCAGCGCTCACAGCATCTTCCAGAAGCTCGTCAATGTCCAACAGAATTCTATACCCTTGCGGTCTTGTCCGCAAGGCTTAAATCATCCGTAGTAAATTTTTTTTGAACCAACAAGAAGCTGTCGATTGATATAGTACTGCTCTATTCTCTACATGACAAATTTTCTCTGTTGCAGCTTTTGTGATTAGTCCTTTTTTCATAAAACTCGTAGCACAGCTAGAATTGCAATTTGGTCCTCATTCATGTTGCCATTTTTGACTTTACGGGAACACTCGCTACATACGCAGTATGTGCCTTCATTTGATCCCACGAACTTGTCCTTTATGACTGCCAACAGTTTTCACTGGTGGCGCCATGTTCCTTCCAAAGTTTTACCTCATTCAGGTCAGTGTACTGATGGTACATGACTTCTGGGACAGCCTGGTAAAACACTACTACCTACAAATATATGAATGTAAGAGCTAATGTATCAAATAGCAGCCCAGGTTTAGCTAAGCAACGAAACATTTAGAAATGCCTCTGTAAATTTGGATCTAAATATTTATCGCGAATGGTAGAACTGTGCTGCCAATTGACTCAGATTCAAGCCCCAACTGTAGTTGTACTTCATGTATTTTCAACTTTAGTAGAAATATACACTATGTGATCAAAAGTATTCCCTACACCCCCCCAAAAAACATACGTTTTTCATATTAGGTGCATTGTGCTGCCATCTACTGCCAGGTACTCATTATCAGCGACCTCAGTAGTCATTATACATTGTGAGAAAGCAGAATGGGGCGCTCCGCGGAACTCACGGACTTCGAACGTGGTCAGGTAATTGGGTGTCACTTGTGTCAGAAGTCTGTACGCGAGATTTCCACACTTGTAAACATCTCTAGGTCCACTGTGTCTGATGTGATAGTGAAGTGGAAACGTGAAGGAACACGTAAAGCACAAAAGCGTACAGACCGACCTCGTCTGTTGACTGACAGAGACCGCCGACAGTTGAAGAGGATCGTAAAGTGTAATAGGCAGACATCTATCCAGACCATCACACAGGAATTCCAAACTGCATCAGGATCCACTCCAAGTACTATGACAGTTAGGCGTGAGGTGAGAAAGCTTGGATTTCATGATCGAGCGGCTGCTCGTAAGCCACACATCACGCAAGTAAATGCCAAACGACGCCTCCCTTGGTGTAAGGAGCGTAAACATTGGACGATTGAACAGTGGAAAAACGTTGGGTGGAGTGACGAATCACGGTACACAATGTGGCGATCCGATGGCAGGGTGTGGGTATGGTGAATGCCCGGTGAATGTCATTTGTCAGCGCGTGTAGTGCCAACAGTAAAATTCAGAGGTGGTGGTGTTATGGTGTGGTCATGTTTTTCTTGGTTGGGACTTGCGTTTTGCGTAGCACTCTCACAGCGCAGGCCTACATTGATGTTTTAAGCACCTTCTTGCTTCCCACTGTTGAAGAGCAATTCAGGGATGGCGATTGCATCTTTCAACACGATCGAGCACATGTTCATACCGCACGGCATGTGGCGGAGTGTTTACACGACCATAACATCCCTGTAATGGACTGACTTGCACATGTCCTGAATTGGATTCCTATAGAACATCTTTGGGATGTTTTGGAATGCCGACTTCGTGCCAGACCTCACCGACCTACATCGATACCTGTCCTCAGTTCAGCACTCTGTGAAGAATGGGCTGCCATTCCCCAAGAAACCTTCCAGCACCTGATTGAAAGTATGCCTGCGAGAGTGGAAGTTGTCATCAAGGCTAAGGGTGGTTTAACACCATATTGAATTACAGCAGTACCGATGGAGGGCGCCACGAATTTGTAAGTCATTTTCAACCAGGTGTCCGGATACTTTTGATCACATAGTGTATGTGTATGCACATAAAATGAATATATATAACATCTTATATATTATTTTTATATTTGATGTTATATGTTATATTATTAAATAAGAACATAGAAAGAAAACCGGGGAGAGGGAGGAATGATGTTACTCTGTCAATATTTTCGTATGAAAAATGGCTATTTTTATAATTATTTAAGTATATAGACGAGATGTTACATTAATTATTCTTCATATGTATATATTAGATGTAATACTAGACTAGAATGTGCTGCTAAAATGTCACGCAATGTTCTTAAATTCGCAATCGAAATATTGCACTTTGATCTGTTAATGTTAAAATGTACTCTGATAAACAGCTATAGAGGGTAAATCTAAATTACGAATTTTAGAAATATATTATTATTATTATTATTTATTATTATACAATATTTTGACAGGAATGTGACTTCGAGGAGGTGCTTCTTCATGAATTTGGGGTAATCATGGATTTGAATTTCGAGTTAATTGATAAGTTGCTGGATTATATAAAGCCAGATAATGTCCGGTAAGTTTATACATAATTTAATCATTTATTCTCTTTTAGGTTTTTAGAATGGCTGCACTGTTTCCTGATTCCAGGTAGCTATGGTACTGACGAAAGTCAATGAAGAGGAGGGATGGACGCAAAAGAGATTGACGATTGACGTAAAAGAGATTCCTATACAGTACTAGAAATGCTTTCAACAATTTTAAAAATAATATCAGGATGTAATTTCGGATGAAAATAAGGACAGGTTAATAACAAATTCTTCTGAGTTTTGTTTGGAATTCTAAACAGATATTTTCCTGAAAAGATTCAAGATAAGTTCGTCGAATCATTTTCATATTACTTCTCACTGCCACATCTAATACCTCCACGTCCCTTACATACATGATATTCACATTGTCTGTCTGTTTTGAAGCAGAGATAAGTATCTGGACAATAATCTTTATTAATATGAATAACACTGAACCAAGTCTCAGTGATAGCAATAATATCATATGTACAATCTGCAACAGAATTATAAAATTGATAGCTTTTATTTCGTAATCCACGTACATTCTGATACACAATTGGCATAACCCATTAATCGTTTCTATACTTACATTCAGTTTATCCACATTATTAGAAATAATTATTTTTCTTACTTTCTCGTAAAATGATCAATTACAATACCTTTGAGCCATATATCCAAACCGAAACATTTATCACATAATTAATCTCACTAATCTCAACATGAAATGAAGAACATGAATCACATTTCATCTTCAATTTGGTACATTTCGCAGATCTCACATATTCTTTTAATAGTTCTTCTATATCCTGAACAGAAATAGATCTAGTAACAAACAATGCTTTTTTCTGTCTGTTGAAACTAATTCTGTTTTAACATCGCTACAACCTGTACTCAACTATAAGGATTTTTATTATTATGTTCATATCTGAGATTGAATTTGATTTAAATTTACAATACTTTCATTATAGTGACCGCGACGACTCGTGAAGCCTGAGCTCTACACGAATAATAGAACTGCTTTCCCTCGCTTCTGATGAATCGGAGGAATTCGGGACGATTCGTGGAGCTGCCTTCCGAACGCGCACTTGGGAAAAAGTAAAACAGCAGAAGTGTACCAACGACGTTGCCAAATTTAGAAGACATGGCAAACGAGCGACAAAACAGCAGCGCTTAAAGAACTATATCACGGACACTAACAACTATTCGAATTAAACCGTAAACAATAATAATAGCAAAATAATAAAACAACGACAAAAATAATAACAACAAAACGAAAGTTAACGATAATCCGACAACACTGTACCTTCAGAAGATGTTCTCTGTATAGCGCGAGAGACAATACTGGCAAAATTTAATGGGTGAGGATTGAAGACCGAAACACACCTTCGTGTTCTATTGGGTGGTGTAATTGATAGATCAAGGTCAAGCTTCACGACTCCTCATGATTACTGTAGGAGACTTACTGTTACTTTTTTCACTCGTTTCTCGATAATACCTCAATCCAATTTTCATCAAGATTTTCTTTTTGATTAATCGTACCTTGTTGTTGATTTATACTTTCAAGTCTCGGATTTTTTATTCTACTCTTCCTGCATCATATTTAAATATGTTCTCAGATTGCAGTTCAGTATTGAATATACTAATAGATACAGTAGCATCCTGTTGTAAAAAGGCCTTCAATTGACAGTATTCATCGCATAAACGAACTAGCTCTGTTTTGAGGGCTCTAATCTCATTTATGAGAACTTGAGTCATTTTATCCAGAGAACTTAAAATTCTTCTTTTGAAGAGAAATCAGATAAAGATACTCATCCTAATTAGCTTTAGTCTAATGAGAAATTTCTTCACCTTTTCCCAATCTATCATTATCATAATTTATCTGTTCATCACGATTTTTACATACAAAGTTACTTTCAGATTCCACATATAATAATAATAATAATAATAATAATAATAATAATAATAATAATAATAATAATAATAATAATAATAATAATAATAATAATAATAATAATAATAATAACAAACAGCAGAACAAAGAAAGAAAAATAGGAAAAAACACACATAGATAAGAGAAAGAACAAGTAAGTTATTAGTGTCAATGGCGAATCAGATAACAGGTCTACGTCAGTATAAAAACTTCCTCAAGCAAAGAGAATAAATTGATGGAAATTATGAAAAACAAATAAATAAATTTTGACTATTCTCTTTGAAAGAGACCCAATCAATATCGGTATCGTACTTCTATATTTTTGCTTTGTTGACTACTTATAAAAACAAATTATCATACAAATATTGCATACTTTCAAGCCAAATTCTGAGTGTTGATTTCATTCTATTAAAATCTATCAAAAATTAAGAATAAATTTTCTTTTTAAATTCTCCTTTCAATATATATATCAGCAAATATAACATAAAACTATTTGTTTGTCTTTCCAGAGTTAACGTGACAAGTAAAACTTTCGAAAAGTTAGTCAATGACGTCGAACCTTATTATAAAGCTCCATTTCGCCTTGAAAATATTTCGAACAAAGTCTTAGAGGTAAGCTATAAAATAAAATAACCTCAAAGCTATAAGCAAGGTTTTAGTTAACAGAGTTTTCAAGTTATTTGTACTTTCTTACAAAATGCAGATTATTACTGTAACTTCTATGATTTTTTTTTTTAAATAGTAGATTGCAATAAAAAACTTGTTTATTACTTTTAGTGATTTGTAAAATCATCATTTATTAATTACAGGAGTGGAAACAGTGCGGTGTGTGTCCCGATTTGTGCCTGCCTCCAAAGAACATATTCATTCCAACAGACTTCTCAATTTTTCCAGGGAGAGGAAAGGTCAGTTCATATTTTACAAAAATAAACAAATTACAACATAATTCTTTATCGTTAAGATTAGTTTTAACTGCAAATTGTCCGTGATACACAAACATTAAGAAAATGATGAATGGTTCTACTTTCTTTCATTATAGCATACCTTCTCTTAATGTACTACATATAATAATAATAATAATAATAATAATAATAATAATAATAATAATAATAATAATAATAATAATAATAACAAATGCCTTATTTACCGGCGCATGGGATGCACTTTTTTTCCCTTGAGTATAAGTTCAAAAATAGAATGCGTCTTATACGTCAATAAAGACATTTTGAATGCATCCATTTCAATAAGTATTTCCAATGGTATTTTATTTAATGTTTTTCTTGTTCCCTTATGATGTGCAGCAACATTCCAGCTACATACAGTTCAGTGACTCGCTAAATGTAGTTTGAATAGAATCGCTTTACTTACCGTTTCATAGTAAGTATGGTTTTCTGTGATCTCACATGCGCTATAGAGATTCCTGGACGCGCTTACAACTCTATAGTTAGTTAAATATTGTTAACTTTGCACATTGAAAATGAAATGAAATCTTTAAGTTTTACGTCCCACGATTATGCCGGTTGGGCTAAAGGAGACGGTGATGATGAAAGATGAGTGAAATGAAGAAAGTGGGAGGAAACGGGAGAATCCCGAGAAAACCCACGAGCACGGTGTTTGTCCACCACAAAGTCCACACGGCGCGAGCTGGGATCGAACCAGGGACCCCAAGCACCGGAGGTGAACGCTCTATCACTGAGCCACCGCGCCCCCAACTTTGCACATTGTTTTAATATGCAGTGAAAATATTTCTTCCTCAAAACTGAATATTGAAAATGAGTTTTCCTTGTACATCAGCAAATATGGTAAATAAATAAATAAATAAATAAATAAATAAAAGTAAAGTACCAGTTGATATCATGCTTTAAAAACATGAAAAATGACAATATAATTGCTTATCATTAAGACTAGTTTGTACAGTCAGCGACAACAACCCAGTTCTTTTCGTTTGGTAAAATTTATTTTGGGAATAATTGTAGTATAGCTAGAACTTACAACGGTAGCATGGCTGGAATGTACAAAAGATTAAATTCTTTTTAATTCACTGAAAAAAGCACTCAAATTATCCTTCCATTCTGAAGTTATTTACGACACTAATTTCATCAAACGGAAAGAAGTTTTGCCATTGACTGTACTATGGTTATCAATGATACATGAATATACGAACATGATAAATGATCCTACTTTTATTCATAATGACAAAAGACTTTTTATTGTAGACCCTACTATGATATATATATGTATAACAAGATAATAAATAAATAAACAAAAATAGCGTATAGATAATGTATTAATGAATGAATAGGGTGCATATCTAATATTAACAAAGCCAGTACTCATCATAAACATTCCAAAATGACAACACAATTCTTAATCAAGAACTTTTCAGCGGGTTCTTTTGGCGAGTACAGACTTTTTAATATAAATTCTGCAAGTATAAGTATAAACGAAAAGTAAAATATTATATTATTAATGCAGTATTATTATTGATTGAATACTGAATTATTGATTGACAATAATTTAAATTATACCCAATAAAAAATTCAAAATATATTCTACTAACGTATCTTTAACAATCTAAGAAACTTAAAATGAATCCTATATAGAAACAAACACTTTTGGATCATAGTCCGTATTCTGTGCCAGAGATCTTAACATTTCCTATGGTAATGTTTATGATATTGTCCCCGATACGTTGGAATACCGCAATGTGTCATGTCAGTTGGATCCTAAGCTCCTTAATAATGTCAACAAGAGCAAGGGAATGTCACTGAAACATTTGCTGCGTTATGTCAAAGAGACGACAGTTTCCTGGACCTCGTTGTCACTGGCAACGAAATGTGGACACTGCATAACAATCCCGAGTCAAAACAGCAGAGTTTGGTGTGCAAACAAACCGACTCGTCAGTAACGAAGAAATTCCGAGCAACTCCATCTACCGGTAAACTGATGTTCACAGTATTTTAGACATTCGGAAGATCACCCCTACTGAATTTCCTGTCAAGAGCTGAAACCATCAATTCAGAACGCTACTGTTTTCTACTTTCTTCCATCTGTTAGCAGCCATTAGGAAAATAGTCAGTGTACTCGGGATTTTGACGATATGCTTTTCCTCATGACAATGCAAACCGCACGTGGCGAATAAAACAATCATCAAACGTCACTCTCTCCGTTACGGAAGGCATTTTCGCCGATCCCAAGAGGTTCATCCAAAATATGACTGAAGTAGCATTCTTATTGGCCACGTACCGATGACGCCACCTACTATTACAACAACAACTACTACTACTACTTTTGCTATGGGTCTGTAGTACAAGGGCAAACTTATTTTAATAAAAGAAGTTTAATGGAAATTTTAAAAAAATAATCGTTAAATCACTTTGGATCTGTGTAGTACAAGGGCAAACTTATTTTAATGAAAGAAATTTAATGAAAACTTTAAAAAATAACCGTTAAATCACTTTCTGAATATTATTTTAACAAAAGAAGTGTTATAAAAATTTTAAAATAATAAAAAAAAACTTTCCCTAGGCAGGAGGCAGGGTTTGAACCCACGCCAAAAAACGATTTTCCTTACTAGCATGTTGCGCTAGCTCACTCGGCCACGAGGGCCAACAGCGGCTGGCGTTTACTTTGTGCTATATATATGTCATGACTCGTGATGTCTTATCTGTATCGGCCAATCAGATCAGAGGATATCTGAAGCTCTTGGGATTCGCGAAAATGCAGACCGGACCTTCTCTCCAGTGATTACCATATTTTTAGTCCATTGAAGATGTTTCTGATAGGGCAAAGGTTCACGAATAACACTGAAGTGAAGAACGTTGTTCGTCGTTGGTTCCGTGATGATCCATCCGCCTTATACTCTTCGGATACCGAAAACCTTATGGTACGGTGGGACAAGTATTTTAATAACTTGAAGAGTAGAATGTGATTATGTGCGAAAATAGTAAAAAATGCGAAGAGTATTGTGTGTATCTTGTTTTTCGTTTATGATTTGTAATCTGTCAATAAATCAGTAGGTGCAAAGAATTTTCGATTTTCTCTCTTATACAAGAATTAAGTAGTCCATTACTTCATGACACAAAGATTCACTTGGCATACGTCAATTATTATAAAGTGCTCGAATTATTCTTGACAGAAATCCGAACAATATAACAGACTCCATCCCTACATTTTACAATCGTGGGGGCTTATGTTGTTTTTAATAAATTAATAAATCAATGTCATGAAATTGGACACTTAAAAGTTAGAGAATTGCAAGTGGTGGCAATGCTTTTATGTGTCAATAACTTCAAATTTTTCGTTCTATTAACAGTAAAGTATGGAGAAAGGAATTTATACCTGTGGAACTCTTCAGAAGAAATTAGTTTGTACTTCTAAAATATCAGTTGCCTCGGTATCAAAACAATATACCCTCAACATTGAGTCAAACTATAAAAGGAAAAAGTCATTTTACAGAAGTTCAAGCGCTGTCCCCTTAACCTTTCATTTTAATTTCTACTTCTTATTATATTTTCGTCGTGGTTATATTGTTTTCGTCGTGGTTACGTCCCTTCAGCGTGAGAGACACGTGTTTGATTCCTGGTAGTAGTTCATGTGCTTCGGACTCCACGTTAATCTGTAAGTCCACGCCTCATATAGCCTGTACTGAAAGACATGTTAAACTTCAAAACCAACCAATCAATGTTCTCTAAATCTTTGTAATTTAGGTATTTATTACAATTTGTCTGTGTAAAGAAATTGAAGTAAAACACATTGTTTATTACTGTTCTTATGTAAAGAAATCTGTAGTTAATATTTTTAAATATTACTTGAATGGTCGTTTTATATTAATTAACATTAAATATAAATTGCAGAATCCACCTACACTTATATATGACACACCGTTGACCCGACTATGGTTCAAGCAAGATGATACATTCCTGTTGCCTAAAGAGGATATTTTCTTCGAGTTTTATAGGTAAAGTTAATTTCAATTGATTCTGAAATTGCTTTTTTAATGGTAAAGAAAAAGTAAAGGTGTATCTTGATTTACTTGTTTGTTAGTATTCTTAAATATTGGGTCGGTGCATCACTTCGAAGCATTTTGTAATAAGTTTATCTTTGTTCACGTATGTTTGCACTACAACAATTAATTAGCCCAAGCATAGACAGTTGAATAAAACATTGCATTGTATTCCTAAACACTTTATTATACAATATATATATATATATTATGTCAATTCTTGCGTTATTTTATGGAGATTTTCATGAAGAAATCATTTCGTCCAAGTCTGGCAGACCGTGGAACATCAGATAAGTCAAATCAGTCTTCTTGAGAATCGAGAAAACGACTTTCTTGTCGTATTTTTAGCAATGCTTCATACACAGCACAAACAATTTGTGCTCCATACACAGTACAAAGTGTTTTCTCTGCTCCTCTTGCATTTGCCCATCGATTAAACTTGAAGAGTAGAATGTGGCCGATATGATAAACTTTATCCACTTGGCGATCCACCTTGTTTCGACTGCAGCTTTTTCCGCTCCTGTCGCATTTTATCTTTGGTTAAACGTAAGAGCATAATGTGGCGGTTGTGATGAACTTCATCCACATCTCACTTCACCTTGTTTCGACTGCATAATACACAAAACTGGGTACAGAACTAAAATACACTGTATTTAGCAACATGAAATAAGAAACTAAGCAATAACAACGAAAACAAAAGGACAAAGAACGTTTGGCAACGCATTGTTGCTAATCCATATACAAAATGCTCCTAAAACTTGTGCACCGATCCAATACAATATTTTTGCGCTTTAGTATTATGTTCTCTATTTTGATAAAGTACTTATAACTCAAAACCACTGCGACATAGTTGATGAGCCATCTATCTATCAACCGGATAGCTTGTGTTAGGAGAGGGATTTATATCTTCTTCCACTATCATTTCAATGCCCTCAAAGTTTCAGCCAGCCTTTGTAAAATGGGTATTTGAGGAAACCTGCAGTTTAAAGGTGGCCACATTTTCTCTTGTACGTGCTAAACTCGAGTAAATGGAGTTTACTTCTACACCGTGGTCTGCTCCGAATGGTGGTTGTACCTAAGTGTAAACTCATTAGAGAAATTTTACTATCAGCTTGTGAAAAATACATGTGTTTAATGTGTCTTGTTGACATAAAAGAAAATACGTTTTTATTAACCATTGTTTATCTCTTCTTTCTCTGATTCACGCTGACTCAGTGGTTAAGCGCTCACCTCTGGTACGACCAGCTTCTGGTTCGATCTCAAACCATGTGAGTTTGTGATGCTCAGCATTTTTCTATGGGTTTTTCAGGCGTTCTCCTTTTCGTTCCACAATTACTTCATAATCGTTAACTTTCATTAATCATCTCTCCTTCAGCCTACAGGGCATAACCGTGGGGCATAGAACTAGAAATCTAATTTTTTCTTTGTTTCTTTTTCGTTTATCACGTAAATTTGGTTATTGTAATTAATTGATGCAGAATATTAATTCCTCTTATTTTCTATTTTACACAGATGTCAGTTTTCTTAAAGTATTTTCTGTTTACAAAGCAAAATACTATCCTATCTTGATATTTTTTTTTTTCAATATCATAAATCTTACAATGTTGTACTCACAAAGGAAGTCATTTCTGTCTTTCTTTTAGGTGCTGGAGGCTAAAACAAATTATTACAACTTACAAGTAATACAAGCCACTTACGTGTGAGAAATGTCTGCTAAAGTCACATCGCTAACATTTTATATTTCATCGCTACGAGCTACATAGAAAACATCTAGTGCAGGGCCGTGCAGTGGAAAATCAGCGCCCGGGGCGAAAGTATACGACGGCGCCCCCATACATATATTTCAAGCAATTTTCCTATCTTTTTTCCTTTTTTCTATCGAATTTTTCGCCCCCCCTCCCCGGGCACGGCCCTGATCTAGTGTACTAATTCTTGGTATTTTCCTGTTTGCACTCACTGTACCACTAATTCTTCTTCATCATTTTGGTGCATATCTCTCCTTAATCTACAGACATAACTTCAGAACACTAAAGTAGAAGGTTTATTATTAGTAACATGGATTCTGTAAGAAAATCGATTTAACTGAAAAAGTATGCAGGTATAAGCAAGCTTCGAATTACAGTCTAAAGTACTGGGCTTTTTCACTGGGTTAATAATGATATATACACCCTAAAATGATGACAGATTATCCCTGAATCAGGGCCGCTCATTGATTTCGTGAGTCCCTAGATAAATTTGCCTCCCGACACAATTATTTTGTCGCTAAAATCCGTCACAAAAACGCTAGATACACCGACTTATCATTGAAGTTGGCAATGCGAGTCGTCAAGCACCACAATCAATGATCGATATTGTTGTAAAATTGATGTCGAAAGCTGCAGAGCTTTTTATTTCTTCGATTTTTTCGCCATTGTTTTAAGTTTAGAAACTTAAGGTGAGTAAGGTGAGTGTAAAACCTCGACTATCACCAATGGATCAATCTCTACCAAAATAAATTGTTAAGATAAGGAAACGTGCTGCCGCCTATTGGTATGATTAGCACAAAGCTTCTGTAAAAACAAGTATCGCTAGCAAAGTAGGCCGTACGTTATAGTTGCGCACCTCAGATAAGCCTACTTCGTAGTTTGGCAGGTATTTCAATTTTAAAAAACACAATTAAATGAAGAAAATTTATAATGTGATAATTTTTTCACTAACCCCACGACATATATCGGGGTTGTCTCCCCCTTGTTCCTTATGTTCGATTCTATTTGAAGGAGATACAAGACATTCCCATACCAAATTATATAAAATTATTTGCAATTCAATAATGTTTTTAAAAAATTATCAAATCTAAAAAAATGAGAGTAGTAAAAGAACTATTTTGTCGGTATATATCATTTATAATTTTCAAGACTCTACTGTTTTGTGCCTTATAATCATCATCAAACATGTTTATAAGAGCAACATAATTTATAAGCTTCTCTAATATTTTTTTTTTTTGTTAAATTCATTTCTGCCATACACTAAGATTTATTAATGTTAATATTACTTATATTAGTTAAAGTCCTGAAGTTAACACATGATATTCTTATTTTACATTCATTGTAGCCCAATAGTGAACTTAGATCCTCTAAATGTTTGTTTGATGCATCAATTTGTTAGTCTTCTGAAAGATTCTGTGGATGAGACATTGGCTTCTGCTAAACTGATAGATTATGTGTGGAGTTTAAAGGCTACTGAATATGGAATAGTGGTAAGTCTACCATTATTATAAGATAAGTCTGTCAAATCATATGTTAATGAGAAAACGTCTATTTAAAAAATAGCAAAGGCTACCGCAGATATCATATAATGTGATAATCATATTAAATATATGTCATCTTATTACAGAGAAGAGAAATAATAATAATAATAATAATAATAATAATAATAATAATAATAATAATAATAATAATAATAATAATAATAATAATAATAATAATAATAATAATATATAAAAGAGATAAATTAACATAGCATGCGAAAAACAACCATAACTTCTTTGTAGTTCCTTGCCTAATGAGATGAGAATACTGATGCTATCTTTAATGTTTTGAAATTAGAAATATTTGCATTGAGTACGTCCTAAAACAGAAGGAAAAATGTGTAATAGATGTTCATAAGATTGAGTTGTGCAGGAAAGCAACATCCATATTAACAAATGTAAAGTTAAAGTAATACAAAATATACGCAATACTGTTCACTGATCCTGTACAATGAACCAACTAATAGGTTTAAAAAGTGAAAGAAATGTAAACTATGTAAATTTGAAACTGTAATTAAGAGTTTGATATTTAAAAGGTATTTTTAATGCAATTAACGAAAATATGGGAAGTATGTTCGAAAAAAGGTATATTTATAATCAATATACATAAATTTTGAGTATTATGAACGCATATGTAACATGGTTCCATTATTGTAAATAGTATATTTTATATTTATTAATTGGATATATTTTTCTGTACATTGGCTTATTCTATGCTATAATGTGTTTAAACATATGTCTAGGTACTAGAACGGGATAACAAGTACTCTTATGTAATCTAATTATATCTATCTATTCACGAAGAATGAAAAACTCACAAATAAACCGAGATTCGAACTCGGGTTCCCGGCTTAACGAGCCAATGGGTTAACCACTACGTTATCCAGTTCACTCCTTGAACAGCCATACATTTGATCATTCTTGAAGTCGGTGCTCTGCCACTTAAAGCAGATAGACTGTACCACAACTCTTCTTGTGCTTGGATAATCCATTTTCTACATTAGAGAACACCTGATGGTTGAATTATATATATTGCGTTTATAAATGGAGAAAACAACTGATTTTTTTAATACACCAATTCGTAAACTATTCATTGTAGCCTTGGAAAATTCAAGATTGCTGATAATATTCCAACTGACCAAAACAGTATATATATTTTAAGAGTATATATCTGTGTTACAGTTTCGGCTATGTAACATAGTCTTCCTCAGACACATTATGAGAGAAATGTCCAATTCGATATTACGGAAGAGAAGATTTAAAAGAAAGAAAAAGAGGAAGAGGCAGAGAAAGAAGGAAAAAGATTGTTTGGAATTGAAAGTTTAGGCGAGAAAACGGAGGTCCTGAAGAATTTGGTGGGGAAGGAAGGGGTTAATACATACATAAAAGGAGGAAAGAGGATAATAGTGAGAGACAAAGGAAAGAAGAAAGCAAAGGAGATAAGATCAGAAGAGGAAGGAGTAGTGTACCAAGTTAATTGTAAAGATTGTAATATGAAGTACATAGGGTAAACAGGAAAGATGTTAGAACAAAGGATAAAACAACATAAGGACGATGCCAGACTAAAAAGAGAGAACAAAGCAATAGATAAACACATTAAAGAAACGGGACATGAGATAGATTGGGAAAGAATAAAAGGATTAGAAAGTAAAAAAAGGAGTGTGATAAAAAAGTGGAAAGAAGCCCAGTGGATTAAGAAATATGGAAAGGAGAAGTTGATGAATTGGTCTATTGGACTTGTGATACATTAATTATGGGAAAAGATGATAGACAAAATAGAAAGAAAGAATTCAAAGGATTAACACGAGCTATAAGGACAGGTGTACAATGTTGATCAAATGTGATAATGGATAACAGCAGGTGCATAATAGTGAACAGAAAGTGTAAGTGACAAACATCTGATTAAGAGTTTAAGTTCTTAACCAATTAAAAGTTTTTAAACAGGTACGCAAATGAAAATTACAAATGTACTTTTTAGAACCAAATAAAAGCTTACGTTTGGTAAAGAGAAAGTGGGCGTGTCCTGCATTCAGATTGTATCTAAGCTGGGGAAATTCAATATTTCTCTCATAATGTGTCTGAGGAAGGCTACACACACACACACACATATATACTGCTTTGATCAGTTAGAGTTTCATTAGCAACCAATTCGTCTTTAAGTTCAAAATTCTACTAGTTTCTCTAAGCACAACAGGAGATGTGATACAGTCCATATGATTAGAGTAACTGAGCACTGACTTCAAGGATGATAGAATGTAAAGCTGATTCAGGGGGTGGACTGCGTGACGCATGGTTAATGCATGGAGACGGTAACCCAGAGATCCGGTTTTTAATTTCAGTCCAGTCGGAATATTTTCGACACTCTATTCGTATCATTGAATTCGCACGTAAAGAGTATGGTATAAACTCAGTTATTTCCTTTATTTAACAGAATGATCTATGAAACTGTCTACCGTAAACATAAGAGGTCTGAAAAGTTATACAATCATGACTTTAGCCAAAAACAAATTTTCGAACATTGCAAGTAATTATGTCTTACTGGCATTATTCTTTGTTATTATTTTTGCTTAGATAGAAGGATTTACAAATGTAAATAAACTAGGACAAAAAATATTTGGGGTATAATTTTATTTTTAATAATGAGACTTAATGTCTCAGGTACAGCTAGATCAAGACGCAAAACTTCAAAGTCAGACGCACTCGCCAATCCATAAATGATGGTCTCCAGTATCTCTCACGTACATATTATTAGAGCCCCCCCCCCCCAAGCCTTTGGTTTGACAAAAAGAGAGATTACATCAGGGCATAAAATTTTAAAACCAGACAATTAGATTCAGGATAATCAATTTTTGAATTAGACAATTCATATACATGTTAAAAAAGGTCCGCGTTCACTTTATGCTTGTATAACGCTCTCTCTCTGTACTGAAGTATGGTACCAGTTGTCGATTGCAGTTTTCGGATCAAAGTCCTTAAGTGAAGAACCATTGATGGGAATTGTCAGCAAATCATCCAGCGACCTACTGAACACTGGTCGCCAGCTCTAAATTTCTAGTCGCCAATGGCGATCTGGCAACCGAAAATTTTACGCCCTGAGCTAGATAAATCTCCTAACTTCAGAAAACTTTTCTAAATACGTTCTGATGTAAATATTTTGAGCCAGAATTATTCTCTACATAGAAGAGAATTTAGTTTTTTTGATTTCTACGTTTTCATAAAATCGAGGGATGGCTATCAAAATATCATATAGTTTTATCTAAGAAAAAGCTTGATCATTTATTTTATATTGAAGTTCGACCACTTTCAATTGTAGGATCTTCATTACAGAACTTTTAAAATAAATAATAATAAGTAGATTCTTCTAAAACAGAAATGGATGAATTAACTAAAATAAGAGACAGAACCTTGTACAATTTTACATACATATAGAGAGGGATTAGCAGAAACTTGAAAACTTGTAGCTTTTTTTTTTCTTTATTAGCGTAAATGACATACGTTTGTGCAGAATATAAGTTTGTCTTTCTTCATTTCAATGTATTATTATTATTATTAATAGAGACCGGATATTAGGCAAAAGCCTATTCTTTAATATTAAAGATGTGATCAAGAATAAGGTTTTGAAGATTATATGAGGGGTTATGGTTTCGATTTAAGCCAATTTTATTTTGCCTATTTTGCCTATTTCTCCTCTTACTGCCTAAATAATTGCTTTAATGCCTAATGTTACCTGTATTTTCTTTAAAATTACCCTTCATTGGGAAAATATATAATTTATATAATATAAATAACACATACACATATATATTAGGTGTTTGTAAAGACAATACGTGGTACATTACAGTATATTTGGAATGCATATCAAACTTCAGATAACTTTTATATATACATACAGTAAAAGAAAATATTAACAAATAGGTATTCTATATTCTTTGAACATTGTCTATGAATTGAATCTATTTTTATTTTTTAATTGTATTGAGTGTTTATCTTCACTATTTCGAGTTACATTTTAGAGCCTATTTTTTAAATTTTAACTGCCTATTTGCCTGAATATTTTCCAAGTTTTTAATGCCTAAACGTCAGGTCTATATTATTATTATTATTATTATTATTATTATTATTATTATTATTATTATTATTATTATTATTAATAATAATAATAATAATAATAATAATAATAATAATAATAATAATAATAATAATAATAATAATAGTATGCAATTTTGGAGAACAATGAAGCATATTTTCCTATTTTTGCGTAAATGCATATAAAGAGTTAAAATATTTTTTCCTATAATTTATATGCTTTCAGTAGAACCTTTTTATTATTATTATTATTAATAATAATAATAATAGTTCTGATGTATTTGTCACTTACGTATTTGAATGAGAGATTAAAACTTAATGTAACTTTTAGCAACGAGGCTATTTGAAACGGAACATATTATCTTAAGATGAGATCTAAGCAACTACTCGGGTTTTTATCCAAGACAAATACTTTTACTGGAAATAAAAAATCTAGGACCACGCGTAAAGAAAGCATAACATTAGTTTCTTGGTCATGAAAGAGCGCACATTTAGCAATTACTCTTGTAGAGTATACTATATCATTTTACATAAATATTCTTTTCAGGTGTATTTGTCTGGATTTAGCAGTAAACTTCACTTTTTGTTGGATACAATAATGGAAAGAATTACAAATCTTAAGATTGATCCTGAACGATTTGATTTATACAAGGAAGAAGTAAGTTAATTTCTTTTAAATAAACCATTTTTTAACTCGTAAGTTTGTAAGGAAATATTTGGTACCGATATACTTATTTTGTTTCGCACATATGTTTAAACCCTATCTATAGATAAAGAAACGTATGTTTAAATGTCATTTACAGACACAGAAGTATATGTTTAAATATAATTTACAGATACAGAAGAATATGTTTAAATGTCATTTACAGACACAGAAGTATATGTTTAAATGTCATTTACAGACAGAGAATTATATGTTTAAATGTCATTTACAGATACAGAAGTTTATGTTTAAATGTCATTTACAGATACAGAAGTATATGTTTAAATGTCATTTACAGATATAGAAGTAAATGTTTAAATGTCATTTACAGATACAGAAGTACAGTAGAGCGTCGATTATCCGAACGTCGGTCAACCGAACGACCGCTTAACCGAACTGTGTACTCGCTCGCACCTGTTACTCTCTCACCCTACCGTCCATCATCCCCTTCACTCCCAAACCAAGTTTCCCACAGTAGTCGCCGCACTGAGCCACCGCTGGCGGAACATTGCTTCTAATGGGGCCTTCATAAGGCGCTGCTGACCGGCCAAGCCGCCAGTCACTGTGTTTCAACAATCAGCATACTTCTGTCGGTTTGGCACTGGCTGTAGAAGTACAGTCCAGTACAGTGCAGTACAGTACAGTACAGTACAGTACAGTACAGTTCGATTATCCGAACAAACCAGTTTTCCGAACACCCATGTCCCCCAATTACTTCGGATAATCGACGCTCTACTGTATATGTTTAAATGACATTTACAGATACAGAAGTATATGTTTAAATGTCATTTACAGATAAAGAAGTATACGTTTAAATGACATTTACAGATATAGAAATATATGTTTAAATGCCATGTACAGATACAGAAATATGAATCACTTAAAGGAAGCTAGCAGAAATTGTAGGTAAATCTGTAGTTAACCTTGTTCTGAGTAGTGCACTAAATTGTTTGGTGTTTTAAATGTGATAAAGCGGTTTAACTTAATTGATAATTTTACTGATTTTTTATAAACTGTTAATTCAGTCTTATCATTTAAAATAAAATTGATGTAAAATTTCAAAACCTTTCATATCGTGATAAAATTCAATCAATTGAAAAGCATAGAACACAAAGTAGATCGGGAAGTTCATTTTCTTCTATCATTTTTTCTTCTCTTGAGTAATACAGTATTACAGAAACTTAAAAAAAAACATTGTTTTTAATATTTTTTTAAAAAAATAACGAGGAAGCAGAGAACTATATAATGGTATCTAATAGTATATAGAACGTATCATGGTATGAGGTGACAAGTGTATGGTTTTGTCATATTATTGGACCTGCTACAAAGTATGATTTATTCTTACTTCAACTCGATCTTCTTAATGTTTATTCAAGTTTCAATGCTCTTACCATGCTCATTTCTTTAGAAATTAAATTGTGAGACAGGTCAAAAATTATTGTTTCTGACCTAATCAGTGGCAGTTCTTAAGGGAAATCATATTGGTAAAATAAAATATCGCTAGAAGCTAAGAGATAATCACTTATCTAATTTTCTAATTTTTGTATACAACAACTTACGCATTAAGTAAGTTTTTCTATCCTTAGCTCGTTTTCTACAAGAGCCGCCATTGGAACCTTATGTCACCATATAGAGTGTACATCACTTTAGTACAAGTCTGTTTGTCATCTGAAAAGGATAGATAGAAATTCGTGGATTACTGCTATTCCATCAGAAACATTTCTTGAAATTCCTAAGATACAGGCTTCAATTTTTCATTAAAAAAAAATTATTTTCGACTTTTCTTCATTTCTCAATACATTCCTGTATAACAACCCTACCATTCTATTAATAATAGGAATTCAAGAAAGTACCTGAAGCATTATCAAAGGAGCAAATTCGATTTTAATAGTACATAAAAACTGTTTTTTTTTTAATTTTCTTTATTAGTTATTTATTTGTTCATTGTATATTGTAAGGATCCCCACGTTGCCGTACCAGGCAATAACCACGTGTGAACTACATGTGTTGGTAATAAATAAAAACAAACAGACGACGGTCCCGAAGAGGAGTCGATCACCATCGCCAACAGTCGGAAGGACGAGTACCCACGATGGAAGCTGACAAGACAGAATAAAAAGGACCTGCAAACCTCAACCAACATCAATCTTCACGGATTGATCACAACACCTAAAACCCCTCTCACGACGCTTGGTCACCGAGAGATACCTATCTTAATACCCACGACGCTCGGTCAACGGGTTCCTATCCTCTTTCTCACGACGCACGGTGCTTTTGCCTCCAAAATAAGTGTGCAGTTGAGGACGCCGAGGTTTCTCCTGGCGTGATTCGTGCGTGATTCCAGGGCAATTGCAATAATCCCACATGTGCAGAAATACGTTGAAAGAGTAAAAATAGGACCAAAGACTTCCTAGTTGTAAAAGCTTTGCCATTGTTTTTACAACTATTGACGATAAATTTCTGAAAGCGAAGTTATCATTTCGGCTCTTCTTAGCAACTAATGTAGAAATATTTTTACAAAGCTTTCAATCAGATCTTCCATTAGCGTCAATATTATATGAGTCCATTTTTGCAACTGTGAAAAAAGTGATAACAAGAGTTGGGAAACAAGAGGTCCTTCAGAAATCCCAGAATCTCACAAATATTGATTTGTAAAAGCCAGAAAATCTGCTATCAGCCAGAAATATTGACTTAGGTTTTGCTACGAGAGCAGCTCTTCGAGTTACAGGCCAACTAAACGAAAGAGATATGCTTGAATTCAGATTACAGTGTCGCAAGACAATGATTAGTTTGTGCAGAAAATCGTTGTCAAAGTCAGCTCTGACTTATAAGCTTACAAAGGGAATTTCTTACTTTGAGCCAGAAATAGCTAAACTACCTGACAAAGGAAGCAATCGAATGACTCTTGCATTGAATGTG
Organism: Thermobia domestica; assembly: GCF_964235325.1. Lineage (NCBI taxonomy): Eukaryota > Metazoa > Arthropoda > Insecta > Zygentoma > Lepismatidae > Thermobia > Thermobia domestica. The sequence continues at coordinate 226,639,208 of NC_137464.1, read as the reverse complement.
TTCGTGGAAAATAAATGGATCTCAGGGAAAGAAGCCAATAAAATACTGCGAGAATTTAATTCTGTCTGTAATAAAGAAAGAAGCATTCAGTGACATGCTTCTGAATTTTGTTCCAAAAAGTGAGAGGTTAGATTACTTCTCGCTTCGCAGTGTTCTTCCTGGAGTCCCATTTACCACAGAGAGTTGGGGATAATTTCTCAAAATAGTGCTCATTTTATTTCATGGGAATGCACCTCTAGAACGTGGGTTCTCAGTTAATAAAGAGATACTAGTTGAAAACATGCAAGAAGAATCTCTCATAGCACAGAGACAAGTGTATGATGTTACTGTGATGGGAGGCATTGACAAGGTTATAGTAACAAAGGATATGATTCATGCTGCGGCCAATGCTCCTGTTGTGTACACCGAGAAGGTGAAAGAAAAAAAGTCAGGCAAAAGCAGTAAAGGGAACAATATCCCTACAGCTGAAGAACTTTCAAGAGAAGAAAAGGAAAATTATGGAGGAGGCACGACAGTTCCTTGCTGCAATTGAGATAAAAATTGTGACAGTGAGGTAGGTGGTAACTCTATAGATATTTGTAACTTATTAACTATGTAATTATACTTTTGTATGTAGAAGAAATTTAAATATGTTTTCAACTGGAAAGAAGAGGACTGTAATAGTTGTTCATTGTTTAAAAGTTGTGTTGACTTTAAGTAGCTTTTAACAGAATATAGTTACTCGCAATACTAATTGATACTTTACACAAGAGAAAGGAAGAAAGCTTCAAAACCTATAACCATGTTAAAGATTGTGTTAAGGAACATCAGTTAGAAACGTGAAACAAAGTACGTACCTATTTCATTCATATTTATGACATGTTCAAAACAGTGTTCAATTGATATAAAGGTAAAGGTACATGAATAAAAAATAGTTTAATATTTCCAGCTTAGAATAGTTTATCATTATACATGTAATTACAATCCTTGTATTAACATTTCATATTTTAATCATTTAATTTAATATTGTATACTTAGGTATAAAAATGCCTTTGCGTTTGAAATTGCTTGCCAGGGAAAACCGGGAAATATCAGAGAATTTCAGAATTGAATGTGAATGGACACCCTGTATAACTGCTACTTGGAATTTGAATATATGATTAGATATGTCCATAGAGAATCAAATAACGAATAAATAGTATGAAATATAGCAAACAATAAAATAATAAAATAAGTGATAAATTTAATATGAAGAAAAAACAAATAATATAAATATAAGCTAAGAAATATAAAATAATTTAATCGAATGAAGCAATAATAATAAGAAAATAAGATGATAAAAATTATAACACAATTTCTGTACATTCAACGAACTCTCCAATGGTATAAAGAAAGTCTAAATTAACCAATTACACAACTTGTTTTTAAATGTTTTTAATGGCAAATGCTGCATGGATGTTGTTAGCTTATTAAACGACTTCGGTCCTACAATGAAATAATTGTTTCTTTCTTTGGTTAATCTACTAAAAGGTAAATAAATTTTCTTACACCATCTAGTATTATATGTACGTATCTCCTCCCTCAGTTTCATATTTGTAAGATTTTGTTCATATTTGTAAGATTTTGCTTTGTGTAAAGTAGCTCTTGATAAATATACAAATTCACTACTGTCATTATCTTAAGTTTAATAAACAATGGTTTGCAGTGTTCTTTGTCAGATGCTCCATCAATAATCCTATTTATTTATGTATTTATTTATTTATTTTATTTTTTATTTTATTTATTTATTTTGCAACACTAGAACATCATGAACCTGACTACTATTACCCCAAAACAAAATCCCATACCGAATCGTACTATGAAAAAATGCAAAATATGACTATCTCATATATCCATGAGGAAATGTATTAGTTTGACTTCTTAATAGGCAGAGCACTCGTGAGAATTTTGTACATATATATTTCTCTCATATCAGTTGGCTGTTTAAATATATACCAAGAAATTTAACCTCAGTACTTTTATATTTTTCCTTATCATTAAAATGGTTAAAGCTAAATGCTACTCCTTTTGTATTGTCTTGATTTAATACAAAACTATTTGTTTTAAACTATATTGCAGCTTCTATTAATGCACTTTCAGCTTCTGCATAGATATTTTCAAAGCTTGTATTCGTATTTAATAGCGTAGTATCATCTGCATATAGAATTGATTTAATATTGCTGTTAAGAGGTAAATTGTTTATCATTAGAGGGTCCAAAACGGAACCTTGCGGTACTCCATATTTTATTTCCAAAATATTTGAATGTTTGTTGTTAATACTAACTATCTATTTACACTCTTCTAAATATAATTTTATGAAGTTCAAACTATTGTTATTTAAATCATAATACATTAATTTATTGCAGAAAATATAATGATCTACATAGTCAAGTGCTTTACTTAAATCGAAGAAAGTCGCTAAAGGAAAATCCTTCTTTTCAGAAACTTCATATACTTTATTTATTAGAGACTCAAGTGTATCAATAGTGGATTCGCCAGATCTAAATCCGTGTTGAGCTTCAGAAGTATATTTTTCTGAGTCGAATATTCATGTACTTGATTTTTTGCAATGATTTATATAATTTTGGAAAAATGGGATAAGAGATATTGGTCGATAGTTTGACGGACTCAAACAATCACTCTTTCTGTGTACAGGAATAACTTTAGCTATTTTAAATGCTGTAGGAAAGATTCCTTGAAGAAAACACTTATTAAAGCATAATAAAAGAAGTTTCGCAATATGATATATGATAGCCTTAATTAAGCTATTAGATGTGTCAAATATAGCGTTACTGTATGATGTTTTAATTTCTTAATTACTTCTATGACATCATCAGGCCTAACTTGCTTTGTAAGGAAAGTCGCACTGAAAGGACTATGCTGACTAATATACTATAACATATTAACATTAGTGTTCGAATTTCTTCTTTTGATCTTCTCTACAGAAGTAACAAATTAAGTATTTAGAGTATGAGATGAGAGAGTAACAGCATTATTACGAAGCGAATTATCATTTTTCTTACTTCGTTAATTATTTTCCACGCAGTTTTGCATTTATTTGAAGAAGATTCGATACAATTTTCATCATGTTTTGCTTTCGTTACATTTATGTACATATGGTAGTTTTGTATTTATTCCTTTCAGTCATATACCTATCCTTCAATTCCCTAGTCGAGCGTTTCTCAACCTTCTTTACTTTGGGGCACACCGAAGTACGTTTCAAACTTTCACGTTACCCCTGCTTGTGATTTTTTCCTAGATGCAAAAAGCAAACATATAAAAATACATACAATATTTTTTTTCTAATTATGGAACGACTATGAGATACAAATTTCACAAGCAAAGTACGTAAGACTCTTGAATAGAAACATATTAACATAAATGAAACTTATAGCTCTTAAGCAGGAATATGAGAAAGAAATATTTCGATCAGAAATATAAGAAATCAAACTTAAAACTAATGAGTCCCTGGCGATTTTTGCAAAGCATATCTATGCGTGGACGAACTCTTGACAGACATACTCTCATGTCCAGTGTTTCTTTCCGAAGAAAAATAAAAAGCGTTAAAAGTAAACTTTTCAGCTTTAAATTTGGAAGTGTGAAACCAAGTCGATATTTTTTTATTTTCGTCTAAAGATAATTTCTTTGTGGTAGATCATAGAAGACATTAAAAATCTAGCGACACACCTGACATGTACTCGCGACACACCAATCTGTCGCGACACAGCGATTGAGAAATCCTGTATTACACGCTTATGTATATTATAATACTACATTATTTTAGCTTTCATAGCAGAAAGTTCGGGAGTATTCCAAATCCTATTATTTAACTGGATATTCTTTGTTGAATTACATCTGACCATCCTGTTTGGAACATATATTTAATTTTTCTTTTTTAAACCTAGTTAGAAAGAGATCAAGCGTATCATTGGCATTTAAATTATCATACTTACGGAACGAATCCCAATTCATATACGATAGTGCTTAAATAAAGTTATGTAAGTTACTTTTAGTAATGGGTTTAGTTGTAATTAGTTTGGAGGTAGTATAATTAAATTTACAGTGTCTCATATTTGTATTCATTAGTTTAGCTAATACGGCATTGTAATCTGAAAAAAGAAATTTACTTACATTGCTGGTTACATACTCTGTTTTGTGTTTGTGAATATGTTATCTAAGCATGTTGTGCCACTGGGTGGTTTATTATTTACCATCTGAAGATGCATATTGTCTAAATAGATTTAGTAACCAATATACAGCTAGTTGTTTGGTAGTAACAACAAAACGTTTATTTACATTACCTCCTACAACACCTTATAATTTTTTTTTTTTTTTTTTTTGAAATGTCAATAACTGCTCCAGTTTTTCTACAAAAATATTTGGATCACCATCAGGTGGTCTATAAATGGATAAAATTATTAACTTGTACTGACCTAGAAAAATTGCAGTTGTTTCAAATGAAGGGTAAGGGGAAAAAAGAAGAAATGTCACAAAACTGCATTTTTGAGAAAACGGCGTTTTAATATTGAAAACCGCGTAAAGAGAATAGAGTTATTAAATCTTTCGCCCCTTTTTACATGGACATTTCTACATCTAGGCATGCATAACATATACAGTCAAATAGTACCAAGAGTCGCTAACAGATAGGACAAAACATCCGAAAAGCACATACATGGACATTCCTTGTTTTTTTTCCCTTACCCTTCAAATACAAGTTCAGTGTTAAGAGAAGTTATGTCAAGCTGGCGGAATTTAGTGTGACTATTTATATAGATGGCACCACCACCGCATGTGTATTTACTTCTACTATAGCTATTTGCCAGAACAAAATCGTCTACGATGTTGTATTGGAGTTCAATGTCTGTACTCCAATGTTCACTCACACAGAAAATATTTATATCAGAAGCAAAATCTGATATAATTAATGATTTATCTTTTAGGCATTTAACATTCAAAAAACAATTTTAGATCATTACTGGTGTTGGTTGTTTGTTAATGCTATACTGCCAACCTTAATGGCAGTATGATGTGGAGAGTTAATATCATTGTAATCCATTTTATGCTCCGATTCCAATTACATTGTATAGTTAATTGCTTTTCAACAAGTTCATTTCTATCTGTTGACAATTTTTGTTTTTCCACTCTATATGGCGATATATTGAAATGAAATCTTTCAGTTTGGCGTCCCACGTTTATGCCAAGTAGTCTAAAGAAGACGACGACGATGATGACAAGTGAATGCAATGATGGATTAAATAAAGTGGGAGGAAACGGGAAAACCCCGAGAAAACCCATGCATACCGTGTTTGTCCACCACAAAGTTCATTTGGCGGGATCAGGGTCTGAACCCGGGACCCAATGCACCAGAGGTGAACGCTCTACCACTGAGGCACCACGACCCGGCGATATATTGAGATGCACATTAAACGTTTCTCAGGTTCCTCTATATGAACTGAACATTTTCCAAAATAACTATTAAGATGTCGTCGAAATTTGTGGATTATTTATGTTTTTGCTCAAAAATTAGTTTAGCAATCTACTTCAAAAATTATTTTCTTATGAAATGATTTGAGATCTAATACATATGTTTATTTTTCTTCACCGAAAGATTTTGTATTTTTATTTTTGTCTTCTGTTTTATTTTCTTTTAATTATTCTTTCTTCCTCTTTTTCCATTTTTTAAAAAATAATATAATATTGTTAAAATGTTATTACTTAAATACGTTTCTTGTTGAGTTATCCTTTATTGAAGGCTAATATAATTTTTAGTCGAATAGATAATTACACTGGAATGTTGTATAGTGCTGTTAACAAATTAGATTTGTATTTTTTTATATATTTAAATTACGTTTAAAGATAATTCGGTTCATATCATCTGATATTCTCATGGCACTAACAATATAGGTTGTCCCTTCGATAAGTATCATAAAATATGGGTGGGGAGATCAATCTGTAAACTCAGTTTGATAATAAACTGAACATGGAATGTAGTTCATCGTTATTGTTATTTTATATTGTTATTTTAGAAATAATAATGAATAATAATTGTTTAGATCAATAAAAGAATTTGTTACCAAGGCTACATTCCTACAGATAACTGGCAATACATCAAATCCAGACCTTACATATATTCTTTTCATCTAAGTTAAAAAAAAAGGAAACAAAATGGAGAATGATCATTCAGCGACTAAAGTTTGTGCAATATGTGAAGAAGTTGTTTTGGACAAGGCAAACAAAAAGGAACGACAGTTCGGAATGTTGCTTGATTGTACTCACTGCTTTTGTATGCCGTGCATCACAAACTGGCGCAAAGGCATAAAACCTCAATTTGCTTATCTGGAGAAAAAATCCTGCCCTCTGTGTCGAACGGTATCTAAGTACGTTGTGCCAACTCGTGTATGGCCAGAAACTGCACAAGACAAGACAAAAATCATCAACGAATTCAAAGCTAAAGCCAAAAAGAAGAAGTGTATGTACTTCAAGATGAAACGAAGCTGTCCCTTCAAAAACGAATGTTTTTATAGCCATGTGCTTCCCAATGGAAATGAGGTACAATTGGGTAATCCGACATTCAAACACCAACTATAAATAGAAAAGCCACTCAAAGCCTCTAGGAATTTTCTTTCTTACTTGGTACTGGATGAACAAATTTCTTTTCGTTTACTCTAAATGAATGATTAATCTAAAGCCTAAGTCTTTCAAATGTGTCATTTCATACATTTTTGAATAGACAAAATTTATATGTTGCATATTCATGTTTGATTATTAAGTCTGTTTCACCTTGGTCGCAGACAAACAGAATAAATTTCACATTTAAGGAAACATGTTTTCTTTTGTATAAATTATAGTATGTTTCATAATCTCTATTTATCAAGTCGTAAAGAAGTGAGTGACTGATCAACACCCAGGCCAAACCACTAAACCTTGAAATTTGAAATTTTGGCAAAGTATAAGATTTGTGATTTAAGGTACCACTAAGGAAAGATTTTTTGGAAATTCGACGGGGAAGGGGAAGAAAAAAGGTGGAAATTATTATCTTAAAATATCCATATCTCTGAAGATTAGAGACATGACATTTGATATATGAACTTCTCATTTAAAATAACTAGACACATGTGTAAGCGTTTTTTGATATTTGGCCTAGAAAAGAAGAAAAAAGGCAAGAATAAAAACAGTAGGTGTACAGTTGTTAAAATAAAATGCCCATATCTCGAAATTTCTTGAGTTTAGATTTTCATTTAAAATAAATGAAAACTTCTTTCAGCGTTTTTTTTTATTTCCCTAGAAGGGACGAAAAAAGGCAGGAAGAAAAAGAGTTGAGAGTTATAATTGCTGTAATAGGATGTCCATATCTCGAAGTCCCTTAACGTTAGAGATATGAAAATTAGTATTCAGTCTCTTAATTTAAATCAATTGAAAACCTGTTTCAGCGTTTTCTGAAGTTTTTCTTAGAAGGGAAGAAAAAGGCGAGAAAACGGTGGGGGGTTGCAATTATTTTAATACGATGATAATATCTTGAAATCCCTTAAGATTAAAGACATTTTAGGGATATGAAACTTTATATATAAACTCCTTGGATTAATCACTTGAAATGAGTTTTTGAACAGTTTTAACACTTGGGCTGACACGAAATTTTATCATTTCACTTTAATTGAAATGCGTATGCTAAGGGGGAAAAGAATTTACATCTTTCGCAAAGAATAATGCAATAAACGTATTTTTGCCATGCGAAGAACAGAATAAAAAACTGAAATATGAGATGCGAGGACGTGGGCTGAGCAAACGTGGGGGTATGGGGACGAAGTCTCAGCGAGCCGAGGTTAGTGTTTAAATATATGAATGGAGTGAACACAAATGTGAATATCTAGTTTAAGAAGATTGCTATTGTATCCAGAACCTAGTTCATGTTCAGTAGGATGCTGTACCTTTCGTCACGGAAAATTTGTTCCAATTTCTTGAGAATTGATGGTGCTTGAGAACAGGACAGAGGACATCATTTTTCCAAAACAGACCACAATTGCTATATTATGTTTAAATCGGGTAATGAAGGCACCTCTTGAAGATATGTTACTTCGTATACGATCGTTCCTTATAAATAACTTCATCTGTAGAAACTACACGCCACTGAATAAACATTGTCCTCCAAATTGGATTCACATTCCTAGCTAATCACTGTATAATCCACTAACAGTGGTAGTTGTAGAATGAAAGGATATTCATCCACACCATGACAGAACTGCCTCATACTAGACAGTTGGAAGCAGACAATCTGGATTGTAAGCGTTTGATTGACGTATGCCCGTTCTTCAGTGGGAGTAAAGTAAATATACTGTAGATTTATCTGAGTATTTGACATCTTTCAAATTGCTCGGTAGTCCAATTCTTGTAGTACCACTGTAGTCTCTTTTTTGACATTTACTGGCATTACAATAGTCTAAGCAATAGCAGCCCTAAGGAATACTTGTCTCACTGTCCTCCTGGAAACGGGATTTTTTAGGTTTAAATTGAGTTATGTGGCCACTTATGTGATAGTTGTCATCTTTCTTGCGGTGACAGTCAGTTTTAACAGCCTTCTGTGTCTAGCAGAGTTTAGATTATCGCCCATCATGTTTCACAGAAGATGCTTTTTCCAATAAATTATACGCTCACATGTCTTTTGCAAGCAAAGCAGCTCGCGATGGCTACAGAACAGTACGACTCTTGTCACAGACGCATCAAATAGATCATCACCAATACAGTGCCTTCTTTGGAAGATGACAAGGTCAGATACAACGACGTGCTAGCACAATACCTCGACACTCACGAAAATTCAGGAAAGTGTGTATGAAATCTATTTCTTGAGCAAACGACTAGTATTGATTGGCTGCTTTAAAATGTGAGGACGGAGTTCTGCCATGGAATTGATACAACCAATATTATTTTATATTCTTGAAGTATTTGTCGCCAACTACCGGCTCCACGAAGGAATTTAAAGAAGATGTGTTTGCATGCTGTCCTTTTCCAAATTGCAGATTCTGCCGGCTAAAATTCGGAAACAGATATTACCGTGATTATCTTGATTAATATCCATCTTTCCCTCTCCCCAAAAAGATTAAGAGTATGTTAATTAGCTACAGTGCTGTTTGAATGCGTTTTGTGTGCAGAGTGTATTATGATTTTTTTCATGAGACCTTATTATTTGAAATAATATACTAATGAAGTTCTAAGTCTGATTTTGCAACAATTATTGAAATTGGAATAAAGAAATTTAATTATTTATACCTTAGAGCAGGTTTTGCACAACCTATTTCACATCACCCCCTCCCCCTTTCATGAATTTTAATGACAAAAGACCCCAGAAGTAATTTCCAGTTTGTAATAAGCTTTTCGATTATTACTGCTTATCTTACAGTTGTATGTGTAAGTCTTACATATGACAACAAGTATGAAAATAAAAATATGTCTATGAGAATAAGAAATTCAAAATAATCTTTTAACATATTTTTCTACTACTAGATTCTAATTACATTTATCCATATCACTTCCCTACGCGATCCCCAGGTTGAGAGTCCTCGCTTTAAAGTATAACAAAGCTTAGAGATATTAGCATCCTGTTGAAAGTGGGAACAACTGTCATAATATAATTGTGTTCACTATTTTCATGACAAGATAATTAATATTGTAAGATTAAATATTCTGATCATTTACCTTCTTTTCAATTATTGCTAGTTAATTATTTTAGTTCAAAAACATGGAAAGAAGAAATGCTTTCCAACAGCTGTAAAATGAATTTTTAAAAGTCGAAAATAGAATTTAATAGAACATTGAGGAAAATATTATACATAATTTTCATCAACGATTGTTAAAATTTCCTACCTTATTTTAACAAGACAATACTTCTCCCTCTACAGACATTATGGCACATGCGTACACAATTGGATGGATGTTGTGTTCCCCAATCATTTCAGTGGGCATCGTTGATCCATGGAATGACCGCAGAACTCCTCGGTATTGATACCAATGGATTCTTTCTTTCTTTTTTTTATGTGGGGTCACTTGAAGGTGGCACTTGTTAGGAGCATTTTAAGAGCGTTGATCACTTGTCATGTCGTATCTTTTATCTAAGTTTTCAGATCCCTGTCTTTCGGTGCATGAAACAATCTGAGTAAATCAAAATCATTAGTACATCCATATTGGACTTATTTTGTGACCAGTTTCTCACTAAACTTTCTTTGATCTTTGAATTTTTATGTATGGTGATTTTAAATAATACGAAACATGCTTGTCAGCAGGCCATATCCAATCAAACCTCTTTCTCTTACTGCTGTCAGTTGTTAACTAAATTTTTCAGTTGTTACCAAAATTTCCTAGCCTGTTGCACAATTATTTAGTCTTTAAATTTCAAAGTACAGAAGGTCGATTCATGTTCATGGTAACGATTTCGAACACCAGAAAGCAGCATGTGTTCACAGCAGAAAGCAACCAGAGCTGGTAATACGAAAGTATTGTGCGTTGACTTGCGAAGATGAGGATCGCCATCGTGAATGCGTGAGTGGTTACATGGCACAGAAAATCCCAGTCTTCTGGGAGGGGCACATCTGAGCCCTTTTCGACATTAGTTATAGTTATAGCCAGATAATTAAAGTGCAAGAGGAAAGTCTTCTATGTGTCAAAGAAGGGCATGAAAGCAATGTTGAATCACCGAAAAGCGTGCACCATACCTGTTGCTGGAACCAGTCAAAGTGGACCTCGAACTATTGGAAGCCTAAGCGTCCCCCCCCCCCCCCCTCTGTTGTGCAGAAAGTGAGCTCTCTGGTGCGACGTGAAAACTCGGTAACACAAGATCGATTATACATGCAGTGCAATGTTCCCCCGCAACTGTAAATCGAATCATGGGCCAAGATTTACAACTCATACGGAAGCACAAGGCTCAAGTTGATAAGCTGCGTGCTTCCCATGTTCAGGAGAGGAAGACCAACAGCCGAAAGCTCTAGGAATGCCATCTGGCTAGTGACCGCTGGAAGTATGTAGTGTCACTGGATGAAGCATGGGTGTATCTGTCGGGATGTGACAAAAAGGAACATCTACTATCGTCCACGTGATTCCAGAGGTCAATCTGACCAGATACGTGAATCTGCTGAAAGTTTTCTACTGTTGTTGTTGGTTACTGCTATAACGGCAAACTTCTATTACGCAGAGTGAACAAAAAGGCTAAAATCAATGCTGTCTATTATCAGAAGCACATTCTGGAGCCACTCTATAGACATAATATTTCTTCTCTATGGCTGCGACACATCTCGTGTTGTCCCACCAGGACAAGGCATCTAGTCATAAGTCCATGCAGGCATACATGGATCGGATGGCACGTGAAATGGGCATTCTTGCAATACGTAAACAGACACCCGTGTTAAATCCCCCGATGTCTCTCTCATGCTTTTTGTGAATTTCCGTTGTAGTAACGGGCCTTGGGAAGCAGACGTCCCCTCACAATTGGAAAGCTTGTCAGGACGAGTGGAATCGTTTGGACCAAAGCGTTCTTCAACATAGCCTCCTGCAATGGACACTCCGCTGCAGGGCCATTGCTGAATGGCAGGGATATCACATGCAACACAATCGCTTGTAGCGTCACGGTTTTTCTTAAGGTGAGATGAGTTCAAACTTCGTTACCATGTCCATTACCATGTGAAAGTCTAAGCAGAGAATACTGCTTAGTTTCTTGTTTAAAATGATAGTTTGTGATTCAAGTTATTGACTTTTATTGGGATACTTTAATTATCTCATAATAGGGAGAGAATCTCACCAGTAAGCACTACGATTGTGAAATTTTACTTACAAGAAAATGTTTATAAATCATATCTTATTATAATAAAACTAAAGATAATGCGTAAAAATTAAGCCAAAGCATGCTTAAATAAGTTTATAGATTTTTTTCCACTGTTGATCATTGATCACTGATGATCAAGTGTAAGAATTTTATAACAGAATACTTCATATTTTGGATACTTTTTTTGTATCGTAGTCTCTAAAGAAGCTTTATCCAGAATATGTGAAAACTTATGTATTTACTTGTATTTTATTTATTTATTTAGGAGTTAAAATTAATGGATGTTTATACAATTAATTTCCCAAAGTGACATTAACATCAATAGTATTACGTTCCAACTTGCGCACAGAAATACCTGATAATAAGATATAATGTTTACATCATTCGCATAAAGATCACATCTATTCGTGGAAATTTGTTTTTTTTTTTTCAAAAAAATCGATATATAATACAAACAATATCATCAACTTGACGTGTATGATGAAGGGAATGAAATATTGCCGAAAACTGTAACACAGTTCCGTAATAATAAATTTGTTTTGGTTATATTTTATTTAAAAAAAAATTAAGATATACATAGTTCCAAAGGTAGAAGGAGTAGCTTTCTAACATAATGAAATATATATATATATATATATATATATATATATATATATATATATATATGTCGTTTGCTATAATACGAGGGATGCTATATACACTTTATTCTGTAATACGAGGGTTAATCAGAAAGTAAGGTTACAAAGCATGTAGTGAGACGTGCAATTATTATTTTACACAGCCAACAGATACGAGCTCCATATCGGTTGAGGCACTTGTCGCATCGTGGAATGAGTTTAAAGATTCCATCCTGTTAAAAATACTGTCCTTGCGTGTTCAGCCGTGTTGCCACGAAGTGTTTCGCCTCCTCGTCTGAAGCGAAGCGATGGCCTCCTATGTGCTTCCGAACGACATTCACAGTTCTGCCATCAGACGCTGTAACGTGATCTTCCTGTTGTCCTGAACTATTGTGCTGCCAAAATGTCTTGAGCCGTGGCAAAAATGCGAACTAAAGCTCACACCCACGCGTTGGGCCAATAAGGATTCAGCTGTTGCTAATCGAAAGAAAGCGAGTGGAATTCCTTTAGCCGATAGCAGCGCTTGCAATGGAAGACTAGGGATCAAGTCCATGTAGTATATTTATAGCTCTTCCACACGAGCTTTGTTCAAATCTGTTGATGCCGTGCGGGATCAGCCACTGCGGTCCTCATCGGTGATGCTTTCTCTACCAGCCGCAAACTTTCGATATCATTCTGCGAAATGTTGACAAGACATTACAATCTCTCCATAAACCTCTACCAGCTGTCAGTGAATTTTAACCTCGGTTACATATTTCGTCCACAGAAATCGAATAACTGAGCGGACTTTTTCGCGAGAACAGTTTTCCAAACGAGTCGTCATTTGTGTTTGCCTACAAATAGCGCCATAGGGCAGCTGGCTGAAACTCTGCATAATTGCGAACACTATTACAATTACCGTACACTCCTCATTCGTGTATAACAAACGAAACTCCAGAAATATCGGCCTTGTAACCTTTGTTTCGATCCTCCCTCGTATTTTTTAAAAAAATGTTTGTGTGTGAATATCAGTGGGAAATTTAATTTATTTCCTTATACCTAGGTACGTATGAATTTATTTCTTTATTAGTTCGTTTATTTTTCCCAATAAGGTTAACAAATTATGCGTTGTTATAATGTTTCCATATTGTGTTATTTCAGCGTACGAGAAACTTAGAAAATTTCAAAGCAGAACTTCCAATTGTGCATGCTAACTATTATATAAATAATGCCTTGGAACATCATGTATGGGTTTATTCTGAAGAGTTGCAAGTGATAAAGGGTACGTTCATCATAAGAAACACTTGTACGTAAGTGATGGCGCCGACTTTCCAAAATTTATGTGGGTGCATATCAATGCAGGACCGTGTTATATGTTTTCACGGATCTCAATATTGTTTTAGATTTATTTCTTTTTAGTTCAAATCTTTTATGAACACTGTCATAAAAGGCTGTAGTATGATAAGGTCAAATATACCGGTAATATAAGGATAAGTTGGAGCTGCCCTAGCTCAGTTGGTAATACGGCTGACTTAAGCGCAAGAGAAACAATTGCAAAACAGTGTCCAAGGTTAAGGATAAGTTACTGTAATGAATATTCTCAATATATGTAATCATAACATTAACTGTATACTTTTGAAGAGCTTATATGATTCACAGTGATTGCAAGAGGCAGTGATATTTATCAACACGTTTCTAAAAGCAAATACCACATTCATAGAAATTACAATGAAAAAAATCTTCATAAATGCAAATAATTTTAATGGTATTGCAAAAAGAACTTGAAAGGATTTCGTTGTGAACATAAACTACAAAGTAACTAACTTAAGTGTGTTGCTTGGTTGCTTTTGCACAAACACATTTGTAACAAACAATTATGTTTTAGTGGTTAGAAATTTTAATTTCCATCTTATTATTTAAATTGCTTATTATTTTTTGATAATGGCAAGTGAGAAATATTTATTTTATTTTGTGTTTATCAAACTAAAAGCCTTGTGGGTGCGCCGCACCCACAAGATTATTTGTGTGGGTGCTGAATCGCCGGAGCACCCACGTAGTCGGCGCGCATGTACGTAAGTAGTGCTACTTTAAGTCATTTTCACAAGAAAGACTGTTCTAAAGTATAATAACAGGAAGTACATACTGAATATCGTAGCTTAAAAATATTAATCCAATTAAAATCTCAAATTCCTACGAATTTCACGGAAGAGAATATAATTATATGAGAAGGGTTAGATAAGTTTCCGTCCTCGCAGTAAAAACATGACGCCAGGTACACAGTGATGGCACTTTATTCAACATATTTCCCTTTCAGCCTGACACACTTCGTACATCGATGCTGCAGCAATTCTATTCCATGATAATAAAACTTCTTATCTGTGCTGCAAACCATGCATCTACATCTACTATGACGTCATTTGTGTTTCTAAATGACAGCTAGACACTTTCAGATGCATCTTAAAGTTCGGGAAAAGATAATAGTCTTGAGCAGCAGATCTGGAGAATAGGGATAGTCGATATGTGCATGCATACAGTTTGTGCATTACAATGACTGGTTTGTTGTAAGTTGTATTATCGTGCAAGAAGGCGACGGTTTTAGACAATTTTCCTCACCTCTTTGCATTAAATACAGTGTGAAATTTGTCCACTAGGCTTACATATTGTTCAGTATTCTATGTAGTGCATTTCTCCAGACATTCGCTCGGTATTACTTCCTTAAAAAAAATATTGCTCCTGAAAAAAAAATCTTTATTCCTCAGTATTACTTAAAAAAAACTGTTCCTACTAATTTTTCTCTACGACATTTCTTCAGCCTTGTTGACCCACTACCGCGCGCTGCATAGACTGAGGATTGGTCTCAGAAACATATATATATATATAAAATGGCTTTTCATCAACACCAACAAGTTCGAGATAATCACTGAAAAATAGCGTAACAGAATCTATGCACAGTCCCGATGTGTCCGCTTCTGATTAGCTGCGAAGAGTTTGGCCACTCACTTTGCCATCAATTTTTTATACCCAGTTCTTCATGCACGATGTAACTTAACATACGTACATGCTCCACACTGATCACTAGATCTCTGCAATACGTGACAGTCCAATTCGCCTGTCTGCGAGGATCATGTCGTGCACACGATACACAGTTTACAGGGTTGCCACTGTTTTGGATGTTCCACACCTCTCCTTATTTTCAGCGGTCCTCCTCCTCATCCTGAACTCTGCTTCCTATGATTTCACTGTGCTATATGAAGGACAGTCATTGACCATTGCCTGTGTCAATTCAAGGAAAATTTTCTTCGCTTCTATATTCTTTCCAAAGAGGTACTTGGTAACTATTCTCTTCCCACATTTGATAAAAGCCACAATGTAATCTACCATATTCATTTCAAACTTGCAACAAAAGAGAAATATTTTAAATACATTTATGATTTTTTTCGAAACATCCTTTAAAACATGGCTACATAACATACTAAAAGGATTTTGAAATTTGCGTTCATTTAATGTGTTAGGCTTTAAACTTATTTAACCTTCCTCGTATATTGTATATATATATTGTAGAGGAAAAAAAGTAGAAATAAGTTTATACTTCTATTTTACAAAAACATTGCCAATATATTACTAATTTTGTTTTAATTTTCATATCTTTCAGAAATGACTCCAGAATTATTATCTAATTTTATTTCACAATTTTTCAGTAAGCTTCATATCGATGGCTTGATTCATGGAAGTATAAATAAGAAAGTAAGTTTTGTTCTTTATATACATATAATATTTAATTATATTTTCTAATTGAATTCTACACATTAACCACAGTTGACGCTGAGGAAAGTTGTAAAGTTGACAAGAACATTGTATAATGTAATTTTCTTATAATTCATCGTAGAAATTTTACATCTTTTGAATCAGAAAACATTATAGTATTTCAATCACTTTATGTTTAATCAGGGGTTAAAGTTACATTGTAAGTTAGGCTTGTGGAGAACATATTATACGCAACTAAGTTAAAAGGAAAGCTATAGTAACATATTTCAGTGACATTTTTTTACCCCCGTCGACTTGCACCACTCTGATGAAGCCTAATGAGATTGAGCCAAATTTTCTTACTTTTTCCTGATTGAAGACGTGTTCGAGTAGGTCCTTCTTATGTACCAGATTATCATAAAATATGTGTCGCTCTTCAGAGAACTCTGGAGACGTAACCACTTGACAGAATGTAACCAAACTTGGTAGGAGTATATTTGGGAACATACAGAAGCGATTGGTGTAGAAAATAAAATGAGTTCCAATTTTCGCCATCAGAGGTAATTGTGGCACTGTACAACACCAAGTTAAGTGCAGCGTGGAAGAGAAATGACAATAGTGATGCTAAATGATAAGAAAGGCTGGAATTACCTCTTCTGTGGGTCTCGTGGCTACCCTGTGGTCAGTGGCGGATTTACGGCAGGACAGGCCTTTTGAGTTTAAGCGTCCTTTTGAAATTCGTGTAGATATCTTACAAAAACGAAGTTAAATGTTAGTCTTTCTTGTGCTCATAAACTGCAGGTTCCCCCTAAAATTTCAGGAAAAGATTAGTATCAAATCTCGACTCCAGTCTCCGTTTCAGTGTTAAGTACGGTAAGCGTGGTATGGAAGACAAATGATATTATTGATATCATTTATCTCGTAGTTATGTCTCCCGTGAGACGCGTGGCATTGATTTGTACTACTATTAATGATCCTGTGGTGTAGTGGTATGTTATGGGCGATGATGGTGATGTCGGGTTCTGTCCAAAGGCAGGTCTTTGACGTGAAGGTCCCTGGGCAAGGAAAACCCATGGTGACTAGTACTGTATGAGATGATGATGATGTTCTAAGGACGGGATCTACAGGTTAACATGGGATCTGACTCACGTGTATCTTCACCGGGAATCGAACCCAGGACTCCTTGATAACAAAGCAAAAGACGCGGGAAGAAAAAAGAAGCAAACATCGGATCACCATCAATTCACTTCTGGCACATAGTGGCCCTCAAATCTTTATCACTGAAACATGCAGGCGTGAGTAAGCACCTGGAGAGGTTATTACATCCTTTCTTATCATTTAGCATCACTAGAGTTGCTTTTCTTCCACGTAGCACTTACTTGGCTTTGTACAGCGCCATAATTACCTCTGGTGGCGAAAATTGGAACTAGTTTTATTTTCTACACCAATCACTTCTGCATGTTCCCAAATATATTCCTACCACGTTTGCTTCCATTCGGTCTAGTGGTTACGTCTCCATAGTTCTCTGAAGAGCGATACTTATTTTATGATAACCTGGTACTTATATTTATTAATTTATTTTTATCTTGTGAGTCTTTAAAAAGCAATTATCTTGGATAATGAACACTTGTTGTATTTAATTAAATCCAATGGATCAAATCTGAAAACTATGCTCTTTAGAAAAAATAAATAAATAAACGCAATTTTATGTATTTTTGTTTAATAAAGTAATTCATATTAGAATGCAAATATAATAAATGTTTGTACTATTAGTTTCCATTATTCTATAAATTAGTCACTATTGAAATTACGTATCTCAATGATTTTACTACTTACTTATGATCATAATCTGCAGCAATAAGACCTCATTGCGTTATTTTGCTGGGCTTACAGTTAGCAACACTAATACTTCTTTTTACATGCTAGTACTTATACAATTTAGAATTTCCTAACGCTTCAACCCATGAAAACAGATGGCGCATGTTCAGTTGACACCCATGAGTGGTCAACGTTTGTCTCAATGCCAGTATGGAGCAAAGTTCACCACTTCTTAACTTAAGTATCTTCCGTATTCCTTCACTATACCGGATTAAAATTACACACACACACACAGAGAGAGAGAGAGAATATATACTGCTATTCGAATCGAACCTTAATTTCGCGTTATAATTATTTTATTTTTAGATTAATTAAGGTGTGTTTAAATGAATCCTAAAGACTGAATGTTCACGTTCAAGAAACACGAATTCACGCTTCAAAACAGCCAAATATCTAGGACTCCTCTTCACCTAAAGTCTGGAGACCTCATTTAAAATCTGTTTTTTCGAAAGCCTATAATCGGATTAACTTACTCCGTCGCTTGACTGGCACCAACTGCGGTCTTAAAGCCTCTATAGTTCTCACCACATATAATGTCTTTCCCGAATCGGTACTGACCTACGGATTCTCAGCCTGGATACCTGCAGCACCCTTCTTTTATAAAAAGCTACAAATTCTAGAACGCCATGCTTTCAAAATCGCTTATCGTATATCCTTACCTAGCCCCACTGCCGACCTCTATAATCGCGTTACTTTTCCCACTCTTCTTTCTCATATAGAACATCTTCGCTTGAAATATATCACTCACCGCATGACAATCAGAGAAAGCAACTAGGGTTTAAGGCTGAATGGTGCTTACCAGTTTATGGAGTGTGCTGATGATGTACATCTGATTGGGGATGATATGAGAACAATGGAACGAAATTCAGAGATTTAATTAAACGCCTGTAGAGATACGGGTTTAAGTTAGAAATAAATGCAAAGAAAATTAAATTAAATATATGGGAATTCGCCGTGATCATAATATTGCAAATTATGAATACATTAAAATATCAAATAATACTTTTGACAAAGTGGATCTTTCAAATATCTAGGATCAACATTAAAAGACCAAACAGATATCCACGAAGAAATTAAACTTTAACGGAAAGCTGGAAATTATTTAGCCCAAACTCTTTTGTCTTCGCGAATTCTGTAGAAAAATTTAGAGTTAGTTTGTTCATTAGTTTTAATAATTTGGTTACAGGCAGTTCGTTAATAACAACCATGGGCATTTTAGTCATGTTAAAATTTAGTAAGAACATAATATGATTTTAGCTCTAACCAAATTTACATCAAAATTATGAGATAATTCGTAGCTACTTTACTTAGAAGGTACCGAGTTCCAGTTTATGCTTCTATCACTATAATTCATCACCACAATTTTCTGACATCACTGGTATATCACTTCCTATAAACTTAGAAGTTTCTATGTACTTTGGTTCTCAGCTAACCTCCTTAGCTTCAAAAGAATTATCTGTTTTGATACACGCTATCCATTAATAGTAGTCTTTTCCTGTCCCATGTCTTTCGTCCAGCATACTCTCTGTCACATCACTCAAACATAATTTTTTATCAAACAATGTCCAAACTAAATTTTATTATCCGTTCCACGCACCTAAGTTTTACCTTCTGTTCAATATACAAAATTCGTAGAACTTTTGGCGTTTTTCATTGTTATATTGTAATATTTACGTTTCTGCTACTTAAACTAACTCTATGGTCTATGGAATCCGGAGTTCAATGCCCCGTTCACAAAAGCTCTCCATTGACTTCTATCCTTAGCCAACTGGATCCAGTTTCGACTTTGTATTCCTATTTCTACGAGATCCATTAGAGAATATTGTCTTCCCATCTGAGCCTAGGTCTTCCTAATGGTCGTTTTCCAATTGGAATTTCCAGCGTTTCTATTTTCTTCCATTCTGGCTACATGTTCTGACCACTTGACCCTTCTAGATTTGATAACCCTAAATTGTTCTAAAGTTTGCTAAAAATGTTTGGTAAACGGTACAACTTACGTAGTTCCTCGTTTTGAAGTTTCCACCATTCCCCATTCTCGTTCCTCTTGGGTCTGAATATTCGTCTTAGGTCTTGTTCTCAAACACTTTCACTCTACGTTCCTCCCTCAAATTAAGCGACCATGTTTCGCAAACCATACAGAACTACAGGCATGATTATCGTTTTGTATATTTTAAGCTCCTGCTCTTTACAGTACAATATTCAATATTTCATGGATCTTTATTTCTAATTATTGATTCAATAACTTATGTAATATATATTTTTTTCTTTACTATTATATTTCATTTATTTTCTTTTTATTCTTAGAGATTTTACTATCTCTATCCTTGCTTTCTATTTTTCATTGACATTTCAAATCTTTATTAATGATGCTATCATACACTGAAAACTAATCACTTATGTTACTATCTCCCATCACACTTCTGCAATTGTGACAGGTTCCATTATTCTAGTCAGTATTGTTTTATACTTTGTTCTATTTTTTTTTTTTTAACTTCACATCTTTTCCTCACATCTTCTAATATTGTACTAATTTTCGATTCAGATTCTGCAATAACTGACATATCATATGCAAAGTAAATATATTAGGTCTTATACTTCCCACCGAAACATTTTTTTTTCTTTCCTCAAACTCTTCAAACCCTCTATTCTTATAAACACGTATTAAGTGATATCCATGAGATACAATATTTTCATCGAGCACCTCTTCCGATTTTATTATCCTCTGTCATTTTTTTTTTTTTTTTGTTCTAACTCTTCCCACTTAGTATAATCTAACTCTTCCCAGTTAGTATAATCTAACTCTATTACGATAAACTCTTCCCATTTATTCTAACTCTTCCCAGTTAGTATAATCTAACTCTATTACGATAAACTCTTCCCATTTATTCTAATTCTTCCCAGTTAGTATAATCTAACTCTATTACGATAAACTCTTCCCATTTAGTCTAACTCTTCCCAGTTAGTATAATCTAACTCTATTACGATAAACTCTTCCCATTTAGTCTAACTCTTCCCAGTTAGTATAATCTAACTCTATTACGATAAACTCTTCCCATTTATTCTAACTCTTCCCAGTTAGTATAATCTAACTCTATTACGATTAACTCTTCCCATTTATTCTAACTCTTCCCAGTTAGTATAATCTAACTCTATTACGATAAACTCTTCCCATTTAGTCTAACTCTTCCCAGTTAGTATAATCTAACTCTATTACGATAAACTCTTCCTATTTATTCTAACTCTATATGTAAGTTTCTT
This sequence comes from Thermobia domestica, assembly GCF_964235325.1. NCBI lineage: Eukaryota > Metazoa > Arthropoda > Insecta > Zygentoma > Lepismatidae > Thermobia > Thermobia domestica. The sequence goes on along the minus strand of NC_137464.1, from coordinate 226,617,911 downwards.
CCCAGTCTTTGATCTTTCCATTTCATCCCAAGTATCTTTGGTACCTCCCATCAAAGTTGACCAGTTCAAACAGTTAAAAACGTTTGCTAAATGAATGAATAATTCTTATAATTCCTTTACTTTGTCTACAAAGTTTTTAACTATTACTGCATAAGCCAATAGTATCTCAAATGGTCGGTTCTCCTTCTACTTTCTTATTCATTCATTTCCACATTATCTTAACTATCCAATGATTAATTTCTTTGGCGTGGGAGACCCGGGTTCGATTCCCGGTGGGAGCTCATATGGTTCGGATTCCACGTGAATCAGTAGGTCCACGTCTCATATAGTCTCGCTGCTGAACGGGACGTTAAACTCAAAAATCATCTCAACCCAAAGATGAATTTTCACCACATACAATGTGAGACTAATAGCTCAATAGTCCTCATCTTTTTGTATTCGATTTCTTAGGTAATAAAATTTTGCCTCTTTTTAAGAATGTCGACCTTCTCAATTAATTACAATTTCGGAATACATCTTTTTTCCTCTTTATAATCTGAATACACTCAATAGATATAGTATTAACTATCTCAGTTTCCTTTTTTTCTTCATTCTGCATAAAGATTTTTCGACCACATCCTTCAGTGCAGTAATCTTTTTATCATTTTCAATACTTTGATTTTCTATTCCAATACCTAAAATATAGAGTTCATACTTGATCTTATACGAATCCATCGGCCACAAACTTTGTTTCGCTCACAAAAATACATTTCCGTTCTTATTATTTCAGTTCTTCTGTGCTTGCTTTTTTTAATTCAATTTACCACTTGCACTATTCAAATTTCCCTAAGATTTTAAATTACATTCTTTGTCAGTATTTTACGTGTATTGTATGCTCCTCTGGATTTTTCAATTTATCCTTTTAATTAGTTTTTTATACACATTCTTTTGCTATACATACTTTTGCTACTCACCTATATTACTTTCTTCCATCAGACTTATGGAATTATGACGGGTTTCATATCTAGTCACCTTTATTCTTTATAGTTTTTTTTTGTCTCATATTGTTTCACAGCTTTTCCTCGTATTTTCGAGGAAAATAGCTAAATATTATACAAGTATGTCTATAATATTTACACATTATTTAGTACATCTTTCACTCTTCACTTATCTTTATCTTATTTACAAGATACCTTCTAAAACCAGACTTCTTAGCTATGCTTCCTTCACTATGTCGAGTACCGTTACCTGACATGTGCTGTGCACAGTTCGAAATGTCCCACCATTAATTAGTTCATGTATCTATTCTCAACTTAAAATATTTTTCATCGAAATTCTGAATGAATCAGTTTTAAAAAAACGAATTTAACTCTTATTACTTACTCAACTTCCCTGGCTATTTTTTTTTTTTTTAATTGTCTTGTGTTTCAGCCAGTACAATATTGTGACTAAAGCTCTTATACTGTAGAAAGGTTCTCCATGTTTTCTTTAAATTGGTTGAAATTCTGTTCTTTATCCTTTAAAAAGTTATTTGCTATCCTTGGTAACCGAATGGAGACATCCAGATCCAATCTTTTTTTTTCTGTGATTGTACCACATCTTTACTATCATCAGCGAGCTATGTCGTCAGAAGTTAATCAATCTTCATTTCTTCCATTTCTTTTATTTAAACCATATCTTTGTATTATCTCTTTCCCCACAAAATCATTTCTATTCTCCATTAAAACTAACCTCTACAATCCCTCTCTAGGTATGTGATTTTATAAAATTTTGTAGCAAACTTCTTTCTCAACCTCTTGGAAATATATTCTTTGTTCCAAGATGTTGGACATTAAATAGAACAAGACTAGAAGAACTATTTACATAGAATAAGCAGGGAGAACAAATAAAATTTATTTTAAGTTGTTAAATAATAAGATATGTTCTATTTTTAGCTAGAATGAAAGTTGATTATTTTAAAGGGTGACTTCAACTTTCGCCTATTCAAAATTTGCCTAATAACCTCAGGCAATGAAATTTACGGGTGTTAACTCAAGAGAAAGTGTACACAAATCTTGAATTCAAGATTCCCCTTTCAAGATTTGCCTAATGCGAAATTATGTTGATAGTACTGACAATAAATGACAAAAATTTGTACTAGTTTCTAAATTTAAAGAAATATATATATATATATTTAAAATGTAGTAAATAGTGTAAGCACAATTAAAGTATATGACTAGATATTAAATATTTGGCATCGAGATATGATAATGTTACATGAAGTTACAAAACATATTACGGAAAGTATAAAATAAAGTAACATAAATTACACGAGAGTTTACATAAATCATAAAATAAGATTAAACAAAGCATCAAGAATAAGTATAAATCTGAAAAAGTCCAATCACAGCGCGAGAATTATTTCAAGAGGAAATGTTAATTTTTAATTAATTTCAAACTTTTTACTCCAATTTGTATGGATCTGATCCGAAAAAGGTTACTAACTTAATGAAATTTGCAGTTCCATCAAGAAGACATATCCCAGATATCCGCCTTCACTCAATATGGATGCCATATCTAACTTGGTCTCCACCGTCAATGGAATAATTATAGAAATAATAAATACTTCTGACCAGAGTATATACACTTGTTTATTAAAAACTAAATTACAGTGTAACGGTTTCGACAACTTAACGTTGTCTTCATCAGACACTAACTGAAAGAGATATCTTAGAGTGCAGATATTTATACTAAAAGTGAAAGTCCTTGTGTGCATGGGAAGCCACCTGGGTCGTACTTCCCCGGGCGTCATCTTTCGGCCACCTGCCCTGACTTAATTACCCTCCCACCTGTGTTTATCTTTTCCAGACACACCTGTTGTTTATACTTGACCAATTGACTTAAAACTTTCTCTTAATCTTCCTCTGATGCCTATTAGATGTAAATAACAGACTATACTACATACAACTGATTATAAATACAGCAATATAAAAATATATAGACATAAAAAATAAACTATAAAATATAACAATATATAAAACTCTATATAACTATATACAATATTAAACTATATATAATATTAAATATATGAATATAAATTACATATAAATATGTTCAATCTTGTTTCTTCACTTCAATTTGTTCCAATAATTTATCCCATAGATCATGTATTAACAGTCCACTTGTCCAGGTGGGAGGGTAATTAAGTCAGGGCAGGTGGCCGAAAGATAACGCCCGGGGAAGTACGACCCAGATGGCTTCCCATGCATACAAGGACTTTCACTTTTAGTATAAATATCTACACTCTAAGATATCTCTTTCAGTTAGTGTCTGATGAAGACAACGTTAAGTTGTCGAAACCGTTACACTGTAATTTAGTTTTTAATAAACAAGTGTGTATATACTCTGGTCAGAAGTGTTTATTATTTCTTTAGTGAGTTCCAGAGTCGTGATGGATAGAGTGGAATAATTATGTTTACCATGATTTCCTACCTTAAATTCAATCACATGGTCTTGAAATTTATAACAAAATATTTTGTAAATAAAATTTCTTTCGTTTGATATATAATACATCTCTGTAGCTTAAGTAGATATAAAGTTACAAATGATAGAACTGGCTTGTGTCACTTAACCTTGCCTCTGTTTCTTTCAAGTATATTTTTCTGATTAAAAAAAAAAAAAAAAAAAACTTGTTCATAAAGAAGGCAGATTTCATCAACCAACCAAAATGTTTAAATACATGAAAATATGGGAGGAAACATGGATGATGTGATACTGTTTTTACATAAATAGGAAGTAACGCGACTTTATCTCTGTTCCAAAAAGGAAAAAAAACTTCTTAGAAACTACCCAAAAGATAGACAGGTTGTGAGTATATTCAAGAAATCTACTACAAGTCCTGAAGAGCTAGTAAAAGTGGGACAACATTTCCAATTACACATTCATGCATCGCATGATGATGAGGCACTGGCTTTCTGTCGATATTTCACATATAGAAGACTAATTTCACACCAGTCAATCATCTCTCAGTTTTACCTATAAGAGCAAGTTCGAGCAGATGACACGTGTTGAATGTGTAACATCAGGAGCAAACTTGGCTGGAGCAAGATATTCCAGCAATTGGTTGCAAATGTAAAATTCTCATGTACTTCATCCACCTGCTCATGTTCGCGATATTTTACTCAGACATGTGTATTATTTGTAGGAACATCACATTTTGGGAGTGAAAAAGTAACAGGATGAAAGTGACATGTTGGCATTTTCTTATTGTTGAACTACCCTCGGTTACTTTTATGAATCTTTCGAAGTTTTTTCTTTCTTTTTTCTTTCTTTGTTTTTCAGTGTAACATTTACCCTTTTCTTCTTCTGAAAGAAGCAGAGTTTATTATATGCAAGCAGAGCAATATATAAACGCTCTTTGAAGTCTTATCCTAAAAAGCTCTTGTTTCAACGACTTCTTTCATCTGAAGCAACAGTGGGTCAGATCCAACCAAATCGTATCGTTTATGACACAACAGTGCACCGTGTCAGGGATGGGTTAATTTTTGTGTCTTTTATGTACTATAAATTATTTCTATCGTTTATAAAAAAACAATTTACTCAAATAACGTTTTCTCTACGGACTATTTTGGTAAATAAGTTTACAGAAACTGCCGTATAATGACCCATTATTCTCAAATGTATCATATTTTGTCAATTGTAATGATGATATGTTGACATTTTTTCTTTATTTGTTTTACTTATATAAGTACTATACGTATAAAAAAAACAAAGAAATCAGAAAAATATGACTGAAAGAAACACAAATAGAAGATTAAACGATACAAACCTACTCTATCATTTGTAACTTTATACTTACCTGACCTACAGAGGTGAATTATATATCAAACGAAAGGAAATTTTAGTTACAAAATATTTTGTTATAAGTTTCATGACCGTAGAATTGAACCTAAGGTAAGAAATCAAAGAAAACATGATTATTCTATAGACGTGGCGACCAAATTGGATATGGCAATCATATTGAATGAAGTTCAAGAGAGATATTCGAGGACTTTTAGAATATTATTATACATGAAAGGAAAATTATCCGACAAGTTTCATTAAGCTACTAATATTTGCTGGACTTGTCAAAATTTTTCCCTACATTCTGAACTATTTAATAAGAGTTCAAGCATAGTTTGAAGAGGAAATGCTAACTATTGACGAGGTGCAGAACTACCAACGTATGCGAGCTAAACCAATATTTTAAAAAAAAATTCAAGCTTCGCCTAATAAAAAAAATAACTCTGTGTCATCGCTTTGATTAACGTTTTCATAGCTAGGAGGTATTAGGCGAAACTTGAAGCCCCGTATTAAAGATATTTAAAGTTGAAAGAATGTCATCATCTACAGACGAAAGAAAAAATAATTTTCTGGGATTATTTAAAATATACGAGAATGATTCAAAAAGTATGGTGATACCTTTATTTGTGTTTGATGAGAGATAGCACCGATACAGGTATCAGTGGCAAAGAATTGTGGTAGCTGCTGGCGACACCATAGTCGAACTGTTGCTTCCAAGTCCGCATCACAACTGTAGCGTTGGCCATTAAAATGATTCTTAAGTTTATGGAAGAACCAAAAGTCGCAGAGTGCAAGATCCGGTCTATAGGCAGGATGAAGCAGAATGCCAACAACACTGCCGCTGTTTCAACGGGACGCCACCATTGGATGCCATGGATTGCTCCATTACTCTAAAACGAGAAGAGATAGGGGAGTGAAACATGTGATATTCTATAGCTTAAACATCAGTGCATTAATAATAAAGAGTTCAGAATGTTTGCAGTACTATTGGCCAAGTAGTGAGCTTGAAAGCATTACTTTCTGAATCACCCACGTATATTAAGTTTTATGTAGCCATACGACAATTGCTACCTAACAACATATATTTTATTTATTTATCCTTTTCTATTTATTTGCTTCTGTGTAGGTACTTTCAGCCTTGATCTATTTCATTTCCTTTACGATGTCTTTTTAAGCAAATACGTCCCCTATCCTTCTCTTCTAGAGACGCCCGTGCTAACAACTACTTAGTGCGTAGTAATAAATGCGTTTTAACATAAGATATACTACATGTTATAAGTTTGGTGGGATATTCAGCACTTTCTATTGTAACAATTTTATTAAATTAAATACTAATTACCAACGTTATGTTTGATCGATAGTAAAACAATATTATTTCTCGTATTCCAGAAAGCTTTGACGACAATTTGTCTGGTGGAAGATAAAATCCAGGCTAGATTTCATGTCATGCCTTTGCTTCCACACCAGTTGCTACGCCACAGATGTATTCAATTAAAAGAAAGTAGGTTTATAATTTTACAGATAACACTCCTAAGTTTTAGTGTTACTTCAATTTTATTGAGTTAAGTAATCTATTTCTGTAGATATTATATTTGAATTACTTCATGCGAAAAGGACTACAATCACCAAAATGGCGAAATTGAGTTAACATAGGATTTTTGTTCCTATTGAGTGTACCTATGTTTCTATGCATAGAGAGCTTTAGTTTCATTGGTCTAACATTTTATATGAACAAATATTAACTTCGATTATTCTACGCAGAATGGACTTGAGTTAGTGACTGAATCCCTTTTTGCATGGAGAATTACATTTGTTTCGTATGTTAGTGGTAATAGTTATTGATTTCGTACCATTCGATTGATAGACCTGCAATGCCTAGAACCAGGAGAAAAAAGTCTTAATACAGTTTTGTTTGGAAAAAAAGCAAACAATAATAACTAAATAAAATCACATGCATACGGGGCTTTGTCTGTAATTTACATACAAGAAGGGCTTCAGTCCACAGTGGAAACATTTTTTACCATGGCAATGACCATAACAATGGTTTTCCTATACGGAATTCGATTAATGTAATTGTTCTCTACATGAAAAAAAAAAATGTTCATATTGCTTTTATAGTTTCAAAACTGCAATATTTTTCTTATTTTTCACAAAATTAAGCTTGTTTGACTGAAGCCCTTTTTGCATTAACTGATTCATTTACTACTCCAATACTTGTTAAACAGTGACGGCAAAGATTAAGAGTGTGCCGCAAATAAATAGTAAATTCTTGCCGCAACCAGTTGTCGAATTGGAACTACATTATTACCGGTATCCTTGTACTTGCAGACCTGAGTTAAGCATATTTTGATATAATAGTGGAGCTTATTTTTGAATTTTTAGAGTAAGCACTGTGGAAACTTTTAAAGGAAGTTACCCTTATAGCTGCGATGCAGCAATAGTGTGTAGTTTAGAGCACTGAAGAAGAAAGACGCAACCAAAGTAAGAATACAAGTTCCAGAGATCTGTTCATGGGGAAAAAAAGTGCAGGAACTCCACAGTCCTGAACCGAGCAACATTGCTTAGTGCAGGAATGCTTTATATAACGCGGGTTTTATATTATAGTTTGCTCTGACACAGTTTTTTTTATTATGGTTTGCTCTAACGAGGTTTTCGTATTATCACATACGTTTACGAACTAGCAACAGCTTTACCACTTTAATTTTTTTTTAATGACCAAATAACAAGACTGAATTTTCGTATCCTCATACGAACATTTTCAGGAACGAGTCCAATAAAACATGTTTTTGTATGAACACAATGGGCCTTATGCAGAGTCGTTTTGATGTCTGATTAAAGCTATACTACGGGGTTGACTAAAGGATGGTTATCAAAATTGTATTCAGAGTCTCTGATTAGGACGTAATATTTGACCAAGTTATTCACATGTGGCTAATTAATCTAGAGCAGAGGCTAATCTTTTACCCACGGTTTAGTGTGCGACACAATATTTCGTGTTTCATTTATTTTCATTTTTACAGAATACGCATGCGCTGATCTACTTTTCCGTAGTTGCCACATTTATTTTTCTCACCCGATGCATTGGGGTTAATAAGTTAATCATACCCAAATCATCTTTTTAGTTGTTCTCAAAGTAGACTCTGAATACCAAAAAGTGCATCTTCTTTAATAAAGCGTAAGTGTGCTACTAACTAGTCGGTGACTAACCCTCGATTAACAAATTCTCTCTGAATACCACTCAATATCTTTTATTTGGAAAATTAGGAAAAATTAAGTGTGCTTAGACTTTTGGGTATATATATATATATTCATTTTTTGCATATTTCTTATATTTTCAGCTTCTCATTACATTCTAGAAGTTCGTAATGATGTTCACAATATATCAGCCACAGCGGCGTACTACCAGCATAAACTTCAATCTACAAGAGCCAATATGAAGCTAGAACTATTTGCTCAAATTGCTAACGAACCCACTTTTAATATTCTTCGCACAAAGGTACATAAAAATATTGTTTTCACTTCATATATCAGGTAATCTTAAGAGTATTGAGCCTCTTGTGCACGAGCTAGCGTTAGTGTCCTAATCTCAGGGTATATGAGTCGCAGCGGGTCAGGTCCAATGTCATTTAACAGCTGACAGTAGGGGCTAGTAGTTGTGCAAAACGTGTTGAGATTCTCATAGTCAGACCTGAGGTATTGCGTTGTGAAGATGAGTTAACTTTCCGGAAATCTGCGCTACATCTTACAAGTGTTTTTCAATATAGGTGCAAATACTGCACATATCCGTAAAAGAAATTTGTGCTGTTTATGGGTAAGATTCGTTATCAAACGCAACAACCTATAAGTGGTTTAGTCGCTTTTGTTCTCTAAATTTCGATGTCTAAGAAGCTTCTCATAGTGAGCGACCAATCATAGTAAAAATGGATGATATTCTGGTAAAAGTCGAGCAAGACCCGCGTGTAGGAAGTCATGACACCATCAATAACCTGAACATTCATCACAAGTGTTAAAACGTTATAAGAAAGTTGGCTACAAAAAGAGGCTCAACATTTGGATGCCACATGATTTGAATCAAGAACTTTTACTCGGTTGAATTTCTATCTGCGAATCACTAGTGAAATGTAAAGAACTCGAGTCATTTCTGAAGTGGTTGATCACAAGTGATGGAAAGTGGATAACCTACGGCAACAGGGTTCGAAAAAAAATGTGGTCAAAGAGAAGAGAAGCTCCACAGACTATGATGAAGCTTACACGGATGTCCAGAAAGGTTACGCTGAACGTTTGGTGCTTTTGCAAGGGCATCGTGCATCACGAGCTGCTGTCGCTGGATAGAGCAATAGAACCGGACCTATGCTGTCTACAATTTTCGTGAGTGCTGTTAGTAATTCAAAGAAATGGCCAGAACTGGTGAACAAAAAGGTTGTCGTATACCACGCTGCCAACGCCAGACCGCATACGTTTTTAATGACTCTCAAAAATTGAAGGAACTTGGCTGCAATATTTTAATTAATTCAATCTTTTTCTGCTATTCATTTGTTTCTATGATGTAGATAGTTCTTTTTTTGCCGTACGGAATACTACGCATGATTATCTTTAAAACAATATTTAGTCATTTTAGATGAAAGTTTGGTATATGTGCCAAGAAGATTCATCCTCTTTCCAATTAAATTTCGAAAACCCGTTAACTAAAAAGGTATATGTAATTTCAACTACCATTCTTTGTACTTACTATATAATCTAATTAAATTGGGTCTCATTTTTACGTCCTTTTTTTCTTTTTTTTTATAGATATTTTTAGGTCTTTTTATAGATTCATTTTAGGCAATTTTTAGGTCTTCAACTTCCGAGCCCTACTCATAACATTTAAAATCAAGTCACCAGTTTTGAAAAAGTCGATTAGCACTTGAAAAATCCAGTTTACTTTAGAGGTGAGTTTCTTCCTGAGAAGTTTCTAAAAAGAAGATAAAGCAAATGATTTTGTATACATTTTAGAAATAAATATTTCATTAATAATCTTTCAATATGGAGTAGTCATTTCTCTTGAGAAATTCACTCTTAGGAGGGGGGGGGGGGTTGAGTGCTTTCGGACAACTTTCCTTAAAACGAATCAGGTGAGTTTTGTTCATATTTCGTAAATAAATATTTGCAATAAAAAAAAACATATAATATAGCTTTCAATTTTTCTTGGAAAAAGTCAGAAGAGAGAATCTACAAGTGGGATGAGATTTGTTTTCTTTCTTTATTACTTTCGAATGACAATAGTGATGAGTTCTTGTGATTGTGAAACAAAAATAAGTTAGTAAACTTGAGATTTCGACAGATTACACATTTCATGATTTGTACATGTCTAAATTCTTTTGTGTGTGTGTGTGCTCTGTCCATTTGTTTGTTTCTATGTACAGAGGTCATACTTCTTAATGCATCAATATTAAATTTGAAAATACTGGAAAATATTTTTAAGGCAGTGTTGCGTTTCATATATATATATATATTATGACTAAAGATTTCATTAACAACTCTAACATATTGCGTAATTAATTTTTCTTACAAAATAATTTTAGAGAATGTAGTTTACTGATGCTTTGTGCCGATGATTTTCTCGAGAGTGCTCTGATAAATTCCTTGATATTTTGTGAATAAATGTTTTATCCTTAACCCTCCGTTTCTGAGTAACCCATGAAAGGTGCACTACGATAGAACTAAAAAAAAAAAAAAAAGACATGCAAAATAAATATAAATAAGAAGAAAACTAAAGTGATAAAGTGCACAAGAGCAGGACAAGAAGGGTTAAACGTATGGCTAGAGGGAGAGAAAATTGAAGACCTAAGACGTTCCCTTATTTAGGAAGTTTAATATCCTCGAACTGAAGAAGTGAAAAAGACGTAAATTCAAGAATAGCGCAGGCTAAACAACCATTCAATAGGAAAAGAGGACTACTAACATCAAGAAATGTGTCGTTAGACGATCGAAAACGATTTATTAAGACCCTGGTATGGAGCGTGGCGCTGCGTGGATCAGAGACGTGGACATTGAGAAAAGCTGAAATATCCAAACTGGAAGCATTTGAAATGTGGTGTAGGCGCAGAATGCTGCGCATATCATGGACCGAAAGGGAAAGGAACGAAGATGTACTAAAAGAAGCTAATGAAGGACGACAGATCATGAAGATAATAGGAAAAAGAAGAAACAGCATGCTTGGCCATCTTGTTCGACACTGTGCTGATAGAGGAAAAGGCAGAAGGAAAACCAGGAAGAGGAAGACCAAGGATAGAATATCTAGATGCAGTTATGAAGAAACCTTGTCAAAGTATAAAACAGCTCTCCCAAGGAAGAGAAAAGTTCTAAAATTTCCATGTTGCCCACCAACCTATGGTTGAGGCGAGAAAGAAAGAAGACGATAGAATGAGTTTTCTACGGAAAAGGTTTTGCGAAAATATCAAGTATAATTTTGTTTATATTTAGTAAATAATAGTAAGACTATTCATGGCTTTGGATTGATTATTTCAACAAAAGAGACACTGGCCAAAGCTTAAAACCCACTTTATTTTAAATTATAATTTGTAACTGTTTCGGATATCTAGCATATCCTTCTTCAGACACTATCGAAAATAAATGAAAATACAGACATATATATAAATATTGTTATGACAAAGTTTAAATTCTTTAACCGTCATATATATATAGTCATTGTTATGAAAAAGTTTAAATTCTTTTAACAGACATATATATAGTCATTTATTTATATATATGTCTATATTTTCATTTATTTTCGATAGTGTCTGAAGAAGGATATGCTAGATATCCGAAACAGTTACAAATTATAATTTAAAATAAAGTGGGTTTTAAGCTTTGGCCAGTGTCTCTTTTGTTAAAACGTAAATAATAATACTTCAGTAATAACTGCAACATTACATGGTTTATTTTAAGAGGTGGAAGAGGAAAAGTTTGTTCCTGTTGCTTATACATTTTATTTGACCATAAATGTTGCAGGAGGATCATTTAAAGGAATGCATTAGTTAGTGTAATACTCATACGTTCCGATAACACAACCAATAAATAAGATTACATTTTTTTGCTTATAATCGTACTTACTATTAAATCATATTTTGTTTAATTTATTTACGGTAATAAACAAACAAATAATATTGTCATTATTTATATGGGACTAGGAACAACTTGGTTACATTGTTTGCAGTGGGATCAGAAGAGGATTTAGTGCGCAAGGATTTAAAGTGGTCGTACAGTCTGAAGCTCATCCAACTTTTGTTGACCGGCGAATCGAAGCTTTTATAACCAGTTTAATGGTGTGTATAATGACTGAAATATAATGAATCTACTATTTTAAATGTGTTATTAGTGATATATTTAGTATTATGTTAAACTGCTTGTTTTCTGAGATGTAAAATACTATCTGAGGAAACACAAAGCTGAGAAAATCTCAGGAAATTTTTTGATCGGTATGGTTATTATTAGTAGAACACTTGAATGTGTCGTTTTTTGTTTAAAGAAATCAATAGGTGTATGATTTAATAATAATCAGAAATTTATCTATTTTATAAAAAACTCTACAGTTTCAACAAATAACCTCCGTCATTATCAACAGTGTTGAAGGAACTTTAATCTAGTTAATTAGAGATTACTTCAGAGCATGACATATTAAGTGTAACGAGATTTTGAAAAAGGATAATATAAAAATGAAAATGTCTATCTATCTATCTATCTACCTACCTACCTATATATATCTATATATCTATATCTATATCTATATCTATATCTACATCTCTCTCTCTCTCTCTCTCTCTATATATATATATATATATATATATATAGGGTGTTTCAAAATAACACCGACAAAGTTTGGGAGGTGATTCCTGACACCAAGATAAGACAAAAAGTATAGATCAACTTGGGTGCACAAATGCTTCGTTTCGGAGTTATAGGCTTCCGAAAACATGAAAAATGAACTTTAAAGGCCCATAGCTCCAAAACTATGGGAGTACTTCAAATTATATGTCCTTAGCCAAACTCCCTCTATAAAAATTGTTGCGGAAGTACCGCAGGGTTTTTAAGCATGGATATTTGGATAGGGCACATACTAGTTCCTAAGCGAAGTCTTAACCCGACTACAGTGGGTGTCATAGTTTTGGAGCTATGGACCTTTGAAGTTCATTTTTTCATGTTTCCGGCAGTCTATAACTCCGAAAGGAAGCATTTGTGCACCCAGGTTGGTCTATACTTTTTGTCTTATCTTGGTGCCAGGAATCACCTCCCAAACGTTGTCGGTGTTATTTTGAAACACCCTATATATATATATTAGGGTGTCCCTTTTTTAGGGTAATTTCGTGTTGCTATACGCATACCCACTATAGTATTCTATGTGACCGTAAACAAGCCAAGCATTACTGAAATAGGAGCTCCCTACGAGAACGTTAACCCGTGCCGACTTGACAAAGTCATAAAATGACATTTCCACATTATCTATAAGATAATTTAGAATGTCCAACCGTGATAACGGAAAAAACTGAAAGACACAGAGAAACGAAACTTTGTACAAAGCAACTAGAGGAAAGACGACATCTGCCCGTGTATTGACGAACATCACTGGATGAACAGTGTTGCAAACCCAAAAGAAAGTTTTGTTTTTGTAAATCGAATGACCCAAATTCGATATTATCATTGGAAGCAACAATAAAAACAAAGACAAAAGAGATAGTAAACGCAGATCAATGTTGCAAACTTTTCGAGAAATAACGTGAAACATGTATTAAATGCATATGGCTTGGCGTTCACAAGGAGAAAGGTTCTAACGTTTTGTACACCTTAAATTAAATATTGACAAGAACTGTATACGTTGACTCCAAGTCTAGAAGGGTCCGTTGAACAGTGTTGCCATCAAGAGAAGAGAAAAGTTGAATTTGGAAAAGGTACAATAACTCGGAAAAGGTCACCAGTGCAGTATGGTTTGAAACCTATAATGCAAGGCGGTAGAGCATGAGGAGCAGTACCGTGGCTATGTGAGACCGATAAGTTACATACTGACCGAGATATTCGGCATCTTGTTAAACCTGAGAAGTTAGATTTGTAAAAAAAAAAAAATAAATAAAAATAAAAAAAAAAGTCTACGCTGCACAGTGGGTTGGAATCCTAACAACCTGTGAAAATATGAAAACAGCGTGCAATTTGCATAAATTTATGTACTTATGTGTTTTTGAGGTCGCTGATTGCGATGATGACGTCAAAAGTGAAAAGTCCAGAATGGCGGATAAAATATATTCGAAATTCTCCAAATGGGCTGGAAATTGAGTTTGTTATATTTTTGAGGTCTCTAATAACATTTTGGATGTCACAATTGTAAAATTCACTATGCCGGAAATAATACGGTGGGTAAAATGGGCGTAAATCGCCATTTGGAGAATTTCGTAACGTATTTGCCCTCCATATTGGATCCAATAACAGGAACCAGTGCTGAACTGGACGTGAAAGTGATAATGCTATAAACAATTGCAGATCATTCTTGAATGTGATATGGAAGGTGCAATAACGTTGCTGAAACTAGAATATATTACGTGCTTGTAATTTAATGAGACTATAACTTAACTCTCTGCTTGGCCAATATCGGCGTATGTTGTGAGAAAATAAAATAAGAGATTAATTTGAAATATGTTGAACTGTAGGGCACAGACACGTCCGCATAATTCATATCCTTTATCAAATAAGCAGCAGATTAGAAGCAAACATAGGAAGTATACGACGTAGGGCCTACACAACGTAGCCCCGCTCATGCTGGATATTTTCCGTTCAATGTTTTTTTTTTCTTCTTGGAATCTGGGTATTCTGGAGTCTTGGAATCTGGGAATCTTGGGGTCAGCGTAAACAGTTCTTGTCAATATTTAATTTAAGGTGTACAAAACGTTAGTAACTCACTCCCTGTGTGTGCCAACAGCTTTTGTATTTAACGCATGTTTCACGTTATTTCTCGAAAAGTTTGCAACACTGATCTATGTTTACCGTCTCTTTTGCCTTTATTTTCATTGTTGCTTCCAATGATGATATCCAATTTAGGTCATTCGATTTACAAAAACATAACTTTCTCTTGGGTTTGCAACACTGTTCATCCAGTGATGTTCGTTAATACACGGGCAGATATCGCCTTTTCTCTAGTTGCTTTGTGCAAAGTTTCGTTTCTCTGTTTCTTTCAGTTTCTCCGTTATCACAGTTGGACATTCTAAATTATAATGTGAAAACGTTATTTCATGATTTTGTCATCAAGTCAGCACGGGTTAACGTTCTCGTAGTGAGTTCCTATTTCACGAATGCGTGTTTATGGTCACATAGAATACATTTAGCGAGTGTGCGTTCGCAACACGAAATTACCTTAAGTAAGGGACAACCTAATATATATAGGATGTTTCAAAACAACATCGACAATGTTTAAGAAGTGATTCCTAACACCAAGACAAAACGAAAAGTATAGACTAGCCTGGGTGCACAAATGCCTCGTTTCGGAGTTATAAGCTGCCGAAAACAAGAAAAAAAAAAAAAAATGAAAAGGTCCATAGCTCCAATACTATCTGACCTACCGTAATCGGGTGAAGACTTTATTTAGGAACTAGTATGTGTTCTACCCAAATATCCATATTTCAAAATGCTGTTATACTGTCGCAACAATTTTAATAGAGATAGTTGGTGAGTACTTCAAATTATATTCTCGTAGCCAAACTCCCTCTATAAAAATTGTTGCGTAAATACCTTACGATTCTGAGAAACGTGTTTTTGGATAGCGCAAATGTTAGTTTCTAAGTGAAGTCTTGACTCGACTACGGTAGGTCCCATAGTATTGGAGCTATGAATCTTAAACTTCATTTTTTCGTGTTTTCGGCAGCCCATAAGGGAGCACTTGTGCACACCCAGGTTAGCCTATACTTTTTGTCTTATCTTGCTGTCAGAAATCAGCTCTCAAACGTTGTCAGTGTTGTTTTGAAACACCCTGTATATATATATAGGGTGTTATAAAAATTTGTCTCAATATTTTGGAAATAGGTTCCTCATATGGACCTGTGTTCAGAACTGCATAGTTTCATAGTTATGTGGTACCGAAAAAGTGAAAAAATAACTTTAAAGGTCCATAGTTCCACTAGAATAGGACCGATTGTAGTCGGGTTAAGACATCACTGAGGAACTAGTATGTGAACTATCCAAATATCCATCTTTCAGGACCTTCGGTACTTGCACAATCATTTTTAGAGGAGCTGTTTGGGAGTACTCGATCACTCTCCATCTACCTCTTTAAAAATTGGTGTGCAAGTACTAGAGCATTCTTAAACTGAATATTTGAATAGTTCATATAGCAGTTCCTCAGTGATGTCTTGACCCGACTACAATAGGTCCCATAGTAGTGGAGGTATGAACTTTTAAAGTTTACTTGTTTCACGTTTTGGGCTTCCTATAACTCCGAAACTATCTAGTTTCCAACATAGGTTCATATGAACTTTTTCTTATTTTGATGTGAGGAGTTTGTTTCCAAAATGTTGTAACAGCTTATATAGACAGAGGCATTAAACCTTTTATCTTCAAAGATCTTTTATCTTTTATCAAAAACGTAATATGATCTTATGTTAGAGATTATTGCAAAATATCTATTTGATTGGATGTGATACTTATTGTAGCAGTTTTTTTTCGAAATAAGGCCTCTTGAAACAAGTTAAATTTTCAATCACTTTTAATTTTTTCCCTATTTATTAAGATTATGCTAGTGAGCCTTATAAGATTGTTGTGTAAGTACCCCTATCCGTCCGCTACTTAGCACGATAACTCAACAAAAGCATTTTTTATTTTTATTTTATTATTATTATTTTGATTTTTAATTTTTATTTTATTATTATTTTATTTATTTATTTATTGCAACACATAGTTAGATCACTTTGTGCGATATATACATTGCTGTAACGTCTTTTCCCAAATGATGGAATCATCCAGATATGTGTATGGTCCTTCACAATTTGCTAGCAAAGTGTCAATGAACTAAAAAAAAAAAAATGGGAGTACAGTTGAGCCTGAACGCTAAGCTCTTTTATAAATTCCCCACGCAGTGTTGTTCACTAAATACTTCTGAGATTGTTCTTCTACCTTCAGTTGCAAATAGATTTTTTTTTTTTCAGATCTAAAGAGACATAAAAATTGGCACCTTTTAACTTACTTAAAATATCCTTAATCTTCGGTAAAAAGTATGTGAGAGCTTCTCAGTGAATTTTTTCAATGTTTGTTTAACATCAAAGCAAAAACATAACTCTTCATTTTTTTAACAACCACCATAGGTGTAGCCCACTCTAAGCCATCTAGTGTTTCTAAAACTTCCATGTTGCACATCCTATGTAACTGTTCCTTGCTTTAGTTTTGTAAAGCACATGGTAAACAAAGGCACTGTATCCTGCCTTAAGGGTATAGTGACTTTACGCAGCACGGCTTTATTAATAGGTTTCTCGAACACATCATGATATTGCTCTCATAGATTGGTTTTACTATTGTTATTACACAATAAATTTACATTTATTTTATGTCGTCTAATGGGTCAGTGGTATTGCGTTATCACCACTGCCTCCAATTGGGTGTCAAGATATCCATCCATTATCTACCTAATAAGGGATATTTAACCTTTCCTTCTATTATTATTATTATTATTATTATTATTATTATTATTATTATTATTATTATTATTATTATTATTATTATTATTATTATTATTATTATTATTAAGGCTAATTTACCATTAAATTGTACACTTAGCTCAATCTGTTTTACGTTTATGCATGATCCATTTGCGTTAAGCAAAATTCCGTTATGTGGCTGACAGCACTTGTCTGAGAAACGCTTAGTTGTCTGTTAACGCACACAGTGTTAATAACACGGCGTCTGTGTTCTATAAGAAATTAACTGGTTTATCATTACACATTAGTTCGACACTTTTAGGTACGTGAAAACAATGATGCCAACCGGTGTGAAAAATTCCATTTTGTGGAATTTTCTGACATTAATTTTTCGAATAAGGATAAAGGGAATTTTCGTCAAAATTGGCAGCATATATGGGATTTTTCATATATTTCTTTAATTGAAGTCAACAAAATTCTCTAAAGAAGCGAGAAGTATACTAGCCACACTTAAATAAACGCAAAATTAGTGTTAATTATAGAATTTTGTTGTTGAAAAGTGCATGTTAGTATGAAAGTGATTTATGCAGAAATCTAAAAAAAAAAACGAGCACTAAGGAAGGTCAATTGTACTCTGGTATTTTTAAAAAAAAAAATCATGAACGCAGAAAAGTAAATTACCAAACAACGAACAACCAATTTCTGAAACATCCCATACGAAATAACTGGAGAATGAACTTTGTCTATTTCACTACATTCAGTAGAAAATTATGGTACAAAAGTGTGATAGAAATACTAAATTATGATAACAAAATGTTCTTGTTTTCATCAACAATTTCAATAGTCTCTTTTAATTAAGGAAAATACTATTAGCAGTCCAGAAAATCGGAATTTACTAATTATTCATTCAAATATTGAAGTAAGTAAGTCACATATGCAGTAGTTTTAATTTCAATATTTTATAAACTTTGAAAATTTTGTAATTAGCATAGCGCATGGGAAAATTCAACAGCGAAAGGGAATTTCTGCTTTTTGAAATGGGATTTTATAAGGTTTCAGGTTGGCATCACTGCGTGAAAATCATTTTTGATACTGTTATTGTGGAGCAAAGTTTCTTTCAACTGGCACCGTGGAGTTTGATATTATATGAAACTAGGTAACTGCTAAATCAAGCAATAAACTTTTCAAGAGAATATTTATTCAAAAATGTCATTAACTGCTTTCATTTCCAACATGCAATTAGACCACCAACAACCATAATAACAAATATCTTCTTTTTCTTAATAAATAACTAAGTATGTGCTATGTTACATTATCATTCTTTCCCTAGGACCTATCTACGACAAATTATAGGTGAAAAATAAAAACTTTGTGAAGCAAAGCTGAAATCAATTTCTAGAACGTAACTGTACATGTTACATAGTACACATGTTTACGTATAGAAACACATTACATATCTTATTCTTTGTAGATTTATCTGGAAGACATGACCCAAGACGTTTTTGACACTCACAAAAAATCCTTAGAAGCTCGAATCTTGGAGAAGCCTAAAACGATGTCACAGTTAACAGATAGATATTGGTTGGAGATCTATAATCAACAATATAACTTTAATAGGCCAAAAATTGAGGCAGAATGTTTAAGAACTTTAACGAAGGAAGATATATTACGCTTCTATGAGGTATGTTGTAGTTTGGGAAAAATATAGTAATTTTGAGAGAAATAACATCTGAAGATTGAACTGAATTGAATTGAGTTGAATTTTATTGCGTTCAATGACCTTTACATTGGCTGATTGCCATATGGTGTAGAACATGTCAATGATATTATACAAAATATATATTCATATTATTGTAAAAACGTAACTACTTGTGCAATATATTCTACGTGATAGAAAAACATGTCAAAATGTCATTTCCTTGGAAGGATTATTAAGATACATCACTCATCCATACAGTTTTTTTTTTTTTTTTTTTTTTTTTTTTTTTTTTTTTTTTACAAAGTAGAGAAAATATATAATGTGTACAAGAATTACATTTACGACTTAGCAGAGCCTAGATCAGTTTGCAAGTATTCCTCCACACTATAAAAGCAGTGGTTTAACAGAGTATGTATTGACTTTTTGAAACTTTCATGTTCAAAAAGAGATTTAATTTGATTAGGCAAAAAGTTCAAGAGTACGCCTTTGTACGCAATAGAATGGATCTGTTATCTTGAAAATTAGTCCACTCATTTAGGGAAAAGTACTCGTAACCGCGTGGATTATTCTATGCGATTTTTTTTTCTTCTCGAACTTGTTAATGTTTTGCAAACTTGAAATAAGTGTTCTCATGTTTACTTGTGCTAGGTATTGTTATCTAAATCTGAAAAGAGAAAGCCATAACATTTCCTGGTTTCCGTTGTTTTTTGGTCAATTTATTCTTGTGTACAAGATAAATTAAATACGTTGAATAAATTAATATTGGAATTATATAATAAACTCAAGGAAGTGTGTACACAGACCGCTATCAACTTTAATCAATTCTCAAATACTTTCTCTAATGAAATAACATAACTCGTTATATAAGAAATACAAACAGCAGATACTTATTGATCTTCAAAATGCAAATTCCCTTCGTCAAAAATACAAATTTATAAGAAACGCGTGTACACGAAATAAGAAAAGCAAAGATCAAGTTTACTAGCGATTTGCTTCACTCACTTGTCAGTCAAAGATTTCAAACAGCTTTAGAATAAACTGAAATATTTAGGTATAGGAATGAAAACTAAACAAAGCATTTCCTCTGGGTTAAACTTAAATGATCTTAATGAATGAAAATTTCTGCAATATTCCTAATTTAGACTTGAATGTAAAAATAAATATATTAAATAGAATTAAGCAAAAGAAATATATTAAATCGAATTAAGCAGAACAAAAATAACACATCATTTAGTTTTTCTGGTGTGACTGTAAGTCAGGTTGAGTCAGCAGTATCAAAAGTTATGTAAAATGCTAGCGGACTCGATAAAATGTCAATTCTTATGATAAAGTTTTTCCAGTATATTGTATATCCTATATGTGACATGTGTAATCTAAACATTAGTACAGGCATATTTTCAGAGCAGTGGAAAGCTGATTTTGTAAAGCCCATTGTAAAACTCTTCTTGCCTTCATTGCACTCAGATTATAGACCTGTGAATATAACATCAGTAGTATCAAAAATTTTAGAATGTCTTACCCACGAGCAGTTAATAAGTTTCTTACAGGAAAATAGCCTAATGAATTCTTTTCAGACTGGTTTCAGAAAACATTATAGCACTGCAACAGTTCTAGTCAAAGTATTCGATGACATAAGAGATGTGATCGAAGAAAGAAAAATAACAAGTATGGTATTTCTAGATTTTTCAAAAGCTTTCCAGAGACTTGACTTCGATATATTATTAGCTAAATTAAGTTCTTATTTTAACTTCTCCTCCAAAGCTATTATGCGGGCCGCGGTGGCTCAGTCGTAGAGCGTTCACCTCTGGTGCTTGGGGTCCTGGGTTCGATCCCAGCCCCCGCCAAGTGAACTTTGTGGTGGACCAACACCGCGTGCGTGGGTTTTCTCGGGGTTCTCCCGTTTCCTCCCACTTTCTTTATTCCACCATTTCATTCATCACTCATCATCACCGTCTCCTTTAGCCTAACCGGCATAACCGGCATAACCGTGGGACGTAAAACTTAAAGATTTCATTTCATTTTTTTCCAAAGCTATTATTTGAATACAGTCATATTTACTCAATCATAAACAAGCAGTAATGACAGATAAAAGATTCATCTCAATGGATTTCGAGCGCGTTTTCTCTTGACCACATCTCGATGTTCTGCCGATCATAATGTAATTTTCTTATTGCGTATTGCCTCTTGAATATTTGGTGGATTTGCTAAGACATAAAGTTGGACGTCATCCGCGTATAATGATATTTTACATGGCTTATAGTATTTGGAAGATTATGAGTACATGATAAGCAAAAGAGGGGACAAAGTACTGTCCCTTGTGGTATCCATTATTGTATGTTGTATGTTTTACATCCCTACATTTCCCTCCCTTTGGCAACACTGCAATCAAACTTATACCATAATATTGCCACATTCTTCTTTAAAAAAGAAAAAGGTCTTAACCATATCAATCGGTTAAATACTCTTTGAGCTATAATTCGTTATCTGAAAGTCGACGAAAATGTCTAAAAGCGCCCCGTACCGAAAGGGCTAATCTAAAACTTCAAAGGCATATGGAGCCGTAACTAGACATACTTGGATATGGATTTATAAGGAAAAATATATGCAGTAGGAAGTCAAAAATCCGAACTAATTGGGACCAAATGTAGTTCGGATTTTTAAATTGTTCAGATTTTCGAAAATGACCAAGAAAATGGCATTTAGGCTTAAATATACTATACGATATACTTTTTTATCCATACAGTAGTTATACAATACCTACAGTAATTACAATACCGTACGTAAGACTGAATGTTTCTGAAGAACCTGCTCGTACACTAGATTACACTGTTGTTGTAACTCACACTTAAAAGTTAACTTGTATAGGCGTAACGGAAAATAAAAATAAAAATATGTATGACAAAAAATAACATATGAACGAGCTTTTATAAATACACTGACTTCACACAACACCGACGGACAACCCTATTGTTTGTTTATCGCTAGCGCTAAGACAAAATGTAAAAAGCTTCTAGGGACAGCGTTTAGATTTTTGACGTTCGGATTATCGACGTCCTACTGTATTTACATTTGATGTAATTTGTCACTTTTCCAAGTTTGCCACAAACTCACCCCAACACTTATATACTGAAATGGTACGTTTATATATTTGTTTATAGTAATGCAATCCCTTTGTAAGACAGCGCAGGTTCAGCTAGTAAATGATAATTCTGTGTGATAATAGTATCTACTACTATAAATTTAACTATTATTTTAATACATTATCTTTCTGCTCATTGCAGAAGTACATTATGCCAGGTGGTATTAAACGAAGTAAGCTGTCTGTTTATGTTTTGCCAACGAAACCCACAGGTGAAGTGTATGGTGCAATATCTCATAAAGAGGTAAGAAATACATTTCCCGTTCAAGCTTTAAATTTCTGATTAAGTTTGGAATGGGAATTCATCTTATTTATGATCAATGGGGGCTCTTCAACAAAGTCATATCGGTTAAAAAAGAAAAGAATATTGCTTCAAACTAACCTTGGTTTGAAACGATGTAATATTTAGTTTGAAACGATGTAAATTTAATTTTTATTGATGTGACATCCTTCAAGATCCGCCAGTAATTGAATTAATATTTCACATTAACTCAATTATAAGATATTAAAAATATATTTACTTCGGCTGCCGATTGTTTTCGCAGAAAGTTATGCACTTGGAGAATATCAACAGTCAAGTTAAACAAAAAAGTCATTCAGTGCATCAGTGAATTTTAACAATTAACAGATTTTAAGTAGTTTCATTAATGGTATATCACTTAATTAATTAGGAAATAAAGTGAAGTATGTTTATAAAATATTCACTATAAATCACCTTAGTGTGCGTCAAGATACAAGACTCATTCAACAAATAACTAGAAAAGATTTGTATAAAAAATCTATACGACCGTGATTGTTATGTTTTGTTATTTTATGGTGATATCATAGCTATTTAGAGCTGGCCCGTCATCGTTCACGGGATGCTAGGAAACACAAGATGGCAGCGCTCATAGGATTGTTCTAACTTGGAGCAGTGAAATGTGGTTAGATTTCTATTAAGCGTCAGAGAGGTTAATCGCCTCTTGAGTTCAATACAGTAACAACTATAGAGTTAAACACAAGTTCATAAGTGAGCTGGAAAGTTCAAACAAGGAACCAATGGTGAAGATTCTCCGCGTCCAGGTCGCTCTTTCACTAGACACGGAAAGCAACATTGCTAAAGTGGAAGACTTGATACGGGAGTATTACTGTATGTAAATTTGCATCTCAGATGAAGAAAAGTGAAGAATCAGGCCACCATATCATTCGTGACTAGTGTTGGGCACAAAAACCGGTTTCTCGGTTTTTGGTTTTAGGAATACCAAAACCGGTTCTTAACAATTTTCAAAAAAACTGTTTCGGTTTTCTTCAAAACCGGTTCCTGTTTTTCCAAAATTTGTTCTATTTCTGACCAGAATAGTGTTTCGTTCTTCTCCAGAAACTGATTCCGTTTCCACAGAAATAGTTTTATGTGTTTTCCAAAAGTTTTCACCGCAACTAGTTTCGGTGAAAACCGAACCGGTTTTGGAGAAAACCGAAATATCGGTTTTTCGGATTTCGGTTTTTCTAGAAACCGGATTTCGGTTTTATAAAAAAACGGTTTTGTCTATCTCTATTCGTAGTAGATGTACCCCACTACAGACGGCCGAGTCAGCGAATTTGATCTTGTTTTCCTAGAAATCGATATCATTTCCTGGAATTGGGAGGCAAGTTTCGACAAGCCTTTAGTTGTTATGTTCATAGCCTTTTATGGCTACCACAGAAGCGCGTGGGAAAATTTTGGTTTATTTGAACCCCCGTCACCCCCTACTCTTCTTTAGTTGCTATGTTCATAGCCTTTTACGGCTACCACAGAACCCCGTGGGAAAATGTTGCTATGCTCATAGTCTTGGACGCCTACCAGATGTAAAAAATAAGATAAAACATGCCTTTTCGTGTTCTTGTCGTTTATTGGCTAATAATTTGAATCCCCAAACCCTCCACCCCTCTTGCGAAGAGCGTAAGCGGAACGTATGTGCTTGTGTAGATCATTCTGTTAGTAGCTATTGCAAAGGAAGAAACGTCAAAAAATTTAAAGATGTCATCGTCAAAGAGTTTATTAGATAAGCTTAATAAGCCATCAATGGTACCCTTTACAAAAATGCGAGATTTGGAGATTGGAGAACCATTTCGTATTGTAAACTGTGAGATAATTACAACGGTATATGGTAGGAAGGCATGTGTGACATTTGAAGGAGGCGAAAAAGTGATTTTACCTGGACGTTGTACTGAAAAATTGGAAGCAGATAATGGTGCATTATTAACGTATTTACAAAGTGGGAATGTCTGTTTAATATATAAAGGAATGAAGATTAATGTATCTGGACGTAACATGCACGATCTTGAATTTACTGAACGGGTTTACTCATCGTAAGTGTATGGTAGCATGTATTATCTGTCAGGAAAGTAAATGTACACTTATTTTCCGAGTCTGGCATTCCTGCGCTCCATCCGTGGAGAGTATGAGAATTAAATCAATCAAATGTTTACTGAGGGGCAAAAAGAAAAGTTTAATCTGAATAAGACATTGCAGAGGAGCACAAGCTGTGAATACGAATAGTGCATAGTGTAAATAAAGGACGACACCGAAAGAGAAAGCCAGAAACAGCTGTTAAACTTAGAAAAACGAGTAAAAATTGTCGAAGTGGGAACATAAAACACAATTACAACAAATACGCCGACAACTAAACGTTCACCACGCCATGATCTTGGTGTAGTGGTTAAGGTGCTGGCTTACAAGTGAAAAGGACGTGAGTTCGAATCCACGTCAAGGACGTTTTAAAAAATTTTTGTTAATAATACATACAGCTCATGAGAGATGGTAAAAGAGGTCGTATTTAGTCTTTCGTAGCAATTATTATTGGTAATGTTTAGTACTGATAATACTTTTTGTCTTTGCGTATTGCTTTTATTCTCTTCTTAATTTTGAAAGAGAAGAATATCCGAACAAATGCCACCAAAATTCCTCATATTTTGAATGTAAACGCCATTTGCAATTAGTAAAGAATAAAAATTGAACGTTCCGATGTAGCTGCAAAAAGTAAAAAGAAAAACATGGAAGTGGAGTTTTCGAATCCATACTCATGGTTATTAAAAATACAATTTCTACATGCTTTTACCTCCCGACCACGTTTCTACGTTAGCAATTAAGAGGTTTGTGCTTAGGTTAGGCTGGTCAATACATTTTTCAAAGGGGCCCGGTTTAGCTCTGACGCACCACAGGTGCGAGCAGGGAGCAAAACACCTTTTCTCTCTCCCTCTGTGTGTCTATTTATCCATCTATCTATATGTATATATATATAACGCTATTTGTGAATGCCATAGCCACCCTAATTTTCAGCGGATTGAGACAAAGCTTGGCACAAACATTAATTGTTGAAATATCTTGATGAGTTCGTTAACCAGAATAATCAGATGAAAATGTTCAAAATGGCGGCCCTTCAAACTCTTAAAAACTTCCAAGGGAACCAAATTTCGCCCATAAATAGGTATTCAGAAAGTTTGAATAACATTTCCTCTTTTACTGAAATATTTGTGTGCAGGGACTTATTGAAATATTGGACCCGATTAATCGCATAAAGAAGGTTCACGCCCTTTCGCTACGGTCAGGCTTTTTTTTTGTTTGTTTGTTTGCAGGAGGGGGGGTTATTTTTCCATCGGAACAAGATGATTATTAGTGACGATATGGAATTACACATTATAAGTGAAGTAACTTGTAAAACGTGGTATTTGAAAGAATAATATAATAAATGTGCTTTCCCCTAACACAGAGAACTGTAAATCATGTATTTCAAGTTCGGGAGCGTGAATGGCGAGGAGTGTTATTTGATTTGCTTTTTAGTAACACATTGCATTGCAAATAAAGGTAGGCAACATTAGTGGTAAGTAAAATATTATTATTATTATTATTATTATTATTAATAATAATAATAATAATAATAATAATAATAATAATAATAATAATAATAATAATAATAATAATAATAATAATAATAATAATAGGTGTTGTTTGTGGCAAGGTAATATCTTCCTCAATTCTTCTTCAAACGTAATAATTGTAACGCCATATCTCCCTTACAAACAAAATATTAGCAATTTATATCGAGAGAACGGGAAATTGTAGAGTGATGGGAGCAACGTTGGACAGTATGCACTCATAGTAATCAGAAAAATAAGCGATTTCAATGCAAAATGAACGAAGAGTCATTCTCATGGGTAGTCATGGAGCCACGGCAGAGCCCTCTTTAGGCAAAATGTCGATAACTTATATCGAGAGAACAGGAGTGATAGTGAGATGGGACCAACATTGGACACTGTGGACCCATAAGGCTCATCGAAAAAAATTAGTGGGGGGGAGCGCCAGCCAGCCTTACTTATTTCCACATAATAATATAAAATTATATTGTCGAAATACACACACGAGTTAGCTAGTACTATTTGATATTATTATTATTATTATTATTATTATTATTATTATTATTATCGACAGCGTCTTTTCATTACGTGTGCATGTTTGACGTGAAGCCAAAGAGAAGATCCATCATTCGTAGAAAGAATAAGAATAGTCAGTTACTTTAACTGTGAACGACAGCGAAAAATACGAAAAGAGTGATTAGCTGTAGCGAAAACAAACAATACTTTCTCTCAAATGTATAAAAAACCAAGCCGAGATTGATTCGAACTCGCATGGACGGCGTGAAAAGTCAGTGCTTTGTCCACTTTTTTTTAACTGACTCACCGAACGTGTTTCAGTAACTTACTTATTGCTAATTTTACTTGCTTCACTCGTTCAACTTGCTTTTTCTAATAACTTATAACGACAGAGACACGAACACAGAAACATAAGGAACAGTTAAAATCATAAATGCTCTCCCGCCGGGAATCGAACCCGGGACACCAGACACCGAATTCGCACGTGCTAGCCACTAGACCAGAGGGGAGGGCACTGCTCCCTCTTTGTGTCGTTAGGGATTAGGACCAGTGTATTGCCAGCTATCACTTCTGTGAGTTGTATACTATGTTCACATGTTTCTTCTTTGCTGGAAGAGTTAAACCTACATTCTATGTAATACATGAGGTATTTAGACCTCTATGCTCTTCATATAATGTAATAAAAGGGTCATGCTGGGAATAAGAAAAAGAACATTCCTTGGACAAAACGGAAACTATTGGCATCAGAAATATTTATCTACGAGGCATGCGCAGTAGTATATTTCAAAAGAGTTACTGTTTAGTTCAGTAAACGAAGAAAGGGGTGTAAAAGAGCAAATATGTCGCGTCAACGAGATCGATCAGAGTTGACAGAGGTGGAAGCAGATGTGTAGTAATAAAACAACTTGGTTAAATTGATAATTGGATCTTTATTCTGTAGTAGATCGTATCACAACTTTACGGGAGAGCAGAGAAAGACTTACTGACGCTATCATATAATAAGCTTAGTAACACGATCATATAGACACAAATGGATGTAACTGTGAGTACTACAACCTGGATTTAACGAAAGCCGTTTAGATATTCAGTGGTTTGCAGGGTTGTATAAGACACGAAAAGATAAGACACAATACAATTCTTCATACCTCAGCTTCCAGTAACTAGATACATGCAATTTCTGGTTAGATACTAAAACTGCTGTCGGATTTTAATACATGACGTATTGCAGGATACAAAATGCTTTGCATTATTTGTTTGTTTGTAGACAGCTACAGCTCGGGAAAATCTGGAATTTAGAAATTTTTGATTTCGTTAACATTCCAGAATTCGGAACAATCAGGATTTTTTCGAAATCCGGAAAGTGAAAGTTCCGCTTCCAAAAAATGAATTTATTTTGGTTAATATGAATCGTGGCGGAAATAAGTCTTTGACCAGGTAATGGCGACTGCTTTGAAAGAAATGAGGTGTATGAGAATTCAGTCTGTCATATTTGTAGTTTCGTGTGGAGAAAAAACAAACTTGTGAACCAGCGGTTTAAGAAAAACTCAAGTTAATAATGTAAACTTTGCCGACATCATAAAAGAAATACGAAAGACATTTTGAATCGAAGAAATATAACATACAAGTTTGCAAGCGGAGACAAAGAAACCAAACGTAACCAGACTAAAGACGAATCGTTTACCGCGTAGCGATCAAGGTCTAGCTGTTTTCGAGGGCAAGTTTCGAGTTGAGTCGAGTTTGATAATGGCTCGCTCGCTCATTCAGTTCGTTTTAATTCGTTTTGAAATAATGGCCTGATTAGACTGGAAAGCGAAAGCTATGAGAAATGTAAGCAGCAATGTGAAATACTTTAGTGTTGCTCACGACAGGGGTGCGTCTCGTCTCGTAATTTTAGTGCATCTCGTGGGGCAATTTTAGTGTATCTCGTCTCGTCTAGATAACGAGAAGACAAGAGTTTTTTTTTTTTTTTTACGAGACA
Source organism: Thermobia domestica (assembly GCF_964235325.1). Lineage (NCBI taxonomy): Eukaryota > Metazoa > Arthropoda > Insecta > Zygentoma > Lepismatidae > Thermobia > Thermobia domestica. The sequence goes on along the minus strand of NC_137464.1, from coordinate 226,589,262 downwards.
GCCTCGAATGTCGTAATCACCAATATAAGTATATACTGTAGTTCTTAAAATCAAGGCTGAGACCTGCACTGTCGAATTCTTGAGCCCAAGCAGAAGACCAACTCGGGTAGTGATATCAACCGGCTCGGCTCGTATCAACTGAGCGAACAGCTCGAGTCGGCTCAGTTGGGATGAGCCGATGACCCGAGCCGGCTCAGTTAGAACGAGCCATCGACTCAGCTCAATTGAGCCGATGGCTCGAGCTTTCTCGGTTGGGATGGGTCCCCTACTCGGCTCATGTGAACCGGTTCAAGCCAGCTAAGTTGAAACTAGTCCATCGGCACGTTTCGATTCAGCTGAACTAAGCCGATGGCTCAAATCGGCTCGGTTGGGTGAGCTGTTGGCTCGGCTTACTTCTCGGTTCGGTTCGATAGTGAATGAGCTTAAGCTGAGCCGCTCGACCAGTTGAGAAGCCTAAACCCGGTCCCAGCTGTTTTGAACATGTTTGGCTGAGCCCTATAACTTTTAACAATTTTTGGCTCGAGCCCGAATACAGGGTTTTCATAAAGTCTGGACGGATTTAATTTGCTTATAATTTTCATAAAAATGCTCATAATGAAATCAAATAAAGTGCAAACGGTAGCGGAAGGATTAAATTTTTAGTTGGCAACACTGTTAGATAAGCGGCAACTCTGAACACGTTGAGAGAGGGAGAGGGAGGGCAAGGGTCAGTTTCTTACCAAATTCTATCCGTTGTTGTTTCCATTGTTGTTTCAATGTTGACTGTTAAAAGTAAGTTGTAAGCTGTATTGGTGTGTGTGTCTTTTAAAGAAATAAATAAATGAAAAACTCCTCTGAGAAGACTATTTTTTTTACCGTATCAAAGATGGCGTCGGTGAAAGAGAAAGCGCAATGTGTTCTGTGGTACGCAGAGCTAAAATCACCAATTCTGGTGTGTCGAAACTTCACCAAAGAGTTCAAAAAGCCGGCACCTACTGAGAGTGCAATCCGAAAGTGGCATGCTAAGTTCTTGGAGACAGGAAGCGTCCTGGACCGTCCTCCAAGTGGGAGGCCGCCAACACCGCCTGTAACAGTGAGCAGGGTAAGGGAAAGCATCATCAACAGCCCACAGAAGTCGATTCCTAGACGGTCCATGGAACTCGGAATTCCACAGACAACCGTGTTTAAGATAGCCAAGAACACGATCAAGGCCAAAGGTTACAAAATCAAGATAGTCCAGGATCTGCATGATGAAGATTTGGACATCCGGTTCAACTTCTGTGACGTAAATGGACGTAAACGTGTGCACGTAAATGACGCCCAGTTGGAGGTGTGGTGGTGAATAAACTGAGCTGGTGCAGATTACAGGTAAAACTTTAATCCTTCCGCTACCGTTTGCACTTTATTTGATTTCAATATGAGCATTTTTATGTAAATTATAAGCGAATTAAATCCGTCCATACTTTATGAAAACCCTGTACTTGCCCCTTCGGAACTCAAACCCAGAAGGTGACCGATGTCCTTCCCTCCTGAAGACTTCTCGACGACCGAGATCGACAGTCAATTGGCTTTTACTATTCAGATACAAACCGTATATCTTTTAAAAATTATACACGGTGTTGATATAATAATAATAATAATAATAATAATAATAATAATAATAATAATAATAATAATAATAATAATAATAATAATAATAATAATAATAATAATAATAATAAAAGTTTTAAACTTGCCCTGAAATTTGGCAAAACTTACTTAAAAGTAGAGATTTCGGGGAAAGGGTTCTGTACCTTCAAGACACACCTCTGCAACTACCAACATTTTAAAATAGAACGTTCCATTGAAGTTTCATGTAGGAAGTATTCTACTGTATGTTTTAAGGAAAATAACTGTAATAAATATAACTGATATCACGCAACAGTAAGGCATATGATAAACTAATTTTTAGGATATGCAGAGGTAAATATAAAAGCGTTGCTACAAAATACCTACACAGAGCATAATTCAATGAGCTCTGAAATAGAATGTAACGAAATAGCCTATGAGATTCAGTCTACAGAGCAATTGTTACTTAAAGAATGGACATACAGTATTTCGTGAATCGAGACAAGACGGGAAATGTTTGCCATACTTTTCGTCTCGTCTCGATTGTCATCTCCAAAGAGAGACGAAAATTTTGAGTTAGCCTTGACCCGTCTCGAATGTAAAAAGTTAATTCTCATGTTATTTTATTTGTTTTAGAAACGAGATGAAAAACTCCTCTTCTCGTGAGCAACATTAAACCAAACCGAAATATTCTTTCCAAATGTCACGTTTCTGCTTGTAATGGTATGACCTGAGCTATAATTAGCTCCTAGCTTTTAATCTTCTACGAGATAATAATAATTATTATTAGTTTATTATTATTACTATTATTATTTCTGAAGATTTGATAGTTCAAGTATTGAAACATCCGAGTATTCAAATATCTGAATATAATAAAACGTATGTTATCGCCGATCAATCGCCATAAAAAATCCTAAAGTAAAAAAAAAAATACAATGTGCATTCGCACAAGCACTTTGACCACTGAACCGCGATCGCTACGCGGTAAAAGATTCGGTTTTAGTCTGTTACGTTAGGTTCCTTTGTCTCCGCTTGCAAACTTGTATGTTATATTTCTTCGATTCAAAATGTCTTTCGTATTTCTTTTATGATGTCGGAAAAGTTTACATTAATAACTTGAGTTGTTCTTAAACCGCTGGTTCACAAGTTTGTTTTTTCTCCACACGAAACTACAAATATGACAGACTGAATTCTCATACACCTCATTTCTTTCAAAGCAGTCGCCATTACCTGGTCAAAGACTTATTTCCGCCACGATTCATATTAACCAAAATAAATTCATTTTTTGAAAGCGGAACTTTCACTTTTCGGATTTCGGAAAATTATGGAATTCAGTTAAACTCCCTAATTCAGAAAAATTCCGGAACTCGGGAAGAATCCGGAATTTAGAAAATTCCGGAATTGAGAAAAACTCTGGATTTCGAAAAAATCCGGATTGCTCCGAATTCCGGAATTATTCCAAAATGGGAATTTTCCGAATTCCGGAATTGTCCGGTTTTACCTTCGGGAGTCCGGAAAGTAATAATTCCGGAATTGGCTATCCCTAGTTTATACAAAACCTTTCAGAACACTAAGCTAGTAGCTGTCTACAAACAAACAAGTAATGCAAAACATTTTGTATCCTGCAATACATCATGTATTAAAATCCGACAGCAGTTTTAGTATCTAACCAGAAATTGCATGTATCTAGTTACTGGAAGCTGAGGTATGAAGAATTGTATTGTGTCTTATTTTTTTGTGTCTTATACAACCCTGCAAACCACTGAATATCTAAACGGCTTTCCTTAAATTCAAGTTGTAGTACTCACAGTTACATCCATTTGTGTCTATATGATAGTGTTACTAAAGCTTACTATATGACAGCGTTACTAAGTCTTTCTCTGCTCTCCTGTAAAGTTGTGATACGATCTACTACAGAATAAAGAACCAATTATCAATCCGCTCCGCCTCTGTCAACTCTGGTCGATCTCGTTGACGCGACATATTTGCTTTTTTACACCCCTTTCTTCGTTTACTGAACTAAACAGTAACTCTTCTGAAATATACTACTGCGCATGCTTTGTAGATAAATATTTCTGATGCCAATAGTTTCCGTTTTGTCCAAGGAATGTTCTTTTTCTTATTCCCAGCATGACCCTTTTATTACATTATATGAAGAGCATAGAGGTCTAAATACCTCATGTATTACATAGAATGTAGGTTTAACTCTTCCAGCAAAGAAGAAACATGTGATCATAGTATACAACTCACAGAAGTGATAGCTGGCAATACACTGGTCCTAATCCCTAACGACACAAAGAGGTAGCAGTGCCCTACCCTCTGGTCTAGTGGCTAGCACGTGCGAATTTGGTGTCTGGTGTCCCGGGTTCGATTCCCGGCGGGAGAGCATTTATGATTTTAACTGTTCCTTATGTTTCTGTGTTCGTGTCTCTGTCGTTATAAGTTATTAGAAAAAGCAACTTGAACGAGTGAAGCAAGTAAAATTAGCAATAAGTAAGTTACTGAAACACGTTCGGTGAGTCAGTTAAAAAAAAGTGGACAAAGCACTGACTTTTCACGCCGTCCATGCGAGTTCGAATCAATCTCGGCTTGGTTTTTTATCCATTTGAGAGAAAGTATTGTTTGTTTTCGCTACAGCTAATCACTCTTTTCGTATTTTTCGCTGTCGTTCAAAGTTAAAGTAACTGACTATTCTTATTCTTTCTACGAATGATGGATCTTCTCTTTGGCTTCACGTCAAACATGCACACGTAATGAAAAGACGCTGTCGATAATAATAATAATAATAATAATAATAATAATAATAATAATAATAATAATAATAATAATAATAATAATAATAATAATAATAATAATAATATCAAATATTACTAGCTAACTCGTGTGTGTATTTCGACAATATAATTTTATATTATTATGTGGAAATAAGTAAGGCTGGCTGGCGCCCCCCCCCCCACTAATTTTTTTTCGATGAGCCTTATGGGTCCACAGTGTCCAACGTTGGTCCCATCTGACTATCACCTCCTGTTCTCTCGATATAAGTTATTAATAGTTTATTATTATATAAGTTATTATTAATAGTTTTGCCTAAAGAGGGCTCTGCCGTGGCTCCATGACTACCCATGAGAATGACTCTTCGTTCATTTTGCATTGAAATCGCTTATTTTTCTGATTACTATGAGTGCATACTGTCCAACGTTGCTCCCATCACTCTACAATTTCCCGTTCTCTCGATATAAATTGCTAATATTTTATTTGTAAGGGAGATATGGCGTTACAATTATTACGTTTGAAGAAGAATTGAGGAAGATATTGCCTTGCCACAAACAACACCTATTATTATTATTATTATTATTATTATTATTATTAATAATAATAATATTTTTCTTACCACTAATGTTGCCTACCTTTATTTGCAATGCAATGTGTTACTGAGAAACAAATCAAATAATACTCCTCGCCATTCACGCTCCCGAACTTAAAAGACATGATTTACAGTTCTCTGTGTTACGGGAAAGCACATTTATTATTCCTTCAAATAACACGTTTCATAAGTTACTTCACTTATAATGTGTAATTCCATATCGTCACTAATAATCATCTTGTTCCGATGGAAAAATAACCCCCCTCCTGCAAACAAACAAACAAAAAAAAAGCCTGACCGTAGCGAAAGGGCGTGAACCTTCTTTATGCGATTAATCGGGTCCAATATTTCAATAAGTCCCTGCACACAAATATTTCAGTAAAAGAGGAAATGTTATTCAAACTTTCTGAATACCTATTTATGGGCGAAATTTGGTTCCCTTGGAAGTTTTTAAGAGTTTGAAGGGCCGCCATTTTGAACATTTTCATCTGATTATTCTGGTTAACGAACTCATCAAGATATTTCAACAATTAATGTTTGTGCCAAGCTTTGTCTCAATCCGCTGAAAATTAGGGTGGCTATGGCATTCACAAATAGCGTTATATATATATATACATATAGATAGATGGATAAATAGACACACAGAGGGAGAGAGAAAAGGTGTTTTGCTCCCTGCTCGCACCTGTGGTGCGTCAGAGCTAAACCGGGCCCCTTTGAAAAATGTATTGACCAGCCTAACCTAAGCACAAACCTCTTAATTGCTAACGTAGAAACGTGGTCGGGAGGTAAAAGCATGTAGAAATTGTATTTTTAATAACCATGAGTATGGATTCGAAAACTCCACTTCCATGTTTTTCTTTTTACTTTTTGCAGCTACATCGGAACGTTCAATTTTTATTCTTTACTAATTGCAAATGGCGTTTACATTCAAAATATGAGGAATTTTGGTGGCATTTGTTCGGATATTCTTCTCTTTCAAAATTAAGAAGAGAATAAAAGCAATACGCAAAGACAAAAAGTATTATCAGTACTAAACATTACCAATAATAATTGCTACGAAAGACTAAATACGACCTCTTTTACCATCTCTCATGAGCTGTATGTATTATTAACAAAATTTTTTAAAACGTCCTTGACGTGGATTCGAACTCACGTCCTTTTCACTTGTAAGCCAGCACCTTAACCACTACACCAAGATCATGGCGTGGTGAACGTTTAGTTGTCGGCGTATTTGTTGTAATTGTGTTTTATGTTCCCACTTCGACAATTTTTACTCGTTTTTCTAAGTTTAACAGCTGTTTCTGGCTTTCTCTTTAAGTGTCGTCCTTTATTTACACTATGCACTATTCGTATTCACAGCTTGTGCTCCTCTGCAATGTCTTATTCAGATTAAACTTTTCTTTTTGCCCCTCAGTAAACATTTGATTGATTTAATTCTCATACTCTCCACGGATGGAGCGCAGGAATGCCAGACTCGAAAAATAGGTGTACATTTACTTTCCTGACAGATAATACAAACAAGATGAGACATGAATTTTCCTCTTCGCCCCCTTCCTCTTCATGCATGCGCAGTCATCTGTATGCATAGTGTCGTTATTCTGTGCTGGGCAGCGACTGGAGTAACATGTCTTTGAGTGCTTGTGCATTAACTATGGATACCAACAAAGAGTACTTGTTAAATGTTGAATATGGACTTAATTCAATGAAAACGAAATTAATTTGTATTGGACTGGATAGTGATACATTTGAACCAGGATTCGAGTTGGCAAAGGACTTGTGTTTGGAGTGGAGTTAAATTTGGCAGAGTGGGAGAAACTTGTACATTTGACCCCATTTGTTACGGACTATTTAAATTCTCAAGTGGAAATTACATTTATAAAATCTCTTGGTCGAAAAAACGAACTGGTGGTGCGAAAACTAATGGGTGAAAAATTAGTGATGTTAGAGAAGAAAGGAACACTTCATGCTCCTCGAAACACTGTGTACTTAACTTCAAGTGATTGGCTTTATTTCTTGGAAATATTACCATGTATTGAACATGCTGTGAAAAACAGTAAAGTTTGTAGTGTTGTGCTACGTGAATATTTTGACTTGTGTTCAGATACTATTCGTAATCATGTACAATCGCAGTGTCTTACATGCAGAGTACTTGCCGAAATCCATCCTGTGTAGATGAACAGAGTATTATTAATGGTATGAACATTAGTTTTCCAAGTGTCTCTCTTGATAAGAACAGTGATGTGAACATTGATGGTGAACGGTTAAAATTGGAAATGAAAGTATTTTGCAAAAAAAAACTCATAGATTGAATTATGGCTGATTTATTTGATAGTGTATCGACACAGCCATGGTGGGGGGAAACCGATACTCAACATTCGGAGGGTATCAATGAAGTGAACGACTCTTCATAAAGAAGAAGAAAATTGATTTGTTTTTTCATGTATACTAAACAACGTAATATCAAATGTAATAAAAATATATATAGTGGAAAGTGAAATGTTTTATTTGTGTGTGTGTGTTTTGTGTTCGTTTCATACACCTCAATATGATAGGATTTTTAATTTTTTATAAGAAAAAAATCCTAACATATTTTTTCCTCGTATATTATAAGTGATACGTATAATAATAATAATAATAATAATAATAATAATGAATTCAAATTCTTGAAGTGAATGTTAAAATAAAAATTAGTATTTGAAATTATTATTATTAGTATTATACAACTTTGTATTAAGTATGATAGAACTTTTTTTTATTTTTTTAAAAAAGGAACTAAAATAATTAATATTAAAATTTTAAAAACAAAAGTCCTATCATAATAATAATATTGAATTCACATACTTGATTTAATTTACGAGGGAATAACTGATTAAGTATTTGAATTCATTATTATTATGTAGTTATGTGATTACATCATTGAATTAAAAATCAGTTTTAGAATCTTTTTTTTAAAAAAACACTATGAAATTCTTTAATTCAATGACTTAAAAATATGTTTTATGATATGTGTATTTAATTACATAACTGATCATAAAACATATTTATTTATTAGGAAACGGAGAAAATAAGAAATAAAACATTTGTTTTCAAAGAGAAAAAAGAATACAAAGTGTTTATTGCTGATGAAACTATTTACACAATTAAAACGACGGTAAGTATAGTACATTTTAAAAAGAACGTTAGATTTTTTTCATTGTTCATGTGATGATAACTTCACAACTGTCATATACTGTTCACTGATGATGACTATACACAGTTCAATTAATGATACTACTGCTGTTGATGATGGTGATGAAACGTAGATAGAAGTCAATCTGTACAATGAAGATGATGTCCATACACACGATGACGATCTTTTACTCTCTGAAATGAAAAAAAATTGAAAAACAAACTTAAAATTTATTTTATCTATAATCATGAAAAATTAAACAACAAATGATAATACATACAAACACATTATAATAAAGAAGAAGAAGAAGAAATGACTACCTACAATAATATGAAAAAAAGTAATCAAAACAAACGAAGAAGAATAATGAAGACATGATTACCTGTAAAAGTAAATACAGCAAGCGACGATCATTTTTTTCTGGAGTTGATGAGAAAGTGTAATGAAATTCATTTAAGGACTTTCCTTTAGCTTCGAAGCATAGGAAAAGATATGAATAATGTCCACATAGGGACGATTTCACACTTTGAATTTGTTTATTATTAAATGTATAAGAAGTGGAATTTCTACGTAGAAATTGAATATGTTGCATTACATATGGAGGAAATCCAAATGTATCGAAGTAGTGGGCACGTCCGTCAGTATGAATATATACGGAAATCCAATGTGTGCCAAGTTTGTTCGAGGGATCTGTATTTATGATGATAGCTGCAGGTAGTGGAACATGTGTTGGTAATTCATTGGCTGCATATACGCTAACGAAATGATTGTGAAATAAAGAATTTGTTTGCAAAGCATTCAATAAATCTAGTGTAGAGGACATCATGTATAAAAATGCAGACATGTACATATATGATATGATATTTAAATAACGTACCTTTAAAAATCCATGATGATGTTCCTCTGATGATTCACTTCTAAGAGAGATTGGAATTCTCCATACACAATGCAGGAGATAGGTGCTGGTAGAGGCTTCGTAAAATGAACTTCCAGACGAACACAGCCGTGACGTATAAGGTTCCAATGCTGCACAGCGCTGGCTTCTCCATCTTGAGTAATGTCGAAAACAAAGATAGTGTATCCTTGAGGAAAGTCAAGGCGAGGAATATTGTTGCCATGATTGGAAAAGTGAATACCTGATCCGCAGAATAAGGTATGATATGAGGAAACATAGAGGTTGTTTTCGAAAATTGGTTGTAATGGTTTTGAAGGTACAGGTTTTCCATCAATGTATAGAGAGAAGAAATTGATGTCAAAATGTTTGAAATGAAATGGATTTGAAGTTATTGTTCCTGTATAGGCATCATTTTGTGTAAATGCCACAATCACTCGAGTTGGTAATACTCCCATAAATAAATTATCAATTGTTTTTGATTGAAGATCCTTTGGAATGACGAATGACTTCATTTGCACTCTTGTGAGAGGATATTTGGCTGTTGTTGATTGTAGAAGCTTGTTATGTGCTAGTTTTATTGTAGGACTAACATTAATCTTTTAAATATGTAAAGCAGCGTCTAAAATATTCACTTTAGCCTCAACAGACGCATCACTAGCGATGAGACAAAAGTTTGGCTTTGCAGGAATTAACTTGAGACGTAATTCTACTCCTTGGATTAAAAATTTATCTTGATTAAAAATATCACAATGAAGATGTCCAAGCATGTCGAATTTTGCACTTTTTTTGTTAATTCATAACGTTGTTGAAATCCTCTATTACCACTAGATGTTGCATCCATATGTCCAGCAGTATCTTGAAACCAGAATGCATATTGAAGATGAGTATTTTTAGCAGAATCATCATAATTTAACAGTTTTTCAATGTATGATCGATATGGATGATTATGAGATGGAAATGAAATCAGTTTGTTATTTAAATACACTTCCACTTCACTGAACATAGAATTTAAAAAGTCATTAATAGGAGCCACAGCTTTATCACTTTCACCAAATGCTGATCCATCAGGCTTAACGATTTGAGCTTCAATGTAAAGAAAAGTATGTGGTAGATCTATGTATTCATCACTTGTTCCTGGGATGACAAACTCTATAGGAGCATTATCAGCTAGTGAACTGATTGGTTTGTATGTAACAACATGATTATCCAATATACTGGTTTGCGTTGGTTTTGTAGAAAAAATATCTAGTTCACTTTTTACACACTCGCAGGATTGATGATGTAAGAAAGCCATGATGGTGATGATTTAATCAAAGATATCGTGTGATAACTTCCTCTTCTTATAAGACTGATTTTTCTTTGTTTTCTGTGTACGTTTCCTCTTGCCCTTCTTCTTCTTGCGCTTGATGATATGTAATGATGAAGGGTTAAAGATGGAATGATGTGTAATTCTTCTTTTCCTTCGTTGATATCCAGATCCTAGCATAGATTTCAGTTCATTTTTTGCTTTATCTTGCAAGACGGATCTCGCTTCACCCATTCGTTGATGAAAGGATTCGTTAATAGGTTGATTATTGATGATGACATCAGTAATAACGTTTGCTCCAGATTTTAATAATTCCTTTCCTACTGTTTTAGCTCCTTGTTTTACTAGTGGCATGACAGAACGAAATAATCCTCCAAGGAAACTTCCAATACCATGTCCAAATTGATAAGGGGATCCAACATAAACGTTTCCAGTTCCAGAAAGAGCTTGATTTTGATAATATTGTAAATATGGATTATTCATATTTGTCGATGTTGACCCACTGGTCGAAAATGTAGTTTAACGCATACAGTTCAGAAAGTGAATGCCAGTGGAGAGCCTGTACTATCTCTTATATCTATTTTGATGTGTTCAAAATACAACTTCTCTATAGGCACATAGTGTGGAGGATTAAAAATTTCTATAACACTACTTCCAAATGTATGATTCACAGGATTCATATTTATGATACGTAATAATGGTGCTACTGTATCTCCAACAAATACAGATTGAATTATATCACAATACACATACATTGTAGATGGAAGTCCTAAACGTAAATTTGGAATGCTTTGGCCTTGTTGCATATCCTTTAAATCAACGCTTGGATCAAACCCCAACATCGCACTAACACTTGGTGATAATGCAACGTCTACATCTATGTCTTTATGAAGACGTCGTATAAAACAGGTATTACTCTCACGAGTATAAGAAATATGTAAATTTGTGAATCTGTTGTACGTATTTATTATCTTTATCAATTCTGATATGTCAGTGTAATAACGTACAGGAATAGTTATAAATTTCCATTCATCACTTTTTGCAGGTTTGTAAAAAATTTTATTATTTTCGTCATTAATATTTAATATTGAATGAGGATAATGAATTTCAACAATAGCCACTTCCCACTTTTCATGGAGTTCCATTCTTTGATGAAGTTTCGTAGTGTATGATGTTAAGGTGTTGTCAGGAAAATATTCCATAGAACTATTACTGGAAAGCGTAACGTAAAAATCTCCATTAGGTTCCATTGTACTTCTCGATCTTTTTTACGGATGATGCAGGTATCCAGGAATCGAAAGAAGAAGGATATCCTTTCCAATGAACAAGATATTCTTTTCTGCTGCCTTTTCTTCTTGTACGTATGATTTTATCTATGTAAAATGTCTTTGATAACGTCACAGGTTGTAATTCCTCTCTGGAAAATAATCCATCCAGTGGTTCCTTGTTTAAATCTTCAATTTCATAAACAGGTGGATCTCTTGGTATTATCTACTTCACTTTAAATATTTCCCAAGTCAAATTTGCATATATCCTTTATCAAATGTACGTTTAGTTTTACTAATTCGTACTGTATCATCAATCTTAAGATGTTTTGAGAAATTTGGATTCTTCTTCTTCTTCTTTATTTTATTATCATATTGATTATGCCATACTTGTAATAGGTTATTTTGAGAAACATTTGCAGGTGACATCTTTATGCTTGAATGATAACCTTCATTGTGTGATTTCACAAGAAGAGGTAATACATTTAAATAATTATACGTTTGATATTTTGTAAAATACTTCCACATTTTTTCTTTTAGAGTTCTGTTAAAACGTTCTACAATACTAGCTTTTATATCAGGATTCTTAGTTGTAATATGTTTTATTTTGTTGTCCTCTAAGTACTTCTGTATTGTTTTATTAGTAAACTCACTCCCTTTATCTGTTCGGAATGTAATTGGTTTTCTGTCTTTGAGCACAAGTTTCAATGCTTTTAAGACAACATTTGTACTTTTAGATTTTAATGGCAAAGCCCATGCATATCGACTGAAAACATCTATCACTGTAAGAATATAACGATATCCATCATTAAATTTATGAAGAGATTGAAGATCATTAATATCACTTTCCCACTCATCATCAATGTTATTCACTACATAGAAATCTCTTTTAAAACGACGACGTACAGGTTTGTGTAACGTATATGTTGTTTGTTGCAGTAACCATCTTATACAATGTATAGGAATTTTCTTCTTTGTAGCTATCCACAATTTTTTAACAGTTGAAAACGAGACAGGATGTAAAGGGTTGTAGTAAATCTTGCTTAACTGTTTGTTTACGGTTTCCACCTTGACCATACTGGACGTTTACAGGCACGTTTCCTTTTCCTTATAGGAGATACTACTTTTTCCTTTTCTTCTTCTTCTTCTGCTTCTTCTTCGTCGTCTTCTGGAAACGATTCCAGAGGTATTTTTTCCCTTGACGATGATGCTGTTGGTGATGCTTTAGTTCGTCGTAAAATATAAGACAAACGTTTTGGATTTCCAATAAGTTCTTGAGGTGTGTTATTAGAAGATAAATAATTACAAAGTTTCTCCCATCCCGGTGGATTTGTGTGTTTCCGGGGTCGCGACACATCAGAAATTAAATCTACAATGTGAGATCCTTCTAGTTTATCACCTCTGATATAAACAGTTCCTTTATTATCCCACGTGATATTATCATCATGTTTCATTCTATGTAGTAGTAATTCAGCTCTTTTACGAAACATTTTGGGTATAGATAATAATATTTCTTCTTCTACTTCAGGCTTCTCTGATTTAGTTGACGTAATTGAAAGTGTCACAGGTTCTTCTTGTTTTCGTATTAAATGTAAATATTTTGAAGAATATTGTTATACTGATTCCACTTTTCTTCATCACTAAGCTATGATAACTGTAAAATCTCTTGCATTTCTTGATCCAAATTAGATTCACGTTTCTCCAGGGCTGCTGCTGCTGATGATGATGATGGTGTTTGTATACGATTCAGAACTTCAGGTGGAACTAAAATCATCTTCTTTGCGTGTTCCATTGTACTAACGGAATAGTAAACTTGATAATGCACCAGTTAAAATAGGAGCTAATAATGCCGGTAGGAATCCACCCTGCTGCTGCACTAATAAATGTTACTTCTTCTTTTGGATGGAGTTTCCTTTCTTCACAAGATATCGAAGCGTCCTCTTGTATCGCTTTAATCTTGCTTTATGTGTCTTTGTAAGAGGTACATTCCCTTTTAATACATTATAACAACATTCGCAAATACTTCGAATCACTGAAGAGTCTGCATTGGTCAGTATAGCTTTACGTAATTTAGGATTTGCTTTGCTCAGCGTACGAAGAAGATCTCCGTGTTTTACTCTTGGAGACATATTGTCAGAATGAAGAAACACAGTTTAAAATAAACATTATAAACACATCTTCTTCTATTTCGATGGAACATAAACGTAATGATAAATATCATCAGGAAAGATATTTGTTTGAAAACGAAGTTCATCTGGCGTATCCTGTTTTAAATCAATAAAGAAATATCCATATGGTAACTTTGTTGCGTCGTTGAAACTTTCTTGAAGAAATTTTGGATTCTCAGAAGTTAGTTGATAACTCAAATGTTTAATTTGTGATTTATCTCTTGGATTTTTAAATAATACGAGATAAGAACAATTCAAGCTCATATCTCTGCTTCCTTTTCCCTGATGAAATATGTTTTGTGTAATAAATAGTACACTAAGATTTCTATGATGAGAACCCTTTGTAAAGAAATCAACTATATTGCGGTTCACTTCACACATTTGATCATCAATAATAATAAGATGTGGTCCAGTTTCAGGTAAAAAGTCTTTTGCTTGAGGTAATCCTTCAATAAATTGTACTTTTGTCGAAATTTCTCTGTATGCATTTTGCCATTCTGCATAGTACAAATAAATATGACGAAACGATGTATTAACCATACGTGATAAATTGGACAGGAATCGTATTACAAAGGAAGTTTTTCCACATCCACTTGGTCAGGCAACAATACATGAAAAGGGATGTTTCCAAGTCGTGTCCATGTTAAAGAGTATGATCGCTCTTTCTTCATACGTATATTTATAAAGGGCCTTATTACATTTCTCTTCTTCTTTTGTTGGAAGTAGTGTAGCCATATGGAAGAGTATCATATGAATTTGGTATTGTACGTCGTTTAATATAATTTATCTTATAAATTTTTGTTTCGGGCATGCTGACGATAGTATGGTCTTTCCTGCGGCAAATTTTTTTCTCATTGGTAATTTTGACTTCAGTGGGACGAGTTTCTTCCTCTTCTTCTTCCGCATCCTCTTCATTATCTACTATCATTTTCTAAATTACATCAAAATTTAGGTGTTTTGAAGATTCATAGTTTAATGAAAAGCCCCGTATCTTGCATACTTGAAACTCCTTCTTCGTGCTGGGATCAAAAATACGTAATCCATAGTTCTTGGGTCCAGCCGAGACGTATTCTGAAATATAGGCCTCTTTACCATACTCGAGTACTTCATTTGTTAAATCGCCTAAAAAGTCACCAGTTGGGATTGTAGTTTCACCAGGTTTTTTGCGTATAAATGACTGAATCTGTATCAAAATACAATATTCTTTCTTGCAGTTGATCTAAATACTTGTACAATTCTAATCTTGCTTGTGCTGTTGTGTATGCGGCTATGACGACGTTTACTGTTGGTAGTGAAACAGGAACTTCATCTGTGTATTGCCAATATACATATATCATATCATCATTTACTGGAAATATTTGATGAACGTCTATATCATGAGATGTTAATTTCTCATATAATTCCTTTGGATCATTAATAATGCTTACATGACCCGTGTTCTCACGTTGTCCAAATTTTCCCCAAAATGAATTTAACATTAATTTAGCTTAACTTCTAAGTGCTGGATTATGTTGAATTTTATTTTCATCGAGACGTATTCCTTCCTTTTCATAATATTGCTGAATGTACTTCTGCTTTAGTTCATCTGTTTCACACCATGCTGGCCATCCACTAGCTTCCGTTTTTGCTTTCAGGAAGGTGTTTATGTATTCTGCAAATAAGCCGCCACTTTTTGTTTCTTCATCATATTGAACAACATCATATGCCCAACTTTCATGAATATCTATTATTTTGTATCCTTTTTCTAATGCTTTTCTTACTTCATCTGCTACCCATGTACCATGTAGAACTCGGTCTTCATCGCTGTGATTACAAGATGACTGGTTTAATTTATCACAACATGTACGACAAAGTGGAAACATCAATCTATCATTTGACTTGTAAGGAAGAACTGGGTGTAAGAGATTTTTTGGAGGTAGAATACTTAGTTTAACTAATCCTTCAACTTCTTCAATGGTGGGAATATTTGAATCTCCAGGCAGATAGATAGTAGGATGACGAATTGGAAACTTCTTAGTCTTACAAATATGGGGGTACAAGGAAATAACATTTTAGTATTGTACGGTTTCTCCTTCAGATTCTTGTGCTTTATGATACAAACGTATGGCATTCACACGTCCTCCATAAAAAGCGTCACGAGGATTTAATGGTGTTTTCTTTGTATACGGATGATTACTAACATACTTCTTCATCTCTTCATTTCCTGCCAATTGTTTTCACAACCCCATATTTCATGCACTTCACAGCCAAAATCTTTTAATTTTTGGATTTTCTTCTTTGTTGCTTCATATCGAAATTCCATGGTATCTGTAGCATTGTTATAGATGGGTTTATCTCTGTCGTTAGGGTAGCAGTAGATACAGCCATGTGTAAAATCGCCCTCATATTCCCACACGTGTATTCTTCCTGTATTGGGATCTGTCCATACACCATCTACTTTCATTGATGCAATTCGTTTTTCCTTACTACGTGCAGCATTGGTAATTTGGATGTTTCTTGTTTTTCTTCCCAAGCTATCCATTGTACTGCTTCAATTGACTGGACATCTCTCCATCGATACCCGTTCTTTGGTATGATACCAATCGTATTTTCCTTTAAGAAATTTCTACGATATACCAAATTACATGCACTGGCGATTGTAATGCATTCCAGTAAGGGACTTACATTTGTTTCAGATTCAAATGTATTCATAAAGGAAATACATGCTTGACGTAATACTTCAACATCCTGTACACAATATTTGATAAGTTCTTCTTTCATTTTAAAGGTATCGTTTTGATGATCAGTATACCATTGGAGAAACTTGCGTCTTTCGTCTACTTTCATGGTATCTGCTCCATAATATCTAATGTCTGGAAGTGTACCTTCATATGTTTGGTTCTCACGTCGATTGAAAAAGTGTTGGAAATATCCTTTTCACGATTGAAGACCAAATGCGCCACTTAATTTACTTAAGGTCATAGGAAGAAAGCTTAGTGAATCAATGAATGTTACGTTCCCTATTTTAAGAGATAGAATTTTCGCTTCATTCATGATTACTTCTGGAGTCCAATTCAGCTTCTCAACCATGGTCTTAATGATGAAATGTGCATCATAGCCCTTAGAATTATGGGCTACACATGTTACTGATTTGATGTTTGGACGACGTTGCTAAAGATGTTTTAGAAAGTCTTCTATTACATTTTCTCCGTCAAATATATTTTCTCGTTTTCCACAAACGATACAATTATTTTTGATGTCGTTGTCTTGATAACATCTGTAACATGTATGGTGACTAACCAAGACATTAGGTATATGCTCATATATGTTTGTGTCCTCCTCTTCTATTTTCGTATCTTGTGTGCATTCAATATCATAAAACACAATCATAGCTTTCTTCTCCATGATAATTTTTTCATTGACTTTTTTTGATTTTCTTCTTTCATTCACTTTCATGTAACATTCATGATTGGGTGGTACTATATCATAGCAAATGTTGCAATAAGTTTCTCCACATACGTGAGAACGTTTTTCTTTCACTACATAAATTTTCAAACACTGGGCACAACATTTCACAATGGAACATAAAGGCTTTCCATTTTGATACGGCGCTGACTTGTGATAGTCATAGCATGACTGGCCATAAAATTCTCGATTACAATCATTGCAAGTAATATGGGTTTCTTTAAAGTCACATGGTGGCTTCTGATGACAACGATAACATACAGCTGCACAATGTTTTAAATGTTCATGCTTTTTTTCATGTTTCTTATGACAGCTTTCACAATAAAACTTACAGCTAAAACATGCTGTCAAACTTTCAATGACGTTGTAGTGGTTATTTATGAAGAGTAAATTTAAAGCAGTTCTCTCGTTACCACTTGGTGGTGCTTCAAACATAACATCACTTCCTGAAAAGCCCCTATACACTGTGATTTTATAATCCTTTAAATATTCCTGAAATTTACGGATTTCAGAAATTCCACCACCATGACTGAGATCTACATCGGCAGCTTCACACAGATCTTCTACTTCTTTTTCTATGATATATTTACTTTGATGTTTTACATATCTATTATATTCAGTTTGATTTCTTCCCTTGTATTTTTTCAGTCCTATGGCAACGATGATTGCATGCGCTAAACATCTTGTACCTGTGTTCTTAATTGTGATAATACCACTTTTTGCCTTTACATATTCGTCGGTATTCATAACATGTTGTTTCAAACGACCTTGTCCTCTTGGCATACGTACATGATGAAAATTCACGATGCAATCTTCATTTATAAGAAAAGCCGCATTACTTTGCAGTACTTTCTCATAACTTGTCCGTAGAACTTCTGCTGAGAGATTTCTTGCTTCTCTGAACGATAACCAAAAAGGGCGGTGTCCTTCTCTCTCATTTGTAATTGTTATTCTTACGTAATCATGCTGGTCCACATCACGTAGCAAATAATCTATTAAAGCACGTAGACTTGTTTCAATTGCAGTAAAAGGATTTTCACCTGCACGCACGGGAGCTAGACGGAATCTTAGCATTGTACCAGCCATATTGTATCTTCTGTATTGTCTTCTGCGTTCTTCTATTATATGAAATCTATTGTTTTCATCATTACTGCTATTATTTCCAAATCCTACTTGTACATTTGAGTTTCGTTCTGCTGCAAATACGGATAGCAACTCGTCCATTCTTTTTTCTATTTCGTCTAAATCGATCTGTATTTCTGTATGTTCTGTATTAGCCTCAGCTAATATTTCCATAATTGATGGATATATTACTTCTTGTTGTTGTTCTTCTTTTTCAGTATTGGGAAATAAATTGGTAATCCATTTTTCTAGTTCAGTTTCGTAGAACTCATCTTCTTCTGTCTTCTCTTCCTCATTGTAAGTCTCTCCTATGATTTGGGAGAACGTTAGATTTAGCAATTCTTCTTCTTCTTCTTCTTCTTTTGTTCTTTCTTCGACGTTTTCTTCTTCTTTTGCTCCTTCTTGTAACCATTTTTTAATTTGGGCAATACGTTCGGATGCTTCCTCTTCTTCTTCTTCTGCTATCATTCTGTTACCTGCACTTTCCAATATTTCTAATAGTTGTTCTTCTTCTTCTTCTTTTTCTTCTGCAAATTGAATTTCACTAGCTGCATCTCTTTCTTCTTCTTTTTCTTCGGTATTGATGATCATCTCTTCTTTTTCTTTTTCTTCTTCTTCTTCTTCTATGAGTTCTTCCTCCTTTTGTGTACCTTTCTTCATTTCATCATCTTCTTCCTTCCTCCCCTGATGATCTACTTCTTCTTCTTCTATTGTAATAACGTCATCTATTTCTCTTAGAAGAACTTGCGTCTATAAATTTACTTCGATTACCTCTTCTTCTTCTTCTTCTATGTCATTAATAAATGCGGTAATCTCTTTTAATAACTCTTGCGTACACTTGTTTTCCATTTTTACTCCCCGGATGTATATACGTAATGCAAAACAAAAATTTTCCAATATGTATATGTAAATAGTGGATATATAAGTATTATTTCAAATAGAATATAAATAAAAGCGCTTTAAAAGAATATATGAATAAATAAAAAAAGGTTATATATATAAGTTATTAACAGCGGAATAATAATGTCGGTAAGGATAAGGAAAGTCTGATACACTTATCTTTATTTATATTCAACCTAAAATAAAAAAAGAAATGAACTGGTTACTTATAATCATATTCCAAATAAATATAAACAGTATATATACACATAAATTCAATTCGTTATACGGAAAAAGCAGAAGTTTCAAGGGGAAAAATAGCATACCTTTTAAGTAGTTAAAATGAATTGTAACATTTTTTCGTATTCCACGGGAGTGAAACAAATGTATGTTCACAGTTTGCTTCAAGTGTATTATCTAATGTATAAACGATCTGTACGTGAATTTTATACTTATTCCCCTGGAGACCCCCCAGCTTTAACCCTCTTAGGTGATGTGTTATTGAGTTCAGAGTATCATCATTGAACACCGCAACCCCGAAAACTATGTATTTGACACTAATATCGTTCATTTTAAATTAGTTTTACTTGTCTCGATATCAACCCTGGAGACTCTCCCCAACTTTAACCCCTTAGATGATGTGTTATTCAGTTCAGAGTATCATCATTGAACACAGCAACCCCGAAAACTATGTATTTCACACTAGTATTGTTCATTTTAAATTATTTTTACGTGTCTCGATATCAACCCTGAAGACTCCAAGCATCAACCCCTTAGATGCTGTGTTATTGAGTTCAGAGTATCATCATTGAACACAGCGAGCCCGAAAACTATGTATTTGACACTACTATTGTTCATTTTAAATTATTTTTACGTGTCTCGATATCAACCCTGAAGACCCCCCAAACACCAACCCCCTTAGATGATGTGTTATTGAGTTCAGAGTATTATTATAAAGCACAACGACCCCGAAAACTATGTATTTGACACTACTATTGTTCATTTTAAATTATTTTTACGTGTCTCGATATCAACCCTGAAGACCCCCCAAACATCAACCCCTTAGATGATGTGTTATTGAGATCAGAGTATCATCATTGAACACAGCGAGCCCGAAAACTATGTATTTGACACTACTATTGTTCATTTTAAATTATTTTTACGTATCTCGATATCAACCCTGAAGACCCCCCAAACATCAACCCCCTTAGATGATGTGTTATTGTGTTATTGAGTTCAGAGTATTATTATTCAACACAGCGACCTCGAAAACTATGTATTTCACACTAGTATTGTTCATTTTAAATTATTTTTACGTGTCTCGATATCAACCCTGGAGACTCCCCCACAACTTTAACCCTCTTAGATGATGTGTTATTGAGTTCAGAGTATCATCATTGAACACAGCGACCCCGAAAACTATGTATTTGACACTACTATTGTTCATTTTAAATTATTTTTACGTGTCTCGATATCAACCCTGAAGACCCCCAAACATCAACCCCTTAGATGACGTGTTATTGAGTTTAGAGTATGATCATTGAACACAGTGACCCCGAAAACTATGTATTTGACACTAGTGTCGTTCATTTTAAATTATTTTTACGTGTCTCGATATCAACCCTGAAGACCCCCCCAAACATCAACCCCCTTAGATGATGTGTTATTGAGTTGAGAGTATTATTATTCCTAATCGTCATAAGAGTGGGACGTAAAATTCAGATTTCATTTCATTGTTTCTCTCGTTAGATCTTAGCTCGGGGGGGGGGGCTGACGGTGGTTCACTGGTAGAGCGTTCACCTCTGGTGTATGGGGCCACAGGTTCAATATCCTGTTCCCATCAAGTGAACTTTGTGGTGGACAAACACCGTATACATGAAAGGTCGTAGGTTCAAAATCCTGTTCAAATCAGAATGAACTTTGTGGTGGACAAACACCGTGTACGTGAATTTAATCCAACTCTATCCTTTCCAACATTTCATTCATTTCTCATCACAACCGTCCCGGCGGGAGCTCATGTGATTCGGATTCCACGTTAATCAGTAGGTCCACGTCTCATAGCCTCGCTGCTGAAAGGGACGCTAAACTAAAATCAACTCAACTCAACAACTCATCACCACCGTCTCCATTAGCATAGCCGACATAACTGTAAGACGTAAAACTTAAAGATTTCCCATTAGCCTATTCGTCATAAGAGTGGGACGTAAAACTCAGATTTCATTTCATTGTTTCTCTCGTTAGATCTTAGCTCGGGGGGTTTGGGGGTGACGGTGATTCGCTGGTAGAGCGTTCACCTCTGCTGTATGGGGTCCCAGGTTCAATATCCTGTCCCCAATGAAGTGAACTTTGTGGTGCACAAACACCATATACATGAAAGGTCGTAGGTTCAAAATCCTATTCCAATCAGAATGAACTTTGTGGTGGACAAACACCATGTACGTGAATTTAATCCAACTATCTCCTTTCCAACATTTCATTCATTTCTCATCACCATCGTCCCGCCGGGAGCTCATGTGGTTCGGATTCCACGTTAATCAGTAGGTCCACGTCTCATATAGCCTCGCTGCTAAAAGGGACGCTAAACTAAAATCAACTCAACTCAACAATTCATCACCACCGTCTCCATTAGCATAGCCGACATAACTGTGGGACGTAAAACTTAAAGATTTCCAACCGGGGAACGTAAAACTCAAAGATTTCCCATTAATCTTGTTAGTATAATCGTAGGACGTAAAACTCAAAGATTTCATTTCAATGTTCAAAGATTTCATTTACAAACAGAAAGACAGACAGACCTTGTTGGCTTTATTGTTGGACGTAAAACTCTTCATTGTTCAAAGATTTCATTTACAGACAGAAAGACAGACAGGTATGCGTCATATTATCAAAATTAAAACACCAAGTCTACAGACACTTCTTGCGTCAACTGATATATAATTGCAATGCGAACCAGAAAACATTCAAGAATTCCATCTTATCATTTTCTTAGAAATCAACGTACAGCGAACAGAAGCATCATACAAGCTCACTTATATGTATGTGTTTTTAACTAGGTCAGTCTGTTATCTAGTTGCAATACGAATCATCAAAACATTTGACAATGGCATCTTATCTGTTGCTCTTGAAACTAAACCATTTTAAGATGGAGTTCAATGTGCTAGCAAACAGAGAAAGAAAGAGACTAGCAAAACAGACATTCACATATATGTATGCATGTGTCTGTGTTTTTTTAATGTTAGAACCTGAACGGAACTATGAATAAATTAGTGGTGGGCACAAAAACCGGTTTTTGAAAATTTTCAAAAAACTGGTTTTGGTTTTTCACCGAAACTGGTTTCGGTTTTCTTCAAAACCGGTTTCGGTTTTCTCCAAAACCGATTCGGTTTTTCATCGAAACCGGTTATCGGTTTTCTCCAAAACCGGTTCGGTTTTTTACCTGGTCCGGTTTCGGTTTTCTTCAAAACCGATTCCGGTTTTTTTTTCAAAATTTGTTCTATTTCTGACCAGAATTGTGTTTCGTTGTTCTCCGGAAACCGAATCCATTTCCACAGAAATAGTTTTGTGTTTTCAAAAGGTTTTCACCGAAACCGGTTTTGGAGAAAACCGAAATGTCGGTTTTTCGGGTTTCGGTTTTTATAAAAACCGAAAACCGGTTTTTGTAAAAACCGGTTTTGCCCATCCCTAGAATAAAGACACTTGTTCTTTCAACTGCCTTTATCACTAAATGAAGAAAGAACATATATATATTTTACTTACCTATTTTAATAAGAACGACCGCTATCACAAAACACACACTACAGTTTTAGGCTGAAAACACAATCAATTGGTATAGGCTTTAATCGTAATAACTGAAATCACAAAACACACACTATAGTTTTAGGCTGAAAACACACACAATCAATTGGCGGGCTTCAATCGTGATAACTGAAAGGACTCTGATGAAGATTCGGTAGCCGTTCAAGAGTCTTTGCGGGAGGGGGCGGGGCTTGGGAATTCAAATTAGCTAACCAATACAAGACGACTAGAAAAGGCATGTTTTTTCATGAACCTATAGCTGATGGTAACCCTAAAAGGCATGTTTCATCTTGTTTCTAGCAACAGGATGTTCTCACAAATCATCATTTTAATATAGCCGTAAAAGGCTATGAACATAACAACTAAACAGGAAGTGATATCGATTTACTTGTCATAGCAGACATCATCATGTGAATATCCATACGGTGTATAACACATTTCACATCCTACGTTTTTAAACAATATGATATGCTATGAGAAGCTTCCGCTATTAGAATATGCTCAATCATTGGAATCCATTCGCAGGAGGTCTGGGGGAGGAGTGTATAGGTATGTGTTTCGTTATGAGACTCATATATGGTTTCTTGTCCCATGTCTTAAAAAAATCGTGAAATACAATATTTACCTTAGCAACTAAGTCAATTCCGTGAGAAGCTTTGATCATTTGAATATCACGTCTTCTACAGACACTTTGTGGGAATAGGGCCAAGGGGCTAAGCAACACGATTTTGCATGGGTATGTGTTTCGTTATGAGACTCATATACTGTGTCTAATCACACGCTTTAAAAAAATCATGACATATAATATTTACCTTAGCAACTAAGACCAATTTCATACAATCTGCTGAGAAGCTTCGATCATTTGAATATCATGCTTTCAGTTCATAATCTACAGACATTTCGGGGGAATAGGACCAGGCGGCTAAATCGCTTATGCTCTTTGGCTTTCCATGAGGAGTAGGGGGGTTCCGGGGATGTCGATCCCAGTTCCCTACCTACGTTAAAATCAATACGTGAAATTCTTTTTTTTCATGCAATCATGCTTTCAGTTCATAATCTACAGACATTTCGGGGGAATAGGTCCAAGCGGCTAAATCGCTTATGCTCTTTGGCTTTCCATGAGGAGTAGGGGGGTACCGGGGGTATCGATCCCAGTTCCCTACCTACGTTAAAATCAATACGTGAAATTCTTTTTTTTTTTTCATGCAAGGATTAATTCAACTCTAAATCGTGAAGTACTGGTCTTGCGCGGAGATAGACGAAGACCAATCAAATTGGAGTGCTTCGATCACTGAATATCAAAGGATTGGGGGTAATGGTCTAAAATAGCTATTCAATACATAACGATAAGACGGAAAATCAATCAATAATTTGGGGATTCAAATTATTACCCAATACATGACAAGAACACGAAAAAGGCATGTTTTATCTTGTTTTTTACATCTGGTAGACGTCCAAGACTATGAGCATAGCAACAGCAAACCAACATTTCCCACGGATCGTGTGGTAGCCATAAAAGGCTATGAACATAACAACTAAAGGCTTGTCGAAATTTGCCTCCCAATTCCAGGAAATGATATCTATTTCTAGGAAAACAAGATCAAATTTCGCTGACTCGGCCGTCTGTAGTGGGGTACATCTACTTTCGTGACATACTGAGGGTCAGAAAAGTATGTGTGAGATGAGTTCCACTGAAAATGAAAGAGAGACGAGTTGATGTATGCAAGATTTCGAGCTAGGGGATTTGGATCTGATGTAGAACGAAAGAGGACAACAATAGATTAACGATAGAGGACACCCTTCGTCTGTCAGTTCCTGTATATCGCTGCTCCAGTTTAGACAATCCAGCAAGGGCGCCCCCATATTGTGTATCTGCTGTACCTTTGCGCGCTGCAGCTACTAATAGCTCTAGGATGCCACTACAAAACAACAAACATGTAAGAGTTAGGACCGTATTTTAGATTTTTATACAACTTATCCGGTTATTGAGGATTGAATCTTGTATTTAATTACCGGAACGATTTCGATGGTTGTTTCCATCATCTTCAGCAGCGTTTTTCAAAGCGCTAACTGCTTCTCTTAATCAGCCATGTTTTCTATGAATTTTACCAGCCTTCATCCAAACACCCCAATTATCAAACGATGGAGGAAAGCACATCGCACCTTCTCTTGAGCGACTAATTCTCATTTCAACTAGTGAAACAAGTAGTTACACAGCATTCCAAGGAGATCTACATTCTTATACTGTAAAAACAGTTCCTGCAACTACTGAAAATTGAATCAAGAGAGAAAAGAGTGTTATACTAATTTGTTTAATTTTCTTCCTTACTCTCAAAGACATCGAGTCAGATGAAAAATAAGATTAATTAGAAAATCATGAAAAAGAAAGCATGGTTGAACTGTCAAATAACAGTATATTAGCGATCCAGGATTCATTCATAGATTCGAATCCCGCTCATAGAATGGATGTTTCCTTTCAACATCAGATCAAAAAAAAAAAAAAAAGATACATTAAATTTCAACCAGTAATTGAGCTAAAGAAAATAAGTCTTGTGAATCCATGATAATATAATTTTACTTGAGCTTTTCAAATGTGTCGTGTATTTGTTCATCCACTTCGCACATTGGCATGATTTAACACTAGAAGCACGGAAATTTTGAACCCCCTAGAAGCACGAAGCAGTCAAAATGACTGCTTTCCGTTTCTGACTAAAATGTAGGGTAATGGTGACACAGGATGAACGTTTTTAATGATATTCGTAATGAGTCACATTCGCAAGTAAGCCTAGGAAGTATATTATTTATTTTATTAATTTTATTTATAAGCATTAAGTGCATTAAGTTTGATATATTAAAAATATTTATGAATAAAATTTTTTCGATACCAGTATTTTTAAAATAATGAAATAATCAAAGATTACTCTCAACTCTTAGATATTAAATATTTATTGTAAAATAACATCTCCTATGATATATTTCTAAATATCTTATTAGAAGATCATTACAAAGTCACCTACACTTGGCGCGGATAACTCGCTTTCATATCTCTGCAGTACTCATTCCACAAACATACTTTCGACATTTGAAGCATATCTAAACTGTTTTGCTGTTTTATACAATTGTACTCGACATTGTCACGTGTGTGTGGAAGAAACTTCATCGTCTTCAGATACACTGTAATTGTCATCAGCGACATTGACCATCAACTCCTCGGTCAAACGTTGGAGATATTGTCGCTACTGATTTTCTTTCCGGCAGCTTCTCTGCATATCATCCAGGAATTAAAACATGCCAAATCAACCATGTTGAAGAAAACGTATTTTAGCCAACGTCTACACGCACATCTCACAGTATGTTTCTTCTCTATTTAATCCACGATGACTATACCAAACTGTATCTGATTGTAATATGTTATAGTTTCGGGTCTTTCTTTGGTGTCAAAAATTGACACTGACTTATGCATGGAACTCAACACAGAAACGCTTTTGTTCCGCTTACATTTGTAGAGAGTTAATGTAATACCCACTCTGATCGCAGTAAACATTACAGTGAAGTAGATGTTTGTTCTTTTTGAAGTGTGGTGGGGAGTTGGGAAGCACGTAGTGGTGATGCTTTAGGAAACTCCCTTCAGTTTTGCTTTATTGTCGTAACCAAACTAGTAGAGCTGAACTTTTAGCCCTAAGAGATTCAGCAAGTTTCCTTATAAAGAAGTTATCACATGTCACATTTATTCTTTATTTTAGTAAAAGGATTTATCAAACTAGGCACTACAAATTCACCTTACTCTATTCCAATTCCTTGCTTAGGTATGGAAAGCTATTGATGTCGGCAAGTAACCAGATATTGATGCCAAATTTATCGGATTTATTTGCCATATATTGCAGAATTCGACATCTAACTTTCTTAGAATAGAGTTGCTTGTCAACAGTCACGTTGTCATGTGGTTTGCAACATTTTATGTAGTTCTCAAGAAAGGATGCGGTTGCGAATTTGTCCGTTTGGAGATCTTGTCACCTTTTCATCAAATCTCAAGTACCGTTTTATTTCACAGAACCCATCTCTATTCATTGTTTTTCTATAAATTGGTGACGCGGTTTTTCTCTCCAAGACCGTAATGAGAATTGCTGACGCACCAGTAGCACTTTGGTAAATAAAAAGGCCCAAATAAGATTGTAGTTCTGAAAGAGCTAATGTCCATGTTGTTGATTTCAGTTGCCTATTTGCTTCAGGAATGTTGCACTTTAGGATATGATTCTTCATTGAAACATCAAATAGTAAATGGAAAGAACTACTACATTCTTCCTCAGACACTCATCGCTTGGCAAAATCTGTCAGTCCTGGAGCTTCGTGAACAATATTCTGCTTAGATATACGGCAAACGTCACCTTGCAACAAATCCAATTTTGTCCACATTGTTACATCCGGAGCAATAAATTGTCACCACTACTGCCGTTGTCTTCTCATCACTGTCTTCCACTTCTTCATCACTTGAATATAAAATGTTCTCTTTAGGTTGAGAATCACTTCAGTTTCCATTTTCACTCCAATCCTACATTTTGTCATTATTTTCTTCAGACTCATCTTCTCAGAGATCATGTAAAACTCGAAATATTTCTTGAGGTCTCATCGTAAAATGTCACATGTAGAAAGTTCACCTCAGCCAACTACAGGTACCAACTAAGATGCAGATATTGGGCACATGTATCTAAACTAATTTGTTTTTTGACGATAAATCATTACGAGATATCTTGTAAGGCAATGGAAAAACTTCTATAAAGTTATTTTTGGAACTGGATATCACAATAAAATAATAAGTTATCTTATTTTTCTGCTTCAAATTACAATTAATAAAGGTTTCAATATTTCTTTTATCCAGAAACAAGAAGTGTTTTAAACTGCCATTTGTAAATCAGAAACAGATACACTATATTTCCATATTCTTTATAAGGCAGCCAAAATGACTGCTTCGTGCTTCTAGGTATAACTGACACTAGCGCCCCTGTATAACGGGACATAAACTTACTATTAGTACTATCAACAAGTGGGCAGAAAAATATTAAAAGTCAATGAATTTCAGGGCCTTAGCAGAAACATTACAGAAGTCATACGAAATTATATTTCTTGAAGCAGTCAAAATGACTGCTTCGTGCTTCTAGTGTTAAAAAACAAGAAATTATACGCTTTAACCAAGAAATTATACAGCTAAATAAAATAGTTGCTTGTTTAAGGATTTTAGTTTAATTTTGATAGGTTGACATGCTGTAACTTAAGTCACACACTTTTTCAGCTGCCACTAGGTTTACCAAGCGTAATAATTAGAAACACATAACTCGAGAACCAGGTTAAATAGCGACCTCACGTTTAGATCTATTTTCATATTTCATAGGTTGTATTAAATATATCTGTGTATCTTTTATAGAATAAAAGAAATTCCTCGTATACTCTAATTTCTATGTTAACAGGATATGTTAGAGAACAAATAACTATTTTTTCATGATCATTGATAATGTTGCTATTATGTTTGAAAATTCTTCATTCAATGCATAGAATGTAAGATATTTCAGCATACAACATACTGAAAAATCAAAAATTCAGGAATATTCTACGTGGGGAAGTCAAAAAATAAAGTGAGTTTTTAGAAAAGGTACATTTCTTCTAATGATAGAAAACTGAAACATACGTTATTTTTCTACATAATCTCCCTGCACTTCAACGCACTTTTCCCAACCTTTCACAAAGTTTTTTTTGGATCCCGTCGAGTTTTTCGGTTGCATCTGTAACCAATTTTGCACTGCATCAATGACTTCTGCATCTTCTTCCCCTGATTGATATACAGAGTATGGCGATTTCGTTCACTGTGATTCGTGTTTTCCATCACCATATCCTCAACGACTTTCAAATTGTCCTCAGTCGCTGACGTCGATGGCCTGCCCGATCTTTCCACGTCACATAAAGTAGTTCTTCCTTGCTTGAAACGCTCTATCCATTCCAGTGGCGTGGCGTGACACTTTCACGATTGTTACCGGTTGTTGATATTACAAGTATCTGTAGTTTTTCAATATCAGAAAATCTAGTACATTTTTTTTCTTTTAGCATATCAATAATTTCAGACTATAGGCATTGGCAACGACTTTTTAGGGGGCGGTCAAATCCCACTTCATTTACCTTGATCTTTTTGAAAAGTGTGGCTCTTCAGGTTTTTTACTAAATATAATCGAAACCGTCTCTCAATAATCTTAGATATTCTTCAAAGTTATCTATTTCTTTTCTGCAAAAACTTACATCATGAATTTCCTTCTGTAAGATATTGAACAAGATTTCTTATCTTGATCCTATAACACAAAACAGTTCAAGTAAAAAATTGAAGTCAAAACTTTGAAGGGTTTGGTGGAATTTTGCTGCACGAACTCTGGTTTGAGAATCTCATTCGTCGATATTTTCATCATGGATTCAAAGAGTCCTAACAGTTCATCTTTAAAGCTATACAGCACATCATTTATTCTACTTCTATAGTTCCACCTTGTGTTTGATGCTGTTGGGATACTTTTGTTGACTACCGTAGCCAGCCCAAGAGTGTAGGGGGGCCGGCTGAAGTTAGGGGGGCCGATCCAACCTTATTATAGTTCATCACCATATTATAGTTCATTTGCAAGCCTACCGTGAAAATTTTAGGGGTCAGCAAAAATTTAGGGGGACCCGCTCCCCCTAAACACCCCCTGAATACGGGCCTGTGACTACATAGTCCAAAGCATTTGTTCTTTTCGAAGACTTTGAGAAAAAACAAGCAAGTCACGACATAGTTTCAAAAAAAAACTTACACCCTTTTGTACAGTCAACGGACTTTTCTAACACTAAATTAAGCCTATGGGGATGGCAATGAAAAAATTGACTTCTGTATATCTTTGTTTAACAAGAGCTGATGCTTCCTACCTCATCAACCATAACAGAAGCTCCATCGTATGTTTGAGCAACAAGTTTTCCGTATTAAAAAGTAGTGTCAAAAAAAAAAAAAAAAAAAAAGACAGTCAGACTACGGTATGATGATAACGATTGCACAGTTCTTTTGCAACACATCCAACTGCATCAAAGTTCAAATTCAACTACTAGGCTAGAGGATTCAGCTGGAAATTTGCTGAATCGAAAATATTCTATACTAAATTAAAAACAAAATATTTTCAACTTAATTAGCATAAATCCTAAATAATAATAAGTATTCGAATTAGGAGTGCCGAGAAACATATTTACTTATCTCTAATTATCATTACTATGAAATTGTATACTGTTAAGACCATGGGCGGCGATTCTGGGGGGTGCAAAGGGGGGCAGTTGCTCCCCCACTTTTTTGAAGTGACCAATTAATGTATATAGTTTCATTTGGAAACGTATGAATAAAGTTTTTGTATCTTATAACTGGTTCATAGAAAAAATTGTGCTATATAATATTTGCCTTATGTGAGCACCTATTGATTGTCTTCCTATGGAGTTAAGAAAGCTACAAGAATTGGGTTTTAATTGCCACGCAAAATTGCCCAAAAATTAACCTATTGGAGTGCAACAATTCCAGCGTACTTTCATTTCTTCTTACGAGGGCACGATATATTAGTTAACCGCTTTGAAACTAATTGAGAGAACATTAAAACAAAAAAGGGGGGGCCTTCACAAGTTATTCTTTAATTGCGCAGAAGTCGACAGTTCCTAAAATGTCTTTTCTTCTTTCTAATAATAAGGAATATTGATTAAAAAGAGAGTAATAAGAGACAACTTCTACCTTTTCCATTGTTTTGCAGTGTAATATATGAGTAAGTGGTGTATTTATGGGTGTACGAGTGTATATACAATTAAATTAATGAATTCAACATAATTCTAGGTTTTAGGATTATTTTGTATAACTGGAGTGTGGAGTGATTCTAAGTATTGTTGTGTTTTGATGTGTTCCAAGAAAGTGAAAACTGTACCTAATGACAACGAACATGTTTCGGGAAGCTACAAAAGTAAATATTTCTTTAAATGTTGTAGCATATGCTTGTAGTATTTACTGTCCTAAGAGTAATAACGTACATTTAATGGCATGTGTGGAATTAAAAATGTAAGTTGTTCATTAATCTCCAGTTTGCAAAACAAGTCTCATGCATTACTATGATTAATATTATCCTTTATATTTTTCTCTTTTACAAATTTGTTATTAAATAATCTGGTCATACAATTTTCCAAGCAGAATTTTAAGATGTTCTTGAGCAAGGAATCAAATCTCTTCTTACACTTTCGTAGGGCTAGTACCTACTTGCGTTGCTCTTGTCAGTTTACTTAAAATACAGGTAAGTAAATACGATGTACGCCATTTTTACTGAAAAAGATAGTATCCTATTAATTATACAACATTTCGTCAAACAAAGTGTTAGAAACAACCAGGGAAGCTAACATTAATATACAAATATTCAGATCATGTCTTGCCCCCCCCCCCCCACTTTTAACGTCCAATCGCCGCCACTGGTTAAGACAATGAAATAACTTGAAGAATACGGAAATTACAGCCAAGTTTCCATACTTTGATTAGGAAGCAAACGAAACAGTATAGTTGAATCACACTTGCCAGCTCGATCCTCTATAGCGAGAGGAGAGCGAGTAGAATAAACATGCTGATGATATTCTAGATTCTCCTTGTTTTGACAGGGAGCGTTCCTATTTTTTCCTGTTCCACTCAGCCGAACGGTAACATTAGGGCCATTCCGAACATCCAAATACGAGCGCGCAGGATGCTTCTGGCTGGCACGCTGAAAGGTGCTTCTGGAGTGAATGACAGCTATCGGGGTTCGCGTTACCATTGAAATCTACGATATCAACAACAGTATGTTTTTATTTGGCGCTGGCAGTGTAAATGCGGCATAGGCCGTCCAAACTAAAAAAAAAAAAAAAATATGTAAACCTCTTCCCATGTTGATGATGAAATTTAAACACATGAAAACAACGTAAAACTCATATTTTTTACCGTTACCGCCGGTAACAGCGGTAATATGCACTACACGCCCCTGATCCATTCGTAGATCTTGCTTCGCAATAAACAGCTGTCACCATACTGCGATTGCATTCGACGAATAATTTCCGCAGGTTTAACATCTTCCGCACACAAGAAGCGAATCACTGTCCTCATTTCCTCATTGGCGCAGATCGACAATGGAGCTACCATGTTTAACGGTCTGCTTCACTCCAACTTCTAACAGTGGAATAACAGTTACACGTTGCAGAAAAGTGTTGCAGATGCAATAATTCAGTGCTGAATACTACCAGTGTTACCGAACTCTGTGTTGCAGATGTAATAATTCAGTGCTGGATACTACCAGTGTTACCGAACTCTGTGTTGCAGATGTAATAATTCAGTGCTAAATACTACCAGTGTTACCGAACTCTGTGTTTCAGATGTAATAATTCAGTGCTGAATACTACCAGTGTTACCGAAATCTGTGTTGCAGATGTAATAATTCAGTGCTGGATACTACCAGTGTTACCGAACCCTAGTGCGAGAAATTGCAAGTTTCTTTACTTTTTGACTTTCCAACGTATCGGAGTTATAACACACTCAATTTTCATCGAGAAAAAATATAAAACTACGAATCTCTGTTAAACGCACAACAAAATTCTTATTGACGGTAACTCTGCTCGTACTATGTTGGGGAAATTAAAGGAAAAGGTAAGGAGGAGTAGGCCACGCCTAGTTATGCTTACGCCTGCGCAGTTGGAGGTAGGAAACTAACAAGGTTGCCAACTATAAATGGATGATTTCATTATCAGCAATGATAACAGAAATTGCTGAAATAGTGAATTCTCTTATCGACACGTAAGATAGTATTTAACTACGGTAAGTTAATTTTAACAAAAGCAGTGAAGCAGGGATTGATTTTAATGAGCTGAGGTAATAAAGGCTGAAGGTATTTCCTTTAGAAAATAGTCTATCATTTGATTTAGTATTATTATTTTGAGGATTATGTAATCGAATTGAATAACATCTTTGTATATATAATTCCTTGGTTTAAAACTTTTGTAACAATTGCATTGCAATGGAATTTTCACATCGACGTTATGAGGCGTAAATGTGAAATCATGTGAGCTTCTACCGGGAATTGAACCCAGACCTTCCGCCCTGAAGATGCGTACGCTAACCATGTAGCCACAAGAAAGCTTTTTTGTAATAATAATTTGTCACATAATGGAAATTGTTCATATAATTACATTATTACTTTGTATTATTAATTCCAATTCGAATATCTTCTAATTCAAGTTGTTAATATGATTATTTTCAGCCCACAAAAATCAAGGACGTTGCGGAATTTAAGAGATACCAGGGATTTTTCCCATTTGCAGAACCATACACGAAACTCTGCCTAGAGGGAACTGTTGAAGAACAACCATGTGTTTGTGTATGTTCGGAGTTAACAGAGATGAGAAATGAACTCGAAAACCTTTGCTCACCTACGAACTAATTTGTCTGGAGTACCTTCATCACATGACTTTCTCTTAAATTAGTGTTAAAGAGCATTGTGATACTTTCAATTTGTGAAGTCAAATGTAAATAAACAGTAATTTGAACTCATTAACAAACTTAGAAGTTATTTATTTATTTATTATTGGATCAAAAGATCCCATATATTTCATTCAATCAAAAAATTTCTTGTACGCCTTATATCTAGAGAACTACATATAATGTAGCCAAACCCAAACTTTCACGTAACTCAGTATGATGTTTATTCCGTTATAGAAAACGAAAACTTGATTTAGGGCCCATTCAAAAATTTTGTGGCCCCTGATCCAAAAACTAATTATTGGCCAAGATCTGAATCTTTTGATGCATTTTTGATCATTCCTAAAATTCTTAGCCAAAATCGACATCTTTTGATCCATTTTGGATCATTCCTAAAATTCTTGTTAAATTATTTAATTTATTCATTATTAATTGAATTTCATAAAGATTAAGCTGGTGCGAATCAAGTGTAATCCAGAAGCATGTCAATGACCGTCCCGATCAAAGGCAAAAAAAACTACCAATAGATGGTTAATGAAATAGTCACCGTCTCCAACTATAAACTTTTGCCAATGACTGCATTCCGTGGCGAAAGAACTTTGACGACTGCGATGCGAAGATATTCTCAACCGCATGTTCCAACGGACAATCATCAGGGAAGATATTCGTTCCCAAGAAATGGTTGAGATTCCAGAAGAGATGTTCGATATTAGGAATGATACCGGTTAATACATTGGATGAGGAAGAATTTCATGAACCTGCACCGCCCTTTGCGTAACATGCACGAGCACTGTCGTACAGCATGTGGACATCATGATTTTTGAACATTACTGGATACTTGCGGGACATGTTTGCGGTGCATTTCAACACTATAGTTACCTGCATTGTTGGTTTCGCTTCGCCTGAAAGATATATGATGGATCACTCCCACCATAGACAACCATACCAGCGATAACACCCTCTGTGGATAGAGAGATGGTTTACAAGACCGTCCTGGATATTAATGACGATCCAACCATTGTCCTAATCATTTACGGTTGTCATAATAGACCCACATTAAAAAAAAAATAATCTAAAGTTATAATTTGATGCAGGAAAGTGGTTTATTCACGGTTGATTGCCAAGGGCTCTAGAAGGTAGACCTTGACCAATAAGTGTAATGGGAAGTACTCATCAGGTCCCATATAGAGGCACTGTTATTTTGGCCCTAAAGCCTCAAGAAGTTGGTCAAAAAGGGCAGCAAAGGTAAGGAGGTCATTGGTAATTTAGAGAAACCGAGAGATTTTAGGAATGAAATCAATATAGGAACAATTGAGTATGCAACTGTATTTAGCATATGTGAGAAGCATCCAAAGAGGATAGCGCTAAGCTGAGATATGGGCATAGGTGGGATGGGTCGAAGATTTCAAAACTAGATATCTCGAAGAAAGCAAAGGTAGACGAAGGAGAAAAATATGTCTAGTATAGAACTTTTCAAGAGCAATGTCTAGTATGTGACATGCAATATCTTTCAAGGAAACTTCAGGAACGGGGTGAAATTAGTGAGAGATCATTCTTCACCGTGTGAAAGCTGCTGCCAAATCATCACCTATACGGATTGAAAGAAATTTGCCGAACTGTACTTTTGTTGAATAAACGAACTATAGCACTTGAGAAGTATCTAACCCACAAACTACATCTCAAGCTTAAACGTGCATAAATTTGAAAATGAAATATTTGAGTTTTACGTCCCATGATTATTCCGGCTAGGCTAAAGGAGACGGTGATAATGAGAAATAAATTTTTCAAATGTCTTGCAGAGAAAACTTGGCCGCGTTCCAATCTAAAGTATTGTTAAAACATATATAGATAGTTTCATCATTAACATACACAATTTTGAAGCAGAGACCACGGGTTGGACTCCAGCTGGAAACATATGTGGTACAGATACCACGATAAGTTATAGGTCCACATTGAATACAGCCTCGGTGCTGAAAAGAAACGTTAAGATCCAAACCAACCTTCAAAGTTTATAACATATGTTGCAGGCTTATTCTTGCATATGGTTTCACGTAGGGATAGTACCGAAACCGAAACTGGTCTCGGTCTTGTCTCGATAATTCGAGACGAGATCGAGATCGAGACAGGCTTTTATATACCAAGATGAGACCGAGATAGACCTCTATAACTCGAGACGAGACCAAGACGAGACTTAGATTACTCTTGAAAGTCTCGGTCTCGTCTCGAATATTGATAGTTATTAAAGTTACCTTTATTCAAAATTTGTTTCGTTGCTGTGTTAGATAATAGGGGAACGTTTGACTGATGTACAGTGGTATATTTAGGGGGTGGGTATCGGACTCAAGTCTTCCCGAAATAAGTTTGTGATCATTTTTTCGCATTGCACGTACAACACAAATTTTTCTTACCCGTTCCTAAGCCTCTCCCGAAACAAAATCCACTGCTGATATATATAGCCTTCTCTCTCTCTCTCTCTCTCTCTCTCTTTATATATATATATATATATATATATATATATATATATATATATATATATATATATATATATATATATATATATTACAAATGCTCAAATTTTGTACCATGTGTGAAATATTGAAGGGAAAATTCTTCTAGATACTCTGCAATACTACTAGATAAACAAGCAGTGTTACCAACGCAACATAAAATTGTATTTTCTCAAATTAGACTACGTAAGGTATTACATATTTCTAATTTAGATATTAAATAAAACCACAATACCACATACATTATTCAGTGTAACAAAGGACAATACAATATCACTAACATCGACATTTTGGAGATATAACTCAAATGGCATGGAGGGTGCAATGCGCATCAATTGTATCTTAGCGTCAAATACTATGATCATGGTATAATGTATTTCGAATGAATGGAAAATTTAACTTTTTTCTAAAGATTTTACTTCGAAAATGTGCTAACATATCATGTTTCATCATGTAGATGCTTCTAAAAGACTTAAATAATCATAATGTCATTTACAACAATCGTTATTTCAAACCGTTTCAGAGATACCAAACACACAGTTAGTGACTGTTATACTGCTTAAAATGATGTATGTGTTAAATTTTTATAATGATTGTTGCTTTCCTTTGCTTCTATAACATTACAACAATATTTTTTTGGTGGTTTTAATTACAAGAAGCCGCAGTTACATATTTTAACAGTGTTGCCAACTTAAATAAATTGCTAAATATTATTCTAAATATAATGCAAATAACGTAGCTAAACTGCAAAATATTTTTAAATTACTCGTAATTTGTTTTAGAGTCAAGAATGTTTTCAAAAGACGACATTTTTCATAGTGTTTGGGCTACTT
This sequence comes from Thermobia domestica, assembly GCF_964235325.1. Lineage (NCBI taxonomy): Eukaryota > Metazoa > Arthropoda > Insecta > Zygentoma > Lepismatidae > Thermobia > Thermobia domestica. The sequence continues at coordinate 226,552,415 of NC_137464.1, read as the reverse complement.
ATAATGTGAATGTCAAAGTTTTTGTTTCAGCAACACATGTAAATGCAAATTGTAACTTAAATTAAATGTAACTGATAACTTTTCACTAACACTGGTTGTTTCCCCTAAGCCTTAGGCCTAGTGTACAGTTTAGATTAAAATTGTGCTTAATTAAAAGTTCTAATTACATCCTAATTACATTTTACTTGTTTTAGTTTGACTACCGACCACCTCAAACTCCGTCCATACCATATAGCTATATGAAATTATTCAAGAACTTACAGTTAGTAATACACATTATGTTGATTTTTGGTTTGGTTCGTTTTAGTTTAACGTCCCGCGTTTATGCTAGAGCAGCTAAAGGAGACATGAAACTATTGATTACAGTGGAATCCGTACCACTTCGGTCGTTCAACTGTACCCCACCGGGAATCGAACCCGGGACCACGTGAACCGAAGTCAAGCGTGCTAGTCGCTAGACCAAATGGAGGTCCTCACATTGTGCTGATTTAAATAATTGAGTCAGTGTTGCCAAATCCGAAGATCAAAAGGTAGCGTGTCTGTGCTTCAAAAAGTAGCGGATTTGAACTATTTGCAGACCAAATGCATAGAAATGAATGAAATAATTTTTAACATGGGTTGGAAAATGTGTTGGCCATATTGCAAGAAGAAATTATGATCGATGAACGAATACAATTCTAGACTGGATACCACGAGACAAAAACAGCCAATGATAAGTCCGCATACATGAAGATGTGATGAAACCACTGGGAAGTAACCTGAAAAAGAATTGCTCAAGATAGATAGTTGGGAGAAGACTTGAAAAGAACTTCACCCATCAGTGAATTGATAATTGTTGATTATGATGATGGTGATGATTTTATATCTGGACCTCAGAGGTAAACTAAACCAAGTCATAATTTCGTAAATTTACAGGAGAAGCGAAAAACTAGTTCCTTAAGAAAGACCTATAGTACTGTTTTTTCAAACTAGAGTGGCCCAAAAGTAGGTATACAGATCATTGATCAAGTATGACATTTTAAATTATTAAGATAATGAATTTATTTGCTTCGATCTATTCCGAGTTTAAAGCATAAGTGAAAAGAAATTAAGAACAAATAATGAAGAAACTAAATCATACCTCTGTGGATCTCAATAAGTAAAAAAACAAAGTCAAATGAGCTGATCAGTACGGGACTGTATACCTACTTTTGGGCCACCCTGTATACTAAATCGTTACAAAGTAGTAGGATGCTTTTAGATTTACATTATTACAGCACTAGAAAGAACATAGTCTCTTAAAAAAAGTATTCTTAACTCAATTTCGACCAAAAAGTGACTAAGGCAGAGTACCCAGATGTAACACGCCGATTGTGATAAGATTTCACAGACATAGAGAACATCGAAAAAGAAGCGACACGTATTTTTTTATATCGGCCAACAAGCGCATTGAAAGGGTCAAATAGGGGCATAAGAATGGGGTCAAAATGAGATTATGTGGAATATAGCGAGAACGAGAAGAGACGTCGGAAAAGGTTAAATGTACGAAATACTACCCATAGTCGACGCAAGGCAATGAAGTAGAACACGCCCATGCGAAGAGAGAAGAACATCCGGAAATGGACCAATCACGTGTACAACTTTGTCGCAATGTGTTACGGAAATGAGCGAAAAGGGTGGTAAGAAGCAGAAAGAAAGAAGAAACGAAAAAAGAAAATACGTGTTCTTGCTTTGGGTGCATGTGTTGCCCGAAGAGACGCAGATTTATCTCAATGTACGAAGATGGGATAACACGCAGGAAGGATGCAAGCGCCGTTCGTATAGGCAGCCAGCGAGACAGATCTGTGCAGTGGGTTACATATATCGCGTGATTGGAACAACTATGAGATGGATGTTGGGAACGAAAATGTGTGTAGGTAGTAGTAAGTCAAAAACAAAAATGTTACTATTACTGTCATATTGTACGCGTATTTTCTAGTGATGTAATGTTGATACTCATGCGTGCTCCTAGTGTTGCTGTTTTTCTTAACGTATGTTGTGTGGACCACCTGCTATTACATTCTACTGTGCTATGCATTTTTGTTCCCATTCCCATATATATGCAACCCACTGCGTAGAACTGTCTTGCTGGCTGCCTATACGAACGGCGCTTCGGCGCTTGCATCCTTCCTGCGTGTTATCCCATTTTCGTGCATTGAGATGAATCTGCGTCTCTTTCGCATACGGGTGACGTATACACCCAAAGCAAAAACACGTATTTTCTGTTTTCGTTCCTTCTTTCTTCCTGCTCCTTACCACCCTTTTCGCTCATTTCTGTAATACATTGCGACAATATTGTATACGTGATTGATTCATTTCCCGATGTTCTGCTTTCTTCGCAAGGGTATGTTGTACTTCATTGCCTTGCGTCGACTATGGGTAGTATTTCGTACATTTAACCTTTTCCGATATCTCTTCTCGTTCTCGCTATATTCCACATAATCTCCCCTATTTGACCTTTTCAATGCGCTTATTGGCCAATATATATATATCAAAAATTGTCGCTTCTTTTTCGATGTCCTCTATGTCTGTGCTATCTTATCACAATCGGCGTGTTACACTAGGTGCCCTGTCTTGTTAGCATAGTATACCTCTAAAGTTCAGATATATATATTTTAATCCAAATTTTAACGAAAGTCATACAGTAAAAATATATATATATATATATATATATATATATATATATATATATATATATATATATATATATATATATATATTTGACTATTCAATCCTTCATATTGCAACAAAACTACAAATAAATAATACAAAAGAAAACTAGAAAATTAAGAATTACTTGTTTTGGCGAGAGAGAGAACATAGATACAGAGAGCTCGAATTACCTGTATACTTATATTATGTATGTCTATGTTTCGCAAGTAATTTTCAATCATATAACGTTTGAACGTAATGAACGCACGATTAGTTTTCTCGAATAAAGATCATATGCACCGCTGAGAGCTCAGGATTAACTACTAGCTGACTAACAATAACTCTGTGGGCTACCAAAGCTGATTTCGTCGCCACCGAGGGGAGACATTTTTCCTGGCGTACAAACAGAAGGTCTGCAGTATCCATGACAATTTACCTAGATATTCAAATTATAAGCACTAAATCCTCCAATTTCTTAGATATTATTCTTTATTCAGTTCTCAGAGTAGAAATTTTGTAAGCTTGACTGGTTTTGCGAGGCCCTAATAGGTGAGGGCACCGGAGTACTGGCCTAGTTGTCCTGACTAGTTACGGCACTAGATATATGCTTATATAATGCATTATGACCTTATGAATTTGTATAAGAAAAAAATAGTACTTAAAGTGAGACACGAACTATGGGAAGCATCAGACTTTGTATCTAACTTGTTTGGTGATGCAACCTGGGAACACACATACCAAAAATGAATGCCGTAGCTCCTACCACAAGGTTCAGGGAGTTTATGCTATAAAGTGTCAATTAAACACGGAGATGTGAAACGGTAATAAAGCATTTGATCAATTTGAAACAAAATATATTGTAGTAATAATTTACCATATTTGTTAAGATAATTCACGTTATATTCTGTTTTTAAAATGACAGTCAGAGCAGAATGAATTGATAATAAATTTGAAATTGTAAAATTTCGATTTCGGTACGGTTAAATACATTCATGCTGCTATGTGTTGCGTTATCCGTTAGGAGTGGAGTCAATATAATAGACTTTAATTGTACCTGTATAGGCAGTACTGAGGCTATTTGAGACAAAGTATATTGCTGAAAGTGAAATATGGGTTACTATTAGGGTTTTATCTCAAGTATGATATACACTGATGATTGAACCTGGAACACACGCATGGAAAGTATTAACGCTAGCAAATTACCTATAAAGAGGTACACCATACCATAATTCTGTCAAGAATGAAGGCGAAAAATAAGAAGCAGAAACGACAGACTGTACGGTAAAAAATATTTTCACAATTTTAATTTCACACTATTTATTTCGAGACTTTCGAGACGAGATCGAGACTTGGCCCTCGAGACCGAGACCGAGACAAGTATCTGTTGACCGAGACGGCGATTTTTGACTCGAGACGAGATAGAGACTGAGACCACTATTCATCAACCGAGACGAGACGGATACCGTACAAAGTCTCGTCTCGTCTCGTCTCTCTCGATACCATACCTATTTCACAGCGTCTGCTTTATAATCTAACTACGAGAAACAGAAAATTCTATAAGGTGCTTACAGCACCAAACGTCCTAGTCTCAAAGTCGCCGATTTCTCTGTATATTTGGGGGGGGGGGCATTTAGATGCAGAAAGCATATATGAGAATTTTAAGACAAATTGTATTTATATTATGCCAGATATTGTATATTCATAAATACAATGCGGGGCCCCGCATGAGCTTTTGGAAGGCAGGTCCCCCAGGATCAGCACCCTTGCCTAGCCCGACAAACAATCCTTTGTAGCAGATATATTAGTGGTTAAACATCTACTCTACTGCAAACTATGAAAATGGTGTTTCATACAATATTTCAAATCACCCTCAGCAGGTTCCTCTCTCTCCCTCTACTGTTCTTGCTATAAGGATACATCCTTCAGTTTAGAAACCTTGACCTCCCTATTGCGAAAGTAGCAAGTAAGCTTTCGACCAATTGGCGCCTGCTTGGCTTTTGGCTTCTACGCTTGCCCTATCAAACGCTATTTTCATACAATCTGCCGCTTGTTGCACTTCCAAGCGATACTTTAGATCCTCCGCAGAAGTCATATATGCACTGGCCGTTCATTGGCCATTGACTTGCCGCCAGCGTAAAACGCTTACGTCAAGCTTGAATGGAACACTGAATGCAAGGTTGTCCCCATGTAACTTCGATACTGTAATCCAGCTTGCAGCATGGTTGGACGCTTTCCAATCAAGCTGGATGCAAGCTTGCCGACTTCCGATACAAGCTTACAGCAAGCGATTTGCAAGTTGTCTCTGCTATTAGGGTGGTGGTGATGTAATTTTGCTCTCTTGAAGGCGAAATAGTGTGTTGGGAAACGGCCTGCACTATGAAGGTGGATCTTGTTTAACGGTCTGTGCACCTGGATACTGTCCCACTAGTGGTTATAAACCTACCAATAATATTAGGACACAAAACTCAAAAAATAAAATATCTTTAAAGACAAGCTTTCTTTTTTTTTTAAAAAAAAAAAAAAAAAGAAACTAACTAATACACTGCCTACCAAGTAAATAATGAACTTTGAGTTGAAGAAGGGAAACATTTCTTTTTTTACGCCAAAATGATGTAGCCAATATTTACACATTCATATATATTATAGCGCATCCCTTTTTGAAATAATCTTCAAGTCATATGGTTTTGTCACATATTCAATGGCAAAATAACACAAACTTAAAATTTAAAGAACACAAATACGAAGGGCAGTCAAAAAATTCTCGGAATTCTGTTGTAGCTCTTTATTATCACAATATAGGGCTAAGTATACATTTACTTAATTGCCTTCAAAGTAGGTACCTTCGGAACACATTCACACTTGCTCCAGTGCACCTCCGATTGGTAGAAACACCGATGAAAGTAACTTTTTGTTTATCTTCCGAAGTTCAGGGATCGCGTTGATTTTAATCTCTTTTGCGTTAGCGAAAAGAAAAGACCCATTTTTAGCTTTGGGAAGAGCCGAATATCCGATGACGCTAAACTGTTTTTAAAGCTATCAAAGTCTCTGGATCAGATTTTCCCCAATTTGTACATGAGCTTGATGTTTGCGCATTGCTCGATCTGTGAAATTGCACCAACAGATCACCACATACTCCTTAGTTCACTGCCTGTTATGACATGTTCACACCTAACAAATTCATAACTAGGCAACCTAAGGACTGTAATGTACAACATTCATTGTAATTGCATCATAAATGCCAAAACAGGAACATCATTCCAGGAACTTTCTGACTACTACTCGTAGTTTGGCCAGCAAGAAGTTTTGTTTTATGTTCTCAAAATCAGCTAAACGGGAAGTTTTTTTTTTCAAATGACAAGTTCAAATGATTTCAAGAAAACTACTTTAAATTTTTTTTCTATTTATGCACGACTTAAAACAAGAGCATGAGGAGCACTTTCCTATACGATCAATGTATAAATGCTTAAATTTTCTTGCAAATCAAGTGATTTTATATATGAGAGTGCTCCCCATGCTTTAATTTTAAGTCAAGCATAAATAGAATTCTTTAAAATAATTTTCTTGAAAACAGGTATTTTTTTTTAACTTTTTAATACGATTTGGTTTATTGCGAGCCTATTTCAAAACATGTCACACGCTGAATTTTGAACAAGAATAAACACGAAAGGGAAAGTAAAATAAAGACATAAGGAATTGCCCTACGTACAGTAATGACATATCTACATATAGCACACGTTAAAAATTTACCACGAGAAAATGATTGATTTCGTAAGGGATAGGGCATTGTGTCACTATAGCAACGTAAAGCAAAACATATCGATTCTACCTAACGTTTGATGTTAGTGTATCAAGGTTCTTGAATTAGTTCAAAGTTACTTTTTATTCTGAACAGCTGTAAATGTCAACTTAACATGCGTAATAAAGGCATGCAAAAGGCAGGTACTTGAGGACTTTGTCTCCATTAGAAATACAAACATTCTCTTGTCAACAAGAAAAATAACAGTGTTTCAGGGAGAAATTACAATTTGCTAAAAAAAAAAAAAAAAAAATGTGTCAGTCGGTGTTAGATGTAGGTCGTTGTGGTAAGGATGGTAAAGTTGATTCACGCTCAAAATAAATAATTAAATAAACAGAAGAACAGAAACTCTAATTGCTATCATCTCCAACAGAATTGATTCATTTTTGTGAAAGGATGTAATTTTGCTGAACGAAGATAAGTGAATGCAACCGTAAGTAAATTTTAATTTTATTAGTAAAAAGTTAAAAAGCCCCAATACTTGAGAGACAAGCGATAAAATTTCTGTGTTTTCTTCAACTTATACTGATTCAACATTGTCTTAAAATCTTGCAACCTTAATTTAACTTTGTTAATATACAATGGTTCAACGGTGTTCTTAAATATTACAATTTTAATTTAATTTCTTTAATTTACAAAGGTTCAACCGTGTCCTTAAATCTTACAATCTTAATTTAATTTCTTTAATTTACAAAGGTTTAACCGTGTCCTTAAATCTTACAACCTTAATTTAAATTCTATTACCGACAATGGTTCAACTGCGTCCTTAAATCTTACAACCTTAATTTAACATATTTAATTTACAATGGTTCAATCGTGTCCTTAAATCTTACAATCTTAATTTAATTTCTATAATTTACAAAGGTTTAACCGTGTCCTTAAATCTTACAACCTTAATTTAACTTCTATTACCAACAATGGTTCAACTGTGTCCTTAAATCTTACAACCTTAATTTAACATATTTAATTTACAATGGTTCAACCGTGTCCTTAAATCTTACAACCTTAATTTATTTAATTTACAATTGTTCAACCGTGTCCTTTAATATTACAACCTTAATTTAACTTCTTTAATTTACAATGGCTTAACCGTGTTCTTAAATCGTGTAACCTTAATTTAACTTCTTTAATTTACAATGGTTCAACCGTGTCCTTAAATCTTGTAACCTTCATTTTTTTTTAAATTTACAATTGTTCAACCATCTTACATTCTTAATTTAACTTATTTAATTTACAATGGTTCAACCGTATCCTTTAATCTTGTAACGTTAATTTAACTTCTTTAATTTACAATGGTTCAACCGTGTCCTTAAATCTTACAATCTTAATTTAATTTCTTTAATTTACAAAGGTTTAATCGTGTCTTTAAATCTTACAACCTCAATTTGACTTATTTTGCCAACAATGGTTCAACTGTGTCCTTAAATCTTATAACCTTAATTTAACATATTTAATTTACAATGGTTCAACCGTGTCCTTAAATCTTACAACCTTAACTTCTTTAATTTACAATTGTTCAACCGTGTCCTTTAATATTACAACCTCAATTTAACTTCTTTAATTTACAATGGCTCAACCGTGTCTTTAAATCTTGTAACCTTAATTTAACTTCTTTAATTTACAATGGTTCAACCGTGCCCTTAAATCTTACAACCTTAACTTCTTTAATTCATAATGGTTCAACCGTGTCCTTTAATATTACAACCTTAATTTAAGTTCCTTAATTTACAATGGTTCAACCGTGTCCTTAAATCTTGTAACCTTAATTTAACTTCTTAATTTACAATGGTTCAATCGTGTCCTTAAATCGTGGAATCTGTAATGAAAAATGTGAAATCCGTTAATAGGAGATAATGGTTGAAGGAACAAAACTTTTAGGGTGCATGGCGACCATTGCAAAGAACTATAGCAGACGGTATTCAAGCATATATCCAGTATCGTAAAACGCAGTCGCGTGCATGATTGATCGCTAAATTCCATAAAACTGGTAGCTACTTTGGAAGATAGGACACGTAGGTGACAAAATACAGCCACCAATGGAAAGACAGCAACAAAGGTTCTAGCGTCCTTTGTGAACAGTCCCAAACACAGTACTTGTCTCTCGCTAGAAAGTGATACATCAGTCCTTCGTTGTCCGAACATTGCATACCAATCACTACTATCCTTGTAAGCTGCACATGGCCTAGAAGGATTTCCTATTTAAACATGGCATTAGGCCTATTTTCGTTTGAATGTGGAGGTCAATCGGCATATGTCGGTAGGGATGAGCACGAGACAAGATTTGTGGCTGTCTCGTCTCGAAAATGTGCTGTAAAAGTGATGTCTCGACTCGAAAAATATATATTTTACTATTGGAAGAGCCGTGTCATGATTCGAATTTTGTCAGGAAAATCCTGTCTCGACTCGTCTCGTGCGCATCCCTATTTGTCGGTATTGGTGTGGCAGTAATTCAAATTGGATTGATCCGAGTAGGAATAATAGTCCTGTAAAGGTAGTGGTGTGGTGTGGCATGTGAGACACCTGCATTACTGATCCTTTTTTATTGACACTACCTTACTAATAGATGTTTGACGCTCCTGCAGGAATATTCGTTTCCTTTTCTTCTGAATCCAGAAGGTAACTTTCCTTTTTATTTTAAGCAGGATGACACTCCTCCTCAGTATGGCGTTTGTCTGTGTAAATGGCTCGATGCACAACTTCCAGAGAAGTGGTGTATATATAAAAAAGCCCCATTAGCATCCGCTGATATTGAGATAACAAATATATAAAACTTGTTTTTGTATGATCATTACGGCTCCAAAAATAGTTCTAACTATAGCAATTGTAAATCCCTCCTTTATAATTTCGTGAATTCTATCAAATTCAAGCTAAACATTCAATACTGTGTTTTTCTATTATAAGTCAACTATGTTAAATAAGATGTAATAAAATTCATGCAAACAGAAATATGAAATTAATATAAAACACATAAGAATCATTGAAGACATCCTGAAATGCAGATTTCTGAAGCTTAAGCTAGTAATCCCACATCTCTCAATTATTTTTACACCAAATCCTTTTTCATTGGTTTCCTAACTCATAAGTAGAGAACTGATTTATATGCAATATGTACAGTATGTTTATAGTAACATGCAGAAACGTGTGGAAAGTATCTTTTTCTCTCCGATGGACTTGTAAGGATTCGTTTGAGAACACATTTATAACAAAACTTAAAAATGTATATTTCCATATATGTAAAATACATAATAATAATAATAATAATAATAATAATAATAATAATAATAATAATAATAATAATAATAATAATAATAATAATAATAATAATAATAATAATACCAAAAGCACACTTTTTATTTTTTAACCATATCGTTTATGTGTTAAGATCATTATATTAAAAAGTTTCAAAAGTTTCATAGTTGTAAGTTACGAGCAATGACACAATTTGTAACAAAACTTAAAACTATATATTTCCGTACATAAAAACTAATAATTACAAAAATGCAAAAAAAAATCACCCTGTTTATTTTTTAACCATACCATGTACGTGTTAAGATGAATGTATAAAAAAAAGTTTTAAAAGTTTCATAGTTGTGACTTTTGATCAATGGCACAATTTGTAAAAACCCTAAAATTTGGTTTGTATGCCCATTAATGTTTGACAGGGTAACCTTTCGCAAGGTTACATAGAATTTATTGAAAGAGCAAAAATTAAGCTTTCATTTGACACCTGGATGAGCCCAATAACTTCAAAAATAAGGAAGTTATGGTAATTTAGTTCCATGATGCTGAGTGTCAAAAAGTGAAATTGAAGCAAAATTCACATTTCTCAAAAATTTCTCCCGGGCCCATTTCTCATCCAAAAAATCAGAAAAAAATTAATTTAGCATAATTTCATTGGTATTTATGTATGAAAAATTTTTGACGAGAATCTAAGACATTTAAGCACAGTGCTCTAGGTGATTTGACATGGATTGACCCTTTTGCGACAAATATTTGTTTTTTTAACTATATTTTTTTAACGTAAATTGCTACATAATTTTTCATATGCATCTTCAGAGATGTATCGTTAATGCTTGAGCTTGATATTCATATGATATACTGGCTTTTATAAACACTTTTACTTTTCATGACTATCATAGGAGAAAAAATGAGGCTGGTCTTTGCCCACCTCCTTTGATCAGTATTTTATTCTGTTGCACTTTATTACAAATTGTGTATGCTGCCACTGCTGTGGATGAAAGCCACGAGGAAGGAAACCTTAGATCGACTTAACATTCGCAGAGTGTGAAAGCATGGAAGAACAGTGGCATAGATATGGTTACTTATTCTCAGTTATATATAGCATTTCCTCTAGTACACCTAAACTGCAGTCTGTGCTATCACATCATTTCAATACAATTACTTTTTCTTTTTTTTACAGGTTTTTTTGTTTAGTGTAACGGACAAATCTTTATATAACCACCAGATATTCTTCTGTGAGGCTGATCTGCTGAGGATAGAGTGATGTCTGTTGTTATTGGACATGTGTGGATGCTCTAGTAGCATACTCCTTCCTTTAGAAGAACAGTACCTGAAACCAAGTAAGTAGTATTGGTATTGACAGAAATTTCCTTTAAAAGAAAACTGGTTTCATTTACAAGATAATCTGCAAATTTGTCTTGTTACCAACCATTCTTAGGAAGGCCTACTAAGTAAATTTTAAAGCAGAGTTAGCGTTATATTAGTGGGTGATTCAGAAAGTAATGCCTCCAAGCCCGCTACTTGGCCAATAGTAATGCAAATATTCTGAACTGTTTATCATTAATGCACTGATGTTTAAGCTATAGAATATCACTTGTTTCACTCTCCTATCTGAGCTCCTTCGTGGCTAAGCGGTTAGCGTACGTGCCTTTAGCGTGGGAGGCCCGGGTTCGATTCCCGGCGGGAGCTCATGTGGTTCGGATTCCACGTTAATCAGTAGGTCAACGTCTCATATAGCCTCGCTGCTGAACGGAACGTTAAACTCAAAATCAACTCAACTCAACTCTCCTATCTGTTATCGTTTCAGAGTAATGGAGCAATCCATGGCATCAGGTGATGACGCCATGTTGAAACAGCGGGCTGTCATTGAATTTCTGACTGCTGAAGGTTATACGCCCAGCACAGTCATCTCCGGCGACGAGTGATGGATACACCACTACGACCTGGAAACCAAGTGTCAGTCGATGAGGTACCGCCACACGTCCTTTCCTCCGCCAAAAAATTCAAAGTTGTTCCATCTTTTTGGCAAAGTGTTGTTGATATTTTGCCTCATCCTGCCTATAGTTCGGATCTTGAGCCCTGCGACTTTTGGCTTTTCCTTAAACTTATGGATCACCTTGAGGGACAACGCCACAGTTGTCACGCGGAAATGAGAGCAGCAGTTCGCCAATGGTGTTGCAAGCAACCAGAATAATTTTTCGCTGACGAAATGAAAAACTTCGTTTCGCGTTTGCGCAAGTATGTTGCTCGTAATGGGAATTATGTTCAAAACCAATACCACCATTTGTAGCTGACATTACAAGCTTCCCACTGATACCCGTATCGGTGCTATCTGTCAAACACAAATAAAGGTATCGTCTTGGAGGCATTACTTTCTGAATCATCCTCGTACTTTTAATTCAAATGTATGTGGCAGTTTTTTTTTTTTTTTTTTTTTTAATTTCCGATATTACAGAGCCTTTCACACCTTCATATACCATGTTTCTCTCTGAAACGTTCCACAATAGGTCTGTTAATTGATATCAGGATTTTATCTCACCTTATATTTCACATAGGGTCTTGAAAAAAAAAATTCACAAATAACACGTGCTTTTATTTTGAGCACAGTAGAATTTTTAAAATATAAACTGTAAGTGTTGATCCAGATTGAGAATGATTGAAATAAAAGTTTTAACTTTTTGTTGTTGAATTTTGTTCTTTTGGCTTAAAATGACATTAAAAATGTACTTTTAACTTAAGTACATTCTTAATGTCATTTAAGATAATGCACAAAATTAGACCTAATAGACAATCAATCGTTCATTCATTCAAAAGCGTAATTTTTAAAACTTTATGCCTCAACCAATTTGTGAGAATTTTTATGAAATTTACGAAGGAACATAATCTTTTAAATGGAAAACTAAATTAAAAATAAAATAAAATAAATTTGTGGAATCCCCCCTTTTATCCTCTTAACCTTAATGTGCTTGAGCCTAAAATAACAACCTTGTTTCCTAAAACTCAATGAAAGAACATAAACAATTCGATCGAAATCAGTACATTTTACGCAGGGGTGCCCACAAGGGGGGGGCTATGACGCAAACTGCGTCATTGAAATATTTGGGGGGGGGGTAAAAATCTATATAAATATGTTTGAGGGTATGTAAAAATTAATCGAATTTTTTTTTATGGAAGAACACCTACGGATAGACAATTGAGGGGGGTGCGTCATGGATATGAGGGGGGGTGGGCACCACTGTTTTACGTCATTGTTGGATAGATAGAAGTTACATAAATCTATGTTGATTGCTTCGAAAATCGCCTATGCCATGCGAGGTGTGGCAATTAAATAACGAGACTACCCACCTCCTCTCCGCAGGATTTTGGGGATGGGGGTGGAAATAGCTAAATATGATATATTGTTGATCTTGAACCTTCATGAGCAGCCACTGTTTATTTCATGATTCTGAAAGCTTTTCATTTCTTTTCTTTGCAGGCTTGCATGAAGAGGACAGTGTTCTGTAGTAGTGCCGGAATCATGATAAACAGTAAATTTGAGCAGCGCATTAACATCAAATTTCTGGTGAAATTAAAAAAAACAAAAAAAAAACGACGGAATGTTGTACAATGTTAAAAGAGGTGTATGGTGATAATGCTATGTCACGTGCGCGAGTTTTCGAATGGCACAAACGATTTTCAGATGGTAGGAAGAAGGTTGAAGATGATGAACGATTTTTGAGTTCAGGAACGGATGAAAATGTTCAAAAAATTAATGAACTTGTGCGGAAAGACAGACGTCTGAGCATTCGGATGATCGCAGACATGACCAACATTAACAAAGAGACAGTAAGACAAATTTCGCATGACAATTTAAACATGACAAAAGTTTGTGCATAAATTGTCCCGAAAAACCTCTTTCAGGAACAAAAAGACATTCGAAAGACCATCTGCTGTGACGTCATGGAACGACTCAAAGCAGAACCATACTTGCTAACACGTGTCATCACATGTGATGAAACATGGATTTTCCAGTATGACCCCGAGACTAAGCGTCAATCCATGTACTGGAAGACTCCCACATCACCAAAAATGAAAAAAGCACGAATGAGCAAGTCGAAAGTGAACGCAATGCTCATCGGTGTTTTTTCGATATCAGGGGTATCATCATGACTGAATAGGTGCCTCACGATCAAACGGTGAATCACACCCACTACAAAGAAGTCCTAATCAAGCTGAGGGAAAGAATAAGGAAGAAGAGACCGGTTTGTGGAAGAACGATGCATGGGTCCTCCACCAAGACAATGCACATGCTGATAATGACCTTTCTGTGAAGTAGTTTTTAGCAGCCAAGCGTATTCCTGTGCTCGATCATCCTTCGTATTCCCCAGACCTAGCTCCCTGTGACTTTTATTTATTCCTAAAAGTGAAAAGTGCATTGAAGGGAATACATTTTCAGTCTGTGGAAGAGGTGAAACGAAAAACGGTAGACTTGTTGAACAGGGTGACATCTGATGGCCTCCAGCACTGCTTTGAACAATGGAAGGCTCGTATGCAGCGGTGTATAGATAGGGGACGGGGTATATTCAAGGAGATAACAGTCAATTGTAACTTTCTTTGCAATACATCACATTTAACCGAGCGAAGTAACTCAAGTGGTAAAGCGTTGGCTTCGCATTCGGGAGGTCGTGGGTTCGATTCCCGCTGCCGACCATCCTGACTGGAGTTTTCCAGGGTTTTCCTCAGTCCTTCCAGGCAAATGCCGGGATGGTACCTACTAAACAGGCCCTGGCCGATACCTTCCCAAATCCTTTCCATTATTATTGTTGTTGCTAGATATCCAGTGTAAAATGGCCTCTGAGCTGTATCTGGTGATTGTTAAATAAATAAAATATAAAAATAAATAAATTTATGACACCGTCTTGTTATTTAATTGCCACACCTCATATTGGAAGTGTCCGTGATAAAAAGTGTACACAAGCCTAGACGAAATAATAATAATAATAATAATAATAATAATAATAATAATAATAATAATAATAATAATAATAAAAGTCAATATTTTGTACTCATAACGATTCAGGGGCGGATCCAGAGGGGAGATCGGGGCGATCACCCCCCGAGAAGAGGAAACTTTATTATTTTATATCCAGTTTGGAGCTCGTAAAAATAGCTCTGAGTAGCAGTATTGCAACCCACCGCCATCCCCCCAGAAGTCCGTCCTGGATCGGCCCCTATAACGATTCCAGCTATTACGTTTTTCTGTTTTGTTTTATAATTTCTGCTTTATCCTTGAGCCGTTCCTTGTAACCAATATTCATCTATACTAAGTTAAAATGGAATGGAAAAACAAATGACGTGTTTGCTTTGAGTAATGCATGATATATCTATACATTAATCTAATTGATAGGACCGTAAATGTGTTTTCATGTACGTTTATTAGATATTGATTGACAATAACAACATTTTCTGTAATTGCTTAACATAACCTTCCCCAACTGTTATATCACACAACCACATAGTCTATGCCGTGAAACTATAATAATAATAATAATAAAAAGCTATTCAGAAGACCTATAAGCAAGGACGTCCGCAGAATTTTCCAGAAAGGGTGAGTAAATGATTGATATACAAGCGAAGTCGCGAATATACATACCTTGATATTCAGTGTTTCTTCCAGACATGTTTTTTGGGAGGGTACCCCCCCCCGGAGCTCTGAGAGTGCCCCCGCGGAGGACACCAAAATAATACGTCTGTAATATAATAATAAATACAATGGTACCAGCAGTGAATATTAAAAGTGCCCCCCCCGAACATTTTTTCTGAAAGAACGATTGTTGATATACACAATACAATACATAACGAGAAACAACAACTCTTTATGTATGTATATTCCATAATTTTCTTAAACAAGAGTGACCCAAAACTCCCGTTATACCCATGCTGAAGATTAGACATCGTGTATTACAACAATGAAACCTGTCACAGAATATTGCAAAACATCCTGCACCATATACATTGTAATTAACAATAGTGATGTACGCTAAGTTCCCTTGAACAAGATACCGTATTTCTTCGAATATAAGGAGCCATCGAATCTAAGGAGCAACTAAAATTTCATGTCATTTAAATTCATTTTTAAAAAAGCTTCAAATCTAAGGCACACAAATAATGTACAAACACACTCCTATTTCGATAAGAATTTTCTTATCAGTAAAACCAAATGTTCATTGTTCGTGAGCGATTATCATTTTCGTGCAGTCTGTCATTGTTGTAATACACCCAATTTTGAGCAAATTAGTTGTAACCACGGTACCAGTATTAAAGACTGCAGTAGATTCTATGTTGTAACCTACGTGCAATGAATAAATACTGTATGTACAGGTATATTGCAGTATAGGCCTATACATACATCCAAGACGCCATCGAATCTAAGGCGCACCTGAATTTTGGATGTCTAAAAACTGACAAAAAGGTGCGCCTTATATTCGAAGAAATACGGTACTATATTTTAAAAATTAAAAATAACATACTGAGATAGTATAGAAAAATTCTGAAACGATATGAGCTTGGAAACGTGAACCCTTTCTGTTCCTTTGATGAAATTCTGCACGTGCTACTTGTGAATATCATTGTGTGCGTGAGTTTCCTCAGGATTATGTTTTCCCTTCGATCACATTTTTCATTTCACCATTTAGGCTCTTTGGATGCTAAATAGTGTAACACAAAAATTTTATATTTTTCAGGAGAGGACTTTGAATTTGTTCAGTATCTCATTAAAAAAATTATATTTTTTTAAAAAATGAAATCTTTCAGTTTTACGCCCCACGCATATGCCGGTTAGGCTAAAGGAGACGGTGATTATGAGAAATGAGTGAAATGAAGAAAGTAGGAGGAAACAATAGAACCCCGAGAAAACCCACGAGCACGGTGTTTGTCCACCACAAAGTCCAAACGGCGCGAGCTGGGATTGAACCAGGGACCCCAAGCACCGAAGGTGAACGCTTTACCACTGAGCCACCGCACCACCTTTAATTTTTTTTTTAGTAGTAACCAAAAACATAATTATTAACTTTATTTTGTAATGCTGATAGTGAATAACATTCTTTCAATGTGATTTCCAAGAGATGTTGATGTTGAAGTCTAATTTTATGGAAAATTTCAAGTGACAAGCGGTCCGACTATTTCTTTATCATCTCATTTCATTTACCACATATCCTAAGAGCTAGTGGTGGATCCAGGAGGGGAGCGAACGGGGTGATCGCTCCCCCCAAGAAGAGGAAACTTTCTTATTTTATATATATAAATAAAACCCATCCCAGAGTTTGGAGCTCTTAAAAGTAGCTCTAAGTAACAGTATTACAACCCACCACCCTCCAGAAGTCCGTCCTGGATCCGCCCCTGCTAAGAGCGCGACTAGGTAACATTGAAACTATAGTTTTGCTTATTTTTATAAAATGTTGTGTAGACTAGTTGGCATTAGTTTAAATAATACCTACTACTTCTTACTTTCTCCACCACACTAAGACCCGAAAAAAAAATAGCCTCCCCTCAACAGTCCGTGCACAAAGATAGATTTATAACTTACCAGCTTTCAGTTAGTTTTCTTTATTTTTCTTATCCATTAATTATTACAATTCAATTTCTTTTGTCATTTTAATCAGATCTAGGTCCAGGCCGGTACACTGTTAAAAATAATTTCTTAAATTTCTTAAATTTAAACCGTTTCTTATCTGTCCACTAAAACAATATTTTCTCAGAAATGAGATTCGGCAACTCTCATTCATAAGGAAAGTAACAGCACATTATCTAGTTCCGCTTTATACAACTTTATTTGCTTTTCTTCATTTCTCATTAATGAGAATTTCAAACTCTTATTTCTAAGAAAAGATATAATTACTCGGTGCATAGATAAGAAACGGTTTCTCAGATTTAAGAAAGTATTTTAACAGTGTAGCCAGCCCAAAAATGTAGGCGGGGCCCGATCTATTCATATTATAGTTCACACCATATTATAGTTCATTTGCAAGCCTACCGTGAAAATTTATAATGCTGAAGGAGGGGCATAAAAAATTTACGTGGCCCGCCCCCCAAACCCCCCTTCGATACGGGCCTGTCTAGGTCTGAGTTTGCGAGGCTATTTGCAGTGTTGGAAATGAGAATATTATTATAAAGTTTAATACTGCTTCTTTTTTTGAAACTATCAGCTACATGATTCAGTTTTCCTAAATTATCTGGGAATATAAACTCAGATGTTTATTTTATTGTACTTTTTGTTAGTACTGATATTGTTCTTTTTCAGCTGAGAGTGTTTTTGCGACTGTTGCTACAATGGAACAAATCGAGATCCAAACCGACGACATTGTGAAATCTGAGAATGACAAACAGATGTATCGAGGTTTGATACTGAAAAATGGATTAAAAATTCTATTGATCAGTGATCCCGATACTGATATGTCTGCAAGTTGCTTGACAGTTGAAGTTGGTAAGTCTACCTTTATCTTGATTTATTTACGTTTTTCCTGCTGATAATTCAAATTTTATTCGTGTTATTATACGTTCAGACTTGACTATCTGCATAAACGTCTGATTTTTTTTGTAGAATCTACAATTTACAATAAGATATATTCATCATTAATTTGTCCATAAGTTGGGTTCCTGTGTGACTTGAAACTTAAACATAAAATAACATTAAGATTGGAGTTTAAAAAAGATATTTCGGTAAGAAGTCGGTCAAGGTTTAAAAAATTATATGTACCACCTCGTCATATTCCTTTTACAACTGAGATAGAATCTGGAAAAATATAAGTTAGAATTTCTAGACACAAGATTCGAAAATAATATCTCTGTTTAATAAGGTGAGACAACAGTTAATATAAATATGCTTTTCCAAGATTTAGTTTAAAATAAATCCCTGTGTACTGTTGTGCGCTGTTGTATGTTCTAAATTTAACTTATTATTATTATTATTAAATAATAATAATAATAATAATAATAATAATAATAATAATAATAATAATAATAATAATAATAATAATAATAATAATAATAATAATAATCTTTATTTTAGTGCCGCGAACAGCTTTTGGCAAAAATACAGCACTTGGTATCAGAGTATGCGATGGAATAATAATACTACTAAAAATAAATAAGAAAGAAAACAATAAAAA
This sequence comes from Thermobia domestica, assembly GCF_964235325.1. Classification (NCBI taxonomy): domain Eukaryota; kingdom Metazoa; phylum Arthropoda; class Insecta; order Zygentoma; family Lepismatidae; genus Thermobia; species Thermobia domestica. Next base: position 226,533,563 of record NC_137464.1, on the reverse strand, counting down.
GAAGGGTACTAATATAAAACACAATGTAGATAAAAGTCAGTTAAGCAGAAATAATTTCTTGTCAACGCAGTAAAACTTATCAAGTTTTCCATCCATCTAAAACAACAAGAAGCTAAGAACAGCAGTCATAAAATTACATTTGGCTTAATGTTTCTAAACGTCAATGATTAAAAACTATCAGTCACAATAATAATAATAACTAATAATAATAATAATAATAATAATAATAATAATAATAATAATAATAATAATAATAATAATAATAGGTGGTGGAAGTCAGAACAATGTCATTTTCTTGTATTACTTTATTAAGCATTTGGAATACAAGTGTGCCTGCTACCTAATACGAGGGAGTGCTGATAAAGATTGAGCCTTACCAAGAAAAATTGAACTAGGAAGCTGAAAAACTCCCACACTATTCCACATATTCCCCTAGAAAATCAATGCATTTGTGATATCTGTCCTACAACTTTTTAAGTCCTTGTCAATAGAAGTATTTCGTCTGCTGCTGTAACCACTCATCTGTAGTACCAGTTGCCACTTGAACACTCTGAAAACAGTGACCTTTGAGATTTTTTTGAGATTCGGGAAAAGATGATAATCGGATGGAGCTACATCCAGTGAATAAGAGGATGAGGCAACGCTTGAAAGCCTAGGGTGGCCAATGTGTCCTGTGTTTCAGATGCCATGAGTGCTTTTGCATTGTCGTGCAAAAGCAGAATACCACGGAGATCTTACCACGAGGAGATCTTACCACGACCAGAAAAGGAGATCTTACCACGACCCTTGTCCTTGATGTTTTCGCGCAACTTCCTCAAGAGACCACAGTAATATGCTGCATTAATCTTTGCATCCACTGGAAGATAGTCTACCAGCAGAACTCCGTCTTTATCCCAAAAGATTGTTGCCATTTGTTTCTGTGCAGACCTCTGCACACGGCACTTCTTTGGCTGGGGAGAAGAACTGTGCCTCCATTTCTTAGACTGTTCTTTAGTCTCGTGTCCTCATATCCAGATCATTTTGAATAATGGTACCAACTCTTTCATGTGATATGCCTAAACATGTAGCAATCCTTTTGGCTGATATTCGACTATCTTCTATTATCACGTCCTTGATGGCTTGCATATTTTCGGAAAAGGACACAGAAACAGGCCTGCCACTGGTTTTCGCACTATCAACATCAAAGTGGCCAGTTCTGAAGTTTGCCACCCAGTGTTTGACAGTTGCATGTGACGGCCCACGGCTCCCGAAAGTCTGTTTCATTTCATCGTAGATCTGCGTTGCATCTTTCCCTTGGAGGAAAAGAAACTTCATGACGGTTCTTCTTCTCTGAGCTGGAGGTGCTCCTATGTTCACTTCTGAAATTAAAAAGATAAGAATATCGTAGAACATAGTTTTTTTTTCAATATAGTCTATATAGATCGTACCCTATACACTCTACTAATTTCAGCTTCCTAGCTCATTTTTTTCTTGGTAAGGCTCAATCTTTATCAGTAGCCTCGTGTTTAGGCTTATCATGCATGCTTTTGCTTATAACACTATATATATAAACTAGTGATGGCGTACACGTTGAATCGAGCGATCCTCCCTAGTGGAGCGTAAAACAAAGATTTCATTTCATTAATTTTAGGCGTAAACTACAGAAGAAAGTTCCTAATCTCTGATAAAACACACAATGTTCTATAAAAAATCTTTTTGTGTTTACTAAATATTGAGGAAAATATGTAAAAGTGGAGAGAAGGTACTTGCAAGCAATTGAGATGAGTAGAAATTCTCAGAAAAAATCGATCGTATTCGCCAAATTTGTATTTTTACCAAGGTTATCATATAGATTTTTTTTAATATTCAGGGAGAGGGTTAAATGAATCCTGATTTTTGATTGACTTCAAATGCAAAAGTGGGGATTATGTAGAAACCTTAATATACATATGTATTAAATATCATATTGTGTTAAAATCGAATAACTTTTTTGGGAAAGTGATCATAGAACACTTTTTAATCCTGTGGAGAGGAGAGAGGTTTACTTCCTAGTTAACGATTAATTTTAAATCCAAGTAGTGAGAATGATTGTGAAGCCTCAAGAGGGGGCTGAATAATTTTAGAAGAGGGGGCTGAATAAAAGTGAATAATTTTAGAGCTAGGGCTGTCCAAAATCGCGAAAAAGCCAAATTTCAACAAGCCCTATTTCGAATTCCAGAAACTGCGGATGGTGGTCCTTACCAACGTAAAGGAAGCCATGCATACGCAATCCAAAAATGTATATTCCATGCTGCAATGTTTTCTTTCACGCTTACAAGTGAAGAAAATGTTAAATATACCGTGACGAAATACATCGCAACAAACATTATTCCGTACACACACACACACACAAACAAACATGGAGATGCCGGTTCCCAACACTTCCGATGTTCCTCCGAAGCATTGGATGCCCATTGTTGTCAAGGTTTACCTCCTGCCTACTTTGGATCCTCCTTGAAATCAGGGTATATCTGAAAACTCTATTGAGGGCATATCTGAGAATTACACCCTGCAGGGAATACCCTGTATACCTATTAAAAATTGACGAAATATGCAATTTTGGATTGTGTATGCGTGGCTTCCTATACGCTAATAAGGACCGCCATTCACAGTTTCTGGAATTCGAAATAGGGCCTGTTGAAATTTGGCTTTTTCGCGATTTTGGACAGCCCTAGCTCTGAAACTATGCACTTTTCGCCATATGTCCATATGAAGTTTTTCTCTTATTTTAATGTGAGGAAGCACCTCTTACAGTTTGTCGGTATAGTTCATTAACACCCTATATATATATATATATATATATCTATATATATATATATATATATATATATATATATATATATATATATATATATATATATATATATATATATATATATATATATGTGTGTGTGTGTGTGTGTGTGTGTGTGATTTATGTTGGAAAATTGTCTTGCATGTATATGTGGAGGACCGGATTTAATGTGTTGCCGCCCCAGGCCGAAAGGTATTTGCCGCCCTTCATCTCGATGTACAAATGTTTAACACAATAGTTTTTTTAAACTTATTTTATACATACCTTTGATTCAACAGTTTTGTCGAAATTTTAATGAATTTTGGTATGGCGGTAGGGTGTAGTGAGGGGCACATGCGCAGGAGCGCTGCGCCCTCCTTACACTCCTGATCCTACATAACTTTCTACTGTAAAATACCACTCAACTTCAACTACAATAATTGATGCCAGAACATATTATTAGTACGAAGGTGGAGCAAAAAGTATTGTCTCCTGTGGTATAAAAACATTAATGAATATATAACAGCGACTGAGCTCCTCCGTGACTAAACGGTTCGCATACGCGCCTTTCGGGTGGGAACCCGGATTCAATTCCCGGCGAGAGCTCATGTGGTTCGGATTCGACGTTAATCAGTAGGTCCACGTCTCATATAGCTTCGCTGCTGAACGGAAATTTAAACTCAACTCAACAACAACAATATATAACAGCGAAAAGTATTACAAATCATACACTGAACTGTCCTCTACAGAAAACTACCGTTCAACATAGTTTCGATGAATTTGAACACATTTGCCATAGTCGAAAACAAACATCAAAACTATTTTGTAAAAGTTCAGGAATTTGCTTCTTGACCAATGATTTTAAAGCTGTTTTAACTTCATCCAAGTCATTGAATCCGAAACGACTTAGCTTTTCTTTCATAGGCCCAAACAAGTAAAAGTCAGATGTCAAATCAGGGCTATAGGGTGGCGAGACATTACTGACCAACTCATTTTTGCAATCGCCTGATTTGTTAAAAATGACATGTGTGAACATACATTATCGTAAAGGAGCTTGATTGAATGAACGTCTTTGTACCTTATTTTTTATTGCCTCTTTAAGTTTCTTAAGTGTGGTTACATAAGTTTCACTGTCAATTGTGGCACAATGGTTCAGAAAATTGCCATAAATTTCTGGGTTGATCTGGAAGACTTGAATTTTTGGGACGTAGAGAACCATTGTGGTGCCATTGCTTGGATTGCACTTTACTCTCTGAATCCCTTTACTCTGAGGTACACTCAGTCTCATCCCCCAGTCACCACATTTTTGAACAAGTCTTGGTTGTCAGCTTCAAATGCGTCCAGATATTCTCGACAATTTTCTGGGGAACATATTGTAAATTATTAAATTGTGGTTCCTGTGTCGATACCGGAAAATATATAATTTTATTTACAAATTGGTTAATTCTTACTAATTATCGATACCGGTACCCTCATTATAATATCAATATTTGTAGACTGCATGCAGTTTTGTATAGAAAGTAAAATGTATAAATACTGAAGGGCAGGGATAAAAGTGGATTTGAAAAGTTGAGGAGATGGTAGGCTGCGCCATGACGCCACGCCGTCCCTATCTTTGCCCATTGTAATTTTTAGGAACTGGGGACACCGTACATGTATTTTCGAGGTGGCGGTCGGCGTCTCCCGCATTCTCCCGCAATTTTACCCCTGTTGAAGGGAAACATTGCACAGAAACGTTATGCTCGTATGTTGAACATACTTTTTGTATGTTGTACATGCACCAAAGTTTATATTTCAATAACTATGGTCATACTGAATGTTTATTAATGAACTTCTTTAAATCTTGTGCAAAGTAACCTCGTCTTACGGGACCTTAAACTTTTAAACCCTTCATCATTTCCATTATTCTATTAATAAGAACAATACAATTTCATTCTAACTAGTGAATGCCGTGCATTGTTGAAGCAACCGAGCCTCCCTTTTACGAGAGACAATCGCAAAGTAAGCCTGCAGTGAAACGTGTATAAATAATTTCAAACAACCAACAGATATTACATACATTAGGTTATTTTTCGACATAGTCTGCATGTCAGGAAAAGACTCTTAAAAAGGGATAATAATGTTTGATTTCTGGGGGGCTTGTTTGTCACATCTCCAAAACTGCTAGGCATAGAACCTTGGAAGTTTCTTTAAATGTTCTTCACTTTAAGCTTTACATAAGACGTTATTTTACGATATGTAGCCGTAAGCAAGGGAGACGATTTCTCAGTAAATTTGGGGGGGGGGGGCATTCAGATGCAGAAAGCATATATGAGGACTTTAAAACAAATAGCATTCAAATTGTGCCAAATATTGTAAATTTACAAATACAGTAAGGGGCCCACATGAGCTTTGGCGGGCCCGGGCCCCTCGGCCCCCCGGGATTGGCGCACTTGGCCGTAAGAGTGGATAATTGGTCTTGAATAATGAATACTTGACCACTACATCTCCGAAACTGTTAGGCTAAAATCTCGAAATTTCATATTAATGTTTTCCTTGTACTCTAGGCTGTAGATAAGATTATTTTTTTAAATACACTTTCTCAAATGGAATAAAGTGGTTTGAAATGACTTTGCCGTTATCCAAATCTCTGATAGTATTAGGTATACATCCTTAAAATGTCGTACAAATGCTCTCGTTTCAGATTGAATTGCAAATAAGTCAGGCTCACTCAAAATGAGACCCATGAGGGAGATAAGAGTTGTTTTTCGTTCTCTAGATTTTAGAATCTATTATTGGTTGTATAACATTGAATTTTTGTATAATTCTTTTTCTTGAAGTCCAGGCTGTCTTCATATAAAGCAATATTTTTCGAAATCCAACCCCTAAAGGAAAATAACTATTTTTGAATTATTTCTTTGTGCTGTTTGTTAAATATCTGAAATTATTAAAGGTAGTACACTGAGAAAAACAATTGTGTGTGGCGTATGTTACAATCGTATGTTACATTTGTAAATCCTGTAGTTTTTGGACTTAACATACAGGAAACGTACAACTGAAAACGCATGTTTTATAATACTTTCTGTATAAGTGTTCCATCTGTACGTACATTCCGTATGAAACAATACAGCCAATCAGGATCTCACATACAAATGAACTTATATAATATATAGCTGACGAAGGTAACATACATATATGTATATAATATAAGGAAGACTGTTGGATATCAGACATCCTGCAACGGTGTGGTTAACATCTAAGGGCAGTGCCTATGTAGCATAAGGATAACGTATGCTCCGTATTGATTTCTGTAGTAAGCAAGAGGATTCCGTATATTTGTATAATATAAAGCTATCCGAAGAACAGATTTTTCTCACTTTATCTTGATATTGTTGTATAGTTCTCCTTACACACTATAGGCTATATATAAAACACTATTTTGCGAAATGCACGGGAAGATATCTTTAATTATTTCCTGTTGTTAGCCTGATCTCCGAAACTATTAGGTATACAATCTTGAAATTTTGTATAAATATTCTCCTTAGCTCTATGCTGTTATTCCAGTAACTACACAGAGAAAAATCCGTTCCGGGGACAGCGGTATATTGTTCTGACCAGAGCAGAATGAAATATATTAAAAACTATTTTTACAATGTGTTACAGTTTCAAGGACCTAACGTTCTCTTCATCAGACACAAACAAAAACTCAAGAGTGTTTGTGTCTGATGAAGAGGACGTTAGGTCCTTGAAACTGTAACACATTGTAAGTATAGTTTTTAATATATTTCATTCTGCTGTGGTGAGAACTGTGTTTTATTTGTTGCTCTACTTATCCAGAGCCATGGAGTTTGTTCGGTATATTGTATATACAAATATACGGTATCCTCTTGCTTACTATAGAAATCAGGACGGAGCATACGTTATCCGTATGTTACATAGGCACTGCCCTTAGACGTTGCATCATGCCGTTGCAGGATGTCTGACATCTAACAGTTTTCCGTATATCACATGCATATACTTATGTTACCTTCGTCAGCTATATGTTATATACGTCCATTTGTATCTGAGATCCTGACCGCCTACATTGTTTCATGCAGAAAGTACGTATAGATGGAACACTTATACAGAAAGTATTATAAAACATGCGTTTTCAGTTATACTTCTGCTGTACGTTAAGTCCAAAAGCTACAGGGATTACGCATGTAACCTATCTTTTTAAGTACGCCACCTACAATTTTTTTCTCAGTGTACTAGACATACAATCTAGAAATGTTGTTTATAAATATTTCTCATGCACCATAGGTTAAGGAAGTAATGAAAACTTACGAGTGATAAGGAGGCCTTAAACATTTTCTTCGACTTTTATAACATCTTCGGAACTATTGGGCACAGAAAGCTTGTAATTTTTCTAGAAATGCTCTCTGTTGATATTAATTTGAAGACTAATTTGATTAAATATGTATTAGTTTATTTCAGTACGCTGAAGGCAATTTATCATAACTTAAATGCATAACAGCACAATGTAAAACTTTCCTCGCAATTTCTGAAATTGGAGATCTAAAAGGGCGAAAACGAGGATAAAGCTTCCTTGATCTACGAAGTTGAAATTTTGTAAGAGGGAGGTTTGAGTAATTCTACTCAAACACGTATATACATTTATTGAAACTTTTTACATTAATATTACGAATTTCTTTAGAAACATTCAGCATACAAGCATGAAATTTGTGACTATACTTTTTTTTACATACACAATAGTAAGTAGGATTATCTTATACAGGAAGACACTTTCTCTAATTATCTACACTGGGAAAAGATTGAAGTTTAATATTTTGAAAATTGAATTTGAAGAATATAAAATTTTGAATAACAATTTCCACAAAACAAAGGATAACTTCTGATTTCGGGTGTAAGAAAGCGATTTTACAACATAACTTTGAGAAATAGTCACCTTGAAATAGCCACCCCGGGACGACGAAAACTGGCAAAATAATAATAATAATAATAATAATAATAATAATAATAATAATAATAATAATAATAATAATAATAATAATAATAAATTTAAAAAAAAACTATTTTTATTTTGGGGAAAACGACTTGACTCGGTCTTGTGCCTTTGGGGTGAGAGACCCGGATTCGATTCCCGGTGGAGCTCATGTGGTTCGGATTCAACGTTAAATTGTAGGTACACGTCTCATATAGCCTTGCTGCTGAACAGGACACTAAACTCAAAATCAAATCAAATGGTTCTTGAAGTAGTGAAAAGTTGTTTAGAAGCAAATTAGGAGGATTTGTAAGCATAATTTCAATGAAATTGAGCTTACATTGACAGGTATTTGAAACCACAAAAATGTATATCGTCGGCGGCAATTCAAAACCTGCTATGTGCATTTTGCAGGAGAAGCGAAAAACAGTATCCTGGTTAGCTTTTTGGCTTTATAAAAGTGATGTTATAAGTAATATTTGATGCTGCACGTAACTGGTACCTTCTCAAGTTACTTGAGAAGATACCAGTTACGTGCAGCATCAAATATTACTTATAACATCACTTTTATAAAGCCAAAAAGCTAACCAGGATACTGTTTTTCGCTTCTCCTGCAAAATGCACATAGCAGGTTTTGAATTTCCGCCGACGATATACAACTTTAAAATATTTTCCATAAATCTTATTCTTCCCGCGCAAAAAACGGGAGGGAAGATAGTACAAGAAAATGTTTTTACAAAAATTTCAAGAAGTCAAATAAATAAATCGGTGCAACGACATTGCGCAAATTTTTCTAAGGATAAATAAAGTCTGTGATTCATGACTTATCAACAAAGGACATAAAGTGCTGAAATTGAGCAAATTTCCACCGCGACAATAAACGCCATTCCTTTGTAAGATATACTTGTATTGAATCCTGATATTTACAAAGCAATATATATACAGAGGTTGGACAAAAAATCTAAAACGTTTCAAAAGTGTGAAAATCAAACCTAGTATGCAGTGGAGCCTCCTTTTGAGTCCAAAACAGCTTGGATCCGACGTGGAATAGACGTATATAGCTCTTGAATCGTGGTGTGTGGAATTTTGTACCATTGTTCCTCCAAAACATGCTCCAGTTCCTTAAGGGATGCTGGTGGAGGGTAATGAGACCAAACACGCCTTTTTAACTCAATGACCACAATGACTCAATGATGTTCAGATCTGGTGATTGTGGGATCCAGAGGAGGTGTGATAGCTCCTGGTCATGCTCCTCAGACCATGATTTTACCGTTTTTGCAGCGTGACAGGGTGCCAAATCATTTTGGTAGATGCCATCACCATCGGGGAACAATATTTGGGCCATGGGTAGAACCTGGTCCCTCAAAATGGCCTCATACAGTTTAGCATTTACCATTCCATGCAGGGCTATGATGGGACCTGCAGAAAACCACGATATTACTGCCCATACTGTAACAGAACCACCCCTATGCTTTACAGTTGGGGGCAGACAGTCTGTATCATAGGCCTGCGACAGTGTTCTCCATACGTAAACAAAACCGGTCTTTGGAAACAAGGTGAAGGTCGATTCATCGGACCACATTACGTGTTTCCACTGCTGCCACACGTAATGGTCCACACCTTGTGGTCCTTGCGGCACTGAATACGCCTCTTCACATTTACTGCTGTCACCAGGGGTTTGGCGATAGCGACCCTGCCATGAATTTTCATTTTATGAAGTTCCCGTCGCACTATCTTCGATGAAACCGGGTTTTGTAGGCCGGAATTGAGTTCAGACGTAATTTTCATTGCAGTGGTCTTTTTAGCTGCTACAATCCGTTTTAATGCCCTCCGGTCCCTATCTGACAGGATTGTGTTTCGACCACTGTTGTGCTTTGCAGACGTCTTTTGCCCATGAATTGTGTATGCCCTCGTGACATTGGACACAATGTCTTTCGATACCCCACATGTTGGCCACTGTTGCCACTGAAGCTACAACCAAACGGGCACCAACGATCATGCCTCTTTGGAAGTCTGTTAGGTCGCCCATTTTACCGCACCACTTTCACACTACGACACTCACAGGTGAATTGGTTAGTGCTGACGAAAGAGGAAAGTCCACATGACACATTGAAAACAAAATAAGATCGGCAACCGCAACACGTGTTGTACAGTGGAGGGCCAAACTTACGTGTCTTGTATGAAGTGTTGTTAGATTTTTTTGTCTTTCCCCTGTATATATATTTACAGAAAATTTCACGTCAACAGATAAGGGAACGAAAGTTTGCGCAATTTCAGTGTACCCAAATAAATAATCATAATTAGTTTTATTAAAATATTTCGAAGAAGTTTCTTTTTAACTTCTAATTTGAATTTGAATTTGAAACTAAAATGATATTTTAATGTGTGTGCTTATTTTAATTTATTCGTTTATTTCAGGAAGTCTGAGTGACCCTGATAATGTACAGGGATTGGCTCATTTTTGTGAGCATATGCTCTTCCTGGGCAGTGAAAAATATCCAGAGGAAAATGATTTTGATAAATTTCTATCGAGTCATTCTGGGAGTTCTAACGCTGTCACATCCGGGGATCAGACGTCTTACATGTTCGATGTTGATCCAGAATATCTGTCTGAAGCTTTAGATAGGTAAAGGTACTTCATTTTACCATTCACTATAATATAATAATAATCATCATCATCATAGGTATTCTTCAATTACTGGCTGGGCAATTGCCGCAGCGAAGAAACTTCCATGCTTCACGATCTTTAGCTAATCTCTTCGTCTTCACGTACGATTCTACTGTTTTCATAATGCCCATTAATTGTAGTCTCCCTCGCCCCTCCCTCTTTTTCTTGCCAACATACCCTCTAAAATGTCCCTCATGATACAGTTCCTTCTTATCCAATGTCCCAAACTGTTTCTCTTCCTCTTCTTAATAATATCTAAAATTGCATTTTTCTCCCCCACCATTTCTAACATCCTCTTATTCGTTTTTCGCTAGACCCAGTTAATTATCTCTATTCTTCTCATACTCACATTTCGTTTTTCATCATTTTTGTATAATGTCCATGTTTCTAAACCATACAGTATACTCCTCTCACGAAGCATTTTATGGGTCTTTTTCTCAACTGCTTATTCAAGCCCTCTCAAAATAGTATTTTCTTTCTCCTAAAATCTTTTTTCTCCATTCCTATCTTTGCTTTTGTTTCACCTTCACACTTCATAGCATTACCTATAATATTACTCAGGTATCGAAAACTAGACGCCTGTTCTATATTAGTTGATTATAACGAGGCGGGCACGGTAGTTCAGTGATAGAGCACACATTTCACGTGCTAGGATTCCCTGATTCGATCCCATACTAAGTAAGTTTGTGGTGAAGAGCATTGTGTCCGTGTTTTTCTTCGGTGTTCTTCTATTTTCTTCCGCATTCTTATTTCATGGGTTCTTTTATTATCATTCTTCTACATTAATCACCAGTCTCCTTTAGTCTAAAGGGCACAGTAATGGAATGTACAACTAGAAATTTCATTTATTTTCATTTTGGTTCTCATGATGCTTCATCATTTTTATAATCGAAAGATTACGCAACTAGAAATACAGAGAAGATATGTGACTAGAATCAAAATATGCGGATCGTAGTTCTTCCTGTGTTCTTCGTTGAAATTACAATTGAATTTAATTCAGTGAATGTTTATATTTATGTCCTACACTTTCGCTGCCATGTGTACCACCGGTGGTCATACCATGCTCGCTTCAGCGGGTCATGTGTACCACCCGTGGATACCCAACCCTAACTCTTTGAGGCCTCGTGCTCTACCGACGGGCATACAGCGTGAAGTGGAATATACGTTTTAGAAGAGATTACCTCCACATGTGACATATAAAAATGGTTCACGGCTTCCTGAAGTATTTAATGTTACTTTGCATATTGAAAAAAAAGAAAAAAAAACTTTTAACTACTGGTGTCTACTCGTGGTACACTTCACTTTTTGATATTGTTTCTATCTCAATTTGGTATAAAATAAAGTTGCTAATGTTTAATCTTTATAATTGTATACGTTCTTTACTGTTTAGTCAAACATTCCCTGCCTAATGCACACCCAAGCAGATTGCAGGGACATGGAGGGATATTTTTGTTGCCATCGCAGGAACAACATTGAAAACTTCTTGGCAACACTTTTGTTTATTTACAGAGATCTCAATATTCAGTTCCAAGATGTTCACAATAGAAAGAGATAAAATAACTGATATTCTGATGGAATCAAAAAGTGAAAGTTCTAGTGATATAAGTGTTTTTTTTTAATGATTCGGATGCTGATCCACTTTATACCTGAAATATCGGAAACAACGCCCGAAAATGATGTTGAAGCAGCTGCAGACCACATTATTAGTTCTGATTTGGACGATGTGAATGAAACCAACGGGTGTGTTGGAGTGTGGAAGTCTGTTTAAGTTGCAAAGAAGATCTTCAATGCGACCCCTCTCAATGTTGATGTTGATCTCCTAGTTAGTGGTCAGTTGAGGGGAAAAACTTATCAGTGTTTCAAGTGCTCTCTTAGTGATGATAAAATATCTCTATTAGTAACCGAAACAAACTGTTACGCCCATCAAAAGTTCTCTATGGTAAAAGGACACAACCAAAATCAAGACGACAGAGCTTGGTAAATACAGATGAACAAAGCTGCTTCAGCATCATTTTCGGAAGATATTTTCGACGTTTCAGGTACAAGTTTGGATCAGCATCCGAATCATCATCAGAAAAAAGCACTTATATCACTAGAACTTTCACTTTCTGATTCCATCAGGACATCGATTATTTTATCGTCATCTATTGTGGACATGTTGCAACTGTATGACTAAGATCACTGAAATTAAACAAAAGTGTTGCCAGGATGTTTTCGATGCTGTTCCTGATATGGCAACGAAAATATCCCTCCATGTTCCTACAACCTGCCTGAGTGTGCATTACGCAGGAAATGTTTGACTAAACAGTAAAGAACGTATACAATTATAATGACTAAACATTAGTAATTTTATTTTATACTAAAAAGATATGAAAACAATGCCAAAAATGATAGTATCCGCCGGTGGTACACGTGGACTCAGGATGTAAATTTATATTCTGGGGCCATGTGTACCACGGGTGGACACTTCCAAAGACACCAATAGAGGGTCAATAAGACAAAACAACGAAATATATTAAAAATTACACCACTCTGATTACGGTAAGTTCAAAAATATCCCCTGACCCCACGGTGACAGTCACGCAAAACCAGTATGGCAGCGTAAATGTTAATGCAGCATCGAGTTTATGAAGGACGAAATCGAGTTTAAGAAATAAATAGAAAAACTTTCATTGTTTCTTGTTTCTTGATTGCATATTTTATATATATTGTTTATTTTAGATTATCACAGTTCATAATCAACCCATTATTTCCTGAAAGTGCAACGAGAAGAGAGCTGAATGCAGTGAACTCAGAGAATGACGCGAAATTGATGGAAGATGACGTAAGAATACAACAAGTATATAAACACACGTCGGCACCAGATCATCCATATAGGAAGTTTGGAATAGGTAAATGTGATTAGCATACACACTATAGTTCATAGACGTAGCGAGAACTTTCAAATGCGTCTGAGCAAAGGCAATTAAAACAAAACTTTACATATTGCTGCACACTAAGGTATTTAGAGCAGAACATTTCATGTGGGTGTAAACAAAACTATTTAAAACTAAGTTTACCATATATATCCGCATTTTGAGAGTAAAAATTTCTGTTCGCATACGTTTTACTACCTGATTGGCCTGCATTTTCTAAGCTCAAGTGTGTTGTCAATTCAATTTCAGACATTTCGCATGTTTACATGTTTGTATTCAAAGAAAGAATATTTAAAAAAAAAAAAGACGATTATATCTACTGAAAAATATGAATAGGCAGAGTTAATATGGTGCTCTGAACAGATGTGCCCACAGGTGAGTTTTAGGGCACAGGTTGATCCCTTGAAATTTTGGGGCAAATGATTTTATTGAAAATGGAACAATGGAACTTTAATTACACATAACGATGCTTTTCAGAACGGTAACTTGAAGGAACGAAATTGTGAAGGGAGTCATAAGCGGGTGTAGACTGGCTGGTTAAAAACAAGGGAACCCAAGTGAAGTAGCCTCCTACGTATTTTACAAGCAGATCAGTCGAGTATTTCTCATGATTTTTCCCGAGGGAGTGAGAAACTTAGGAAAACATTTTCGCACACTTTGGAAAGAATTGAGCTTACTCACTTGGGTGGAGGTAGGGACCGTTATAAATACAATTGTTTGATTCTTCATACATGTCAATATATTTTTATGTATTCCAAGGCTTATTACTTTTCAAGAATTGAATTATTCTGTGAATGAAAATTCCCCCAACTTCCTCCCCGTAGATCTGAATTAGTTCTTAAAAAAGTAACGTTGAGCTGGGAAGATAATTTAATTAAGTGTACGTTGTGGTCAGTCTATTACGTAGATTATCTATAAAATAAAACATCCATTTCAAAATTTAAGCTTGATGGTTTATGATGTAATAATCCAAAACCTTCTCAGTTCCAAAAGCAGAAATAACAAGCAGACTGAGCAATTTAATGTTGTCAAACCAGTGTTGACACAAAAATAAAAATATCAGTCGTAGAGACGATGAACTATTTGTGGGCTCGTGACTATTTGTAAAGTATCAATACTTCTTAACATTTACGAACTGCGCTGCTCCTTTCTATCATTCTTCTGACTGCGTTTCATGGTCCTTCTTCAAGCTATCACGTCATAAATCAGCCAGTTGATCTAATTTGATTGATTGTGTTTTTAGCGGCGAGGATATATAGGACAATATCTACAATTTAGTGTGGTAAGAATTGAATTTTTACTGGAAACGTGATTTTAGTAACTCTTCTCGAGCTATCTGCATGGAAGCCGATCGAACGTTTCGACATCCGACGTTTCGAACACAGACATTGCGAAGTTTCGAGATACCACCATAGTAAATAAGTACAGCAATGTTTGGGACAGAACAATAAAGGAAACCATAGTTATCTCATGGGAAAGGAACAGTCTTAATAGAGTCAACTCAGCCCTATTTGGTTGGCCCTTTTCAGGGACAAAAACAGACTTCAACAAAGACATTTCTCGTAGCCACAACAACAGCCAATCAGGTGTCAGCGTCCCTCACTCAATCAGAAGCCATCATTTCCCTCAGCCACTCACAAGCTCCCATTCATAGCTCTGCCCCTAAATAGTCACTATAAATACATGCTCACGTCCCCTAGGAAGAAGAAACTAAATATCCGAAATATTACCAGGATCAAAACTGACAAAGGACCTACACCATTACTTAGGATTTTCTCTGATGACCCACAGCAAGTAAACCAACTACTAGTAGCTGGAGTGAATACACAGCAGAAACATCCAGGACGGTCCCCAGACCGATGCCATGCCACAACTGCTATCCGTACGGACATCTCAAGTATTGGTGCAAAGTAGAAAGTGTCTGCAACCGCTGTGGAAAGCAACACAAAGAAGAGTGCAAGAAACCAGCAAGAATAACTTCTCTGCCACGCGCATAAGCGATTCCCACCGTACTGGTAGTTGTAGCTGCCCAAGGCGACCAAAAGCGCAACAATCAAGAAGACCACCACCACTAATAGAAATAGAAGGAGAACCAAACCTAACTGATGGCTCTTTTCAGGCCCACAAGTCATCACAAACACCCGCATCCAGCACAGCAGAAGTACTCAACAATGACGTGACGAGATGGATAAAAGAAGAAATTGAAATAGCCACAAACAAAATAGCGACCTAACATCAACTGCAAACCAACAGAAACATAAAAGCTTAATCATAGCCATGCAAGCAGCATCTAAGAAAATCTTCAGTCAACGCAATTACATCCACTACAGGAAAAAATCTACATCTCCAGAACTTATGCAGACACTGTCAAAGCGAAATTCAACTACAGACAACATGCCAGCAAAACAGAAGGAACAGTGCGGGGATACAATGTAAAGCAGGGGAAACCTACGCAACTGTGACCGATGCAAATCGATGACGACCAGGTGAGGCCATGGACAATGATTACAGACATGCACGCTTAAAAAATAACAGATGTCCCATTAACAATACAGGTCCCCAATACAGACAACACAGATAGTTCAATAATAACAGATAATTTATTAAGTTATTTTTACAGACATGTTTACATGGATTTTTGCCACCTCTTCCAGTGTGGTTTTGCCATGGACCACCATGGTTTTCCTATTGCATGCAGCATGACCGATTAAGGGAGTTTTTTTCCCTGGTTTCCAAGTTTTTGTTCCTCTATGAAAATCAAAATAATAATTCTTACGCGCTTTCCTGTTTTCTTATTTACCCTTCTTTCCTTCTATCTAAACAACTTCAGATTCGCGTGTAAATGTCTTCCGAAAAGATATAAACCGCGGTACACACATTCCCCCCCGACAGATTCTTTAGTTTACTTACTGCATGTGAGGAGAGGCATGTAGACAGATGGTTGATGCCTTACTCTCTGTCAGGGCCCGGGTTTCCTGAGGGGCGTTTTTATTTTTAACTTTTCTGTTTCTGTTTCGGTCTCTTCATTACAATCCCGGAAGATGAATGCGATATTTGCATTCGAAATGTTGGATGCTAATACCTCCACCTGACTGTTAGCCCGAGAAGACTTATTACAATCCCTGAAGATGAATGCTATATCTGCATTCGAAACGTCGGATGCTAATACCTTGACCTGACTGATAGCCTGAGAAGACTTATTACAATCCCTGAAGATGAATGCGATATCTGCATTCGAAACGTCGGATGCTAATACCTTGACCTGACTGATAGCCTGAGAAGACTTATTACATTCCCGGAAGATGAATGCGATATCTGCATTCGAAACGTCGGATGCTAATGTATCTTCACCTGACTGATAGTCTGAGAAGACTTATTACAATCCCTGAAGATGAATGCTATATCTGCATTCGAAACGTTGGATGCTAATACCTTCACCTGACTGATAGCCCAAGAAGAGTTACTAAAATTTAATATGGTATCTCACTGTTGTGCGTTTGGTACTATCCCAGAGATAATCGAACTGGAAAAATCCTTTTCACCAAAAGGCACATATTCTAGCCGTTAGAGTAGGGCTATTTTCAGTTCAGAAATGACTTACTCAAGTACTTTTTGTTTAATCATTTAGTTATTTTGATACCTAAATTAACTGTAACATATCTACAATAGAAGTGAAAGTTTTCCGTATTTCCCTCCGTGCACCTGTGTCGATTTTAATTGTATTTATAGTTCCATGACTTGCTTTTATTTGAATACCAGTTAATGTACAAATAAAATTAATAGGAGATGTTTAAAATTTACAAGGCCGTTTTGTCGGAGTTAAGCTTCTCTTTTCAGCACCGAGGTTATAAAGCATAGAACCTAGCGGTTATGGTGAGAGAGAACCAAACCACATCAACCCCCACCGAGAATCACTAACATGTACCACACTGAAAATAGGTATAGCTAAAAATTTAGCCACGATGAAACCTACCACCGGAGTTCCCAAAACACTACTAAAGTTACCTCTGAAGTCAAGAAGTATGTAAGTAGCTTTTCCTTAGCAGGAAGCGTTTGCTTTATTCAATTTTATGGAAAATATTCGAAATATCAAATATTAAGTAAAAAATTAAATTAAATTGTTTTACCCAACTTTCACACATTTAGCTCCACCCTTTGCGTTATTGATCAATTTCATGAGTATCTAAGTATGAGTAGTCTATTGGTGGTCTATAGCATTATTAAATTTTAGTGAAGACATTGGTAAATCCTAGTGCATTAGAATTGATAAATTAATACATTTATAGTACTAATTGTCTTTCAAAGGAAACACGAACACGTTGGTGGATATTCCAGAAAAACTAGGAATCGACGTAAGGGATGAGCTTGTCAAATTTCATGAAAAGTGGTATTCTGCAAACATCATGGGATTGTCTGTTTTGGGAAAAGGTAAAATTTTCTTATATAAATTCACATGATTAGATATCTAGTCGTTAAACTAAACACAGTGTACTGAAAAAAAGTAAAGATTATTAAGGAGCAGACAATATGTTTTGAATATATGCGGAAGTATGTGTTGTGTTGGTGATAGAAGCTCTTTTATGCTTGCTTCTATAAGGTATCAAGATTATAAGTCTATTAAAAGTAAAGTCTGGTGAAGGTAAAGAATATGACGTGATTTGACTGGGATATTCGAGGGACATTTTGCGGCAAAGTCAACCCATTCTAAGTGATCAAGCATGTGCCGCTCGACCATCTCCAAAAAATCTAATTTTTTCATGAATGTTTATCCTATATCAGGATACTTCAAAACCACAATTAATTATTTTTTACAACATCCCATGACGACGCAACGGCTGGCGCCATTTTGCGTTTTTTTGATTCTAGGCGTTTACGTTGTTTTGAATATCTCAGTATGTATTTGTCCTAACAAATTAGAAATTGCTGGACGTCTCCAACTCGTGCAGAGCTAAACTTTGATTTCTTTGACATTTTTGCCTAAAACCACTTGAAGAGGTGAAATCAGGGTCTGCACTAGCAACACTTTTGGACATTGAAAACATGTTTGGGAAGAGGAAACAACTGACGTAGAGATATGAATTTGTGTGTGCGTGTAGTCCGGAGACATAAGTTAATACACAAAAATTTACAGACCTGTAGCTTCTCTCAAAGGCCTGAAAAAATCGTAAAGTTGGGGAATTATGCCACTTTAGCATATTTCACTGTCCTCAAATGGTCCTGGATAGAAAAATCTGAAATTTTGGGAATAGTTAGTCCTTTAGTATACTATAACACAACAAAGTACGTTTTGTATTTTTGAACAGAAGGGGGTCAAACTACTAAGTAATGACGAGTACGGGGTCATACTCTAGGAGGTGTTTTGTTCATAAAATCTACTGGAAATTTGTCAGTGTTTGCAGTAAGTGTTCACTGACTTGAGAATGCAGATCAAAAGAAAGGGCAACAGTCTCCTGCATGAGTTGACAGTTAAAACAAGAATAAGCATGAGTATCATTGGTATAGCAAGCAGCAAAACCAAGGAATACTTACTGACTTTTTTGGTCAAGGATGCATTTTGACTTTTCTCGCCTTCTGCTGATAGTGGCATTCTTCACCAGTGCTGTTGTGGGTCTGATAAGACAGTGTTGCAACTAGAGGAAAGAAACGAGCTTGAGAGCCTTGACTGGACTAACCATTCATCCTACTTTATTTTACTTCACAACAACAAATTTCCAGTAGGTTTTATTAACAAAACATCTCCTAGAGTATGACGTCATTCCTTAATACATTGACCCCTTCTGCTCAAAAATACAAAACGCGCTTTGTTGTGTGTTATGGTATAGGCCTACTAAAGGACTAACTATTCCCAAAATTTCAGATTTTTCTATCCAGGCCCATTGGAGATATTGGACAGTGAAATATGCTAAATTGGCATAATTCCCCAACTTTACGATTTTTTCAAGGTCTTTGGGAGTAGATACAGGCCTGTAAATTTTTGGGTATTAACTTATGACCCCAGACTACACCCACTCACAAATTCATACCTCTACGTCAGTTGTTTCCTCTTCCCAAACATGTTTCCAAAAATGTTGCTACTGCAGACCCTGATTTCACCCCTTCAAATGGTTTTAGGCAAAAATGATAAGAGATCAAAGTTTTAGCTCTTCAGAGTTAGAGACGTCCAACAATTTTCAATTTGTTAGGACAAATACATGTTGAAATATTCAAAACAACGTAAACGACTAAAATCGAAAAAACGCAAAATGGCGCCAGCCGTTGCGTCGCCATGGGATATTGTAAAAAATAATTAATTGTGGTTTTGAAATATCCTGATATAGGATAAACATTCATGAAAAAAATAGATTTTTCTGAAAAGGTCGAGCGACAATTTTTCTTTTTTCTCGATCACTTTGCATGGATTGACCCGCTAATAAAATATGTATATCCTTACATTTTAGGCAACCTACATTTCATTGCTACTGTGCAGGTTGCATACAAGCCAGAGAACGTAGATTTTAAACGACATAGATATTCACCGTTAACCGTGATGTTATCGGATTAACTCTACTAAGAGCCTGACACACTAAAAAATAATACAAAAATTTACCATTTTTATTTTGCTTGTTTTTCATAAGTGAAAGGAGATAATGAAATGCAACTTACCACAGTCTTTGATAATGTTATTCTACAACAGAAAATATGAACCTGAAGAATTTTCAGTATTGTCATCCCTAGGAATTACAGTGTTGCCAGAATGACATTTCCCCCAAAATCTAAATTAAAACAGCGACTAGAGGAACGAACTCAACTACATTTGATTACTTATCATGTTGTCTTGGAATTCTGTGAACTTTTTTTTTTTAAATAATACCTGTATTTAGTTTGTAATAAACAAAATAGTTTTAACATACAGTTATTAAAATTAAATAATAATGTTATTTAAAAATTAGTTCACAGGATTCGGAAACAACATGATACGTAATCAAATGCAGTTAAGTTCGTTCCTCTCGTCGCTGCCTTAAGTTAGATTTTGGGGAAAATGTTATTCTGGCAACACTATAATTTCTATGGATGGCAACACTGAAAATTCTTCAACTTCATGTTTTCTGTTGTAGAATAACATTACCTATGATTGTGGTAAGTTGCATTTCATTATCTCCTTTCACTCATGAAAAACAAGCAAAAGAAAACACGTATTTTTTTTTTGTATTATGTTTAGTGTCAGGTTCTTAACGAGCCCGGCCTAGATAATCGCTGTATCTATTACGAAAAATAGTACTCGAAAAATCGCTTTCGTTCAACAGTTATCGTGTGGAGTAACGGGCTAAAACGGACAATCTAACAGCACATTCTTATTACCCCATCTATTTGTGATCCTAATAAAAAACAAAGTAGCACTATAGCAAAGTATAAACGCGAAACCAACTAAGTTAACGATATTCACTATGTTTGGGCAACGCAACATATAGACTTCCTAGAACAGTTTTACTAGTAAAAGTATTATTCCCATATAAAAAAGAAATAATTCATGATTTCTATAACAGAATTACTTTGTAAACGAATCAATGCGAGTAGAGTTTTCGGCAACATACAGATAATCCTTCAGCGTGAGAGATCCGAATTCGATTCCCTGCGGGAGCTCATGTAGTTCGGATTCCACATTAATCAGTAGGTCCACGTCTTATATAGCTTCGCTGCTGAACGGGACGTTAAACTCAAAATCAACTCAACCCTGCTCCCGCCAAGTGAACTTTGTGGTGGACAAACACCGTGTGCGTGGGTTTTCTCGGGGTTCTCCCGTTTCCTCCCACTTTCTTCACTCCACCATTTCATTCATTACTCATCATCACCGTCTCCTTTAGCCTAACCGGCATAACCGTGGGACGTAAAACTCAAAAATTTCATTTCATTTTCATTTTCAAAATCAACTCAATTGAATTTAGCGTCCCTTTTAGCAGCGAGGCTATATGGGACGTGGATCTAGAGCTTAACGTGGAATCCGAACCACATGAGCTCCACGGGGAATCGAACCGGCTCTTTCATCCAAAACGCGCATACGCTAACCGCTTAGCCACGAGAAAGCTCTGGTCAATTATTTATAGAGAGCAAATGGCCAATGAACATGTAGAGCTATAACTTTTTTTTTTTTTTTAAATTTCTGGGACAGTATGTATAATATATGACAATTAATAGTCTTCTCTGTAATCTATAAATATATCTACAAATACAAATTAAGAAATGTATATTCATTAATAACAAATTGATAGTGTTATTTGTATGTTTTTAAAAAATCTAAACACGGTGTATTATTATCGTTTCATTTTCAGAATCCCTGGATGAATTGCAGGAATTGGTTGTAAAATCATTTTCCGAAGTACAAAATAAAGAAGTAGAGCGTTTTACTTGCCCAGAACACCCTTTTGGGCCTGACCAACTGCAAATAAAACTTTATGTTGTTCCAGTACAAGCTTTGAGAAAACTTTGGATGGTGTTTCCTTTACCCGATTTCACCGAGCATTACAAATCAAGGGTAGGTAAATATTTTCCTACATTCTTCTTTATGTTTACAAAACGAGTTACTTGCTATATTTCCTTTCCTACCTTTGCTTTCTAAAACAACATAAGAAGCAAGCAAGTAATATGCGGGCAAGCAAATAATATACAAGCAAGGAACTAGTCTATAAATATATATATATATCCGCTACAGTTTTCAATTCGTTTTTACTGGAAGAAATAAGACCTAAACATCTTGTACATTCATTTTGGTAATAATGGTCATTAACGTATCGTGAATTTACCCGGATGTGTTGTACATATGCCAAATAATTATGTACTTAAAGATACCATTTGGGCATTGAAAGTGGTTCGTCCACTACCACCATAATGGATAACATTAAAGTGATACAGTATACAGTATACAGCATGTGTTGACCATGACTGGAGCAACACATAAACTACATCGGGACGAAGGAGTGATTTACTTGCGTCTTGTTCTGACTGTGTCCGAACATAACCAAATTGCAAAAGTCAAAGGATGAGGCCTTCTCACTCCAAAGTGGACATTACTTGTGCATCTTTATACAACTGCATAAAGAATATATCAAGGCTATATGAATAATGGTTAGATCTCCGCCAATGGGGATCCATGTCCTTGCCAATCACTCGCAGAAGATAGTGGCATTTACATCTGTTAAACTTTATATGGAAGAACTGACTTGTGTATTTAATAAAGAGGTTGAAAGATTTGTCATCCAATGTTCAGACTTCTATGCTTTACCAATCTAAAGTATAACCATATGACCTTTTAATGGTAACAATAGATCTAGATATCTAATCTAGGCAAAAGTACATTGTAATTAAACAGTCGGGAACTATTTTAAAGATGGTTATCAGTCGTGAGGCCTACTGTTTCGTGCAGGAGGACGTGTTAAAAGTAGGATTGACTATACATGTCTGAGGATGTCATGTGATATCAGTCAAGGTAGGTGGATGAACTTTATATCTTCTGATAGCCTTCGTTGAAACTACTAATATACCTGGAAAGATGGACGTCTCATAACAATAGAAGAACAACGGAGT
The DNA here is from genome assembly GCF_964235325.1 of Thermobia domestica. Classification (NCBI taxonomy): domain Eukaryota; kingdom Metazoa; phylum Arthropoda; class Insecta; order Zygentoma; family Lepismatidae; genus Thermobia; species Thermobia domestica. The sequence goes on along the minus strand of NC_137464.1, from coordinate 226,510,668 downwards.
ATGGAATTCTTTTGTGCTTAACTTAATTCATATAAACATAGTAAAGTAAGTGGGAAGATTTTGAATATGCGGAGAGAAAAAATACCCTACAATCTGGAGGATTAATCTGGTAACTTCCAGGCCAAGCACCCAAAACGCTATGAAGCGAGCGCACAGAATTGTCTGTAGGAAACATAGGTTGTGTGGAATATATTGTGTTCGTAAGCAGGATTAAATATGTTGGTGGGAGTTGTGATCGAACTGCTGACCCCACGAGCTAAAACTAATCACTCTACCACTGATCCACGGTGGCTCACAATGAGAAGAATAAAAAGCGATACTTATAGGATAATTATAATTGTCGAGAGGTAAAAAATGAGTAAAACTTTGAGGTATCTCTGTGTTACAATGTGTATTTAATCAAGTCTGAAACGCCAGTAGCCTGAAACACAGGAGACTAAACGTTACTCGACAAATGCGACACCAAATGGTTACCTATGTCCCAATGCTTTTTTCACCATCACAACTGGAATGAAGGTATGTTCCATGCCGGTAACAGCAGGAAGGAGTAGGGGCGGAGGCAACTGTCTGTAGACTTCGGACGTAACAGACATTACACCTATCACTTACATTCAGTATGGGTGTTTGCGACGTTTTTTTCTGTCCAATCATGCTTTCTCCTTTTCTGGCAATCTGTCCGTATATTGCAATTTCTTGCATTCTCCTTCCACACGCCCTCGTTACACGCGTATATCAACAGAATTCTGGGAGAAGCACATATATATGGCACAGGCACGTAGCCAGGATTTAGTAATAAGGGGGGGGGGAGTCCGTGATGAAATATTGTAGTTACCACACCAGGGGATCGATCGTTCTAGGTGGACAAACACCGTGCTCCCGGGTTTTCTCGAGGTTCTCCCGTTTCCTCCCACTTTCTTCATTTCGCCATTTCACTCATTTCTCATTATCACCGTCTCCTTTAGCCTAACCGGCATAACAATGGGACGTTAAACTTAAAGATTTCATTTCATTTTATCGATCTTTCTAAACTATTTTACTGGCAACATATTGGCAACATATTGGCAACATATTGGTTCGTTTATCCTGGATTTCGCAAGGAGGGTGACATGAAATACTGTGCTTATACACATCAGGGGCTTCATCCATCTAAACTATTTTACTGGCAACATACCCATATTGATTTGTTAGGACAATAAAATGAGGATATGTTAGTAAGTATTTTAATAACAAACTATGAAGAAATCTCGAGTAAAAGAATACAAAAAAAAAATATTGAAAAAGAATGGTTTCCGAGATCATTCGAACTCTGTTCTTCCTGTCTTCTTTCTTCTTCTTTTCATCTTCGTTTAATGCCGCCAAGGACAGCAACGAGATCTCTTCCAGCAGTAAAAACATCCTATAAAAAATATTAGTGTTGCTGCGAAATTAAAAATTTCTTTAGCAAGTGTAACTGGAATCTTTGTTGCCATGCTCATATGATTGGTGATTGTGGTCATTTCTTAAGTTCTACCTGAGAGTCTATCTGATCGAACTGGTTTATCGATCGTCATTTGTAGTCCATAGGATTAGCATGGAGCTAGATGGAATTCGGAATGCTCAGTCACAATAATATCAATTTTTAACTTACCCCCTACCCCGTTTCCTCCACACAAAGTTTCTCATAAGAAAGAGTAACCAAACGCTTGCTTTTTTTATTTTTAATGCTGATTCTTCTTTTCTCATTTCTTTTTGTTTCATCCTCCCTTAATTTTTCATTTCTGGTCTCGAAGCGGGTTCCGGACCCCCCAGACCCACCCCTTGGCTACGTGCCTGTACGGCAGCTGCAGGATGGATCTCTGTATTGTGGTGTGGCATATGTCCAACGTCTGGAACAGAGAGATTTCCGCACACATCTCACAGTATCCCTGTTTTATCTAGCCAGTGGTACGTAACTTTCTTCTGTAAAAAAAGAGATACTAAACTCCGGTTTATACTTTTACCAATAGAATTCATCTTCAAAGAATAGGGCTGGAACACATTATTACAAATTTCTGAGCTGAGCTTGTTGGTTAGTTATTTGAATGCTGGTTAAATAAAATGTTCATACAGATTATTCTATATGGAGTTTTTATGTATAATCTGTGATTACTGTCTTTATATAAGTGTCGGCTGTGGTCACTGTCTAGTCTCGGTCTCGTCTCGGTCTCGTCTCGAATTATCGAGACGAGACCGAGACCGAGATGGACTTTTATATACCGAGACGAGACCGAGACCGAGACGGACTTTTAAATACCGAGACGAGACCGAGACCGAGACAGACCTCTATAAATCGAGACGAGACCGAGACGAGACTTAGGTCAGTCTCGAAAGTCTCGGTCTCGTCTCGAATATTGATATTGATAGATACTAAAATTGCCTTCACTCAAAATTTGTTTCGTTGCTGTGTTAGATAATATGAGAACAGTTGACTGATGTACAGTGGCGTATTTAGGGGGTGGTTATCGGGCTCAAACCCCTCCCGAAATAAATTTGCGATTTTTTTTTTTTTTTTTTTTTTTTTTGCATTGCACGTACAACGCAAATGTTTCTTATTCGTTCCTCAAGCCTCTCCCGAAAGAAAATCCACTGCTGATGCAAATAGAATTCTCTCTCTCTCTTTCTCTCTCTCTCTCTATATATATATGGTCGTGGTGCCACCCAGGTCCGCCCTGTATGGGTTCCCGGAGCCCAACTTTAATTTTAAATAGAAGCAATGGGTGAGTGGTACCTCGTTCGATAGATCTTGAAAAACTAAAAAGCGTTGTGGCAAAAATCTTTCATATCGGGCACTGTATTCAAAATGGCCGCCAAGACATGTTGCCTCTATCAGATAAAGTAAAACGTGCAATACCACTAATATGAAAACGGTTGAATATAAATGAACCGAACAAAAACTCAAATAGAAAATGTCATGTGGCACATCTATTGATATTGTCGCGGAGACTCCCAGGGCCACCCTTCATGGGGGGCTGGGCGCAACTTCAAAATTGTAAATGGAAACATGGGGTGAGTGATACCTCGTTCGACGTATCTTTAAAAACTAAAGAGTGCTGTTGCAAAAGATTGTTCATATGTGTCACCGTTTTCAAAATGACCACCAAGACATGGTACCTGCATCAGGTAAAACTTCCACTATCACTAATATGAAAACACGAGAACCTGTATTCGAATAGGAAATCACAGAGGGTATTTATCATTCTATAGCTCTGGAATGTTACAACAGTCGAAAAGATGATTAGAGTGAAAGTGCCATAATGGAGGGGAAGAAATCTAACTCCTAGAAAATTATCGCTCTATTGCAAATAAAAGTGAGGTTCTCATTTGAGATTTTACCATTCATTCTAGCTTCACCTACTTACTTACAGAGATCGGAAAGATAATTTTCTATCATTTCCTCTTTTGCATCATGTCAATTATACTTCAATAGTCTTTTTCTCCGTTGCATTATACTCGAGCTGTGGAATGATAAATACCCTCTGTGCTTTCCTATACGAGTTTTATTCTGTTTATTTATCTCCAACTATTTTCATATTAGGGATCTAGTTGTACTGGACGTTTTATCTGATACAGGCACCATATCTTGGCGGCCATTTTGAAAACGGTGACCCATATGAAAAATCTTTTGCCACAACACTGTTTAGTGTTTCAAGATTTATCCAACGACGTACCCATGTTTCCACTTAAAATTTTAAAGTACCTGGTACCCCATGAAAGGCGGCCCCGGGAGGCGCAGAGACAACGTGTCCCAGTGCCCCATGGCATTTCCTATTTGAGTTTTTGTTCGTTTCATTTATGTTCAACCGTTTTCGAGATATCTCCGTGGAAAGATTAAAATGGGCCATCCTGGATATATATATATATATATATATATATATATATATATATATATATATATATATATATATATATAGAGAGAGAGAGAGAGAGAGAGAGAGAGAGAGAGAGAGAAGAGGCTTACCAAAGAGTACGCACGCCCTAAGAGCGCGCAGTGCCAATTACGCTGAAGTGGTAAAACACAGAATTGTTATTGCTACGCTGTTTGATGCGTCTTTGTGTGAGAGATGATACGAAAAAAAGGTATGTTAACGGATCGCTGCAAACAGAAAATACAGCTAAAAATAACTTTTTTGAATTCTTGATGTAATATTTTAATACTCTTAGTTAAAAAAATATTCTGATATAGCAGCTAACTACAGTACCCTTGTTGCATGGTAGGAAACATGAATGCAGATAGAATTGTTTACCATGGCTTTGTTTCGGGGGTCTTGCATGTGCAACCACATGGATGAATTTTACTCGAGTTGACTGCTGTTTCCCAAAGAGTGTGCGTTAGTGAGTTACCAAAGAACGCGCACGTACTCTTTGGGAGAATTTCTTTGATAGTGTGTGTGGGTAGCGGCATTCATATTACAGACTGTGATTATTCTCATCAGTTACTCTCGGAGTGTAATATGATGTTTGAATGGATTGTAGAATTATTTGTAATTGTTTGTCTTCGATTCAAGCACCAACTGTAAATCATATATAAGAAGTATTTTAAATTCACAAAATTTCTTAAATTACAATGATGATGTGGTGTTCTGCCCGAAGGTAGGCCTTTGGTCCATGGTAGTTTGCCATTACCTTTCATGGTATGATGTCGTCGTCCTAAGAAGCGAGGAAATGATCAAAATAAAGATTCTGGAAGTGTTCTGGAGGAAGATGCTGAGTGAAATATGCCTTCGATTACGATTGTAATGAAACCACGAACTAAAAATTAAAAGAGCACTAAAGGTGTTGTTCAGGATTTTTTTTCCAGTTGGCGGAATAATGTAATGAAACCACGAACTAAGAATTTAAAAAATCATCATTAATTTTACTCATAAAAATCGTAATTTGTGGGTGAAACTAAACGAAGATTTTCTTTAATGTTTTAAATTTCATGTACGTTCATAATAAATTCTTTAAAACCACATGGACGTGTAATGAAGAAATTGTTGGAAGCAAAAGCAAAATAGTTTAGAATCGCCTGTATACGAACAATTGGAAGCAAACCTTAGGGTAAATTAAAATTTACGAAGGGGTTTAGGTTTCAAGTATGATAGGTGTTGAGTGCGCCCTCTTAGGGACCGCAAAACGCACTCTTTGGGACACTGGTCCTTAAGAGTACGCATTTGAGTTTTTCAACTTTTTAACGAATATCTCCATTTCTACATCTAGCAGTAAACTTTTCTATTTCTTACAATGTAGCCTAAACTTCAATTAAAATTTTGTACAATTTATATAATTTTTGCTTCATTACTTTCGGAGCTATTTGAAAATGAATATTAAGTGCGTACTCTTTGGTAACCTTCCTCTCTCTCTCTCTCTCTCTCTCTCTCTCTCTCTCTATATATATATATATATATATATATATATATATATATATATATGTATGTAATTAAAAATGCTGAAATTTTGTACCAAGTTGGGAAATTCTTCTTGATACTCTGCAATATCACTAGATAAACAGGCAATGTTGCTAAAGCAAAATAAAGTTGGATTTTCTCAAATTGCGCTACGTAAAATATTACATATTTCTAATTTAGTTATTTAACAAAACCACAATAGCCCATGCATTATCTAGTGTAACAAAGGACAACACAGTATCACTAACATCAACATTTTGGAGATCTTATATATAAAAGAGAACGCACAAATCCTTTGTTCCCTCATCACGCTAATACGGCTGAACCAATTTCTTTCATTTTTGGGGGGTTATTAGGATTTGGACCCTAGATGGTTTTTATCATATCACTTTAATTTTTAATTACCAGTGTCTTGAGATAATTGACCATTCAAGTGTCCATAACGTACAAATCCTTTGTTAGTTCATCATAGGTAAAAATAAACGTATTTATATGCAACCCGCATGACCGTGTCACTCGGCGGGTTAACATAAATGACAGGCGATATAATGTTAACATTTACTGCAATCTACTATGGTTTTTATCATATCACTTGAAAGCGAAAAAGTAAAAATTATCTAAGTAACAACGTTTATTGCGTTCCGGGGTGACCGCAGCGAAGCGGGGCGGGTTAACATAAATGACAGGCGATATAATGTTAACATTTACTGCAATCTTCTATGGTTTTTATCATATCACTTGAAAGCGAAAAAGTAAAAATTATCTAAGTAACAAAGTTTATTGCGTTCCGGGGTGACCGCAGCGAAGCGGGGTGAACGCTGCTAGTCTGTAATAACTCAAATGGCATGGACGGTGCAATGCGCATCAATTGTATCTTAGCGTCAAATACTATGATCATGGAATAGTATATTTCGAATGAATGAAGGAACAAATTTATAAGAAATGGAAAATTTAAATGTTTCTAAAGACTTTACTTCGAAAACGCGCTGACATATTACGTCTCATGCAGATGCTTCCAAAAGACTTATAACGCCATTTACAACTATTGTTATTTCAAATCGTTTCAGAGAAACACAGTGGTAGTGATTGTTATACTGCTTAAAATGACGTATTTGTATTAAATTTTAATAATTATTGCTTTGCTTTGCTTCTATAACATTACAACAATAGTTTTTGGTGGTTTTAATTACAACAAGTCGCAGTTACATTATTTTAAGCAGTGTTGCCCACTTAAATAAATTGCTAAATATTATTCTAAATATATGCAAATAACGTAGATAAACTGCAAAATATTTTAAAATTACTCGTAATTTGTTTCATGGTGCAAGAATGCTTTCAAGAGACGACGTTTTTCATAGTCTTTGGGCTACTTATGATGTTAACATTTAAGTCTTCGTTCCAGCAATACATGTAAATGCAAATTGTAACTGAAATTAAATGTAACTGATACATTTTCAGTAACACTAGTTGTTCCCCCTAAGCCTTAGAGGCCTGGTGTACACTTTAAATTAAGACCGTGCTTAATTAAAAGCTCTAATCATACCTTAATTACATTTCACTAGCTTTAGTTTGACCACCGGCCACCTCAAACTCGATCCATACCATATAACTATATGCAATTATTCAAGGACTTAGAATACAGTTAGTAATACACAGTGTTCACTTTTGGTTTATTTTCTTTTAGTTTAACGTCCCACAGTTATGCTAGGGCGGCTAAAGGAGACGTGGAGCTAATGATTATAGTGGAATCCGAACCACTTCAGTCGTTCAACTTTACCCCTACCGGAAATCGAACTCGGGGCCACGCGAACCGAAATCAAGAGTGCTACCCGCTAGACCAAATGGGGTCCTCACATTGTGTTGATTTAAATCATTCAGTCAGTGTTGCCAGATCTGAAGATTAAAAAGTAACGTGTCTGTACTCCGAAAGTAGCGAATTCGAACGACAGTATTTGTAGCCCAAATATATAGAAATGAATACTGAGGTGCTAATGAAATAATTTAATATGAGCTGGAAAGTGTGCTGGACGTATTGCAAGAAGAAATTATGATCGACGGACGAAAACAATTCTAGACTGGATACCACGAGACAAAAACAGCCTAGAAAACCTCGGCATACAAGAAGGTGTGACTAAATCAAGAACCACTGAGGAGTAACCTGGAAAAGAATTGCCCAAGTTAGATAGTTGTGGAGAAGACTTGGAAAGACCTTCATCTAGCAATGGATTGATAATGGTTGATTATGATGATGGTGATGATTTTATTATATCTGGACCTCGGAGGTAAACTAAACCAAGTCATAATTTCGAAATTTTACAGAAGCGAAAAACTGGTTCCTCAACCAAAGCTAAATATATAACTTTTACTAGGTAAGGTAGGGTAAAAATAGATCCAAAATTTAATGAAAATCATAGAGCGAAAAAAATATTTTTGACTATTCAATCCATCATGTTGCAGCAAAACTACGAAAATTAATACAAAAGAAAAATATAAATTTAAGAATCACTTGTTTTGGTGAGTGAGAAAAAATAGATACAGATAACTCGAATTACCTATATACTTATATAATAAGTATGTCCATGTTTTGCAAGTAATTTTTAATCAATATGAAATTTCAACGTAATGAACGCAAGATTAGTTTTCTCGAATAAAGATTGCATGCACCGTTGAGAGCTCAGGAATAAGATTAATCTATGTTACGGCACTGGATATGTGCTTACGTAATGCATTACGACCTTATGAACTTGTATAAGAAACAGAATGCACTTAAAATGAGACGCGAACTATGCGAAACATCAGACTTTGAATCTAACTTGTTTTGTGATCCAACTCGAGACCTCACATAGCAAAGATGAGTGTAGTAGCTACCACCACAAGGTTCACGACGTTCGTGTTATAAAGTGTCAATTAAACACAGAGGTGTGAAACGGTAATATAGTATTTCATCAATTTCAAACAAAATACGTATATTGTAGTAATAATTTACCCTATTTGTTAAGATAATGAACATTATATTCTGTTTTTAAAATGACAGTCAAAGCAGAATGTATTGAATAATAAATGAGAAGTTGTAAAGTTTCAATTTCGGTACGATTAAATACATTCGTGCTGCTATGTGTTGCGTTATCCGTTAGGAGGTATTGAACAATTCTTATTCAAAGGAAGGAAATAAACTACTGTATAGTACTGGAGTTAATTTAATAGAGTTTAATTGTATAGGCAGTTCTGAGGCTATATGAGACAAAGTCTATTGCTGAAAGTGAAATATGGGTTCTATTAGAGTTTTAGCGTGATATACCCACTGATCATTGAACCTGGAATACGCGCATGGAAAGCATTAGCACTAGCAAATTAGCTACGAAGAGGTACACCATATCATAATTCTATGTCAAAATGAAAGGAAAAAATAAGCGGAAACGACAGACTGTACGAGAATAATACTTTCACTATTTTAATTTAACAGTATTTATTTCGAGACTTTCGAGACTTTCGAGACGAGACCGAGATTTGGTACTCGAGACCGAGACCGAGATCGAGACAAGCATCTGTTGACCGAGACGAGACCGAGACCGAGACGGTGATTTTTTACTCGAGACGAGACCGAGACCGAGACGGTAATTTATCAACCGAGACGAGACCGAGACTGTACAAAGTCTCGTCTCGTCTCGTCTCGATACCATCCCTACTTTATAGTTTAGACACAAATGTTAATTATATAAAAGCCTGTATCCATGTTGATCGTTACAGCCGACGTGCAAGCAGTGAATATGTATTTGAAGTTCTAGAAGAATTGTATGTGAGGGGGTTTATGAGAATGTACAACTGAAGATATTTGGAGGCTTAGAGATGTCTACCCCGTATAGAAATTAATCAACCTATAGTCATATCTACTGAAATACTACTCCGGAAATATCTCTTATCTTTTTTCTTAATTATAACTGATGATATTTGATTCCAATTCCTCTGAAGTTTTGGAAACTACAACCAGAACAGGAGGATGTAGAATTATTCACTACAAATAAGGAGATTTCATTGATACAATAAGCACTCAAGAAGGTCATGCTTCCACTATTCCTTGCACTTAATAAGACTTTATACACATATATTCTCCATATTTAGGAGGTATATACTTTACTTGTGTCCCGGACCAAGGAGGCTCTGACAAGTAACACTTCCGAAGTGTAACACTCCGATTTTGATAAAATTTGGCAGGTGGATACTACACATAATACAATCGAATACGTGTTGTTTTTTATTTTCTGCGGCAAAAAAAAAATAGGTTTTAGGGGCCAAAAGCCCCCCCACCCAAAATTTTGAAAGTTGACACCCAAAACGCAAGAACAAGTGAACCGAAGTGAATGAAATTGTGCATAAGATATTGCAGGTGTAAAATGAGGGAATATGAGTTTCGTGTTTTTCTGGAAAGAACGATTGGGTGGGGCACGGACTCCTCCTAACCTTTGTTCACGAAATATCAAAAGTGCTAATAACGGTATGTCAGATGTATGTAAAGGACATGAAGAATTGCAACGACATTTTGTGTATGGACAATACGCAAAAAATAAACGAATACAGTTTTTTCTGCGGAAAAACGGTTTTAAGGGGAAAAATCACCCATCCAAAATTTTGAAAGTTGACATCCGAAAGGCAGGAACAAGTGAACAGAAGTGAATTGATATTTTGCACTGATATTGTAGACATAAAATGAGGGAATACGGGTTTCGTATTTTCCTGTAAAACACGGTTGAGTGGGGCATGGACCCGTCCAAACCTTTGTTCACGAAATATCAAAACTGCTAGTAACAGTATATCAGATGTGTGTAAAGGACATGAAGAATTGCAACGAAACTTTGTATGGAAAACACGTCAAAAATTAATGAATACGGGTTTTTATTTGTGCGGAAAAACGGTTTTAGGGGTCCAAAGCTCCCACCCAAAATTTTGAAAGTTGACGCCCGAAAGGCAAAAACAAGTTAACTGAAGTGAATGAAATTTTGTACAAATATTGTAGACATAAAATGAGGGAATACGGGTTTCGTATTTTCCTGGAAAAAACGGTTGGGAGGAGCACGAACCCCTCCAAACCTTTGTTCACGAAATATCAAAAGTGCTAATAACAGTATGTCAGATGTATGTAAAGGACATGAAGAATTGCAACGAAATTTTGTGTATAAACAAGGGAAAACGGTTTTGGGGGCAAAAGCCCCCGTTCAAAATTACGGAATTTGACCCCGAAAGGCAAGAAGTGGACCGAAGTGAATGAAATGAGCACAAATATTGTAGAATAAGATGAGGGAATACGTGTTTCGTATTTTCCTGAAAAGAAAAAAAAAACGTTGAGTGAACCGAGGCGTTGAGTCGCGGAAGGAGTGGACCGAAGCGAATGAAATTGTATGTAGATATTGGATATGTAAAATATAGCCTTTCGTGTTTCACAAGTGTCTCCATCCGATTGCTTCAAATTTGACACATCAACCACAAGCACAAACTACCGTATTTTTATAGTATTTCATGAGGCACCTTTAACCCTTACGATGTTTTTCCGCATAAACAAAAACACGTGTCGATTTATTTCCAGTTTGCTGTCGATGTTCCAAATTTGAAGCAAAACAGATAGGGACACCTGAGAAACACGAAAGGTCTTATTTTACATAGGGTCTATATAATATCTACATACAATTTCATTTGCTTCGATCCACTCCTTCCTTCGCTATTACGGCAATTCGCCTTTTGTGTCTCAAATTTCAAAATTTTGGGTTGGGGCTTTTGCCCCCTAAAACCGTTTTTCAGCAGAAAATAATAAAATCGTATTCGTTTACATTTTGCGTATTGTCCCTACACAATATGTCGTTCCAATTCTTCATGTGTCCTTTAAGCACTTTTGACGTACTGTTATTAGCACTTTCGATATTTCACGATCAAAGTTTTGGAGGGGTCTGTGTCTCACCTAAACGGTTTTCTTTATTGCAGGAAAATAAGAAACCCATATTCCCCCATTTTATGTCTACAATATCTGTGCATAATTTCATTCAGTTCGGTTCATTTCCTCTGGCCTTTCGAGCTACAACTTTCAAAATTTTGGATGGGGGCTTTTGCCCCTAAAACCATTTTTCTGCAGAAAATAAAAAACCCTTATTCGTTTATTTTTTGCGTATTGTTCAAGCACAAAGTTTCGTTGCAATTCTTCATGTTCTTTAGACGCGTCTGACATACTGTTACTAGCACTTTTGATATTTGGTGATGAAAGTTTTGCAGGGGTCCGTGCCCTTCCTAACCGTTTTTTCCAGGAAAATACGAAACCTCATTTTATGTCTACAATATGTGTGTACAATTTCGTTGACTTTGGTTCACTTGTTTTTTGCCTTTCGGGAGTCACGTGTCAAAATTTTGGGTTGGGGTTTTTTCCCCTAAAACCGTTTATCCGCAGAAAATAATAAAAAAAAAACACGTAATCGTTTATTTCATATGTAGTATCTACCTGCCAAATTTTATCAAAATTCGAGTGTTACACTTCGGAAGTGTTACTTGTGAGTTAATAGAACATCATCAGATGGTGACGCAAATATTATTTAAGCTCCCTTGTGGCTAAATTGCTATGGATCATTGGCGCACGGGACCCGAGTTTGATTCTCAGTAAATGCTTACAAAATTCGAATTCCACTACAAGCTATAGGTCCACATCCCATATAACTTTAGTCCTCAACGGGATGGTAAACTCCAAGCCAACATTACTCCTCCCCAAAATGCTGTGGTCACCAAAGTTAGGGGTGTCTTACTACTCTTGTAGTTCTTAGCAGTCTTCGGACGCTATCGGATGGTCGAGAGAATGGTCTTGCTATAGGAAATGCAAGACGCTTTCAAGGACTACCCAGTGTGCAATAGAGTGCATGGAGTACCTAAAGCTGTCGTCAGTTAACAGCTTTGGACTTGAATACTATGCTTCGGTATACTGGAGCATAGCAGAAAATCCGGTAGCAGAGAAGTTAACAAAGGTTTCAGTGGAAGAAGAACCGCGGAAACATTTCTACAGATCTACGGAGACTTATCATCTCCGACACACGACAGGTATAACTTTCACCTCAATGCAAATCCCTTAATTTCCATTCCTCTTCTGAGCTGCAACAAGTATTGAGTTCCAAATCAAGCTGCCTGCACAATGTCAAACTGCGTCTTAGTACTTGACAGGAATATTTTTTTTCACTATCGTTTGCTACATCACAAGCATATCTAACTTTACTAAAAGGAGGGACAAGTAGAATGTGGTAATAGCTACTCTGCCATCATTGGTAGGTCAATTCACGAAAAATTAAAAACTGATGTTCTCAATATTTCTCAGCTAACCTTCTGACTTACGGATTATACATTTAGACACTTTCAAATAAGTTTAGTCTTTTTTTCGTTACGCGTGTTTACTTCTATCTTACTTTCTGGGAAGTCTATCAGAATACAATATTGTTTTTAATAGTTTTCTAATATATTTTTAAATATCTTCAAATATATTCTTTTCTCCTCTTATTTTCCCAACCTTTCTATTGTTTTTTCTTCGTTCCACATTACTAAATATTCCAGTCTCCGTTCACATGTTTTGAGATGTAACTCCTCAGTCAGTTCTCCATGTAAAATTGTCTCCTTGAAGGTCTATCGTCGTGTCTACACTCTGAAATAACTCAAATAATAATATTAGCTTATTTAAGCCTTTCCGTGACCTTTACACCTGCGTTATTTTATTCAAACCTTGAGCTGGCCGTATTTTCCAAATAGTAACTTATACATGGTATTAGAAAAATGTGTCATAATATTTTAGGAACAGAATCCTTACATTAAAATTTAAAAAAAAAAGTTCATGTGGACTTGTGCTCAAAAATGAATAGTTTCGGAGTTACAGAGTGCGGAAAACATGAAACAAGTGAACTTTAAAATTTCATAGCTCGACTACTATGAGACCTGTCGTAGTTGGATCAAGACATCACTGAGGAACTGGTATGTGAGCTATGGAAATATCCATGTTTAAGAAAGCTCCAGTACTTGTAAATCACTTTTTTTTTGAGAGAGAGAGAGAGGGGTAGGTAGAGAGTGATCAAGTACTCCTAAAGAGCCTCTCTAAAAAATGATTCTGCAAGCACCGGAAGTTCTGAAAGACAGATATTTAGACAGTTCACATACTAGATCCTCAGTGATGTCTTGACTCGACTACAATGCGTCCAATAGTAATGGAACTATGGACCTTTAAAGTTCACTTTTCCACGTTTTAGGCATTATATAACTAAGAAACTATGCACTTCCGGCCACAGGTCCATATGATTTTTTTTTCTTATTTTCATGTGAGGAATCTTTTCACAAAGTATTGTGACAATTTTTGTGACACCCTGTATATACATAAATTCACCAGTTCTGATGAATGCTGTGAAAAATTCTAAACTCCACATCGAGCCTCGTAGTGGTGATACTGAGGATAAAGTGTAACTTAGTATACTACATTGTGTCCAATATACAATGCAACCCGGAGTTTGGGATAGCAGAACTTTTGAACCAGAAGAGGTATACAAATAATGGTTATACCAAAATGAAGTCTTGTTCATGCATATACTTTTAAAATAGACAGAAACTATTGAAGTACTCTAGGAACCACACAGTATTACTAGATGTAATCAAAGTTAAAAAAAAAATACAAATCACGTAAATTGATTTATGGATGTTCTGTCGTTAATTTTTAGTTTGTATAGTTGGATTATCTTGGAAACTATGGAGCGGAAAAAAAGAATTTTTCATTTCCACCAATAACCAATTGGATGAAGCTTCTGTAAGGGGTAACTAGGAAATTTGTAGTTTTTATAAATTAACATTCTGAATTGGCAACACTGCTGATATTTCAATGCATCGAAAGATGAGTTAAGGATCTGTCTACATTATGCAATTTCTGAAAACAATGAAAAAGAAAGTTTGAAATTATCATGATAAAACTTTTACTTACATGCATCCGGCAACACTGCTATTCATCACGCAGTGAATTGTCAGTTCTACAGCAGATGCTAGAAATACCCTCCGTCTTGATTCAAACACAGGTTCACACGTTTCATCATGTTGGCAACAACTTTACGAAGAGTAGAAGTGTTAATGTTCTCAAGGCCACTGCAAATGTTCGTTTCCAGGTCGTATATATAGTTCGAGGATTGTTCTTGTATACTTCTTGCTTTAAGCAGCCCCATAAAAATGAATCGCAGTGTTGCCGGGTGTATGTTAATAAAAGTTTTATCATGATAATTTCAAAGTTTCTTTTTCATTGTTTTCAGGAATTGCATAATGTAGACAGATCCTTAACTCATGTTTCGATGCACTGAAATATCAGCAGTGTTGCCAATTCAGAATGTTAATTTACGAAAACTACGATTTCTCTAGTTACCCCTTACAGAAGCCTCATCCAATTCGCTATCGGTGTAAATGAAATATTCTTTTTTCCGCTCCGTAGTTTATGAGTCAATTTACGTGATGTGTAAAAAAAATGATTTACAGCTTAGATTACATCTAGCAACACTGTGTGATTCCCATACGTATGAGTTATGAGTCAATTTACGTGATGTGTAAAAAAAGATTTAAGCTTCGGTTACATCTAGCAACACTGTGTGATTCCTAGTATACTTCAATCGTTGCTTCCTAGTTTAAAAATATATTTATGAACAATGCTTGATTTTCGTATAAACATTATTCGTGTACCGCTTCCGGTTCAAAAGTTCTACTATCCCAAACTTAGAATTGCCTTGTATATTGGATACCTTGTATCAATATATTAGTTATAAGAATTAATTTATCTGACAGTCGAGAATAGTTTAATCAACCACTGTATTTTATTATATATGTTTTAAAATATTTACATATATCTTTGCAGCCGGCAGGTTGTGTATGTCACATTTTAAACAACGAAGGACCAGGAAGCATTTCGTCTGTTCTTAAATCCAAGCAATTCTCTACCGGCCTTGTATGCTCTGCAGATGATACAGCGAAACATTTTGGATTCTTTGAAATATGCGTAGATCTTACAGAAAAAGGGATTGAACATGTGGATGATATTATAAAACTTATATTTCAGGTACAGTATTAATTATATGCAGTTTTGAAGGGTTTCTTGTTTGGTATTTTTTTTCGAAAATTCATTATATATATATATATATATATATATATATATATATATATATATATATATATATATATATATATATATATATATATATATATATATATATATATATATATATATATCTTTTTCTTTTGTCCACATAAATATGTACGGATTCTGATGGCCATATACTGTACCTCTGTAGCCAACTCATAAATAACTATCAATTTCACCGCTAATCAGAATCAGTTACGAAAGACAAAACTTCACAAGAATAGTCTTCATTCTTCACTATTCCTGAGGTGTCAATATAATACTGTTGTTCTTTATTTTTATGTACGAAATGGCCATCTGAATAGTACAACCATTCACACTTTCCGTATCCGATAAAATGTTACTAGATGTGTGTGTAATTTGAATTGGATGTTGAATGCACATCAACGGATCAACAACTAATAGATTATCTATATATTTCGAGCATGGGATTTACTGTTAACAAACCCCATTTTTTTCACTCGATAACCATTATTTGGTACCCATAATCATCTCTTTGTTCAGGCACTTATCCTTTGTTGTTATGTAAGCCCGCACAACAAATATGTAATGTCGGTTGTATAGAGACAAGGCGTTCTTAGAAACATTCAGAAATGGCCATAAATGTTGACTCCTGTCAATCACCCCGAATTGAAAATCAAAACAACGACGTCATTCGCCGTTGAACTATCTTTGTATTAAATTTGATAGCTCTAGATGACTATTTTCAATGCGAAAAGCTGATGACGGACAAACACACACACATATTCTATTATTATTATTATTATTATTATTATTATTATTATTATTATTATTATTATTATTATTATTATTATTATGTCCTTTACAATCCGTTAGGGCTTGTATTTCCAAAATCATTCCTTATTCCTTTAATTCGTGACAATAGAAGTGTTTTGTCCAAATTCCATACTTTTATCTATAGCATATGGCCTAGGCGATGATGAGTCACTCACTTCTACTCTTTTGTATCATAGTATAGATTTACATATCGAACAAGATGCAATTAAATAACATTAAAATTAATGTTTCTAAATTTTGTTGATTGCTGCATAGGAGTTTTAACGTCCCTTTCATTGCAATTAAATAACATTAACATTTTTGTGTCTAAATTTTGTTGATTGCTGCATAGGAGTTTTAGCGTCCCTTTCATTGCAATTAAATAACATTAAAATTAATGTTTCTAAATTTTGTTGATTGCTGGATTGGAGTTTTTGCATCTCCTTTTTAAAGTAGTTTTCTTGTAAATTTGATAGTTTTATTTATGCAGTTTCGCTGTTCAAATTAACTAAAATAAAGTGAAAGTATATTAAATATATCAATTCTTCTTTTAGTACCTGAACTTGATACGAGAGGATAAAGAAGGTGTGGAGCGTGTTCTACAAGAGTATCAGGATAGTTTAAATCTACAATTTCGTCTGTTCGAGAAAGAATCACCATGCACCTACGCTACCAATACCTCACGACTTCTGCTGGTAAGTCTCTTTACTTGATTTTATTTATTAATTAATAAGTAAAAAAATCTTTAATGTACCGTACATAATACCTTAAAACGTACCCTAAATATTGCAATATGGCGCACCTCTATGGTTAGATAATTAACTTTTGTCTTTTCTGTGGGTGTATGATTCCGGTTGGTTGGTTGGACTTTGTTATCCCTTTTCAGTATTAATGGTATATTAGACGTGGTTCTAAAGTTTAAATTGGAATTCGAACCAAGATAGGGTGTTCAAATTTCAATACACCCCCACCAGAAATCAAATCCGAAACGCTGTGCGTAAAGACGTGAGCGCTTCAGACTAATGGGGAAGAACGCGTAGTAGTTTCAGCTCTGGTTCTCGGTTGAGGTCTTGTATGGAATACTCCTCAAAATGCAACATTAGTCATTCTCAAAAGACGACGTTATCGCCTCCAGTATACACACACACATACACATGCAGAAAGAGAAAGAGAGAGAGAGAGAGCAAAAAAGAAAAAGTGAAAGGTTTAAGGCAAGCTTAATTTGCCTATCACAAAAAAAATGGCATTTCCAATCTATAAATGTAAGCAAAGGGTTCGAGTCAAAATGGCGTCAGGATTTGGAGGACTGTCTCGAGCTCCCGTTTCGTACGTTTTTTTAAGGTTTAATACAAGTGCTGTTTTCTGCTTTATTTTATTTTGGATTCAGTCTTTTTATTGTATGAACATTTTTGACGTCATTATTTTCTTATCTACAATGGGTTTATTACATTACAATATCGTTTAGTTCAAGCGAATTTGGGCTTATGCCCGCGCCAGCAAGTAATTTAACTGTTTTCCAATTTATCCACATTATAATAATTTACAGTGCAATTGTCTACTTGCCTGCGGCTGCAACTTCCCTATTAAAACCACGACTATGGTTACCGAAAAAGAAGAAATGTAAGCAACCATATAATACACTGGTGTAATGTTGGGTTGCATAATGTCGAACATTATGTTATTTATACGGTATGTTTTCAAATAAGATTGGTATATTAGCTCATATTAAAATCTTCAAAGTTAACTAAAATACCCGTAATGTGCAATATTCATGCTTTAATAATGTTCTACTTTTTTTTATTCAAGTAAGCGATTTAAGCAAGTCTCGTGAAGGCACATCAGGTTTAAATTTGATGGGGTGTTGCCAAAAGCCAATGTTCTTTGAACTAAGTCTAGAAGCTTCCAACAAGTAACTGATAAGTTTCCTCAATTCACTTTGGTATATCTCAAACACCATTAGATAATTTAATTTTTTGATCACCCATATCGTCTCCTAGTTGAACTGACGTTAGTCGAAGTCAGATTTTTTTTTTTATTTCTTTTCTTTTTGTGCAGTGTACAGAATGTGTGCATACTTTTCTGTACAATTACAGGACTATCCAATGGAAGATATCTTGACGACGTATGGTGCAGTAATAAGCGAATTGAAGCCCGAATTAATTGATTTGGTACTCAGTTTCGTAACTCCAGATAAAATGAGGTATGTCCGTTTATGATGCAAATTTTTAAGATGTTGAGCAAACTTATATGAGATAAGGTATTAGATTTCTGGGTTTTCAGCATCTATGGCCATGTTAGCCCGTGAAACATATATGAGGGATGATGTCCCTCGGCGATTACACTACCCGAGGAAAGAGAAGGAAGAAAGGATTTTTGAAGGAGCGAAGAGGCCAGGAATTTGTATGTTAGATACCATCCTGGTATTTGCCTGGTGTATATGAGAAAAAGCCATGAAAAATCTCACTCAAGGTGGCTGAGCTAAAAAAGTTGTTACACTTTTTCGACCGAGTGTCCCCACTGGGAATGGAACTTGGGACCGCTCGATAAATAGAATTAGAAATATTATGAGAACAACATTTCAATTTTCTTTGTTTATGTCAACCTTATTAATGTAGCTTTATCTTCTTGGTTCTTTGATCAACAATGTTTAAATCCATTTAATTCAATGTTTCATTCTTCCCTATCCTGAGTAAGATTTTTATTTTTTTTAGTAGTTTTTTTTCTCTTCCTTACCTATTGCATTACAAGTAATAGTTTCTGCTCGAACAGGTAGTTTATTCATTTATGTACTATTTATGTAAAAAATGCACTGTTAAATAGCACATTGTTCCTAATTGTTGTTTGTCTTCTACTAATGGTAATACTTCTTTCTGTTTGTTGTTTATCTTTTCTTAACGGTAACACTTATTTCTATTTGTTGTTTATCTTTTCCTAAGGATAACATTTGTTTCTATTTGTTTTTTAGCTTTTCCTAACGTAACACTTGTTTCTATTTGTTGTTTATCTTTTCCTAATGGTAACACTTGTTTCTATTTGTTGTTTATATTATCCTAACAGAAACACTTGTTTCTATTTGTTGTTTATCTTCTCCTAACGGTAAAACTTGTTTCTATTTGTTGTTTATCTTCTCCTAACGGTGACATTCGTTTCTATTTGTTGTTTATCTTTTCCTAACGGTAACACTTGTTTCTGTTTGTTGTTTATCTTCTCCTAACGGTAACACTTGTTTCTATTTGTTATTTATCTTCTCCAAACGATAACACACATATTTCTAGCTAGAAATGAAAGGTGTCGGAGAAAGCAGGTTTTCTTGGCAAGAAACAGAAGTTTTTCCTACGACTTTTTTGTCGGGGAAATTTTGGGTTTTCTTGAACATTTCACTTTCAATGAAGAAATGATAATACATTCACCTTTTTTTTTCGTATTAAAACATACACACACACAAAATTTAGTAAATGCATTCTGAAGAAAAATTTACAAAATTCAGTAATCAAGGATAATAAG